>NC_059075.1:15006327-16247327 GCF_020497125.1 Mauremys mutica
TGGATGTTAGATACCTGCCATCCAGGTCCAGCTGCTTTATTCTAAGCCTCCCATCTGTAAAAACCTGTTTGAAACCTAATTTGATTGGCAGCTGTGGACACCTCCTTTGCAGCGTATGAAAGGTAACTGCTGTTTCCTTCAATTTGGGCTTTAATATTTTAATAGCTACAGCGTAGATTTCATTTTGTTCACGGTCCAGCTCTGTTGAAGCAGCCTTCTTAGTTTTAAGTGTAAAATACACACACTTGTGTTGCTTTCAGAAAAGTTTATTTTAAAAGGTACAGCTCTAATGCAGCGCCCTCGGCCCAAATTCACCAGCCTGTGTGACTGAAAGCTTGCCAAGGGGAAGCCAAAGTGTTTCAACGTGGCTGCCAGCCACCCGTGCACCAAGAGGAAGACGGAGTCATAGCAGATGCTGGCTTGGCAGGTGCAACAATCCAGAGCAAACAGAAAGGTTCTGACTCAGTGCATCCTCTCAGCGGCTTTCACCAGCGCAGCTCTGCCCATCAACTAATGCTGCCCCTACTCTCCCACCAGAACCTCCCCACCCAGGAGCTCAAGAGCGGGTAGGATGGGCCCGTGTGCCGGATGTGGCCCGTGGACCATAGTTTGCCCACCTCTGGTATAGATGGCAATAAGCATTACAGGATTGTTCTCACACACCAGCAAGCTACAGTACGAGAGCTGTGTTGTTCACAGTATTCAGCGCTTCTGGTGATGGCTAAACTTAGCAAAATGCAGGAGCACATGACAATAAAAAATGGAAAAAATGCTGTACTTGCCCAAAGCTCCACCAAGATTTGCCTCATTTTGGCCAAAGTTTGGTCAGTTCAGCCATCTCTAATCCAAGTCCTCTGAGCTGTATCAAAAACATTTACTGTTGCTGGGGGGAAATAACCACACAAAATACTTGCAATGGAATTCAGTCCCGCACAGCGGGGTCACACAGGCTATACATCATGCAAGTTCTGTTTGAGCCCTCACAGTAGCGGGTAACTAGTCCCGGCATCCCTCTGCACAGGGGTGGATTTCACCCATAGTGAACTGAGCGAAAGCATTGAGCAAAGAGTGAAATGTTGATTTCCAAATCTAAAATGCCTAGACTCCCTTTACAGCCCTGGACTTTAAACCAGTCGTTTAACACACAAAATTCAATAAATAAATGTTATATTTTGGATACGGTAATCAGTGAAAGTAGTTCCAGGCATAAGCTGGTTCAGCCCAGCCCTTTTCTAACAACCCATTGCTGGGGAAGGCTACATTTGGGTTGTAACCAAACTAAAGTCATAAAATCAGAACTGCTTATTGACACGTTCACTGCACAATATGTTGGGGAAATAATGTTTTCTCATCCCCCTCTTATCTCTTGTGGGATAGGTAGGTGGTGAAGGAGCTGGACAAATAGGCCACATATATTTAAATCTCTCTTAGTGTCAAAGAACATAGCCATTTACTTTCTGTGCACTCCAATTATCCAGGGTAGCCAATGGCGAGCTGGCTGGGGGAAGGCAATTCCATTTTGCAATGTCAGAGGGTTTTTTTAAATTTGTTTTCATGCCACAAAAATAGAATTGGGCTGAAATGTCCATTTTCAAATTTGACATGAGAGAGTCTGTCACTATAGCCTGGTGGTTGGGGCTTGGCCCTGTACGAGATCCAGTTTCAAGTGCCTGCTGTACTTGATTCAGCATGAGCTGGGTTGGGGAACAATTGCTATGAGTCAGGCACAGAAGGGCACATGTAGCTGGGTCTCTTACAAGCCAGTGCCCCAACCACCAAGCTGTCACTGAAGGCCATGTTTCCTCACAACATCCATTTCTGCCTGTGCCCATCTTCTACAAATACTCCCTTTCTCAGCCCAGCATCCTGCACAGAAGATCCCCTGTCCTGGAAGTATCACAAATTGCATTTCCTTCTCCCCAGAAACCTCATTTTGGAGGCTGGGGGGAATCAGAATTCAGAAGCGATGAACAGGTTCTTAACCCATTTACAGTCAGTGATGTCATCAATTACTATGTCATCACTTTACTATCCAGACTATGGCATCACTTGGTTGATCCACTAGTGCCGGGAAACCATAAAAAAGATTAAAGCAGCTTAATGTATTTCATGCATTTGCCAGCAAACCCTTCCTTGAGGTTCAGTCATTAGAACGAGTTCATTCTAGCACCACTATAAGACCCTGAGTGTATCAATATGAGTAGGCTACAAAGGTCTAAAGATACAGTAGACTCAAGGAATTCCTTGTCTTATTGGGGCCAAAGCATGGTGATAAATAGTTTATAAAGCACATCAGCGGAGAACTTTGATCATGTTTTAGAATTATATCGCTGTCTACCTCAGTGGCTCTGATATCGCTGTGCTTATGGTGAGCACAGAGGATGGTGCCAGAGGATGTTGTGAAGGCCAAGACTATAACAGGGTTCAAAAGAGAACTAGATAAATTCATGGAAGATAGGTCCACCAATGGCTGATGGGCAGGAATGGTGTCCCTAGCCTCTGTTTGCCAGGAGCTGGGAATGGATCACTTGATGGTTAGCTGGTCTGTTCATTCCCTTTGGGGCACCTGGCATTGGCCACTGTCTGATGACAGGATACTGGGATAGATAGCTCTTTGGTCATTCTTATGTTCTTACGGTATTTTTGATGGCAGAAGCATTTTCTTCCCATATATTAAAACTGAAATACATCATAGCTCATATTTGCATCATGCACAAATTTCATTCTGAGACCTTGAAAGAAAAGAAGCCATCTTCATGTTATAAACTTCTACCTGGTGTGACTGACTCCACAGCTTACAATGAGCAATTTACACTTTGCCTCGTGAGTAAATCATTTGTCACTGTTTAAATTATGTAATTTATTTTTTATATTCTAAAAGGATGTACTGCAAATAAGGGCCAAGTTCCCAAAGCTATTTTGCCTTCCAGACAGTCTCTGCTTAGAAACTCCACACTATTGGCTGCTTTTGGAAAGCAGGACAGAAAATAAATGGCCATTTACAGTATGCTGTGCCCTGTAACTGCATCAACACCTGCATTTTCCTTCCTGAAAATGATAGAGAGGTCGATGGTTCACAAGACTTGCAGTGACAAGCTCACATTACCTGCTTCAGCAAAGCGAGATGGGCCTGACGTGAGATATTAATTACTGAGATCTATCTTCATGTCAAACACGTAATCAACAAAGATTCGGACAAGAAAATAAAACCCTCTTAGTCTTGTTATCTGGCAAGTTACTTTACGGCACCTGGAACTGCTCCTCACACCCAAGAACACCTCTCAACTGGTGACAGGCAATTTCCAGGCTGTGTGTTTTAGATACTGGCCCATGCCAGAGTTGGTACAGAAGCTCACCACCCCAGAGCAAGTGCTGGGAGGCATTGCCCCATGTTGTGTGGGGGCACAACCAATGCAGCAGTGGGGACAGATATGGCTAAGACCACCCCAACCCTGCACCCTTTGGGGCAGATTGCACCAGGAGTGGGGTGGGAATGAGCCAACCCTACACATGGGAATTCAGGAGTTTTGGAACGCGACTGACCACTTCTTGGGTGCTACAAGGAATGACCCTTCCCTCTGGCTCCCCACAACAGCTATTGTCTAGCTCATACTGCATTGTGTATATACCCAGCAACCCTTCCCCTAGGCTCATACATGACTTCTTTGCATCCTTACTGTGGATGTTTTTTGTATGAGGGTAGCTCTCAGCTCTTCTCTTGAGTTGCAAGAATACTGCAGATCATGGGGAGAGGCAGTAGAAAGAAGTTGGTTTCATTGGGTTCAGGCCCCTAACCTGGATGGAACATCCAAGTTGTTGCCCTGGATTTGAGGGTTATGTGTACCCCAGATTTTGATCAGGCTAATTGCAACCATCTTGTGTGCATTCAGCCACCATGAATTAATAAAACAGAACACCACATAGTTAAGGGTTCATTGGAATAAGCAGGGCTTCTGGAGGCAAGTTCCTATGCCAGCTGCCGGATTGCAATTTTTGCTAATCAGAATGGGAGGAAGGGAGAAAAGAGTCAACAAATTGAGACGGAAGGAAAATAAGTGGATGAGGACCTTGAATTTAGGTGCCTTTGATACAGAAGTTTATTATGACTAGGAATGTTTAGTTGATAAGCAGTTTATTGATGTTAGGAGATGTGATGGCCCAATAGGGTTCACTATGATTTATGTGTTTTGTAGACATTAGTTATAAAAACCCTAGATACTAGAGTTACTTTGCAGCAGTGCTCTGAAGCTATCCTGAGATACCTTTTCCTGACGCCTGACTTCCCAGCGGGGAAGTGACTGGCCCTCATGGCCCTGCTGTCAATTACTCAATACCGCCACAAATTCTAGGTAATTATTTGGGATGGTCTAACCCTATTGCTTAAATCTAATAAACTGTAGTTTTAGATACAAGCACGCTTACTTGTATCAATTTTCATCAGCTGGAATTGCAGTGTTCCCATTGATTTATTCCTGACACCACCTAGAGTGAAACAGTTAAGTTACCAGTGCTTTGGGTTCTGAAAATCTGGGTAACGATGTCAGCTATTGATTTTATATTTTTCTTCTCTGCACTCTGGTGTCAGTGACTAGATACCCTAGAGATTCTCACAGTGGTCCCCAATGACGTTCCTATGACAGCTGTGAGCCATTAGCTTGTGGGCTTGCCGGAGGACTGCAAAGTCATCACAGGGTGATTACTCTAGCTCTTGCACAAGTTTAATTCTGAATTTCTAATGGAGTTTTGATTGGGGCAGAGAGAATCTTTGAGAGCTGAAACGCAATTGTTTTTGATCAATGCCAAGGAGAATTCTATATGGCATTTCCTGCTCTCCTATCTCCAGTAATTGGCTATATTTTCTGATTTCAAATCTTGGCAGGAATTTGATGTGAAAAGTTATGAAGTAAATGTTTGGCACAGAGTTGCTGCATATTCCAAACCTTAATGAACTACCCATGTGCCTGCCTGGTGCCTATGGGTGGAAAACCGGAGTACATCTAGTAAATAAATTGCTTTCCATAAGTGCCTTCAAGACTACTTCCTTTAAAATGAGCCAGGTCATGAGACACAGCTGGGAAGCCATGTTACAATTTTTCCTTTTAATTTGTGATCTTATATAAAGCAACAGTCTTCTCAAAGTTGGCTTCACCATAGTTAAAAAACACTTCAGAGCATTAATCACTGGCAGCTCCATTCATCAAATGTTCAGTTCGTTTGGAGCTTACTGTGTGAGTTTTGTATTCAGAGATACTCGTATACTGTACTGGGTCACTCTACCTCTCCACTCTCAGTGGTGTGCAGTGTAGACATATCTTAAAAGGTGACATTTTCCATGAGCAAGAAATCCCACATTTCAGTCAACTCTAATCAAAATGCTTTATTTCAATATGGTAAAAAAACAACCCGTGTTTAATATTGTTTTGACTTTTATATATTTTTGTATATTTAATATTTTATAGTCTATTATAATGTTTCAAAATGAAACGTTAGGCACTTTGATAAACATTTTTTGACATTATCAACACGGGTTGAGGTTTCCAAATCAAAACTTTTTTCAAAAAGTCCATCCTGCAAAACATTTCAACTTTTCATTTTAATTTAGAACAAAACATTTTTTTCTTGCAAAATGGAAATTCTGAAAAAAAATTGGAAACATCAAATCATTTTGATGATGTCAAAACTATCATAGCATGCCCCGATAAATAATAATACTGTGCCTCTGATAATGTCAGAATTTCCCGTGGGAATGAAAGTCTGTTTTCTGACCAAATTTAGTCTAAAAGTGACAGGCACACAGTTTAAATGAGTGGAAAAAATCGCATACGTCTTCTCTGCACATCAAAAGGAAGAAGGATTACATGCATCTCCCTTTCTCACCTATATCTTAAGGAGTATTTCAATTGTTGGATACAATGCACAGCCACTCTTGGGCTGAAATTTGACAAAGGAACACTTAAATCAACTTTTTCCTCCTGACCAATGAGATTTAATTTGCAATGTTTAGTGCTGAACTGTACCCTCAATTTGCCACGGCTGCACAATAATTACAGGACTAACTCACCAATAGCTGCTTACGGTTGATGGAAAGGAAGAGTATAAAGCACCATGAACACCAGCAGCTACAGCGGCTGTTGCTGGAAAGCAATTTGTCACTGCAGTTAGTTACAGTTGCTTCCCTGGCAAGGAGGGGAGTGAATTATCAGACCAATTCTCCCAGGCTTTGTTTTCCTAAGAGGCAAGAACCTTGGCACAAGGTTATTTGAACTTTGAATTTCTGGCAGCCTGAGAGTGCTGCCTCCTCGGCACAATATTATAGGAGCTAGGGAGTTAGCACAACTGCTGATAGCCCCTCTAGCCATGCAGCATCTCCTCTTCCTGCTGCCTCCACACAGCTTTTTCCATCCACAGAATGGCTGTGTCCATCGCATATGAAACATAGGCTTTGGAAGCTTGAATTTTAATCATCACAGGATGGTGTATGGGCGCTACAGTCTAAACCGGAGATGAGAGGGGGAAGGGTGGGCTAGCGGTTAAGACATTGGGAATCAAGGCAGCTGGGTACAGAGTGTCACAATACAGTTAACTTAATTTCAGGCTGTCACTCTACGGGCACCGTACCATGATGATGACCACAGTGTAAGTACCATCAACCACTCCAAGCTCATCATCAGAAACAAGCACCACACAGACCAGGACACATCAATTCAAAGGGTGCCAGGCCCTGCCAGAACAACAGATGCAAAACCTGCAGACAATCTCCACTGCTACAATGATATACACCCCCCACAACTCACCTTTCAAGATCCAACACATGCCTATCACAATATGTGGTGTACCTTATCCAGTGCACTAAATGCCCCAACAACATCTTTGTGGGTGAAACCAGACAATCACTGGGCTCCCAATGAACTCACATGAAAACGATAAAAGACAAAAATACCCTATCACATGTTGGTGAACACTTTTCACAAAGTGATCTCTCTATACCTGACCTCTTAGTCCTCATCCTCAAAGGAAACCTGCGTAAAAGACCAGCCTTGGAGCTTAAATTCATAGCTTCGGTAGACACTAAAAATCATGGACTGAATAGAGACACTGGAATTATGGCTTATTACAACAATCTGTAAGCCACTAACAACCTTTCTCCCTATGATTGGAGTGGTGTTAATGGGTCACTTCACCTCAAATAGTCCTTTGAAATATGTATTCACTACTTCTGCTAAACAATCTGTTCCACCTTGTATTTGGCTGTGACACTTTTAGTACGTTTCACAGATCTGAAGAAGAGTTCTGTGTAAGCTTGATAGCTTGTCTCACCAACAGAAGTTGGTCCCATAAAAGATATTACCTCACCCACCTTGTCTCTCTAATACCAGGGGACCTATATCACAGAATCTCAGGGTTGGAAGGGACCTCAGGAGGTCATCTAGTCCAACCCCCTGGTCAAAGTAGGACCAATCCCCCTGATGGATTTTTGTCCCTGATCCCTGAATGGCCCCGTTAAGGATTGAACTTACAACCCTGGGTTTAGCAGACCAATGCTCAAACCACTGAGCTATCCCTCCCCCCTTTATGGCTATAATAACACTGCATATTTTGTGTCAATGTCATTTTTGCTGCCTCTTTTTTCTGTCCTTTCTTCTCCTGCCTTGCACACGGTCATTAAAACATAGCCCACTGACTCTGAGATGTACTGTCTTTTGAATTTCCTCCAAACCATTCACTCTCTTTGAAAAGCCTTGGATTTACAAAAACCTTGGCGCTTTTCCCCAGCAGATAAACTTACTTTTCCCCACTTGTGTATTTACAGAGCAATCAATAGCAAGGACCAAAAATATCAAATGCCAAGTGCATCTGAAAAGCAACAGAGGAGAGTTCCACTGTTCTAAATGTACTGAGATACTTACATGGATGTGATGGTGTTTAATTAAAATGCTGCAGCAAAATAATACTCATTACAACTAACAAAAAAACAGAAAAGGTTTGCTTTCTATCCAAATAAATGAGCAGACAGCCCAAATCCCTACAGTGAGGGAATGAAATAGAATTAAGCTGCCTGCAATCATTTTTCCTCTAAAATAATCGTTTCTGGCCACTGTATCACAGGTGCATCCGCTTTTCAATTTATTTCTTAATTACATTTTCCTTTTAGAATTTTCCCTCTGACTTCAAGTGCCATAATTCATCTATCTCCCTTCCTTCCTTTCTAAAAGTTTCTTTAGTCCCAACAGTAAACTTCGATGTCTGAGCAAGCCAGGAAAGAGGAGGATCCTGATCTAAATGGGAAATGGCATCTCTTTAGCTCGGTATGAAAACAAACAAATGGAAGAATTTTAAAAAATGCAATGGAGGCAGAATTCTCATGACATGTCTGCAGTGGTCTTGTGTGTCATCTCCCTCAACCCATTTCCAAAGAATAATCCTCCGACTCTTTAGCACATACACAGAACTCAACAAGTTTGCAAAGAACTGGTCAAATATTCATTAATTAATCCACCGGGCACAAATTGTGGGGGCCTCATCCCACAGCCATCATGTGATGCCTAGTGTTTACTCACTAACTTCAACCATCCTGCTCCTGTGTTGAAGGAGCGGTGTCAGCGAGGTCTGGCCCTCTATTAGTTCAAGAGGAATTACATGGCAACTGCTACATTCTGAAATAATACATGGGATGTGGTAAAATATGATGCATTCTAACTATGCCATATGAATCTCACCTGACCGCCTACAGTGTGAACATCTCTATAGCAGAATACCTGACATGTAGTAATACATGGAACACAGGGGGAAAGTGCTCTAGGGCTGTAACTTTCTGGAAAAAAAATGTGTGCTGGAGACCCATTTAAATGAAAAGGGCTTCATGTGGGGGCATAGCTCCACCTACACGGGGCAGTTTCCGGGATCAGAGTCCTAAATTTATCATGTGTAGGCCCGGTCCAAGCCTGTGAAATCAGTGGGAATCTTTCCATTGGCTTCAATGGGCTTTGGATCAGGCAGTATGTGCAGAACGACTCATGGGGCTGCTATCAAGTTGGGAAACTATCTGCACTTGTTTCACTGGGAAAGTGGATATCAGCCTTCAGTTTCAGCAGCAGCCTTTGAGAGCTACCCAATGATATTCTTACAAGTCTCAGAAAAGACAAGTTTTTGAATCCATCATAATGTGTTAGTGACTTTTTCGCCCTCTTCATTTTTTATAGACACATCATACAATTTATATGTATTTTTTGCTAATGCAATCTGAAAACCTATTAGAAGTGACTTGTATTTTTTTCAGTAGAAATGCAGATTTAATCTGATAGCATCATCATCATCATGCTCTTATCACGCCTCTGGCACTTAGGGCGGCGAGGAAGCTCCTCCACTCCTGTCTGTTTCTGGTAAGTCTTTCAATGGTTCCCCAGCTGTGCCCCAGGTTTTCAGCTCGGCTTCCACAGCTCTTCACCAAGTCGTTTTCAGGTGGTCTCATTTTCGCTTGCGTTCAGGTGTCCATCTTATTGCTACACTGGTGATGGAATCCATTCCCACACGAAGCACATGGCCAATCCATTTCCAATGCCTCCTGGCAATGATGGCGTTCATATCCTCTTGGCTGCACTGAGGCAGGTTGTATGGAATGAAGATAGTTTGGATATGTCATACTTTCACATTCCCCAGCATTCTGCACTATAAAGTAATGTTGAAGGTATACAGCTATGAAGCCTACTAGTCCATTAGGACTTGGGCATTTCATTAGTACAGAGACGCTTTCATTGCCTGCTCAAGCTCAGGAACTTGTCTACGAGGGAAAGACACATCATTTAAAGTCATATAATCAGATACCTCCCACACATACATAGATGCCATGGCAATCTCATTGGATCCAAGGGGCAGCTAACGGCAGCATAACTTTGCTTAAAGTTCATGAGGCGAGGCCAGTTACTCCCCACACTGTTTTGTGCCCAGCGGCATTGCCTATGCAGTCAATATGCTGGTATTGTAGTGTGCATTCAGGAAGGAATGACCTGAGTACAGGCAAATGCTAAGAAATCTCAGTTATCCATTTTAATCTGGTAAACAGCACCAATAAGCCTGTAGTGAGGGTGACAGCATCTGAACACAGAGGGATAGAAAAGAGCAGAGGAAAGGAAATGCCATTTTGCAACAGTCCCAGGAGATCATTCAGCCAGATTTTTTCCAGCTAAGGTCAGAAATGACATTTTCCCCTTAGATTTACCCAGACAGTTTGATGTGATTTATGGGGGCCATTAGGAGTTCCTCTCCCCACCGCTGCTTCATCCCTTACACCCTGTCCTCCTCTGACTAAGGGTATGTCTACATTCCCAGCACTACAGGTGCACAGCTGCATCTATACTGCTGTAGTGTAGACACTTACTACAGTGACGGTAGAGGAGTTTCCATAGCTGAAGTACATCCACCACTTTTCACACCCCTGAGTGACACAGGTAGGTCAACCTAAGTTTTAGCTGTAGACTAGGCCTTAGACTTCTTTCTTCTCTAGTTCCCCATCTACTCTGTCTTCTCCTGTAGTTCACTGTCCTTTTCCAATGTCCCTTTCCTCTATACTCTTGCCTCCTGCTCTCCCTGTCTCTCCATAGCCTTATCCAAGCTTTCCCACATGGTCATCCCTGGTCTGGTTGGCTTGCAGTTTTTCATTCCCCAGACATAGGAGGATTCCCCCGGAGAGGATCCTCCTTGCAGGTGGTAAATGGTATAAGTAGTATTCTACCGAATGTGACCTCCACAAAAGGAGTGAAACCAGTCTGGAGAGTGAGGGCACATGCTCAAAGTGACAGGGACATGTAGACATTACTTTGCTGTTGGAGTGAGAAATTCTTTGGCCTTGTCTACACCAGCATTTCTCTTCCAACCATCTGGTACAGCTCCACCCACACTAGCAAAGATAGGAGCACTAGTGTGGACAGGCTCCTGGCATTTCAACCACTCTGTGGTCTGGATCTCCTGCAAGCCATGGGTGGAGCTGCACTTGCAATAGGAAAATGGTGGGAAACTAAAAGAAAAAACATGAGTCTGTAAATGCCAAGAGAAATTAAAGAAATTAGAGAGGCTATCAAAATTAAGAACCCAATAATAGTGGGGGATTTCAATTATCCCCATATTGACTGGGAACATTTCACTTCAAGACGAAATGCAGAGATAAAATTTCTCGATACTTTAAATGACTGCTTCATGGAGCAGCTGGTACGGGAACCCAAAAGGGGAGAGGCAACTCTAGGTTTAATCCTGAGTGGAGCACAGGAGCTGGTCCAAGAGGTAACTATAGCAGGACCACTTGGAAATAGTGACCATATTACAATAGCATTCAACATCCCTGTGGTGGGGAGAACATCTCAACAGCCCAACACTGTGGCATTTAATTTCAAAAGGGGGAACTATGCAAAAATGAGGGGGTTAGTTAGACAGAAGTTAAAAGGTACAGTGACTAAAATGATTGGGCAACAGAATGGCAAATGAAATTTAATGTGGATAATGTAAAGTAATGCACACTGGAAAAAATAACCCCAACTATACATACAATATGATGGGGGCTAATTTAGCTACAACGAGTCAGGAAAAAGATCTTGGAGTCATCATGGACAGTTCTCTGAAGATGTCCACACAGTGTGCAGAGGCGGTCAAAAAAGCAAACAGGATGTTAGGAATCATTAAAAAGGGGATAGAGAATAAGACAGAGAATATATTATTGCCCTTATATAAATCCATGGTACGCCCACATCTCGAATACTGTGTACAGATGTGGTCTCCTCACCTCAAAAAAGATATTCTAGCACTAGAAAAGGTTCAGAAAAGGGCAACTAAAATGATTAGGGGTTTGGAGAGGGTCCCATATGAGGAAAGATTAAAGAGGCTAGGACTTTTCAGCTTGGAAAAGAGGAGACTAAGGGGAGATATGATAGAGATATCAAATCATGAGTGATGTGGACAAAGTGGATAAGGAAAAGTTATTTACTTGTTCCCATAATACAAGAACTAGGGCTCACCAAATGAAATTAATAGGCAGCAGGTTTAAAACAAATAAAAGGAAGTTCTTCACACAGCGCACAGTCAACCTGTGGAACTCCTTACCTGAGGAGGTTGTGAAGGCTAGGACTATAACAGCGTTTAAAAGAGAACTGGATAAATTCATGGTGGTTAAGTCCATAAATAGCTATTAGCCAGGATGGGTAAGGAATGGTGCCCCTAGCCTCTATTTGTCAGAGGATGGAGATGGATGGTGGGAGAGAGATCACTTGATCATTGCCTTTTAGGTTCACTCCCTCTGGGGCACCTGGCACTGGCCACTGTCGGTAGACAGATACTGGGCTAGATGGACCTTTGGTCTGACCTGGTACGGCCGTTCTTATGTTCTTATGTTATGTTCTTATTTAATAGCCAAGAAACTGCTGTCGTAAGAGCCAGTAGGATGGTTCAGCTCCCATTTATACCAGGGTAAATCCACAGTAATTCTGCTGACTTCAGGACATTGGAGATCACACACTTTCTTTATCAAAATGTGCCACAGGCTCTGTTAACAACCACAAGGGGTCCAGCGTAGCTTTGAGTTCTTTTCCAGCCCAGCAGCAGTCCTCTCATTTTTGAAAAATAAGCTCTTCATTTACATGGGGTTTGCCATGGCCTGGCCGAGGCAGACTGTGCCAGCTGGGCACAGACCAAAGTCAGCCAGGCCTCACCATGGCAGGATGAACTACCTTCCCCAGCTGACCCATGGGATGCTAGTGGATTGGTGGGGCCAGTGTTGGAGATGATGCCCACGTGAAGAAATCATGTCCTTTCCCCTCACACTAGGATACAAACTCCCTAGGCTTTGTCTACACTAACACTTTTGTCAGTTAAACTTTTGTCAGGGACGTACTGGCTGCCGCTTCCAGCAGCTCCCATTGGCCTGGAGCAGCAAACCATGGCCACTGGGAGCTGCGATCGGCTGAACCTGTGGATGTGACTTTCCCTGCGCAAGCGGCAGAACAAGTTTGGGAACCACTGTCCTAGATATTCTGCTTAGGTGGCGGAGGCAAAACTGTTACCTGACACATAGGGTGACCAGATGTCCCAATTTTATAGGGACAGTCCCCATTTTTGGGTCTTTTTCTTATATAGGCTCCTATTACCCCCCACCCCCGTCCTGATTTTTCACACTTGCTGTCTGGTCACCCTACTGACACGTCAGAAAGTAGCTGGTTCTGATCCAAATATACACAGTGCATGAAGAAAGAGACAAAACAATCAGCGTATTTATTTGGCCACTTGAGCCATTACGCAGCTCCTGTTTGCAAATATAGAGCCCTGTCTCACAGCTGACGCATCCTGACTCAGTTAAATATAAAATTTGCTCTAAGGGAATAGTTTGTAATTGGGTTATGCACGTTTTAATTAGTTTTACGTAAAAAAGCACACAATGCAATTTCAGAAATCAACAGCTTGCAGAGCGGCTTTTTTTTTTATGGTCACAAAAGCAAAGTAAAGTTAGCTGGATTCAATGGTGTGCTTAAACATATCAAACCCCTCCAAATTTCCTACAAAAACAGGGGACCTTTAACAAGTCTAATGATTAATGATGCTTTTCAAATATGAAATGCCTTGTTGAATAATTAATACATTTTAGTTGTTTCATTGTAGATATGCCTTTATCTCTGTTCAATGTTTCTTAAGGCAAGCACCCATTAAGTAGCCACACAGAAGGTTAATGGGGCAAGCAGAAGGATTTTAAATTATAGGAAGAGAAATAAAAGTCGTGTCTAACTCTGCTAAAAATACTGAGTTTACCAGTAGTTGTTAGAACTCAACTCAGCCCCGTGTAAGAGCAATGTCAGTTTGCAGCTATTGTAGATGGGGCCAACTTGTTAGCATTGCTGAAAATGGCAGCTGCAGAATTGATACGCTGCACTTTTAACTGGAAGTCTAAGGGCACTTTCACTTGTGGCTAAAAGAAAAGGCTGAACACATTACATATTATATTACTTCTAATGAAAAAGCATTAAGATGCATGTTATTTATGTTGTGCAGAGATTTTAAAAGACAATAACACCCTGGTTTACTTTCAAAGCATTCTCTTATAATCTAAGTACTGAGAGACTTTCACATCTTTATCCACTCGCTTTGATGAAAAGAGAAGAACAGCAAACATTATTAGTATCATTTAAAGTGTGGAGAGCTGCGTGATATAGTTTAAAATAAATCTGAGTATCCAAAGTAGCTTGGAATGGCTTTCAAAAAATATTGCATTTAGTATAGTACAAAACAGGACTTTTTGTCCCCTACATGGGCATGGCCTAATGAGGACATTTGCATTTCAGTAGCTAAAGACAACTCTCTCAATGGTAAAACATTCAGATGTCTACACTGCTGCTGGGAGCATGCCAGCTAGACAGGCAGACATGCTAGACTGAGCAGGATTAACACACTAAAAATAGCAGAGCGGACACTGTGTCATGAGTTAGCCACCCGAGTTTGGACCCAGGGGTTCAGGTGGCTAGCTTGTGCTCATGTGGCTAGGCCATGCCACTATTGCCCCACTGCTATTCATAGTAAGCTAGCTTGGCCAGAGCTAGTGCATGTCTGTCTACCCAAGGTGGAAGACATGCTTCCAACTGCAGTGTAGACAGACCCTCAGTGGCTTCTCTGGGAGCAAAGGTAGCCCTTTGGAAAATGTCATCTTCAGCCATTTTCTGTGTACTCATTACACAGAAAAAACTACTTGAAATTCCACTGAGCACCTAACTCTCATTGAGCTCTGGAGGGGAGTGTGCACTACAGACCCCAGATCCTTCCATCCTGTCCTCACTCCACCCCCCGCCCCAAAAAAAATTATCCCTGCCAGTCTCTGTCTTTCCCAAGGCTACTCACCTCCAGGGCCGGCTCTGGCTTTATTGCCGCCCCAAGCAAAAAAAAAAAAGGGGGGGGAGGGGCCGCCGGAGCGGCAAAGCAGGGGAAAAAACAAAAGCAAAACCACAGCGGGGCCAGAGCGGCAAAGCAGGGTGGGGGGGGGGACAAAAACGGTGCGGCTGGAATGGCAAAGCAGGGAAGAAAAAAAAACAACCTGCAGCACGTCTGGAGCGGCAAAGCGGGGGTGGGGGAACGGCTCGGCCGGCAAAGCAGGGGAGAACAAAACAAAACAACCCTACAGGGCGGCCGGAGCCAGGGGCCTCCCTGTGCTGCAGAGTGCGCGCCCGGTCTAATGGGGGGGAAGAGAGGGAGCGAGGGGGGAGAGAGAGAAGGGGGGCAGCCAGGGCTTCAGGGGGCGCTCACCCCGTGGCCCCGACCTCTGCGCCGCCTGCTGGGAGGGCTCCGAGCTTCTCCAGTCGGTGGGGAGGGAAGGACACGGGCTGCTCTGCCAAATTTGCTGCAGGGCACTCACCTCCTCTGCCCCCTACAGGGCGGCCAGAGCAGCAAAAAAAAAATTGCGTCAGTGTCACCCTAGGATTGGGCAGATGCCGCCCCCTAGAATCTGCCGCCCCAAGCACCAGCTTGCTCAGCTGGTGCCTGGAGCCGGCCCTGCTCATCTCATTCCCATTCTCCTTGTTTACCCAGTCCCAGTCTGCACTCGCAGAATCATAGAAGATTAGGGTTGGAAGAGACCTCAAGAGGTTAGCTAGTCCAACCCTCTGCTCAAAGCAGGACCAACCACAACTAAATCATCCCAGCCAGGGTTTTGTCAAGCTGGGCCTTGAAAACCTCTAAGGATGGAGATTCTACCACCTCCATAGGTAACCCATTCCAGTGCTTCACCACCCTCCTAGTGAAATAGTGTTTCCTAATATCCAACCTAGACCCAACTGGACCCACTTGTGATCACTGCTCCTTGTTCGGTCATCTGCCACCACTGAGAACAGCCGAGCTCCATCCTCTTTGGAACCCTCCTTCAGGTAGTTGAAGGCTGCTCTCAAATCCCCCCTCACTTTTCTCTTCTGCAGACTAAACAAGCCCAGTTCCCTCAGCCTCTGCTCATAAGTCATGTGCCCCAGCCCCCTAATAATTTTCGTTGCCCTCCACTGGACTCTCTCTAATTTGTCCACATCCTTTCTGTAGTGGGGGGACCAAAACTGGACACAGTACTCCAGATGTGGTCTCACCAGTGCCGAATAGAGGGGAATAATCACTTTCCCTCAATCTGCTGGCAATGCTCCTGCTAATACAGCCCAATATGCCATTAGCCTTCTTGGCAACAAGGACACACTGCTGACTCATATCCAGCTTCTCATCCACTGTAATCCCCAGATCCTTTTCTGCAGAACTGCCGCTTAGCCAGTCAGTCTCCAGCCTGTAGCAGTGCATGGGTTCTTCCTTCCTAAGTGCAGAACTCTGCACTTGTCCTTGTTGAATCTCATCAGATTTATTTTGGTCCAATCCTGCAATTTGTCTAGGTCACTCTGGACACTATCTCTACCCTCCCGCATATCTACCTCTTCCCCCAGTTTAGTGTCATCTGCAAACTTGCTGAAGGTGCAATCCATTCCATCCTCCAGATCATGAATGAAAATGTTGAACAAAACCAGCCTCAGGACCGACCCTGGGGCACTCCGCTTGATACCAGGCTGCCAACTAGACATCGAGCCATTGATCGCTATTTGTTGAGCCCGATAATCTAGCCAGCTTTCTATCCACTTTATAGTCCATTAATCCAATCCATACTTCTTTAACTTGCTGGCAAGAATACTGTGGGAGACCGTATCAAAAGCTTTGGTAAAGTCAAGGTACATCATGTCCACCGCTTTCCCCGTATCCACAGAGCCAGTTATCTCATCATAGAAGGCAATCGGGTTGGTCAGGCATGACTTGCCCTTGCTGAATGCATGTTCGCTGTTCCTGATCACCTTCCTCTCCTCCAAGTGCTTCAAAATTGATTCCTTGAGGACTTGCTCCATGATTTTTCCAGGGACTGAGGTGATGCTGACTGGTCTGTAGTTCCCTGGATTCTCCTTCTTCCCTTTTTAAAATATGGGCACTATATTTGCCTTTTTACAATTGTCAGGGATCTCCTCCCGATCGTCACAAGTTTTCAAAGATAATGGCCAATGAATCTGCCAATTCCCTCAGCACCCCCGGATGCATTAGATCCGGCTCCATGGACTTGTGCACGTCCAGCTTTTCTAAATAGTCCTTAGCCTGTTTTTGCACCACTCCTCAAGCTTTTCAGTAAAGTTCCAGTCTCCTTGCTTAGCCAGACCTAGCCTGCCTCTCCAGGCTCAATGTCCGCATTCCAGTTTCTGTTCTACTCACAGGCCTAGTTTCCTTGCCCAGCAAGTTCCAGTTTCCCCTTCCCTTGCTCCTTGTCCAATCTGTCTCTCCTCCCCCACACACCCATTTACCCCTACTTTGGTTTATAGTCCTAGTTTCCATCTCAGGACTCATCATCTGAACTCAGTCTGCCCTCCAATAATATTGGCTCACAGTCCTCCCATCCCATCACATTTTCCTTCTCAGTTTCCCCTCTGGCTCTCAGTCAGTCTCCTTCTCCAGCTAGCTCCAGCCTCCCCCACCAGCTCCCAGTCCCACTTCCTCTCTCTTACCCTCACTTCTAGGCCCCCTTTTCTTTTACTGAGGCATTGGTTTTCATAACCATTCATCCCCATCAGGGCCGCCCAGAGGATTCAGGGGGCCTGGGGCAGGGCCAGGTCTTCGGCGGCAATTCGGCAGCGGGTCCTTGCCTCCGAGAGGGACCCGCTGCTGAATTGCCACCAAAGAATGACGCGGCGGCAGTAGAGCAGCCTAAGTGCTGCCGACTGCGGCTTTTTTTTTCCCGCCGCTAGCGGCGCTTGTACTCACCGGGTGGCGCTCCGAGGCATCGGCAGCACTTCAGCGGCGGGTCCTTCACTCGCTCCGAGTCTTCCGCTGCACTGAAGGACCCGCCGCCGAAGACCCAGAACGAGTGAAAGGCCCACCGCAGAAGTGCCGCCAAAAACCCGGAGCGGCTCGGGGGGTCCCGGCAGGGCCGGGGGCAAATTGCCCCACTTGCCCCCCCCCGGCAGCCCTGAGCCCCATAATCAGTGGTGAGCTGCAGCCGGTTCTCACCGGTTCGCAAGAACCGGTTGTTAAATTTAGAAGTCGGTGTAAAGCCAGCTGTTAAAGGGCCTGTTGAAGGATCCACCGCTGAAGTGCTGCCAAAGACCCGGAGCGAGTGAAGGACCTGCTGCCGAAGTGCTGCCGAAGACCCGGTAGGGAACCGGTTGTTAAGATTTTGGCAGCTCATCACTGCCCATAATGAGTGGCACTGGTGGTGATACTGGGAAACTGGAGTGTCTAAGGGAATTGCTGGTTAGCCAGTGGGGTGAGAACAAAGTCCTCTATGTTTGGCTGGTTTGATGTGTCTTAGAAGTGGAGAAACCCCAGCTTGGGGCTGTAACTGCTCTGCTCTAAGCAATTTGTCCTGAACTGAGACTTTCAGTTGTGTCCCGCCAGAGGCAGCATCATTACATCCATTAAGGTCAGAGTTGTGCCACTTCACACCAGCTGAGGAGCTGGCCCACTGCATTTTTATTTTTGGCCTTATTTAGTCTTATTTGTTGATAGACTGTTCTAGCCTCGTCGCTGTGCTGCTCTAGTTTGCTAAACCTCTGGGAATTCTATGTTTGCTTAGCTATTCAATTTTATTTTCCCATTAGCGGAAGGTAACTGCTTTCAAATGAATATTAGAAGAACATTAAAGGTTCAGCTATCCCTAATCTTTATGGATTCAGACCAGTTCAAAACATATCCCTTGGTTTATCCTATGAGCTGAGAGCTATCTGTTTGAGGGACTTAGTCCAAAGACATAGTATAAAGCAGATAGTTTGGCTAAGCCGATTTCTGCCGCACAAGTGGGTCTAAAGCACATCATGTCCAGGATTATCTTTATACTTGTGGTTAAATTTGACAGAATTCAAGCATTCTCCATTTATTTCAGGGTTTAGACTGCACAAAGTAGTTACTTTAGTGGTTGGTATATAGAAGAGTTTTTTATCCCAGTACAGATCATTTACATTTTCATTCTGCTGTAGCTCACTCAAGAAGAAAGTCAAGATTTCAGCAGCTTATATCACACTGCAGGGGAACAAAGGAAACCTCATTCGTTCAGGTATTTGTATATCAAGTTTATAGAAACTGAGGGATTATGGCTGCCCAGTTTGATACAGTGACAAATTCTACATGGAATGAGATCCTACCTAGACTGAGTTAAGAGTGAGAGTGCAACATGAAATGTATTTTACCTTTTAGACAGAGCCCTGAGAAGTATTATAAAATAATGGCTGAGACTTGGAAAAGAGCACAGATCATCACAGAGCTCACACAGCTCTGACAACCCAGACATATGTTTGCTGGAGGTGTTCTATCTGCTTTGAAAGGATGATCTCCAGTGCTTAATTTGTACTGAAAGAGGTGCTGGGGATCTTGCAATTAGGTGCCAGGGCTTGAGCAATTTTTATTTTTTTTACATTCATAACTGAGGCGGCAAGCCCAGAAGTACTGGGGCTATGAAGTGGCAAGCGCTGGCACAAATTAAGCAATGATGATCTTAAGAAAACAATTTTCTTCCTTAAGGATCAGTTCTCTTACTTGGCAAAGGAAGCAAAAATATATCTGCCAGTTAGGTCCGTGATATTTCAATTGAGCCATATCATTAACATGATGCTCAAAATGTTCACACTTTGGATACCCGAAGTTAATCCATATTTAGGCATTTAAAAAGTGGTCCAATTTTCAGAGCTGCTGAGTAATCAGTGAGAGCCAAAGGGTGTGACAAACAGATGATGAGCAATCTCACAGGCTTTTACTGCTCCTGGGCAGAGAAATGCAAACAATGGCCAAAATGATCTCTTCCATCTACAACTAAGCACGAGACCCTGCTCATTGCTGTTAAATGAGTATATAGCCAGAGTGACCTACACTCTCCTCGCCTCCAGACTGTGATACTGCCATGCATAGACTCATAGACTCTAATATCCAACCTAAACCTCCCCCTCTGCAACTTGAGACCATTACTCCTTGTTCTGTCATCTTCTACCACTGAGAACAGTCTAGATCCATCCTCTTTGGAACCCCCTTTCAGGTAGTTGAAAGCAGCTATCAAATCCCCCCTCATTCTTCTCTTCTGCAGACTAAACAATCCCAGTTCCCTCAGCCTCTCCTCATAAGTCATGTGCTCCAGCCCCCTAATCATTTTTGTTGCCCTCCGCTGGACTCTCTCCAGTTTATCCACATCCTTCTTGTAGTGTGGGGCCCAAAACTGGACACAGTACTCCAAATGAGGCCTCACCAGTGCTGAGTAGAGGGGAATGATCACATCCCTCGATCTGCTGGAAATGCCCCTACTTATACAACCCAAAATGCCATTAGCCTTCTTGGCAACAAGGGCACACTGTTGACTCATATTCAGCTTTTCATCCACCGTAACCCCTAGGTCCTTTTCTGCAGAACTGCTGCCCAGCCATTTGGTCCCTAGTCTGTAACAGTGCATGGGATTCTTCCGTCCTAAGTGCAGGACTCTGCACTTGTCCTTGTTGAACCTCATCATATTTCTTTTGGCCCAATCCCCCTGGTCTGGTGGTCTGTAGCAGACTCCCACCACGACATTACCCTTGTTGTTCATACTTCTAAATTTAATCCAGAGACTCTCAGGTTTTTCTGCAGTTTCATACCAGAGCTCTGAGCAGTCATACTGCTCTCTTACATACAACACAACTCCCCCACCTTTTCTGCCCTGCCTGTCCTTCCTGAACAGTTTATATCCATCCATGACAGTACTCCAATCATGTGAGTTATCCCACCAAGTCTCTGTTATTCCAATTACATCATAATTCCCTGACTGTGCCAGGACTTCTAGTTCTCCCTGCTTGTTCCCCAGGCTTCTTGCATTTGTGTATAGGCACTCTGCACCTAGGGGTTGATGACAAAGGCCAAACAAAAGTTCAAGAGAATAACTTGCAGTATAAGATACCTTTCATTGTGAGTACGGATGGCAGAATCAGGGCCTGAGAGAAGTTCTGCACTATTGCTGCTGAGAAGTAGCAGGGCTTTTTTGCAGTGCTCATGAAGAGGCGAGTGGGAGTAAAACTCACCTATTAGAAGAAACGAAAGTAGTCAAACATTCCTACCTTGCTGTCCTTTAAATGACAATCCTAACAGCCTTGTCTAGGTCAGTGCTTTTATTCCACTAGGTCTGCAGCAACCACTGTTTCCCCTTTGTCTGATTTGTAGTCACAGCAGATACTTCTTCTCTGGCTCCCTGGGTTCAATAACTCTGGGTGCATGTGTGCGCACACACATTGGTGCTTTGCACGGTACATTTCTCATTGATATCTTTTGTAGGATGCACCATTCACCCCTTAATTTGACAGCAAGTGACTGTTCTACACATTCATTCTGGCTTGGAATGAGCCTTGTACATCTATTACTGAAAAACATCTATGCGATGCTGGGAAGGAACTTCACTTGTATTGTTATCCAACCACGTTTCTATTTTTCCTTCCCAGTTTCAGAAATGTTAGCCATGTCACTGAGCGATTGCCTTTGTACTCGGCTCCTCGACGTGCCCGCTTCACAGCCCCACTTCTCCAGCATAATGACAAAGCGGGTATCCCGATTCTATCAAAGATGAGGTTGTAAATGTAGGTGCTTCAGCTCCACTAGTAGAAGTTAAAAGCAGAATGGAACGGTATTGATTTAAAGTAACAAATGATGAAAGTGGAGGTTGGCAGAAGCCCAGTGACCATCGGCGGTGCACCTTCTGCAATGCAGCTATCCGAAGCTCAGTGTGTTAATTAGTTACACCATCTCATGGACCCAGCATTAAAAAGGACAAGGAGAAAGTTTTGCTCAGCTTTGTTACATTTAGTTCAATTTATTAGCACAAAAGGGGTCATTGCCTCTCCAGAGTGGTCTAGTTCTTGTTCAAGGTACTATACACGGCTGTCCTGCACTATGTACAGACCACAGACGAAGGCAGTAGCTTCCAGAATACTGTAGGATCAAAGAACTCCAATCTCGAGGACTAATTTGAATTTAAAATTTCAGTTGGACTTTGACAGCCAAGGCCCTGAAATACAGTAACACACACACACTCGCCAAAGCTAGATTGGGTTACTGTTTAAAAAGCAAGCCAGCAGTGAGGAAATGCAGGGTGATGTTAAAACGCCCAAACGAAGCCCTGGTACAGCAAGGTTAATCTCCATAATCTCCAGTATTCAGTACCGTCAATCCCACTCATCATTTCAGAATGTTCCAGGCTTCCCAAAAGTCATGGGACTGGCTTGAAAATAGTAAGATTCTTAAAATAATTCATTTGGAGTTCTTTTTATTTGCTCTCTAGCTTTTACACCTTTGGGATTCAAATCTTCTCAGCAGCCATAAGGGCTAGAAATTTACTCCCTCCCCTGCTCCCAAATGAAAACTGAGATTCTGTTTTAGTCACATGACTCCAGTGTCTAGGATCTTAAGAAAGCCACCAGGTATCACAAGACTCAAGATAAAAATCATGAGAGTTGGTGACATTATCTGTGGTGGAGCAGGGAACTGATCCCACGTCTCCAGCTAGTCGCCTAACCACTAGAAATCCAGTCATTGACAATAGAAATCAGCTCCAGGCACTGGATTCACCTCAGCCACAGAACAGGCCACTGCAGAAGGAAGCAAGCTCTGGAAGGGAGTTTGGGTGCTGGAGGGGGCTCAGGGCTGGTAAAGGTGGTTGGGTTGCAGGAGGGGGTGAGGGGTGCAGGCATCAGGAGGGTGTTTGGGTGCTGGAGGGGGCTCAGGGCTGAGGAAGGTGGTTGGGATGCAGGGGGGTGAGGGGGGCAGGCTCCAGGAGGGTGTTTGGGTGCTGGAGGGGGCTCAGGGCTGAGGAAGGTGGTTGGGATGCAGGGGGGTGAGGGGTGCAGGCTCCAGGAGGGAGTTTGGGTGCTGGAGGGGGCTCAGGGCTGGAGCAGGGGGTTGGGTGCAGGAGGACATGAGGGGTGCAGGCTCTGGGAGGGAGTTTGGGTGCGGGGGGAGGCTCAGGGCTGGCGCAGGGGATTGGGGTGCAGGAGGAGGTGAGGGGTGTGGGCTCCAGCCCGGTGGCGCTTACCTTGAGCAGCTTCTGGTTGGCGGCGCAGCAGGGCTAAGGCAGGCTCCCTGCCTGCCCTGGCCCCGTGCTGCTCCTGGAAGTGGCCGGCACGTCCCTGCGGCCCCTGGGAGCAGGCAGAGGGCTCTGCAAGCTGCCTCTGCCTGCAGGCACCACAATTTGCCACAGTTCCAAAACTTTTACAGAGACACTTGGAAAGCAGCAATGCTGAAAGAGACTAATGTTGTATCCAACAAAGCATTTAAACTAGTGCATAATTTAAGCACGTAATTTTAATGGGACTATTCACATGCTTAAAGTTAAGAGCGTGCATCAGTGCTATGATGGATCTGGGCCTTAATAGGTGAGTGTGGACAGTAACGTACATATTTCTGTCACAGGATATTGTAACACCCAGCTAATATGATTTTGCTCTGCATATGCAGTCAAACCTCATGCACCAAGGAAAAGATTACCTTTGTCTGTATGGAACCGATGACCAATTTATTATTCACTGATGTACTTCGGTTCCATGTGCATTTTGCAACTAACATTAAGAAAGTCTCAACTGACATTTTTAAAATAGTTGAAAAATGAAAGCAGCAAAGAGTCCTGTGGCACCTTATAGACTAACAGACGTATTGGAGCATGAGCTTTCATGTGTGAATACCCACTTCGTCGGATGCAGAGCCTGCACCCCACACCCCCTCCTGCACCCAACCCCATGCTCCAATACGTCTGTCAGTCTATAAGGTGCCACAGACTCTTTGCTGCTTTTACAGATCCAGACTAACACAGCTACCCCTCTGATACTTGAAAAATGAAGATCACTTAGGTGTCCTTTCCCCCTCCCCTGAACTGTTTATGAGATTTCTAAGTAAGATATAACGGCCATGTCTAACTCAGATTATAACCACCTTCAAGTTATTTTAGTTTTACCTAAATTCTTTCAACTCTTTCTGTAAAACACATCAAAATTCATCTGTACAAAAGGATACAACATCAAAGAAGTCTTATGCATTAAATGTCAACATGCTTTTGTCATTATGAATTACAGTCTATTTATAGCTAACTTGAACCAGGAAGAACTAATTTCAGCATCTTTAAAGTGAGTTAATTTAGTTTTTTAAGCAGGGAAATAAAAACTGTCCTATGAAGGTGATCATTACATTAAAGTAGAAGTTAGTGTCACTTTGCTTTTAATTACATCAAATTTGAGACGGTAATATAGGGGGCAATAGCATTCCACTGTTATGAAAATGTAAAAGGGGCAGCTCACCTGTACCCATTTTGAAAAGCTTTTCTTTTTGTGCAAATTTAATTTAAACTATGGAAACTGAAAATATTCCTCTAAAACTGGTTGTCATGGTTATAAAATCCCCTAAGAAATTATGCACGTCTGCCTCCGCTGAGGGAAACATTCATGGCATGATTTAGCATGAAAAACCCAACCACTCACCCATTTTCAGACGTACTTATTATGTTACTTTGTATTAACCCTCCCCAAAAAACAACCACCACCACCAACCACCACTCCTCTCACACAGTTTTCACCAAATATACCATGGAGGGCAGTTAATCTTGACAAGTTCCACCCTTGGGTTTTTGTTTGTTTTGGGTAGTTTTGTTCATTTTTAAGGTGAATTATCTGGAAATTAATAGTCATACACAGACCCACATAAATTGTAAAAGTGCATTTTCCTTCTCATCTTAGAAATGCAGCCAGTGCCTCAGTTCCCCCTCATTGCATCTTGGTTTCCTTCTCCCTGCCAGAGTAGTTCAGTCCTGTGGCCAAAACAAACCCTCCCACCTCCTTCTGGGATAAGGAAGAGGCTAGCTGAACAGAAGTCAAAAAACCTTCACGCCTTGGTGGTGAGGCTCACAAAATGTCTTCTACTATATGAAAAATTTACCTTTCCACAAGGTACACTTTCCTCTGATTGTCTCTAAGCCTCCTCCCTCACCTTTTTCCATAGCCCCTCTCATTTGGGAGCTCTGCTGCAAGTGTTGTCCAGATCTCTCCCAGTTCTGAGGAGAGAGAGAGAGAGAGAGAGACTGTTATATAGTCCCACCCCAATACCCAGCAGGCATTGCTCTCAGTCTACATTTCCCCTTTTTCTGGGAACTACAACTCCCAGAATGCCTAGGCTCTGGGCTGCAAGTCTGTGTGAGGCCAGGGCATGCCCTTTAAAAGAGCAGCACACCTTGTTACAGAATTTTGTCTTGGAAGTCATCTCCTGAGACTTGTTTTTGTTTTATACGTGGAGTAGATAGACTTGCGTTTAGCTTTTATGAAACACATGCAGCTCTGGAATGAGGTAACATTCTCTAGGTCAGGGGTAAGCAAATGTTTTGGCCTGAGGGCCACAATGGGGTTCAGAAAGTGTATGGAGGGTGAGTTTAGTGTATTAAATTGCTCCCCATAGGAATGTGTTACTTACAGAGCACCGGGACTGGCAGCCCTAAGTAGTACATGGTAAGTAGCACATTCTTACGGGGAGCAATTTAATACACTACACCTGAGTAGGGAAGGCTGTGCCTCCCCAAACAGCCTGGTCCCCGCTCCCTATCTGCCCCCTCCCACTTCCCACCCCGACTCCCCCCCTCAGAACCCATAACCCATCCACCCCCCCACTTCTTGTCTCCTGACTGCCCCCCCAGGACCCTCTGCCCCTAACTGCCCCCCCATGACCCTGCCCCCTAGCCAACTCCCCCTGCTCCCTGACCCCTATCCACACCCCCTCCCCCTGACAGGCCCCCTGGGACTCCCACACCTATCCAACCGCCCCTGTTCCCCATCCCCTGACTGATCCCCACAGAACCTCTGCCCCATCCAACTGCCCCCTGCTCCCTGTCCCCTGACTGCCCCCTCCTGGGATCCCCCGCTCCTAACCACTCACCTTGGACCCCATCCCCTATCCAACCCCCCCTGCTCCCTGTCCCCTGACTGCCCCAACCCCTATCACCCCCCCCGCCCCCTGCCAGACCCCTGGGACTCCCACACCTATCCAACCGCCCCTGTTCCCTGTCCCCTGACTGCCCCCTGCCCCTTATCCAACCCCCCCGCTACCCACCCCCTTACCATGCCGCTCAAAGCACCAAGACTGGCAGCCGTAAAAGTAGTACAGCGGAGGCTGCAGGGAAGGGGCCAGGGGCTAGCCTCCCGAGCCGGGAACTCAAGCAGCGGGCAGGAAAGTCCCGCGGGCCGTAGTTTGCCCATCTCTGCTCTAGGTCCTTAAAAGGAAAGAGATAGGAGAAGAAGGCAACTATGGGCAACTATGGGCCAGATCTTCATCTGGTGTAAATCAGCATAGCTCCTGACCCTACAAGTCTCTAGCTTAGCATATCCCCAGAGCAAATTACCGATACAGAGAAATCTGGGATTCTAGGTCGCTCTATTGCTTGTATACTTACCAGTGGCCAGATTGTTAACTGCTCATGGGACTTCGGGGGTCTGCTCGTTCCTACAACTGCTCTTCCTTGGGAGAAAGGGGATCAAAATGTGGCTCTGAAAAAGTAACAAACAGGAAGGTTGTCATCTTGGCATGAATGAGGATCTCAGCACTATGTCTCCCTCAAACAATCACTAGCTGAACCAGCTTGTAAGGCTTTAGGTAC
The DNA here is from genome assembly GCF_020497125.1 of Mauremys mutica. Classification (NCBI taxonomy): domain Eukaryota; kingdom Metazoa; phylum Chordata; order Testudines; family Geoemydidae; genus Mauremys; species Mauremys mutica. The sequence continues at coordinate 15,032,972 of NC_059075.1, forward strand.
CTTCATGCATAGACGAAGGCCCATGGGAAAGACTCACCTGACCTACTTTCAAACATGGGCACAGTGATACTCTTTTCCGTATTCTGTTTTTAATAGAAAATAAGTCCATTCCCTTCCCGGATATCTTCTCACACGTGCATATTTCAAGATCCAAATGATAATCTGAATGGAAGAATAGAAGAAACTGAAAAAAGGATAATGTCTGTCCTAAAGTTACTGGCTCCCTCTTCTTCACCGCAGCAAACACAAACCATTTGTCTTCACTTTCTAGACCCTTAGCAACCACCTGAGCTCTACCTATCATCTCTCAGACACTGCTGTGATATCCACTACCTGTCTCTGCTTTGCTAACGATGGCAGACTTGATTGCTCATTTGCACATTTTCCACCAAGCCTCTTCATGCTTTCTCCCATGTTGCCTCTTATGTAGGAGGAGCTCTCCCATAAACATACCATACTGCCCTCCTTCAAACTCACCTCTGCCCCGATGCCTACAAAAAAACTAGACAAAAGCAGCTGATTTTCTGTGACTGCTCCTTATCACACTGTCCACAGCGGTCTCAGTGTTGCCTTGTGCTTCCTTCCTGCGTGTTTGCTGTATCCATCTGTCACTTGTCTTTTACTTAGATTGGAAATTCTTCAGCTCAAGGGCTGTGTTTTTGTTATGTGTTAGTACAGTGCTGAGCACAATGAGGGCAGGGCCTTTAAATAATAACAATGATAGTAGACCAATCAGTGGGCCGGCTCCTGTCACCTTTTGACATGCTGAATAACACCTTACTCTCCAAGTAGCTCCATAGAAATAAATGGCAGGTCTTGCAGAGTTGTACCTATCCCGTTGGTTTGCCACTCAGTCGTACATATGAGTAAATGTGACAATTCTCTCCATCTCTCTACCTATCTATCTCCTTAGTCTCATTCTCATACATATTATCAGTAAATGGATTTCATAAGCTCTCAAATGACCCCCCTCTGTCTTACGTTGTGGAGAGTGCCTGTCATCTGATGCCACTTGAGACCAACCATCTGTCCATTCTGCCTCTGTCAGCAGAGCGTTGGTCTCTCCAGTGTCTGAAGACAATTGGCTTCACTGCTATCATAGTAATTCAGAACTACATTGCCCTGATTAAATATGACAGAATTGTAAAAGTTAGCAATAGAAAAGGCTTATTAAATTGGCCTATCTTCCTGCCAATCGAGGATTCTTCCCTACAGTGCATTTTCTAGGGTTTTGTCCAGTCTAGTTTTAAAAACGCCTTGTCCTCTGCTTCCCTTGTGAGACTGTTCCCCAGCCTAATTCTTCTCACTCTCAGGAATGTTTGCTTGGTCTCGTCTTCAGTATCGTTTCTCTGTCTTGAATGGTGATCACAGCTCCTCCCAGTTCACTACCATCTGTGAATTCCATGAACATGCTATTAACTCCCCTCCCCAGATCATTCAAAGGAGCTGTTAAATAAAACTAATCCTACCAGCAATGTCTGTGGGCACCTTGCTCTGAATTCGATACATTGCTGTTTATCAGTACCTTCTGTCTGATGTCTTTTTGGCAGTTTCCAGTCCACACGACAGTGTCATCAGCCATGCCAATGTGAAACGCGAGATGCAGTATCAAATCCTTTACTACAATATTTAACCTACTGTAGACGCTTTGTCCACTCGTTTAGTCTGCGAGACAAAGCAAATACATCTTTAAATGGGATTTTTAAAGGTATCTATGGGAGTTAGGCACCCAACTCTCTTTGAAAGTCAATAGGAGTTGGGCACCTAACTCTCCTTTTGAAAATTTCAATTTTAATATACACTGACCACAAAGTTAATTCCTAGACAACGGTGCTTTTTTCTAGCGCTGGAATCCATCACCGAGGATGAGTGTCTTCTCCAAGCAGTACAGCATTAGTAACGAAGACTGAAACAACATGACATATGCATTGCAGCTCTGGCATTCCACGTGCCTGTATCAAGATGGGCTTAGTTACCTATATCTGTCTATGTTGCTGCAAGACAATAGGTTGAACATCCACTAGTGGACACACAAAGTTTTATGTGAATCAGAATATAGCATGTTAAGCTACCCCCAACCAGCACCCTATTTCTTGTTTTCCAGTGGATTAGAGTTTGTCAAAGAAGTCACACTGGTAACCCTGCAGCCTCAACTCTGTCCAGCTCAGGTGTCTCCCCAACTCATTGCTTCACAGTCATGATCTACAGGGATGGGATAGTAGCTCCAGTGGCAGATTAGCCACTGGGCCAATGGGGCCCATGCCCAGGGCCCCTGGAAAAATGGGTGCCCCTGTGCCCTGATCTGCTGTTCCCACGTACCCAGCACTCCTGCCAGGGAGTGGAGCAAGCCCCCTACGCCCTGACCCTGCTGCCTGGCAAGAGTGCCTGGTGGGCAGAGCAGAGCAAGTCCCTGCACTCCAACCCTGCTCCCCAGCAGGAGCACCGGGTGGGGGAAGCCCCTGCACCCCAACCCCATTTCCCTGGATTTTCTAGGATGCCTCAATTTTTGGCTTTGGTTAGATTGTCAGAGGTGCTGAGCACCCATCACTGGAGTAGGAGGTGCTTGCACTTCTAAAAATCAGGACTCTAGGGCCCAGATCCTCAAATGATTTTAGGTGTTTAACCCCCACTGAAATGGATGATTCAATGGGATTTATAGGACCTAAACGCCTTTGAGGATCTGGGCCTGGGAATCTCAAATTGGGCATTCACGAACCAGGGCACCGAAAATTAGTTTTGAAAATGTGACCTTAAATGTGCATGAACTGAACACCTGTGGTCTCTCTGTTTCAACAGTCTGAAAAGTGACAAATAGTGCCAATATAGTTGTTATTTTTCTGCTATGGACAGTTATCTTGGAAAGAAAATTTAATGGCCAACAAAGAGTAACAACTTTGTGTCCCTGGTGGGATGAAGACAGGACACTGTTAAATGGAGATGTACTTTCCAGCTGTTTTATTTTTTAGTAAAAGCAGAATTAAATTTGAAATATGAGAGAGAGAGAGAGAGAGATTCTCATTCGCAATTGAAGATTGTGCCAATATCTTTACTTAGCAGATGTAAGAGTATTAGAAAAGCCAAACAGGAGCTCATGTTTCTTTGTCAGATTAATTCCACTTGCAACCTTCCCATTCACTATCAAGAATCATGTGTCATGTATATTTATTCATTCATTTCTTTCCCTACTCCTCATTAATGCTACAGCCCTTCTCTGCTTGCCGAGTGGGAATAGATTCCATCTGTGCATCAGACGTCTCTCTTCGCTCTGGTCTCATAATTCACATTGTTCCAATTGACCTCATTTTATTCCCTCTGACAACAAGTTCACAGCGGAGCTGTCGGCAGTGGGCCCCGAATAGCCTTTAGCATGTGAGTGGCCTTCTTATCTTGCTGTACCTTGTGATCGTGATGCATTTTAGAACAAGGAGCCTAAAAAATAGTGAAAACACTGTCTCAGCCAAAACACTAGGACCCACTTCCCAGGGACCAACTCTGTCCCAAGAATTGACTCCAGGTAGCAAAATTAAAGGCAGGGAGCAAACTCTCCAGCGGCTTGAAGAAGAAACTGCCTCACAAAACTAGCAAGAATATAGCATTCCTTCAAAGACTGGACAGTGCTCCCATCTTCAGAAAAATCACTTGTCAAAGGTTGTGGTCCAGCACCTCCTGTTGCCTTGTTCCATAACAGTATTACACATACCGGAGTGCAGCCAAAAGGTCCCAAGCACGATTGGGGCCTCATTACACCAGGCACTGTACAAACACTTTTGTTAACTCTTGGCACGTAACTGCCCATAGCCTTTTTTAAAAGGTAGTATTATTGCATCCAGTTATTTTTTAAGTATCAGAGGGGTAGCCGTGTTAGTCTGGTTCTGTAAAAGCAGCAAAGAATCCTGTGGCACCTTATAGACTAACAGACATTTTGCAGCATGAGCTTTCATGGGTGAATACCCACTTCTTCGGATGCATCCGAAGAAGTGGGTATTCACCCACGAAAGTTCATGCTGCAAAACGTCTGTTAGTCTATAAGGTGCCACAGGATTCTTTGCAGTTATTTTTTACTCACCTCCATGTTAACAGAGGACATGATCTCGAGGTGCTGAGCATCTGCAATATCCATTGGCTTGGGGATTGTGGGGACATGGCACCTCTCAGGATCCAGCTGGGCGCAATTTTAGACCAGAGTATGGCTCCATTTTGAAGTCCAGTGCAGCAGAAGCTAATTACAGAGGCTGCTGAAGCTCAGGCTCATTAAAAGAGATCTTTGATCGACAATGGCTGATCACCAGTCTTCGGATGTCTCTGGCACTGTGCTTCAGTTCACGAGGGTAAAGGTGAGAAAAGTGACCTTTTGAACTAAAGGACTAGGGTTAACATTCTAAGGCTGTCACCAACTGTAACACTATTTAATAATGGTCCACCCAGTGCTGGTGCCCAGTTCAATTTCTTGATGTTAGTACATTTCAGTTATTCTTAAAATTAAAAAGTTTCTATAAGCTTAGAGGAAACAAATGTTTTTATTTGCTTATAGATGGCATGACTAAATACAGATTTACAGATCCTAGCGTGCAAATTTATTGTCTTATATGTCAGGGATAAATCATGCATGCACATCATGCATCAAAGTCGTGAAATGGGCACAAATGCAATAAAAACTAAGGTATTCAAAAGTTGAACAAATGGAGAGGGGGCACCAAAGATGCTCCTCGCCTCGGGTGCCGTTTGGTCTAGGACTGGCCCTGGGGCCATATGGAAATCGTGGAATCATCTGAGAGGGCCACAAATGATATAGGAACTCTAGGTCAGCATGGTCAAATAACCTTTCTTTATCAATCCTCTGAGACATGCACTCAAAATGTTCCGATTATTTAGAAGCAGCTGGTGCAACTTGTGCTGTGAGATGAGCAGATGTGTTATGTCTATGCAGCAAATTTAATGGTATAAGAATTTCCACCATAACAGAGTTTGCTCATTACATCTTAGCTACTTTATTCCATATAAAGTTTATGATGATCGTTTTAGCCTCATTCTCTTTTAAATGCTGCCATTGTGGACAAATTAAAAGAGAAATGGATATAGGAAGTTCCCTGGCAAAGCATGGTCTGATGAGAGGAAGGAACCAATCAGAATCAATCTTGTCTCTATGTTATTTCCCTATCTGAGCTATCTCATATGTAGTGTTTATTGTTAGCTACTAAACAAACAGTAATATCAGCCTTGAAGTGTAAATCTTCAATGCAGCCTGTTGGGTGTTAATGTCGGTGCAATGGAAATGGAATTTGTGCATACTTTAACATTTACTCTTCACTGACTTTTAGGACTTGTCTAGCCTAAGGAAATTTGTGCTAGCGTAAGTACATCAGTGCCATTATACTGATGTAACTCTATGATGTAGACATAATACATCATTATTAAACTGGTCTTGTACTGTGATAAGTTACATTGATGCAAGCCTCATCCATCTTCCACATGTGCAGTGCATTTACACTGGATAGCTACATCAGTGCCCCGCCTCCCCCCCACCCCACCCCAAAAAGTATAGATAAGGCCTTGCATCTTACTAACATATCACCATGCCCTGTATATGACAGCCAGAACACCATTAAACATCAAACTGTAGTAAGGTCCAGTCAATTCAGTTTGCCTTGGAAAATCACTGAACCTTCCAGTCCAAACTTTCAATAAGCCTCTAAAATGAATGTTTGCAAGTGCATATATTTGCATACATAAAGTCCCTCATTTGTGCATATGTATCAATCTGCATCGAATTTGAGGGATGAGCACAGGATGCAGGAGGCAAGAGATTGGAAGAGACTCCAGGAAGTCAGTCTGTGTGCATGTGGCTGGAATGCTGGCTGCAGTTGCAGCATCTCTGTAAACAATTCTCTTAATGACAGTGAGTTTAGTTTTAGAAGCATCAAGTCCATTCATGTTATTACCTAGCACACAGTACATGATGCACATAAGCAGGCATTGGTCGATATGGAGCAGTAAATGCTCATCTCCCTTCTTGTCTGCATGTTCAGCTACAGGGCACCTGCTCACTGTGCACATGCAAATGTGGGTGCTTGCTTGTTAAGAGGCAGAGTTCAGGAGGCCAGCTGAAACTTTACGTTCACTATTGCCCAGCTCTTGTAGCTCTTTCTGAGGCACAACTTCCAGTGAGGTCAATGGGAGCTGCATCTACCAGGCGCTGCAGGATCTGACCGTGTGTGTGGTGAGCACTTATTCAATAAATAACTTCACAAATAAGCAGAACTCCCCCACTCACAGCTGCACGGCTAAACATCAAATGGTACCATCCACCAGTCACAAAGTAGCCCCTACAAATAAAGCCCCAGTATTGGTCTCTCTTCAAGTCATCCTGGCAGCTCTCCATCTAAACTGGTTCTTGCAGCTGAGACGCACAGAATTAGAATGGTCATAAAGCCATGCAGAAAAGGCCACTCCCTTAACACTGCGAGGTTCCTAACTGGCAAAAGCCTACTGTAATTACAATACAAGACAAGCAGCAGGGGCAGTTCCTGCCACTGGTTTTCTCAGATGAAAATTATGGCCTGCCTTAACATGACTATTGTCAAGTATTTCAGCTATCCTCCCTCTCAGTTTAACCCCAGTGCATTTTCAGTGCAGCTGAGGATGTTGGACCTAATTGACAACCCTGAGTGCTAAAAATGCACAGTGATTGATATTTTTCAAGGTAAATAGGAAACACTTCCTTTCAGGAGATTCTGGTTCTATAGATGGTAATACAACTTTGCGCCCTGATGATAACATTTCAGGTATAGTGTCATTCCAGGTAAGAGGCTACAAAGTTAGAATAAATCTTTGGAACATGATTCCCATGGCACTACTGCAGGATTTATAAACCTTATCTTTCCTGATTGAGACATGACTGAGTAAAAGACCACAGTGACATATTTGGAATCAATGCAGATCCTGCTTTTCCAGAACACAAGAAATGCAGGGACCAAGTTAGGATTTCCATGGACTTTCTGGCAAAAAATGAATTTAGCCAATAGAACCTGATGCAAAGCCCCTCAAAGTCAATAGAAAGAATTCTGTAGACCTCAGTGAGTTTGGGATAAGGCCCACAGTTTGTATAGTTGTTTGAACAGTTAATGTATGGAGTTGGTAGGGAATTTCCGAACTAAAGGTTTTTCCGTGAGAAAATGTCAAGTCATCAAAAATGAAACCATTCGTGGGAAAGAGTCGGTTTCGATAAATCACCCAATTAAAAAAAATTTGGATATTTTTTAATGATTGAAATGTCTCATTTTGATATTTTTGAAACTACGTGTTTTGTTTTCAGTTCAAAATCAATTTTTGTTTTGAAATCTCAGTTAATTTATAGTAAAAAAATATTAAAAAATAAAAAGTTGAAATCTAAATGAAACGTTTTGAAAATATGAAAACAAAATGTTTTGATTGACCCTCTCCATTTTTTAAATTATCTTTATCATCAGTTTGCAAAAGTTTTGGGGATTTTGACTTTTTATCCTGATTTGTGACAGGAAAAAAATTTGAAATCTTGAAAACCGTCCCGGTATGGGAAAGACATTTCCAGCTGAACTCTATTAATTTCAGTTTGTCTGCTGCTCACTTCTTGGGAGGCACTGTGCTCTACCGAATCTCTAGTCTAACAATAGTTTTTGTAGTTCACAAAATGCAGTAAAAATGTTCAGGAAATAACTCTGAAAATGTAGCATGTTTTGCTCATTTGCCACAACAATCAGTGTCTTCTGCTTTGGCCAGATTCAGCTAATATGTAAATAGAATGGTTAAAGACCCAACAGAGTAACTACACAGCCATACAAGTTCAATAAAATGCACTTTTTATTCTGTATCAATGAAAAAATATCCACATTTAAATAAAGATGTGTGAAAAAAAACCCAAAGTTGTTCCTCCCTGATGAAGTACAGTTTATTGTGCTGAAACCCATAATCCTTTTGGGTTAGAAACATATGCCTGCTAATGCTTCTAAAGTGACACTCATTTCCCTGTTGTTGAATTTTAGCAAACCAGAAACTTGCTGTAAGTGATCCTATTTTGATCACACATTGTCACTTCATAAATTGACACATTTGTCACAGTTAGTTAGAGCATTCCCACAAACTCGCTGTCAACAATCATGTGATAGGTCAAGGGTGCATCGGTTATTTCTATAATACGAGTTGACGTACAGTTTTCTCTGCAGAAATATAGTCTTTGCCTGACACAATTCAAGATCATTTTGCAGATTTTGGATATGGTAGCAGAAGTGCATTTTTATTACAGCTGTTTAGTTTGAAATTCTTATTGTCCGCTAGTCTTGTACAAGCTTCCCTCTGTCAAAATACAGATTTAAATTGCTTTCGTAGAAATAATCCTGAAAGGCAGAGGCATTTAAAATCCCCAAATCCCTAATATATTAACCACAGCAAAAAGATATTTTAGGATGTTAAAAAATATCAACAGTAACATTAGTGCCATTATCCGTGTTTGCATTAGGAAGGTGTACAAAGAGCAGCAACTAGGAATAAAAGAAAATATTCTACAGGCAATGAAAAAAATAGTTTCCCCACGTGTTTCACACTTTTCTGTTCTTTGAAGCTGATGGCTGAGACTTGCACACTTTTAGCATCAATATTTATGCTATAATTACATTTTTCAGAGTGCTTATGGGAAAAAAAATTAATTCTGGTACTGCCCAATGTCTATATGACAGTTTTACAAGACAGGATTTTAACGTCTTGTTGGAATATACACATATTCCAATGCACTGGTATATTGTAACGCCTTGGAATTTTCAAGCAGAACAATGGATTATAGAGCAGCAAAGGAGGATTGGGTTTATTAAGTGCTAGACTCGGCAGAGTGATGGGGTCACAACCCAACAATAAATCAGTAAGCAGCAGGCTTATGGCACACAGCTGGAAAAAAATGCCTCTTGGATGTGAAGCTGCACGCTCAACCCCCCTCAGATCACAGCTAGGGAGAGAGTAGGTTTCAGCTAGCATTCGTGCTTGGCCCACACTGTTAGCTGTCTGGGGTGGAGCAGGGTAGGGTTTTTAATTGGCACGTGTCAATGTTGTAGTGGATCCAGGCTCAGTTTAGCTTTACTCTGTCATTATAGGGGAATGGGGCTTTTAGAAAAAACTAGAACAACATTATTTTTATTATAATTATAAAGATATATAGATATTAGAGAAATATCCCCCTGCCCCTCAGTCTACTACCTGCATGAAAATGCAACACAGTGAGGCCATAATTACAGAGGCCGTCAGGAAGTGAAACGCACATAGCTGCAAATATAAGACCATCCCCACCAAACCAAGCGGATCACATGCTCCGCTGTTGTTTCTCCACGTGACAGTCGTCAGGCCACGCACACCCCATGAAGGGAATTTTCTTCTTGGCATTCCAAATATTTACAGTGAAGTGCCTTGTGGAGCCCAACCCTTCATAAGCTTTGCTGTTTTTAAAAGAACGTGGGTGACATCCTGACTCCTCTCAAGTTAATGGCAAAAAAAACCCATTGGCTCCGACGGAGCCAAGATTTCATGCCTTGAATCATAGTCCTGGGGCTAGATTCTGCCAAGTGCCATGTAATCCACACCCAGTCAGTGCAGCACTCTGTCCCTCTCTAGCGGTGGCTGGATCACGTATTGAGGCTGATGAGATTGCTACAGCACTGGCTGACAGAGCTGGGTCTTTTAGATCATGCAGCCAAGGGTCATGTCAAATGAGAATGATGCTGGATGGGGACAAAGCTCTGCAAACCCGGAAGTGCTGCAGCAGTATCAGCAGCTGCCTTGCTTTGGGTTGCATCTCCCTGTGATGCAGGAGTCCAGGCTGAAATGTAGCTAGTGCCTTCTATCTATGTTATTTACGTGCTTTCTGGCAGAAGTAGTTTTATCCTCCTTGTTATTTTTAAATATGCTTCTTCCCAGGAGATTTTCATAAAAAATCGAGAGACTTACCCCTTTAGAAGAGTATTCTAGGCAGCAGTGAATTTTTAACAATTATTTTGGATGGTGATTACTGGCAGGTTAGACACCAAGAATAAACCAATGGATCAAAGACCTTCCTCATTAAAAAAATATCCTTTCACTGCTGGGTTGAGCTGATTTTATGATAATTTTATTCACTGTCCCAATTGTCAAAAGCAACCTCTAAATTTCTGCCTGCATTTCACACACAGTGTTTTGTGGATGTAATATCTTGGATTTATTCACATTAAAGATGGGGGATGAACTAAAACCCAGGATCCAAGCAGCCCCGGCTTTGAGGAAGTTCTGATCCAGATCACAATACTGTGCCTTGGCTCCATCTGTAAACAACTGCTCTAAAGGCCATACAAATTAATGTAAAGACTCCTATTGACTTCAGTGGGTTTTGGATCAGACCCTACGTTATGAAGGGAAACCAGTTAGTTAGAAGTCTGAGTTGCCTGTGTGAAATGCTGTTTACATATGCAAATCCATAGCCCAAAACATACAAACTCAAAATTATCAGCACAAGTTTAGAGGCTGCTTTGTTAGATCACACAATGGTTGGAATTTATGCAGATTATTATAAAATCTGCAGTAACTATAGTTTCAAGCAACACATAGGTTCTTTCCAGCATACATAGGAAAAGAGATAATTGCCCCAATGCTTATGCCAATGGTGCATTATGTGCCAAGCCTGCTAGTTCTACAGGATTTCATTTTGAAATCCAAGCAGGGAACAGAGGTAACAGTTTTGTTTTGTTTTTAAAAAAGGAAAATATTCTGGTTTTTGTGCTATGTTTTGTTGTAAATCTATCCTTCAAGAAATGCAAATATTAGCACAATACATGTGTTGGTGTATGTATGCACAAGTGCAGTGAGGTGCAGCTACTAAGGTAGCTGAGTAAGGTTTTTTCATGCATAACAGAATGAAAAGTTGTGCAAAGTTTAGGAAGCTTGTCAAGGGTCTAATTATCCTATTGATGTGAAGAGAAATTTGGCACATGACCCCGTCAATGCTAACAGAATTTTGGTACATAAACTCCACATGCAGGCATGGGATTTTTAGACATCCAGCATGCGAGCTTTTACTCTCCTGTATGCATGCACTATATGCCCCTATGTCTGCTCTGTATTCAGATGTACAGCTGGCTGCCTGCATTTGTTTATAATACGGAGACTCATAATTATGCAAAAAATAAGAATTTGTGGCCAAGCAACACTTGACGATATAATTGCAGAAGGTGGTAATTAGTTCTGCAGGGACAACTGACGACTAATTAGGAAGAAGAGTATGGATTTTGTTTTTTAAAGAAACCTTTTCTTTCAGATTTTGGACAAGAAACCAGAAATACAAAATCAGATGAAGCCTCAGATTAATTGGACAGCCCAGGAATCCTGAGAATAACATATCTAGCTGTTGAGCATAACTGAAGTGCTTGATCTTCAAACAAAAAGCACCCTGTACCTCTCCACTGTCCTGAATTAGATAGTAGTGAGTCATGAATATCTTTGGAATCCAGTGGCACCTTAAAGACTAACAGAGAAGTGGTTTTTACCCACGAAAACTTATGCCCAAATAAATCTGTTAGTCTTTAAGGTGCCACCAGACTCCTCATTGTTTTTGTGGTTACAGACTAACCCGGCTACCCCTCTGATGCTTGAATATCTTTGTTCCTTCTTAAGCAATGACTTAGAAAAGTGGACCCCACCAAATATGCTCTCCTTTCTGGGCATACAAACTAGTAACAGAGAAAGCCGGCATGATGACTCAGAAAATTCAGCTGAAACCAGGCCCCTGAACAGGAGAGAGACTCAGTGCCCTGGCCTAACAGCAATGGAAATATTGACTGCAGCAAAGCCCCAGGGTTTGCCAGAGGAAATGAAGAGGAACTTTTCAAGCAGCAGACAGCATGAGTTCAGAGTGAGGGCTATGGTAAAGTTCATTTAAAGTGCAACTGATGGAGGACAACAAATGGAATGACTCTGTCTTGTATAGGATAGAATGAGCTCTGGCAGAGTGTCTCACTGGAGTCCCAGTTAGCATACTAAATAACTGGAGTAACCAAAAATTTAAGTCTGGGTTATTTCTAAAGGCTTGACGATTATTAAGGAGAGTAAGGTTTGCAGGACTTGATCCTGAAATGGGTTATTGAACAAAACCTTCATTAATGCTGGAGATTGATTTGCACTGTTATTCATGACGCAACACTGGGGACTGGCAGCCTTTCACTCAAATGCTGTTTTGGGAAGCATTGTGTGTGTAATTGTGGGAGGTTCCATAGACACAGGCTCACATAATCCCAGACTATTTTGATTTGGCAATTCCATGGTCATTTCAACCAACTACAGCAGAGAGTAAACTTTGTACGCAAGCCTGTAACATCCATCTAGAGAAGCAAAGAGTCTGATTTCTTTTTTTCAAAAATGCGTGCGCCATGACTGCATGTGCAAAAAAGCACAGGCAATTGCAAAATTTATTTGCACATGCAGTTTGAGTATTTGTGTGGGCGAATGGCCAATTAAATAAGCAGTCTGATACCACAGAGATGGGTACAATATAAAAACCCAGAGGCTATAGAGAAGGACCTATATTTAATTATCCACACAACTCTCCAATAGCCAGGGACAACTTCAGTCCTCATGCACACCAGGAATCTGTATATTTGAAAATCCCACTCAAATGACCTGGATGTTTGTCAGTTGCCCTTTTCTGTGGGTGGTGATGGGTATAAATGAAACTGTCACTTTCAGAACATACATGTAATAAGTTTATATGTTTACTGTAAGTGTTTGATGACTTTCCTTGAAGTCTGGTGTCAAGTCCAGGCTTTAGCCAATGCCTGCTAGAAGGCTTAATTTATTTATATACAGCAGTTTTAGAAGATGCCAACCTCCTCTAGTGTCTGGTTGATTGATATGTATCTGCTCCGAAACGCACTTCACTCCGGCAATAGGCATCAGATACCTCAATGCAGTATATAAACTGCAAGCAGACGGCTAAGCATTCAGAATGTTCTGTGTGGCACACTCACTCAAGCAACTGCCAACCCCATCTACTGCCTATTCATGATATTTTTTACATATACTTATCCATATGCTGTGATGAAATGTAATTAGGTTTAAATTATGAGTAGCTTAAGTAAAGTCATCCTGCAGTCCTTAGGCAAAGCTCCCAGTGAAGCCAATGTGTGTTTTGTCTCAGAACAGCCGAGTTTGAGAGACCCCCAAGTTGCTCCATCACCACTCAGAGTAGCCTTTTTGTGAAAATCCATCCTCTGGCTACAGGATTCTCACAGAAGACTGCAATAATTTTAAGATTCGGGGGGTGGGAGGGGAATTTCAAACATGCCTCGGTGATTTAGAAGTTTACGTCCCATTTTTGAGAGTGACATGCATGTAGGAGCATAAATCTCATCAAATGTGAGTTGCAGTTAGGCTCCTATGTCACTTGGGTGCATTTGAAAATTTTACTCTAGAGTTTTTAAATGTTTGATCTAAATATAAGCCATCTGTGACGCTCCTCCATTCTCCAGTGCTGCAGTTTACTTTCAAAGGGTGGAACAGATTAATAGTGGGATGTCTGTCAGTCTTGACAAAATCTATTTAAAACATTAGACATATAAATCATCCGCCCCTCCCCAAAAATAATTACAGTGTAAAGCATGTCTCCACAAAAATACTTCACATTAAAAACATCTTCTTTACAAAAGTAACAAACAGGTGGTGTATAAAAAGACAACTTCTTTCATCATTCTTTACATTTCAGATTTTGGACTCTCTATATAAAGCTTCTGAACAAGATGGTAAGAAAAATATATTGTTAATAACAGGAAAACACCCAACAATTTCGTAATCCGCCTTGGGAATTACACTTGAGGAATGATCTGGCAAGAGTGTGTTTACAGGTGTAGATGTCTTACAAGTATTGGAATTAGGTTTGGGTGTTATTTAATGTCTTGACTGAGTTGTCACTACTTTTTGCAACCTTTTATGCCATAGTTTATTTACAAAACCTGTACTTCTAATTTCAGATTTTAGATAAAATTTACTCACTGAAATTTCATTTCTTGACAGAACAGATGCAAGTTACTAGGTCTGAGGATTTATTACACAACATAGTGAAAGAAAGAAAAATCCTCTTTTAGAAGCAACATATAATTTCTCACTACAACCTCACCTGCAACCCTTTTGTTGTATTGTGTCTGAATTAGAATGCAAGCTCATTGACGCAGGGACCCTTTTAATGGTCTGTTAAGTACCACACACACCGACTGTACACTGCTGTAGAATCAAGTCTAAATAACAATGTGAACAGATTGCAGTGTAAACATACAGATAACAGTTCAGAAAGGCACCGATTCCATGGGTGCTCCAGCCCTGAAGCATCTACAGAAAAAAATTAGCGGGTGCTTAGCATCCACTGGCAGCCTCTCTCCCCAGTGCCTCCCGCCCAGCAGTGGCCCTGCTGATCAACTCCTCCCCCTCACTCCCAGCGCCTCCTGGACACCGTAGAACAGCTGTTCTGCAGCGTGCAGGGGGCGCTGGGAGGGAGGGGGAGGAGCAGGGATAGGGTGCGCTCGGGGGAGGGAAGAAGTAGAGCAGGGGCAGGAAGAGACAGGGCAGGGTGGGGTGGGGGCTTGGAGGAAGGGGTGGAGTGGGGGTAGGCCTGGGGCATGGGGGGGTTGAGCACCCCCTGGGTAGAGAGGAAAGTGGTGCCTCCGTTCAGAATGATAAAAGCTTAAAACTCACCACATCCCGAGTTCTTTAGGTTTTGGATGTTCTTCTAGAAGATCTGCTCTAGAAATTATTTTGGGGGAGTTCTCTAGTCTGTGTCATACAGGAGATCAGAGGAGGTGATCACAATGGTCCCTTCTGGCCTTGGAATCTGAATATTTCCGAGCAGCAGAGCCGGACTAGACCCCAGGCCTCTCGAGCCCCAGGACGGTGTCCAATCCACCATGCTTCCCATATATAGGTAATAAAACCAAGCAACCCCCCCAAATCTCAGAGTCTGTACCCCACACCTATCCATAGCCTGTCATCTTCCCATTTTTTTTCTATGCCATCATCACGTGCTGTATATGTCTAATTCAATTTAAAAGACTCTCCTGGCAGGGAGCCGGTTGACTGTTACATGCCACAAACACCTATGTGTTATATGAATCATATACAGCAAAGGGCCTCTGTAGGTATGTCTACACTATATTAAACCGCCCCACCCCCGGCACCGAATCTCACTGCCCAGGTCAGCTGACAGGCTCACCAGGGCTCAGGCTATGGGGCTATAAACCTGCAGTGTAGACGCTCGGGCTAAGAGACCCTCCCTCTTGCAGGATCTCAGCAGCCAGGGTCCAGCCCGAATGTCTACACTTGTAATTCTGTAGCCTCACAGCTCAAGCCCCGAGACCCTGAGTCAGCTGACCCGGACTAGCTGCGGCCATACCACAGGTTTTTATTGAAATGTAGATATACCCTGTGAGGTCACATAACTCCCTGCAAAAAAGCTGAAAAGGACCTAGAATTTTAAAGAAAACTGTGAGTAGGGAGTAGGCCACCAGGACACCGTGCCACAGATTTAAGGTCAAACTTTCAAAACCGATCCACGAGTGACTTAGGAGCCTAAGGCTTTGTCTAACAGACCAATGTGGTGCCGTTTTAACTATCCCCATGTAGGTAAAGCAGTACAACCCCCTTGTAGGGACACAGTTATACCAGTATCAATGTGCTTCTGTATAAGACGGGGAATAAACCATACCAGTGTACTCCGTTATCCCGGTCCAACTGCGCCTCCGCTAACACTTGCACTATTTTAGTAGCAAATCACGCCCATCTGCGACATAGTTATACTGGTGCAAAAACCTAGATCCCATTTCCAAACATGACTGAGGCCCAGTCGCCCAGATCCGCCAATGCATATAGGCACCAAACACCCACAGATTTAAATGGGAGTTAGGTGCCTAAATGCCCTGGAGGATCTGTGCCCGAGGCACTTAGTAGCCTACGGGTACCTCTAAATGGAAACAATAACCCGCAGCGGCATGTCTCAGAGTCAGGGTCTACAGTTTTGGGCTGGGCTGGAGCCCAGGCTCTGAAACCCTCCCCCCTCCTCAGGCTTTGGAGCCCAAGCTCCAGCTCCAGCCTGAACGTCAACATGGCAATTTCTAGTGCTGTAGCGTGAGCCCTGTGAGCTGGAGATCCAGGCCCTCAGACTCGCTGCTCCGGCGGGTGGGGGGAAGAGGGGTTGCCGTGTAGACATAGCCTAAGTCTCTAACCCCTCACTAGGTTGTATCAGAAGGTCCACCAATAATTGGCAGATCCATTTACCACATACTCACCGAGCCCTGGCTGAGTATGCAATCTAGCCTGCAATATACTGTCCCACTGCGGTACACAAGACCATTGATCTTTATTGCTGAACATTCACCACGGCTAGTGATTTGATTCGCCGTGCTTTAGGGGCCTCCGAGCTGTTGTGTGTTCTGTCTTTGCAGCTGTTCTGTCAACAAAATATGCTTTGATTAAAAGAGCTCACTAGTTTTTCTTCTAGAACTAATTCGGACTGTTCCATCTATTATTAAATGCCCTACGATAGTCTGCTGCACGACTTGCGCTGGATTGTGAAACGTTCTGATCCGCATAGAAGATTAAAACAATCTGGAAATTAGAGATCTCGTTTGTTACTTGCATCAAAAAATAAATGTCAAAACTACCTAGAACAAAGTTATCTGCATGCATGTGATTTAGTTGGGGTTGGTCCTGCTTTGAGCAGGGGGTTGGACTAGATGACCTCCTGAGGTCTCTTCCAACCCTAATCTTCTATGATCCTATGTGGAAATCCAGGCCCCTAATCTTCCCATTGGGTGAGCTTCTACAGACCCTTCACCCCCACTAAAGCCAGTGTGCTCTGCATAGATGCAGGTAAAGGGCCAGGGCCAGTCGGTCAGAATTACATAGACAAATGCTCTGCTCCCTGCCCTGAACTCCCAAAGAGTAAGGATTTCGGGATAGTTTTAGAAAAGACAAGAAAAATACAATCTACCTCTTTCCACTCCTCAAAGGTACAGAGCACTCTCTGCTCACACTGAAGTGAATGGCAGATGGGGAGCTCATTACCTTGCAGATGTGGGTCTTTATATAAGGAGCCCGGCACCCCCATTTCTCAAATACTCTATTAAAAGTATCCTGGCATCAGGATTCTGAAGCACTATAGAAGGGGCTCATAGCGGAGTATTTATTTATTCAAGAGATTAAGCATGGTTCTGCACTGAAAACCAATTGTAAAATGGCCTGGTTGGCATTACTGATCCAATTTTTTTGCTTTAAACAGTTTTCTTATGGAAAATACTGTTTCAACAAAGGACATTTTTGTGTGTGAAATGCTATCTATTTTGATAACATTTCGCTTAGGAAAAAAATTGGAAAAACCATTTTTAAAATGTTGAAAGATCCCCCTTTTCAGTACTTTTTGAATAGAAAGTTTCAATTTTTCATTTCAAATGACTTTATCCAAACAAGACATTTCAATTAACCCACATTTTGCCAAAAATTTCGAATTTTTGGCTTTTTATCCCGATTCCTTTGTTCAAAATCTCCAAAATTTTTCAGAGGACAGAAAATCTGTTTTCCAACCAGCTTTAAATGTGAGGCTCCATATTTATGCTGATTTGATGATTTCTAGTTCAACTGGGCTCGGTTTACAAACAATGAAATGTTTTTTTCCAACTGCCAGCTCTGCAAACTCAGCCTGGGATCTGAACATTAATCTGTATTCTTTCGGCCTCATGCATTTTCACCAGAGTAAAGACTTTTGTAGGCCAAAATCAACCTACAGTTCAGACCTGTTGCTTTCAATGAAGTTGGAACTGAGGGACGAATTTGGATCTGCAATTGGAATTTCGCTCCAACATGCTCATTCAGGAGATGATTCTTTCTCATTGATGCCAATGGGAGGTTTGCCATTGACTTCAATAAGAATAGGCTCCAACTCTTACAGATGTGTTGGCTTTGCTGTGCTAACAGGAAGAAAACATAGTGAAAGCTTATTTTTGCCACACAAGTAAATCAGTTATACCCTAATCCCCAGCCCTCTGTAAAGAAAGAAAACTTTTACAAATCAGAAATTAGAAGAGTCAGGCAATACTTAGCTACTTAGGCTTCCATGGTTTAATTACTCAGAGTTTTTGAGCTTGATGTAATTCTACAGTTTTGCTCAAATTATGTCTATAATATTATGCAAAATATGATTTAAGGTGTTTCATTTGTGTTGGAAAGTGTTTGATTTTATATACACTTTTTTCCCCTCACTAGTGTCTTGTCCAGAAAATAAAATCCATTTATGTGTTTGTAAAGCGCTTTGAACACATAAAGCGCTACATAAGTGCTAAGAATTATCACTGTTATTATTATGCAGCAGGAGCATTTGTACTTTTACACATATCTCAGAAATAATCTTAACGCATGCAACTGAATGCTCCCTATATGTCTACTAGAGTGCTGATTCAGGCATCAGAGAATTTTTTGTTTGTTTAATTATTGCACTTATTAAAGTAGGTTTCACTGTTAGTCAAGTTTCATTTGGATCATTAGATCACTGTATTGCTGTGCTTGGAAAATCAGAGTGATATTTACAGGGTTCACCAAACTCATGCTTCCTTAATGAAAAGAGTATACACCATTCAACATCACCGTCAGCCACATCATGCAAACAAAGGAACAAGGGAACTGGAAAACAAGATAAATGATCCTGTAGGTAGCTATTTCATGAAACAACATGTAATGCATTGTTCATTTATAGTCAACAATGTATGGGCCAAATTTTCCAAATGGTAACCACAAAGGTTGCGCCTGCAAAATGTGCCTGCAAACACACCTTTGTGCTGCCAGTGAGAACTGCCAATGAGCATCCAATTTGCATGCCCCAGTTACTGTACAAACAGCCATTGTACTCCTTGAAAATTTGGCTCTGTATGTATTGCCTCATATAGATATGAATTGATTCAGTGGATCTTTGTGATGATATAGGAATACCATCGGGGTGCTGGAACAATTTGTATTGTGGGGGTGCTAAGAACCATTGCACCAAACTGTAAACCCTCTATATGATGGAAACCACTTCAAGCCAGGGGACGTGGCAGCAGCCCCCCGCACCCCTAGTTCCAGCACCTATGAATATCAGAGGAAGAGCAGCACAGGCACAAGAATTGACACCGAACCTGGAAAAACCTTGTATGTTCCATGAACTTACTAGTTTATAGTATGCATAGCTTTTAGCCAGTATGCATTTTTAACCAGTATAGTTGTACCTGAACTGTAATCGATACAGTTATCTCAAAATTTTTTCAAGGTCAGATTAGTTTAGTTACATGTTCTCTCAGTGAAAAGCCACATTAAGTTACAGCTAATTTAAGAGTGTAAAAAAATTCCTCTTACATGCCATGCAGTTCTGTTTAACGTTCGTTACAGAGAAAGAACTAAATCCCCCACAAAGGCAAAGAAATTCACAGTTAAGGCTAAAGCTTCCTAACACATCCTGTTATATCCTGCAGAATAACACAGAGGCATATTCCCCTCCTGTTTCATTCATGTAATTTCCTGTTAATATGAAACAAGAGTTCTGTGCACATGGGTCAAAGTCCTGTCCCCTGTACAGTCTGAGTAATTAGGCGATTCACTGGGAGGCTCAGGGGGTATGGAAGGGCAAGAATCCTCCTTTTCGGGCAAATAGCCTTTACACCCAATGAGGGTGCCTTAGCCCTCCGTGGAAGTGGCCGGTGATGGGCATAGTCACAGCTCACCTGGATCTACCCCAAGTGCATTCCTCTCCCAACCTCACCCTCTGTGCTGAAGTGCAGGGAGCCGCAGCTGAGTTGTGCACCACAACGTGCAGGCTCCCAAAATTGCCATTCAGGCCTGTGCAGCAAAACCACATTGGTTCCACTGCAAAGGAGAGGGGAGCTGCAGAGACTATAACACCTGGCAAGATTGCTACTATCAACCACATTCCTGTAACATGTGCAACAGCTAGGCACATTGGAGAGGGACCCAGGAAAATTAATTAATTGCTGTGTATCAGCTTTAACCAGAGATTAAAGTGATACACTTAAATCTGTAAAGCTTGGCACTTAAGATGTACCCACAAAACACATGCTGCATATGTAGCCCCCACACCTCTGTGGACACATAAGGGCGTAAATCCCTAAGTCTGGCCTCCCTTTCTCCAAGTGCAACTTGTATGCACAAAATGAATTGTGGTTGCCCCATGTATCTCCAGCTACCTGATTTGTACCTGCAGTAGAATAGCAGGTGCAAAAATGCAGCCACAAAAAGGAAGTATGTAACTTTGAGCAAAGTGAGTGGGCCGCTTAGGCACCAGGCTTTGAAAATAATTGTCCACAATTGTTGTTGAAGTGGAATCTCCCCCTCCCACATCCACACACTTTGTAACTTTGCTGAAGGGTGGGGCATAAGGGGAAAAAAGAAAAGAAAGAAAATTGTGTCCTAAAAGCCTCTGAGAATTGACACAACAGCCGCAATGACGTCTTTGGCTTTGGTATGGTCTTTTGTGGAATTACGTATTTCAATTTGGTATTAAGAGGCAAGTTCACCCTTCCACGGCTGTAAATGATTCAGTTTGCCCCAGGGAACTGTTTTGGGTTTTGGTTTTTTTTAGTTACCTGATGAAAAGCAATGGCTCTGATAGCCTAATTGGTAAGGATGCATACTAATTATGAAAATTGATCTATTTGACCTGACTGATTGTGAAAGCTTTTTGTGCAAATTTGTATTTGCTATAGGCACTTTTTAGAAAGTGGGATTATGACACAGGAGGCCATAAAAGCACATTACTGAACTCCTCCGTTAGAGTCATTATGGTCCATTGTGTTAGTCTAGGTCAGCAACTAGGCATGTTCTAAAACCCCTGTGGGCACTTTTGTTGAAAAAAGCACCTGCACAAGCAGTATTTGCCCTGATCCGCAGCTGGTGTAAATTGGTGTGGCTCCATTAAAGTCAATGGACCTGTGCCAATTTCAGACCACAGTGGATCAGGCCCAAGCAGATTTTAAAGTCTCGCTAGTGTGGGAGATGCATCTTTTCAAAATCCTGTAGCAAGCTGAGTAAAGTTCACCCACGGTGGAGAGTGCCGGCGTAAGCGCCCTTCATAATGTCACGCGCTGGCAATGCATGAATGTGATGCTGTAAGCTAAGCAATCGCACGCACTGCATGTGGGCTCTCAGTGTGTTGCTCTGATGGGCGCTGATGGGCTCTGGTAAGGGGTCGTAGGAGCGAATGACCCCATTCATTGTACAACTGGTTGTGCAGGGGCTGCAGTCCTGCACCTTCAGCCTGATCCAAAGTCCAGGTTAAGAATCCCACTGAGTTCAATAGCATTTGTACCAGTCCCCAGATGGGGTTGGATTTCATCTCCCCAGCTTTCCCACGCCTCTTCCTCCCACAGCCCTATTACCCGGGCTCGATGTGGGTGAAGTGAATGTCACCCTTAGTGAATACACAGCCTGATCTTTTCTCCCCCCGAACTGGCAATTTGAGAGTTACAAACGTCCTTTTAAAAAGGGGGAAAAATTAATGCAACCATGTAATGTCAGGCTGTATACTACTTGCTACAACCTCCCAGTGAGTTGAGCCTGTATTTCCCTCTCCCTCACTGAGACCTTTTGTGTGATGTCTCAGGCAGGAGCCATTTTTTGGGAGCTGCCATCAACCCTTGAAAAAATGGAGTTTCTAACAAAGACACTGAGGTTGTGCCGACACTGCAATTAGACACCCGTGGCTGACCCGTGCCATCTGACTCTGGCTCGTGGGGCTCGGGCTAAGGGGCTGTTTAATTGCAGTGTAGATGTCTGCGCTCAGACTGGAGCCTGGGCGTTAGGATCCTGCGAGGTGGGAGGTCTCAGAGCTCGGGCTGCAGACCAAATCTAAAGCTCTACACTGCAATTAAACAGCCCCTTAGCCTGCACCCCGTGAGCCTGAGTCAGCTGGCACGGGCCAGCCGCAGGTGTCTAATTGCAGTGTACACATACCCTGACAGACTCAGACGCTGTAGCTAAGTGTTGCAACAAAAATCGACATAAGGTTATTCTAACAGTTCGGTATGAAGTGTGTTGCTAAAAGGAGGCTTTCAAGTAATAGTTTCTGCCCTCCCACATGCAAAAAGAAATACAGGGCGTGTGTGTGAGATGTTTTGTTTTGCTATTTTGTACATAATCATTCATTATTATTGTTTCTTATGTACAATGTTAAGAGGAGAAGGGCAGTTGAGATAAAATGCATTGCATGCAGAACACCCCCAGTGATAATCTCCAACATTTAAGACCATAGCCTACTGTCCCTTTAAATTCAGCTGACTCCGCCACTTCCTTTATGGGAAACATAAATCTACCACTAGATATACATTATAACACAATGGAACAATACCAGGAAGTGATTCTAATAGATGACTGAGCATGTCTTCGGCCTCATGTTAATCTACCATTTAACTCGGCAGAGAGGACAGTGAGGAAAGAAACGCTTAGTTCACCCAGCCTGAGATCAAAACTGTCATGGCAATACTGGCAGGTTGGACCCTGATTCTTTAAATAGTAACATTGCCTTTGTTAAACAAAATTAATCCTTTTATTACATAATAGAGATTATAAATAAATGTAAAGTGTGCATGCAGTCAACTGCATATTATACAAGCAATATCTACGTTAATAATTGTTTTCTTTGGCAGGCCAGAATCCAGCTGGACATGCAATATTTACATATCAAAATCCTTGTTGTGTTCAAGTCATATTGGATGCAAGTGAAAATATATATGTATATATATTTACTGTATACACACACACATATATATATATGTATACAGGCACATATACACAATTGCATATATACTGTATACATATATACACATAGGTATATGTTAAAAGTGGATTTCATCTTTTTCTGATTCAGGTGATGCAGGCCTTGAAACACTAAAAATATCTTGACAAGGTATTTGGGGGGGCAACTGGGGTGATAAATGGGACTTGGGGGAAGAGGTCTGGGACACGTTCTTTTCGGACAATATTTTTAAAATCTCTGCCACCTGTTTCTCAAGGGCAGTCATCCTGCTGCTTAGCAACTGGATATCCTCTTTGAGTTCGTGTTTGACTTCCTGTAGTGTGGTTTGTAAGGCCTGCTCAGGAATGGGGTAAAAGGGGTGTTTTGCATCAGCTTGGATAGGGCTGTGTTCCAGGGGGCTGCGAGTCTCACCAGCTTTATCCAAACGAAGGTCACTTTTTGTTATTCCACTGTCACAAGAGTCTGTTTTCCTCAACGGATTTTTAGTTACACTGTTCTCTGAGTCATTGCACTTGGGGTCGTCGGACAATAGCCCCATTGACTCAGCCTTTGTGACGTTATTCCAGTCTTCCTTTTTCTCCTCTGGGGCTCCCATATTGTTCTTAAGTCGAAGCCACCCTTTCCCATTCCCATTTTTCATCCTGATGGGACTGTTAACTTTGAGACATTTTTCAGGGTTGCCATTTGGCTTAAGCTCCATTGCATCCCTGTTGTTCTGCTTGATTGTCTCATTGGTTTTCACGTAAGCCAGGGATGTTTGAATGGGCGTGATCTGAGACACAGTGACCACACTTGTGCCAGTGATAGAGGCCCCATTCTGCATGGTACGGCTCTCCACTTGAAGCTGGTTCCTCTCTGGGTCAATGTGTGTTGTGCCTTGATTCCGCATCTCCTTCTGCTGCTTGAACTTCTGAAAGAGCTTCCTCACGGGGTGGTCCACAGGGATGCTCAGGGTCACTTCATTCTTCTGGCGCAGGCGCTCCTCTTCTTCCTTCTTGACATCGCTGATTTTTCGGAAAATAATCTGTGAGGGATAAACCCAAAACACGGTGAGAAGACAATGGATTTTGAACACCAAACTATGGCTAATGTAACTCGAAGATGTAGAAACGGCATAGTCCTGATCAGAAAAGTCCAAGCCCTGAACAGCTTCCAGTCTAATTTAAGACAAGTCGGTGGAACAAAATAATCAAACAAACCAATAAGGGAAGACGCATGGGAGAATGAGGGTAACAGAGACAGGTACATAGGGTCACACAGATTGCAATGTCCTCAGTTTGGATGTGTCAAGTAATTCAAAAGTGAGGGTTTTTTTAAAGACGAATGTAATGCAGTTTATTACAATATCATACCTAGTGCTTAATTTGTAATGATAGAGGTGCCTGGGCTCAAGCAATTAAGTGCCAGAGCTCAAGCAATTTTTTTACTTTCATAATGGAGACAGCAAACCCAGAGGTGCTGGAGCACAGTGATGGCAACCCCTGGCAAAAATGAAGCACTCATCATACCACAAGGTTCTCTGGCAGAATGAGCCCAAGGCTGAAGCTCAGGAATTGGTTTGGAACTAAACCATACAATGACCTGATAAACTGGTCTTTGTTTGGTGTCTTAGGAGAAAACAGGATTTCTGTAAACAGAGCTAAACAGAAGATGCATAAGAACTAGAATGTGGATAGACGGGTAGTGGGGAATCGCAGGAGAAAGTGGGAGGCAAATGAAGGTGGCCTAAGCTAAGAAAGAATCCAGGATGTCATCAGTGAGGTCAGAAGAACTGTTGTGAATCAGTAGCAAGAAAACAGGACACTCAAGGAACCGACCTAGTCACAGAAAGGGAGTCATAGACACAAAATGGGGCACATCTGAACAGATTTAGTCACAGACTGGCAGAATGGGAGTGAAGGATGGGATGGATGAAATTTATTGCATTTGCTTATGCAAGGTGATTGAAAGGCATGTGCTACCCAAAGGCGTTGAACTGAACGAGCCAGGGTAATGTTACAAACCAGCTTGCTAAACAAAACATTCCAAAGGGTGACCACTGATCAGAGCCCAAAGCTTTTTATTAAAATGCCTCAGTCCCATTTTGCTAGCTTGGGTTTCTTTCTTTTTTGGAATGAGTGATTGCAAGGCAGGATGGGAAAACTCCCTTGTACCATAGTCTGTGGTGTGAATGATTAGTGGGGCCCACGCTTTGATCAAATGGCTCCGCACGTCCACTTTAAAACAGATTTTGGGTGCACAGTTGATTCCACTTTTTCACAAAGTAAAACTCAGTCTTGTATGGTTATGATTATTTATATTGAGTATCTTGGACCAGGACCCTAGTGTGCTGGGTGCTGTACAAACACAGAATTAGAAGACAGTCCTTGCTCTCAAAGAGCTTGCAATCTAAGCATAAGACAAGGCAGATGGATACAGACAGAGAGACAGGGGAATACAAGAAAACAGTGAGACAAGGCGGCATGACAGGGAGTGATTGCAGCACCGCCAGCGGCCATAATAATAAATCATAGTAATACGTGGAGGTAATTAAGTATTTTAAAATATATACTTCCAAGATCTGCCTGTATACGCAAACACATATTTCTTTTCAAGCCTCACGTAAAATGAACCCATCTTAAGATGTAAGGCCAATTGCATTGGCTTGAATGGAGTTACAGTAGGGAGGAATTTAGCTCATTAAAATAATCTGAAAGCAACATCGACATCAAAGCTCCCACGGCTTCCACCCAGAAACCTTTCAAATACAGTAAATATATTCTTGTGGGCTGCTAGAAGATGCAGCTGCTTATAATAATGTAGAAAATTAACATGTTTATTAGAAGCCCAGTTTAAAAGGCATGGACGCATGGAAGAAGCTTTCATTTGACCTAGATTTAATACATTCATATCTTCATTTAGAAGCTGCCCTGGATTAGTGCCTGCCCTCTTGCAGTAGTCACACCTCTATCAAGCAAGCCACAGGGGACAGAAAATACATTTAATAGAAGCCGCCTTTGATTAAAGAGGGAATTAATTACATTTAATTGAAGCCCCAGTCTCTAAATGAAGATATAGAGGGTTTGTTGTTTTTTCCAAGGGAGATCTACTTAGGCAGAACATATGCACATTTCTCTGACCACCGACCACTGAACGTGCACAGGTGGTGTACCAAGGCCAATGGCTGACTGGTAAGGTATTCAAATGGCTCACAAAGATGACAAAGGTTTCCTTCCCCATCCCTGCTAGACTGTAACAGTTGTGCCAGTGCTTTGTGTACGGGCAGGTCCCTGGAGGAGGACTGTGGAGACGACGTCTTGAGCAGACATAGTCCCTCTCTGGGCTTGTAGGAGGATTTTAGAATAAAAAGGGTTAAGGTTAGTTTAGCTCGGGTAAGAAAATATATCTGCTTATTAGCTTGTGTACAAATGTAGGCAGCTAAGCAAGTGTAATAAGTCCTTACCAAAAACATAGGTTCAAAAATAAAAAAAACCGTAACAGCTAGCAAGACAAGTCTGGAGAGCATGCTAAGCTTAAAATATGGCTGATAAAAAAAACGAAGGGCCTCTAATTATCAAAACTGGTTTTAACAGACAAAGGAAAGTTGTGTTGTGGTGTAATAAATGTATAGTAACCTTAACAGGCCAATCTTATTTTCAAATTTGGATCTATGTGAGACGATAAAATACCAGGTGTAGCCATCCATACATTTAAAATAATCTAAAAGGAAGAGGACCAACAGCCAAGAAAGGGGGCAACCATGAACTGTCCAAAACCTGGCTTTCACCTAAGATAATAATGGTCAATATAACATCACTTGTTTATTATACTGTATGAAAGTCAGGCTTGCTAAAGATAGTTATCACATCCTACCTGATCATACTGGAGCCAGCCAGGATAAGTGGGTTGCCCCTAGGGTGGATCTTTTTGAAAGTCTCTTGATCAAATACTTAGGAATGGTTGTTACTGTATGGCTGTATTAACTGCTTATTACTTAGGGGTTTAGATGTATTAAGAGCAACTGCATAGATATCATTTGGCCTTTGGATTTACTAAAGGAATATACCACTATCTAGAAACATAATTCCAGAAGAGCTCCTCTGTGAACATGGAAGATGAGCAAGCTGCTTCATCCACTGTTCTCACAGGTGGGCTAGCCCTGCTGTGTGGTTTGTGCAAGGGCAAGATGAAATCACAACCCCATTTTCCCATCCTGCCCCTCTCTGATCCTCTTCAGCATCTTGCTCTGCAGTAGTGAGCAATCCCCAAGCTCCCAAGGACTGATACGGCAGGAGCCCTGGCACAGCTACACAAGGAAGGGCTCTCCCATCCCTGCCAAAGGAAAGAGTTTTTTGGGCTCACTCTATGTGCAGTGCATTACAGGGTGCCGCTTCTACTGGGTATTACTGCACAGGGACAACCTGGAGTCATAGGAACGAACTGTTAGAACTTCCCCCAGGCAGCCTGCAAAGGTAGATTAGTGACAAGAATGAATCGGAGGAAAGTGACGTCTTTCTCTTCATCACCCATTACTAACAGAACACAAACAATATTGACTATGGTCCTGTTTTTAACTGAGATTGATTTCTCTTCCTCCCCCCAGGACCAAACACTCACAATTCACCCAACACTAAACACACCCTGTTCTCATTCTACTTGGATTTTTTAATTCTCCTTTTATCTTCCATCCCAAGTACAAAAGGGTCCTGACCATTGGTTAACTTTAAACACAGAACAGAATTCAACATGACTGTACATTCTACACCCAAAAGATCAACTACCTGCTGATTTAACAGAGTCTGTACCTTACCCTCCCCAAGTGGACCATTCGAAGCTCCAGAAAATAAATGCTCTTCTCTACTTAATATGCGGGAGGCATCTTGCAAGAATACCTTATCCACATGGAGATTAGATATGGGCAACACTCAGACATGTGGATTTGGGTTCTGTCTTTCTAGGTGACCTTCACCACAATCTCTGAACCCCTGGTTAGTGCAATGTTTGGTGAATCAAAGTCATTCATGCTTCAGAGATGAGCTGCTTCAGCCTGGTAAGGTATGACATGTGACATATGAGTGACAAAGCAATTCAGCCAATGTTTGGGTGGGTGGCAGACTTTAGTAGGCCATCTTTAGTAGCTTTCAGGTCTTTAGAGGAAAGATGGTCCAGGGGTTAGGCTGACAGCTCAGGATTCAGGAGACCTGAGTTCAATTCCCTACCACAAACTTCCTGTGTGACCGAGAGCAAGATTGTTAAAAGTATTTGGGCACCTAATTCCCACTGATTAGTCTCTTGGTGCCTCAGTTCCTCATCTGAAAAGTTGGGATAATAAATTGCACTTCCCTACCTCACAGGGGTGTTGTGAGGATCAATAAACAGATTCCCCAGACTGGATCCCTTTTTCCTAGTGGAAATGTGACTGCTGTAACCGGGAATAAACTGATGACTATGCACACAATTTTCATCAGATCTTAATTGTACTGAGGAAGGAAATACCTCTAACTTGCTCATGTAGGGCAAGATTCTGAGCTGGGCTCCACGAGTAGGAGGAAGAGGTTGTGGCTGGAGTTCCTAGGAGGGAGTTCTGCAGAAGTCAGACAGAATACCCACAAAGCTCCATAGCAGTAAGCACTCTTGGACACTCACTGCGCTTCCCATTCTGCTTCCACCCAACAAAGGAGGCACAGTCCATAGATCCACCTTCACCCAGTCCCTTTCAGGGATCTAGAAGGGAAACCAGCACCAGCTGGGAAGAAGGCTTTGCTCATCAAGATTCTGGACAGCTCTGGGGGAGATATAAGGGGAGCTCCTTGCCCTCTCTATGGTCAGTGTAAGTGCAACAGATCTAGGATACAATAGCATACTCCTGACATATGGAATGTGTGTATGTAGATGTCATGGGCCCCCAGAGAAGAATAGCTTATCCCGGCTATGATCAGACTGTGTGCGAGCATGCAACATGCATTTAGTAAAGAATAACGTTCCTGACTCGTGCAGACTGTGTGTTATATGTACCTAGAAGAGAAGAGCGTGTTTCTGGCAAGCCTTGTGTTTGTGTGACGTGTGTCTAAAATATTGCAGCATGATTCTGATGTATACAGTGCATGTGAATGCAAAGAATGTGCACCTAGAACCAAATAGCATGTTTCAGCTCTCTTTTGTTTGTACCTATTTATACCTTTGGAATGTAAGGCCTGGTCTACACTGGGGAGGGGATTGATCTAAGATACACAACTTCAGCTATGAGAATAGTGTAGCTGAAGTTGACATAGTTTAGATCGACTTAGAATCACTTACTTCGCGTCCTCGCAGCGTGGGATCGACGGTCGCCGCTCCCCCATCGACTCCACTTCCGCCTCTCGCCCTGGTGGAGTTCCGGAGACGACGGGGAGCGTGTTTGGGGATCGATGTATCGCGTCTAGACAAGACGCGATACATCGATCCCCGATAGATTGATCACTACCCGCTGATCCCGCAGGGACCGTTCAGCACAGTTCATCTCCCAGCCCAGACCATGTACATTTTGGGAACTATATATTGTTATTTCTAGGCAATGTGTTTAATAGGGATAGGTCTTGAATACAGAACTGCAGGCCATATCCTCAGCAGATGTAAACTGGCATAGCTACATAGATTTCAATGGAGTTATGACGGTTTATATCACCTGAGGACCTGGCTTAGCACATTTCTGACATACACAGTGTATGTGGGAGGAAAGACCGAGATCATCACACTTATGGCATGTCCAGGGTGCACAGTGTAGGTG
Organism: Mauremys mutica; assembly: GCF_020497125.1. Taxonomy (NCBI): domain Eukaryota; kingdom Metazoa; phylum Chordata; order Testudines; family Geoemydidae; genus Mauremys; species Mauremys mutica. Next base: position 15,062,533 of record NC_059075.1, read on the forward strand.
GCAAGCTAATTCGCACCTTCTTGATGTAGTGATCCCCACAAATATCTAGGCTCTTTCATTCTAGTCATAGCAAGATTAGCATTGGCATGACACTCACCTCTATGCAAGAAAAATCCTGCCTTTGCGCATGAAAAAGTGGATGCATGTACACACATACCTCTGCCTCTACTAAAACTTGGTCCTGAAATGTACCTGTTGGCTGAGTCTCGAGTCTCACTGCAGGCAATTGATAAGGCACTGGATGGGGAGTCAGGAGACCTGGGTCCTATTCCCAGCTTTGCCACCAAACTATCACGTGACCTTGGGCAAACCATTTCACCCTCTCATTCCCATCCTATCTTTGCCCCTCTTGCTCATGTAGATGGCAAGCTTGTCAGGGTAGAAACTGTCTATCCCTCTGTAAGTGAATACAGTGCCTAGCACAATGGGGCTGCTAGATGTTCCTGTTATAGAAATATTAAAAAATCAGAATAATACATAGACCACGAGAGCTGAAATTTCCTTGGGAAATGGTGACATGCTTATTTTAAACACTTAAACCAGTAAAGCTAGTTCTTCTTCCCCCAACACCTTCTAAGAGAGGTTACACACAGACATTTCCAAAGCCAAGCACTGGAAACAGAAGCAGACCCCAGAGGAACTTAGTTGAAAGAAACTAAATTAATGTCTATGTACAGCGCTTCTCCCGAGGTAAGGAAACATACTCCTTGTTCACAGCAAGTGCTAAACCTCTTAATGTGATGGGAATTCAGTGTCAGAATTCATTTCCTTTATGCAAGGGACTGTGACCATGTGCTCTGTGACACAAAGCTGTGTTGTGAGACGGGGCTGCTGCTTTCCTTCCCTTTGATGTATTTATTTTGAAGGGTTATTTGGGGGTTGCACATGGGGGGAGAGGTTGACTATTGCGCTAGTGAAGGTTAAGTAAAGGTTAACTGACTGTCAGCCCTCAAAACTGAAGAGTTTTGTTTATCTACAAGGCAGGAACAGTACAGATAGCAGTAACCTGAGATTCTCCATGCTTATCTAAACCCTGATCTGTCTTTCATCCTCTCGTGTAATGAAAGGTAATTCAGTCTGAATGTTAATCCAACCCAATACTGGGCCAATTCCAAACAGAGACTCTACCAGCTGTGACCAACACTGAGCAATAGTTACATTTGATACAGAGCCATTCCCAGCAGGTAGAGTGCAATGTAACCAAACCTAAAGACAAACCTTGAAGTCTGAGGCAGGAAGGAAGGATGAGAAAACTAGTTAAAGCCTGGGACATGCAGAGGCTCTCCCTTTTCCATCCATTCTCCAGACATTCTGCCCTACCTATGAACTGGTACCCTTGTCCACCGCTTTGCAATGTAACCCTTGTCCTTCCCCTTGTTTGAACATGCCTTGCAAATAGCTATTCCCTCCATCCTCAGAGGTTGGAGTACCACCACTATCAAAAGTATTTTCAAAGGCCAGTGAGTGGAAGGATGGATTACAATAAGCTTTAAAGAAGACATGTATTTCATGCCAGGTGATAATTTCCTATTGCTAGGATGTCGTATTGTTGTTCTTATGGAATATAATACATGGTTCCACCTAGTCAAATGAAATGTGTGGAAATACACGTGTTGGATATGGCACTCAATTTTCATGGTAACAAGTCCAGTAGCAAAATAGATAGATATTCTCATAGGTTCTGAGCCAGAAGGGACTACTGTGATCTAATCTGGCCACCTGTATTACATAGGCCAGATGACTTCCCTGAACTGATTCCTGTTAGAACTAGAACATCTCTTTTAGGAAAACTTCCAATCTTGATTTAAAAATTGCCAGTGAGGGAGAATCTACCACAACCCCTTAATATATTGTTGTGATGATTAATTACCCTCACTGTTAATCATTTGCGCCTTATTTCCCGTTTCAATTTGTCTTCCTTCAGCTTCCAGCCATTGGATCTTGGATGGCTGGCTGGATCAAGATTTTCAGAAGTGCCTTCGTTTTTGGGTGACCAGCCTGAGACACCTTAAGGGGACTGATATTTCAAAAGCATTGAGCACCCAGCTGTGGAGGCCAGATGCCACCTAAAATGGCTATAAATGGCTATTAGCCAGGATGGGTAAGAATGGTGTCCCTAGCCTCTGTTCGTCAGAGGATGGAGATGGATGGCAGGAGAGAGATCACTTGATCATTGCCTGTTAGGTTCACTCCCTCTGGGGCACCTGGCATTGGCCACTGTCGGTAGACAGATACTGGGCTAGATGGACCTTTGGTCTGACCCGGTACGGCCTTTCTTATGTTCTTATGTTCTTAAAATGGAATTTGTCTGGTGAGCCAGACTCAGTGATCTTGTTCACAACACATTCCAGCACCTCCTTAACTCTAGTCTCGGGGAAAGCTTGAATCAATGCCAGCTGCTTACACTTTTTTATTTGTTCACTGTGATGCTCATGGGCTTCCCAATGAAGAGGGAGCACACAGGGCATATGGCCATGAAATGGCTGGCTCAAGTTGGGCAACCAAAATCACTGGTCGCTTTTGAAAATCCTGTTCTGAAAATAAACGGCAATGTTTCTCTAGCTACGGTTCTTATCGAGTTCCCATCACCGTAGTAGCTGAGTGGCTCAGCCTGAAGTATTGATCCCCAAACACCTCTGTGAGTTATGGAAGTGCAATTATCCCAATTTTATAAATGGGAAACCGAGGCACTGAGAAACCAAGGGCTTGTCCACATGGGGATACTCACAAAAGTTAATCCAAATTATCGTTTAAAGTGGATTAACTAAACTGAATGAAACCTCTGTGTGGACATTTATTCAGCATTAAAGTGGCCTTAATCTGATTTATCTTGGTCTACACTACACTACCTAACTCTGTAAGTGTCTACATTACAATGGTGCTCCCACCAATGTAACTCGCTCACTACACTGATTTAATAACTCCACCTCCATGAGAGGCGTAGCACTTATGTTGATGTAGTTAGGTCAATGCAGTGTCAGTGTAGACACTGCATTGCTTACATCAATGGTTGCTGCCTTTCAGAAGCCATCCCACAATGCCCCACACTGACAATTAAATTGATGCAAGCGCTCCTGGTGAGAACATGCATCCGCCGACACAAGCAGTGTAGTGTGAACATCCAAAAGCAGTGTGGTGGCTGTAAGTTAATGTAACTTAGGTTGATGCAATTTGATAGTATAGACTTGCCCTTAGTTTAATTCACTCTCTAGAAGTGAATTAAACTAAATTGAATTCAGGTCACTTTAATTCTGAATAAGAATATGCACACAGGAGTAAATGAAGTCAACCAAGGGCTTGTCTACACTTAAAGTGCTGCAGCAGTGCAGATGCACCAAAGCAGCTGTGTTGCTGTTGCACTTAGTGAAGATGCTACCTACATGGACGGGAGGGATTCTCCCCTTGGCACAGGTACTCCACTTCCCCAAGAGGTGGTAGCTACCTGAGCACTGTCTACACTGGGAATTTGGTTGGTATCACTGTGTCACTCTGGGGTGTGGATTTTCCAGCCCCCTGAGCAAGGTAGTTATATCAACATAGGTTTGTAGTGTGGACCAGGGCTAATCCTCTTTAAATTCTCACTTTTAGTTAATTCAGATTAACTTTCTTGAGTGTCCCTGTGTAGACAAACACTAAGTGATCTGCCCACACTAAATCCAGGTCTACACTACAGACCTAAATCAAATGCCAAGTGAGTGGATCTCTGCAGCCACAAACGTGAACAGACAGCATGGCCTAAGGGGCTACGGTTAAGCGGTGGAGGGATGAGAACAGCTAAACCAAACCAAACCAAACCAAAAAGAGCAGATGTAGCCAGCAGAAGGACAACCAAACAATTTGTGACAACAGCAAAGCAGCAGCAAAGAACGCGGCAGCACATTAAGGGTCTGATCCAACTTCCATTAAAATCAATGGAAGTCTTCCCACACGGGATGGATCAGGCCCTGAATTGGCCAGTCATTCAGAATCCCGCACTGGCTGGGTTCCTCTGCCAGCAGAAGGCACAGGGCAGTCGCTCTGCTCATCTTTCTGACTCAGCTTTTTACACAAACAGGTAGGACTTGGCCTTTATGGGCAGAAATGAAAGAAAGCTAAAGCCGCAAGCACCAAAAGCAAACTTCTGTGCAGTATCCCCGGCGCGCCTTTTCTAATGCAGCAACTGCACCCATATTTCAAACTCCGGCTTGAGGCTGCTTCACTCTATTTGCTCCCCTGTAAATCTTTATGACTTCTGAGCTCACTGTATTAATATAAACTCTTGGGATGCATAATGGCTGGCTGGAAATGATGGCTTCATTGTTCTTCAGGCCGGTGTACTCTTTAGATATCTTTACTTTGATGTGAAATTCAGTCTTAAAAACAAATTATTCTAACCAGTATTTTAACTGCTCTCCAATAAATTCTGCGTAATCCTCCTGTACCCAGAGCAGTGTTTTGCCTTTAAAACATTGCTCCATTTGCATGGAGGGAAGAAATCACTATATGTGACTATGCAATAAAAATGATTGATTACTGTGCAATTAGTTAATCTCCAGAATAGGAATGCTTCACGAACAATCTTTCATGCTGGATTTAGGAGGAAAAGAAGCTTTCTGTGGCTTAGTCTGCTGGTTGCTTGAAAGAAGCTGTAAATAATAGCCTTTTTTGCAAATTTTCATTGATCCTGACTTCACAGATATTATAGCACGCAAAGAAAAAAAGGCCTCCTGCCAGGGACATTTTAATTTTGCTGCAGATAAACCATATTCATATAGTTTTGTTGTAAACTATTACAAAATTGACTGGGGAGAGGTATGAAGATTTCCATCAAAAATAACAAAGCAAATGTCATTAGCAGGAAAAGGGGTTGAAAAAAACCTTTCAAAGGGAATTTAAGAACATGTGCTGGAAAGCACGTCATAGAATCATAGAATATCAGGGTTGGAAGAGACCTCAGGAAGTCATTTAGTCCAATCCCCTGCTCAAAGCAAGACCAACACCAACTAAATCATCCCCGCCAGGGCTTTGTCAAGCCAGGCCTTAAAAACCTCTAAGGAGTTAAACTCATTTCTGCAGCAACACTCAAGACATATAATGTACTCTCTAAGTACCTCCTTGTAACCTTGTAAAGAAAAGGAAGGGTACTAACTGGGGGAGACCGACCAGAAGACCTGCACAATAGCCACTCTACAGGCAATTTACAGGAGCCCAACACCCCCCGCATCACCGCGTTACTACTTGCTCTGTGCTGTAGTCATTAGATATCTTGGACCAAAATTTTAAGCCACTTTCCAATCTGCATTCATGACCAATTTGCACGGCACCCACTTGAGCTCAGGGAGAGGCATCTCTGCACCCAGACGGAGCAAAGGAGGCTGATCGGTTTGCAAACAGGCAAGCGTATTCAAGAGAGGCTAGTTGGAAATTTAGCCCTGTCTGTCATATGCTTGATGGAGATCTGAAATTCTACTTAACTATTTCAAAACACCTCTAGCTTGAAGAACAGGCTGTGATCTCAGTCCCACGCATCACATGCTTTGCTAAAACATTTAAAAATTGGGAGAGGTCGACCGCTGGCTAGTAGGAAGGAGGAGCTATTTTCAATTTTCTCCTGTATATTCCACCGTGCCCAGACTGAGAGATTAAATTAAAACACAATTAAAGGTTTACCCTTTCGTGGGAATTCAGTTTAAGATGAAGGGCCCAATTCTATAGGCTTGTGTCGAACGCAGCATTAGCTCGAGGTGTAAATTGAGTGCTGCCCCTAACCAAACTCCCAAGGGTACACAAAAATCTCGAGTTTGAGTTCAGTGAGGCTTTAAACTCAAGCAAGCTGGCCCATCCGAGGGGGTGAGCTGAAGCTGGCATGCTGCTGATGCTGCAGCTGGCAATACAGGGGGGACACAGCCTGAGTGCACTTTTGTAGCGTCGCTGCTCCCACTTGGGCTAGGTTCAATCAAGAGGAGTGGAGTATAGATAATTTGAGCTAACACCGCAGTGAAAACAAGTGCTCTGTTGTGCTGAGTCACTTAGACCACTTTCTCAACCTGTGGGTCGCGACCCAAAATTGGGTCACCAGAATGTGTCAAAGGGTCCTGTGGGAGGCCCAGGAGGGGAGGAGGTTGGGTCCTGCCCCCCAGGATGTGGGAGTCCCTGAGGGGGAGTGCAGAACCCACCCCATACTTGCACAGCAGTCACCCCACAGTGGCAGCTCCTGAAGCAATGGTACCATGGAACTGGCTTGGGTCAGCTCCCCGCTCCAGGCATTGGAATCTGGTGTCTGAGGTCACAACGCCACTCAGGTTTGGCCCTGCTGCCCCTCCGCCATGATGACAGAGGGGCTGGCTAGGCCAAATCTGAGTGAGCGGCGCTGTGACGCTGTGCACCACTCATACAAAATGGGTCTGCCCGGCTCCCCGTCGGTGGAGCTGAGCCAAATCTAAGGGGTGCTGCACCCCCGGAGGTCACAATGCCTAGAGTGGGGAGCTGAGCCCTGCCAGCCTCACAGGACAGGAATGGCAGGAGCAACCGCTGTGATACACACAGTGTACCTATTAAGTACTTACTACTTATTATGTTAATGTAGATATTATACATGGGGGTAAGAAATATTTAGTACCTGCGTGTTTTTTGCACTAAGGCTATTTACTGGGCTGCAACAGGCTATCAAGGTTTCCAAATGGGTCCTGAGCCCAAAAAGATTGAGAACCACTGACTTAGCCAGTGCAAACTGGATGTGAAATGCTACCAAATCAGAACAGCCTCATTTAACACCCACATTGCACTGGGTCTGCACAAGGTGCAGGGTAAGGAGGAATTGGGCCCTTATCTTGAGGGATGGACATTGGATCCTAAAAGCGGTATCAGAACAGGTTTAATTAGAGGTATGCTAGACTTTTAAATTAGGGAACAAACCCCCTGCCACACACAGTTTTGGGTAATGTTAAGTTCCTTGAACTACTGCAAGCACATTTTGTGAGGATAGAAAAGTCTCACATTGCATATATTTAGCCATCAAACCAGCCTCACTTTAAATAACACCCTTTGCTATTTGCACCCTGTAAGGAAAACTCATTTGTTTTCATTGTTGCTCATTTCACTTTGCAGAGAAATGCAACTGCGGATGAGTGCAAAACATGTTTTTAATCACTGGCCATTCTATTCTATTTTGGGTTTTATGCCATACCCTCGCCATGCTATCTGTGCCTAAGTAATGCGACTCACATCTGACAATGTGGATTTCTCCCCTTCTTCTCCCGGGAGGAAATAAGGCAGGTTGCTTTTTTTTATTATTATTTTAATGGTTGTATTTGATGCCTGCTGTACTCTGGGTTTCTAGTTCCGAAGGCATGTTGAAGAAGTGCTTCTTGCACCTTGGATAGACAATAAGATGGAAAATCAACATACAAACAGTCACTGTTATTTTAAACACTAATGTAACAGCCAAGCACAAAATGGTGATGCCCCGTAAGATGTACCCGCTCACACCTGAAATGCTTCAAACCTCACATAGGGCTAGATCCAGCAAGGGCAGCATGTGTCTGCGCTGTCCTGAGAGAAGACGCAGAGAAGTACTGAGCACAGGTGCCCACTTTTCTAATGTGCTAGGGGGTGCTCCTCCCTGGGTTCTGCCCCAGGCCCCGCCTCCACCCCTCCCCTTCCCCCAAGGCCACACCCTGACCCTGCCTCTTCCCACCACTGCCACGCTCCCACCCTGCCTCTTCCACCCCAGCGCTCCCCGCCCTCCCCCAGTGCCTCCTGCATGCCGTAGAAGAGCTGATACACAGCAGGCAGGAGGTGCTGGCAGGGAGGGGGAGGTGCTGGGAAGTGGGGGAGGTGCTGATGGGGGGCTGCCAGTGGGTGCACCCACCATTTTTTCCCCAGAGTCGGCACCTATGGAACTGAGACTCAGAGAGGCACAATTCCTCCCCTGAGGCCACCTTGTTCTGATATGGGACAGTTAGTCACTCCTTCTCTTTTCAGGATGCAACTTAGGGCTTATCTACATTGACTGAAATAGATATTCCAAAATAACTATTCCACTCTAGCTATTCCAGAACAACTCCCTCTGTGGACCCTCTTATCCTGGAATAGTTATAGTTCTCTGAATGCACATCTTGACCTATTCCAAAATAACATCCCTGTGTAGCAAGCTCTTACTGTGTGCCTGGCTGGTGGGAAGAGGGAGGGGCAGACCCAAAGCTCCTCCCACTCTCCACCCTTCTCTCTCCCTCCCGGCCCACTTGCTCACACTAGGGAGTATCAGGGGGTCAGCCTTTGCTCGCCCCTTATCCCCACATCCAGAGTTGGAGCTGCAATTGGGAGTAAAGGGCAGGGAGGCTTTACTCCCCTTTATTCTCTTGAGTGGCCAAGTAAGAGCTATGGAAAACCTAGTCCACAGATTATTCATCCATTTAATAGTCTTGCTGTCCTCCCTTCTTGAGCCTATTTCCTGCTCTGTGGGGAGAATTCCACTGAATGACACTGAGTTCCTGTAAGAAACAGAGTCATGCTGCTCCTGTAGAACATGGTGGGATTTTGAACCTCTGAGGTGACATCCTGGCCGCACTGAAATCCATGGGAGTTTTGCCATTGACTTAAGTGGGGCCGGGATTTCACCCTAGGACTGTATAACCAAGAAGAAACATAGCACATACGGCCCTTGCTCACAATTAAAAAATGGGCTGTATGGCTTTGTGAAGCAATTTTTGATTGAACTAACTGACACAAGCACTCAATAAGCTGAGCGGGAGCATGCGCAGACCCTGACGCACTTGAGAGATTGCCGTTCAATTATCCCATTAGCATTAGAGCCTTGGGAATCACAAGGCTTAATAATTAGCCTGGGGCTTTCTTTCCCAGCACAGTAGCAGGAGGAGGCATTCACTGAACAGCATCAAAACAAACAAATCAGGCACGTAGGGCACTAACAAACTGACACTTGCCACTGGATCAATACCCATTATTGGCACCAGTTGGATGAGGCTTAGCTGGTGGCTGCAACACACAGCAGCATTAATTGATTAGGATTTTGCTGCGGTTCAGAGGTGATCCAGGCCGTGACTTAGAAAATCGATCACTGAGGATAAAAAACCCTTTCAAAGAAAGTGGTCTCCAGTTTGCTCAGTGCAGCATCCTTCATATCCACACAGTGACACAGTCCTCTCGCTCAGTACAAATTGGGAACTGTCGTTTTGAAACTGCAGATGACATGCCTTGGCTAAGCTTCCTGCATGGCCGCCATCTGGCTGAAAAATGGCACCTCTGTGACAGCGCAAAGGGAGATGCCAAAGAATCTGCAAATTAAATTGATTTAACCATAAATTAAGACCCGATAATAATAATACCAGGCGCCAATCTAGCACTCTTCATTCCCTAGGCCACAAAGTACTTTACAAAGCTTTACAGAGGGTAAACCGAGGCACATAGAGGACACATGACTTACCCAAGGTCACTCAGCAGGTCAATGACAGAGCTAGGAATAGAACCCAGGTCTCCAAATTGTCAAGATGGTGCCCTACCCTTGTTCCCTTAAAAAAAAACCCTTATTGTGTAAAGGTTGGCTATAAGATCTCTTTTATTCACTACAGTTCGGCTCAAGCTGGAAAACTGGGATCAGGATTTCAGACAGCCCAAAGCTGAGGGCCCCTCTCTGCATTTAATTGATAAAGCTGGGGTGCATTTTTAACATCTCTGACAATAGGTCCTCACCAAGGGCAAGTCATGCCTGACTAACCTAATTGCCTTCTATGACGAGATAACCGGCTCTGTGGATGAGGGGAAAGCAGTGGATGTGCTATTTCTGGATTTTAGCAAAGCTTTTGATACAGTCTCCCACAGTATTCTTGCCAGCAAGTTAAAGAAGTCTGGGCTGGATGAATGGACGGTAAGGTGGATAGAGGGTAAACCGAGGCACATAGAGGACACATGACTTACCCAAGGTCACTCAGCAGGTCAATGACAGAGCTAGGAATAGAACCCAGGTCTCCAAATTGTCAAGATGGTGCCCTACCCTTGTTCCCTTAAAAAAACCCCTTATTGTGTAAAGGTTGGCTATAAGATCTCTTTTATTCACTACAGTTCGGCTCAAGCTGGAAAACTGGGATCAGGATTTCAGACAGCCCAAAGCTGAGGGCCCCTCTCTGCATTTAATTGATAAAGCTGGGGTGCATTTTTAACATCTCTGACAATAGGTCCTCACCAAGGGCAAGTCATGCCTGACTAACCTAATTGCCTTCTATGACGAGATAACCGGCTCTGTGGATGAGGGGAAAGCAGTGGATGTGCTATTTCTGGATTTTAGCAAAGCTTTTGATACAGTCTCCCACAGTATTCTTGCCAGCAAGTTAAAGAAGTCTGGGCTGGATGAATGGACGGTAAGGTGGATAGAAAACTGGCTAGATGGTCGGGCTCAACGGGTAGTGATCAATGGTTCCATGTCTAGATGGCAGCCGGTATCAAGTGGAGTGCCCCAAGGGTCGGTGCTGGGGCCGGTTTTGTTCAATATCTTCATTAACGATCTGGAGGATGGTGTGGACTGCACCCTTAGCAAGTTTGCAGATGACACTAAACTGGGAGGAGTTGTTGATACGCTGGAGGGTAGGGATAGGATACAGAGGGACCTAGACAAATTAGAGGATTGGGCCAAAAGAAATATGATGAGGTTCAATAAGGACAAGTGCAGAGTCCTGCACTTAGGACGGAAGAATCCCATGCACTGCTACAGACTAGGGACCGAATGGCTGGGTAGCAGTTCTGCAGAAAAGGACCTAGGGGTTACGGTGGACGAAAAGCTGAATATGAGTCAACAGTGTGCCCTTGTTGCCAAGAAGGCTAATGGCATTTTGGGTTGTATAAGTAGGGGCATTTCCAGCAGATCGAGGGATGTGATCATCCCCCTCTACTCAGCACTGGTGAGGCCTCATTTGGAGTACTGTGTCCAGTTTTGGGCCCCACACTACAAGAAGGATGTGGATAAATTGGAGAGAGTCCAGCGGAGGGCAACAAAAATGATTAGGGGGCTGGAGCACATGACTTATGAGGAGAGGCTGAGGGAACTGGGATTGTTTAGTCTGCAGAAGAGAAGAATGAGGGGGGATTTGATAGCTGCTTTCAACTACCTGAAAGGGGGTTCCAAAGAGGATGGATCTAGACTGTTCTCAGTGGTAGAAGATGATAGAACAAGGAGTAATGGTCTCAAGTTGCAGAGGGGGAGGTTTAGGTTGGATATTAGGAAAAACTTTTTCACTAGTAGGGTGGTGAAGAACTGGAATGGGTTACCTAGGGAGGTAGTGGAATCTCCTTCCTTAGAGGTTTTTAAGGTCAGGCTTGACAAAGCCCTGGCTGGGATGATTTAGTTGGGTTTGGTCCTGCTTTGAGCAGGGGGTTGGACTAGATGACCTCCTGAGGTCCCTTCCAACCCTGAGATTCTATGATTCTATGACTGCCAAGCCAGACATCTCCCCACCCTGGCTGTCAGAGAGACCAACTGTAATTCAAATTGTTATTTTTCAACACGTCTCGCTTTTTATACATCGTGAGAAACGCTTCTCACCATGTGAATGTTCAGAACATTACAGTACAGTTTCCTTGTAACTCAAAAAGGTTCATAGAGTTTACGGTCAGAAGGGAGCATTCTATCATCTCCTTGACCTCCTGCATAACACCGGCCATTAATTCTCACCCAGATATCCCTATATAATAAGCCCAAAGACTTTAGCTAGACCAAAGCACTTCATTCCTAGTGAGATTCAACTGTGTGAAACCAGGAGAGAACAGGATAGATTAAGGTGCCACCAGTAACTGGGGCCCTGGCAATGGCAGAGAATTGTTTAGATGAGATCTGCCCAGGCAATCCCAGCGGGTGTCTCCTGTTCCAGGCTGCAGAGGGAGGCCAACCCACTCTAAGGTCCCTGCCAAACAGACCTGGGGGAACATTCCTTCCTGACCCCAAATCTGGTGATCAGTTGGAGTCAGAGCATGTGAGCAAGACTAATCAGTCAGGGATCTTGAAAGAGGATTCTCTGCACTACCTCAAAAACGATTCAGAGCTTGAGTTCAGGTATCAGTCAAACAAGCTTTCTACTCCCCGTCCCCATCAGATTTTTCACTTAATAGCTGTGTAAAACATTTTCCTCAGTAAAAAAAAAAAGACATCTTGATTGTGAAAATAGCTAATCTTGAAAGATATCACTAGCTCATTAAGCTTCTTGCCCCAATCACCGTATATTTAATGCATATCTAATGTAATCTCTAATGTGCATGACCATCTTATTAGGTGCCCGTAACTTTAACATCTACCTGCTGTTGTCCCCAAGGCAAACACGATTGTTACTACCAAGAGCAAACTCACACACATGTGCACTGGACCAGATCCTCAACTAGTGTAAGGTGATGTAGCTCCACTGAAGTTTTTGAAGCTATGCTCATCTATACCAGTTGAGGTTTTTGTGCACTGTGTGCACTTTAAAGGCTGGCAAAAAGAAAATGAAAACAAACCAACCCACATAAATGGAAAGAAAACTCAAATTTAAAGCATTTTAATTAGCTGAACGGCTTGATTTCACCAGTGTACAGGGCCCTAATACTCATCCCAGAGAACATGTGTCCATTGTTCATGTTAGTTAAGCCATTTATCATTTCAGCCCCGATGCATTTTGTGCCACATTTCTGTGCCTGGAGTGGGACTGGAATTTTCAATGTATGCAGCAGTTGTGGTTCTGCTACTGGGGCATTGCCCTACTCTCTGAAAGGATAAATGTGATCAATTTAAAATGATTACTCTGCTTCGCTATTGTATATGTCGTTCATAGCCGTCAGCTAGGGTGAAATTCACGCCCCCCACTCGTCCCACACACAGCCCAGGTAAACAGGCTTTGAGCAGGTCGACAACATGGGGATGACTGTTATGGACTCCTCCGCCCAAGTCAAAAGGAGGGAATGGAGGCATATGGGTCCCCACTACACCAAATGTGTCACCGGATCTGTTCTGTTCACAGGGCTATTAGCCACACCCCATCATTCCCTGACTGCCCATGACCACCTCAATATTATATGTGAAACAGGAACCAGAACCAGCAAGGAGCTCAGTTCTGTGGTGCACAGGGGACTGCAAAGTCTCTGTCGGCTGCTTTGCGTTTTTATGCCTTCAGCAAGAGGGGCAGGAGGATTTCACCCTTAGTTTCTATTTGGAAGCAACATGTGCAAAAGGATCTCAGTAAATGCACTGATTTCTAAAGGGGAGAGACTCCGTTTTCAAACAAGCATTTGAGCAGAAAAATCTAAGTTGTCAAAAATGAGCTACTCTCTTACTTTAGATAGGGTGGAAATGTACATTCATTTGAATCTCTAACGTGCTTTTCCTTAAATGTTATAGTGGCAGGATATCCATCTACTGATATCTAGGATGTTCTATTAACTCATCTACAGGGAACTCTGGCTTTATAGAGAAGCTGCTGAAAGTGATGTTGTTTATTCACTTTTTATTTTTATTCACTTTTTCCTTTCCAAGGTTTCCATAATGCTTTTACTCCAGTCATTTGGGTAAACATTATGCATTTCTGGCTGCATGCACATTAGAACATAACCACTTTTGTTTGGAAATGAACAGTCATAAATAAATAACTTATTTTAAAGTGCAAAACTTCAGAATCACAGGTTCATTTGTTTGAAACATGACCCAGGCCAGTCTCTTTGTATCAAATCTGCCTTTGCTATGAGCTGATGCACCAAAATCCAGTGTATTTTTCTAAGGTTGTTTTAGATATATACAAATGGAGCTGTCGTGCCTGCTTTGCTGTGTCATTGTCAACCTTTGACCAGATGAAGGTCAAATAATTAGTTATGGGAGGAAGAAAGATTCCAGGCGGAAATTCTAGCTAATGCAAAATCTGGCAGCCCACCCTGCCTGGGACAGGCTGCTGAAAATATATCACAGTGGGGCTGAGTGTTTTCACTGGCACTCAGTTGCCTCTGAATCCATTTCAAGGTCCTGATCTTTGAGATGGGCTCAGATTGGGCTATCTCAGAGACTGCTTCTTACTTGTGACCCAGAGAGACAGCTGCACGTGTCAGTGAAAATGTAGCCAACATGGCCCACGGTCAAACTTTCAGGGGCTGGAAGAAGAGTGACTTCAGTGCTGGATCCTGTCTGCAGAACTTTCTGAATGAGACCTAAAAGAGCCCAAACCTAACTGGCTTCAGAACCTATTGTGAAGTCCACCTTTCCCCACAAACCTTCCTGCAGTAATGGAAACCAAATAACTACAAGAAGGAGCAGGGGAATTAAAATCAAACCATATCTAAGCTGCTAGACCCAGTGATCATAGAATATCAGGGTTCCAAGGGACCTCAGGAGGTTATCTAGTCCAACCCGCTGATCAAAGCAGGACTAATCCCCAGACAGATTTTTGCCACAGATGGCAAATGGCCCCCTCAGGGATTGAGCTCACAACTGTGGGTTTAGCAGGCTAATTCCCAAACCAATGAGCTATCCCTCCCTGGCACAAATAAAGTCCACTAGGGAGTTGACTTCTTGCTTCTTTTAAATTTCTGTATCTTGAAATGAAGACACTGCAGTGATGGGCACCATATCCACATATTACATAGAGGGAGTCCCTCTGTCTGATGGACAGGAGATCATTCAGTTGGGCCAAGACCTATTTTTTTCCTCTCTCTCTCTCTTTTTGTTGTTGTATTACATTTTATTTAAACTTTTAAAATCCAACTCATTTTCAAACATTTGAAGGGTCTTTGAAATAATCTCAAGTGTTTAAGAGGTATCCCTAGGACGCTTACAGTGAAATCTTTGCACCAGGGGTTCTAAATGTTGCCTGACTGAAAGATTCATTGGCAGCTTGTTAGGAAGAGATGCCACTCTTGGAAACAGATTTGAGCCACCTTCCACATTAATATGGTGGAGCCTTCTGCGGAGAGTACAGCTTCCAGCACGCAATGAGCTTTCTTGATGTGAACAGACAACTGCTGATGACTGGGTCGGTGCTGGGGCCGGTTTTATTCAATATCTTCATTAACGATCTGGAGGATGGTGTGGACTGCACCCTTAGCAAGTTTGCAGATGACACTAAACTGGGAGGAGTGGTTGATATGCTGGAGGGTAGGGCTAGGATACAGAGGGACCTAGACAAATTAGAGGATTGGGCCAAAAGAAATATGATGAGGTTCAACAAGGACAAATGCAGAGTCCTGCACTTAGGACGGAAGAATCCCATGCACTGCTACAGACTAGGGACCGAATGGCTGGGCAGCAGTTCTGCAGAAAAGGACCTAGGGGTTACGGTGGACGAAAAGCTGAATATGAGTCAACAGTGTGCCCTTGTTGCCAAGAAGGCTAATGGCATTTTGGGTTGTATAAGTAGGGGCATTTCCAGCAGATCAAGGGATGTGATCATTCCCCTCTACTCAGCACTGGTGAGGCCTCATTTGGAGTACTGTGTCCAGTTTTGGGCCCCACACTACAAGAAGGATGTGGATAAATTGGAGAGAGTCCAGCGGAGGGCAACAAAAATGATTAGGGGGCTGGAGCACATGACTTATGAGGAGAGGCTGAGGGAACTGGGATTGTTTAGTCTGCAGAAGAGAAGAATGAGGGGGGATTTGATAGCTGCTTTCAACTACCTGAAAGGGGGTTCCAAAGAGGATGGATCTAGACTGTTCTCAGTGGTAGAAGATGACAGAACAAGGAGTAATGGTCTCAAGTTGCAGAGGGGGAGGTTTAGGTTGGATATTAGGAAAAACTTTTTCACTAGTAGGGTGGTGAAGAACTGGAATGGGTTACCTAGGGAGGTAGTGGAATCTCCTTCCTTAGAGGTTTTTAAGGTCAGGCTTGACAAAGCCCTGGCTGGGATGATTTAGTTGGGTTTGGTCCTGCTTTGAGCAGGGGGTTGGACTAGATGACCTCCTGAGGTCCCTTCCAACCCTGAGATTCTATGATTCTATGACTGCCCAGATCAAGATGAAACATTCTATGATGGGACATGTGGCTGCATCCCTACAGAATAAAGACAAGGCCTCACTCTTATGGCTGGGCCACACTTTAGTCATGTGTGCTGTGTGCAGGGCTGTCTCTCACAGTGTTTTACTTTAAAAATTCAAGGGAATAAAGTTTTTGTGGAAATGTCAGTAATTGCCCCCGGCACAATGACCTCACTGGAAAGGCAGTTTGTCCGTAAGCCATAAACATAAAATTTAATCTAACGGAAACCTTTTAGTGGAGCAAGACGTCTATTTTACTGACTTTTTGTACAAATACTTTATATCTCAATCAGCATCAATTAGTGGGGAGCCTTTTCCCTTAGGGATGGAGAGGGGAAGGAACACGAGCACCGCAGCTGCCACCTTTCTTTTAGACAGAATGGCCGATAGCCAGGAGAGACTCCCTAGAGCCAAGAGGGAAAGTCATTGATCAATTAGAATGCTGTCTGCGACAAAGGGAAGAAAACACAATGGATGTGGGCAGTTTAATCACCAGGTAGGCCCCGCCCATGGTGGGGGGGTGTTCCCTTGAAAAGGGAGCCCCCATGCTTTGCTTCATAAGGGGAAGAAAGCAGCGCTGAAAGATATTAGTGAGATGGCAGCCATGCTGAGCAGATGTGCTGATGTAGTATAAAGCCTGCTGCCTGCCGAAGCGCCAAAAATCCTGGGTGTGGTGAGGGCACCCAAAGCAATGTTTGGACCCAATTGTTCTGTGTTCTGTTATTTGGTATACACCTGCATCGCACCTGCACCTTGAGAACCTAGCTCCAAGGAACCCCGTAAACGGTGACTCTGCAAGGAAGCCCCTTCTTTGTGTTAATCTTGGCAGGGGTATCCCCAAGGAGCTCGCACATTTGACACGGCCTGGAAGCTAACTGGGAGGATGGGGCGGTGAAGTGTCATATCCCTCCCAGTTATCTCTGCACTCGTTAAGTCAATCCCTGTGCTTTTTGTGTTATGTGCCAATAGGCTGAGCCTCTCTAGGAGAGGATATTAGGGATCTGGCTATATAGTAAAGCAAAGGGATCTCTAATTGTGAGTCTCTTGCGTGCTAGCCATTAGCTCAGGGGTAGGCAACCTATGGAACGGGTGCTGAAGGCGGCACACGAGCTGACTTTCAGTGGCACTCAGATTGCCCAGGTCCTGGCCACCGGTCCGGGGGGCTCTGCATTTTAATTTAATTTTAAATGAAGCTTCTTAAACATTTTAAAAACCTTATTTACTTTACATACAATAATAGCTTAGTTATATATTATAGACTTATAGAAAGAGACCTTCTAAAATGTTACAATGTATGACTGGCACACGAAACCTTAAATTAGAGTGAATAAATGAAGACTTGGCACACCACTTCTGAAAGGTTGCCGACCTCTGCATTAGCTAATCAGAAGTTGGGTAGTGGGGGGGAAAGGGATCCTACAAGCTCCCCTCTGGTTCTGGATGATTTTCCCATTTTCCACTCTTCCTTACCACCTGTGTCATGCTGACCTTCTCTTTGAGGAGCTCTGGATGTGAATCAAACAGAGTTACTGTGCGTTCCTATCAGCATATTTACCAAGTAGCACAGGATGCTCCTCAGGGGCTGAGCCCGCTGCCTCTGTTTATCTCATTGCTCCAGACTAGAACAAACCGGTTTATAATCCTCCAGTTTGTACACCCTGGGAACCCTGGGTGTAAGTGTGATCAGAAATGGCTTCCTCATGTACACAGAAGGTGGGCTGGTTGATTAGTATGCTGTATGTGTCTGGTGCTTGTGTGGAAGTCCTGCACTGCCAGGGGAATGGGCTTACAGATCTTTCCCATCTCTGAAATCGATAATTCTGTACTTCCACGTTCATTGCTATGTTTTGCCCTGGTTACACTCTAATAGTGCCCTTTACGCTGTTCTCTCTGCACGCACAATTAACAAAACAACAGCTGGCACAGAATGAGCACTACTGCTGCTGAGTAGCACCAGATGGAACAATCACAGAACTCTACCTCTGGCTCAATTACCTTAGTTGTCATTCAGACTCTGCATTAGTTTCAAAGTGCTCTTATTGACCTCTAAGGCCCTTCAGGATTGAGGTTAAAACACACATGCTCGTGCTCTCTCTCTGACTCTCAATTCTGATCATTCATTATACATCAAAGTCCAGAAGAGGTCATCCAGTGCACACCAAGTTAACCACAGTTCCTAAACTTCCTATATTTAGCGGCCAATTCTCCAGCCATTAACCACAATGTCTGTGGAACTCCTTGTCCACAGATGTCTAGGATGCTGGAACTCTGGTCCTCCCTAAATCAAAACTGAAGACTCAATTGAATTAGTTTGGCACTGATGAGAACATTCTTAAATTGGTTTACATCTTTTGTAGAACTCCTTCAGATTACTTGGCACAAAAAAGCACTCCACAAATGTAAGACGGGGATGCTGTGGTCCACTGCTTCAAGTGTTATGATACAAATAATTAGCAGAACTGTAACTGGAGAGTCTGGATAATCTGTTCTGTTTTTACAATTAAAATAAATGCAGCTGTTTGATGATTCAATTTAGAAAATCAGCATGGATGATATTCAGAAAAGAACCGTGATAGGAACAGAGCTAAATATGAAACACTAATCAAGAACGTATTCTGCATCTAGAAGATCAGTTGCAGAGCTGGCATAATAATGTAATTTAATCTCATTTTGACCTCTTATTAAGAGTCCCTAAAGTTCAAAGGTGCTCTGACAGTTTGATTAATGAAACTGTTGAGGACATCAAAGACTCTTGTATGGATCATTTTTACTGTACTATGATTTTTCCTCACAAATAACTTGTTCCTGAAAGTTATATTCCCTCAGAGATTTCCACCACAACTTTAACCATCACCACCCATCCATGAAACTCTCTCTAGAGCACTCCACACCAGCATCAACTTCCTGGATATCACAACCAGCTTCAACAATGGAACCCTACAAACGACTATATACAAAAACCCCACAGATCACCACACTTATCTCCACAAATCCAGCTACAACCCAAACACACAAAGAAATCTGGAATATACAGCTAGGCATTCAGATACCACAGCTACCTGCTGGAGGTCAGAAAGCATCGGGAAAAAGTGAGAACTGCCAAAAGCCAAGCTGAGTTTGACTTTGCAAAGGAAATTAAAACCAATAGTAAAAGGTTCTATAGCCACATAAATAAAAAGAAAACAAGAAGTGGGACAGCTAAACACTGAGGATGGGGTGGAGATTAAAATTAATCCAGGCATGGCCCAACCCCTAAATGAAATACTTTGCCTTGGTTTTTAATAAGGGTAATTAGGAGTTTAGGGGTAATGGCAGGGTGACTAATGGAAATGAGGATATGGAAATAGAAATTACCACATCCAAGGTGGAAGTCAAACTCAAACAGCTTAATGGGACTAAACTGGGGGGCCCAGGTAATCTCCATCCAAGAATATTAAAGGAATTGACATATGAAATTGCAAGCCCAATATCAAGGATTTTTCATGAATCTCTAAACTCAGGGGTTGTATCCTATGTTTGAAGAACTGATAATATAGTACCTATTTTTAAGAAACAGAAAAAAGTGATCCACGTAACTAGAGGCCTGTATGTTTGACCTCAATTGTATGCAAGGCTTTAAAACAAATTTTGAAAGAGAAAGTAGTTAGGAAATAGAGGTGAATGGTAATTGGGATAAAATACAACATGGTTTTACAAAAGATAGAACATGCCAGACCCACCTGATATCTTTCTTTGAGAAAACAACTGATTTTTTTAGACAAAGGAAATGCTGTAGGTCTAATATACCAGTAAGGCATTTGATACACATGGGAAATTATAAATTAAATTGGAGAAGACGGGGATTAATATGAGAACTGAAAGGTGGGTAAGGAACTGGTTAAAGGGGACAACAGGTCACGCGAAGAGATGAACTCTCAGGATGAAGGGAGGTTACTAGTGGAGTTCCTCAGGGACTGGTCTTGGGACCAATCTTATTTAACATTTTTATTAATGACCTTCGCAGAATAAGTGGAAGTGTACTAATAAAATTTGCAAATTTCTGGAAAAAGGGGTAAACAGTGAGGTGGTAAAATTTGCAGACGATACAAAACTATTTGTTTAGCAAGTGCATAGTCGTCTAGCCCTAGTCAAGTGATGGCATCTTCAGTGGCGTGATGCAGTTCTTCCAGGCCACCGCTGAACCTAGTCAGCAGGCATTCATCGACAATGTGTGTCATCGGCTTTGTAGTGCCGCAGATGCACAAAGGGCTGTCACAAAGGCTCCAGAGACACTGACTGGCTGCACAAAGACCTTGCCCGGTCTGGAACCTGTTCAACAGGGACCATGGGCGACGGGGAGGGTCAAAACCAGGCAGGCAAATTGTGGGGTCGGCGACGAGGGACTGGTTGGGGATTATAACTGATATCCACTCCTCTCGCCAGAGTGTTTCCACCCTAACATCCTGGCGTGGTGGATGAGACCATAATGGGCGACGTGACAGCAAACATGCAGTTGGTGGTTTAAAAAGGTCATTGTGCACTGGCAGGCTTGGGTTGGCGTGTACTTTCTCCAGTAACTTGCCAGTGGCAACCTTTCGTTGGATATGAGGAGGAGCAATATTGCTCAGAACTGGAAGCCATTGGAGTGGAGTTGGACACAGGGTGCCGGAGATGATACGCATGGAAACATATAACCGTATATTCACCAGTTGGGTGTGTGATGATCGACTCCAGACTGGCGCGCAGGACTCCACCACTGAATATGAGGTCGCAAGAGCTGACGTCCACAAAGTTGGAGCATGAGCACCCCATGACGAACCTGCCAGTTTGCCAAGAAGATTGTTGCCTGTCTTAACTTTAATTGTTGTGTTCTTCAGGTGGGCATGGTAACTCAGTATGCGGTCTAAGGTCACACCTAGATAGACTGGTTCTACTTCATGCTCCACCTTTTGACCATTCAGCTAAACATGCAGTTCTCGGGTTGTGCTGGCGTGATGAAGATGAACAAACTGGAGACTGTTTTTATGATGCTTGGCTGGATGTACCAAGTCTTACAGTAGTCAGGTAACTTTATCATGTCCCGGTTTAAGGTGGCATCAAGCTCATGAAACGTCCAGGCCTGGGTACTGCAACAGATGTCATCTGCGTAAATGAACTTTCATGACTCCGTTGTTGGCAGGTCATTGATATAAAGGTTGAACAGGGTTGGAGAAAGCACACAGCCTTGGGGTAACCCACTGATCTGTCATCTCCAAGCACTCATCTTCTCCCCCATATGGACTCTGAACTGTCTATCATGGAGGAATAGTTCAACTACGCCTGTGACTCAAGGTAGCGGGGCCCGTGATACCTTCACAAGCAGGCCAGTGTGCTGTACCATATCATACGCCGCTGTTTTATCGATGAAAACAGCGCTTATTTTCAAGTTTCTCTGGAAGGCATTTTCAACAAATGTGGTCAGAACGAGTACTTGGTCGCATGTGCTACAGCCTCGGCAAAAGTCGGGTTGATCAAGGCTCAAAATTCTCTACACGTCAGGTAATATGCGTTGTAGGACCAAGCGCTCCCTTGCCTTGAAGCACACCCACGATAATAACAAAACAATTCAAGATAGTTAAGTCCAAAACAGACTGTGAAGAGCTACAAAAGGATCTCTCCAAACTGGAAAACATCCACTCAATGTGCAGCGGCAATCAAAAAAGTGAACAGAATGCTGGGAATGATTAAGAAAGGGATAGATAAGAAGACAAGAAAATATTATATTGACTCTAAAGAAATCCATGGTACACCCACATCTTGAATACTGCATGCAGATTTGGTTGCCCCATCTCAAAAAAGATATATTGGAAGTGGAAAAGGTTCAGAAAAGGGCAACAAAAATGATTAGGGGTATGGAACGGCTGTCATCTGAGGACAGATTAATAAAACTGGGATTTTTCAGTTTGGAAAAGAGACGACTAAGGGCGGATATGACAGAGGTCTATAAAATCATGACTGGTGTGGAGAAAGTAAATAAGGAAGTGTTATTTACTCCTCCTCATAATACAAGAACTAGGGTTCACCAAATCAAATTAATAGGCAGCAGGTTTAAAACAAACAAAAGGAAGTATTTTTTCACACAACCTGTGGAACTCATTGCCAGAGGATGTTGTGAAGGCCAAGACTACAACAGAGTTAAAAAAAAACCTAGATAAGTTCATGGAAGATAGGTCCAGCAATGGCTATTAGCCAGGATGGGCAGTGATGGTGTCCCTAGCCTCTGTTTGCCAGAAGCTGGGAATGGGCGACAGGGGATGCATCACTAGATGATTACCTGTTCTGTTCATTCCCTCTGGGGCTCCTGGCATTGGCCACTGTCGAAAGACAGGATACTGGGCTAGATGGACCTTTGGTCTGACCCAGTATGGCCGTTCTTATGTGCTTATGTTTTTATGCAGATGAAACAAAGTTAGGAGGTATTGACAGTACGGAAGAGGACTGGAATACCATACAAAAAGATCTGGATGACTTTGAAAACTGGAGTAAGAGAAATGAGATGAAATTTAATAGCACAAAGTGCAAGGTGCATGCACTAAGGGACTAACAACAAGAATTTGTGTTATAAGCTTGGAATTTATCAGTTAGAAGTGATAAAGGAAGTGAATGATGTGCTGTATTGGTTGATCACAGAATGACTATGAGCCGCCAATGTGATGCGGCTGTGAAAAAGGCTATGCAATCTTAGGATGCATGAGGCAAGGTATTTCCACTAGAGATAGGGAAGTGTTAGTACCAATATACAAGGCACTGGTGAGACCTCATCTGGAATACTGTGTGCAATTCTGATCTCCCATGTGTAAGAAAGATGAATTCAAGCCGGAACAGGTGAAGAGAAGGGCTACTAGGATGATGGAGGAATGGAAAACCTACCTTATGAGACAAGACTCAAAGAGTTTGGCTTGTTTAGCCTGACCAAAAGAAGGCTGAGGAGAGATATGATTTCTCTCTCTAAATCAAGGGTGGGCAAACTTTTTGACCCGAGGGCCACACTGGGGTTGCACAACTGTATGGAGGGCTGGGTAGCCTGGCCCCCACACCCTATCTGCCTCCTCCCACTTCCTGCCCCCTGACTGCCCCCCTCAGATCCCCTGACCCATCCAACCCCCCAGCTCCTTGACCCCAACTGCCCTCTCCCAGGACCCCATGCCCCTAACTGCCCCCCAGGACCCCACCCCCTATCCAACACCCCCTTCTCCCTGCCACCTGTCTCCCCATCAACTCATGGAGCTGGCCGAGTGCCTGGGGCGGGGAACATGCTGCACCCTGGAGCAGGTGCTGGAGCAGATGTGCTCCCTTTGCACCGGGAGGAGTTCTGGTTTGGGCCCATTTCCTCCCAGAGCTCCCCCTGGAGCTGTGGAGTGCTACACTGCCCCAATGCTGCACAAATGATCCCAAAGTACATAGGAAGGCAAATGCAAGCAGATAAAACAACTGGGCAGGGAGGGATTGGCCTAAAAACAGGCACAAACACAACTGGGAAGAAAATTGTAATGAAAACTTTTGCAGCACCCGCTCTGTCTAGGGAGCCCAGCTTCTAGCCCCACAACATCCTACAGTGGCCCAGAGCCGTTTTCTCTTTGAATCTGGATGCTATTCTTGTACCTGGCGGAGACATCCACAGCCCTCCAACGACCCACTTCCCTGCTTTGGCCACCTCATATTCAAACCTTTGTGTCCCAGAAGGGGTGCAAAGATGTGAGGCATCCCTCATCAGCCAAGCGATCTGAGGACAGAGCTGCTGAGAAACTCTGAGCCTGATTCAGTAACCTTTACACTGCAGCAGATGGGCCTGCTCCTGTGGCTAAAGGGTATGTCTACATGGCAAATGAGGGTGTGATTGTCGCACAGACAGACATACCCATGCTAGATTTAATCTAGCTAGCACAGGTAACAATAGTTGTGTAGAACAAGGTGGCATGGGCTAGCAACAAGAAATCAAGCCCAGGGAACTGAGTAAATACTCCAGTGGCTAGTCCATATAAAAGCCCATGCCACCATGTCTACATTACTGCTGTTATCTGTGCAGGCTGCATTAAGGCTGGCATGGGTATTGCCTACTCATGCTACAGTCACACCCTCGGTTACTGTATAGTCATACCCATTGTGTACTCAGAATGGCTAAGGGTTGCAGGATTGGGCCCTTTGTCATGAGATGGGGTCACAGAGATGCCACCTGATCGGATACCAACACAACGCTTCACTGCAAACATCACAGTCTCACGTCAGAGTGCCGCACTGTAATTAACTGCATGGCTCTCGGAAAAGCTATTAGGTGCAATAGCTCTTCACAGGGCTGCCCGGAGGATTCAGGGGGCCTGGGGCAAAGCAATTTCAGGGGCCCCTTCCATTAAAAAAAGTTGCAATACCATAGAATACTATATTCTTGTGGGGGCCCCTGTGGGGCCCGAGGCCTGAGGCAAATTGCCCCACTTGCCCCTCCCTCTGGGCAGCCCTGGCTCATCACCTCTCAGACGTTAAGTGACTAGGATCAGGAGCTAACATAACGGCAGGTTCTAGAGGAAGAGCCTGGAAGGAACTGTCACTAAAACAAAGACAGGTGATAAACATTTCTGTTGTAAACAAAAGCTTCTTAAGTTCATAAAGGATGCCATGCGGGCTGTTAGGATGTGAAGAAAATAAAATCATATTGATTTT
Source organism: Mauremys mutica (assembly GCF_020497125.1). NCBI lineage: Eukaryota > Metazoa > Chordata > Testudines > Geoemydidae > Mauremys > Mauremys mutica. The sequence goes on from NC_059075.1 coordinate 15,087,178, forward strand.
GTCCAGCATGGCTGCTCTACCCTACAGCGTAGCTAACCTGTATCTATAGGACCTCACTTCCTTGGAGCGCACATTGAGCTAGAACAAGGACAGCTAAGGGGCGAGGAGAGGAAGGGACAGTGGAACACGATTGATCATTTTTCACGTGGGGATGGAGAGGCAAGTGTGGTGAACTCCAAAGGCTAAATTGTGACTTGCATTATGCACTCCTGCAAGGACGCAAGAGGGAGTGAGCTCCCCTTTCTATTCATGCCCACCTGGCTCCTGGGCCGACACACAGTAGTAAGAATGTGTTGAGCACTCGCTTACACTGGAACAAGTGGGTGGGAAGAGGCAGGCTCCACTCCCCCTCATTGACTCCACCCCCACCCTAGTCACTCACTAGCATGGCTGAAAAGGGGTTGCAGTTATAGGCCAACTGCCAATTATTAGCCATCCCAAAGCAAGGGCTGTGACTGAAGTTGTTTTCTTGCCCTTGGTAAATGAAGGGGCAGGTACGTTTCACAATGCTGAGTGCGAGAAGCCTTCTAAGCATCCCTGCCTTGGGGTCAGAGTGGCGAGCGACTGGTTGGGTAACCCAGGGCCCAAAAACATATAAAGGAACAAAAACATTTTTGTCTGAGTATGTGAATTGAATTGATATCAGCAAGAAGTGGGTCAAATGAACATTCATTAGGCATGAGCCAGCCACAGTTTGAAAATGAACCCAGAGTCAAAGACCCAGCCAGCTCTATATGCCAAAATAGAAACTGAGCTATTGGTTCTGACTTCATACAGTCTTGATCCTGCCCCACCGACTTAAAATGGGCAAAGGATCACACTCCGTATAAGAAAGAAAAACATCAACAGTGATGGCTTGGTCACCGGGATTGCCAGGATGCAGTGCCAGAATACACGTGGAGGCATATTTTCCTTCACGGAGACAGAGACATGAATTCCACAGGAGCCTTCATTGACTAATCTATTTCCATTATTCGTGGACAGCTTCTTTTAATTAATAATGCTGTGGAAAATAATTTAATCAAAATAATTTCATCACTGGTGACACCTCAAACATGAATCGCTATCACAGCACAGGACAAGCAACGAGTCACCGTTTCTAAGGATCCACCAACGGGGTGAGGCAGCTTATCTCAGGAATAGGGAAGCTCACTCATTGCCGGAGTTATATAAAGGCCAGACTGCGAACGCAAATAACCCCAGCAACTTTAATCAGACTAAATCTGAGTAACTGCTGCCTAATGTAAATGGGGGGGCTCACAAACTGACCTAAATAACCTTATTGTAGAGTCTACAGCATCCTATATTGAAATATAGGGGAGTGTGAGTGAATACTCTGGTAACTGTATTAATTTAAGGGGAAAGTGGCAAGTTTTTATAGTTCACCACTGCAGTTTATACTTAAAACACTTCTCGGTAATCTCCTCCCAACCCCAAATGGGTGTCAAAGCCCCTCAACATCCTTACAGTATTTCTTACGAACCACCCAAATGATGCACATATGAGGAGTGACCAAAAAAAGTTTAGTATTAGGCATCCAACATAAAATTGTATTGGTCTAATGCCTCATCCCAAACGTTTCCATTTCATTTAGCCTGAAGTCCTAGATTAAATGAGACCAGTCGTTTGAGCTTTTGAACTCTTTAACAGGGAGGAAGCCTACATCCACCACGTTAAGTTCTTCATCAACCAATCCCCACAGAAAAGCCGAGTGCAGAATCTACTTTGAGAAGTGGAATAAACTCACAACACAAAGGCTCACTATAAATGGCAAAACTGCGTTGAACAGAGCGGGAACAATTGCATGCAAAGTAGACTGCCACCGTGCTGAATGATTTTTCACAGCAAACATGCAAAAGTGTGAGAGATCCCCAGGACACTTTTAAGCAGAAGGAACTATGCACGAACTCTGGAGGTTATATAGTTCTATGTTCCCCAATTTTAATACGTTCCTAAACCCACATGCCCATTTAGTTTGCTTTCAGGAAAGCCTCCAAAATGGACAAGACTGTGGATGCCAACAAAGACCTTAATATGAAACTCACTTTGAAGAGATACAAGTATTTGGCTCAAATGAAAACAATGGTGTTTTTAAGGTCTAAGATTTGTTCTTCATTAAAACAAACACTAGCAAAAAGCAGGGAAATGATTAAAAAAGAAATTCTAATTTCAAGTATAGAGAAAAATGATGGGCCATGACATGTCATGAGCTGAGGATCTGCAGGTAAATAACCTCATATGTTTAAACTGTATTCGATGAATTATACATCAGCCATTATATATTCATATATACATATCAAGACATTCCAACTACCTTAAATGTATCCTCTCCCTCTTTGCATTCCTATGCCTCATTCTCTAACACACGTTCCAACAGTGAATATGCCAGAGATCCTATAGACACAGTCTCATTCGTCACACACCCCTTTTTCAGTCTCTGAGCACCATCTATCCTGTGCACTGGATAAGACACTGTGGGAAATAACAGCATGCAACCATTTATATTTAAAAAACATGGGCAAAATATTGGCCTCACTGAAGTCAATGGCAACACCCCATACTGTAATGCACACCGTACAAAATAATATATAATATACGAGAGTCTGGCCATTACCTGGGGATTTTGCCACAAGCTGGTATAGGTGGAAGTGATAACAAGAACTGGAAACCTATGTATTTAAAAATATTTGAACTGAGTACTTGTTTTCTGGAGGAACCTATTTGCTGACTAAAAATAGGTCTTGTAAAATGTTGGCTGCTGATAGTATGTTCATTTTTATGTGATTGACTCTTTACTAACAATTTTTTTTAACTTCCCATGCTAGGGTCTGATTGCTATGATTGCTCCACAGGCCAAGCTTGTAAAACAAGGCCCGAATCCAAAGGGCACAGATTCTCAAAAGGCATTTCATGAATTAGATGTTATAAATATTCTCTCCCACGTTGGAAGTCAGTTAGTAACTGTTTGATGGGTCCTTCCAAGCGCTGGACTTTAACCTTCAGTTTTCAGAGATGGACATGAATCTTATTGCAGTTTTCAAGAATATTTCGAGTTTAATTATTTTCTTTACTTGGAAAAAGTTCCAAGTTCTGTTTCTGCCTTGCAGTCCAGATTAGTGATGTTAGATGTGGCATGCACATTTCAGCACACAAAGAAAGATGATGCAACACTTTCAATTACAGGTTAAAAGTCACTTCGTTATTCTGAGCAGGAGAGATCGCTGCAGGTTGAAGAGCTAGCAGCCGCTCTGATTTTATGGGTCCATAAATTTATTGTGATGGATGAACTACCTAACCAACAAAAAAAATAATAATCTTGAGTTGGTAATAGGACGCTGCACAGCTCCGTTAAGTAGGTCATTCAACATGCCAGGTCTCTGGATATTATTGGGAAGTGAGAAAACATTATTTCTCCACCTCAATGTGCCTGTCTCTTTTCTTGTCATGTGGAACTAACCTTTCATGCTTAGTACTATTACTAATTTATTAGTCTTTTAAATGCCTCAATTGCTGTACAGTCTGTGGACTACATTTTAATGCTTGCTGAAGCAAAGAGTGCTTTCGAAATGTGTGTGTGTGTAAAGCAATAAACCATATGGGGGAACAATTCTCTGTACCTCTGCATTTGCTACAGTGAGAGCAAATAATCATCTTCTTGAGCACAGAAGAGCCAGCAGTTGATGTTTGTTCTAATTATTGGTGACTCTTGAAAGCGATGACTTAACTAAAAAAGGTGCTAACTATATTTCTATTCAAATCAATTAAAGGAGAAAACGATTTTCTTTCCATTTAGGTTAAATGAAAACTGCACAAATTGCTGTAATACAATTGTGCAGCTCTGTCAGTCCAATCTCTTGTGACCTGATTGACTGCTTCTGCCCGCTTGATCCGACTATCTGTTGGATAGTTAGGGCCACATTTTCTAAGAAATGAACCTTTAAACTAGCAGTTTTGTCCCTAGCAGAGAACACAGGGGGCAGCATGAACATTTTCTGCCAATGGAACTTAAGCCAAAGGCCACTGAAGTCACTTACTTAATAGCACTTTGGATCAGGGTATGGTATCTAAGAGCATAAAAATCTATCCAGTGCCTAGGAATGAAGCACAGGAAATCCCTGCACCAGACTGGCTGAATGTCCCAGCACCGTTCTTTTAGAAAAAGGCCTCCCACCCCCCACCAAACCTAGCTCCTGGATGTTGAGAAGCTACAGATAGACATCATGTGTGATTCCACATAGCCACGCTCTTCAGAATCTTTTACTGCCGATCCATTCATATTTATTGCTGTCCTATGTACCCAATGGGGATCTCTCCTCTCCTGTGAAAGCTAATCTATATATCTTTCTTTATAAGCTTCATTATGAAATTCAGCTCCTCCTAGCACAAATCTTCCCTTCCAACACTCAGTCCAAATACCAGGCTTTGCTCTGGGTAATTCCACCGGTGAAAAGAATTCTCCCACCATTACCATCAGGGTGTCAAGTGGCTGCATAGGCACTCCACTGCCATTACTACAGCCCTGCATAGTAACTGCTGTGGCTGTAACACAGAGGATCCAGGTATAAGTGATCCATGCAGCCACACTGCAGGCCCTCCCCAGACTGCACCACCTGGTCCCTAGGGAGTTAGCATGCAGGGAGCTCGGTTCTGCATTGCACACCTGCATCTGTGCAGCCACCCCTTATATTGCACCTCACCTCGTGAAACACACTGGGTCCCACTGCCAGAAGGCCCTCTCCCTACTTGGAGGAAGGGAAAGGATTTCTGCTATGTGAATAGCAGAATTGCAGTCCACTGCTTTGTCAGCACAGTGTTCACATTGCTTTCGGTAATGCACAGCTCTGGCATGGCTCCAGAGGAAGAGGTGTAGTCTCAGGAAGTTAGTATAAGTGACAGGTTTATTGCCACAAGAAGCAACATGTATGTTTTGACACAGCGTGAGTCGTATTAGCTTGGCCCATGAAATTGCCTTTAAGCATTTCTTCCATAGTCCCATATTCGTCCGGGTTCTGCCCAGGTTCTTGAGCAGAGTTTTCAGCTCTGGACTCTCAATTCACAGCACATTGTGGGTAGCAGGGTGGGAATTACAAGAGGGTAAGAGGACAATCTTAAACCTAAACTGAATTGTTGCTGTGCTTTCTTTTTCAGCCTTAACTCAGACTGGGTTCATCTGTAGGCCCATTTTAACCTCTCCCAACTCTCCCTCTTCCTCTACATTTTGTACTTTGCTGACTGCATTGACAGCACTAAAGAGCCATAATTCTTCCTCCTGTGCAGCATCTTGTACAAGCTAATGTTGCCAGAAGACACCAGGCTCAATGAACCACCAGTCTGTTCCGGCTGGGCAATTCCTCTTTTACTATAAGCACTGAGCTCCCTTTTCTCTGTGGCTGGATTGTCTTTAAAACATCATCATCACAGTAACTTCACCTGAGATGCCTTGGGTGCAGCTATAGAAAAAAAGATCCATTTCAACTGTAAAAGGATTTCAGTGAATGCTCAATCATCTATAAATCACTGATATGAGATTTCCCTATGCAAATCAAATGTATACGACCCTCATCAATCTTTAAAAACACCTCCATAAAGATTAAATTTTGCAGCTGCAATGCAAATGAAAGGATCTGTTAACTTATTTTCAAGATACATCTTTATAGCTAATTAATTTTCAGATGGAGTGTTCTTTGAAATGACTAACAGCTTTGCTGATTGATTATAAAATGAGAAGGTGGGTTAAAAAAAGAGAGTTGTGACTATAAGATCACTGTCAAGCTTTATTCACTTTGCCATATTAAAATTCTAAACTGAGTAAGCAAGAGAAGCAGACATTAACCTAATACCTTTGCTGAGCATAATTTATTTATTTCACATCAATAAATTCCTCTTAGCTGGTCCATATCCCATCAGCACGGCCTCTGACCTGGATTTTAGTGGATTGGAGAGTGAACGTCACCTTGGAAGAAGTAACCATTTGGATTCTATTGGACTATAAAACACAGCCTTATATATTATGTAAAAGGAATGAAAAAAGAACAGGGCCGCCCAGAGTGGGGGGACAAGTGGGGCAATTTGCCCCAGGCCCTGGGCCCACGAGCCCTGGCCCAGCGGCAGTCTGGGTCTTCGGCGGCATTTCAGTGGTGGGAGGCCCTTCAGTGCTGCCGAAGATGCAGACCAATTGAACAGCCCCCCGCCACCAAAATGCTGCCGAAGACCCAGATGGCCACCAGGTAAGTACAAGCGCTGCAGCTCCCTCGCTTTGCCCCAGGGCCCCTGAATCCTCTGGGCGGCCCTGAAAAAGAAAATAAGTGTAATTCATATGTCACCCTCAGAGGGCAGATACTTTGAGCTTCAAATCTACAGGTAGCTTTTACGTTGCGACCATTAATGAACTGCCACAGCTTTTACTGCAAGTCTAGTTAATCTGCACTAACCTGAAAACATCAAGACAAACTTAGGGTTTGCTATTTGCCACACAGACTCTGTGGGGGGTTCTCAATCACTTTCCCCCTAGGAATGGTGAGAATCAGACCTTACCCGTTTCCTCAGATTGCAAGTGAGCGTGAGATTCCTCGAGAAGGAGTTTGCAAATGCTGTATAAAAGTCCAGAACTTTCAGCAAGGCTTCACGTTTAATAATATGTAAATCGCAGTATGTCAGTGCCCGGACATTGGCACACGCATGGGCCAAAGTGGTTTCTTTCCAGAAGATATCGCCAAACACATCACCTTTACCTGAAAAAAAGAGCAGGACACATTTATTAAACCACTCATATACACTGCTCTTCAGCAAACCAATTAGTCCCTTCCCCAAATTTTCTTCAGTTCCCAATTATTCGGAATTTAGGCCCAGATTTTTAAAGGTATTTAGGCATTGCTCTGTTCAGCACTGCAAGGCCTAATGAATTTTAGATCCTAGGTCTCTTTCAATGAGACTTAGGCTCCTATGTGCCTACATCACTTTTGAAAATGTGACTTATTAAGCGCCCTTTAAAAACTGGATTGTGGGGTTTGTGTGTGAAAATTTTACCCTTAAGCACATCTAAAGCTATGCACGTGCTTAAGTGCTTTGCTGAATCTGGGCCTTACTGAAGTATCTAATGATTAGAGCTGATCAAACTATTAATTAAGAATAACATTTGCTAAAAAAATCAACTCCCTTTTTGGCTAGCAAATCATTCACAAATAGACTCTGATTCCTGTGAACAAACTTGTTCATTTGCATTCACTGAATAGTTCTGACAAATAATTTTCTAGCGAATTGTTGTCCATGACTGTTTGCATTAAATATTTTCTAATTGTGTTGTGCAATTGGGCATCTGTTTTTACTCCCTAACTAAACGACATTTTATTTTTAAACGGAAGAAGAGCAAATGGTAAATAATGTGTAATGAGCTTGTGTTTTATGTTTTCAGCTGCACAATCATCTGCTCTAAAATTTGTGAAATGTTGGGAATTTGTCAACATTCTCAAGAATGTCCAATGGTCATTGCAATGAAAAATTTCAAACGAACAACAAACTGACCCCACGAATCTTAGTGAACTGAACATTGCACTTATAGTTAGTTGTATTTGACAATTTGATTTTCTGCTATTTGACCAGTGCTGCTAACAATTAGTTAAGTGATTTTTCTAGATGAAATATTATTAATGATTGATGTTACAATACTGTCCAAAAGCCCAATCAGGATCAGAGTCCCACTGGGATGGGCACTGTAGAAACATATATTAAGATTTCATTCCTGCCTTGAAGACTTTACCATCTAGATTAAGACAAAACTAAATATCTGAACACGTACAAGTACTTCTTAACACTTCTAAGACCATGGAGCCAGGGTTATCTCATTTGAGTAACAACTAGCGTGTCTAAAATCCATGCCTCCAGAGCTGGGTTTGGCCAAAACTGTTAGGAAGGTAGTGGCTCAAACCATTCATTTTATTTGGATGGGGCAAAGTGAAATGATAGGTACATATCATATTCTGGGGTGACACCTCCTCACTCGTCTGAAACTGATTCTGTCGCAAAAGCAATTTTCACTATTTTTAGCAGATTGGGTTTCCCTAAGGAGATTTTACCTGAATGTGGGTCAAATTTATGGAAGTTGTGTGAGGCAGAACAACTAAAAGCCATCCCATATCCCCCAGAGACAAATGGTCTGTTGGAGAGGTTCAATGGAATTCTAAAATCTAGGCTCAGAATCAAATAAGAGAACTGGAGTCTGGGACAATGTCACTGACGGATTATTACCCTATTTGCTTATAGGAAAGTGCCCCAAGAGTCGGCAGGGTTTGCCCCATATGGTCTTCTATACAGAAAAGAAGTAAGGAGACGCTTAGATCTTATCTGAGACTCCTGAGAAGGGGACACTGTTACAGAAGTTAATGGACATAATGGAAATGGTTCAGACAAACCTCAGGAACAGTCCAAACAAAAGGTGTGTTATGGCCAACATACTTGTAAATGCTCTTTTGAAATGGAGGTCCTGAGGTTAGTGCTAAGCACTAAAATGCAGAATTCTTGGGAAGGACCTTTTGTGGTGACAGAAGAGGTAAATGAAGATACAGACCATGTTAAAAGGCCTCATGATAACGGGGTCCCACAGCTGGTGCATGTAAACAGACTTAAAGCTTATCACAGCAGGGAAGCTACGGTCAACACAAGCTGTTGTGTAGAAAGGGAAACCGAGGCACATCACCTCACTGATTGATGGCTGAATGCCAGCCTGACTCACCCCTGGAAAGCATCGATCTCTGCGGTGAGTTAACACCAGCTGAAAAGGCAAAGGTTATCTGTGCTGCGAGAACATAGACAAGTGTTTTCTAGCAAACCAGGGAAGACTCACTTGCTGACTTATATGACCATTTCTGTAGGATCACAGCCAACCCAGCAGGTCCTACTGCATCACTGGCAAGGTATAAGAGCAAATTTGCACAGAAATACAAAGCATGCTGGACCAGGGCTGCAACTATACACAGACACCTAGACTGTGGCCTGCATGCTGTTTGTGAACATCCCAGGTTGGGAGCTACAACAGCAAAGTATTGTGAGGCACCCAAGGTTATGAGGCAGGCAGTGACACAACCGCACACTGGTCTGGATTGTACCGGGGAATGTGACCGTCCAGTTTTGCACAAAAGAAAAGACACATGTTCAATGTCATCGCTAGAACCATGTGTCATGACAAATATCTCAAGATTAAAACTTTTGCTCATATTTACTGTAAACCAGAGAAGAGGCAAATCTGAAATGTAGATTTGCAGTGCTGGCCACCCCATCTCAAAAAGGATATTGCAGATTCAGAGAAGGATGATCAACAGCCTGGAAAAAACCCTCTCCCATGAAATGACATTGAAAAGATTAGGATTGTTTACTTTAGAAAGGAGATGAATAAATGAGGATATGATAAAGTATTTAAAATAATGAATAATAAAGAAGGCAGATGGGGAACTTCTGTTCTCCCTGACTCAGCATAAAAACAAGGAGACATATGGTGATATCAAAGAATGGGAAATTCCAAATGGATAGAAGGAAATACTTTTCTAGACAACATGCAATTAAACTGTGGAACTCATTGCTACGGGAAGTTGTTGAGGCCAAGAATTTACAAAAATTCTAAAGGGATTGGACATGTATATGGATATCAATAATATCCAGGGTGATCATAATTATTAATGACAAAATCTGGAAGGGATATTAAACCGCATGCTTCAGGTTTTAGGTCAATTTCTAACTACTGGAGATCAGGATGACACCTAATGTGGAGGGGCAGATTATCTCACATCTGCCTACTGTGGGGTTCTTATACCTTCCTCTGAAGCATCTGCTGCTGGCTACTGTCTGATCTAGTGTGGCAATTACTGTGTTCCTACGTAGCCACTCGGGAAGTGATGCTTCCAAGAACAATTTGGATTCAGGCCTTGAAGAGCTCACAAACCCAGGTACCTCACTGATCCCACGAGCTGTTCGGAGCAGAAAACTCCTTTGAAACCCCTGAGGAAAGCCTTGTATTTTTTTAATGATTTCATTTGATGTGTTTTTCTCTTAGGCGTCCAGAAGCTTGGAGTCGAAAATAAAAATGATTACAATGGGAGTTAGGCCCCTAACCTGCTGAGGTGCTTTTTAAAAATCGCACATGGCCCTATCTGCATCTTCAGGTGTTGAGATACCTTTGAAAATCTGCCCGCAAGGCCCAATGATGTCAGTGGGTTTAACCACATGCTTAAAGTTAAATATGCCCTTACATGACTACCTAATTGGGGCCAAAGGCTAACATTTGCATACATGAATAACTTAACTCATATGTGGCAAGTTATATGCATAATTATTGGCAGGCTTGAGCCCTAAAACAGTTGTTCTGACTGTGGTTTACAGTTGGAAAGACACCCCTCTGGAGTAGCCAAAATTACCTTCTCTTGCCTAGTTGCTTTTCTAGCAACATTCTGAGTGAGGTCCAATATTAGGACTGTGCCTGATACCCAAATTACCTGAAGGAGCCACTGTAGAAAAAGTGAATGTATAAAAGGGGGGGTGGCATTTAGAAGTATCCTCATTTTTTACAAAATGCTCACCTTGATTTTAACAAAAGTTACAAACAAACATTTTTAGGACCTTAAAAGGAAACAAAGTATAAGGGACTTGGTGTCTAATTCAAAACCCAGTAAAGTCTCTTCATTGAGTTTAAGGCCAGATGGGACCATTAGATCATCTAGAACTGAACTCCTGTCCATCACAGGCTCTTAAATTTCACCCAGATATCCCTATATTGAGCCCAAATACTTTAGTTAAACCAAAGCCTTTCAGTCCTCAGGAGAGTAAACTGTTGTGAGCCACAAGCCAAGACCAGGAAAGACCGAGGTGCCACTAATGCCAGGGGCCCTTGCCATGGCAGGAAAATGAATAGGTGAAATATACCCAGATGATACCCGTCCCCCATGCTGCAGAGGAAAGTGAAAAAACCGCAAGGTCTCTGCCAATCTGACCTGGGGGAAAATTCCTTCTTGAGCCTCAAATCCAGCAATCAGTTTGACCCTGACCATGTGAGCAAGACACACCAGCCAGGCATCTAAGGTCTTGGCTACACTGGCGCGTTACAGCGCTGTAACTTTCTCGCTCAGGGGAGTGAAAAAACACCCCCCCTGAGCGCAGCAAGTTACAGCGCTGTAAAGTGCCAGTATAGACCATGCACCAGTGCTGGGAGCGTGGCTCCCAGCGCTGTAGGCTAATCCCCGCGGGGAGGTGGAGTACCTGCAGCGCCGCGACCACACTCGCATTTCAAAGCACTGCCGCGGGAGCGCTTTGGAGTTTCGAGTGTAGCCAAGCCCCAAGAAAGAGGTTCTTTAGCACTCTTGCCATTGATTTCAATAGCCCTTGGATTGGGCCCTGGTGAGGTTTTATTTTATAGCTTGGAGACTTTATTTTCCCAAGTGAAGAATGACAGGACATGCATAATATTTTTTTATCGCGCACACTCTCAAATATTTGCAACATTTTCTAAGGATACTTTGCAGCTTTGTTTTGGGAACTACATAAGCTAAGCAAATTAACAATCTGCCTGATCAAATCGATCTCATTGTTCCATGTGGTCTGGGGTTTTATTTCTGTGTATTGTCTATGGTATTGTTTGTGCAGAATTTTATTCACTAGATCTTTGGGGGTTTGCGAAACATGAATAGGAATTTCTATTTGAAGTAAAGTAAAAATTGCTGATGCTTGTCTTGGTTTTTTTTGTCTCTATTTTACATTCAATAAAAAATAATGTCTATATCTTGGAATCATCTCTTCTAATGAAGATTATAAAGGCTTTCTTACTGAGTCCGGTTTTCAAAGGATTTTATTTTTTTTTAAATGAGGGTGAATACGGAATACATAATCCAGCTAATGCATTTTACAAAATGAGATGGCATAAAGTTTAAATGCTTATTGCAGAGCATTTACGAGTAATTTATCACTTATCTAATATACTGATTTTAAAATGCCCTTTCTGTAGTTAATTGTCCTTGTTCATAAACACAGTTCTGTTTCATACACACACAGCACAGTTATATAATTTATTGAAACATGTACAACAATGCCTAATTTATTTTTTCTTTGTGATGTGCACTTGGGAAAATTGGAGTTTAGCTTTGAGCAACTACAGCCCGCAGTTGAAAATAAGCAATATCGTTGAGTTGTCTCTTATCATTCTCCTCCCATAATGTAAGGGAAATGTTTCTTTACTTTCTAAATGCAAGGTAATATTACCCAGCAAATTAAAGGTGAAAGGTTAAAAGCAGATGATATATACATGTAGCCCTTGTGTAATACTGAGTGTTAAGCAATGTACCAACATTCTTATATAAATGAATCATCCTTCAGAGAGATGAATAGATTTTCATGATGTTTGTAACAGCAGTGGGATCATCAAATAGATGCTGAGCCACTACACACATCACGAGTCAGTTGCCTTTTGAGTCAAATGGTACCTTGAACTGGGGAAGGATTTAAAGGACACACACAAAAGGTAACATTGATATTTTGCACTTTATGGATGCTGTCTGTTTCTCTGAACACAAAGATAAATAGGAGCATTAACTCCCATGGCATGGCAAGAGCATGGTGATATTATGCTGTGCTCAGACAGCATGAAAACGAGAACAAATAGTTCAAGACTCTTCTGAACTTGGTGTTTTTTCCAAATATTTGAAAGATGCTACTGCCTTCCCTATTTGGGGCAATGGCTGATGAATTTACACAGTTGTGGACCCAGCAGCGAATCCAGTCTCTGAGCCACCACAAATCTGTGACCCACTCTGAGCAGAAAGTGCAAACTCACTGTCCACAATCTTCAGGCTTCTAGCCTTAACCGAGACCTGTCCAGCCACTCATGTCTGTCTCCCTTTTGCTCCTGTCCTGGGAGATGTTCATCTTGGTAGCCATGACTTCAGATTTTTATATCTGCCCAAACTTCTTCCCAAAGGTCCTCTCAGGCTCTCACATCCACTAGAATATTTATCTGCTCAGTTTCTGTTGCCAATGTAAGATGGAGGAGTATATACGGCGGATTTATATAGACATGTGCGGGGCTCTGAAAGTCTGCTTAACGGGAACCTTTGTGAACCTTCTGTGAACCTGAATCCTTATTCATTCTCTTTGCAGGCCCCAAGCGAGTTGATAAGACTTGTAGCTTTGTTCTCTGTTGGGAAGGTCAGAGTATTTACTGCAGAATGTTACAAATTGGCATTTAGCCAATCAAGCATGGCTGTGCTGAAAGTGTGGCCTCAAACCTGGCATGTTCCTTACCAGTTTCAGAGATGCTATTGTTACTGATTGGATGTCTAGTTAGGTATTAAGGAGACTGGGAATATGCTTCCTTGTGAAAAAAGTTTTAAATGTAACCTGAGGTCTGAGTTCTCTCAGAACACTTTTTCCAAGAAAATGACCTTGGTATCTATAGTTATAGCTCCTCAGGCTTAATCCAACAGATAGTTTGGAATTTATACCAGATAGTTCCCTTCTAAAAACTCCAAGTGAGTAGGGCCTTGTCTACCCTCGAAGGTAGTATTGCTGTAGCTGTATTAGCATAGTTAAAGCAATGCAGCCATCCCTGTTGTATGCACGGTTGTATTGTTGTAAAAGTGCTTTACCCTGGTGTAACTATTCCCACATGGGGAGGGGTATAATGATACTGGTACAAAGCATCTTCATATCAGTGAAACTCCATCCAGACCAGGCGGTCTACCTCAGCAGTGCGGGTAGGGCGGCACGCTCTGGTACACCGTACTAGCAAGATCTCTATAGATGGTACAGTGCACCGGAAAGAGGAACAGCAGACCGTGGGGCCGCTGGGTGGCCCCATGCTGGCAGCTCCTCCGGCGCAGCTATGCTGCCCCCAGACCTTCCTGCAGGGTCTCCTCCATCTGTACAGAAGCCCCGCTGGAGGACAGGGCTGGGGGCAGGGCTGGCTACTGGAGGTGGTACAGCTGCGTCGGAAGAGCTGCGGGCGTGGGGCCATCTGGTGGCCCCACATTCTGCTCCTTTCCCCGCTGCGGTTTCCGGGAGAGCCCTGTGGGGAAAGGAGCAGAACCCCTAGCCCCACCCCCTGCCCTTCCACAGAGCTGCATCTCCTCGGCTCCCCGCAGCAGCCCCGCTGGAGGCCAGGGCTGGGGGTGGTACCTCCACCAAAGCAGCTGCCGACGTTCTGCTCTTTTCCCTGCTGCGGTTCCCAGGAAAGCCCTGAACCACTGGGAACCGCAGCAGGGAAATGAGCAGAATGTGGGGCCACAGGGCAGCCCCATGCCAGCAGCCCCTCCAGTGCAGCTGCTGGACCGCCCCCAGCCCTGTCCTCCGGCGGGGCTGCTGTACAGAAGGAGGAGACCCTGGGTGGCACAGCCACGCCACAGGAGCTGTGGGTGTGGGGCCATGCTCCTTTTGCCGCTGCGGTTCTGAAGGCGCAGCAGGAGGACAGAGCCCCTCCCCCCCAGGTAAGGGGGGTGGATCCTGGGGAGGGGACAGGGAGAGCGTGGGAGCCCTGGGCTGGGGCCAGAGCAGGGAGGAGTCATGTGGAGGGTCATGTGAGGAGATCACGCGCCCACCCATAGCCCCCCCTGTACCAGTAAGAAATGGATTCCATTTGCACCGCTGGTCTACCCACATAACTGTTGCTGTAAAAAAGATCACAGTTCTAACGGATAGAGCTAGACTGACAAAAAGTGCAGCCCCGATCTCAGTCTTTCTTTTAGTCCAAAAATCAACCTAACAGTAGTAACCACGTGAACATCCAGGGCCTGATTCTCCTTTGCCTTTCGCTTTGTGTAGTCATTTACACTAGAATAAAGTGCATGTAAAAAGCTACCCATTCTGGTTTGGTACCTTTCACATTTTCACCCACTTTAAGGCCCCTTTACACTATCAGAACAGTGGGAAGAAGCTTCAGTGAAAATGGAAATCAGAGCCATAGTGATTTACATCCGCTTTGCACTGGTGTGAATGTCTACACAAGGTGAAAGACAGTGGTGAGTCAGGCCCTAGCAAGTTGGTGCTACAGGATCCTTTCCTTAAGGTTTTTCAATGTGCAAAAATTATTCCAGAATAAGATAGGGTATGAATTTACAGCATAGTAGCTATTTCTGAATAACTCCATGCATAGGGGAGGTCTATGCTACGGGGTGAGGCGGACCTAAGTTACACAACTCCAGCTAGGTGAATAATGTAGCTGGAATCGACGTACCTTTGCTCGACTTATTGCGGTGTCTATACCACATTGGGTCAATGGGAGAAACTCTCCCGTTGACTTACCTTATGCTTCTTGTTCCAGTGGAGTACTGGAGTTAACGGGACAGTGATCAGCAGTCAATTTAGCGGGTCTTCACTAGACCCGCTAAATCGACCCCCGGTGGATTGATCACTGCACGTCAATCCCACTGTAAGTGGAAACAAGTCCATAAACACTCTTATTCCAGATTTAAAGTACCTTTTTCTGTACAATTTTTTAGGTACCTATTTTAGCTCATTCAGTTTCCCAAGTGGATTAAGCTAATTCAGAAAAAGGCATTCTGATTTCAGAATAAGAGTGTGCACACATGGATTTATCCCTGAACAGCTATTCCTGAATAACTCCATCTGTGGATAAGTCCTTAAAGGAGTCTAGGTCAGGGCCTAACTGTGGAGACAGATTTTAAAATTTTAAAATTATACCCTACAGATCTCTCAAAACAGCCATTTTGCAACACCAGCCCATGGCTATATCTCTACATACATACCTGCCTAAATACCCAAATTGCAAAATGTGCATGCACATTTCCTTGCATAACTTAAATGCATGCTGTTCATACACCTATATTTGAAAATATGACTTCTAATTTCAAGTCTACTGCTGCAGTAGACTGTAGGATACAGGTCCTTCGTCCCCATGAATCTCGTAAGCATGCAGTCCCGTTGTTTGTGCTGTATGTTGAGAATTGTACATGGGCCAAATTCAGGGAATGATACAAACCACTAGATAGACTGTAACAGATGTTTGTTCACACAGGGAGCATGCCTAGTTTCACCCACCTTCAGCTGGATTTTTTTCAGATGTTTCCTTTCAGTTGTTTTAAATTTTAATCAGCCAAAGACCAACTTTCAGCAAAGGGGCCTCAGGTGTCAAAATACAGAATATCCTGTTAACAGCACTATATGGCTGAACACTGCTGAAGCAATGGATTGGGACGCAATTTAAAATGTAAAAAGTTATCTACGGACTACAATGCCTAGAAAATCTTTTCCAAACCTAACACATTGAGAGAAAACTGCACGAATTAAGATTTAATTTTTGTTAAAGCTCTGAATCTCTCCACTGATAAAATATTAAAATGTAAACAATTCTCTAACAAATGCTCTATTCATCAAGGACCTGGGTGGCGTTTACAGGAGGGCTGTCATTATCTAAATGGCTGAGAAGAGCTGCAGAGTCTGTTTTTTCTAGGCAGTTAATGCAATATTATCCTGAATCTCTGGCCGCAAAGTGAAATCATAAAATACCAAATCTGGCCATGTGCCAGTAAAACATTGATGAAGATGAGCAATTACATGTAACATAGTAAATTCTGTACCAAGAGCTATACAGCAACTGCTGTAAGATATAGTATTTGCTGGTAATTTAGGCTGATTCCTAACTGACCACCTGTGAAGCCTAAAACTATATTGCTAAAGCATTGGGTGGGTGTTGCATGTGTTTATCTCAGCTCAGATTTAGTCTAGTGTATCTAAATATTTTAGCTATGAACATGATGTAGTTCTATAGTTCAGGGGTTAGTACACTAACCTTGTAAACCGACGTCATGAGTTCAAATCTCACTGGGGGCTGGGTTGGCATTTCTGACTTGAGCTATTGTTTCCAGGCAGTGAGGCCCTTGATTTTAGGGAGGGATAGCTCAGTGGTTTGAGCATTGGCCTACTAAACCCAGGGTTGTGAGTTCAATCCTTGAGGGGGCCATTTAGGGATCTGGAGCAAAAAATCTGTCTGGGGATTGGTCCTGCTTTGAGCAGAGGGTTGGACTAGATGACCTCCTGAGGTCCCTTCCAACCCTGATATTCTATGATTCTATGGCCTGTGTTATGTCAGAGGTTAAATTATCAACAATAAGTATTGGAAATAACTGCAATATGAAATGCTTTGATTGGTTCATTCACATATTTTTGACTTTCTGTCTTAAGCCCTCGAAAACATGGTGGGGTCTGGGCCTGTAGGTCTTGAAGTCAATGGATGTTTTGCCACTGACTACCCTGGAAGTATAACTGGACCCTCCTGGGTAAATTTTCAACAAAGCGCTCAGCTGAAAATCCAACTGTTATTTTGGTACCCAAATCGGAGCAGAGCTCATTTGAAAATTTGGCCATAATTGTGGCCACTGAATACTTGAAAGTCTGGCCCTGAGCTCCTTTGGAAAACCTAGGCCTACCTGCCGCATGGTACTACATAAAGAGACAGAATGAAAAAGGTCATTTCAAGAACTTTGAAAAAACAACAATGGGTTCAAAAATGGCCAATGGAGAGAAAAAGCAACAATGGTATAGAACATGTGCAGAAAGCCAGCTGAACATTGGTAAAGCTTTTTTGCAAATAATTATTAAAATACAAAATATAAATAAAACCAATTCAAAGAAACAAGCAACAATACGGAACCCCCAGGAATTGGAAAAGGTTTATATTAGATCTGACCGGAGGATGACAATTTAATTCCATAGCAACATTCACTCACATCCCAGGCCAGTACCCTACCACCCAGCTGTAGTCTCTCTCTCTCTCTCTCCCCCGCTCCTTCTCCCACTGCGATCCATACACCTTCCTGATTAAAGTTTACTAAAAACCAAACATCTCTATGAAAGGCTTCAGCTTCAACCAAAAAGCATATTTTGATAGAATTTCATTTTGGCAAATATGTTCTGACCAGCTGTAGTTTTTAGTTATTCTACTATTAGTCGAGGGCTACCTTGTTGCCAGCTCTCATGATTTTATTGCAAGTCTCACAGCACTTGATGATCTTCTTAAAGCGCCAGCTCCTGGAGTAAAGGGATTGTGTGACAATCTGATCTTTCATTTTATACAAAAAAAGTAAGTTTCTAACCCTCAAGTCTGTGGAGAAACTCTTGAAAATGTCACCTGACTGCACTCAAAAGGCTGAGAAACCAGAAGACATATAAAGTGAACTCAAAATGTATTTTGTGAAATGTCATGACTTTTAAGGCATTTTCTTGATTTTGGATGGCCTGCCTCATGATTTTTTAACTATTGGGGTTGGCAGTAACCCATATGAGTGTGACCAAAGCCCACTGAACGCAGAGGAATAAACCTCATTGACTCCAGTAGACTGTGCACCAGGACCATATTGCTCAACCTGGCTCTAAATTAAGGTTAGCAACTTCCGTTTTGTTTGGCTATTGTGCAGACAAGGGGTAAATATCTAAACGTTACAATTAATCAGATGGAGTAAAAGTAAAATATTCTGTTGAATTCCTGGTCAGTGGCAGCTAACGACTTTGATCAATGAGTATCGGGCTACATTCTACAGGCTGCTGAGCGCTCTTACCTGATGCTTCCAAATACTTATTCATGTGCTTCAATGGCACTTGGGTGCGCCACTGACTTCAATGGCATGAGATGGTGCTAAAAGTCTAACACTCGCTAAGTGCTTTGCAGGATCAGGATCCAAGAGCTCAGCACCTCGAAGAGTCGAGCCCATAAGAGAAAGTTACTCACCTTGCAGTAACTGAGGTTCTTCGAGATGTGTGTCCCTGTGGGTGCTCCACTCTAGGTGACGGTGCGTCCCGGCGCTGTCGATCGGAGATTTTCGGTAGCAGTGCCTGGTTGGGGCGCACGCACCCAGATGGTATCTCCCGTCTAGTTGGAATCTTCCTGAGTGCGTGCGCCCCACACCCTCCTCAGTTCCTTCTCTACCGTGGAGAGTAATCTTAGTACTCCAAAGTAGAGGGGAGGAGGGCGGGGAGTGGAGCACCCACAGGGACACACATCTCGAAGAACCTCAGTTACTGCAAGGTGAGTAACTTTCTCTTCTTCTTCGAGTGCTGTCCCTGTGGGTGCTCCACTCTAGGTGAATGTATAGCAGTACCCACTACGGTTGGTGGGACTTTGGAGATACGGCAGGGAGTAATGAAGATAGTACTGTATGACCTACTATTGTGTCTGCCGTGGTGTTTTGCGTTAGAGCACAGTGTTTTGCAAACATGTGTTCAGATGACCATGTAGCCGCTTTGCAGATATCAGGAATGGGAACATTGTGTAAGAAGGCAATGGATGCCGACATGGCTCTAGTGGAATGAGTTCTAACGCCTTCAGGCGGTTGAAGATTCATCACACGGTAACAGGATCTGATGCAGTCAGAGATCCACTTGGACAGACGTTGTTTAGAGATAGTCATACCGTTTGATTTTCTTCGGTAATGGAAAGAAAGAGTCGCGGAGACTTGCGAAACGGTTTAGTCCTGTCTAAATAAAAGGCAATTGCTCGCCTGACATCGAGAGTATGTAGGGTTGCCTCTTGTGGAGTCTTGTGAGGTTCGGGATAGAAAGTAGGTAAGTATATAGGTTGGTTGAGGTGGAAGGTAGATACCACTTTAGGAAGAAATTTAGGATGTGGTCTCAAAGTGACTTTGTCTTTGGAGAAGATTGTGTAGGGAGAGTGGGCCATCAGGGCACTCATTTCACCTACTCTCCTTGCCGATGTTATGGCAACTAAGAAAGCCACCTTCATGGATATATGGAGCCGAGGGCTCGAATGGAGGCTTCATGAGAGCGTGTAGAACGAGGTTAAGATTCCATGAAGCAGCTATTGGGTGAATTTTACGGTAGAGGTTTTGCAGGCCTGTGAGAAATCGTTTTAGGGTTGGGTGAGTAAAGAGTGAATAACCTGCTAAGAGGTCATGGAAGGTGGTAAGTGCCACCAGGTGCACTTTGGTGGAGCTGGGCGAATGTCCGCCTTGTTTTAGTTCCAAGAGGTAGCCTAGAATGATAGGGAGGGTTACCATATTGGGCGCTAAGTGCTTACGTAAGCACCAGAGGGCGAAATTCTTCCACTTCTGCAGGTAGGTTTTATGAGTGGAGTCTTTCCTACTGTGCAGGAAGACATATCGGACTTGCTCAGAACAGGCTAGTTCATGGGTTTGGAACCATGAAGGAACCACGCTGTGAGGTGGAGCTTGAGGAGCTCAGGGTAAAGAGACAGTCTATTGTTCTGGAAAAGGAGATCTGGCCTGTTGGGGAGAGCCTGTGGGTGACGGGAGGACATGCAGAGTAGGTAGGGATACCACGTCTGTCTCAGTCAAGCCGGGGCAATAAGTATGACCCGGTCCTTATGGTCCACAATCTTCCGAAGAACCCCGTGTAGCAGAGGGATTGGTGGAAGGCGTACAGGAGAGAGGTGTTCCGCGGGATGAGGAATGCGTCTCCTGGGGATGGAGTTCTGAGTCCCACTCTGGAGCAAAACTGGGGACATTTTCAGTTCTGGGTTGTGGCAGAGAGGTCTACTGACGGGGTGCCCCAGAGGAGAAGAGCTGTTGAAGTATTGTGGGGTGCAGTTCCTATTCGTGTTCCGTCGAGAAGTGCCTGCCGAGTGCGTCGGCAGTAGTGTTGTGGCAGTCTGGCAGGTAGGAAGCGGTGGTCTGTATTTGACGTTATATACACCAATTCCATAGACGGATGGTTTCCATGCAAAGAGAATGTGAGCGTGCTCCCCCTTGTCTGTTGATGTAGTAATACATGCTATGTTGTCTGTTAAGACTCGCAGGTATTTGTTCTTTATGAGGGGAAGAAAATGAAAGCACGCTCATCTCACAGCTCTGAACAATAAGAGATTTATGTGTAGGTGCGACTCTGATGCAGACCACTAGCTTTGCGCCCTGTGTCCCTCTAAATGCGCTCCGCAACCAATTAGGGAAGCGTTCGTGGTGAGCACGAGTGCTGGGGATCAGTTCTGGAAGGAAACCTTAGTGCAGAGGTTCTCTGGTCTTGTCCACCACTGTAGGGAAGCTAGAAAGTTGGGAGGCAGAGTTAACAGCATCCCTAAGGTGTGTCTGTTGGGTTTGAAATTGGAATTGAGCCAGCCCTGAAGACATCTCGTGTGCAGCCTGGCGTACTGGAGTATGAAGGTAGTGGCTGCCATATAACCAAGGAGCTGTAGGCAGAGTCTTGCCTGTGTCCTTGGATGAATAGAGAGCGTGCGTTTGAGCTGCGTGATAGCGGGGAATCTGTGATATGGGAGCAAAGCTCTGCTCTGGATTGAGTTGAGATGAGCTTCGAGGAACTCAATCTGTTGTGTAGGTGTCAGGGTGGATTTTTGGTCGTTTATTTGGAGGCCTAGGCTGTGAAAGAGGGCGATAGTGAAAGAGTAACTTGGAGTGTCTCGCCATAGGAGTTGCCCTTGATGAGGCAATCGTCCAGGTAGGGGAACTGCGTGACCCCATGTTTGTGGAGGTGAGCCACGAGTACAGCTAGAATTTAGGAAAAAAACTCCTGGCGCTGTGGAGAGGCCGAAAGGAAGAACTCCATATTGGAGATGGTCGTGACCGATTGTGAAGCTTAGAAAGCGTCTGTGAGCTGGATGAATTGATATATGAAAAGAGACGTACTGTGGGTTGAGGGCTGAAAACTAGTCCCCTTGATCTAGTGCAGGAATTAATGTGCCCAGTGTGACCATTTTGAATTTTTGTATCCTCGCGAATTTGTTCAGTTGGCGTAAGTCTAGTATAGGCCTCCAGCCCCCAGTAATGGGAGTAGAAATCTTTCCCTGGATGTAGCATTGGCACAGGCTCCACTGCACCTAGCTGTAAAAGATAAGCAACTTCTGCGCGAAGCAGGTGCTCATGAGAGGGGTCCCTGAAGAGGGACGGGGAAGGGGAGGAGGATAGGATATGAATGGGCTAGAGTAACCGGAGTGAACTATCTCGGGGACTCAGCGGTCCTGTGTAATTTGCTGACAGGCATGTTGGAAACTCTGGAGGCGGTGGTGAAATGGGCAAATAGGCTGTGGAATCAAGGAGTGGTCGCACAGACCCTGAACCAACCTTTTAAAATTGTTTATTCCCAGATGGATGGGAAGTGGTTGCTTGAGCTTGATCTTGACTGCGCTTAGGGGGTCTAGCGCGATTCCTATTTATGTGGTAAGGTTTGGGTTGATATCGTTGACCCCTGGGAAGAGATGGGTGAATGCCCAGGGTGCGCAGTGTCGCTCTAGAATCTTTCATCGTATGAAGTAGTTCATCAGGTGTGGTTTTGTATTTTTTTTTTTTTTTAAAGAAAACAGTTTATGTTTATCAAAGGGGAGGTCCTCCACTTTGTTCTGCAGGTCTTTAGGGATGCCAGATGCAGAAAGCCATGAAGATCTGCGCATAATCACAGCCGGTGCAGTTGTACGGCTGCTGTGTCTGTCGTGTCTACAGAGGCTTGTAGGGCTGTTCTGGAAATCAATTAGCGCTCGCTCAGAATTGATTTAAAGCCCGGTGTCCTGTCCTCTGGAATGTAAGAGGCAAATTCAAAAGTTTATTGTAGTCATCAAAGTCATGCCTGGCAAGGAGTGCAAGGTAGTTTGCGATCCAGAATTGTAGAGTGGAGGATGTGTGAACCTTGCGACACAATACGTCAAGGTGTTTACGGTCCATGTCCTGCGGGGTGGACTGATATTGTGGCTGTTTCGTTCTTTGTGCGACTGCATTGATAATGAAAGAGTTCAGTTATGAAAAAAAATAGGAAGTCAGCGTCCTTAGCAGGAACATAGTATCTATGTTCGGCTTTTCTGCAGGTTGGTAATAAAGAAGCTGGAGTTTGCAGGGAGCGTCAGCTGGTTCCAAGAGTGCCTCATTTATAGGGAGCGAAGTAGGGAAACTGAGGCTGGAGGCTGCGGACCTTAGCCTGAGGTGGAAAAAGGCTCCAGTGGGGGAGGAGATGGAGGTGTGGCGAACTCTGCTTGCCGTTGTAGATCAGGTTCGCGCTCAGTGAAGGTAGCCAGCTCAGGTGCTGGGACTGCGCTGTCATGTTAAGAAGCAAAAGTGAAAGTGTGAGCGGTGCAGTGGGTCGGTTGTTGGTGCCCTGCAGGGGGTCTGTTGTTGGTGCAGGGGCGGAAGGCAGGCTCGGTGCCGACGTCCTACCTGGCACCGGGGCAGAGCACGCGGTCGGAGCCACGGCTTTTTTTTTTTTTTTTTTCCCTTCCCTTCTTCCGCCCAGAGGCTTGCAGTGCCGACGGCTTTGTCGGCACCGGGGCAGAGCGCATAGCCGGCTCCATGGCTATTTTTAGCACTGTTTGCGGTGCCGACGTCCTTGTCGGCACCGTGGCAGAGCGCGCAGCCGGCTCCGCGGCTTTTTTTTTTTTTTTTTTTTTTCTTTCTTTTTTTTTTTTCTTCACTGAGGCTTGCGGTGCCGACGGGTTTGTCGGCACCGGGGAGAGCGCATAGCCGGCTCCGCGGCTATTTTTAGTCCTCAGGCTTGCGGTGCCGACGTCCTTGTCGGCACCGGGGAGAGCGCATAGCCGGCTCCGCGGCTATTTTTAGTCCTCAGGCTTGCGGTGCCGACGTCCTTGTCGGCACCAGGGCAGAGCTTGCAGCCGGCTTCGCGGCTATTTTTAGCCCTGAGGCTTGCGGTGCAGACGTCCTTGTCGGCACCGGGACAGAGCGCGCAGCCGGCTCCGCGGCTGTTTTTACGCTGAGACGCTTGGTGCCGCGGAATCCTTCTGTGTTCGCCTCTACGGTCTGTGGGAGCCGTTGTTGAGGCGTGATCCGGGGCTGAGGCGCCTAGCTTGGGCGCTGTCAGCACAGAGGGTAGGGATCTCCCAGGAGACCCCTTACCCTTGTTAGAGTCTCTCCTATGAGACTGCTCTGCTTCTTGCCTCCGCTCCAGGGAGGGTGAAGCAACGCTCCCCACCGGTTTCGATCTGGCTGGGGAGGATGTGGGAGTGGGTTTAACTTTCCCCATCTCCGAAAGCGGCTGCGGGGATTTCTCCATGAGAAGCATTTTAAGCTGCAGGTCCCTGTTGTGCCGAGCCCCCGACTCGAGGCTCATACAGTAGAGGCACTTTGCGGGGATGTAGGCTTCCGCGAGGTACTTCACACAATGTGAGTGCCCATCCAACCTTGGTATGGAGTCGTGCCAGAAAACACACCTCTTGAATCCTGAAGCCCCTGGCATTGTAAATTAGAAATGGCAGGGGAGAGTGTCTCAGTGAGAGACAAGTCTGAAGTGATTTTTTTTTTTTTAAACTAAGTAACTAACTATGTAACTATACTAAAGGAAGGGAAACAACTGGGAAGTAATTAATAATTATTTCTATGTTCTTTGTTACTGTTTCCTATGGATACCAGGGAAGAGAAGGCAGCACTGCTCCGAGTCCCGTCTTCAGCCGAGGACGGTTGAGAAGGAACTGAGGAGGGTGTGGGGCGCACGCACGCAGGAAGATTCCAACTAGACGGGAGATACCATCTGGGTGCGTGCGCCCCAACCAGGCACTGCTACCGAAAATCTCCGATCGACAGCGCCGGGACGCACCGTCACCTAGAGTGGAGCACCCACAGGGACAGCACTCGAAGAAGAAAGAATGATTTACTGTACATCATCTGAATTATTTCAGTCTGTCTCTCTGTAGCTGAAGAAAACCTGAGCCTCATGTGGATGTTTTTCTGTTAGTTAATTTGTAGCTTTAATTCACTGAATGAGGGGGGCTTTTTTCATAGCTGAAATATGACAGAGATGGTTCCATAAATTATTACTGAATGCCCATTATTAAAATGGGGAAACTCTCAGGTTTAGCTTTTGTCTTATTTTACAGGTTTGTCATTAAAACATCTCAGTATCAAAGAGCTGGTTTTACTTAGACACAGCTCTAGCCATCCTTACTCCCATTAAGTAGCAACCCCCTCTTCAAGTAGATGTATCAAAGACACAGAGTTAGCTCTATTAATATGTGTAAGGGTAGTGGAATGGGACTGACAGCTTTTTATTTTGCATTGTGTATCACACATACAGCAATCTTGTCTCATACAAACTATAAACCCAACAGTATAACATTACGTAAATTCAAAATGTTAACAGGGCTGATGGGTGGATTCCTAATACTGCATTTCTAAAGCCTGCTTGTATAAATCTGAAAGCTGCTGAGCACGGACTTCAGTGGGAGTTGTAATTGCTCAGCACTTCTAGGATTCGCCCCATGCTATTTGCTAGAAGAGCCAATTTGTTACCCCTTTAAACCTCAGAATACAGCTGCAGTTTGGGATGAAAAAAATAATTCCCAATTTTCAAATACCTTACTAAAACCAATGAATTATATGCCACTTGCTATGGGGAGCTCTCCCTGACGTTCGTGTCTGATATTTGGTAATATTCAGTTTCTAACTCCACTAGGAAGAAATAATGCCTTAAAAGATAACATGTGGCCCTGTTTAAAGGAAGCTTAATAACTGAAGGTCTGGGCTTCCGGTAAAAGACTAAATCCAATAAACAACATGGCTGTAGTGGGATTACATGAAGAACACACATAAAAACTGACATACATCACATTAAAATAGACAATTTATCTGATTACATGTGGGGTAAGAACATTAGTGCAGATGAAGTACAAGCCATCATATATTCATACTGCCTGGGCTACCAAAACTGCTTTCATTCAACAGGGATCACACCTAGGATTATATTTTAAGCACTGATTATATTTTAAGCACTGTGCCAAGGAACCGGCTCTAGGCACCAGCAAACCAAGCATGTGCTTGGGGCAGCATGATTTCAGGAGCGGCATTCTGGCCGCCTTTTTTTTTTTTTTTTTTTTTGCTTAGGGCAACAAAAAACCCAGAGCCAGCCATGACTGTGCCCGTTGGATTGAACCAAAATATTTTTGATCAGTTCCCAGAATCAACATTAAAGTCGTTACTTTTCTGCTGGCATAACAATTTCTTCAAAATACGTTACTTAATCTTCAGGTTTAAAGCGATTCTATGAGTTCTACAGTTAACCATAATATTAAAGGCAGCACCTAGAAATACTTGGTCGGCATTTAATAACACCACTTATATGAGATTCTTTGCCAGATGCAAGTTCTATATAACGGCAGTAGGGTGAACTACTATCTGTCCTATCTATGTGAGTGGACACCTGATTTCATTAGCTAGCATTTACTGAAACCTGTTTGGTGGTACATTTGTGCATATAGAGCAATTCTAGTTACACTATCAACTTCTACTTGTGACTGTGGAAAATCACAGAATAGACTTCTCAGTGTGGCCTGACTTATTAGCAAAGTTTATGACAATTAGACATAAGATTTTTTGCCCTTGCAGGTTACTCTTCCAGTTGTGAATCATGGTAAAATTTTTGGGCTGTATTCTGCTCCATTTTCTCCAGTGAAGTAGCTTCATTTTACTCCAGAGATGAATTTGGTTTGTTAGCTATTTGATAAGCAGTTATTTCACTCAGACAGTAGAGGAAAATTAAGATCCTAACAGAGAGAACTTAATGGCACACCAGGGTATTTTCATTAAAGAATCCCAGACTTTGCAGATCACAGGGCTCAATTTGAATTATTCACGTAGTTTACTCATTTCTATAATGCCTATTGCTACAGCAGCTGGGCACCTTAATTACAGAAAATTAAGGCACAAAACAAGAACAAAAGCATAACAGAGCTAAACAAAATAACTGGGTCCTGCATCCTGCCCTGAAGCTCACTAGGATGCAGGCTCTCATGAGAGTCTAAAGGGAGCAAATTCCAAAGATGAGGACCTCAGCTGCAAAAACCCTGCCCCTAAACACAAAGAGTCATGTGCATCCCTACTGTAACTCCACTGAAAATACTTATATGGGACACCAAACCTACTGAGCAACATGGCTACTGGAGGCTAAAGGGGCGTGGTAAGGATGAACGAATTCATGTATGTAAAGCACTGTGAAATCCTCAGACGCAAAGACAGTGAGCAAACAGGGAGAGGTGGACTAGGAGGCACACCAGCCAGGTCATGCAAGAGATGGCTAGAGCACCCCATAGGGAAGAGGAACACGATATCTCGGCTGACGCACAGAAGTGACAGTCCGGAGATCCTGGTTCTGCCATTGCCCTGCTGTTCAACCTCAAGCAAGTCACTTGCCTCTCATGTTGTCATTTCTAAAATGAAGCTAATATTTCCCTGCATAGTGGGCGGGGTATGGTGAGAATTTAATGAATGTATGTAAAGCCCCTTGAGATACTCAGATGGACTCCTACAAAGGCAGTGAACAAAGGAGAGGTGGAAGGGAAGGTACACGAGCCGGGTGACGTGCAGTTCCTTTTCCCTTCTGCATGAACTGCTCAAGGCAGGACAAACTGATAAAAATGATGTTCTCCACCCTTTGATCTGCACTGCACCATCTTAGTGCCACTACAAATGCCTTTGCAAAAGCCTTTAAAGTCTTGCAACTAATCAGTTCAGAGCATGAGGAAATCCCCTATTTTGCTTACAATCAGAGTAACAGTTTATCATCCTTTAAACTAGATTTATGTCTTCTACCAATCCCTATGCCACACAATAAATGTAACTCTGTTTCATTGAACTAGCTGTCAGCAGTGATGGCAGAATCGAAGGCACTTCCAGTAATTAAAGCCAATTCTCTTTAACTTGATGTGGTTAAAGGTCTCTCCGGTCAGACAGAATGTAACATTGATACTGGATTTACAAAATGTAGAAGGTGGAAGTAAAGACCTCTCACCATTATTGCAGACAAATGATCTTCAGAAATGAACAACAAAGCCTGCATGAAATTCACTTAACAGTGTTTTTCAGTGCAGCAAATTAGTAATTTATGCTTTGTTTTATTGTAACACCCTCCAAACCTTTTATTTGGTAGCACGCAGCTAAAGCCTTGCTTCTTTAAAGAGCTGTAACACAAAGAGAGAGCGACAAATGTACATTCTGTTTGTACCCTCCCACCATCACTGACCACCTCCTTCATCAACTGGTGGCCTATGTAGGAATTTGAGGATGGTCCAGGGGGAGGAGAAAGTCACAGAGTGAATCATAGGCTTTCCAGCCAGGGGGATCACACAAATGCCTTCCTAGGGGGGCCTAGATTTGCTTGGGTCAGCCCTAATTTGCATATCTATCCAGCTCAAACCACTATTCATTTTCTTTGGTATTGGCCTGTGGGCCAATTCACAACAATGATGTAAGTGCGTCATTTCACTGCCCAGCAAAGAGTTTCTGTGTCTTTTGTTCCTGACTCAGGAGAAAACGTAGCACTGATGTGTCAGTGGAAAAAAAAAACCAGGCTAGAATACAGGCAAGTGAAACAGGCCAGTGTGAAGGTTAACATGGAAAACACTCCTATGAGAGCCCAAAAAAACTGCACACATTTCCTCTGGTAGAAGATTTAAAGAATTTCAAGCACACAGATGCCATTCTGTTATGCTCAGGGACACCCTACCTCTGACCAGTGAGCCAGAATCGGCAGAAAGAGCATTCCTACAGGAATAAAATGTGAAGGATTTACTGCTAGAGGAGTCTCTCTGGAGACAAAGTGTTTCAGTGCTGTGACAACCACTCATCTTTCATGGTCCCAATGCACTGCTACAGTGCCACTGGGCAAGACCAGTTGTTATTCGAAGCCAAGCAGAAGGAAAGCATATCCACAACTCACTGAGCAAATCATTTCTGCTAAGACAAAACTCACCTGATCCAGACTGTCCAAATATCACTCTCCCCTCTAGCTCCCTCGCTCCTATTCTAGGAGGGAATTTGCCACAAGGTGAAGCTGTAATTAACAGAACACAATGCTGCAAGCCGCTCAGTATGTGGTTCACTGAGGAAGGTCGTTCACCGCAATTGCATTTCCCGACACAACTGCTAAAACTGTGCATCATTTTATGATCTCTGGCAAGGCAAGGGCTTTCTAAGAATAGCAAATGAAGTCCACAAGATTTGCCTGAGCAATTTGCCTCGCCAAACATCTCTCACCCCCTTAATTATTTGCTTTACATCCATCTACTTTTCATCCTGTATCCTCTCTTTCAAGATTTGCCAAGATTCATGATCCTCCAAGACAGCTAATGTTCTACAGGTACTGGGATAGGATAGGACACAGAGGCAGAGCCTTTTCAGCAGCTACACCCCAGCTGTGGGACAACCCTAACGAGGGCAGACAAAGCCAGACTTTATACAGGTCTCAATGGAAGACCCATCTCCTGGTAAGTCCTTCCTCCAGGAATAGCATATTCCCAGGATCAACTCACAGTTGTAGAGATAGGATGGAAGGAAAAACAAAATGAAACTCATACAATCATGTGCACTGGGAACAAGGCAAGTGGTGGGGGTTTTGCCAGTTAGGCAATGCTCAGGAACAGTTAGACACGACGTCAATAAGCACCTCTGATTAGACAGGCTGAGAGACATAATAATAATAAGAGATATACCTGTCTCCTAGAACTGGAAGGGACCTTGAAAGGTCATCAAGTCCAGCCCCCTGCCTTCACTAGCAGGACCAAGTACAGATTTTTTGCCCCAGATCTCTAAGTGGCCTCCTCAAGGATTGAACTCACAACCCAGGGTTTAGCAGGCCAATGCTCAAACCACTGAGCTATCCCTCCCCATGACTGAGTAACTTAAATTTCAAACTAGATTATTAGATAAAACTCGGGGAGCAGCTCCCCATTATTTATGTAGGTTACGACCATTTCAGTAAAGATCACAGTACCTAAAATAGCAACCACCTCATCATCCTGTATGACTTCTAGGGATCCCGACACCACAAAGCAGAGCGCGTCTACGCTTTCTCCAGCATGGTAGATGAGGTCTCCTGGAGCACAGTGAATAGTCTGAAACTCCACAGCCAGGGCCCTCAGGCAGCCATCACTAGCCAGTCGAAAGGCAGGGTGCTCGTTAAAAACCTTCCGGTTCAGATGCACGCAGATATCTGCCCTCATGTCCTTGGGACAAATGGAAAGAACCTGAATAAAGAAAGGAAAAAAAATCAGCTGGGAATATGATACCAGATCAGTAGGCGTTTTAAGAAATTGCTTCACAAAGCAGAATTTTTTTTACCAATGTCACCTTCAGACAGTATTCAGAGGGAGTTTTCCATCTATGTCCGTGATATGGGGATAATGATACTGATCTCATTTGTAAAGTGCTTTGAGATCTACTGATGAGAAGTCCTATGTAAGAGCGAGGCATTATTACACCAGTTCCTACAAACATAAATTCTACAGAACACACCATTTACAGTTGGCTCTAATTGGCACCCGTGTTGGCTGTCTCAACAGCCTGGGCATCTGAATTACCCACTGACTGAGATGGTCCCTGTGAAAGCAGAGAATTGAGGCACATTGATAAGGCAGTGGTGGAAGCAGGGCTGTTACCTGCTTCAATGCTTCTAAATGGACAAGAGCAGGAAAGCAAACTCCAGGACTTGCACCTTCAGATCCAGTTTGTAAAGATGGGAAGCTATGCACAAACCACCTCATTATCTGTTCAGTATGTGCACATGTCAGCTATTGAAAGTGCTACTGATGTATGTCCTTTAAAAACCTGGCCCCCAGAGCCTTGAAATAGATGATCATTTATTATGTGCATTATGAAAGCACCTACAGTCTCAACTGAGATCAGATCCCCATTGTGCCTGGTGCTGTATAAACACATAATAAGGGACGATCCCTTCCACAAAGAGCTTACACTCTGAATAAGATACCAAAAGAACTTCAAGATTAGAACAAATGGGAACAAAAATGTGATGCAATCTCGCAATAAGAAATATAAAGCACAAGTGAGTGAAAAGCCGCACTCTGAACCTGATGACAGCCAATGATAGATCACTTGATCTTGGCCGTCCTGTGAGATAAATTCTTACCGTACGTGGCTTTTCCTACAGATACAATAAAGGGAAAGTTAGCAAAGCCTAACCAGTTAAAGAAAGAAAGTGACAAACTGCAAATCACCAGTAATTATAAGAACTAGGCTTGTGAAATGCACATTTAACATGAGCATATTTTCTCAAACTTGCTAATAGTGATAAGTATCAGAGGGGTAGCCGTGTTAGTCTGGATCTGTAAAAGCAGCAAAGAGTCCTGTGGCACCTTATAGACTAACAGACGATATAGATAGCTAGAGATAACGAGGTTAGTTCAATCAGGGAGGATGAGGCCCTGTTCTAGCAGTTGAGGTGTGAAAACCAAGGGAGGAGAAACTGGTTCTGTAGCAGTTTCTCTTTGAAGTCTGGTCCCTACAGGGGAACCTGCACGTCCACCAATGTAATATACGCCATCATATGCCAGCAATGCCCCTCTGCTATGTACATCGGCCAAACTGGACAGTCTCTAAGGAAAAGGATAAATGGACACAAATCAGACATTAGGAATGGCAATATACAAAAATCTGTAGGGGAACACGTCAACCTCCCTGGCCACACAATAGCAGATCTTAAGGTGGCCATTCTGCAGCAAAAAAACTTCAGGACCAGACTTCAAAGAGAAACTGCTGAGCTTCAGTTCATCTGCAAATTTGACACCATCAGCTCAGGATTAAACAAAGACTGTGAATGGCTTGCCAACTACAGAACCAGTTTCTCCTCCCTTGGTTTTCACACCTCAACAGCTAGAACAGGGCCTCATCCTCCCTGATTGAACTAACCTCGTTATCTCTAGCTTGCTTCTTGCTTGCATATATATACCTGCCCCTGGAAATTTCCACTACTTGCATCCGATGAAGTGGGTATTCACCCACGAAAGCTCATGCCGCAAAACGTCTGTTAGTCTATAAGGTGCCACAGGATTCTTTGCTGCTAATAGTGATGTAAATCCTTAAGAACACGGTAGCAAATTTACTTGGAAATATTCTCTTTTTAAGGCTGCTAACAAAAATGTATGACAAGGTGTAAATTAAGCCCAATGGACACAAATTAACTACACTGAGTTATATAGAGAAAACTGCAGGTCAACAAACAACACTGCGCAAGTTCTCACCTTACTGAAGTTTGCTCCCCAGGCAATAATGGGAGACAGTCTCCAGTTCATGAACAGTTTGTCAGACCATAGAATGTCAAGGAACACTTTATTAAAGAAATCCAGGCAACACTGAACTAACTTTGTGGCAACCATGCTCATGTTAATGTAAGAATTTTAATTTCTGTTCAATCAAGATCTGTTATAAAGAATATTATTATTATTATTGTATGATATTGCTAAAAGGTATATAGCATAGAACTGTGAGACAATAAACTATCCAGATCTTAATTCATTACTTTAATATGTGTCCCTTCCTTGTTTTAATAGATCTAAGTCATATTCAGAGGGGTAGCCGTGTTAGTCTGGATCTGTAAAAGCAGCAAAGAGTCCTGTGGCACCTTATAGACTAATAGACGTATTGGAGCATGAGCTTTCGTGGGTGAATACCCACTTCGTCGGATGCAGGTGCCACAGGACTCTTTGCTGCTTTCTTAGTCATGTTGTTATCTTTGAGATAATGGATTGGAAAACAGTCAAGATAAATTTTAAGCATATATATTCACAAATGTTTAAGACCAAAAGGGACTATTCTAATAATCTAATCTGACCTCCCTCATAATACAGGTCACAGAACCTGACACAGTAATTTTTACATCCAGTTCAGGGGTCGGCAACCTTTGGCACATGGCTCACCAGGGTAAGCACCCTGACGGGTCGAGCCGGTTTGTTTACCTGCCGCGTCTGCATGATTGGCCGATCGTGGCTCCCACTGGCCGCGGTTTGCCATCCCAGGCCAATGAGGATGGCGGGAAGCAGAAGCCAGCACATCTCTCATATAAGTACTGTCATGCAATCTCTTTACCATGAAAGTCCAACTTATAAATGTAGATTTTTTTTTGTTACATAACTGCACTCAAAACACACAACAATGTAAAACTTTGGAGCCTACAAGCCTACTGAGTCCTACGTCTTGTTCAGCCAATCACTAAGGGTACGTCTATACTACCCACCAGATCGGCGGGTAGTGTTCGATGTATTGGGGATCGATTTATTGCATCTCGTCTGGACGCGATAAATCGATCCGCTAATCAATGCCCATACTCCACCTCGGCAGGAGGACTAAGTGGATTCCATGGGGGAGCCGTGGCAGTCAACTTGCCGCCACAAGGACAGCCAGGTAATTCGAACTAAGATACTTTATTCACGTAGCTGAAGCTGCGTATCTTAGATCGAACCCCTCTCCCCTCCCCCGCTAGTGTAGCCCAGGCCTACGACAAATTTGTTTACATTTATGGGAGATAACACTGCCCGCTGCTTATTTACAATGTCACCTAAAAGTGAGAACAAGCATTTGCATGCCACTTTTGTAGCTGGCATTGCAAGGTATTTACATGCCAGATATGCTAAACATTCGTATGCCCCTTCATGCTTTGGCCACCATTCCAGAGGCCATGCTTCCATGCTGATGACGACTGTTTAAAAAAAACCTGTTACTTAAATTTGTGATTGAACTCCTTGGGGGAGAATTGTATGTCCCCTGCTCTGTTTTATCCACATTCTGGTGTTCGTTTTAAGAAGACTTTCACTGCAGATTTGACAAAATGCAAAGAAGGTACCTTTAGATTTCAAAAGATAGCTACAGCACTCGACCCAAGGTTTAAGAATATGAAGTGCCTTCCAAAATCTAAGAGGGACAAGGTGTGAAGCATGTTTTCAGAAGTCTTAAAAGACTGGAAAGGATTGCAAGCACTTTGGAGGACAGAATTAGAATTTAAAATGACCTTGACAAATTCGAGAATTGGTCTGAATTCAACAAGATGAAATTAAAAAAAACGTAAGTGCAAAGTACTTCACTTAGGAAGGAAAAAATCAAATGCATAACTAGAATAGATTGGATAGATGGTACTACTGCAGAAAAGGATCTTGGGATTACAGTGGATCACAAATTGAATATGCATCAACAATGTGATGCAGTTGTGAAAAAGGCAAAAATCATTCTGGAATGTATTAACAGGAATGTCCTATGTAAGGCATGAGAGGCAATTGTCTGGCTTTACTTTATACTAGTGAGACTTCAGCCGGAATACTGTGTCCAGTTCAGGGTTCGACATTTCAAGAAAAATGTGTTTAAATTAGAGAGAGTTCAGAGGAGAGCAACAAATATCACAAAAAGTTTAGCAAACCTGATTTATGAAGAAAGGTTAAAAAAACTGGGCATGTTTAGTCTTGAGAAAACAAGACCAAAGGGTAACCTGATAGCAGTCTTCAAATACTTTAAGGGCTGATATAAAGAGGTCTGTGATCAATTGTTCTCCATGTCCATCGAAGGTAGGACAAGCAGCAATGGTCATAATCTGCAGCAAGGGAGATTTAGGTTAGCTATTCAAAAAATCTTTCTAACTCTAAAGGTAATTACACTCTTGAATAGGCTTCTAAGGAAGGTTGTAGAATCCCCAGCACTGAAAATTTTTAAGAACAGGTTGGCCAAACACCTGTCGGGGATGGTCTAAATTTACTTAGTCCTGCTCAGCGAAAGGGGCTGGATTTGATGACATCAAGATCCCTTTCAGCCCAACTTTTCTATGATTCTGTGATTCCAAGTAGTGCTCTTTTTTATAGGTACCAGTAGTATTTCTATCATCAAACACTGTAACAAGAAGGGTGGCAAGAACTCCATTGCACAGAAAATGCCAGTTCAGTAAATCACACAGAATTCAGTAATTTAATTGAAGTAATGATCCAAAAGACTCCATTTAGAAAGTGTCTCTTCTGATAGCACCTTCTTTATATACACCGAGACTTCACTCTTCGGCAAACACAACAGTAAAAGAGCAAGGAGCAAAGATCTAGCCATAGGCTGAACAATTTCATTTTTACAATATGTTGTTCTCCTTGAACTGAGAACAGATAATGAAGTTGGAGACAACTAAATGGGAAGTATTTTGTGTTAGAAGATTTTACAAAGGATCTTAGATAGAGAAGAAAATAAACACTAAATGTGGAAATATCAAGGGAAAATGGCGAGAAAATGGGTAATCTCAATTATTAATCCATATACTGTATGCTCCCAGCACCGGATTCTACAGTTTCTGACTAGCCTTTATTATAGCTCCTTTCTGACTGTACAAATGCAAGCATCAAGGGTTCAGAAGGTGTTTAATGGAGACCATCAACTCCACTAACATGACTCGGGGCAGTACTGTAAGAAGGGGATTTGATGGCACAGATCAGATTCTACATGGTAGTTTTCCTGCTGATGTAAAGAAGATTCTGATGTGGAAACATGATTCTATTTTCTGCAGGAACAAGGTGGAACCTTCTGAAATTACTAGAAACCTTCTGACGTTACTAAGAGAGCACAGTAACAGACCAGGTGTTTCTCTTTTATATACAAGCCCTGCTGAGAATGGCCATTAGTCAGCAGAGTAAGAACTAGACATTCTGATTACATGGTTAAAAACAAAGAATCTAAATCGTCTCCTCAAATAATGTCACATTTTTAAAATGGCATGTATCCAAAGAGGATACAAAATACCTGTTAGTTATTGTTTTTGTTTGTTTGTTTGATTTTTGTATATTTTAAGCAATGTATCAAAAACCAATTTCCAGTTTCCAAAGAGGTAAGATTTTTCCTGAGGAGTCTTCATTTTTATTTTATTTTTATTTTTTTGCATGTGCGTGGAATCCTTGTTTTATGAACAAATCAATATGAAGGTTGCTGACTACAATGCTTTACTATTTGATAGCTTCAGAGCATAAGCTTGGGAGAATGCAGTCTGCAGGGTTCTATGTAATAAATCTGTGGCCGCAGACTTCACAGTCAGTAACTATTGCTCATCATCCAAACATCATAAAGAACAGAACCCACTACCGTCTGCTGCAAAAATGAATGGCAATGTAGAATCCCCCTATGCAGAAAAACCTGCTTTAGCTCAGTTGATAGAATCCTCTGATTTTTAACAGAGAAGGTTCTAAGTTCTGTGTCACATGTTCATGGTGACATTTGCATCTGTGAAGTCACAGACTGGTATCTATTGGACTGAACCACAGTGGACTCCTAATACCTGAGGGACAGCTTTGCTTAACTGCTGAGATCAAGTAATGCACCGAAGAGGTGCCCTCTTCTGAGTGGAAAATCAAACCTGCTCAGTTGCTTACAAAAAGAATGTTCAGATTTGATTTTATCATCATGTTCAAGCCAGGCCACACAGGATATAAGCCCTAATACAATCACAGCAGATAGACAGTTTCCTTCAGCACATGTGGTAGTCGTTCATATTTCTAGAACGAAGATGCTAGGTTCTATCTCTGAATATGTGCAGTTTAGATGGTGAGTGAGATGTTTATGTATGTAGCCAGAGACTTGTGACAATGGTATTAAAAGCTCTGGAATACTCAGAAATAAATGGTACAGTACATCTATGTCTCTGTGCTAAACTTGAGACCTGGAAGGGAACAGTAAAATTCCCAAGGAGGCTCATCTGATTTTTTTTTCCTCCTAGCATTTTCTAAGTGTACTTAGGCAGTTTAAAATAACCCTTCAGAATAGTTCACAGAATTCTACACGGAGCAGAGATTATAAAAGAGCTGCAAGAATGGCAAATGAATTAAAATAAAGACATTGCGGATTAAGATAGTGTATAAATAATGTCTGCTGGAAACAGTTTTATATATTTCTGAAATCTTCTCCAGTTTGAGAAGGCTGCTGAATGGCTTCATGGACATGACAATATCTCTGAGGTCATGTCAGGGAATACCAGGTTGACAAATCACATACTGAAGCGGACTTATAATGATCTAAATTCTCATTCTCTCACCGCACCAGACATGAGATTTATTCAGTGGTGGCAGAATAACTTTTACATAAAATGAACTTCGACTGGGGGGGGAAGAGTATGCCCACTTTTGTCTGGGAGCCCCCAGATCAATTCCTTGCTGGGAAGAGGACATTAAGAGCTAGATTTTCAGAAGTGCTCAGCAGCCACAATCAAGGTCAGACTTTCAAAAGAGCTCAGTTCCCATTAGGCACCCAAAGAAACTGACTGGATTTGCATAAAAACTCATTAAGTCAGGTGCTGAGCTCTTTTGAAAATCTGGCCATAAATTTCACAATGGGCATTGGATTAGCTGTTTAGGAGGCAAAGTTAAGAAACAGCTGATATGCAATCACCAAGCACTTTCATACTGTAAATTGGGTTTTTTTTACAAATACTTAGGCAGATTGATCAGCGTTATTAACCCTGCATGGATTAAGACTGTTTTTAATAGATTGGATGGAACATGCTAGCATTGAGTATTTAATGTAAACAAGGACGGTTTGTTACTATTGAGTTGAACTGTCTAAAGTTCCAAGAGAGAGATAAGGTCGGTGAGGTTATATCTTTTATTGGACCACCTTCTGCTAGTGAAAGGGATGAGCTCTCAAGCTCTACAGAGATCTTCTTCAGGTCTCTTATGTAGTTTGCTTTAAATGTTGAAAGCACCAGATCTGCAAACTGAGCTTAATTAAATTTTTTAAGCAATAAAGAATATGAATTACACTGGTGACCAGAGCATTGAGACAGAATTGGCAGTACAGTAACAACAAGGAACATTTCTTAATTGAATAACACTAACAAGTGTTGGAAATATACAGAAATGGCTACAAATTAGTTTGGATTAAATTAAATTCAATCTTCTCAACACGGATAAAAACTGGCTGTTGGTCGTGAAACAACTGGTGATGATAAATTACACTATATTATGCTGTGGGGACGTAACTGCTGGAAGGTTTGGTTTGATTTTTTAATAGATTAATAAATGCTCTGGAAAATGTAGTAATGAGCACATTAATGAAATGTACAGATGATACAAGGTGTAAGATCCCACACTGTGTTATGTAGGTACACTACAGAGGGAGTTTTCATCCCTTTAAGTCCTACTATACACATATCAAAAATATAGACATTACACAACTCATTGAGGTGACAAAGTACATTAGAAGTTAGCCAATATCATTAAGAAACTCATGGTAACACCAGTTTTTGCGATAAGAAAAAAAAATCTTGAGATTCACACTGCAGAATCTCACCATCTCCAGCAATAAAATAAAATAAAAAAATAAAATGCACCCACAGTTTTAAGACTGACAAAAAATTCCAGGCTCCAGTCCTACCACTGACATGGGGAACTTTTTGTTTTAATCTGGGCCATAGTGTCATTAAATAAGGGGATCATTCAGATGTCAAAGGATACAAAGAAAAGATTCTCCCTGAGGCTAGACTTTGCATCTCAGCCCTGCAGAGGAAGCAGTACAAAGCTACATTGCCTCGGCAGGAGCAAACATAACCACTCACTGTGGCACTCTGTCACCCTCAAGTGGTGGCTGGGTCACAGAAACTGATTGATGGGGTTGCCACTGCCTTAGCTAATAGACATATCTTTTTAGCTCAAGCAGTAAAGGCTCATGTTTTAAGATCTAGATGTCCCAGGTTCAGTTTTCCCTCTCGTGACAAACCAGGGGCACAGCATTACTGAGGGTATGTTCCCACCATGGGTGGACATACCTGCGCTAGCTCTTTGAGCTGGCATGCTAAAAATAGCAGTATATCAGCAGCAGGACATTCGGCTGCTCACACTAGCCACCCAAGTACAGTCTCACCCATCCACCTGGGTACGTACTTGAGTGGCTAGCCTGAACCACCGCCTGTGCCACATGGCCACGCTGCTATTTTGGGGCACTAGCCCAAGGACAGCAAGCACGGTGCATCTACCCAAGCTGGGACTTGTGCCTCCCAGCTGCTGTGTAGACAAACCCTGAGTGGGTATGGATTACATAGGCACCATCTTGGTGCTGCTGGTTGTGCACAGGAGGCAAGTAAACAGCACCATTCATTCGGAGGGAGCAGAGTGCTCCCACCAGTACACAGACCCTGTTCTGTAGGCCTGTGCGAAAGGCGGGTGACCCAGGGTTCAGTTTCTTCCCTTTTCTGCATCCTGCTCTCCAAGAGGGAGTGGACTGCAATGGTGAGT
Source organism: Mauremys mutica (assembly GCF_020497125.1). NCBI lineage: Eukaryota > Metazoa > Chordata > Testudines > Geoemydidae > Mauremys > Mauremys mutica. The sequence continues at coordinate 15,126,101 of NC_059075.1, forward strand.
GGCCCTTGAACAGTTCTGCGAGGGGAGGGAGACTTCTTGTTCACTCGCTGCTGACAAGCCAGCCCTTACAATGTTGGGGTAATATTTGTCCAGATTATTTTATTTTTCTTGTTGAGTCTGGAATCATATGTACATTTCACGGTTGTTGCACCTTGTATATGGTGCAAATTCTGCATGGCAAGAACAGAGAACCTGTGCTCCTGATCTTACAGTATGAGGACTGTGCTGGTGGTAGGGATAGATGGCAGTAGAGGCCATACAGAGAAGTTTCCATGATGAGACCATGTAGAAATAGCAGCCTGATTTTACAGGGCATCAGGACACTGGGAGAGATGTCGTGAGGTCATGAATCTCAGGTTTCAGTACTGGGGTGTCAACAATATTTCATAGGGCCACTGAAGATCTCACTAGCAGCGGAGGGGACTGAATTCCCTTGCATTTTCTGAGATTTATGATTCATAAAATTGCAGCCTGAAAATATTTACCATAGTCCTGTCTCTTCTGCATTATTGCATATTGGGTCATGCCATTAGTAATGAATAGTTTTAATGCTGTATTGTTTTCCCATTGTTTCCACTTCAGGAGTTACAACGTGAAACTGGCTCAGATAGATTCCTACATGAAAACTGAGGAATAAATTGTTTCCTTTCAACCTGTGTCTTTTATTGAAAAGTGGACCATTAAATCATGTTAAAAATTATCTGGCCATTGATTTTATTACTTTCTAAGAGAATCTCAAGCCAAACTTTAACTAAGAGTCAAAGGAAGGAAAATCTTTCAGCTTTATTGACATTTCACAATTTTGCCATTAGGAGAGTGGGACCTTCATAGAAACTGCTGGATGCAAATGAATGGTTGTGCAGGTTCACGTGTAATGACCTATTTTTAGAGGAAAACTGCAACCTATTAATGTTTCATTTGCTGTCAAGCACATTTTGATTAAAACTAAGAAGCTCAAATTCAATGTGAACATTTTAATATCTCAGGCTGTTACTATAAATATTTTTACAACTACTTAAAAGATCATATTCAGAGAATGTTCTGGCTCACATTTATCTCTCTCAGAAGAACAGGTTCTAATGTGCAATGCTGCCTTTGAGGGACTTTTAAATATATAATGGCTGCTGCATTTTCCCATGAATTTACTCACGATCTAAATTTAATTGATTACTGGGTAAATAACCAAGATACCTTGAGCATGAAAGGAGCTGTATAAAAACAAATTCCCTCCTACATATGAGCTATGTATTATCATATTATGGTATGTACAGTGCATATGCAATGTATTGTGTGTATTGTCCTAGCTGTCAATATTAGAGCTTTGACTTCTAAATGTTTTAAGATGATTGATCACAGGCCACTTGCTTCAGTTTAAATAATACAAATCAAGGGACACTCTTAGTTTCATCGATTCGCTATTCATAGGCATGCAGGAAGGAGGAGTGAGAAAGAACAATGAGCTCTGTGGGTTGAAGATGAAATTTGATGACAAATTATCACCAAAGACCCAGCCTAGATTGGTCCTTTAAGGCCAGGGGTTCTCAACCTTTTTCTTTCTGAGGCCTCCCCCAACATGCTATAAAAACTCCATGGTCCACCTGTGCCACAACAACTGTTTCTCTGCATATAAAAGCCAGGGCCACCATTAGGGGGTAGCAAACAGGGCAATTGCCCAGCGCCCCATGCCACAGGTGGCCCTGCAAAGCTAAGTTCCTCAGGCTTCGGCTTCAGCCCCGGTTGGTGGTACTTGGAGCCCTGGGGTTTCGGCTTTCTGCCCTGGGCCCCAACAGGTCTAATGCCAGCCCTGCTTTGCAGACCCCCTGAAACCTGCTCACAGCCCCCCAGTGGGTTCCAGACCCCTGGTTGAGAACCACTGCTTTACGGCACAGCTCTGAAGTGTGGAAGTTCGGGGTCTGATCCAGCACACACCAAAGTCAATGGGCATTAGATCGGGCCATCTGAGAGGGGTTTTACTTCAGGCAACCAGCTCTGGATCTATGGCCCTTTTCTTCATTGCCCTCTTTGGGGAAATGAGTAACATCTAGTCAACCTTCACTTTGCCTGCACTGTGTATCTGCACAAGAAGCAAACACTAAGCTCTCTGGATTTCTTCTTTGTTGTTGGTCTGAGCGAGATCTTCAAAGGCATTAAATGCTAGTATCTCATATATGACTAAGAATAGATCTTTAACTGCACTATTTGAATGATATTTGTAACAATTAATTAAAGCACATTTGTTAAAGGTATAGCATTCCCAGCAAAGGCGTTTACTTATATTTTAGTCTCAAGCTCAACTTTAGCTGTCACAAAAACTACTAGACTTTATCAAGATATATTGCCCTGTAGTTACATACAATACAGTTGTTCATCACCAGAAAAAAATGCATAATTTTGTGTCAACATGTGAGCTGTTCTATTCACTGTATTTGATTTAAAGAAAAAAATCATTTCAATGTGCTGAGTTGTGCTGCATGCTTGACTGACTGAAATGTATCCTAATAATGGGAAGAAATGACATCATAATGCACACGTGAATGCAAAGTGAGCAATAAAGGATATTTATTTGGAACTAATGAAGATGTAATCAGTAGAGCTGGATGAAACTGTTTGGCTGAAACTTTTTTGGGGGGAGAAAAATGCAAATTTGGCAATGCTGAAATGTTTCATGAGTTCATCTCAAATATGCCAAATTGTTTTAGTTGAAAATAAAAACAAATAATATGAAAAAAAAATGCTTCATTTTGACATCATCTGAATGAAATGTTTCAATTTTTCAATTCAAAGCGACTTTTCCATTCAACATTAATTTACATTTTATTTTAAAAATTAAACATGTTAAAAATGCTTGAAATCTAAATGAAACATTTTATCTTGGCGAGAATGAAACATACAGTTTGACCAAAATCAATTTTTGTAATGTTTCATTGGCCAAAAATGTAAAGAAAATTGTGGTCAAGCTGAAATGACTTTTTATTTTTATTATTTTTTGGAATTTCCAGCCAACTGAAAAATCTGTTATTCACTCAGCTCCAGTAATGATACCTATGTGGAAGAAAACCATCCATAAATATTAACAATTGCCAACGTTTAGAGTTTTTTTGCTAATTATTTGCACAGTTAAAAGAAATCTTTGCTGAAGAATAAGAAATATAGTAATATACTAAAATGTCTACCCAAATGTAAGGAGTAGGAGAGATAATGCTATGAATAATGATAGTCTAGATGTATGTGCTGGAGACATACATTTGGTTTTGAAGGAAGTGAGGAATGAAAAACACAGGAGCAATGACTCTCGGGATAGATTACTGATCACCTGGACAGGAGCGTGAGCACTAGATGAAATTAAGAAAGGGAAACTATATGTTGAATTTCATTAAAAAAACTCTCCTACAGTGAGATACATTAGGCTGTGCTAGTCTCCCAGGGTTGGTTGAAGCCCATCACCAGGGATTTTTAAAACCAGGCTGGATATAAAAACTAGGAAATGTACCATTGGGAACAATTCTACTGTGGCACAAAGGTGGACCAACAAATATAACCGTTCTTTTCTTTCTCGTCTATATTTCTACTGCAGGATTAAATCAAGCTTATGATCAAAAGATGGAAAAGTTTTCAGCATAGAAAAGTTACCAGGCCCCAGAGAATTGGAGACACAGTATTTAAGAGGATGTCAGCTCGTGAATCACTTGGTGTGATATTTTCCTATCTTCATTGTGACTGTTGTATTGCACACACAGTAAATAAAAATTCTATGACGTGTGACCTGGTTGTTTTTATTCCCCCCAAATTTTAATACAGAGGTCGTATGATTTTTCCCAAATGATTTTTTTAAACATTCCTACCTTAAGTGGTTTGTAAAGTGCTAAATAGACCCCGAACATGAAGGAAAGGATCTAGTGTATGTGACTGCTGTATTTTTTAGGTTTGCCAACTAGGAAATACAACATTTTCTCATTTGTTATAATTGAGAAGTTTCATAATTCATTTCAGAATTCAAAGTTCGGATGGCTCATGTGACTGCCAGCGATCTACACACAGCTTTCCATCTTTCCCCTAAGAAATCTGAATTTCGGCTCTGATCGTGCAGCTGACAGCATGCAAGTTGCTGCACCCATGAAGACCCCCATTTGCTTCAATGCTGCTCACAGCAGTCGCAGCAAGGTACTTGCGCAGTAGCCATTGAAGGTTTATAGCCTTTGCTGGACGCTGTGTAATGGAATATTTTAAAAGTTGTAACCATTGTATAGCTACTCTCTCACTGGCTGTCAATAAAATATTTTAACTGAAAAACTGTACTACATAAAAGCATTAATGGCCTGATCCAAAAGCCACTGAAGTCAACAGGAGTCTTTCCATTGACTTAAATGGTGTTTAGATCAGGAGCTACGTTAGGCAGGCTTCCAATGTAGGAATACTGTTAAAAACCTAAATAACAGATTTTATGGCCTTATTAATTATCTAGCTAAGCAACCACTACTACTATGCAGACAAGTGAATGCTGCTTACTAAAAGCCAATGATCAGTATGTTTATGGGCTATAACTGCATTTTTATAATCTATTAAACTGGATATGTGGAAATAATGGAAGGAAATCTCAGTAATTAAAGCAAAGGTTCTTCTAATTAACTGCAAAGCACAATCAAAGTCTAATGGAACGGCAGCAGAAATAATTGAAAGGAGATAAATGAGAATAAAAATTGAATTTTTACACATATTTGGCTTTTCACAGCAGAACTGAGTCCATTTACAGCAATTACAACAAATTTGTTATTAACAAACTGTACGAACACATTTGGAAGTTAGAATGTCACTGTATAAATGGAGCTGAAATTAACATATTAAAGAATCAGGCATACTGAACTACAAGAATCCAAGAAACCGAAAGCCTTATCGGTTAACATAACAATAATACACAAAAGTTGCACAGTTTTGGAAGTTAATTGCTAATTCAGGTTAATTAGTTTGATAACTATCATTGTATGGGTTTATAAGAAAACATAAAGCTGTCCTTCTTCTCACAATAATTCTATTTTGTCATGTTATAGTGAGATAGGTTCTGGTGGAACTCAGATTACACCTACCACACAGTGCAATATAGTTAACCGAAACAAGAACTGTAGCAGAGCAGAGCAATATTCTATCACAAGTTTTTCTCTCTCAAGTGGGCTTTAGGATTCTCAGTACTAGACACTTAATGTCCAGTTCCCCACTGGCGTAAATCAGCATAAATCCACTGAAGTCAGTGGAGCTCGGCCAACTCACACCAACTGAAGATCTCACCCCTAGTCTCCTTTCTTAAGCAATAGAGCAGGTATAAAATGACTAGCAGGAACACAAGCTTTCCCAAACTTCCCTGCCAAAAGGCCTTCAGCCCAGGCCTGGAGAGGACACCTCAAAGAGGTCAGTCTCCATGTCTATTAAATCTTGTGCTAACTGTGAAGGTAGCAATTATGGTTCCGTCCACTGGGAACTGGTCCAAGGCAACTGAACTCATTTCATAAATGCTAACAAACCCTCAGATGGTAACAACTTTCAGTCACTACTGACCTGCGCCAGGTTCCAAATGGTGACCTAAGACCTGATTCAAAGTCCAAACACCCAATGATTTCAGTGGGCTTTGGATCAGGAACTAGAGCAGAAAAGATCTATATCCAGTTATCAATCTACTGAGCCAATCAGTGCTCTGCTACTCACCTTTTAACCAGACCACAATGATACGCTGATTTTTATTCTCTTACCATTACTGCTACTATATTATTATTATATTTTATGATAGCACCAAGCACTAGAACTACCAAAGTGAGTAAAGGATAGTTTTCTGCTAGTATGTGTAATATGTATGGAAAGTGCTGTTGGATATATTTTTAACAGAATAAAATTGCTGACATGTGGCCTTTTAAAAAGTGGAATGCTTAATGAAATGTACATTTTCCATTTTACAAAAAAATGGGGAACTAAAATATTTAGCCTGCTAGTTGCTCTGCGAAATGTTTTGTTGGGTTTCAGTGTTTTTTATTAGTTATTTCTGTATTGCCAATTTGGATTACTCAGCCCCATCAAATGTGGTGGTTTTCCCCAAAAATGAAGGGTATCATTTTTGAGATTTTTCTCTTCCTCCCCACCCTCTCAATTTTTTCAAAAACTGTTTTTGTTAATTTCAAATCCCAAAACACAAAAAAAGTTAAAATAATTCCAAGGAAAATCTGGAAAATGAAAAGTCAGACCATATTGAAAAGCAGGGTAACAAAACACACTTTTAAAATTGCCAATGTTTCCATTTTTTCCCCCTAATTTTAAACCAGCTCCCTCTCTCTGAACACAACTATGAAAGTATTAATGGAATCACATGTGGTTCAGATCTTTTTAGCCAGCGTGTTTACAGTACATGGTCCTGTTTATTCTACTTGAAAGGACACAATGGATTGAAAGGTACAATATCTGGATTTTTACCTCATGCACTCATACCTTCTCTGTGTCGATCCCTTTAGACATGGACCATGTTGAGACAATATAATCCATGACTCGTTCACTAAGGCCTTTTGGGACTTGATATAATTTGAGGAAATCCCTCACATTGTTCAGCATCTCATGGTATCGGTTGGTGTTGGCATACATTTGCTGGAAAATGGTGGTGACATTTCCAAAAATAGTTGCATAAAGAAGAGCTGAAAGAGAGAAAATGGCAAACAAAGATAAATTTCTATACTCCACAAAAATAGGCTTAATCATTTCAATAAGTGTTTTGCAAGAAAGAGAAAATCAACTGCAAATGGTTGCAGACTCATTTGTGTGTGCTGAAAAGTTCTAGTTACACACACACATATATATTCACATACTTATATTCAGAGGACTTTTTCTTATGTGAACTCATATTCCTCTTCATCTGTCATATTTAATTTCCTCATATGACTCCCACCAACAAAAAACAAGGAGGAAATGCCACTAAAAGGAAGAACTGGTGAACAACTGAAAAGAAACCAGTCAAAAATGAACTGGCCCAAATAGAAAAAGCCTTCCACTAAACCTTATTAAAGGGATTCTGTGAATATACTCTGAAATACAAGGTGGGTGAGGTCATATATTTTATTGGGCCAAGTTCTGTTGGTGAGAGAGACAAGCTTCTTGAAAGTGTGTATTTCTTACCAACAGAAATTGGCCCAATAGAAGATATGACCTAACACACCTTGTGTCTCTAATATCCTGGGACCAATACGGCTACAACAACACTGACATACTCTGAGAGGCAGTACATTGGCAGGGACCAGGAACTGAGAATAGGGTGTCCCTATCTTGATCCAGATAAGACCATGCAACAGAGAACAGAGACAACTGAGTCAATCTCTGAAGCCTGGCAAGGATGTTTCTGGATAGACAGTGGCCAAGATCCTTGGCTGTGGCCCAGGACTACCCAGTGCAGGTCCAGAGGATGTTGTATCCTACATCCTGGATCAGCTGTGCATCAGCTCTGGTGTAACATGAGCTCTATATTATGTCAGCTGCCGGTTGCCTCAAGAACAGAAAATGGAGAGGAGAAAGGTGTAGGGAAGCCTCAGTCACATCTCCTTGCCACTGGCCACATCTCTATATCAGCAGCTGGGTGTATGTGGCATAGAAGCCACCACACCAGATATATACCAGAGGCATATTCCCCCTCTGCTGGGGTGGTTTCCCCACCCTACCCAGCTACACCAGTTTTAGGGCCAGACTGTGCCCGCAATGTTGTGCAAAGCAGGTGCACCATATCCCAGGATAAGGAAATCAAGTAACTCAGACCTAGTGTAAAGGCTTTCCATTAGAGATGGGCCTGCACCAAATCCCTAGGTCCAAATACTCCAATTCTTTGAAAAGTAGGAGCTTCAACTTCAAACCCAGACCCAAATTTGGGCCAAACCAAAACCATATATCTAAACATTTCTGAATTTGCGAGTGTTCAAAATCTGAATCTATATCTAAATGCTGTGGCTTGGATCCGTCTCTATATATCCTATACATTTGTGCTAGCCGAGAGCAGCCTGAGGCCACTTTCCAGCTATGTTTTCCAGCCTCAGCTTAATGCACTGCTAGTGCAACTCAAGGAAACATCACTGTCTCCAGTTCTGAAGGGAAAATCATTAATGATAATAATGGGACTAAAGCATGTGCTTAAATGCTTTTTTCAATAGGGATGGATGTATGCTCTTAAAGGTATTTAGCTTCCTTATTGATTCGGGACCTAATTATTCTTGAGAAGAAGCCATAAATAAATAAATAGCACTCTTCTCTTAAACACTGTAGACTTTACAGAAAGAAAATTATTTTGATTTCTCCAGTACCAGTGTGTTGCATTTTCATTCTGTCCTTGGCATCAACTAATATACGGAAGTGTGTGTGTCATGTTTAATCGTCTTTGCTTGGAAGTACTATACTGCAGAAAGCAGCTGTGTTTACATATTCCTTTTTAAAAAAAAAATACGCAGCATACAAATAGGAAAAAAACAAGCCACTGTGAAAAGATAACTACTTTCTATCTCCTAATTCATAACAGTTTCCTTTTGTATACAACAGATTTTTCACCTCACTCCAGAAAATTGACTTAATTTTATGGACATTTAGTCCAATTTATCACTGCTCTTCCAGAGGCAGCAATTTTTTAAAAGATATGGTGTTTGTTTAAAAATACTTGAATAGTAGAAATATTGCACTGACATTTCTCAAGAATTTCTTGAATATTTAAATGTAAAAATGAAACACCAGAATTAAGCAGAGATGTGGTGTTCTCTGCCTCATCAGAGTCTAGGGGGATGCATTCTGATTGGTTGGATAGACATATGAGCTCTATGATCAAGTAAGGTCACAGCGGGAATAGCACTTATGAATATGAGGTTTAAATTCTGGAAAGCTGGGGAGATTCATGTTCTTACTATAGAACTGTGCCAAAATCAAGAAATCCGTATAGACCTTGTTCTTCATTGTTTTACTGATTTTATATATATAATATATATCACAACTGGCAGGGCCGCCCAGAGCAGGGGGGCAAGTGGGGCGATTTGCCCTGGGCCCCACAGGGGCCCCCAAGAGAGTTTTTCGGGGCCCCTGGAGCGGGGTCCTTCACTCGCTCCGGCAGACCCAGAAAACTCTCACGGGGCCTGGGTCCCCGAAGCTACTTCCGCTCTGGGTCTTCGGCGGTGGGGGGTCCTTCTGCTCCGGGGCGGAAGGACCCCCTGCAGCCGAATTACTGCCGAAGCGGGACCCGCCACCGAAGTGCAGCCGGGTCTTCGGTGGTAATTTGGCAGCGGGGAGGTCCTTCCGTTCCAGGGGCCGAAGGGCCCCGAAGACCCGCGGCAGGGGCGCCCTGCCGCCAAAGACCAGGCTGCACTTCGGCGGCGGGTCCCACTTTGGCGGTAATTCGGCGGCGGGGGGCCCCCACCGCAGGTCTTCGGGGCCCTTCGGCGGTGGGTCCCGGAGTGGAAGGACCCCCCACCACCGAATTACTGCCGAAGCGGGGGCCCCCCGCCGCCGAAGACCCCAGGCCCCCGGAATCCTCTGGGCAGCCCTGACAACTGCTGGCTACTAAAATGTTTCTACAATACATTACATATATACACACACATACGCACAGTACATACATATACACACTATAAAAGTATGGGAGTTACACATGCATCCACTCTATGTGGATGAATGTCAGTTGTACATTTTTTTGCTTTTGCTGTTCTTCCCAGTTTTTGTAGCATGTTAAATTGGATGAAGTGCCACTTCTTGTAAATGCTCCTCCCCCATTCCACTCACGTACATTTGGTTGAAAGGTTTCAGTTAATTTGATGAGTGAATCTACAATATAAATAAATTTTCAGTCTTGGCCTGCCTTGTTTTATGCCCATTTCTGTAGTGAAACTGATTGTGACTATAAAAATATATGCAACCCCCTTTTGAAAGTGCAAAATAGGACAGAAAAAAATCAGAGGCTGGCTGAAAATGTGGTATGGCCCTGTCATATGGGGAGAATAGATACAATTCCTGTTCCTCATACCACACCAGCCAGACTGGAAGTGGCTAAGAGTGCAATGGTGGAAACACAGTCTGACTGTGATGAGTGCCTGTGATGGTGCCACACTGGGCCCCAGGGGGTTAAAAGGCAATACCAGGACCAGGTAGCTCCACACCTCTGGGCTTGCCGAACATGCTCCGACTAGAGGAGCAGGTTAAGAGGAAGCTCAGAAGACCAGGTGGAGGACAGGCTGCAGGAGAGAGGAACCGTTCGCCCAGAAGCCACAGAGAAGGTTGAGCTGAGAGGAGACCACAGAGTGGGTAAGGCCCACAGACAGTGCCTTCTTTGAACAACCGGCCCCCCACTTTGAGAACCAGTGGGTCCTGCAGGGCTCTGCTTCTTTGGACTCTTTTTCTGCTAAGCAGCTGACTATTTGGACTACATGCCCCAAATTGAAAGGACTTATTGGTAGGAAGTGGCCCAGAGAAATGAACTTGGACTTGCTGCCAGTGTTGCTTCCCATGAGGTTGGAGGGAGGGCCTGGGTCCCCCTGCCACATTCCCTTAAAGGCCAAGGGCCAGATGCAGGTGGAAAGCCAAAGATCCTGGCTTAAGGTAAGGAACAGGCACCTCTACTGACTGGACAGAGGTGGAAGGGGCCGAAAGCTGGGTGCACTAACCCCTAGGCTGTTGGCCCTCCAAGTCCCCTATCACAGTGCTACTTATTTCCTCCCACGAAAAAATCTCCTTTAGACTCAGAATATTCATGAAAACTATCCATCTAAATGGTAATTTTACCCAAAAGTTATAAGTGCCTGAAAATAGGAGCTTGGAATGAAAATGTCTCTTTGAGCATAATTATTGATATAATGAACCATCAGATCATTTCTTGGAAACTGAAATTAAAGAAAATGTCGCACGCTAGTCTACACACCACGTAATCTCCACATGCAAAACCAATGCCTCTCTCCCTCTGCTCTGTAACGGCCTTTGTGGAACATATTTAGGTCTTGGCAGGATTAGAGGTATGCCTCAGAAATATTCCTTGCATTTGCTTATTTCTTATTTCAGCTTTTGGCCTTTGTTAGTTATTGTGTTTGAAGACAAGATTATTTTTCTTAATTTAGCACCGACACTCTATGTCCTGTATTTAGTCCCCAATTCCACTGTGTGTATGACACACATAAAAGGGTTAAGATGGAAAAGCCACCATTGAGTATTTGTCGGGCCACAGTGTTCTACCCTCATAAAACCCATTATCTTGTGTTTCATCCCTTGAATGTGCCATCACTCAGTAGCCTATTGAAGAGTGGAGTTTTGTGAAAAGAAGTCTGAACCTAAGTTCCCTCTGAGGTGCGCGCCTGTGCAGCCGTGCAGGAGGCCACTGTCATAACTATAAAGGGAAGGGTAACAACCCTCCTGTATACAATACTATAAAATCCCTCCTGGCCAGAGGCATCAAAATCCTTTTACCTGTAAAGGGTTAAGAAGCTCAGGTAACTTGGCTGACACCTGACCCACAGGACCAATGAGGGGACAAGATACTTTCAAACTTGGGGGGGGGGAGGCTTTTGTTTGTGCTCTTTGTTTTGGTGGTGTTTGCTCTTGGGACTAAGAGGGACCTGACATCAAGCCATGTTCTCCAAATCTTTCTGAACAAGTCTATCATATTTCAAACTTGTAAGTAACAGCCAAGCAAGGCGTGTTAGTTTATCTTTGTTTTCTCAACTTGTGAATTCTACCTTTGCTAGAGGGTGTGTGTGTGTGTGTGTGTGTGAGTGAGAGAGAGACGTTACCTGTATAAATGAGTGGGTGTGTACATGAGATGAATGCAGAATGGCTGGTGCATCGATTTTTCAGTGCTCATGTTCTTTTAAGAACCTGACTGATTTTTCCATTGTCCAAAGACCCAGGGGGTTGGATCTTTGATCACTTTGTAACCAATTGGTTAGGATATTATTCTCAAGCCTCCCCAGGAAAGGGGGTGTAATGGCTTGGGGGGATATTTTGGGGGAAGAGGAACTCCAAGTGGTCCTTTCCCTGTTTCTTGTTTAATCACTTGGTGGTGGCAGTGTACCGGGTTTAACCTAAGCTGGTAGAAATAAGCTTAGGGGGCTTTCATGCGGGTCCCGACATCTGTACCCCAAACTCCTCATCCTCATCCCCGCACTCCTAGCCGGAGCCCGCACACCCTGTACCCCAACCCTCTGCCCCAGCCCAAGCCCCCTCCCACACTCCGAACCCCTAGGCCTCACCCCTGCCACACATCACCTCCACATTGGTGCACATAGCAAAATTCATTCTGTACATGGATGGGAAAAATTAGAAGGAACATTGGTCTGGACTGGTGTTATCTAGTCTTGGGAATACAAGATGCCTGATTTTTCTCCTGGGTACATCACTTTTAGGCTGGTGTAACTCCATAAACTTCAAATACTGCAGAGACTGGGATGAAACAAGTCCCTACATAGTCACAAGGGGCCAGATCCCCAGATGACATGAATACACCAGCTTACACCACCAGAGGCTTCTGCTAACCTGTATTAATCCATTAGCGGCTCTTGTGCTATCCTGATCTCACCTGACTGCTGGACCAACTTGTGGTCCCTGTACATTTGCATAAATGTGGGTACAATTCAATATCGCTAATGAAGCGCCAGTAGAAAGAAGAAAATTACAGCAGTGATCACATGCATGCAAAAGGATGAATACCTAATATTTCACGTAGTGTTGTCAACTGTTTCTTAAACATTGAAAGGTTATTGATTTGATTTGGATGACCCCAGTAATTACCAATCAGAGCTTTATCAGAATACACATTGTTAATGAATACCCACAATATTACGTTTGAGCATCATCCTTTGCCCTTTTAAAAATGAGAGAGAATAGCAGCAGTTCTCTGCTTTATTTCATAGAATCATAGAATCATAGAATTCAAGATCAGAAGGGACCATTATGATCATCTAGTCTGACCTCCTGCAAGATGCAGGCCACATAAGCCGATCCCCCCACTCCTTTGGCAAGCGACCCCTGCCCCATGCTTCGGAGGAAGGCGAAAAACCTCCAGGGCCACAGCCAATCTACCCTGGAGGAAAATTCCTTCCCGACCCCAAATATGGCGGTCAGCTGAACCCCGAGCATGCGGGCAAGACTCTCCAGCCATACCCTCTGGAAAAAGGTTAAGAATATCATATCATTGACCCACTGTACTATTTACCAGTGTGGCACTTACTTAACCTATTGACTAAGCCCGGTATCCTATCATACCATCTCCTCCATAAACTTATATAGCTTAATCTTAAAGTCATGGAGGTCCTTCGCCCCCACTGTTTCCCTCGGTAGGCTGTTCCAGTATTGCACTCCCCTGATAGTTAGAAACCTTCATCTAATTTCAAGCCTAAATTTCCTGACTGACAATTTATATCCGTTTGTCCTCGTGTCCACATTAGCACTGAGCTGAAATAATTCCTCTCCTTCCCTGGTATTTATCCCTCTGATATATTTAAAGAGTGCAATCATAAATTTCAGTTTGTTTTGTTTTAATTTTTGGTTGTGGCAAAGAACATTTGCAGAGATTCAGAGGGATGTAAAATACAGAGTATCTCTCCAGGATAAGAGGATTGAAACAATTTGCAGAGAGACAAGGACATGTACATGTGTACCTGATTAGTTGTAATTTAGTCTCTTCTTTTATGAGTAGCTCAGGGAAAACAGAAGAGATCATGCTACCCAGACTGTAGGAGAAATTACCCTCCCCAATTCCCTGATTTCACTTGCTAGTTAGGTCAGGCAGTATTTGTTCATCTTCTCACTAATGATTCTTATTTATCTGGATTTTTTTTTTCCTCATCTGCTCCTGCTGACATCTAACATTTACTTCTCCTAATTGTCTTCTACGTGTAAATCTTGGAGAGTCCTCACTACATTTTATATAAAGCAATTTAAAATAATGATGCAGGAATATTTTCCTCACAACCCTTAAGGCTATGTAGGTGGTTCAACCATTATTTTAGATTTCTATTTTTACACTCCAGTTCTCAAAAAACAGCTATAAATTATATACATATAATTTCTGGAGGATTTTGTAACAACATCCTACATAAATCTTTTACATCTGTTTAACAACAAGCAATATTCTTGTTAAAAATGGCTCAGACTGATCTAAATTAACCTAGAGCATTTCAAATTGATTACTACATTGACTGCTTTCTCAATATATATGAATAAGAGGATTTACCTTCAGGTAATGAGGCCTGGTCTAAGAACCATTTTTTTCCTACATTCTGCTCTTTATTTCATAGATTACATGGCCAGAAGGGACAATTGTGATCATCTAGTCTAACCTCCTCTATAACACAGGCCAGAGAACTTTCCCAAAACAATTCCTAGAGCAAACCTTTCAGAAAAAACATCTAAACTTGATTTTAAAATTGCCAGTGATGGAGACTCCACCATAATCCTTGGTAAATTGTTCCAATGGTTAATTGCCCTCACTGTTAAAAACTTACACCTTATTTCCAGTCTGCCTGGAGCTGACAGCAGGAAACCTGCCATATGGAGGACTGACATCAGGAGCCCCAGCCACCACCCCTGGGTGACTGGTGGCTTGGGTCCCTCTATCAACCCCAGGTGGCTGGGCTCCTGCTGTCAGCCCCGTGCATTGATGACCGTAATATAGATGCAGCAAAATATCTGGTTATCAAAAAACCTAGCAGGCATAACATAATGCTTGAGTGTTTATATTGTTCCAGCAATTTTTTCTTAAACAAATAGGCCTTCTTTGGCTTTTCCAAATTACTGCAATTAATAAAGGTCCATTATTACTTTTCTGTGATTTTCCATGTCTTTTCCGCAACTCAGCCGCAATTATCTTGCAATCATCCCACGACTCAAGTAGGGCCTTACTCAGAATGTCATTTACAATATGTTTGTACAGCCCCCAGCACTATGAGGTTCTGACTTGGTCGAGGTCTCTAGACCAGAGGTTCTCAGGCCCACAGGCCCTGGGGCAGTGTAGAATGTATTCTGGGAGGGGGGGCATGAGAAGCTTTGGGGGGAGGAATTACTGCGCATATTTTACCCACAGCAAAGCCAATTCCCCCAAACATATCAGGTCCTCAGAGGGCGCTGTGCATTTGACTCTAGATGGTGCTGTGGGTTTTGACAGATGTCTGTTAAGCTTGTATAGCATTATAAAAAGTCGTTACCATCTGTACATTAATGCATTTGCTATGATGCGGTGTGCACATTTAATTGTAAGCATTGATCACAATCACAGTTTTCCTTTTGCTCTTATTATAATGAATCGTTGGCTCTGTTTGAATCAGTGCCCTACTGTTATTAATATTTAGTGAGAGTTGCATGTTGATTTTTTTTATCAGTATCTGTTCTTGTGTGGCAGGAGGGAGGATAGACTACTACAGACACAAAGAAGGGGGGGTGCGATCAAATAGGTTTGAAATGAGGATGTTACTCACCTGTGCAGTAACGGATGTTCTGCAAGAGATGCCCCTGTGAGCGCTCCACTCCAGGTGTTGGTGAGTCCCTGTGCTTTCGCTCAGAGATTTTTACAGCATTACTCACACAGGCCACGCACACGCATTGCCTGCCTCACACGCCTCAATAATGCACTATTCTATACCTGGAAGGGGGTTCCAAAGAGGATGGATCTAGACTGTTCTCAGTGGTACCTGATGACAGAACAAGGAGTAATGGTCTCAAGTTGCAGTGGGGGAGGTTTAGGTTGGATATTAGGAAAAACTTTTTCACTCAGAGAATGGTGAAGCACTGGAATGGGTTACCTAGGGAGGTGGTGGAATCTCCTTCCTTAGAGGTTTTTAAGGTCAGGCTTGACAAAGCCCTGACTGGGATGATTTAGTTGGGAATTGGTCCTGCTTTGAGCTGGGGGTTGGACTAGATGACCTCCTGAGGTCCCTTCCAACCCTGATATTCTATGATTCTATGTACCCAAAAGTGATTCAGATTGCTAGCTAATGTGTTTGGGTGGGGTATGGGGTTATTATTGGTCTTTGTTAAAGGCAAATATGTATATGTTATATTCATGCATCCTGACACAATGTGGATAGGACGCATTTTATAAATGCAATAATAAATGTGTTAATTAGTAAAATAAAGAACCGAGAAATATTCTGTGCAAAAACTCTATGGCTGTCCAGAAATCCATCACTTTTATACCAACTCTCCACTTTGTCACTTGACATGCTGCATTACATTCTATGCAGTGGTAAATGCTAATTACAGTACAACTGTCTTGCTAAAGAAATCAGAGATAGTGGAGAAAGAATGAAGAGATTCGGAGGATAGCCAGAGTTCATCAGAAATAATGTTCACCATGAATGCCAGCCAACAATGCACCCCTAGCTCTTTGCTCCCTCTTTCATTTGTCATTTTCTCCATTTTGATTATCATTCTTGATACTGGTTCATTTTAATCCCCCTTTCTCCCTCCTCCTTTTTTTATTGCAAAAGTCTAAATTGCACCTGTCAAACAATCTCCACTACTCATCCCGTAAACCTGTCTCTTTCCTTTCCCCATCAAAGACTGGAGAACCTACTTTTCCATGATACGCTGTCTTCAGCATTGTTACTGGCCAGTGCTGACATCTCTGGAATAAAATCATGTCATGTTTCTTCCACTGTATGCCTCACTATGTCAGAAATGTCATCTGTAATAAGCACATGACACAAAGGATCGACCACGCTACTGTATGGAAACGTGGAAACTGAGAGTGGCTCAAGAGTGATTGTTGACATAAAGGGGCTCCGTGAGTAAATTTGGCAGCTGTCAGTATCAGTGTGAGACAGGCTAACAGCTTGTTGCGGGGTTTGGGCTGATTATTATTTCTTTTTATTACAATTTTTACTTGGCAAATTTTCTACATGGACACAGAGTTCCTGTCAAAATAAGATGAACACTGGATAGCAGGCAGTCGCTTTAGGCAAGATACCTAAACATCACTCTCATACTGACAAACACCATCTGATCTTTCTGCCTGTTAAAATACAATGGGAAATTTGTAAACACACTTTTAAACTACCGGACCTGGGTTTGTCTGTACAGAACAGTATTCCCAGCCCCCAGCTTTAAGACTCATTTTCTATCCATGCTAAAAAACAAGGTTGTTAATATTAAATGGAGTTAATCTGTTTCGATCAGCTAATTTTGTTTTCAATTTGCCATTCTTTCTAGTATATCATCTAAACTTGCTTATTCCGTCTTCCCTTCTTAAATTAATTGTTCAATTTTATATCAAAATACACTTAATAAGAACAGATTTTGTGGCAGTTAGACAATTGACTATGGTAATCTTCATACAACATAGGATATGTATGCCTCAGGACATAAGAAAAAACATATATAACACCGTCTCATTTGTAAAATATGTGCCGCAAAATACCTGCGATGTGCAATGCAGTCAAAATAATATTGGTTGTATTTTGCAGTTCCTGATTTTTCTATTTTAATTCTTCAGCCTGAGCTCTGCACAAGCAGTTTTTGCACTTAATTATCTGGGCGTTTTTTAGAGGGAAATAAGATGAATGTGCTTAATAAAGTTAATATTAAAATGCTCCCAGTTTGGTTTTGGAGTTCATATCAAAATGCATTAAAGACTAGTTCAGCTTTGTAAAGTGACTGCAAACATAGTTTAATGGAGTTCCAGGTTTATTCTCTCTCACTGGTCTCCATTTACAAGTTAAAAATAGGTTTTGCTCTAACTGGCAGCCCTGCAAACTCAACCTGTGCTCTCAGAGAGGAGTTAAATTCTTTCTATATCACTTAGCAGCACCGGGGCTTCGCTTCAGCAAAGCACGTAACCACGTGATTAACTTAAATCACATCCGTGAGTCCCATTCATGTTAATGCTTAAGTACCCCGCTGAATAAGGATGGACAGGTTCCACAAGACAAATTAGGCCCAGAATGAAACCTGTGCAATTCAGTATCAGAGGGGTAGCCGTGTTAGTCTGGATCTGTAAAAAGCAACGAGTCCTGTGGCACCTTATAGACTAACAGATGTATTGGAGCATAAGCTTTCATGGGTGAATATGTCTGACAAAGTGGGTATCCACCCACGAAAGCTTATGCTCCAATATTTCTGATAGTCTATAAGGAGCCACAGGACACTTTGTCACTGCTTTCCGTGGCATTCCACAGGCATGACTGGAATTTAGCCAATAGTTCTTTTCATGTATTTATAGTCTTTGAATCAATGACATTAACTTCTCCTACCAGAATATCCATATATAAAGGACGGTAAGACCGGTTATTTCAAATGTTTTTACCACTGTAATATTCTCCGATTTTAAAACTGAATTAACTGTACTCAGCTGTGATTATAACACCATAGAATCTTTCCTTCATCCTGTTATTGATCTAAGTATGATAGATGTTGAAATGTCATTTGGCTTGACAGCTTCTTCAAAGCTTTGCCCATCGTTATCTTATAAAATGGGCAATAACCACATACAGTAATGGCTCCAAAAAAATGAGCACATTTTCCATCTTTTCAGTAAGCAAAATTGCACGTAGGTTGCAAAAAGGTCAAATCAGTTTCTTATTTCAGCACTTACTATTGTAAATTACTATTTTGTATCTTAATAGATTATTTACTCATCCCATGACAAAATCCCAAGATATAACTGGGCCTGATTTTCATTTATACTAAGGCCCCTTTACATGGCTCTTGCAGTGTAAAGAGACCTTCCAGTATACGTATGCCCACCAGAGCAGTGTAAAGGGATTTTAGTGTAAATGAGAATTATTTATATTTGACCACAGTTGTAGATACTGGCCAGGGTGCATCTGCTATAAAACTAGACAATACCCAACACAATCTCCTACATTTTATAAGATTTTAAGGTACTCAACAATGCATGTATTATGCCAAGAAGTTTAAGAACATATAACATAAGAACGGCCATACTGGGTCAGACCAAAGGTCCATCTAGCCCAGTATCTGTCTACCGACAGTGGCCAATGCCAGGTGCCCCAGAGGGAGTGAACCTAACAGGCAATGATCAAGTGATCTCTCTCCTGCCATCCATCTCCATCCTCTGACAAACAGAGGCTAGGGACACAATTCCTTACCCGTCCTGACTAATAGCCATTTGTGGTCTTAACCACCATGAATTTATCCAGTTCTCTTTTAAACATTGTTATAGTCCTAGCCTTCACAACCTCCTCAGGTAAGGAGTTCCATAAGTTGACTGTGCGCTGCGTGAAGAACTTCCTTTTATTTGTTTTAAACCTGCTGCCTATTAATTTCATTTGGTAACCCCTAGTTCTTGTATTATGGGAACAAGTAAATAACTTTTCCTTATCCACTTTCTCAACATCACTCATGATTTTATATACCTCTATCATATCCCCCCCTTAGTCTCCTCTTTTCCAAGCTGAAGAGTCCTAGCCTCTTTAATCTTTCCTTACATGGGACCCTCTCCAAACCCCTAATCATTTTAGTTGCCCTTTTCTGAACCTTTTCTTGTGCCAGTATATCTTTTTTGAGGTGAGGAGACCACATCTGTACATAGTATTCGAGATGTGGGTGTACCATGGATTTATATAAGGGCAATAATATATTCTCAGTCTTATTCTCTATCCCCTTTTTAATGATTCCTAACATCCTGTTTGCTTTTTTGACCGCCTCTGCACACTGTGTGGACATCTTCAGAGAACTGTCCATGATGACTCCAAGATCTTTTTCCTGACTCGTAGCTAAATTTGCCCCCATCATATTGTATGTATAGTTGGGATTATTTTTTCCAATGTGCATGACTTTACATTTATCCACATTAAATTTCATTTGCCATTTTGTTGCCCAATCACTTCGTTTTGTGAGATCTTTTTGAAGTTCTTCACAGTCTGCTTTGGTCTTAACTATCTTGAGCAATTTAGTATCATTTGCAAACTTTGCCACCTCACTGTTTACCCCTTTCTCCAGATCATTTATGAATAAATTGAATAGGATTGGTCCTAGGACTGACCCTTGGGGAACACCACTAGTTACCCATTAATTCCTACCCTTTGTTCCCTGTCTTTTAACCAGTTCTCAATCCATGAAAGGACCTTCCCTTTTATCCCATGACAGCTTAATTTACGTAACAACCTTTGGTGAGGGACCTTGTCAAAGGCTTTCTGGAAATCTAAGTATACTATGTCCACTGGATCCCCCTTGTCCACATGTTTGTTGACCCCTTCAAAGAACTCTAATAGATTAGTAAGACACGATTTCCCTTTACAGAAACCATGTTGACTATTGCTCAACAGTTTGTTTTTCTATGTGTCTGACAATTTTATTCTTAACTATTGTTTCGACTAATTTGCCTGGTACTGATGTTAGACTTACCGGTCTGTAATTGCCGGGATCACCTCTAGAGCCCTTTTTTAAATATTGGCGTTACATTAGCTAATTTCCAGTCATTGGGTACCGAAGCCGATTTAAAAGACAGGTTACAAATCTTAGTTAATAGTTCCCCAACTTCACATTTGAGTTCTTTCAGAACTCTTGGGTGAATGCCATCTGGTCCCGGTGACTTGTTAATGTTGAGTTTATCAATTAATTCCAAAACCTCCTCTAGTGACACTTCAATCTGTGACAGTTCCTCAGATTTGTCACCTACAAAAGCCAGTTCAGGTTTGGGAATCTCCCTAACATCATCAGCCGTGAAGACTGAAGCAAAGAATCCATTTAGTTTCTCCGCAATGACTTTATCGGCTTTAAGCGCTCCTTTTGTATCTTGATCATCAAGGGGCCCCACTGGTTGTTTAGCAGGCTTCCTGCTTCTGATGTACTTAAAAAACATTTTGTTATTACCTTTGGAGTTTTGGCTAGCCGTTCTTCAAACTCCTCTTTGGCTTTCCTTATTATACTCTTGCACTTAATTTGGCAGTGTTTATGGTCCTTTCTATTTGCCTCACTAGGATTTGATTTCCACTTTTTAAAGGAAGTCTTTTTATCTCTCACTGCTTCTTTTACATGCTTGTTAAGCCACGGTGGCTCTTTTTTAGTTCTTTTACTGTGTTTCTTAATTTGGGGTATACATTGAAGTTGGGCCTCTATTATGGTGTCTTTAAAAAGCGCCCATGCAGCTTGCAGGGATTTCACTTTAGTCACTGTACCTTTTAACTTCTGTTTAACCCCCTCATTTTTGCATAGTTCCCCCTTTTGAAATTAAATGCCACAGTGTTGGGCTGTTGAGATGTTCCTCCCACCACAGGGATGTTGAATGCTATTGTATTATGATCACTATTTCCAAGCGGTCCTGCTATAGTTACCTCTTGGACCAGCTCCTGCACTCCACTTAGGATTAAATCTAGAGTTGCCTCTCCCCTTGTGGGTTCCCGCACCAGCTGCTCCATGAAGCAGTCATTTAAAGTATCGAGAAATTTTCTCTCTGCATTTCATCCTGAAGTGAAATGTTCCCAGTCAATATGGGGATAATTGAAATCTCCCACTATTATTGGGTTCTTAATTTTGATAGCCTCTCTAATTTCTCTTAGCATGTCATCATCACTATTACTGTCCTGGTCAGGT
Source organism: Mauremys mutica (assembly GCF_020497125.1). Taxonomy (NCBI): domain Eukaryota; kingdom Metazoa; phylum Chordata; order Testudines; family Geoemydidae; genus Mauremys; species Mauremys mutica. The sequence continues at coordinate 15,147,620 of NC_059075.1, forward strand.
GGTCGATAATAGATCCCTAATGTTATACTTTTATTAGAGCATGAAATTTCTATCCATAGAGATTCTATGGAACATGTGGATTCGCTTAAGATTTTTACTTCATTTGAATCTACATTTTCTTTCACATATAGTGCCACACACCCCCCGCCCCCGCACGACCTGTTCTCTCCTTCCGATATATTTTGATTGTGTCCCATTGATTGCTCTCAGTCCACCAGGTTTCTGTGATGCCTTTTATATCAATATCCTCCTTTATCACAAGGCACTCTAGTTCACCCATCTTATTATTTAGACTTCTAGCATTTGTGTACAAGCACTTTAAAAACTTGTCCCTGTTTATTTGTCTGCCATTTTCTGATGTGTCAGATTCTTTTTTATGTGACTGTTTATCATCTGATCTGGCCCTTACATTATCCTCTTCTATTCTCTGCTCCTGACTATAACAAGCCTCCTCTGGTATTTATTTGGCATTCCATACTCAATTTGCTAAAGACAACTGATATTCTATTTAAAAACTAACCTCAAGATGGCAGGACCATAAATATATTTGTGCATTTTCTATGCATGTCATAAAAACCTATATTAAATAGATGTACAAATTTGATACTGCAAGGGATGCATATAAAACTATTTTTGGCCAAACCAAAAAATTGTTCCCTCTACTGTAACAAAGCAGGTTACCCCACTTCACTCTGCTCAAACCCAGATGTCCTGAGGACACGCACATCTTCATTCCTCCCTTCTCAAAGGAAAGATCCTTCTATACCCCATCTCACTCCCAACCTCTGACCTGCACTGTTCTTCCACCTGATTAACTCTTACTCTTCCTGTTCAGTATTCCACTGCTGTAAGTTAGTAGTGATTTCACTGAAGAGAATGGACTTACATTAGTGTGAGAGCAGAATCAGACCCACTGTTCACTTACCCTGGGACTGCCTTGAGTCAGAGGCCGTCAGTAAAGCACTGATCACCCCAATTGCTCATTATTTAGACATACTGGAGCAGATCCTCAGCTAGCCGCAGCTCCACTAAAGTCAATGGAGCTGTGTACATTTACATGAGATAAGGTTTGACTCAGAGAACCGAATTTCTAACTACTCCACTGAAAATCTGAAGTGACACCAAGTAACACAATCAGATTTACACCATGGTAACTGATCAGAATCTGTCTCACTTTTCTCAGGGACAGGACTTCACAGTAGGTAGGCAGGCAGGCAGAAAAGAAAAAAGATTAAAGGGTAAGCAACTGGATTGGTTTGGCATGTCTGTTAGTAGCACAAAGTGACACGACCAACTTATGCCGCTATTGTTAAATATCATTCTAATGAGTGTCCTGGGGATCAAAATAGCATTATGAATAATATGGTATTGCAAAGCTGCTGTTTGATCAAAATGTGACTGCCTCATTTCATTTTGACCCCTGTATTTCATATTTAATGACTATACATTTGTAATTGAATACCTCTTTGATTGCCTGACAGACTGAATGTACAGCAGCTGTCCCTTGGAAAACTCAGGTAAAAAAAACATGCCCTGCCATGTGAAGCTGTTGCAGGGAGGAAGATTTTAAATTTATGAACAGATATTTATAGGCACTCAAAGTGCATTGTGCCATGGAGTGAAAACAGCTGGACAACACACACAAAAAGCTGCATTTGAATTATGCAAACCTGTGTGCACAGAGGCTGAGCAGGAGACAATTAAAGGGCCACTTGCCCATCTCCCTCTCCACACTTCACAGAGTGCTCACCAGCCAACATGGAAGGAAAATAAGTGATGCCACGTTTCCACTGGGTGTGAAATGGTGCTTCACTCCAACAGACAGAATAACTGGAATAACACAGGCCTCTTGTGGCTTTGCCACAAGCCCTGCGTTAGGGGCAGAACATTGCTGTGTTGACTCTGGAGCAGCCAACAACAATCGTCTTCCCGGTCCTCCTGCTGCTCCAGGGACACAGTACGCTGTGCAAGTGCAGACCCAAGCGCACGCTCCCTGATGGATGGCCAGGCACCCTGTGGGACAGAGGTACTGCTCTGTCAACCCCGCAGCACCCACCTGTTTGGGGAAGCGATGTAGCAGCTGTGTGGATCCTGGGTCCCCTCCTGCACTGCTACCCGTGATGTGCGCAGCTGACACAGTGGCAGCCTGATGCCCCCCAGTTTGGCCCAAAATAACATAACATTAATGCAACTACACCTGCTTCCTGCTGGTGGTGGTATTCTTGTTATCTTTTCCCTTTGGTTTTAATGTTTTCGTTATTTCGTTCCTTAATTCTTCTTTACGTCCCTGCTTATATCTGGCAAACTCCATCCTTCTAATCTCTTTCCTTCCTTTTTGTAATTCTGTGCACTCTCTTTACTTACTTATTTCTCTTCCTGGTATCGGCACCATGCCCCAATTTGCTCCCTCTCCACATTTGCTCCTTCTCCCTTAGCAGCAACATTTCCACAAGCCTGGCAGAGACTTCTCTCCCTGCCTGGCCAGTTTACCACAAAGCTCTTGGCCACCTAGCATGAGTTCCCCCTTACTAGGCCACATGGTTCCCTTTGCAGAGCAGCGGCAGCAATTGAACCATTCCCCGGCTGAATCCAGTGTCAGTCTCTATCACTGAACAGCCCCAACCCTTGAATCAGGGAGCATGCAAGAAAACGTGGACAATTTGGAAATTCCTGGATGTTCCATGGGTTTGTGGACTGATTTGTCCCTGTCCCTTTTACTGGTGCATTTTCTTCCTCATATTTTGAGTTTGGTTCTATTAATTTTCCTCATCATGAGGGTGTTATATCTTAAAGCCACAATATTGTAAACACTTTGATCCACGTACAACTTTCGCCATGTGAGTAATCCCAATGAAATACTATAGGAATATAAGGAGCCTTATTTTGATTTTATTTACACCAGTTTAATTATATTGACATCAGCAGAGCTACTACTTCTAGTTTACACCAGAATCTGGCTCAAGGTGTTGGTCTGGTGGACGATTGTAATCCATAACTTCCAAAGTGCTATCATACATCTCTGTGAAATAGACAGCATCTGCTTAAGAAGAAATTGAAAACTGTCCAACTTTATGCACTTTCAGTTGGAGGCTTTTCTGTCTGAGTGTCATAAAGACAGGCTTTGACACTGAGGAAAAAAAGTCACACCTACAAACACCTATTTTTATCTTCCTCTGGTTTTTTCCATAATCATTTTTTAACACTTTTTGCTGCTATTGGTATTTGAAAATGGTTTGCTCCCTTAAAGGCGACTCTCTCCTCCCACTTGATCCTGTAGTGAAGTTATGCTCATTGGGACAAAGTCAAAGTTAAGATGCCAGGGATGAATTTGGCCCAGTGTGCTGAATTATGGACACCACAACTGCTTCCCTGGCAAGACTGTGATGTCTCAACTAGAGGACTCTGACTTCAGGATTAACCAGAAGGAGAACTTGTGTATTGAGGGAGATACATCTCATCCAAATACAACTATAAGTTAACAAATGAGGAACATCTGAGGTGGTGTGAGATTTTTCTTGCTAAAATTTAACTTTTTCCAGGTTTGCTCCAATGTCAAAGCCCTTCAGTGAATTTTACATCCCACTGACTAACACCCTATGTTCAAACAATATATCTCCCATAGGGAGGACTTCTAATGCCTCATCACGTATGAGCAAGGCAAACATAGATGAAACAGTTTTTTCTTGGATTTTAACCACAAATAAATAGGCCAAATCCTAGATGCCCTTAGGAGTCAGTGAGATATTTGCCATTATAAAGACTTCAGGATTTGGTCCAACAGGTTTTAATATTTAAGTATGGGATCTCACTAGAACTTTAGCAATAACTGCCAAAGTTTCTCCGTTAAAGAACATGCTTAATCTTCCAGACTGGGAATTATATCATAGTCCCATTACACCTGCCATCCAAGAAAGAAGCTAAATAACGATTGTCTTTGTTCAAGTCACAATATGATTATGCATATATGCACTAGGATAATTTAAATTATCTGTGTTTAAATGTATAAAGCCAAGTTTTAGCTATTTAATTACTGTTTGTCCTCTACCTGCATAGTTTGCCTTTATGTGAATCTTAGTCAGATAACTCTCATATGTGATGAGGCATTAGAAGCTGGCCAGGGGTTCCATTAATTTCCCTTGTCGTGAGGGAATTACACTTTAAATTAGTATGTATGCAGTTGGGATCTGGATTGCACAAATCACCTAAGATGTATTTAAACATCAGTGGCTCAATCCTATAAATCTTACTCATGTACGTAGTTCTCATTAATGCAAATAGTCACACTGGATTCTCCCATGAATAAGAAATTTTCATAAGAGCTAGTCCTGAAGAATGGAGCCTCAAACTTACTGTAAAGCAAAGGACAACAATATATTTGTTAACAAGTCTTCAGAGCCCTAGATGTTCTCAGAGCTTTTCTGTTATTAGCTGCATATTAGATGAGTTTTAGACTAACCTATTAACTCTGATTGATTTTACAGTGTGCCTTTCTGTACACTTTAGGTTTGGTTTTACAAAACTGACTATCTTTCCCAAGAGAATTTCACTCCCTACAGTTTGTTTGATCTAATGTTTGTGTATTTTCTTTAATCTTATGAGGTCTATGGGTCTCATTCTCAGTGGAGCAGAGCATATTCATCTTCTCTATTCAGCCTGATAGATACCAAACAACCTCCCTAAAATATTTATCATCCAATGCTATTATTTATTTATGTAAGTATGTGTTTGTCCATAATATCTGTATACATTTACATAACCCTCATCAAACCACTTTAAACAAAATTGGCTAGTGAGGTTATCCTGGTTCTCAATAATACTGAAAGCATTTTCCACATGGGGCCTGATCCAAAGTCCATCCAAGTCTATGGGAAGATTCCCTGATGTCACTGAATTTGAAGCAGGCCTTTATGGAATATGTAACTTCTCACTTCAAGATAACGCATATGCTCAACAGTAACTCCTCACTTAACGTTGTAGTTATGTTCCTGAAAAATGCCAGGGAATTTTTTTTCACCAGACAAAAAACTATATTATATACACACACACACAGTATAAGTTTTAAACAAACAATTTAATACTGGTGCACAGTGATGATGATTGTGAAGCTTGATTGAGGTGGAGGAGTCAGAGGGTGGGATATTTCCCTTACTGCGAAATGATGAACTAGCAATTGGCTGAGCCCTCAGGGGTTAACTCTCTCACTCTGCAAGGCATCAGGAATGAAGGGAAATGTGCATATCTCCCTCAAGTACACTGCCTTGTTAATTAGATCAGCTTGCTGAGACCGCAGCTCCCTCCGTCCTGAGCCCTGCTCTATGGAAAATGGGGTAAGCGGGGTGCAGGAGCTGGGGGGGAGGGGGGACACCCTAACATTAGCCCCCCTCTTCCTTCCCTCCCCCCCAGCATAGCAAGCAGGAGTCTCGGGGAGCAGCTCCAAGGTAGAGGGCAGGAGCAGCACATGCCAGTGGGTGAAGGTACACAGCTGAACTGCAGGCAGCTGCTGCACAGGGAACTTAGGGGAGCGGGGAGCTGATAGGGGGAGCTGACAGGGGGCTGCCGGTCCACCTTGGTTCCAAGCCCCCACCAGCTAGCTGCAACGGGCTGCTCTTCCTGCAAGCAGTGGACAAAGCAGGTGGCTGCCAAACAACGTTAGAAGGGAGCATTGCACAACTTTAAACGAGCATGTTCCCTAATTGATCAGCAAGGTAACAACGAAATGAAACAACGACATGCATCCGACGAAGTGGGTATTCACCCACAAAAGCTCATGCTCCAATACGTCTGTTAGTCTATAAGGTGCTACAGGACTCTTTGCTGCTTTTACAGATCCAGCCTAACACGGCTCTCTGATAACGAACAACATTAACCGGGACGACTTTAAGTGAGGAGTTACTGTACCAGTCTCCTCCCTATCAGTGACAGGCAGCCTATGGAAAACCATTTGCTTTCTTTCACTGTGAATCTAGAGTAAATTTCCTGAAACTGGGACACTACATATAACCTGCTAAATATTATTATGAAAAAAAAAAGGAGAGGAAATAGTTACCAAAGGAAAACGAGAGCTGGGCAACATTTTGGGTTTTTTTCCACAAACATTTTCAAAAGAAAATTAAGCTTCCATTTCATTCAACAAATTTCACTTTCCCTCCTGTTTTTCAGTGAAAAAGTTCAAAACAAAATTTAATTTCATTATGAAAAAATGTTTAAAATTTTCAGTTTCCCTGTCCCATGCTTTATTTTATTACTTTTTCCTTCTTTTTTATCCCAATGGAAAAGTGTAAAAAAAGAAAAACTGAGGGAAAAGCACCCCGTTAGCTTAAAAAACATATCACAATTTTGTAGTGGAAATTTAAAAAAAAATAAAAATGAGAAAAAGTGGGAAAAACTCATGGTCCCTTGACTTTTCTGCTCTGTCTCAGGGGGAGAGGGGGAAAGCTTCAGGGGGAGAGCGGTAAAAGTTTAACAAAGTAACAGTTTCTTTCAGTTTTCAAAACTTAAAAAATACTTTTCCAGTAGAAAAAAGTAAATAAGGAAAAACAATTTCCCCTTCTTCCAACATCCTTTCTAGTATGTGTGGGGGAAGGGTGAAAGCAGTAAAAAAAATGCAGATAATTTTCCCACAATTTTGAAACAAACAAAAAATATCAGATAAAAATATCTTGTTTTTAAATTTTTCATTTGGAATTTTTTCCCCATAAAATATTTCAATGAAAATAATTTCAGCCAGTTAGAATTAATGCCTTTGTCCTCATGAATTCCTATCAGTGTTTCTGCAAGTTGTTTAAATTCTCTGCCCTTCCTCCTCTGACTTTACTATCATCTTTCTAAAGTCTTCCAAATAATAAATTGGTTATTTGTTTTGTTCAGAAACTTAACTTCCCCTCCACTGACACAGAGTTTTAAGCAGTTTTTGTTTATTTTATTTGACAAGTAGCATTATTCCTAATGAAGTCATTGACAGGGCAGCTCCTCCGTGTAAATCTGGTTGCCACAGCAACCTTAACAGATAATTTGGTTTTCCTCATATCCTTGAGCATGTGGAAAAAGTCACACGCAGTATCTTGCCTACAGTGTATATTGAGCCACAAACACATTTTTTAAAAATTGACAATTTGTTTAGCCAGATTTTATCAGACTAATGGACCTAAGAGAAGTACTTTTATAAATAAAAGAATCTCCTCTTTGGATAAAGACTTGGAGTGGATGGCTTTAACATTGGGCCACGTGAAAGCTTTCATTACAGTGAATGCTACACACTTGTTAATAAACCTTGCTGTATGAGTCACTGTGAGTTTATCTGTAGTGGCTTCAAACAGCTAGCTCTAATCCCAGGGGAGTCAGTTTACAAATGCAGCCCACTGGCACTGAAAGGAAAACCATATAGATTCCTAGAGTTTAAGGTCAGATGGGACCATTAGATCATCTAGCCTGACTTCTGGTATATCACAGGACATTCATTCAGGGCCGGGTCCAGGGTTTTTTCGCCCCAAGCAGCAAAAAAAGAAAGCCGCGATCACAATCTGCAGCTCTACCACCACTGCTTCAGTCTTCGGCAGCTGGTCCTTTGCTCCGAGAGGGAGTGAGGGACCTGCTGCTGAATTGCCACCGAAGACCCAGATGTGCCGCCCCGGACAGTTGGCCGCCCCAAGCAGCTGCTTGCTGGTCTGGTGCCCGGAGCCGGCCCTGCATTCATTTCACCCAGTTATTCCTGCACTGAACCCAATCACTTGTTTTTGACTAAAACATAACTTGTGCTTGGCTGAAGCATATCAGCAGTACTCTATCAGCTCTCCTGCCCTGTGTTAACCTAATATTCTTGTGCTCATATGCTGATTTTAATCTCCTGGGCATTAGACTTACTAGTTTTGGTCAAACCATGCCTCATTTGGGGGCACTGGGACAAAGAAGCTTCTCTGAAGATGCAAGAGACCCAGTGCAGCAACAGTTGAAAGTACAGGATTCTACTACTCCTGACATACATTGTTTTAAAGATACTGTGAAAGGTAAAAGCAAGATCTCCCAAACATAGGGTACAGCTACACTTAAAATGCTCCAATGGCACAGCTGCAGCATGGACACTCACTACAGCAATAGGAGGGGTTATCTCATCGCTGTAGTTAATTCACCTCCCCAAGAGGCAATAGTTAGCTCGATGGAAGAATTCTACCGTCGACCTAGCACTATCTACATGGGACTAAGGTAGGCATAGCTCTATCTTTCAGTGGTACAGATTTGTCACACCCCTGTAGCTATGCCAATGTAAGTTTTCAGAGTAGACCAGCCCATAGAGAGACTAAAGCACCACCTGATGGTGCAAGTCCTTGCCTGGTGCATAGCGGGTTAAAAAATATGCTGAAGATCCGAGGGCAGAATGGAACCACTGTTATTTAAATAATAGATTCAATAAGACTTTTGTAATATGCATCCATCTTTCTTCTAAGCCCTGGTCTACACTAGGACTTTAATTCGAATTTATCAGCGTTAATTCGAACTAACCGCTCAACCGTCCACACCAGGAAGCCATTTAATTCGAACTAGAGGGCTCTTTAGTTCGAATTTGGTACTCCACCCCGGCAGGTGGAGTAACGCTAAATTCGCACTTGCTAGCTCGAATTAGGCTTGGTGTGGATGCTAATCGAACTTAGCAGCTCCGGGAGCTATCCCACAGTTCACCACTCTGTTGACGCTCTGGACAGCATTCCGAGCTTGGATTCTCTGGCCAGCCACACAGGAAATGACCCGCGAAAATTTGAATTCATTTTCCTGTCTGGGCGGTTTGAATCTGACGTTCTGGTTGCACATCGGGGCGAGCTCCGCAGCACCTGCAACGATGCAGAGCTCTCCAGCAGAGGAGTCCGGGCAATCCCAGAATAGAAAGAGGTCCCCAGCATGGACTGACCGGGAAGTCCAGGATCTGATCGCTGTGTGGGGCGAGGAGTCTGTGCTCTCGGAGCTGCGCTCCAACAAGCGGAACGCGAAGACCTTCGAGAAGGTCTCTAAAGCCATGAAAGACAAAGGATACAGCCGGGATGCGATGCAGTGCCGCGTGAAAGTGAAGGACCTAAGACAAGGGTATCAAAAAGTCAGAGCGGCAAACGGACGCTCCGGAGCCCAGCCCCAGACATGCCGCTTCTACGAGGCACTGCATGCCATTCTAGGTGGGTCTGCCACCAGTGCCCCACCAGTGACGGTGGACTCCGAGGACGGAATAGTGTACCGGGACAGTTCCCCCTCCCTGTTCGCCGATGGGGAAGATGAGGAAGGGTCTGTTGAGGACGGCGCAGGCGACATCGAACCCACTCCCGCTTTCCCTGACAGCCAGGATCTCTTCATCACCCTCACAGAGATCCCCTACCAACCGTCCCCGCCCGTTAACCCGGACTCGGAATCAGGGGAAGGATCAGGCGGTAAGTGCTACAAACAGGGATACATTTATTTTTTTAAGAAACAGGGATATATATAAAAAATAGAAATACTATATAACAATTTTTAAATATGAAACTAGACAAACAGCAGGTCTACACAAACAGCAATGGAGCAATAGTCCTCTGGGGATAGTTCAAAAAAGCTCTCAGAGAGCAGCTGGAAAAGCCTCAGCAAGAGGTTTCTTGGGAGAGGTGCTTTATTGGGTGCTCCGTTGAAGCACACTCTTCCGCGCCAGGCCATCCTCAGGTACAGGGGGACCATCGCCTCGACGAGCATGGCAGCGTATGGTCCTGGTCTGTGCAGGGCTTCTGTTAGCATCCGCTCTCTCTGTGTGCGCCTGACACGCCTCAGGGTGATGTCGTTGTGGAAGTGCTGCATCTAATTAGTGGAATTAGTGTACTGTTACTATTGTGCATGGTAGACTTTTACTTTGCATAAGAATGACCCTCGCTTAACAGAGTTTTACTTTGCATAAGAATGACCCTCGCTTAACAGCCACGTGTTGCAGGCCACAGAGGAAACGCATACAGGGGTCTTTCCCGTTCACTGGCGGGAGGTGCCGCATAACGCTCATCTTTTCTGCTTTGCACATTGCCTCCAGCAGGAGAGCACAGCTAAGCAGTAACTGATAAGCACTCTGTACTGTAAGGCTTACCAGGACTTTGTGCAAGAGGGATGCAGCTGTCTCTCCTCGCTTGTGCACTATCCAGTGCAATCGCGCCGCCAATGAGAGCGTATTCCGAAATCTCGGACTAGTTCCGAGATCTCCTGAGACTTGGTTCCCTGTTTGGTCTTCTTAACTGAAACTGACTAGACTGTGTTTACTGTTGGAAAACATGTATTTGTTCAAGGAAATCACCTACTTTTTCGCATCACACAGCTTCGGGTCCTTCCCGGACTGCCCCGCCATCCCCCTCGCAGAGGCTGGCTCAGATTAGACGCCGAAAGAAAAAGACAAGGGACGACATGTTCCAGGAACTGATGGCCAGCTCCAGAGCGGAGGCGGCAGAGCAGAGACAGTCGAGGGAGAGCCTGTGTCAGCAGCATCGCACACACATGGAACGGGAGGATAGGTGGCGGCAGGAAGACCAGCAGGCGACTCAAACGCTGCTTGGTCTAATGAGGGAGCAAACGGACACGCTCCGGCGCCTTGTAGATGTTCTGCAAGACCGCAGTCAGGAGGAGAGAGCCCCCCTGCAGTGCATCTGCAACCGCCCTCCAACGCCAAGAAGTCCTGTCCCCCCTCACCCAAAGTGACAAGACGGAGGGGCGGTAGGGGCCGTGAGAACTGTCCCTGCACCGCAGCACACCGATAATGTTCGAGACAACTGTCGCGCTGTAAATTTGTACAAGCTCTTTCCTTAAAGCATCAACCAGTCCCAACTCCAAGTTTAAACCCCCCACTGTGTACTACATTATTAAAAGCGGTTTTGTGTTACTGACTGTTTCCGTCATGTTTCTGGTGTCAGAAGACTTTCTGTTGTTCTGTAGGGGGGGGGGATTGTAATTTCACTGCATAGCCCACAGTGCCATGCTACAGACTTGGCTGCAGGGTCAACTGCAGGGCACACACAGACTGCAGTCACTAGGCACCAGGGACAGTCTGTGTGGTGTATGCTGCCCCGGGTCTTTCCTTGATGTGTATGCTTGTGCAGGGTCCTGGTGCCTGACATCCCAGAATGTAAAGGCAGGCTTCCCTTCACATGCACTTGGACCGTAGTCACGATCCTCCCCGGTGCCCTGAGCCCCAAAAAGAGACCTCATCCAGGGGCAGATACTCACCCTTCCCCACACCCCTCACCCCTTCCAACGCCCAAACCCACAGCCGTCATGTTAACCCCTATCCAAAGACGGCACCCCTCGCCCCTTCCTGCAAACCCACCCATCAGTGCACACCTTAACCAGCACAGAGTGCTTCCATGTTTCAACGAAGAAAGAGAAATGCAAAGTCAACGAAAGATTTATTATTAATTACTAAAACATGTCCTTAGTTTTAAAACGTCCTTCGGAACTGGGGGAAACTTGGTTTATGATCAGGCTCTCTTAAAATCAAGTGGACAGTCACAGGTTACCCTGCTCTGCGAGGAAACTCGCTTTCAAAGCCTCCCTGATGCATATCGCTTCCCGCTGGGATATTCTCTCAGCACGGGTGTCTGGCTGATCGTAAACAGCAGCCAGGCGATTTGCCTCAACCTCCCAAGCGGCCAAAAAGGTCTCGCCCTTGCTCTCACAGAGATTGTGGAGCACACAGCAAGCAGCAATCACTACGGGGATATTCTTTTCGCTGATGTCCGAGCGAGTCAGTAAGGTCCGCCATCTCCCTTGAGACGTCCGAAAGCACACTCCACCACCATTCTGCACTTGCTCAGCCGGTAGTTGAAGAGTTCCTTGTCTCTGTCCAAGGCGCCTGTATAGGGCTTCATGAGCCAGGGCATTAGCGGGTAGGCCGGGTCCCCGAGGATCACTGTAGGCATCTGCACATCCCCAACCGTTATTTTGTGGTCCGGGAAGAAAGTGCCTGCCTGGAGGCATCTAAACAGACCAGAGTTCCTGAACACACGCGCGTCATGAACCTTGCCCGCCCACCCGACGTTGATGTTGGTAAAACGTCCCCTATGGTCCACCACAGCTTGCAGCACCATTGAAAAGTAGCCCTTTCGGTTAATGTACTCGCTGGCCTGGTGGGCTGGTGCCAGGATAGGGATGTGAGTCCCATCTATAGCCCCACCGCAGTTTGGGAATCCCATCGCGGCGAAGCCATCTATGATGACCTGGACATTTCCGAGAGTCACTACCTTTGAGAACAGTTGCTCAACGATTGCGTGGGCTACTTGAATGACAGCAATCCCCACGGTAGATTTGCCCACGCCAAAGTGGTTCGCTACTGACCGGTAGCTGTCTGGCGTGGCAAGTTTCCAGAGGGCTATGGCCACTCGCTTCTGCACACTCAGGGCTGCTCGCATCCTTGTGTCCTGGCGCTTCAGGGCAGGGGACAGCAAGTCACACAGTTCAAGGAAAGTGCCCTTACGCATCCTGAAGTTTCGCAGCCACTCTGTGTCATCCCAGACCTGCAGCACTATGCGGTCCCACCAGTCTGTGCTTGTTTCCCGGGCCCAGAATCGCCGTTCCACACCATGAACTTGACCCATTGCCACCATGATCTCCACTGCCCGGCGTACCCTGCTTTCTGAGAGGTCTGCGCCACTCTCCTCACCGTGCTGCCGGAGCCTCCTCGCCCGGTTTCTCAGCATCTGACTGTGGAAGAGGTGGACGATAACGTGCGAGGAGTTGACAACGGCCATAAGTGCAGCGATGATCGCAGCGGGCTCCATGCTCGCAGTGCTGTGGCGTCCGCGCTGTAACCGACCAGACAAGGGCGCGAACAGATTTCCCGCCGGCGCTTTCAAGGAAGACAGGGAGGGCGGGATTGACGGTTCAATGACGACACATTTTTTCCCCCAGCATGCATTGGGGGGAAATCCCACAATTCCAATGGGCAGCGGGGAGTGCGGGAACTGTGGGATAGCTTCCCACAGTGCACCGCTTCCAAAGTCGAAGCTGGCCCCGTGAATGTGGACTCAGAAGTTCGAATTTGTGTATTTAGTATGGATACACAAATTCGACTTCATAAGGTCGAATCCACAAATTCGACTTAAGTAGATTCGAAATAGTCCTGTAGTGTAGACAAGCCCTAAGAATAAGTGTCTACAGCTCAACCTGGCAGCTAGTATGATTTTGTAAGACTATACATATTACATACTATATCAGGAAAGAAAAAAACCACACCCTCTAATGGACAGCATCTTCTGTATCTGAAAATCTGTCTCCAAATTTGGGGTCCTGAAAGAGCAGGATTGGGCAAATTGTTATTACTATTATTTATTTGCATTACCATAGTGCCCAGGAGCACTAGTCATGGACCAAGACCCCATTGTGCTAGGGACACACAACAAAAAGACAGTCCATGCCCAAAAAAGCTTCCAATCTGTGTGTAAGACAAGAAACCGCAAATGGATGCAGACAGATGGGGAAGAACAAGGAAACAAGAGACGATATCAGGTCAGCATGGTAGACAGTGGACTCAGCACACCTGCAGTCAAAGCATTGTTAAGTTTGTTGATGCATTTTATAGGAGGACTTTGAAGGAGGATACTGAGTAGCTTTGTGGCTGTCTATGGGGAGCATCTTCTAAGGGTGGAAGGCAGCCCTGGAAAAAGTATGAAGATGATCATTTGGAAAAAAAAAAAGAGGGCAATGGAAACTGGCATCATCAGTCAGTTGGATGCGGGAGTCAACATCTCGATAATGAGTGAGAGATGATAGGTCGGGTGGGGATAGGCCATATAGGGCCCTGAAAGTGAAGACAAACAGCTTGTGTTTGATGCAATAGAGAAGGGGGAGACAGTGCAGGCATGCAAAGATAGGGGTGACATGGGCAAATTGATGCACTAAAAAAATGATTTAATTAATGCATATACAATTTTGATGCTTATACCATTAGCCTGTAGCCACAACAGACCAAATGCACCTAGATCTCATGAGCTTAGATCATTCTTGAATGTTGGTTATGCTCTTACTGTTTGATCTACACGGTGAGTGGGATTTGGTCCACGTATTGGGTGCGATTCAAGAGCGTAAAGTGACCATGTATCACTGTTGCGCTGTGATCTGTACAGGTTACCAGTGTATTTCTGAGTGGAATTCAAAGTGTTATTTCTTAGCCTATGCCAACATCACTCAGTATAGTATACCTGAAAAATTTAGTATTTGGGTAATTGTTGGTGTAGTATGAAGGTGGGGGTATTTATTTATTTTTCTGTAATTAGGGTGGTACTATTGGGCAGGCTGTTGTTATTAGTAATTGTCATTAATGATATTTTACCTATTGAGAATTTAAAGTTATTACAAGTGAGCTCAAAGTGCTGGATGGCATCTTTTTTAACGTTATAAATGACAATAAATAAATTAGATCAATAAAATATGGCCCTCAAGGTCTGACATGAATCTGCCAAAAATGAGAAAATTCAAATGTAAGAATGACATTATGGCCGAGGTCAGAAACATAATCAATCAGAAATTACTTCTTGGGGTTCTTTACATGTTTTTCATCTAGTACCTCCCTACCATATTTGTGTAATTTACAAGTTAGAGCATGTTTTTTAGCAACTGTCACAACTCTGACTGCAACCTATATGAGAAATCAAGTTTGATGATATGTGAAGCAGAAATAATTAATGACAATCAAAATTTGGGAAGCAGATTTACCTGGCAGTTTTGTTGATAATGCACAAAGTAAAGTTCAACATAACTTGCTCTCTATTATTAAATACTTGTCAATGCAGTAGGAAGTTATGTCTCAAAAGGCAGATAAGGAGCAGTTCTTCTTAGTAATAAGGTGCTATGAATATTTTTAGTAATTTTCCCTATAACTACAGTTAGACTTGCACTAGCATGAAGAAAAGGTAAAATGATACATGTGGTGAGGATAGCTGTAACTAGGGCTGGTGCAAAATTTCACATCAAAACCATTTTTGATGGAAAATTGGGTTTTAAATTAAACAAAACATGTTTTGTGAAAAGTGTCTGCTGTCCATGGAAAATGTTTTCATTGAAAAACTGAATACCTGTAGACCAGAAATTTTTCAGATTTTGAATGGAAAACAAAATATTTCAGTTAGAAAACAAAATATTTTGATTCTGAAATGCCACTGCAGTGCATCATGGGAGTTGTAGTTTGGGTGCTTTCTGTCCTTAGTTTCCTCTACTGGCAGGGCTCACCAGCAAGACTTCATCTTCTGTGATGATGATGATGCACCATGGCCCTGGGACTGCCATGAAATGAAGCAAAAATACATTTAGTTCATTTAAACAACATTAATGGTCAGACCTAAACAAACCAAAGCTGGGCTCCCTGGCCTGATGTATCATCTCTCTAGACTCAGATGGAAGATCATGGTACATCAGCCAGGGAGCCCAGCCTTTACACAAAAATAGGAGCATGTGATCCTGCACTAAAACTCCCTGCGGAAGCAGGCGGCATTTCAGAGTTGAAATATTTTAGACTAAAATATTTTGGATTTTTTGCTAATAACATAAAAAAAATATTATTGTTGTTAAAATTTTCCCTGTGAGGCTGGGGGGCACAACACACTTTCTGACCAGCTGTAGGTATTACAGTCGTCATTCGGACATTTCTTGGCTTTAG
Source organism: Mauremys mutica (assembly GCF_020497125.1). Lineage (NCBI taxonomy): Eukaryota > Metazoa > Chordata > Testudines > Geoemydidae > Mauremys > Mauremys mutica. The sequence goes on from NC_059075.1 coordinate 15,163,251, forward strand.
TCTGTTAGGTCTGACCATTAATGCTATTTAAATGGACTTTTGCTTCATTTCATGTTTTAAAACTAATTTTGAGTTTTTCAGACCTCTCCTGCAATGATATTATTTAATATGAGCAAAAATATACTTGTGAAATGAAAGGAACAACCCCAACCTCCACATAGTGAATTAATGTGTTAATTGCAACAAAACTGCGCTAATGCAAATCTTAGGAACCCATATTCAGATAAACATGGTTTGATGTGCTACATTTAAAAAAAAGATTTTTCATTTACAAACTCACATGTTTGTGTGGATGGCTCGTAATTTAAACCATGCAGATGTGCTTGAATCCCATCCCACCTACTTCAGATTCTGAGTGCTCTCAATATGCTGTCTAGGCGAGGCATGGATGATGCTAGTGAGACCCATGTCTAACAGAACAGGTAGTACTTGCTTTCCCATACAAACAGGGCTTCCTCCAAATCCCATTTAAGTCAATGATAGGACTCCCACTGACTTCCTCAGTAAGCTCTGGATCATGCCCATATCAGACAACACCTTGCTGGCATCATCTGCTGCATGCTCCTCTAGTAGCAGCCTCAGATCTAATGAGGTGCCTCACCTGTTAAAAGGATTCCCAGTGAGTGGCCTCCCTCCTTCATTCAGGGTGCTGATATAGTCCTTCCACTTCTTCCATCTCCCTAGCTATCACAACCACCTTGATTTTATTGAAAGTGAACCTAGAGCAGCTCCTTCAGTACCATTCCCCAGCCTCACGCAGATATGGAGTCATTCGTTCTGCCACAGTAGCAGGATCCGACAAAACAGGTAGACCTGAGTGCCAGCAGCATACCAGACAAACTGCAGCCCATGCCTTCTTACTTCCCCTCCAGATGCCATATACACATGTTGTGAAAGAAGACAGAACCCTGCTATACACCATATGCAAGAACACTTGGGTTAGAAGAGTTGCCTTAAAGCACCCTCTGGAACCATCCATATAAAAATCAACAGAGCCACAATAACACAGCTCCATTTGTTCCGGTTAGAGACCACTGATAAGTCAACAACATCTCGTGCTCAATGGTATCCAAAATAGCTTATAAATCCAGAAGAATCAATTGTGGACATGTTTTTTTTTCAACCATGGCTCCAGGAGATTATCTACCAATGCTACCAGCAGGGGCAGCTCTAGAAATTACACCGCCCCAAGCAGGGCGGCGCGCTTGCCGCCCTTCCCTGGTCCCGCGGCTGGGGCAGAAGTGTCTGCGGCGGGTGCGCTGGTCCCGCGGATCCGGTGGAGCATCCGCAGGCATGCCTGTAGAAGCTCCGTCCGAGCCGCGGGACCAGCGCACCCGCCGCAGTCATGCCTGCGGCAGGTCCGCTCGTCCCGGGGCTCCGGTGGACCTCCCGCAGGCATGACTGCAGAAGGTCCGCCGGAGCCAAATGCCGCCCTGCCGGGACAATGCCGCCCCACGCGCCTGCTTGGCGCACTGGGGTCTGGAGCCGGCCCTGGCTACCAGTGTGGTCCCTGTCTGATTCCCAGGCCTGTAACGAGATTGTCACTCTAAGGATTCTAGTTACCTGAGCTGGCTACTCTGAGACAACCTTCTCCACATCTCCCTCCCCCCACAAATGGAAGAGTTGGCTAAGACTGATAATTGGCAAGATCATCAGCTTCAAGAGAGCAGAGGCTTCACCAGTGCCTCTATAAAAATTCCTGTCACTCTGCATTCACAAAGAGAGTGAGTGACAATCACCACCAAAAATGGGCAAATGTCGCTGTGCGCTTTAGCTAGTCAGGGGGAACTCAATTCCTAATCACAGGTTGTGGCTCAAAGTTTCCCAAACTTCTCCAGAACTTCTGTAAGTAACCATGGACAAAATTCAGGCAGCAAAAACCAAGCACTAAACCCCCTCAAGACAGACATAGTTAAATTTGAACCTGGGCAATTTCATCCACAAAATAACATGCATGTTCCTCACAGTGAGAAAAACCTGATTCTATAACCTGAGTCATACTGCAGAATCAACAGAACTAAAACGATCTCAAGTGATATTGCCCTCAGTGCATGCCAGTAACTCCCACTGGCATCAACTGAAGTTGGACTTATAGATCAAGGGCAGCAAATGCTCTTAAATGGTATTTAAATAGAGTTTTTAATATTTGGTAAGTCAAGACACTACCCTGGTCCTCTTGAAGTGATGGCAAAACTTCAGTTAGAAGAGAAAGGCCTCCACCAAGTACCTGATGTTTGGGGGAATTTGAATTTTGGGGAAGTTTGGATCAGCATCTGAATCTGAAATTTGCACTGCAGATCCATCTCCACAATAAATCATCAGGGCCAGATTCTCAGCTGGTGTAAATCAAAATAGCTCTATCAGAGCTACACCAATTTACACTAGCTGAGTATCAGTCTTCAGTGTACATTTTAAATGGGCTATATAAAATTAAATGATGTTTGGACTTTGGCAATCTCCCAATGACTTCAAAACGTCAGTAGGAGCTTCCTGTGCATCAAGCCTACCTGCCCAGGCCCCAAGTGTCTAAAATATGTAATACAATCCACCCTAAGACAAAAGTTGGGGCTATTTATCAACAGTTTGGAATTAAAAATCTTTATAATGCAAGAATCTGTAGGATTCGATAAGTGTGAACCATTGTTCAGAAACCATCTGAAAGACTAAGGGCTTATCTAAACAGGGGGGAGGAATAGCTCAGTGGTTTGAGCATCGGCCTGCTAAATCCAGGGTTCTGAGTTCAATCAGTGAGGGGGCCACTTAGGGATCTGGGGCAAAATCAGTACTTGGTCCTGATAGTGAAGGCAGGGGGCTGGACTCAATGACCTTTCAGGGTCCCTTCCAGTTCTAGGAGATAGGATATCTCCATTTATTATTAAACTGCATTAAGCCCCAAAGTGAATTAAATTTATGAATTAAACTAGACCAGAGGTGGTCCACGAGCTCCATTCAGATGGGCCATGATAGTTTCCTTTAAGGTGTGCAGCTGAGCAGCTGCACACAAGCGAATGAAGGGCCACCCTCTTAATTAGTGGAGTCGCACAGGCATGGCTCCACTGATTAGGTGCCTGGACCCTGGAAAAGACACACAAGTAAGATGAGGTGGTGGCCTTGGGGGGAATAGAGGGTAGGTGGGAGGAGACAGTGGGGTGAGAAGAGGGGGTGGGGGGAACTTGGGATGTACAGGGCTGTGACGGCCAGAAAAAGAGGCGACTTTCTCCAGCTCCAGGGCTTCCCGGCCTCAGCTCTGTGGCAGGAGAGAGACCCCTCCTTCCTTCTCAGCCTCAGCTCTGTGAAAGATGAAAGATGTAGCTCTGGGACTGTCGTGGCAGGGAAGAGAGCGCACATCCATTGCAATAGAAAGGTAAGACTACTGATATTGAAATATGAGTTGTGTGCTTTTATTTGTAGAACAAAAAAATGTTAATTATTATTAAGGTTTTTTTATATAGCACTTTTATCCAAAGCGCTTTACAATAGTTAGCTAATGCTATAAACAACATTTGGAAAGATTATTAAGTGGTCCGCTGAGACCCTCAGCAATTTTCTAGTGGTCCATGGAAAAAAAAAAAGTTTGAGAAGCACTGAAACAGACCAAATTAAGGCCACTTAAATTCTGAATTAGAGTGTCTACACAAAGGTTTAATGCAGTTTAGCTAATCTATTTAAATTCACACCTTTAGTTAGTTTGGATTAATTTTCCCGAGTGTCCACATGAGACAAGCAGTTGTAGCCATGTCGGTCCCAAGGATATTAGAGACATAAGGTAGGTGAGGTAATGTCTTTTATTTGGACCGATTTATGTTAGAGAGAGAGAGACAAGCTTTCGAACTACAAAAAGAGCTCTGTGTGGCTCGAAAGCTTGTCTCTCTGACCAGCTGGAGTTAGTCTAATAAAAGATATTACCTCACTCATCTTGTCTCCCACAAGACAAGTGCTTAGTCCATCCTAGGTTTATTGCATCATTTGCTTTCTAACTGTGTAGTACGTGTTAGTTTGTGCCACTGTGAACAACCACCATGTATGCCGACGTTCCATGGCTTAATCGCAAGTATGCATTTGAGCCCAGAGAGATTTTGTGTAATCAATGTAATAAGATTTACTTTTTATATCATCTGTAGCGCAGCACTAAGCACACTGCAGTACTCTACATTCACACACATGCACACAAAAATCTCATAATTCAACTGCTGCAGTTTCAATAAAAACCTCATTCTAGGCAGGATGGGCCAAATCTTGAAGTCCTTACCCTTAAATAAAACATTATATTTACCTCATCATCTCACAAAAACGACGTGTACATATGTGCAAGACCTGGATTTTTCATTTCACAGGAAAATCCTCCATTTCAAAAAAATTTCCATTCCAAAATAGAACACACACAAAATATTTTGAAAGTTTCCTGTGAAACAAAATTTCAAAAATAATTCACTTCAGGTCAACCAACATGTTTCATTTCAGGTCAAATAAAACATTTTGTTCCAATAAAATCAAAACATTTTGTTCGGACTTTGACTATGACGTAATATAAAATTTTACAAATTGAAATGACAAGTCATTTTGAAATGGAGAAGTGAAACATTCCCTCCACAAAAGGTTGAAACAGATTTAAAACACTTTTTTTTAAAACCAATTTTTCTTTCAAGGGAAAATTGTGTCAAAAGTCGACACATTTCTGCCAGGTTAATGTCTTAAGAGCCAGGCTGTTGTGCTCTTATACACATTGAATTTACCTATATTGAAGTAAATGGGACTTTTCGTGTTCACCCACATGAGTAATGGTAGCCCAACCTAGCACTAATAAATGAATATGAATCATGATGCAGTAAACAAACATATTTTGACATATTTAATTATAAGATGATTGTCAATTTCTGTTGAAGCACAGATAAGCACAGAGAGTTTAGGTGGTGTCAGGAAAAGCTTTTTGAAGTCATCTAGTCATCATGTACATCCCACGTTTATTTTATTTTTCTGTGTCACTGTGTTAATTGACTAATTCTCAATAACAGCTAGAGAAAACCATATGTGGGTCCCTCAGAAGCAAGCCATTTCCTCAACTCAGCCTGTTTTGCACATATTTTATTTAAAGCAGAATTTAAACATGGTGACTATGGTCAGAGGGACCACAATAAGGGATGTGGAAAACATGATACAAACAGAAGAAAGAGATCACTCACTGGAATTCATCTATATGAAATCTACCCATCCATTTAGGTACTTACATGGCCCTTAATGCAACAGTATCTTAGTATTTTCATCTATTACGATCAGGATTACTAATCGTAATAAGGCACGCTGTCTTTCTTGCTTATTTGTGGAGGGTAAAACCTTAAATAATCTTCAGGATTCTACACGGAAAAAGCAGCAAAGAGTCCTGTGGACTAACAGAAGTTTTGGAGCATGAGCTTTCGTGAGTGGAAATTTTTATGGAAAAAATTAATAGTGTGTGTGGTTTTAAACATCTGACAAAGCTGATACTCTGTATGGCAGGTGCTGTCTGCAGACTGCTGGACAAGAGGAGATTATTCAGTTGAGCAGTGTTTACCTCTATGTATAGGCCTGACCTGAGCAATGAATGAAAGGGATCCACAATGCTGGTGGCTAACAGGTGACGCTGTAAACTGTTTTTTACTTGCTGGGCAGTAACTGGTGAGATCATCATCTTGGAGAGACAGTTTCTTCAGTACTGGCAGGATTACTGCATGCTTTAAAGTGGGCCTCAGGATTCCTCACTCAAGGAGATGTTCTGTCTCTGCTAGCAGTGGTCCCAGACATTCTCTGGCCTCTCACTAGCCAGGAGGGGCAGGAATAATTTCCACTGAAGGAACTGCCAGCAATTTTGCAAGACAATGAGCCATCCCTAACCTAGATGCACCTGCATCTCTTAGCCAGATATTAATAAGCACATCAATTAGCATGATGAGACTTTTGTAATGCAGCCTTCTGTAAACGTGGGTTATATAGCAACAATATTGCACTGTAAAATAATTTAATTAGTCTGGTGATATTGTGCACATATAATAATCTGAAAACACCTTAAAAGGAACTCTAAATCTTTATGTAAAAAAAAGAACCCCAAAAAGCAACATTACCCACCACTTTATTTTCAAAATAATCTGTAACAGAACTTTATTATATGGTTAGCACATTTAAAGGAAAGACAACTAAAGAGACTCTATATTAGAGGCAGTGCCATTTATTTAGAGGAAAGTGATGAGCAAAGTTCTGGAAATGTACATCATATAAAGCTGGCAACATAAAATCAAGGAAAGTTCCAAAAAAGGATATCGTTTTAAAAAGCTGAGTGAAATACTATTCAACAATCCCTTTATCTGACGTTAGGAGAGAAGGAAAAGAATGAAGAATTAATACAGGCTGGAGTTTCATTTGCAATGCATTAGATAATCATTTTGTCAGCTGTGGGCAAAAGAATGTAGGGTTTTAGAATTCCATTGCCTCTATTACATATCGAGTGCACGTGGTCCATTTGAAACCAGTAGAAGAAAGCTGCAATTAATTTTATGAAAAAGAAAACCTGTATAACTCTGAGTTCTTTCATATAATCTACATTACTGAAGGTGTTAAATTAACATCATTCTGACTCCAAACCACTTTCATTACCTCCAGCAACCGAGACACACACTTCTCTGAGATTACTATTGCTTTGATCACTGGTGGAGGTGTGAGTGCGGAATTAAAAAGGAAGACCAAAAAATGCAAAACACATCCATGTGGTGACCTTGGTTGGCACAATTATTAGATTGTTTTTTACTCTAAAAAAAACAAATTTAAAATTTGGGATGGTCCCAAAGCAAATCTCCAAGTTGGAACTCCCCCAAGTCTTTGGTGGAATTTGAACTCCAAACCTGTGTCCAAATTTCACATCTCAGTCCTTAAACTCATAATAGGCAGACCCAAAACACTGCCCTACTGAACCCGATAATTTTAGGGTGTTTGAAATATGGGTCTGAATTTTATGGTCCATACTTAATCTAAATAGAAAAACCGCAAAGGAAAAAATGTTCCACGGAACACTTACATAGGAAAGTTAATTAAAAATGCACCAAAAAGCAATTAATGTCCTCTCGTTCTTTTAAAAAATTAATACAGCTTTTAGGGAGTGCAGCTGCACTGAAATTGTCAGAGCAGATGGAACTTTATGGTTTTCTACACAAACTCCAGCTATTAGTCTGAGGTGGCACCAAAACTGGATGAATTCCCCATCTATTTATTTTAGGGGGTTCTGTAACTGCCTACCACAGGGTTTCTCGCTTTGGGTGTTGGCCACTGCCATTAACAGGACACTAGACTAGATAAACCACTGTTCTGATCCAGTCTGGCCATTCCCAGATCCTACAGGGCTCATCACCGTAGTAGCTAAATACTTCCCTGGCACCTGATGCACATCTTCATGCACTCTTAGCAGACTTCATACATTTTCCACTATTCTTCATTGCCTGGATAACGAGGTTCTGTTTGGAGAATCATTTTTTACAACTGTCATCCTTAGAGTTATTTTCAGTGTAGTTTTACCTGTGCTTGTCCCAGGATATTGCAGAGACAAGGTGGGTAAGGGAATATCTTTTATTGGACCAACTTCTGTTGGTGAAAGAGACAAGATTTCAAGCTACACAGAGCTGGAAGAAGCAGCTCTATGTAGCTTGCAAGCTTGTCTCTTTCACCAACAGAAGTTGGTCCAATAAAAGGTATCTCCTCACCCACCTTGTCTCCCTCATTAGAGCTTGGCAACCAACCTTTTTTTTCGGTTCACAGGCAGTTTCAAAAACGTTGGTTCAGGTTGGACTGCATTAGTTGCAATTCATAGTCATTCATAATGAACACAATGACAATGAATAGTCAACGGGCCAGAGAACAAAAGAAAGAATGATTGTATAGCCTGATGGTTAGGGGCCCTCAACAGGGAGGTGGCAGGCCCAAGGTCAAATCCCTGCCCTAATGACTACTTAATTACTTATAGAAAGTGGAACAGTTTCAACAGGAATGATTGAGAGCCCCCCATACCAGAATATCCAAGAACCTAGTGGCTAGAGCAGGGGTTGGCAACCTACGGCAGGCGTGCCAAACACGGCACACGAGCCGATTTTGAGCGGCACGCAGCTGCCTGCCGCGGTCCCGGCCCCCAGCCCCTCAGCCCCCCCGCCCACCGCTCTCCCCTGCAGGGGCAGGAGGCAGAAGCTTAGTTCTGCAGCAGCCAAGTTTCCCCGTCCCCCACTTCTTCCCCCAGTGTGGTGCTTTCCTGCCCCGCCCCCTCTCCTTCCCTGCGCCAATCAGCTGATGGCCCTAGCGAGGGGGAGCACGTGCAGGCAGCTCCGTAGAGGACGCAGAGAGAGGTAGGGATGGGGGTGGAACAGGGCACATCCCTTCCAGCCCCCAGCCCTGAGCCGCTCAGGGCAGGGGGCTAGGAGCACCCCTATGGGCCGAGCAACCCAGCCCTCTGCCCTGACCCCCCACATACACTCAGCATTCTGCCCTGCAGCCCCCATAACCCCCCAACCCTCTGCCCTGACCCCCCCCCACACAACCTTCTGCCCTGCACCCCCAACACCCCCCAGCCCTCCGCCCTGCACCCCCTACACCCCCAGGCCCTCTGCCCTGAACCTCCCCCACCCCACACACCCAGCCTTCTGCCCTGCATCCCCACAGCCCCATCCCTCTGCCCTGAACCCCCACACACACCGAGCCCTCTGCCCTGACCCTTGACCCCCCCACACACCCAGCCTTCTGCCCTACACCCCCCCACACACCCCAGCCCTCTGCCCTGATCCCTGAACCGCCCCCACCCCAGCCTTCTGCCCTGAACCCCCTCCCCTAGCCCTCTGCCCTGACCCCTGAAACCCTCCCGCCGCCTCCCCAGGTCTGGGGTCCCGGCCGCAGGCCCTGCTCAGCCCGCTGCTGGCCTAGGTGAACAGAACCCCAGGCTGGCAGCGAGCTGAGCAGGCTGGCGGCGTAAGATCAGCATTTTAATTTAATTTTAAATGACGCTTCTTAAACATTTTGAAAACCTTGTTTACTTTACATACAATAGTTTAGTTATATAATATGGACTTATAGAAAGAGACCTTCTAAAAACGTTAAAATGTATTACCGGCACACGAAACCTTAAATCAGAGTGAATAAATGAAGACTCGGCACACCACTTCTGAAAGGTTGCTGACCCCTGGGCTAGAGCCTGAGAGAGATAGACCCAAGTTCAAATCCCTTTTCCACATCAGGTAGCAGGAGGAACTGAAACGTTGTCTCCCACATCAGTGCTCTAACTACTAAATCAAAGGTTATAAGGGGGAGGCTCCCACCTCCTCCCACTGTTTCTCTGAACAAAACTATTCAGCGAATTAGTGTAAAATTTGTAAACAGTTTCAAGTTGACTAAACCTGCAATTTTCAGCAAATAAAGTATGCATCAGAAAAACTTCCCCCCAGCTCTAGTCATCATGCTGGTCAGGGTTTCTGTAATGTCTCCTGAATGTTTTCAGCCTCTGGATTAGTCTGCTCTCCTGCAGAAGTTCTTTCCACAGCTGAATCCCCTCCACTGAGTACGATTTATCTCCAGCTTTGACATACTTTGTCCCAGGCTCTGCAAGCTGGATTGCCCCACAGGAATGCAGCTGTCTCAGTGAGACATGGACAGAGATACATTTGCTGATGTAGTTGTCTGACCCATTGAGCTCTGAAGTTCAGGACCAAGGCTTTGAATCTTGATTTTCAGTGGTACTCAAGCACTTTGGAAAATGTTCCCTATTTCCCTGAACATAAGGTATGGCAATACATTCAATCCAAAATAAGTATCAGTGGCTTATTATGAGAATTTGTTCAAATCTACAGAAACAAGAGGTCCTAATACAGCATGTGATAATAGTATTGCTTTAATATTTGAAACAATGTAGGAAAATCTTGCATATTTTATAGGCTGGTTAAAAAAAACATACTAGAATGACATACTACAGCACACAGTACAATTAGAGCTAGTTGAGAAATAAAAGCTTGTTTACAGAAAATTAAAAGTTTCAAAGTTTAGACATTTTCTAAATGGACACATTTTTGTTTTTTTCAAAATGTTTCATGATTTTCCCCCTCATTTTAAAAACCTAGTATTGAAAAAGGCTATCTGTTTTTGTAAATGTTGATAACTAATCAATTTGTCATGTTTATGAGAAAAATGTTGGAAAAAATATTCAAAAGTAGCACAATCTTTTTCTTTCCAAAAATGACAACTTTTTACAATGTCAACAATTTATTTTACAAAAAAAATGTTTAAAAAATGGCCACTTTTGGACAAAACAACTTTCTGTTCAATAAAGTTTCAACAAGCAATAGATAGATTTTGATGTCGCTGCTTCTTCTTGAGACTGTCATGCAGGACATCATGGCTGAAAATATACTGTACAGTAACTAATTCATATATAGCATTACAAAAGAGACCAGATACAGTCAATGTAAATGGTAAAGGTAGGGAATATCTCTCACTTTACATTGGCACAGTGCCTAGCACAATGGAATCTGGATTCCTATTGGCCTTTTGGGCACTAACTCAATGCATATAATTAAATTAATAACAGTGATAATAAAAGTAAACTGACACATTTGTCCTCAAGAAAGGGTTTCCATTGTTCATATAATCTTTTCACAAAAATAACTCTCCCACTAAACTATGTTCAACTCACAGAGACATTGCTTTATAGTTCATCTTCCTCATTTGCATACAGCTGGATGGGAGGAAGACATCCAAAGTTTATGAAGAGGTCTACATCTTGAGTAACTGGTTTAAAGATTTAGCGTTAATGCTTTTTGCTGGTCTCTGATGTTCATGGAGAAACATAACAGAAACATGTCTAGGCAATGGTAATCTAGGTCCGTTTCACAGTGTGTGTGGTTTTCAGGCACATTCTGTATGAAAAGCAGAGATTTATTTACTTGGTAGTGCTACCAAGCTCATTCTCTTCCACTATCATATCTCTACCAAAACTTTTGTATTAATTAAGAAAGCTGAGGCTGGAACTAAGGAATTGGAAAGTGGAATGGAATTACCTTCCTCGCATGGCATTAATGTTACCATTTCCTTCAAAATGTAGCAAAATGTTGACAATCGTATTAAAGATCAAGAGTCAGAATAAGTGCTCTAGGCTTTTTCAAAGAAACCATCATCATATAAATTAGTAACACCTTATAGGTTATCCTTAACTTGTGCATTAACTATAGCAACCCGGGTGACTGCAATATCTGTAAGGCACCTGTCACCAGATAAGAAAAACTCTGGCCTGAGAAATGTCCTGGAGGACTAGCATCATATTAAAAATGGTATGTATGCTGCATGTTCCCAGGGCACATAAAATATTTACCTCCATAATATTAAGTATATATACACACACTTCAGTTTGGATTTACCTTCAGAGATTCAAGAAATTATTAAAACAATTTTGTTATTAGGCTAGCCAGCCTTTACGGTTTTGACATTATATCAGAGCTCTCTCTTCCGTTTATTAAATTACTTCTACCATCCAAAGCCTGAACTTTTCTTTTTCTCTAATGCCAACTTACATTAGAAGTTAAAGTTCTCCCATTTTTCCTACGGGGGGCATACTTCCTGCCATTCCAAGGAGCAAGTGGTGAGCAAACAACTTGCTCAACAGCTGGCACCATTTTAAAACACACACACACACACACACACACACACACACACACACACACACACACACCCACACCCTCTTTAGGAGCAACTTACTCCTCCCTTCAGGAGTGTCAATGCAACCCCTGTATCACAAACCTTCTCATGGCTAGTCTAAGTGGCTTTCATCACCCCCTAAGGTGAGAACTGCTCATGTGTCTACATCTCCAGCATTACATGCATGTCTATAGACCAGTACAGGTTCCCATGAACAAAGGTCTCTTCAAGACCCTTCTAAGCAATTATTTCCCTTGACAAACACCCCATAGTTATTAGCTATAGTTGTTTCAACATAAAATATTTTTTCTTCTGTTGAAGCTTCCTGCAAACAAACTTAGCATCCATCTTGTATAACTTTGCCAGGCCTCAGTTATGAAACAGCTGTGCCATCAACATTGCTGCTTGAATCACAGCTGAGACAGGACTTTATTCTGGTACCCACTGAGATTACTGTTAAATTGGCACCTGAAATGCACAGGCAGTGCTTTGCCAGCACCTACAATGTCTACAGTCAAACAAAGGATTTGTGCCCTAGTATCACCATTTGGTCTGCATTTAAACAAATACCACACAATAAGACCGTCACCTTAACACTTTAGTGAGTACAAAACAAATGGGACAGACATCACCATGTTTGCTGATCCAGTGCTAGGCTATGACACAGCCATTAGTGCTGGTTGCCTCACAGCTGCTTTAAGACTTCATTTTGGAACCCAGTGATGATATTGTGGCAAGAATTTAACACTGCTTATCTGAGATGGTAGAAAGAACTCTGGACTTTTCAATACACGGCATTACTGAATAAATAATAAATTTGCTCTAATGATGTTTGCCCCACGCATTCTGGTAGGGTTAGCAATTTGGAAATAGAGCTGCTTAAAAAATGGATTTTTTCCCACAATTCTTGCCCCCACCCAAAAAAAATTCAAATTATTGATGAATATTTTTGTGATCGATTTTTTGAACTAGCTCTAGATGAATTTTTTACCAAAAAAGTTTGTTAAAAAAATTCAGCTAGTTTTTCTAAATCAAAATTTCAACAACAACAAAATCAAAATTTGGAAGATTTCAACCAATCACAATGATTTGTGATCATTAGTTGAACATAAAATCCCAAGTTTTGTCAGTGTAGCTCTTTCATCTCCGAACTATTCAGAAGATGTAGCCTTTTCTTCCAGATATGAACCTTCCCACAAGGGACCTAGAGGATAGATTATTGCAGTACACTCTGTTGAAGTCTGCCCTTGAAAACCACTTGTTAATCACAAGTACAAGAGTGAAGACTGTAGCAATGTAGTTACATAAGGGTCTTGGGCTGTGGGAGTTGGTGATCTCCCAGCTGCATGAGCTTCACTTCTGCTTATTGTTTAGTGAGTCAAGATCTGAATATCCAGTAGATAAAGGACATAAAGCACATAAACCCCTTATTGTATCTGCACATAAAGACCTTGGCAACAAAGCAAATTTAAATGAACTTTCCAATTAACATGATTAGGTCTATAGTGTGACAAAAAGAAGAGAAGGGAAAAAATAAATGAAGGAAGTGAAATTTAAGAGTGAGGAAGTGTAAGTTAGGGACAATTTTACATAACAGGCTAATTTAGATTCAGAGGGAAAAGGGGTGTTAGGAAACAGTGAAAAATTCCTTGTCCAGCAGTTAAAATGTTGTAGCCCAAAGTCTCATGTCTAAAATTAATGCACTACAGGAGACTGGATAGTCCATAAGAAGAAAAGTATTGGGATACAAAGTCTTTCCCCTCTTCAGTACATCGTTGGTGTGACCTAAGTGCTGCTGAGTAGCCATTATATTCCTTTCTGAGCTCAAATTCAGGGAAAATTCACTCAAATCAATATCCTTAGATTAAGTCCGCAGAAAAAGAAGGTACAAGGCTAGACCAGAAGAAGCCACCAGCCCGGTATGCCCCAAATATGCCAAATTCTAAAACTTATTTATAGAAGTACCTTCTCCCACCTCCTCTGAGATGACATTCAGCAGCAAAAAAGGAGGAAAAAAAAATCTTGAGCATTGGTGGTGAAAAATATATTCTGATACAGACAATCTAGGACAAAGAATTTCTGCAAACCTTCAACAGGGTGGTGAAGGAGGCAAAGAGAGCCTTCCTATCCTCTACTATCAAGGCTACAAAATCTTCCCCCAGAGAACATTTCTGGACAGTAAATTGCTTTGAAAATCCAGACTGCCTCCATTCAACCACAGAAGCAGCAAAGAGTCCTGTGGCACCTTATAGACTAACAGATGTTTTGCAGCATGAGCTTTCGTGGGTGAATACCCACTTCTTCAGATGCAAGTTCAACCACAAACAACCATTCAACCACAAAACAACACATTTCACCTGCATGTAGCATGGCTTTTTGGACCACCAAGACCAACGGTATGTCTATACTACCCACTGGATTGGCGGGTAGTGTTTGATGCATCAGGGATTGATTTATCATGTCTCATCTAGACACGATAAATCGATCCCCGAATCGACGCCTGTAATTCAGCTCGACAGGAGGAGTAAGTGGAGTCGACGGGGGAGCTGCAGCGGTCGATACACCACTGTGAGGACGGCCAGGTAAGTTGAACTAAGATACTTCCACTTCAGCGACATGAATAGCGTAGCTTAAGTTGCATATCTTAGTTTGAACTCACCCCTGCCCCCCAACCGTGTAGCCCAGGCCCAAGACTCTGAGAAAGTGACTAGAAACTACACACACATTTTTATTTGAAAGAAAATGTTTTCCAATGAACCTTGTCTGACCACTGAATAAATTAAAAGTAAAAGGCTATTTGTAATCTAGCTAATCTTTTCTCATTCCTTGCCCATTATAGAACATGTTTAGAACGGTCTTGGTTAATAAATATCAAAAGGAGATTCAGCTACTATACCAAAGTAATCACATTTCACTGAACTTTCTCAGATTTTAAGACACAATAGCTACCTTTCAATTTATGATTTTTTTTAAAGAAATCATTCCCCTTCCTGGTACTGCTGAACAAACAGGCTATTGCTAATGCTAGAATCTGTGCACTGTAAGGAAGGGCAGACTTCATACAAAAGGGACTTGACTGCTTCTCTTTAACCACAGACTTAGCTAATAAAATCATTAAATTATTCAGGGTTAGCATGTGACCAATTAACTCAGCACTGTGAAAGAATTAACCTGATGCATTTAGGAGACTTAAGCTTAGACATCTGAGACACCGGATACTTTCACAAGTCCCTACTTTGAGACAGGATGGCGTGTTACTTTTATCAACAAATATTCCAGCTGACTTACTTCAGCTTGAGGCGTAAGTGTTATCGTATGGGTAGCTGTCACAGAGTAGATGCTGCAGTAAAATAACCAGTCATGGTGAAGTGCGCCTCTTGCACTCCATTAGAATAATGCAGCAGCAAACCAGATGTGCTACAAGACCTCAAAACTCACCACAAAAGTTATTTTACTCATTTACCAATGAGGCTTATTCAATCCAGCTGATGCCCATTATCAATACCTTATTTTAAAATGTTAAAGAAGAAGGTAGACTCAGCGGCTCAGCAGATTCGCATTTGGCTGAAAGCCTCCCCCCCAACACACACACACACACACACACACACCACTATCTCTAGCCCTAGGTTTGACTACAGCCTTTACTGGTAGACCATTACCATCTGATCACACCACTCCAGTACCCTTCATTTCAAAGAACTTCATTCATTTTAGTTCTAATATTCCCTATACGCCACACGAATTTGGTCTCCATTTATATTGCTGGAAATTATTTATATCAGAAATCCTGAAACTGAGCATATAGATCGTTATTTACATTAAGACGCTGAATCCCACAGCATTTTATGTCTCCTGAATAAATAATTTTTGTGTATCCCTTGGTTTTGGGTCTTTGTTCAACACTGTGTCCCTCATTTGAGCCATGGCAGGTTGAGAGGTCAGTGGACTACAGGAAAGAGTTGATGATCTCAGTCCATTTTTTGGTGTATATCACATATCAAGTGTTCTACTTCTACTTCTCCATTGCCATAGAAAACATGTAGACATTTGGGGGGAACTCGCTGCAATGTTTGCATGCATTAATGTAGGCTTCTTTATATTGCTACAACGCAGTATGAATAACATTTAAGTATTAAAAATTTAACTAGATGTCTTCTATAGGAATTAAACAGATACAATGTCATGAATCCATTAAGTGGCCTAAGTTATTGTTAAATTTACACTGTACAACTAAACATATGCCAAAGAGCAATATTTTAAATCTACTGGATAAGAATAGATTTTTGCTGGCTCATGGCTAAATTGATTTTATCTTCAGATGCTGCTGCTCAGAGCACAAAGCACTGCTATTTTCTGTGAGAGAGATAAATCACATTCACTTCCAGCTCTACATGTTTCCTAATAAGTAGTACCCTTCGTCTGCAATTAACTGAGCCTCATTCTTTTTATTCTATCAGGAGTACGTATGTGACACTACTTAAAGTGTTCAATATTTTTACAATACAATATTAAAGTCGCTCCCAAGTATAAAAGCCACTCAATTCTGCTATTCTAATGCACCCAATATCAAGTATGCACACACAGGAATTCATTGCGTGACCATCCTAGGAGCACAGCTAGCTAATACACAGGAATATAGCCTTCTCCGGCAATTCCTGTTTAACATTTAGTGAAGTTATACACATGCAACAAAGGAAGAATATATGCAATTCTCTCACTGTTATTACATGACTAATAATTGTACTAAAATGTAGTCAATATAATTGAAAATTTAAACGGAAGAAATTCAATTATACTGGGTATGCACATTTCTAGTGATTGTACTGCAACTGTGCAGACAGAACTAAGATAATAATCATCAGAGCTGATTATTGTATTAGGTTGGGGACAATATGTTACATTTCCACTGTCAAACCAAAACAAACATCAATTTTTGTGTGCAGTCCCAGGGTACTTAATGGTTTGTTCATAAATTGTTTCTTTCAATGCTGTGTAAATGCTGCTGAGTGGTGTTTTTCCCGGCAGGAATTAGGTTTGTGGTTATTGTACAGGGCAGCACACTCAGCTCCTCTTGGTGAGTTGTATTTGCCATTTCTTATGAGATTACCCAGGAACAAAAGAAAATATATGGCAAGGCAGTAATTTATCACAGTCCCCCCCCCCCCCCAAGGAGTCCAACAGCACAGCTTAATTTCTGTGTTAGACTTGGGCAATTTGGCTAAAAGGAAGCAGTTGATTAAGAACGTGCTATCAGCTGGCTGCACCAAACAGTTTGGTGCCTCTTTTCGACAGAGGGTAAAATAAAGTACTGCTTTAATACTGCTACTTAGTTTAAAGTGTTTCAGTGTTCAGTGTCCCTGGATCATTTACTTACAATGACAGGGGCTGATCCATCTTTTATTGACTTCAGTGGGGGTTGGACTGGCTTACACTGAATAGGATTTCACAGGTGGCCATGTTAGACTCATTTCATAGATTAAGGAAAAACTCATGAAAAATTAAGCTTTTTCACAGAACTTAAAGTATGGGCTATATACAAATAGAGACATTGTTATAAACACACATACAAACACCTAACTAAAATATATCTCCACACACATATACTCCCCCACATGCACGCTCTACATACAGGCACACACAAAGTAAGAGCCTTTTTTTCCCCCTTCATAACACTGCAGTTCTGCAGGATGGGAATCATAGCCCTGTGACAAAATATTTACCAGCAATGTGCTGACAAACCTGTTTCATTACCTGATTTTTCCACGTGGAGTTGTATTGTTTTCATAAGGCAGATGTCCACACAATAGACCACACGATAAAGGTATAATTCACTTATAATTTTTAAAAAAACAATGGTTTTAAAAAGGGGGTGCAAAATACCATATGCAGTGTCCTCCTTTGTATTGGAAATATGAGAAAAATAATGATACAGTACAATGAATGTTAAGATAGGAAAAATTCTCCAAGACACCAATAGTATATGGAGATATACCTATCTCACAGAACTGGGAGGGACCCTGGAAGGTCATTGAGTCCAGCCCCCTTTCTTCACTAGCAGGACCAAGTACTGATTTTGTCCCAGATCCCTAAGTGGCCCCCTCAAGGATTGAACTCACAACCCTGGGTTTAACAGAGCAATGCTCAAACCACTGAGCTATCCCTCTCCCAATAAGCCATCATGTGATGGCAAGAGAGGAAATCACAACTCACAGCAGTGGTTTGCACCCTTTTTTCATTTGCAGACCCCCCTAAACAATTTCAAATGAAGGTGCACAGCCCTTTGGAAATCTTAGACATAGCTAGTGTACCACATATTCAAAATGCAAAGATGGGACAAATGCAGGAGTCCTGCCCCCTCGGTGGCCCCACCCCTCAGCCAGGTCAGAAGCCAGGCAGTGGTAAGAGCCACCCAGGAAGCCAGGGCCGCTGTGGGGAGTCCCAGACCTTCCACCTGCCCAAGAGCAGCCCCTGACCTGTGTCTCCACCCCCCAGGCATGCCATCTAGGGCAAGTGGAGCCTCTGGAATTCCAGGGCTCCCCACAATGGCCTGGGCTTCCTGGGCAGTTCTTGCTACTACCCAGCTCTGGCTTCAGATTCTGGCCTGGCCAGGGACAGGGCCTCCAGGGAAGAGGCTGAGCCTCAGGCAGGTACGGAGCAGCACTGCAGGGAATTGGGACAATTGCTGTCCCGGAGTCATTCAGCCCAGCACCGGGACTTGAAATGTACATTGCAGGTCTGTTCTGCCCTATTAGGGATGGATGGTCACCCTAGACATAGTCCAGTCCTCAGATCACATGTTGAAAACCACTAACTTAGAGTCAGAAAATTTAAGGCCAGAAGGGACCACCAGATCTTCTAATCTGACCTCCTGTATATGACAGGTCACATGCACACTAAACTCTACAACTGGAATTAGACCAAAGCACTACTGCCCTCAGGAGACTAATCTACTGTGTACCACAGGCAGAGAACAGGGGAGACACAGATGCCACCAATGCCCAAGCGATAGCAGGGAATTGATTAATTTGATGAAAATTATTGGGTTTGCTATTTAATTATAGTTAGACTGTAAGCCTCTTGGGGTGGACACTGACTTCTTACATCTACCTACCCTGGTTCTTTGCTGGCACCCATCTCTATTATCTGAGCACTTTAGTTGCCTGCATAACACCATTTTATGGTGTCACTATGTGCAGAACAACTATTCTTCCAGGATATAGACAAAAAAGGTCAGGGTTGTTGGCGATGATGGTTGTTGGGGATGATATATGGATACTTCCCTTGTACATAGGCTTTGAAGGATTATTGTTTAATTAGTAAACATCAATTTCACCATACACACAATCTCTCTCTCTCTCTCTCACACACACACACACACACACCGACAAAAAATATTTCCATCCATTATAACTGAAATTTAAAGATAGGCAAAATATGAAAAATGCTGCTTGAGAACTTGTTAGACTTTGATTTCAGGGTATTTACTTTCTATGTTTGCCCTGTGATGTTGACAGTTTTGTGTTTTAATGGTTATAAAACTAACTTTTTGAATCACATCTACTGTCATTAAATAATTATTGTCCGGCACCTCCTGTTGCCTGAGCTCCACACTCAAATTTCCCAACTGTGAAAGTTTAAAATCAATAAAAATTTTAAAAATGCTTAAAAATAAAATTGATATTATCCATCCAAATTAGAAAAATATAAAAAATTGAATTCTGCCAAGCCTGCTTATATGTCAGAAACATTGCCCTTTTCCTACCTTGTTCAGCTTCTAAACCATTAACAGAAAGATCATCTTTTCTCTCCTGAAAGGCATTGTAGGAATAGCTCAGTAGCTTGTAACCACTAAAGTAGCAAGGTTTATTCAGTCTACCACAGGAGTTCCTGGGAAACCCATCTGTTCCTACAGTACATAAGTTTACTTGATAAATGACCTCTCTCTAATTTTTATTATTTCTGTGATTTCAATAAACCTTTGTTACAAAGGCTGACTTCAGCCAGGATGTTGAAGACAATATTTCATCTAATGAACTTCAAAACAATATTACAACAGTACGCACCAGCATGCCAAGCCAGCTGCACGTTTTAAGACATCGAGGAAGACATCAACCCCCCACGTGGCCACGAATATGGCACACCTATCTACTAGGACTGTGCACAAACAATTAATATTGTTCCCCATTTTTTTTTTCAAAATAGCATTTTTTGCATAAGAAATTCAGCTTGCTCCGCAATGTCTTTGCTGAAACAAAATTTTGAATTCTATTATTTTGAACTTTTCAAGCTTTTTACTCAGATACAGACCCCCATACCCATATTCCCTGCAAATCAGGCCTGTTTTTGAAAGAAATCCCATACAGTTTTGATAAAACTGAATTAATTTCACAAACTCAAAATGAAATGCAACAATTGGAAACAGGGGCGGCTCTAGCCATTTCGCCGCCCCAAGCACAGCGGCGCGCCGCGGGGGGCACTCTGGCGGTCGCCGGTCCCGCAGCTCCGGTGGACCTCCCGCAGACGTGCCTGCGGAGGGTCCGCTGGTCCCGCGGCTCTGGTGGAGCATCCGCAGGCATGCCTGTGGGAGGTCCACCGGAGCCGCCTGCCGCCCTCCCGGCGACCGGCAGAGCGCCCCCCACGGCATGCCGCCCCAAGCACGCGCTTGGCGTGCTGGGGCCTGGAGCCGGCCCTGATTGGAAAGGACCAAGATCTCTGTTCTGGCGTACTTCACATGGCCCTATCTGTGATGGATGCTGTGAAATGCCCCTCTCTCCCAGACAGTTCCATGTAAAGGATTAAGGTTTTTTTTCCATCTCTTTCCTCCCCAT
This sequence comes from Mauremys mutica, assembly GCF_020497125.1. Lineage (NCBI taxonomy): Eukaryota > Metazoa > Chordata > Testudines > Geoemydidae > Mauremys > Mauremys mutica. Next base: position 15,183,761 of record NC_059075.1, read on the forward strand.
TACTTTCCAGTTTGCTAGAGAAACACATGGAACACAGGCTCCAGTTGGACCCCCAGGCTGACCTTGTCCCTTTACTTTTTCTAATGGTTTGAGAGAGAGAGAGAGAAACACTCAACTTAGCAACTGCCCACACCTTGTCCAAGCTGAATCCAAAATGGAGGACAATTAGCTCTCCACCCATGGGGCTGGAGTGAGAGCCAACGGGGGCTCTGGCAAGACGCAGCAGTCTCAATTTAGCTCTAGGAAGGAGAATGTTTATTCCATATGCCAATGTCACTAGCCAAGAAAAAAAGAATGACTCAACAACCTGGTGATTAGGGCATTCACCTTGCTTGTGGAAGATCTAAATTCATGGCCTTTGATCCAATGACTATAAGAACATAAGAATGGCCGTATCGGGTCAGACCAAAGGTCCATCTAGCCCAGTATCTGTCTACCGACAGTGGCCAATGCCAGGTGCCCCAGAGGGAGTGAACCTAACAGGCAATGATCAAGTGATCTCTCTCCTGCCATCCATCTCCATCCTCTGACAAACAGAGGCTAGGGACACCATTCTTACCCATCCTGGCTAATAGCCATTTATGGACTTAGCCACCATGAATTTATCCAGTTCCCTTTTAAACATTGTTATAGTCCTAGCCTTCACAACCTCCTCAGGTAAGGAGTTCCACAAGTTGACTGCGCTCTGCGTGAAGAAGAACTTCCTTTTATTTGTTTTAAACCTGCTGCCTATTAATTTCATTTGGTGACCCCTAGTTCTTGTATTATGGGAATAAGTAAATAACTTTTCCTTATCCACTTTCTCAACATCACTCATGATTTTATATACCTCTATCATATCCCCCCTTAGTCTCCTCTTTTCCAAGCTGAAGAGTCCTAGCTTCTTTAATCTTTCCTCGTATGGGACCCTCTCCAAACCCTGTAATTATTTATGTACAGTGGAATAGCATCAACGGAGAGAATGACAGAGCCCTAGCCCAGTGACTAGGGCATGCTTCTGAAGCATGCAAGAACCACCTTCGAATCTGTTCTTCAAATTGGTTTGGGGGAGGAGCGGGATTTAACTACCACATCCCAGGTTAGTGCTCTAACCACTGAGCTAATTGTTATAAGGGATGCCTTTTTATGGCCAAAAAAATCTGTTTTGAGTCAAATAAAACATGTTTCATTTGACCCTAAACAATTTTTTCTTCAATTCACCAAAATGTTTGCAATTTTTGGATTTGGTTTGAGCTGAATCAAAATTGTTTTTAAATTTCATTTTTCGGAGCTGCCAGTAAACCAAAAAATCAGTTATTCACCCAGCTCTAGTTAGGAGTCTAATATACATATGTTTTCATCCATAAAAAGATGGTGCAGCTGCTTAAAATCAAATATCTTTCCTTCACTAATTACAGGAGTACTGAGAGACACAAAGGTAAAATAGATGTGCTCCTCATCATTACTTTGGACCCTGAAGTGTTGTAAGAAAGGTGAATGCTTTGCTGGATTCCTCTATTAGCAGCCTTTATTTCAAATGAAAATAATGCAATTCTCATAGCAACAACAGTTGTTATGTATAAAATAAATTGGGTCAGAGGAGGCTATTTGTCCTTTGAACTGCTGTATACCTTCTAACAAGGTTTTCCAGTGTTTCCTACATTAGGAGAGTAAATAAACCACCTTTTGTAGTTGTTCACAGGTACAAAACCAAGCCACAGAAGAGATACGACACATGTAGTCTTTCACTATCTTTTCCTTTTCATAGTGTAGTAAAACCGGGTCATGCACGACAAATATTGCTTTTAAAATCAGCATTAAATATTGAAAAGACTTTCTGTTTGATTAAGATATTTCCACTGTATAACCGGCCACAATGTTCACACAACTCCTTGCACTAAATGTGTGTGCCTATTTAAGTCTGAACTCCAACTGAAAATGCATGTTGGGGTTATTAAGGGGTTCACAATATCTATACTCTTCTTTATTATTAAATTGGGGGTGGGAGTGAGGCACTTAACTGCCATTTTTGCCTTTGATAATCTCCCCTTATAGTTTATTTACATAACATTTTGAAACTATATACAGTTTCTGCGTTGGGATGAAATTTTTGCCATCACACACAGCCCAAGTAAATGGCCTTTGTGCAAGTGGAGCACTGACCGGAAAGATCCTACCTCCTAAGTCTATTCAGCACACATGCAGCTAGCTATTCAGTAGTTTCTACATTCCCCTAACACAGGATTCCCATTAATGAAGGAACTTATTTTTTAATGACTTCCTTTGTTGTGCACTTACAGAGTATTACTGCAGGGTGTTCACTTATGTACTAATTTTAAAAATTCATGAAGGTGGAGAGAAAACCCAACTGGTCTTTATGGGAAAAACATGCATCTGATTTCCAAGTGGAAAGCAAGTAAGAAATTGGTTGATTATTTAAAAATGGACCCAAAATGCTTCTTGTTTATATTTTAAGTAGTTCCAACATTCTATATTTACTAACATTGACAACCTAATTCTGCAAAAGCAGTTTATATATCCTTCAAAAAATACAGAGTAATAATCACCAAGTGGAAAGAAAATACATATAGCTGTGAAAAGGGCTTTGGAAGATAGCAGAAAATCTCTCTTCTAGCAGCGCAAGGAAATCCACTGACCCTCATCCTACCCCATTTTATACATTTAAGTTTGGCTAAAACATGATACAATGCAAAAGTCCTGAGTGTAGCTGTCATGTTCCGGGGTGCAATCCAGACCAGAGAGAAAAGGTAACAAGCAAATCAAAGTGAAAACATATTTAACAGTCTAAGATGTTACCTAGCACGGCACAGGCTTTGTTCAAGATGGTTTCTCACCTATAATCAGTTTCCAGAGACTTCAAACCCCCGCTCCTTGATTGAAGGACCCATCTTTCTCGGCTTGCAAGTTCTGGCCTCTTGTGTCCGTCTATGATGGATGCCAAGGATGGCGTCTGTCTTTGCTTATATCTTCCAAAGTTCAATTACTTTGTTTCAAGAGGCAGGATGACCTCATGCTGTATGTAAATGGAGCCTCCATTATTTTGATTCCACGAATCTTAATTTACAGAGGAGACAGGTGAATATCATGTTCATTATGTGGAGATGATTTGCCTCAGTGAATACAACCAGACATGCTCCATGATCATTTCTTACACCTTTACCGAATTTTCCCATGTGCTTTTCTTTCTCATTCTCTTTTCCACCTACTGTTGCATTGAAGTCCTCTCCAGATTGAGGTTGCATTACCTTCTCCAGATCTTCGTAGAAATGTTCCATTACTTCGTCTTCCGCTTGCTGCATTGGCGCATACACCTGAACAATCGGATTAAGACTGAGATGCATGAAAGAAGATAACAAGCTGATTTCCACTCAGGATATTGGACAACTGATCACATCCACTCAGTTCGGCAGCTCATCAAAAAATGCAAGGAATACAAAGTACTATTGTGTATTGCATTTATTGACTACAAAAAGGCATTTGACTCGGTGCAGATTAACGCTGTATTCAATGCACTCAATGAAATCTGAATCGACCCGAGGTACATTGACCTGCTGGAAGAAGTTAATCGCAATTGCTAGGCAGAGCTAACATTATTCAATGTCCCCTGCATTATTACTATACACAGAGGAGTCAGACAAGGAAACACAATCTCACCAAAGCTGTTTGAAGCAGTACTGGAGTCGCTGTTCAAGAAATTGAACTAGGTAGAAGGAATCAGAATTGACCGAGAACACTTAATGCATCTTCTCTTCACTGATGACTGTGTAATACTGGCAAAGGGCACAGCAGAACTGGAGAACAAATTGCAACAACTTCAAAACACTTTTGCATGATATCGGGTTGGAAGTGAACACATTGAAGATGAAGTGGATGCGGAATGAGCACTGTGCAGACAGAATCATCACTGTAAATGGGAAAGAAATCGAGGAGGTTGACAAATATGTTTACCTCGGTCAGCAACTGCACAGAGACAAGGCATTCAAAGGGGAATGAGTAGGAGGCAAAAGGCGGGGTGGGCACGTTTCCACAAAATAAAGACATCTCTAACAGATGAACTGCCCTTGAAGAAAAGGAAAGAACTGTTTAACTCCACTGTTCTGCCAGCAATGACATACGGAGCGAGCACGAAGCTGGTCAACAATGACAGCGGAGGAAGAAAAACTTGCTGTCACCCAGACAGCAATGGAAAGGCAAATGTGTAAGATATCGCTCCGTGATCACATACCGAATGAGATCAGAAGGCATACAGAGGTGATCGATGTAGTGCAGGCAATGTACCACGCAAAGCGAAGATGGGCAGGTCATGTAGTCCACGGGCAAGACAATAGGTAGACAACCCACATCAATGACTAGATCCCCAGAGACCACAAACAACTGCTGAGCAGACCGAAAACATGCTGGGCTGATCCTATGACAAAACTCTTTGCCTAGAAATGGAAAGAACATGCTCCCAACAAAACAGAATGACGAGGCATCAACTTGCGTTGGTGGAGGGATGGACGAGGACAAGCCGGACAAAGGTGTCAAAGGTGAGGTGACAGGTAAATAGCTGCCTTCTCTCTTGTCTGGGAGGGAACCTGTTTCCCCGTTGATCACAGATTTTAAAGCATAATATCATGAAGTATCCATATATCCCCATTTAGTGTTAATACAGGCATTTCACAATGATATTAATCACTATTGTGTCATTAGCTTCCAGAAAAGACCTCACTCTATCCATTTTATAATACTGTATACAATCAGTTGATTCAATTGCTTATCACTTGAGGCTGAGACCCACCCACCCCGTCTTTATAGACTAGTAAACCTTTGAAATTGATTCTTCTTAGGGTCCTCAAAATAAAATTTATTCAAGCTGGGGGAAGGCAACATGGTGTCTAGTGGTGAAGGAAGCTCCATAATCTTTCTTCCCCCTTCATTGTCTTTGCTCTTTGCCGAAAGATCGGGCTGGTCAGAGAATCAAATACATGTTTCTTTGTCTAAGGCAGACCTATACAAACTCCTCCTTACATGTTTGGTTCAAACACACTTTAGTCATACTACTAGCATATATCCATAACGTTCAAGAATATTAATGATCAGTGAGTTATCATTTAGTTTTCAAATGATACTTTTATAGTTTTCATGAGGCATATCTTGTACAAAGATTATTACAATTGTGTGTAGGGTGTGAATACAGGGGAACTCAGTGTCAACACAGCTAATTTTAAACTCTTCTTGTTTCAACTTGATCCATGCTTACAAATAATTTTATTAATCATCCCTTGTAAAGACACTCAACTAAATATTTAGCCTAAATAAGATTATGGAAATGTTTTTAAATTAGGAAAATGTAATTAGCAGTAATTATTTCACATACCACTTCAACTGGTATTATGATACACTGCTACATGGATAATTTATAATGAAATCCAAAAAACCTCTTCTTTCAACAACTACATCTGCTACTGTGATACATACATAACGCAAGCTTCAGTTGTTATCCGTATACTACATCCACATATAGAAACTGATAACTCTAAGCTAATAAATATTTACTGCCAAACTGTAATACCACAGGGGCATTCAAATTTGGTCCAACTGCAGGACACACTGAACCTACTTTTAATAAAAGAGTTGATTGCAGCTTACCCTTATTTTACTAGGATTTGCGGCTCCAAAGTATTATAGGTCCCACCATACTTTGTGCTCCATCTTGATCCAATGGGATAGGGTAGGCCGCTAGGATCAAGATGGAGCACTCTATGCATGATTGGGCCTGTAGTTTCCAAAGGCCTCACTTCCTTATTAAAACAACAGCAATGAAATTCTGGTTCTGTTGAAGTCAATGGTAAAACTTCCACTGACTTCTGAGTTGAAATCCTGGCCCTGCTGAAGTGCCAGAGATGGCATTGTTCCATCTATAATCATATGCCTTGCCACATCCAAGGTTTAACAGAAAATTGCTGCTTCAGTGACCTCCTTGGGAAGTATGAAAAAAATGAATTTCCATCTACACAGGAAGTCTTTTAAGAAAAACCGTATGCAAGGAATAGAGTCTGAGGATCACAGCAGGATAGGAGGCCAAACATCTTTGTCCTACATTACCAGGCTTTCAGACTTCATAAACAGTAGGTGAAATGGATTTAGAAATATACATTTTCTATATTTGGCTCCAGAATGAAAGAATATGAAAAGACTCAGAGGAAAGAACATAAATTGCACGCTGTGTTGTAAGCATTACTAGATTTGTGCAAAAAACTTGAACGTTTGTTTTGTGACTTGTTTTAAGCCAAAACTGTAAAAGGTTTAGGATCATGGTTTTTTTTTAATTAATTTTTACTTTAATTGAAAAAGAAATTATTGTGAAACTCAAAAAGAGGTGGATGTTTTATGAACATCTAAAACTATCATGAAATTTTGTTTCATTTTTTACCATAAAAGGAAGTAAAACAGTGGTCATATTTTACCAATGTAGGGTTTGGAGGATTTAAACCAGAGCAGGTGATTGTGCTTTGGGAAAGGGAAAGAAAGAGTGTTACAAATATTTATTAGTGTATAAACAATTAGTGCATTCTACAGTTCAGGCTGAATTTCAACTTCCATTCTAAGCCTCCTTCATATGTGTTAGACTAATTTCTTTTGACCTGATATTTTCCAAAGTCTCTCGACCTCAGGGTAAATGCTTTTAGAAATTTTGAACAAATTCTCAATTTTCAATTATTGTAACTGTACATGAAAAAAGAATATACATCATCCCATTCATTCTACCCTGAAAATGTGCAGTTAAACAACAGTTGAAGGCAGACGCAAACAATTTATGTTGTAGCGCTCATTGAAATGTAAGGTTTATGCCAAGTATAAAAATCATTTCAATATAATGAGCATTAAACAGGGAGAAATTGTGTGCATCTAACATAGAATTTTACTATATATTTTTTTCTTTGTTACTTTGGTTAATCTAAAAAACTTGAACATCTCAGAAAGACAAAGGCAATTTTAAAAAAATTAGGCAATCTGGTATAGGAAGCCTGAGTGAAGTACATCTGTGTTGAAGAATTGTTAAGCTGAAGAGTTCCAAATCAGGAAACTGTGTGTGTCACAAACTGAACAGCTTGTATCTTTTTTCTTTTTTTCTATTTTTTAAAAAACTCTAAAGCTAATGCGATATTAAGGCTGAGAAACCAACCCCTCCAAAGTCAGACTATTCAGAGTTAAGACTGAACTTGTTCATATGCTTTAAACTATGATCTCTCTTTATATCACTGTATATAATATTTAAACTTTAATTTCCATAAAGCTATGACAAGCTGAGGGTCTTCTCCTAAAAAATATAACAAACACTGGCAACAGATAAAATTTCCGAAAGCACATATGTGACTCAAGAGCCTAGGTGCTTTAAAAATTATACCCAAATATTTTACACAACCTCACATATTGTACATATAGGCTGAGATTTTCAAAGGTGCTTGGGGATATGGATGCCTTATATAGCTTTTCAAATTTCAACTGTGTTCTATATGTCACTCTATGCTGTTGTATAAAACTGACTCTGCCTTGAATCTACTAATATGACAATTTAGAAGATGAGGGATTTGATATTTAAGGAATTTCAGCAATGATCCTGTTGTGTTTAGGCCTGCATTGCTTCACCATCTTTTCTGATTAGAACATTAAAGTCTGTTAGAAAGCTCATGATTATGGTAATTTCAGTACACTTCTTTGCTGGGTCCTGTGGCCGGATTACTGTCCTAATCCACAAAATGTTTACTCCTGGGCACAAAGCTTTTGATAGTAAGCACAGCACAGAGTAATATTTGTATGATTGTGACCTATGTAAATAAAAAAGAAAATATCGTCTTTTTTTTAAATCATGAGTAGTAGATGCAGGATATTAGACCTCATTCCATTCTGCCTCCAGTTGTCCCTGCGTAGACCATCACGAACTTCTGGCCATCACAGAATATGTTTGAATGAAGGTGTGGCAGTGGGAGGTACTTGAGAGTGGGTTGTGCACCTCATTTCGCTGGCCTTGCCAGAATATATACAACTTGGTGAAATCTGGATCTCTGTAGCACTCTCTCATAGTTGACTTGAGGCAGGAGCCCATCTTTACTTATGTGAATAGACCAGTAGAAATCAGTAGTGTAAATCCAGAGTAATTTAATGGAGTTAACCCTACTCTTATGCTATTTACTTATTTTTTGTATTACAGAAGTACCTATAGGGCCCAACCAAGATCGGGACCCCACAGTGTACAAACACATATTAAGAGACAGTCCCTGCCCCAAAAAGAGTTTACAATCTAAGTAGACAAGCCACCCAAAAGATTGGAGAGGAAACAGAGGCACAGATGTGAAGTGCCTGCCCAGGATCACAAGTGAGTGACAGGTCTGGGAATAGAACCAAGAGCTCCTTATTCTCAGTCAAGTGTCCTGTCCAGTAGACTACGCTACCTCCTTTCCTTCCCACTTGAGTAACTCCAGATTTACACCATGTGAGATTGCAGTTTAACACTGTGCATCTTCCTTGTATGGATGAAAATAGCCCTATTTAGCAACGTGTGTGTCATTGTTTTAGCAGTTCATGAAGAAGCTCTGTTTCCATAATATCCAAGACAAGAAACAAAGAGAAAGTCTAAGTCACTCTGGCATTTTGATTGTAATAACATTAAAACAATTAAAAAGTCATACCACTGCACAGCTTTGTGTCATAGTGACAAAATGAAATGCCTTTATCCAATAAAAATTTTGTTAGAACAGATGTGTGTATTATAAACAAAGAAAAGAATAAATATGTGTCACTGAGATAAAGAATGCAGCACTATGTTTATTCCCTTTGATTTTATAGTCACACAGTGATATATTTAAGCAAACATCCCATTTGTTGCTTTCTCATCTGGCTGATAATGGATTGCAAGAGGAGAATGCATAACTTCTTCATGTTCCATTATTTCGTATAACCATCAAAGAGGAGGGCAGCTATTAGAGCATTTCTGAAAACTTAAATAGATTCTTCACCAATGTGTCTGTATATCAATAATAGACTGACTTTTGCCAGCCTTGCAAGTGGCTGCTGAAAATAACAACAACCTAACAAATTAGTCTGCATCAAACGTGTTCGACTCTAAATCCTGTACATTCAATTCCACGTGTTTGAGTGAGTGTTCACAAATTACATAGTTTCCATTTAAACAACAAGGAGTCTGGTGGCACCTTAAAGACTAACTGATTTATTTGGGCATAAGCTTTCGTGGGTAAAAAAAACCCCACTTCTTCAGATGCATCATTTCCATTTAGGACTCAATTCTGTTCCTTTCAAAGCCCTTTATGAAAAACCATCTTTTACAATACTGCGAATGTTTACAACTCTTTTACTGTTTTTCTTGTGTATAGGAAGCATTTTAATAGAAGGATTGACGCCATTAAAATATATTAATAACTTTCTGGATTTTCCTACTTTCTTATGTGGTAGTCTATCGCTAGCTATTTCCCAAGGCATTCTAGTTAGGAGGGTCCCAATTTTTCTCATTAAGGCCTCCGGTTCAGCAAGCACTTTAGCACATGTGTAACTTTAAGATCATTTTTAGGCCCACTGGAGTCAATGGGATTACTCCGGTGCTTAAAGTTAAGCATGTGCTTAAATGCTTTGCTGAATTAGAGCCTAAAACAATTGGGGGATAGGTCCATCAATGACTGTTAGCCAGGAGGGGCAGGAATGGTGTCCCTAGCCTCTGTTTGCCAGAAGCTGGGAATGGGCAATGGGGGATGGATCACTTGACGATTATCCGTTCTGTTCATTCCCTCTGGGGCACCTGGCATTGGCCACCGTTGGAAGACAGGAAACTGAGCTAGACGGACCTTTGGTCTGACCCATTATGGCCATTCTTATGGTAAAATATACAATTCAGCCAATAGGTCGTTTTGAAGCTTTTCTATTTGTACTGGGATCCAATCTGAACCTTAGAAAATCTGTTCTCAGTTAAATTCAGCATTGGCAAAAATATACTGTGGTATCTGTGATGTTACAAGCTTCCTAAAATTGTAATCCAGATAGATACCCTTTTAACACAGCATAAATGATGCATCTCTGTTATGATCCCTGATAAATATTAAAGAAGTTCTGTCGGCAAGAAGAGAATTTATTAGTTTTGAAATCCAGTCTAATGCAACACAAAATCATCTCTAATTCTGCATCATAAAATCCAATCTAAGGCTAAACACAGCTGCTCATCTTCCAAGAGGAGACAGCTGAGTAATCTCAATGTGCCCACTGCCTTCTGTGGTGACGATGGAGACAGCACGCTTGGCCTTACCTTAGAGAGCCACAGGGGATGAGGAGCTAAGCGGCACCAGCCGCATGAGCCCCCGCAAGGTCCCATCACATGCTGCCAGGCAATCTTCATTTCACTTTTAATCAAGATCAGCATGCTGCAGCATATGTTCTAGCTAGCTCCAGGGTTTGACACCTCCCCCCACTCACACACACACCCTAGCAGACCACAGTCCGACAAGGATGTAGTGCATGGGATGGAAGCCTGGCCAGGTTTTTCCCTGCGGGCGCTGTGCCTCACAGAGGGTGCAGAAGAGAGAAATGGTTCCCTAATCACTAGTTCCCCTGCTACAGTCTCCTTCCTCATCTTCTTCTTGGCCATTTGATTGTGTGTTCTTTCTTGCATGACCTATCTTCACCCCCGTTTCATTATTTAGGAATCAGACCCTTTAGCACTTTCAATAATTTCATACACAACACTCATGCCAGAACCATGTGCTGTGTTTCTTTTCTTCATTTTCAGGTTTTTTTTGTGTGGTTTTTTTTTTAAGTTTAAGTGCTAATATGGAAAGTTCATGTCTGATTGAATAGAACACTGCAATTCCTTTGGCAAAGGTGGACTGTATATTCAGGTGGAAAATGTCTACATTAATGAGAGTCATAGTAGTAACTAGAGAGAAGCTGGAAATAACAGCATTGCCATTGCTGTCTATGCTTCAGTAAAAAGGGGATGTCTAGTGGTCAAGTGGCTAGGGCACTGGTGACCACTGAATCAGGAGATCTCCGTTCTAATCCCAACCCTGCCACTGACCTACTTGAGTGGACTTAGGAATGTCACTTACTTTCTCTATACCTCTATTTTCCCTTCTATAAAAACAGTGCTAGTAGTACCTACCTACCTACCTTTGTAAACTCCTTAGAAATCTATGGACAAAAATATATTATTATTATTCAGGAGGGAAAACAGTGGGAAATCTGTGATAATATCTTTAATATATAAAGGAGTGAAAATTTATTCCAATGTCATTCTAACATTCCGTGAAAAAAATGTCTGTCTGTTGTATGTATACAGAAATGGATGGTGGGATTTTTAGAAGCACTTACATGAGTTAGCAGTACAAGTTCTATTGACTTTCAATTGATAGTATTCGCCTAATTCACTTGGCTGATCCCACCCATACACCAAAGTGTTTCCTTCATTATGGCATCAATTCAGGACATGGTTCACTTTAAGCAAAATTGAGGTCAATGGAACTATTCATGTGCTTAAACTGAAGCACATGATTAAGGCCCTAATTCAGGAAAGCATCCCATTCAGGAAATCTATTGAGTATGTGGTTAAGTGCTTTTTTGAATGGGGGTGGATGTAAGAATGTGCATAAGTGCTTTCCTGAATCAGAGCCTAAGTGCTTTTACTGGATCAGGACCGATCTTTCTACCTTTTTAGTCAATGAAGCAAATTGTATAGCACATTCCTATGAAATGATCAGCAAGTGAACCGGCTTGATCTGAATTCTATACCCATTTAACTGATTTTTTTAAATGATTTGCTTGTAATACTTGGAATGTTTCTGCTGTACTCAATGATCACAATGAATCTTGTGAAAGCACTGAAATTAAAGTTTTAAAATGCAGTTATTTTATCTGTATTATACACACATGTGCATGAAGTATAGGCAGGGCTGGTAGCACCGCATATTATTAGGGTTGCCTCACACTTCCCATTATGAGACCCCATTTTCCATGGCTTATAACTTTGCCAAACGTTAACCACGTGAGCTGAAAATGTCCATGCCAGGTGTCTGCCTCAGGCAGAATTTTTTGTTGGAAAATTGCACGCAAAATAATTCAGCCATTTTCAAGAACAAAGTTAGGGGGGAAATTCACTGTTTTGCCCATATTAAAAAATTCTGGCCACTTTTTCCTAGAAAAGCTCAAGAGCCCCCATGCTTTGCACCAAGAACTTTAAATTCAGCAGAAGGAGGGGTGACCTTTGTGTCAGGGATGAGTCTTTTCCAGTATCTGTGAAAATCTGCCCAAATTTGGCCAGGTTATAAGCCCTTGAAAAAAATGCAAGTCAGACATATTCTGTAGAGACTTCTTAGATTTTAGCAGTTACATTTCCCAAGATTCTATCCACAATGATCACGCTCTAGCCCAAGGCTGAACAGTCCTTTCCCTGCAATTGTAGCTCTGGGCTGCTATGAGCTGTTCTGAGTCTGGGCCCTAGAACTGGAAGGAGGACGCCTGTCCGTTCTGTGCACTCAGTGACCCTGCTTGGCCCATATAACGTGGAGGAAGAAGCTGACTGATTCGAATGCAGAGCCAAACCTGGGGAAGCAGAGGGACTAGATTGGGACAAGGCGCTGGGGGGTTGGACCCTGGGACTGGAAGTTGGCAGAGCCAGGGAGAGGAAAGATGGGACTGGGAATTTGGATGGGGAAAGACCAGAACTGGCTGGGCACAGAGATTGGGGCAAGGAACCAGGGTGGGACATTCCAGTGACAATGTGCCAGTGGAAGGAGATTGTGACTGAGAGCCAGTGGAGATGAGGAACATACGTGGAGGGAGGACTGGAGGCCAAGGTTGTGGAGAGTGATGTATGAGGAGCTGGGGGCGGAAGGGTGGGGAAATTGGGACTGGCCAGGCAAGAAGACTGGGATGTTGATGAGAAGTCTGGGGAGAGGGACCTGGATTTGTTTAGATGAAGAGATGAGCAGATAGGGATGGAAAAGAGGTAGGTAGGATGAGGAACTGCAGAAGAGGTTACACTTGGCGGGGGAAGAGGCAGAAGAGCTTGTGCCCACTAGAGCACACTCCTTTCCAGAGCTTGGAATGGAACCCAAGAGTCCAGAGTCTCGCCATTCCTCAGCAAATATCTGTGAAACCAACTGGCAAAGCATTCCACCTCCCTCCACTGAGGGACTACACAGAGGATGACAACTTACTACTGCTAACAGTTACTCGGTTAGCTCACATGGCGGAGATCTGTGGTCATGGATCTACAGGTTCCAACCCCACTGAGGAGCCAGGTTGGTGTCATTGTAATGCCACATGATGGAATTTGCTTTTTCAAATTGCTTTCTTAAAAACCTAGGCAACTGCGCACAAAAAGTATGTTAAAGAACATTTTTAATGTTGCCAAGTCAAACACTGGAAAGTTGGGAAATGCCAGAATTAAAGCTGCCATCATGGCCCAAGTCTGCTATATGTTTTACACACATATAGGAAGACACAGTCCCTGTTCTAAAGAGCTTACAATCCAAAAACACAATGAAGAGATAGAGCTGGAGAAAGAGATGTAAGCACAATAAGCATGATCAGGGTACTTGAGCACACACGGTTTGTCCGTTCCAGTTTTGTTCATTTGGGCTTTAACTATTTTAGGGGGGAGAAACGCACTGGGGTATGTGGAGCAAAAAAAGGACATTTTGAATTTTAAAAAATCATGTGGCGTTGTAGCCATTTAAAAGTGGTCTTTTTTTTGCTCAGAAACTGAGCATCTTTCACTGAGAAGCAGCAAACCTGGAACCACAAGATGCCATTTGTATAGAGCTGTTTTTCAGAACAGGAAAAGAATTTACATTTAAAAAATGGCATCACAGAGCCTTCAGGCAACGAGAGCCATCTCAATGAGAAGTGATGTCACTTGTCACATCAGCATCACGGAAGAATATGTATAACCTATTTCTATCTTATTTTAATACCGGCTAAACATCAGCAGCAGGACTGGTCCAAAATTCCATTTTAATTTTCCCCAAAAAATTAAAAAGAAATGAAAAAATTGTTGTTCTGTTCAAAAATTTGCTGGATTTTTTTTAGGCTTTTCAACGATAACATTTGAAATGAAAAAAAACCCAGAAGTGCTTATATTGGTGACATTAAAAATATCATTTTGGTTTTTGGATTGTTTTTACTTTTCTTTCTTTGTTCACTTGTTTAAAAGTGAGAGAAAATACACACACTCACTATTGGGTTACTATATACTCTCTATTTCCTCTTTTAAATAAAAAATTCTGATACTATTTCCTAAAATACTAAAATATTAGCGGGTTACACTCGCATCAGCTAGCAATGGATGCCCTGCCCCCTACTTGGTCCCTGCACAAAGCACTGTAAGGAAGAAGACAAAAGAAGACAACATGCTGGCTCTTCATGAAGTGGGGACTTCCCCAGGCTGTGAGTAGGTGGGGGTTCAGGCTGGATTCCATCAGCTCCATGGCACTTGGACTGAAGACATGAGAAAAATGTGCAGATGCTGAGGAACCTGATATGGGTTGAGGTGTGGCCATTAAATGCAATAGGATTCTTCATAACATAAGAGGAATGTGCTAACGATTGCTGAAGCACTCAGGAGGGGGAGGGGAGTGGAGGGGGCCTCCCCTCCCCTCCCGCCCTTACCTGGAGGAGACACAAACGGGCCAGGAGACAGACATCATTCACCTTAGCAGCAGTTGGGACTTTCGTGAGTGTTTGACCCTATGATTCCCCCCCTGCCCCAGCCCCAGTCCCAGCCCCCCAGTGAGGCACAGCAGGCTGCACAGGGGAGGCAGGAAGCCACATGTGAAGGCAATGCCCCCTCCTCCAGCACCCACCAACCCACCCGCCACAGGAGGGATGGGAGAGGGAGGCTTCCTAGACCTGAGCAACAGGGGCTTGGGTGAATTTTATGACACCCTGCTCCCCCACCCCATAGCCAGCCACCACCCTGCCTACCCCACTTCTGCCCCATGCTGGGCAAGGGGCAGCCCCATCCCCCATCCACAGTGAAGTTATGGTGAGGGGCAACATGGAAGGCCACCTGTGCCCCCCCCCCAATACCCATCATAGGGGAGGGGAGTGAGCTTTCTGGACCTGAGAGGGGCTCTAGGAGCATGTGCAGAGTGTGTGTGCCATGGGGGGCAGGAGGGGACCCTCCCCTGGAGCTTGCTGCTGCCAGTGGTGGTGATGGGGAGTCCTCTCTGGCCCTAGCCCTGGGGCAGCCTGTCTGCACCCCAAGTTCCTCATACTCAGCCCTGCCTCACTCCAAAGCCTGCACCCCCAGCACCGAGCACGCTCCTGCACTGTGAACCCCTTATCCCCAGCCCCACCCCAGAACCCTCACCTGAGGGGAAAAACATGCAACTTAAATTTGGTGGTCAGTTTGGAGTATCATTGTATTTAGCACAATATTTGATTACTTTACACCCTTCAAAGTATGTAACTGGTCGTATACAGGTGTTTTCTCTGAATACTGTCTGTGTGCCTCAGTTTCCCCAATGCATTTCTTAAGGCTCTAGATGGTGGGATAAGGGGGTGTGATTGTTGTAAAGCCCTAGAGGGCCAGTGTGATGTTGTCTGCACAGAGAATGGCTGACACCCTGTCTCCAGGCAACTGATGGCCTGGGCCACTCTCCTGCAGGTGCCAACTGAAGGTGTTTGGAGTATCATTGTATTTAGCACAATATTTGATTATTTTACACCCTTCAAAGTATGTAACTGGTCGTATACAGGTGTTTTCTCTGAATACTGTCTGTGTGCCTCAGTTTCGCCAATGCATTTCTTAAGGCTCTAGATGGTGGGATAAGGGGGTGTGATTGTTGTAAAGCCCTAGAGGGCCAGTGTGATGCTGTCTGCACAGAGAATGGCTGACACCCTGTCTCCAGGCAACTGATGGCCTGGGCCACTCTCCTGCAAGGTGCCAACTGAAGGTGTTGGAGAACAAAGAGATCAGGTGGCCTCCTAATGCTTGGAAAAGAGACAAAGGCCAGAGGAGGGAGTGTCAGTGCCTGTGCAGACTTCCGGGAAGCGCATGGTGTGGAAGGGGATGCTGGGATGCTTTGGAACAACTCCATACAAAGCCAGTCAGGACTCTGGGGGAGCCTCCTCTCTGAGCATACTGTCTCCAGGGCAAGAAGCTTACACCTTCCTGGGTCTGACCTCGGAGCATTCAGCCCTTCCACACTGTGCACTTTCCGCAGCGAGTCTGCCCAGGCAGGTCCTGGGGCAACCAGAGGTCCCTGCACCCCAACTCCGCAGTCAGATGTGACTCTCAGCCAGACAGTAAAACAGAAGGTTTATTAGATGACAGGGATACAGTCTAAAACAGAGCTTGTAAGTACAGAAAACAGGACCCCTCAGTCAGGTCCATCTTGGGGGGTGGGGAGCCCAGACCCAAGTTCTGGGCCTCTCCCGATTTCCCCAGCCAGCTCCAAACTGACACTCCCTCATCTGGCCTTTGTGTCTCTTCCGGACAAGGAGGCCACCTGATCTCTTTGTCCCCAACACCGTCAGTTGGCACTTTGCAGGGGAAACTGAGGCACCCACACAGTATTCAGAGAAAACATTAAGAACATTCCCACTTTGTCACAACAGGTGCAACAAAATTTAATACCGTATATTAGGTATTAATAGGCAAGTGCTGCTTCTGACTTTCCACTTTTAATTGACCCTTGTAATCTTGTGGTGCTGACGCATTGTAGCTTCATTTTATATCAGCTTACAGGGTGAGAGCGGGGGGGGGGAGAGGGGGGGGGGACACCACCATTTTGGGCCCCACCAAAAATTATATGAACCTGCCGCCTATGCACCTATCAAAAGTACTTCAAGTCTCTTTATAAACATTAAATACACTGTGTTTTTGCATGACAACAATGTGATTAACTTGCAATGCTACTATACTGCACAGTTCCCTCCCATTGGACCGAATCCTTATTTCCTACTGTCAAACTCATTCGTCATTTTCAGATGTTTAAGCCTCTCCAGACATATAAAGATGTCACTTTTTTTCTCCAGTTCTGACATTTAACAAGGACAATATCTGGGCAGGGAAATACCTTGATTTAAATGAAAGTCAGCATTTCCTTAGGGCAGTAGCTCTCCAATTTTTTTTCATATTGTAGCTTGCTTCTTAAATCCTGCTCTGTGGGACCCCACCTCTCCTCCCAATCCCAATACTATACATTGGGGAACTAGAGTATTTTGTTGCAGAAAAAATTAGCTCATTATTACATAAAAACGACCACACTGGGTCAGACCAATAGTCCTACTAGGACAGTATCCCGTCTTCTGACAGTGGCTGATGCCAGGTGCTTCAGAAGGAATGAACAGAACAGGTAATCATCAAGTGATCCATCCCGTGTTGCCCATTCCCAGCTTCTGGCAAACAGAGGCTAGGGACACTTCAGAACATGGTTTTAAAGGAGACAAAATGAAAATACCGGTTTGTAAACTGAAATGCATATCTAACACGCATACAAAGTAGAAGCCTGCTGACAATGTGTCATGACGAGGGCCCTACCAAATTCACGGCCGTGAAAAACGCATCACGGACCGTGAAATTTTGTCTTTTGTGTGCTTTTACCCTATATTATACAGATTTCACCGGGAAGACCAGTGTTTCTCAAATTGGAGGTCTGGAATGAAAAGGGAATTGTGGAGGGGGGTGTCCGCAAGATTTTAGGGGGTTCATGGTATTGCCACCCTTACTTCTGCACTGCCTTCAGAGCTGGGCAGCTGAAAAGCAGCAGCTGTTGGCTGGGTGTCCAGTTCTGAAGGCAGCGCCCCGCCAGCAGCAGCACAGAAATAAGGGTGGCAATACCAGACTATGGCACCCTTACTCCTGCACTGCTGCCTTCAGAGCTGGGTGGCTGGAGAGCAGCAGCTGCTGTTTGATTTAATGAAGTGATCTGCAACTAAACTTGTAAATTAAAGATCCATAGCTAAATGGTCTGATGGGATACCACAGGATTTGTTTATATATGTTACATAATATAACACACTAGGTCTTTTGTGGTTAAGATGGGTAATTAAAACCCTTGCTTACTGAGAAATAGAGATGTTCTGGATATACCAGGAAAACGTGAGCACCACCCCCACATCATCAGAGGACGGATATTTCAGGTGCTCAGTTGCATAATCTGTAAGTAGGCAGAAGCACTGCCTATGGGTTCCCCCATATACACTTGGGCAGCTTTTTACATCTACGAGTCATTTTCAGTCATTTTAGATAACATTGTACAGTAACAGCTAAATACCATTTCTTCACTCTTTCCTCTCCTAATCTCTGCTCCCCTCTCCCTAAAGACCATAAATCCATTTAAATTAATCAACCCAATAATAACAGAACTAAGGCATATATAACCCTGCTTTAGATATAACTTCATAAGAATTCCACGAACACTTCCCAAAGAGGCTGTTTTATAGTGTACAGCTGTTTGCATCAGAGGCACATATGTTTTTGCTACAAATTAACTGCCGGAATATTTTTAAACCTGCCACCATTTCGGAACACAAGCAAAACAAAAGAGAACACACCCACAGTTCTTCTGTCAAGAAAATCCATTGTATCCTCGCCAATCCCTATGGACTGAATACTCATGAAAGGGTGCTGCATGATCCGATTCTTTTATTTCAATTCTTCTGACTTCTAGGAGTAACTCTACCGCTGTTTAATTTAGGCTACTTGTGCTTTTACAGTCTGACTCTTCCCTCAACAGTTGGAGGAGAATTTCATATAAAATACTATGGTATGTTTAGAGAACATTAAGGCTGCAAAGTTGAGAATGGCCCTGAAACCATTCTTCTGTCAACGTGTTTTACCTGCTATTGCTACAGGTAACAGCTAAGACAGGGGTGAGCAAACTATGATCCATGGGCCGGATCCGGCTCGTCAGGGATTTGGCTCCAGCCCATGGGATTGCCACCCCCGTGGCGCTGCGGGCCCTCTCGCTGCTTCCGGAAGCGGCCGGCACCATGTCCTTGCGGCCCTGGGGAGCAGAGGGCTCCGCACGCTGCCCTCACCTGAAGGCACTGCCCCCTGCAGCTCCCATTGGCTGGGAATGGGAGTTTCAGGGGAGGTACCCGCAGGCGAGGGCAGCGCACGGAGCCCTCTGCCCCCCCTCCTTCAGGGGCTGCAGGGACGTGGTGCCAGGCCCCCTGCCTCACCCCACACCCCTCCTGCACCCCAACCCCCTGCCCTGAGCCCCCTGCCTCACCCCTCCTGCACCCCTGCCCTGAGCCCCCTCCCGCCCTCCACACCCCTAAGATCACTATAATTGCAAAGCACTAGAGGGAAAAAAACAGCTCTGGTTTTTCAGCTTGTCTCCTTTGTACATTTCACAGCACTTTGCATCTAGTTCAGTGACTTTCTACCTTTTCCATATCAGAAATTCCCAGAGAATCTAGATGGGATCCAGCTTAGGCCTAACTCCCATTTAGCAACACTAGACGGGCAGCAAGTGATTCCAAGGAGGTCACGACCTGTCAAGTTGAAAATCTCTTGTCTGCTCAGTTTGATATTTACATACAGACTACATTTTTTCCCAAATAGAGTCAGTCAGTTACCCCTGATGTTTGTATGGGTCTTTCACCACAGCAACAGGGAAGAGAACAATGTTTAAACAATAAAAAAATATATGGTTGTGAAACAACAAGGTTGGCAGGAGATTCAGGGGCACGTGTAGCACTGGGAACTACATTGTGGTTTGTTTTTGTTTAACTGACTAGGATTCAAGTTGATGATGAGTAAAAATTTCAAGAGTATGTGACTGAAGATGCTAAATCTAATTTTCAAAAGTGACTTAGGGATGCAGAACAGTACATTTAATGGAAAGTCAATGGCACTTAGGCTTCTAAGTAACCTAGCCACTTGTGAAAATATAGTTTCCCCAAGTAACACTGGATGAAATTTTTAAAACAAAACTTTTTTTTGGTGAAAAATGCAGATTTGGCAACACCAAAACATTTCACAAATTCATACTGGTTTTGCCAAATTGTTTCAGTCAAACAGATCAAAATATTTTGTTTCAACATTTTCAAAGCATTTTGAGTTTTTGGTTCAAAACATGACTTTCTGTTTCACAATTTCCTACAATTATACTAATAAATAAATAAAATTTTAAATGGTTGAAGCTGAAACTAAGCATTTGAATTTTGTTGAAACAAAAATGTTTCTTTCAACACATTTTTTTTTTCAAATTTCCATTTACAAATTTTTGGTTTGACCCGAAACAATTTTTTAAAATTATTTTTTCAGAATTGCCAACAAACCGAAAAATCCATTATTCACCCAGCTCTACTTCCAAGTGACCTAGATGCCTTTTGAAAATTTTACCCAGTATCCCTTTAGCTCTAGAAAGCTTTAGAAAGTCAAGAAATATTGACGTTTACCCCTACCAACTAGCAAAGCATGACAGGTTTACAAACTAATCTTCAGAGAGCTTTATGGAAGGGGAGCAGTTATCATACCCATTCACGCCCACAAAAGGGTGTGGTCTGCCAACAAGGGGGTGTGGCTATACTCCAGAGGCAGATTGTCAAAGATACATAGGCTCCTAAAGATGGAAATAGATGCCAAGTGGAATTTTGAAAAGATTCCTCACTATGCTGGAGTGCCCTTTTGATATCTCACTAGAGACCTATCTGCATTGTTTGGCATCTAGATACCTTTAAAAATCTGCCTGCAGGTGACTAGCACACAGGATGCTGTCTGCAGCATATGGTGACTGAGGACAAGTGTTGCCTCCCTTACCAAGAAGAAGAGAACACCCTAGTGTGCAACATGGCTGCTTCAGGGCTCCGGTGCGTGGCACATGAATGAAACCCCCTCTGGACTATCCCAGAGCAACTCCTCCTGTTAAAGGCAGAACTTCACTCAAGATGGCCAATTCAACCATGCTTAGCACAGGTAAAGTTTGTCAGCAGCACAACAAGGCAATCAAACCAAATGCCAGTACACGACGGATTTAAACTGCTCAGCCATCGGTACATTTTTACATTGCTGTCACCAATTCAATTCATGGCCTGGTTGGAAAAGATCCAAATTGGAGTGTTTCGTAGAGACTGATGCTGGCAGAAACCATGACATTGCCTCTCACAAGAAGGCTTCTCTCGCCCCAGTAATCAAAGCAGTGGGGTCAATTTCTTACAAGATTCCTCACTACCCTTCCTTGCCCTTCCAGCAGTATCCAGCAAAGCCTTCTTTCCCTTTATCCTACTACACCCCTTATCTCTGATTCTGGCCTAGTGGTAGTGATTCATGCATCTCATGTCTAGACTGCTAACTGCAGCCTGTGCTACCTGGCACTGACCCTGAAGAATACTCAGAAGCTGCAGCTACAGCAGCACGCGGCATTCAGCCCTCTAAATGTGGCAAACCAACATGAATTCATGACTCTACATCTGTGGGGAATAACGGACAGCGCTGGGAGCGCGGCTCCCAGCGCTGGGGCTCTGACTACACTGGCGCTTTGTAGCGCCGCAATTTGCAGCGCTGCAGAGGGTGTGTTTTCACACCCTGCTGCAGCGCTGCAAATTTGTAAGTGTAGCCAAGCCCTTTATGTTGTAAAGCAACCAAATTCCTGGTCCACATAGAGGGCTTTGCCCTTTATCTAGGCTCATCTCTTTCTCACTCTGCTCTCTAGCAGGTCGGCTATAGTAGCAATGCTTTAGGTGAATGAACCCATTTTTGAACTTGCAATGGTTGGGGGCAGGCGAGGCTTGGAGGAGGGTCTGCGCTTACAGAACTGACTTCACAGGGTAATCAGGCTGAGCCCAAATCTCACCAAGCAGGCACCTGCTTAAGCCAGATAGAAAAGACATGCAAAACAACTCTCCTAGAAAACCCACTGGCACCTGATCCCGACAAGAAGTCAGCTTAAATGGAGGTAAAAGGGTAGGCCTTCCCTGAAGAGGAACCAGGCGTATCTTATTTTGTAAACTACCCATTAGCACAGTGTTGGATGCACGCAAATAGCAGTGAAACCTGACTAAGACAGCCCCCGTCACCCACACTCCAGTCCTGTCATTACGAGACACACCTCCTAAGAACACCCAAACAGAATGGTTACAGTTCTGCGCCGCCTTTATCAGAGGGCCATCATCAGTTGTTCACAACAGGCATCATCATACACACAATGTGTTTGGCCATTTTTAGAAAGCGCCATGCCTTCGAAACATTTCCCTCGGGCAGAGTTTAGTCCTGTAATGTATCCTTTCCTGGGAGAATTCTGTGCTTGTGAGGGACTAGCCAGGCATACTGCAGGAAAGCGACTGGTGGTGCAAGTCCCTCACACAGCTCTGCCATGGCACTTCAATCCTGACCTGCGACACTCCTGGTGCTCCAGTTCTGAGTCTCCCTGGGCAGGTGCCAATCAAGTGGAGCGGTGCCAAACTACACGGTAGTTTCAGGTTTTGCAATACAGTCAAGTATCCACAAGCGAGAAAGGGCCCAATCCTGACCTGGGGCACAGTATGGGGAGGAGGAATCAGTGGAAGTGAAAACCATGTAGACAGCTCCCTCCCCTAGATCAAGAAGCAGAGCAGGATCTCTGTATTGTGTTCAAGAAACTGCTAGGAAAGGAGGCGAGCGATAATCCCAGCCTACATGCCACCTCCTTCAAGGGACAAGATTTGCAGACCAGCCCTCCAGCCGCCTAGCCCATGTCTCTGCACAGATGGCTGTCCATGTGCCTGTCACAATTTTGGGTGCTATGAATAAGACACGTTTTAACAGCAGCAGCTAGAGCTCTCCGTCAGTTCACACTGCTCTTGTTTAAAGGAACTGCAAAGGGCCCTGCCCATTCTCACCCACTGGCCCTGTACTTCCATGGGGCTCAAAGGGTATGTCTATATTGCATTGTAAACCTGGGCTCAAAATTCCCTACCCCATCACACATATCTTTCTGACTCGGGTCAGCAAGCACTCAGGACCTGGGTCCTAGCACGAGTCCTGCTGCGACTCAAGTCCAAGCCCTGTCGTGTTGCAGTATGGACTCAGCTCAAGCCGCAGCCCTGAAGCAGAGTCTGTACAGTGCAATATGGATGCAGTAGCATGGCTGTCCGACCCAGATCCAGCAACTGTAAATCCAGGTTTAAAATGTAGTTTGAAGACTTGGAAACGTGGCATCCACAAGTGCAGGTCCCACAGACCCACATTTACAATGCAGTTTAGACATGCCCCAATTGGCCAGGGAGAGTTAGGCATGAGGCCTCCACTGGCTGTAGGGAGGTCAAAGCCTCCTACTGCCCCAGGAGGAGAAGACCAGGGAGGGCAGGAAGGAATCATGTCCCTCCCACACCTACCACTGCTGATGGGAGAAGCAGAAGGAAGAAACTTCTGTACATAGGACAAACTGTCGTATGAGACAGCAGGGCCCTCAGAATGCTGTATTTTATTCATCGTTAAACATACAGTCCTGTGCATTCCTGCAGACATAAATCATCCTCATTCATATTCCATTGCAAGCCTGCTATTATTTGTTGCTGTGCAAAGTATGATTTAATCTCCATGGCCGGTAATGATTTTTGCTGGGAGCTGCTCTATTACATATATTTTCATAGGGATTAAAACTAAATCCTACAGACCCTTGGGACTGCTTGCCTGGATATCTGCCAGATAAGCTCCTGCTTCCAATTAAGGCATCATTCACTGCTCAACTAGTGTACACATTTTGCCATTGCTTAACACATTTGCTAGATAGCCCTGCCTGGGTCACGCCCACAGCACCCAAGTGGCTGACTACAGTATGCCAAAAATGAACTGACTAACGTCACTTGAACAATAAAAGAATACTCTGCAATCAATTATTTGCTGGCTTTTAGCAACAACAACTTATCTTAGCACTGGAAGCAGACCGCATTACATTCCCAAACAAGGGATCTGAACCTGAGAAAAAGCAAACCTGGGGTGTAGGAAGCAGAGCTGCAGCCTTCAGAAGGTCCTGTTTCAGCACAGTTCACTCACAGCTCATTAGGGAGGGCTCTTTTACAAGGAAAGGTGTATCAGATGAGAACACCTGACCCACTTTCTGCAATAAATGTCTCTCCAGCTTGTAAAACTAAAATAGGGGAATGTTACTGAAATGAAAGCTTCCCACGAACCGTAACAAGGCTGAATCATAACTACAGTAAATGATTATGTTTTCACTGTTTCCAATTTACAGATGCAAGGCATCACACTGTACATATTTAGTGCCAAAAGAATTGTCATCGTTTTGACCTTTGAAGGCAGATAGCAACTCACATGATAATACTCTGTAACTGCGCTTTGTGGAAATTGCTGCAGTAACTACCAGAAATAGGCAAAGCTTCTGGAGGAGGTTTACAACCACATAAATTATGATAAGCCATCACAAAACTAGCTTGAATTAGCAAACTTTGCCCTCTGTAATTTAAACCCAGTGATTCTTTTAAGGATGAGTCAATGTAAAAAAAAAAACACCTATTTTTTTTACTCTCAGGGGAAGCCTGGGCTACGTTTTACAATACCCGCTCAGAGGTAGAATGGCCAAACAGAACTTCAAGGCTCTTCCGAGGGCTAAGGGATGAACAAGAGATTCTTCTGGGGGTTTCATATTCAGAGATAGAGCAGACACGGTTAAACACTCAACACTCATTGTCTCAGGTGTTCTTCAATAACACGGCTACGATCTTCCACTTATTGAAGGAAACCCTGAGCACTGCAATCCCTGCAGAGGGGCAAACATTGAACTTTGGTGCTGCTGCGTTTGAGATGTTCACATGTATGTGAAATAGTGGGATGGACTGTGGGCTCCTGCTTAGGCATGGCCTACTCCCACCAGACAATGCCAGGTGGCCCAGAAGTAGCATCCTAGTAGAGAGGAGTGGTTGGTAGATCTGAGAAGGCGGCAGGGCCACACCACAGCACAAGCATTCCAGACTCTGTGGGGAAATCCATGGGCCAGCCCCTCCATAGGTCCTTGGACAGAATGGCTCCCTCTGAAGCCATTTATTTCCTGCCTGCGCACACCAGGCACTCTCTGAGAGGGGAGTCTCTGAGATTTCATGCTGATAAAGGCAACAGTAATACCTAAGAGGTTCCCAAGGCATGGTGTCACAGACAGCCAAGCAGCCCATCACACCCCTTCATCTGCAGGGGCTTCTGCAGGTTGATGGGCAGGAAGGATACCATGTTGGCTCTCATAGAATCATAGAATCTCAGGGTTGGAAGGGACCTCAGGAGGCATCTAGTCCAACCCCCTGCTCAAAGCAGGACCAAACCCAACTAAATCATCCCAGCCAGGGCTTTGTCAAGCCTGACCTTAAAAACCTCTAAGGAAGGAGATTCCACTACCTCCCTAGGTAACCCATTCCAGTTCTTCACCACCCAACTAGTGAAAAAGTTTTTCCTAATATCCAGCCTAAATCTCCCCCTCTGCAACTTGAGACCATTACTCCTTGTTCTGTCATCTGCTACCACTGAGAACAGTCTAGATCCATCCTCTTTGGAACCCCCTTTCAGGTAGTTGAAAGCAGCTATCAAATCCCTCCTCATTCTTCTCTTCTGCAGACTAAACAATCCCAGTTCCCTCAGCCTCTCCTCATAAGTCATGTGCTCCAGCCCCCTAATCATTTTTGTTACCCTCCGCTGGACTCTCTCCAATTTATCCACATCCTTCTTGTAGTGTGGGGCCCAAAACTGGACACAGTACTCCAAATGAGGCCTCACCAGTGCTGAGTAGAGGGGAATGATCACATCCCTTGATCTTCTGGAAATGCCCCTACTTATACAACCCAAAATGCCATTAGCCTTCTTGGCAACAAGGGCACACTGTTGACTCATATTCAGCTTTTCGTCCACCGTAACCCCTAGGTCCTTTTCTGCAGAACTGCTGCCCAGCCATTCGGTCCCTAGTCTGTAGCAGTGCATGGGATTCTTCCGTCCTAAGTGCAGGACTCTGCACTTGTCCTTGTTGAACCTCATCATATTTCTTTTGGCCCAATCCTCTAATTTGTCTAGGTCCCTCTGTATCCTAGCCCTACCCTCCAGCATATCAACCACTCCTCCCAGTTTAGTGTCATCTGCAAACTTGCTAAGGGTGCAGTCCACACCATCCTCCAGATCGTTAATGAAGATATTGAACAAAACCGGCCCCAGCACCGACCCTTGGGGCACTCCACTTGATACCGGCTGCCAACTAGACATGGAACCATTGATCACTACCCATTGAGCCCGACCATCTAGCCAGTTTTCTATCCACCTTACCGTCCATTCATCAAGCCCATACTTCTTTAACTTGCTGGCAAGAATACTGTGGGAGACTGTATCCAAAGCTTTGCTAAAGTCCAGAAATAGCACATCCACTGCTTTCCCCTCATCCACAGAGCCGGTTATCTCGTCATAGAATGCAATTAGGTTAGTCAGGCATGACTTGCCCTTGGTGAATCCATGTTGACTGTTCCTGATCACTTTCCCCTCCTTTAAGTGGTTCAGGATTGATTCCTTGAGGACCTGTTCCATGATTTTTCCAGGGACTGAGGTGAGACTGACTGGCCTGTAGTTCCCTAGATCTTCCTTCTTCCCTTTTTTAACGATGGGCACTACATTAGCTTTTTTCCAGTCATCCGGGACCTCCCCCGATCGCCATGATTTTTCAAAGATAATGGCCAATGGCTCTGCAATCTCATCGGCCAACTCCTTTAGCACCCTCGGATGCAGCGCATCTGGCCCCATGGACTTGTGCTCATCCAGCTTTCCTAAATAGCCCCGAACTACTTCTTTCTCCACAGAGAGCTGGTCACCTCCTCCCCATACCATGCTGCAGAGTGCAGCTGTCTGGGAGCTGACCTTGTCTGTGAAGACAGAGGCAAAAAAAGCATTGAGTACACTCCTCCCATTTCATCCACAGCTGCCAAGTTCCAGAGCAGGAGTCAGCACAGGATGATTTTCTTGGTGCTGGAGGGAGATATGGCTTTGGTTACTCCCAATGCTCCCAACATACACCATCTTGTTTTCTCTCCTCCTTTCGTTACCCGGGTCACTTCCTCCCTCCAACCCACCTCCTTCCAGAGCCCGCCCCTAAAACCGGCTTTGCTGCTCGTGTGCTCTTTACCTACCGCCTCTTTCCCGCCAAAGCAGAGCTGAGCACTAATCAGAGGAGCACTAGCATGTGCTAAGCAGAGATAGGAGCTGATCAATGCATGTGTGCCTAGATCTGGCCACATAGTTCAGCCAGAGCGGAAATGCGATTGAGAGAGGGGAGGGAAGTGGCAGTTTCCACAGCTCTCTCTCTCTCTCTATCCATCTTAATTACTTCTTTGGCCACCCAGCACGGTAGAATCTGAGCACCTCACAGGTGTTTTGCCTCATCACACCCCTGTGAGGGAAAGAAGTGTTATTATCCCCATTTCACAGATGGGGAACTGAGGCAGAGAGACTGCAGTCATGTAGGAAGTCTGCAGCAGAGCCGGGAACTGAAGCCAGGATCTCCCAAGTTTCAGGCTAGTGCCCTAACCAAGGACGATCCTTCCACTGCTGGCAGCAAAGGAGTGAAGCATTGTGCTGAAGAATTGTCCCTAATCCTCCTCCTCCCTGTTCATCCCAGTGCTCTTTTCTGTTTTCTGATGGCTCATCTGCTTTCTGTATGCAACCCCACCTTCCTACATCTTCCTCCTTACCCTCAATCCTTTTCCCCTTTGCCTCTTTCCCTCACTATTGTTCTTTCTTCTCAGAACCTCTCCTGTAAGGATCTTGCAGTACCAGGTCTTCAACCCCAACCCATGGACTTTAAAATGAAAGTCACCCGATTTGGTAAGTCACATTCCTGGTCACAAACCTCAGGCTCATTACCCAGCATGTTCAATTATGTGAAACTGACCAAACCCATTCAGTTACTCTAAGACATCAACTGCAGATCTAGTGTAACCGGGACTTTGTGGGAGGAAACCACAAAGGGGGAAATTGGAACACATAAAGGGGAGAGCGTAAGTTGCCAGGAGATAATGGGAAGCTTGAGGGAAAGGTCCCTCATGCAAGATAAGTTACCGCTGCTTCAGGCAAGAGACTTGACAGATATATCCGCTCTCTCCAATCTGTGCAGTAGAGGAGATGCAATGACCTAATCAAAGCAAAATGAGCTATAACAAATTGAATTCCCAATGCACTTTCCACCTCCAGAAACAACAAAAACAAAATACACATTTATACAGCACAAACTTCACTCAAGAGTCACAGGTGCCTTACAATAAAAGCAGCACTGTTTATTATAGTTTATCTTTTTAAAAGTTCAGACGCAGCAAACAAAACTGTTTTTAACTTAGCATTAAAACACCAAGATGGACTGAGTAAGGCAAAGAGATAGCCAAGGTATGTTCCATGAGCCTGGAGTATAGTTGTTAAAAGCACTCTCTCCTGAAAGAGGAAAGGTGATCTCTCTCAGAAAGACTAAACAACCTGCCAAACGTGACTGCAGTGAACAGCCAGGTGACCAAAGATCTGTCAAATGTACAGCCAACCACATTCACTTCGTTTTTCCATAGGGAAATTTGTGCTGTCAGCTGCACAGCTTTAACGCTTCATTAGTTGTTAAATGAATGCCTTTTGGGAATGCTGGCCACTCATATAATCTCTCCAGATACACTTTCCTCCTCCAGATAACTTCACCATTGAAAATAGCAAACTTTAGGCTTGCACAAGTCACTGCTTGTTGATAATACAGCAAATAATGTATTTCATAGCTGAAGATTGCATGCGTAGGCAATTGGGATTGTGATGAATTACTATCTCTGTTTCCAATGCTAAGCTTAAGACATTTATTTGGCAGTTAGAAAAATGTTGCCAATACCAAACTACTGGTATTAGCAAACATTTACAGGATTAGCACTATAGTTTAGCATCTCCCAAAGGAAAAAGTTATTTTCTGGCTTATTACAGTTTCTCCTGCATGCTTTCTTCCTTGTATAGCTCCTTTTTGGTTTTCATATGGTCAAATTGTCAATGATGTACACACTCAAATACACACGCACAATCCAGCAGGCCTAATTAGTGTACGCATATACCATGACTGCAACGCACAAGCCTGATATTTGCAAGCAGTCATGGCTAGTTAGCCATCTAACTAGCCATGTAAGCAATCAAGTGACCCATTTGTTTTATTTAGATTTAAGTTTACATTGCACTCACAATTATGATACCTGAATGCACAAATTAGGCCCATACAATTGGGCATGTAGATTTATATGGGCCCATCTTTTACAATCAGACCTTCAAGCATTCTGCAAAAGACCCAAACTTCTACTGATTTAATTTTAAAATATAGATAAAAAATTATGTTCTGCTCCATGTACCTCCCTTCTATGGGCAAAATCCTGCTCACCTTACTCACGTCAGTAGCTACACCAATGCCAATTAGATTAGACGTTTGAACAAGGCAGGTAGGATTTTGCCCCCTCGCTGTTCATTCTCTGTACATGCAGATTTTCAGGCTCTGTCCCACTTCTCCCTAATCCCCACAATCCCAGTCACCAATTCCATTGGATAGTTCATAGAATCATAGACTATCAGGGTTGGAAGGGACCTCAGGAAGTCATCTAGTCCAACCCCCTGCTCAAAGCAGGACCAATCCCCAACTAAATCATTCCAGCCAGGGCTTTGTCAAGCCTGACCTTAAAAACCTCTAAGGAAGGAGATTCCACCACCTCCCTAGGTAACCCATTCCAGTGCTTCACCACCCTCCGAGTGAAAAAGTTTTTCCTAATATCCAGCCTAAACCTCCCACACTGCAACTTGACAGAACAAGGAGTAATGGTCTCATCTGCTACCACTGAGAACAGTCTAGATCCATCCTCTTTGGAACCCCCTTTCAGGTAGTTGAATGAGAGGGGATTTGATAGCTGCTTTCATCTCTTCTGCAGACTAAATAATCCCAGTTCCCTCAGCCTCTCCTCATAAATCATGTGCTCCAGCCCCCTAATCATTTTTGTTGCCCTCCACTGGACTCTTTCCAATTTTTCCACATCTTTCTTGTAGTGTGGGTCCAAAACTGGACATGAGGCCTCACCAATGCCGAACAGAGGGGAATGATCACGTCCCTCGATCTGCTGGCACTGCCCCTACGTATACAGCCCAAAGTTCTGCAATGATAGGGATGTGCCCAGCCTGTGTGTCACTTTGATAACACTTAGGATCACTATCGATATCAGCCTCTGGGATGGGCAAAGACTTTTGTTAATATCAAACCTTTAGTTCCAGCATGTATCTTTCATATCTCTACCACATGTTTCAGAGAAGAATGTAAAAACAATGTGCCCAGTTGCAGGAAATGCAAAGATGATGACAAGCCCCATTTCCTCCGCTCCTGCCCTGCCCCAGGTCATTTAATGATGTTGTTCAATTACCTGTGAAAGTCCCTTCCTCTGCACAGCATTAGAGCTCTCCAAAAAAAGCAAGGAAAATAAGATTATTGAAATATTTAAGATGCTGCAAAATCATTCTACTATCCCAATATTCAGACTTCTGCACATAGTATCAAACCATCGACAAAAAATGTGCAGCTAATCACCACCTGTGTATTTTCTATGTCAGATACACAGTAGCTCAATAATGATCTAGCTTGGAGAGTTGATTTTTATAGATTGCAAGGTTAACTGAAACACATTACGTAAAAAACTCATTAAAAGCAAATTGTATGACACCACACTGTAGACATGCAGTCAGATTGCTGATTCCCCCAATCTTAAAAACAAACTGAACGTGTTAAAAATAGTAAATAGGTTTAATAAGCTGAGGAGTTTAAAGAAAGTTGCTTTTTACAGTTCAGTGTTTTGCAAAGATGGACCCAGGTGTTAGCTGAGTTAATTAGCAAAGAGATTATGCAGATCCTAATTTGAAAGGTTTTGTTTGCATCCTTGTTATAGAATCACTTAGTGGTTGTACAGAGCTTTGACAATGTAAAGCATTAGTAGAAGTGCCAAGTATTATGATTATTAAACAGTAAAATATTTCCCTCTTTCACCCATATTCTATTAATATTTATTACATTTTTCAACAATCCCCTGCTATAATTTGCCAGCTCCTCAAATGATGCTATATTTTGAAGATGATTTTTCACCAAAAGAACTGTCCGGTGCTCTTGCCTAGACAGCATAAAACAAGAAACAGTCCTTTGTACTGCCATTTTAAAGCCATTTTACAAGAGCTGCGAAATAGCAGGAAACTGACTGAGAAGAGGTACAACATAGCGTCTTGCAATGATCTCCTCTACCTCCAGCTTCCATGGTGACAAAAGTTACCATTCTCCGGAGATAAAAATAGAGCTTACAGTAAAACCAAGCCAATGTGATACAGGCACAAACACCTTATGCAATCATCATGTTTTTTTGAAAAACAGCTAGGACACCTTGATTGTTGTTAATTTCAGCTGGGCACCATCAGTGTGTGTGTGCAAATTTTAACCAAATTCAAATTAAGACACTTAAAATGTACGCAAAATGATCTTTAAAAATGCAAAGAAATCCTAGCCTCACTATACAACAGTGATCATACTTAACCTACACTGTATCTTGTAATCTAATCACAAGCTCTGACAATAAAATTGTTCAATTTTTCAGTTGTGGTTTCAGCTTTATTCCCTGGTTATTTATCTGCAGTGGAAGATGCTAAAATATACTCTGTGTGTCAAGAGTGCTGATGCCAAGCATAGGATGCTGAAAATGCAACTTACTGTTAACAGTACAACGATCCAATGCATATGGTTTAAATATTTCTCTCTTAATACTGTACTAATGCAAAGATCTACATGCAAAATAAAATAAAATGATTCTACTTACAGCCAACCATCATCATGGCCACCGAAAAAATCTTCTCTCCATCTGTGGTTGGAGCTATGTTTCCAAATCCTATTGTTGTAAGGCTTGTCATGGTAAAGTAGAGAGAGGATATATACAACGAGTCTTTGCTGGGGCCTCCTTCCCACTGCCCTGAGCCGCTGGTATTGTACCGATAGGGTGCCCCTATACTCAACGCCAACTGGTAGAGCCAGCTGTCTGTCTTGATTGTATTAGTGACTTCATCTATAACTTCATAGTCCCCAATGCTGTACCATATACAGGCTAGCCAGTGGGCCACTAGTCCAAAGACACAGACCAACAGCACTAGTACTGCAGCACCATATTCCAGATAATGGTCCAATTTCCTGGCAACACGACCAAGGCGTAGAAGTCGCACCACTTTTAAGGAACTGAAAAGGCTGCTGATCCCCTAGAAAAGAATAAGTTCCATTACACCATCAGAAATACGCTATTGAGTAAAACAGCATGTAACACAGCCACTCCCACATTTGCCCCGAGTAACCCTCCCGTAAATATTTTTCTTCAATGTTCTAGACAACAGAAGATTGTAAACTCACAAAAACCTCGGTCAGCTAGGTCAAGTTCAGCGCTTACTAGACAAGCCAATGAGCTAGGTGACATCAGGTCTCTTATGAGTCCTGAAATAGCGTTAGGGAGTCCAAGAGCAGAGAAGAAACAGCAGGTGTGTTTAATATAAGTGGCTAAGGGCCCACTCCTCTACCATTTTAAAGTCAATGGGAGGTTTAGCATAGATTTCAGTGGGAACAGGTCCAAATTTAAGTACACAATTGAGAAGGAGGCTTCTCTAAGTTTATTGAAGAATTGTACCCCCTGCAGGACAGTAAATAGGAACACAGAATTGCCATACTGGATCAACCAATGGACCATCTGAGTCCAATATCCTGCAGCCAGTGCCATATGCTGCAGAGGAAGGTGCAAGAAAACTTGTAAAGGACAGCCATGGAATAACCTGCACACCGGGGAAACTTCTACCATACCACCCATCAGTGAGTGGCTGGCCAACATCCTGAAACAAGAGGGATTACATCCCTTATTATCTGTAGTCGCATCCAATGTAACGTGGATGTCCTCATTATCCATATAGACAGCTCACTAATTCTGAGGGCAGGATACTTACCTAATCACTGACAGACAATTGCTCTGTTTAGTGGGTATCATATACACCAAGAACCACTAGTCAGAAATGTACACAAAAGATAATTTACTTGCTGGTCAACAGGTATTTCCGTAGAGTAATTTTTTTTTATTTTATTTTTTTACTCAAGAAAAGCACAAATAAATGGAAGCACAAATATTTAGGAAATAGAAGCACAGAGAAATGGTTAAAAAGTAATGGAAACATTTGGGAAGGTGCAGAAAGGGTGTATATCCCCCTGAACGCAAGTATGATTCACAATGGTTTTAATGGAAGTTATACATGCAGAATCGAGGAAAAATAAAGCTCCCAATTTATTGTAATCCCATAATAGAACTAACTTTTGCATTAAATTAATTAGTGATTCAAAATAGAAGCCATCCAAAGGAAGATTTCTAATATAAAATACTAAGAAGTCACAGACATTTAATTTAAAATAGAAATTAAGACACAGAATGCAATGAGGCAAACATTCTAAATTTCTGTGCCGAGATTAAATTGCACTTTTCTACGCATCATTATTGAATTAGTCTAGTCAAAACATTAGCTAATTATATTATCAAACTGTAAAATACTGAAATTCCTGTAGTTAATATTAGCATCAAAAAAACCTTATTCCCCTTATGCATCTGTGTCTCCTATCACAGACTGTATTTGAAGGGTAACCTACGACTGATATTTCTAGATTCAACACATTAGACAACGGTCTTGTTTTTTAAATCCAGTACGTTTTCCAAATTCAGTCATTTTGTTTCAGATCCCCAAATCCTTAAATTGAATATCTGTAACTGCATTGCAGTGCATACAGTGACTGATACTAAGAAAGGAAGTGGAATTTTCTAATTTTGATTACTATATTCTGCATTTAAGTTCTCTCACTTCTACACAAGATATTATTACTCTGATTTCCAACTGAGCAGATGCCTGTTCATTTTCTCTAATACATGGTCATTGGTAGAGCCCTGAAAATCTGAGGATATCCACTTTATATCCGCAGACCATGTTTGTGGATCTAATGTGAATACAAACTTTGTATCCACACAGGGCTCTAGTCCCATTGGGCCATGGCACATTGTGACCCTCATGTAAAAACCACTGAAGTAAATGGAAAAGATTCCCACTGACTTCACTGAGTCTACTACAGTCTAAGAGACCCACAAAGCAAAAGCCCCAATACACATATTTTTAAAAAAGGAGAGTATACTCTTATGATACTACATTGCACCAAATTCATCCGTGGCGTCACTCCACCAAAGTCAGCACTTTACAAATTATAGGCCTGATCCTGAAAAGTTCTAAAAACCTTCTGTGACATCAACAGGAAAAAAGAAGAGAATGGGAGAAAGTCCCTGCAGGATAGGGCCCTGTAGTGGGGACACCATTTGCCTGGCTCCCTCATGTGGCCAGAGGTGTTTCCATGGCACCCTGTCTGCCCCCTCTCTTTGGGGCCCCTTACAAGTGCCATATAGTCTCTCAGGGGAGGGCTGATGGTAACCCTGAGAAAATGGGTCAGTAGCTCAAAGTAATTCAAGATAGTCCTCAGTATCCCAAACACAAAGTCTGTCATAGCAACCCCATCTCCAAAGCTCCTGCTAACCACTGAGCCTTTATTCTGCCCAGCAGAAGCCGAGCCTGCCAGCTCTGCCTTCCTTCAGCACACGCAATGTTCCGAGAGGGAAAGCAGCATGTACCCTCCTCGCCTTCTGACGGCTCCTCCTGATTGGTCAGGAGAGGAGCCCTGCCCCAGCCTGCAGTATAGGGCTCCTGATCCCAGGACCTTAAACTAACAGTCTCCCCATCCCACTGCTAACTGCCTGGAATCACCTCCTCTCTTCCTCTTTCAGCCAGTTTCCGAGCCTGGGCTCACACCAATATCCCTGGGATGGGGGTCTTCTGCCCACACCCCCACCCCGCTTAGGCTTAAAGGGCCAGTACGCCCCATTACAGGCCCCAATACCTCTGTCAAGTAGGTATGTATTATTCCCCTTTTACATATGGAGAGACTGAACCAGAGATTCAGTCCACTGTCAGGCTTGGATTAAAACTCAGGAGTTTCTTATTATTATTATCTGTATTACTGTAGTTTCCAGGACCCCGAGTCATTAACCTGAATCTCACTGTGCAAGGTGCTGTACAAACAAAAGGACAGTCTCTGCCCCAAAGATCTGCTTGGGTGTGGTGTTCTGTCCCATCAAGTGGCACCGAGACCACTTAGAGAGAGAGTTAAATGAGTCTGCTTTACAGCCAGGGCCGTCCTTAGGCATAGGCAGAATAGGCAGCCGCCTAGGGCACCACTAGGTCTGGGGGCACCGCTCTGCCGGGAGCCCGGACAGATGGGAAGCAGTGGAGCATGTAAGAGCAGGCTGCTGGGTCCTAGAGAGAGCCGAATGCAGCACAGTCTGAGGGAGGGGACTGGCTGCTGGGGTCTCTGGGAAGGGAAGGGGAGGGGGTAGGGGTTGGGGAAGGAGCTCACCTGGGAGTGTGACTCTTTCCCACCCCCCTCCCCCGGCGGAGGTGAGGTGAGGCAGGCTCTGCCGCTCTGGAACCAGTATCCTTTGTTGTCCCCCATAACATCCATTCTTCTCCCGCCCTGCCCCATGGAGCACCCCCTCCTTTCTCCCTCCCCCCCAGGAGCATCCCCCTCTCTCTCCTCCCTCCCCTCCATCAGGGCTGGGTTGGGTGAGGTGGGGGGGGAGGCTGGCTGCCTGCCTGCTGAGGAATGAAAGTGAAAGTAACTCACTTCCTCGGCCAGGATTGGAATGTCACACAGGGCTGGGCTGGGGTTAGCCAGATGTGTGAAAAATCAGGACAGGGGGTTGGGGTAGGGTGAGCAGATATCCCTATTTTATAGGGCCAGTCCCAATTTTGGGGTCTTTTTCTTATATAGGCTCCTTTTACCCCCATCCCGTCCTGATTTTTCACACTTACTGTCTGGTCACTCTAGGTGGGGGTAATTAGTGCCTATATAAAACAAAGCCCCAAATATCGGGACTGGCCCTATAAAATCAGGACATCTGGATCTGGGCACCCTAGCTGGGGAGCGCCTCTCCCCCGGGCTGGCAGCTGCCAGCGATCCACCTCATCCGGGGGGAGCTACACAGGGCAGGATGAGCTGCTGTGCTCCATGGGTGACCTGTCCCTGAGATCAGATGCTGTGCTAACTTCACCATGGTCCGTAAGGCTGGTGGTGGTGCCCATTGGCGTGTGATTGGACCTGAGGGTTTGCTGCTGCTGTTGCCACTCTGCACCCCAAG
This sequence comes from Mauremys mutica, assembly GCF_020497125.1. Lineage (NCBI taxonomy): Eukaryota > Metazoa > Chordata > Testudines > Geoemydidae > Mauremys > Mauremys mutica. The sequence goes on from NC_059075.1 coordinate 15,219,989, forward strand.
AGGTGGATTTTGGGGTCTACTGCAGCTGTTGGACCAGCAGGCTGAGGGGTGAGCCAAGCATGAAAGCAGTACTGTGTTGCCATTTAGACTGTGATTTAACAACTTTGTTTGCCAAAAATTCTTGCTAACAATCCTGAATCCAATTTCAATATTTAAAAAAAAAAATCAGTATCTTAGCCAAAAACAGAAAATTAAGTTGTTGACAATTATTAGTGACAGGTTTGGTTTGAGGCAGGGAGTGGGCCAGTTTTCATCAGAGAAACAAAAAATGTTGACTGACTTTCCTATAGCCTGTTACTCCTGATAAGAGCCCTCCAACAACTGTAATATGCTCATCTCCTTACTAGTGTATAAAGCAGGGGTCGGCAACCTATGGAACACGCGCCAAAGGTGGCAGGTGAGCTGATTTTTGATGGTAGGCAGCGGCAGGCTGAGCGGCTCAGCCCATCACTGCTCTGGGGTTCCAGCTGCTGCCCTATTGCCAGCTGGGATACTGGCCGTCGGCCACACTCAGCACCTACTGCTGGCCTGGGGACCCCCAAGGAACCCCAGGCTGGCAGCGGGCTGAGCAGGCCGGCTGAACCACTCAACCTGCTGTCAGCCTGGGGTTCCATTCACTCAGCCGGCAGTGGGCTGAGCAGGGCTGGTGGGGGTTGAGTGGCTCAGTCTGCTGCCAGTCTGGGGTGCCGGCAGCACTCAGCCTACTGCTACTCCGGGGTTCCGGCTGCCAGCCCCTTGCCAGTCAGGAGCCCAGCCGCCAGCCCCACTTTGGGTGAGCAGAATCCCAGGCTGGTAGCGGGCTGAGGGGGGTTGGCAGCCGGGATCCTGGCTGGCAGGAGTTGGTGGTCAGAACCCCAGACCAGCAGCGGGCTGAGCAGGGCCTGGGATCCTTGTCTAGGGTTCCAGCCACCAGCCCCGCTCAGCCCGCTGCCAGTCTGGGGTTTCATTTACTCAGCTGGCAGTGGCCTGAGCAGGACTGGTGGCCAGGACCTCAGATAATAACAATAGTTTATTTATATAATATAGACAGAGAGATACCTTCTACAAACGTTAAAATGTATTACTGGCACGAGAAACCTTAAATTACAGTGAACTTGGCACACCACTTCTGAAAGGTTGCCGACCCCTGGTATAGACTGACCATATGTTGTACTAAGTTTCTCCTGCATTTTATTTTCCTGTGAGTCAGTATAGCTTTTGCCACCCCAGAAGTTGGGCAGCCAATGTTTTACGTTTTCACAATGTTTTCTCTAACTTTCATAAAGTAAATACATAGTTAATATGAGTTAAAAAGGCCAGGGACACTTCCTTGTGAAGAATCTGTACAGCAGATCATGCTAGAGCTGTGAAAATATCAATTTTTGATGGAACTTTAGAGGCAGTGATTTATCATGTATTTTATCATGTGAATGTGCTGCTATTGCTAATGTCTTTCCAAACAAAAATAAGGCACAATAGGACTTCTGTAACATTTCTGTGCTACCTTAATCTAGATGAGATGATTCTGTGCTGACTTCATTTTGGTCACTTTGTGCTTTACCTAGCAGTAAAACTAGGGTTATATTTTCCCACTGTTTGGAAACCCAGCTTGTTAAACTGATTTTGCAGCCAAAAAAGCCAGAAAGATTGCTTTTAATTAAAAACAAATCTTTGTTTCAATACCTCTTCATATAAATTTCCAATGAAATTTTGACAAATTAAAAAAATTATCTTATTTGCATCATTCTGTCAAATCAGAATTTTTTCTTTAGTGCTACTTCTTTAGTGCTAGTGCATCAGCATTACAGTGTGCTTAATTAAGTTAAACTGGTTTTAATAACGTGAATGTGGCAAGTTTTCCAATACTGTATGCTTATATTTGTGTTGCTAAGAGCAGATCAGGCACAGGGGCACCAGTTTAATAATCTCGCCTAGGGCACCAGAAATCCTAAGGACGGCCCTGTTTACAGCCTTAGCTTTGGCTTTTAGCTCATACGGTCGAGGCTCATGCACTAAGCTCCAGAGGTCCCCAGTTCAATCCTACCTGCCGACAACCAGAATCTGTTGGCGTTACACTTACAGTCTGGTTCATCCTCCTATGCTCACAGTCAATATTTTCTCTTTCTAAGTTGTAAAGATAAGTTAGTACCAGTAATATTAACCTCAAAAATAACATTTAACTCCAAGTCTCAGAGAAAGTCTGTGTTGGAAATTACACTCTCTCCCAAACATACATAATGATTACCTTTTATTTTGCATCACTGACCCAGGAGCTATTCATCATACCATAAAACAAAGGGGAACACTCAATTGTAACTGCTATTGATATATGCCTTACCTGAAATAGTACTACTGTGAAACTTGTTCAAACAGCCTGCTAGTCTCCAAGCCAATTTAACTGGATCAATTGTTTTAAGGCCAGTAAAAAGAGATTTACAGTCTGCTTAAACTAAGAAGGTGGTCAGCAGTTTAAAAAAAATCTTTTCCACAAAGCACTGTACCAAGGCCCCAGTTCAGTGAAGCACTTAAGCACATACTTGACTTCAAGCATATGAGTTTTCCTGTTGAAATCAGTGGGACGACTCAGGTGTTTAAGTATGGGGCTGGGCCTGAAGGGTCCTTTGGTGCTTCCTCTGACACAAAATATCGCCCAAGGATAATGGTGTAACTGATAGATTGTTCACACAGGGCTTTGCCAAAGATTCAATAGAGGTGGAATTAATTAGGGCAACTGGATTTTAGTGTCAACCTACATTCTTTACGGCATGAATTTAACACAGGCTGTTGTGTTTTTAATCCAACAGCTTGCAATTTGTCTTTGTGTTCATTCTCCCTTCAGGCGGCAGGCTGTATTTATATTATATTATGATAGATTTTTTTTAACATGATCCATAAGTTATCTTGGAAATCCAACACTATTTTTAAAGGGGTGTGCTAATTTGACCCCAGCAACCTCAAGAATTGTGGGAGCGGAAAGGGGATTTAGAGCAACCTGAGTGGTGCAGCTATGGATCTAGTCCAATTTTCTCATAATATCCTTCAGATCTTGTAAAATACATCCTTGACACTGAAGATCCAGCCTCCCAGGAGGATAATTTGTCATTACATTAACATATCTGGGCAGAAAGTCAATTGAGTCAAATGCTTGCAATATCTCACAGACTACATGTTCTCTACTTGAGGACATCAGATTGTATTATGAGCATGAACACATATCTCATGAAATGAAAGGGTTGTGGACAGGGTTTTAAATTATGGCACAATGAGACCAGGCCATTTTCTCATCTCACAGCTTGTCTGGTCTTCAGAATTTTCCTAATTGAAAAACTGTTTACGCAGAAAAGCCATTTCATTTGTACAGATTTGGAAGTATTAAATCCAAAAATAATATTCAAAATCCATTTATGATTTTCTTGTTTTAAAAAGTTCAGGGAATGATCTAAAGTCCATTGAAGTCAATGGAAAAACTCCCCTTGACATCAGTAGCCACTGAATCAGAAAATAAAAGAAAATAAAAATTATCAAATGGTACTTATTGTGACAAAGCCAGACATTTACAGGAGAGGAAAAAGCAAACTATGATAAAGTTTAATAGCCTCTGTACTGCATATGCTGTTCTCTGATGACTGCACGGAGATTTGTGTTTACTCCAGTTCATCTAAACTCACATTTAAAAAAAAAAGATACAGTGACTATAAATGGGAAAATCCTGCCACTATTCTCACTTGAAATTATTGTGATGTTCTCCCTCTCCTGATGTTCAGAATTTGGCCAACTGTTGCTCCATCCACAATCTCATTTCTTTAGTTAATATTGAATCCTCAACTTCCTTGACCCTTCTCTGTGGTTTTAAGTCCTTGTGCGGTATGCAGACTTGGTTGGTTGACAAACTACTTCTGACAATGGAAAGAGATCACATATGCTTGCTGATTCTTTCAAATCTATCAGCAATGTTGGTAATGTCGACCACAAGGAATCAGGGACAGTCTTGAAGACCTACACAGGGATAGGTATAGCTGAGCGGCACAGTTCATTTCTTCTGGAGAGAACACAGCCAGCAACATTGGGCATTTGCTCTTCTCATCCATGAGCTCTTGTAATAAGTACCACAAGTTTCTGATCTAGCATCCTTCCTATTAAATAGGCACATGAAGCCATTGGGGATATAGTGGGGCTGGCTGTGGTATCTTCTGCATATTCAGATGGTAGCAGTTTTCCTTCTGTACTTAACAAGAAGAGCATTTTCAATGAAGGGTCCTTTACTCACCATTGGTTAAACAAAGCCCACATTTGTTGACTTTGGTATATTGCAAAGTCTGTTTTCTCAAACTTTCTTGAAATGGCACATTGAACAAGGAGACTTAGTTTAGAGGGTTGACTGACTGAGTATTTATCTTGTTGAATTATAGACTGGACTGGTATTAATGTTGCATGACACTATTATTAAGGTTGTCCGACACTTCCGATTACAAGAGCCTGATTTCAATTGCTTATAACTTTGCCAAACTTCAACCAATTAGACACCCCCAATGGAAAATTTTAGCCTCTCTCATTCTGAGAATGAGGTTAGAGGAAAATACATTGTTTTGCCCATGTTAAAAAAATTCTGGCAAACTTTTTCTTTTAAAAGCTCTAGTGCCCCTATGCTTTGGAGAAGGATTTGACATTTGGCGGGGGAGGACTTCTGTGTCAGAGACGTGACTTTTCTTTTCCCAGTAAAAATCCACTTAAATTTGGTGAAGTTTAAGACATTGAGAAATCGTAGCTTGCACATGCTCAGCAGAGTCTTCTTAGATTTTAGCAGCTAGATTCCCCAAAGATTCAATGCACACTGGGCATGCTTCAGCCAGGAGCTGAACATGACTTTCCTCTGCAGCTGTAGCTCTGGGCTGCTACAGGATGTGCTGGGTCAGGATGCCTGAAATGGAGGCTCCCGGTGTTCTCAGTTCACATGCTTTCCCGGATGGGTCCAGGCAGCATAAAACAGCAAGGAATCTACCTGATTTAAACACAGAGAAGTCAAGGATCAGACCTGCAGAGGAGGTGGGGGGACCAGACTGAGACAAGAAACCTAAGGGGTGGGGAATAGGACTGGAGGGTTGCACAGTTGGGGTGAAGAGGGAAACTGGGCCTGAGAGTTGGGGTGGGGAAGGAGACTGGGGCTGGGTGCCAGGGAGGGAAATGGGAGGGTGGGGGACTGGAAGACAGTAGGTGGGAAGAAACTGAGATTGGGTGAAGAAAGGGAGAGGACTCAGACTGGATGGGCAAAGAGACTGGGACTCGGAGTGAGGGGGAACACTGATATTGGAGGAGGATCCTGGGGAATGAGATTGGGACCGAGAGCCAGTGGGGACAGGGATGGTGGGAGAAGTGGTGCTGAGGTAGGGGAGATTGACAAATCAGATGAAGATTTGTGTGGGGGACTGGAACTGGCTGATGAAGGAAACTGAGAACAAGGACCTGGGGGTGGAAGTTGGAATGGCTGGGCAAGGAGACTGGGACTGAGGCAGGGAACCCAGAGGGGTGAAACTAGGCCTTGCTAGGCAAGAACACTGGGACCAGGATGAGAAGCCTGAGAAACAGAGACTGCGATCGACTAGGGGAGAGGATTGGGACTCATGCCCCATTCACTATAGATGCAGCTTTTGCAACAAATGAAGCCAAGTGTCCTATAGATAAGTCTCTTTCACCACATAATCCTGATTCATCCCCAGAACAGGTCCATTCTGTGCCTAAATGAGGCAGGGGTCCTGTGGAAAAAATAGTATGCAATCATGTAAATTCACCACGAAAGCTCATGCTCCAATATGTCTGTTAGTCTATAAGGTGCCACAGGACTCTTTGCTGCTTTTACAAATCCAGACTAACATGGCTACCCCTCTGATACTAAAAACTATTATAATTCATATGCAAAATGAGCTGATTTGAAGCACAGGGAACCTTAATTCTGGCATTTCCCAACTTTTGAGTACTTGATTTTGCAACCTTAACAATGTTCCCTGAACACAGTTCTTTGTGTTTATAATATATAATGTGCGTACACGCACACCACACAGAGAGCGAGCTATGCACAGAAAATAAGCACCTAGGACAGGGCTTTCAGAAGCATTCAATGTTAGCCAAACTCTGCTCCCATTCACTTTACTAGGAGCAGATTTTATCCAAAACTGAGGACTGTTAAAAATCCCATTCTTAGAGTCTTAGGGATAGCAGTATTTTTATAAAATTTGATATAAAAAACATAATACTCTGCAATTATATTTTTTATTCACAGCCATGAAGTATCACAAAACAATCCCTTTTAAGCAACTATGTAAATTTGTTTGATTTTAAAATGTCATCAGCCCAGTTCTGCTACCATTTATACACGTTTTAGTGTGACTTAAATCAATGGAATCTGAATGGGGCACATCTTATTCTGAAAAGAAAATATTTTACAGAATAACATCTCTTAGTTACTTTACAATGATAACCTAGCATATCTTTCCTAAGGTTTGGAAATCTCTTTCAAGCATCGCATTGTAAAATCTAGGCAGAGCCTTCCTTTAGCTAACAATACTAACAGTATGTTGGACCCTTATGTGCACCAAATTGGTAAATTGCTCTGTAACTTTTTAATATTACAGGATGATTTTTTCCTTCAGATACGTTTCAATTTTTAAATATGATTTGGTTTGACCTTTTTATTTATTAAGCTCTGGGCACATATACAAAAAAAGATAAATCATACAAATTAAGAAAATGTCTGACATTTGAAATCCTCCCAAACCCACAAATCTGGGACTCCAAGGAAACATTTATTGACCCCTGTCCCAAAAAACCCTGTCCCAGAAAAAAGGTGGGGAGAAAAGAAATGCTTTGCAGTAGATCCAGAAGGTCAATAAATTCAGGCCCTGACAAACCTATAGGGGAGGCAAGCACCAGGGTTCAGAACTTTTCCATAAAACGGGGTCCCAGTTAAACAAGGGTCCTGCTAATTCAAATACCTCAGCTACTCTTAACTCACTATCATGACCAGAGGACCTCGTCTTTGAGATACCTCCAACTTCCTCAACATCAGTGACTTCTGCAGCAGCCAGTATGGCTGGCCCCAGGGCCGCCCAAGCAGCAGGTCCTGGTGGCCCTGGGGACAGCCACACCGGCCACTGTTGGAGCGGCTCTGCAGCCAGCCACTCGGGCGGCCCCGCAGCCAGCTGCACCAGCCACTGCCCCGGGGACCGCCCAAGCAGTGACCAATCCGGCTGGCCCCGGGAACCGCCCGGCAGCAGTCCCGAGGCGACCGGAGGAGCGGCTGGCCCCCTGGAGCTTTCGCCCACACACACAGAAGTGGCCAGAGCAGCAGCAGGACCCCCGAGGCTTCCCCCTCCCCGCAGCTGGTGCCACAGGCTCCCCTGTTCCTCACCCCGCTGCCCACCCCAAGATTCAATCAGGGGTATTTGTATGGTATAAGTCATGGACAGGTCACGGGCCGTGATTTTTTGTTTCTTGCCCATGACCTGTCTATGACTTTTACTAAAAATACCCGTGATTAAATCATAGCCTTACTCATGATTTTAGCTGTGGAAGTCCCTGGTTCAATCCACGATATCGATAAAAATGGCCTCTGTCAGAGAAGCACAAATAAAATATACTCCCTGCATATTCTGCACTAGCTAAAGTTTCCATCATATTGAAATCAAAGCTGGGGGACAAGACAGAGATGAACATCTTGATCATGATCAAAGTTTGGCTTCCCCCCACCCTTATGATTTAGTCCTCAGGCCAGCTAAGATTGCCTGGACCTGAAACATGAACATATACAAATATAAGCTTAAGAATACTGTCCTCTCTAGCTCCCACCAAGCTGTAGATCTTTTGGGGAAAATTAACAGATCTCTCCTCTGAGACTGGGAGCCTGCTTCACGGCTCCTCGGAAGGATCAGAAACAATAATGCAGCTGAGATTCCAGACCTGACCTACCTGAGTTTGATTTAGAAGTTGTCTAGACCTACTGCACTGTACTGTAACGTTAAATTTTGTTACGAAGCAATTAGTAAGTAATAAGCAAGAAATAAGCACAGCTCCAGAAGGTACATAGCGGTGCTGTGAAAAACAAGCACGGCATCGTGACATATAAGCTGTTTGAAATTTTACAAGTAAATCACTCTCAACAAAAAATTTTTTCAAGTTGAGCTACTTAAATAGAGCTTAGCCTTAAAATCCCTGGTTAACTTCTTAATGCTTCTTTTCTGAAGTTAATGTTCAAACAAATCTTCCAACACATCATATATGCTCACAGGCCTTTTTTAGGTAATCAATTAATGTACTAAAGCCTCATGGATACCAATCTAAGTGCTAGTGCAAGAAAAATAAAAAGCAACTTTTTTAAGGACTAGATTTAGGGCTGGACTCATTCTATACGTCTCCCTATGGATGTAAGAGCATAACCTCTGCACAGGCTACTAAGACCTTAGATCCAGATGAACAGAGGCCCATTTACACCACTGAAGTCAAAGGGAGTTTTGTCATTGACTTTTGATCAGCGTAGGATTGAGCCTTTACTCCCCTCGCAGAGCAGGTCGGCAGGGAGTGGATGGGGAGGGGCAGGGACTGGGTGAAGCCTTGGCTCCAACCTTCCCACTAATAGCCAGGAAGTGGAATGAAGCTAGCAGCAAACTACCACATCCTCGCCCCCAGATCAGGGAGAGAGCAGTGAAGGAATACTCAGAGGGGTTTCTCAGGGTACGCCTACACTACAAACCTAAGTCGACCTATATTAACTCGACTTACAGCCACCGCAGTAATTACTGCCATAGTGCAGATCCACGCTACACTCCTTGGTTCAGTGGTGCATGTCCGCACCAGGAGCGCTGCCACCGACCGAAGAGGGGCAGTGTGGGGAGCTGAGAGCCTGATCTCTTAGCTCCACTGGCAGCTCCCTGCCAAGAGCCTGTCTGCCCCAGAGGGCTGCCCCCCCACTACCACCTGGGGCTTCTTGCCTCCCCTCGGGCGTCTCGCCTGCCCAGCTGGGAGCGGGGTCCAAAACTGCCCCAGCTTCATTCCCCAGCTCCCAGCTAGGCACAAGGTTCAGCCACTCAGCTCTCCAGGGGGGGCTTTCTTGTCAATGTCACAGCTCCTGCCCTTAGCATGTATTTAACAAAAGTAAGGATCATGTCAAATTACAATGACATCTTCCTTGAAAACAAGGAATATTTTTCTATTTAGCCACTCAGTTGTTTTTTTCCTATGCCGTCTTTGGACTCCATTTTGCGTACAAGAACTTTATGCTCCAAATATTGTAAAGTGTTCTATTCCCTCCACTTCCTTTTGCATGAAGTAATTTGAATATTACAGATTTGTGCCACTGCAGTCAGTGTTATTTAGGGCTGCATCTGAAAAGATTCCTTCACTTGCGCCTTGTTTTCTTCCTAAACCCTCTCCTCCTTTTGCCAGAGAGACAAGCAGGCAGGACTCAATGCTTCCCTTGAAAGTATTCCACGTGGAATTAGCCCAATTAGACTCTGTGTTAGTTAGTGTATGTCTTACTAAAGATATGAATTAAAATGACTTCTGTCCCACATCTGTTTCCCAGTAATGTATGAAGTACATTTAAATAAAAGAAAAAGCCAGATGAAAAGCGTAATTAAAATTCAATATCCTATAGTTTAAACCATTGGCTAGAAAACTTGAATAGAATCTGACACTACGGACAAATATATTGGAACAAATTCATTCCTGGTGTAATTCAGAAAACTTCAGTGGACTTGCATTAGGAACTGTATGGTTCATTATAGCTGTATGGTATACTTACGCAAGACTACATTTATTCTTGGCCATGCTAAGCAAGCCATTGTATTTATTACATTATATACTTTTCTGCATAGCACAGAGGGAATGTGGTATTCTTCATATTTAATGACTTTCAGACTGCATAGAAATGAGAAATTGCCACGGCTTGGTCTGATCACTTCTGTCATTGTGTTACTCAGAGTATTCAGCATAGTTTAACACTTAGCTTCACTGGTGATTCAATTCTGGGTGGGGTTTCTGTCAGCCACTTGGAGAAAAACAAAAGTAGCTAACATCAGACTGTATCATTTAGTACCAGTGCTACTTTCTTATTAAGTACGTCAATTCATCTTGCTAGCACACTGAAATCAGGTCTCATAAACCCTTCATTTAAGTACTTTAGGAAAGGTAATACTTTTGGTAAGTTATTGTAAATGGTATTACTGCTGAACTAATTGAATCAGCTTTCAATTTATAAAAATTGCTATTTTGTCTAGTAAAATGAATGCATGGAAGTTTCTGCGACTACTATAACAGATCAAAACTGGTACTAAAAATTATATTACGCTATTAAAATTTCTCGGTCTCAGTGTTATATGTACAGATTTGTGTATTTCATCTAGTCTGACCTGCATAGAATTTCATCATGACTAAAGCATATCATCTAGAAAAGAATTCAGTTTTCATGTGAAGAATTTAAAAGATGGAGAATCCACTACAACCCTTGGTAGTTTGTTCCAATGAGCAATCACCCTGCCTGTTAAAAATGCGTGCCTTACCGTAGAACCTCAGAGTTACGAACACCTCAGGAACGGAGGTTGTTCGTTACTCTGAAACGTTCGTAACTCTGAACAAAATGTTGTGGTGGTTCTTTCAAACGTTTACAACTGAACACTGACTTAATACAGCTTTGAAACTTTACTATGCAGAAAAAATGCTGCTTTCCCTTTATTTTTTCGGTAGTTTATGTTTAACACAGTACTGTATTGTATTTGCCTTTTTTTTTTCTTTTTGATCTCTGCTGCTGCCTCATTAAGTACTTCCAGTTCCAAATGAGGTGTGGGGTTGACTGGTCAGTTCATAACTCTGAGGTTCTACTGTATTTCCAATTTGAATATGTCTCGCTTTAACTTCCAGCTGCGGGTTCTTGAAGATTAATATTAGGTGCAGAGGAACGTGCCTAAAACAAACCATCTGAAAACCCAGGCTGCTATCCAGTTCTACCACCACACAAATCCATCTCCATATCAATACTTCCTACCTCATTCTTTACAGTACCAGACGTGTTATTTCCAGTCCATTGCTCTGGCAGAGATAGGCTAAAACTTCCACTTTTTGCTTCATTACTAACCAGAAGCCTCCTTAATTTAAACCAAAATTCACAGTAACATTAAGAGCACCAATCATTTAGTAAACCTATGAAATCTGTGCATGAAGGATCCAGCCCTATTTAAACTGGTGTGAAAACAATTTGAAGGAGTGTCTTCCACCTTCCAAAGAACTAATTTTTGGATGATTCTATTCTACATGAGTTCTTATATTGCACTCATCACCCTAATATCTAAGCACCAGTACCCAAGACTCCTCAATCCTATGCCATTTAGGGAATCCAGATTTACTAACGGGGTGATGATAGCCTGGGTAATTCACACTAACTGACTATAGGTCTTTGTCCTTCTCTAGTACCTGTACCATGTATAATAGTTGTGCCTCCAAGCCAATAGCTTTGGTGGAAGCTAATGTTTAGGTTTTTAGATCCAGAAGTCCCTGGTTCAATCCCCGCAGATAATGCAACTCAGGGAATTGTTACACCTGATTGAAAATTCAGACAGCGCCTGTCTTAACTACCGCTGTTAAGTGCTGTGTAGCTCCATAATATAACCAACGTCCCTTGGGCTAAGTGTTTCTTTGGCACAAATTTGTGATACAAGACATCTGTGTTTCTGGACAAACTGTGGAAGTAGTGGACGACTTCATCTATTTAAGCAGTAAACTGTCATCAAACAGGTGCAGCCATCCAGACATTCTAAGGAGCGTTGGTCTAGCACTTTCACCCAAGAAGGACCTGCACATGGTCTGGAGCCCAAAGAAGGAGAAACTATAGGCAAAAGTAAGGATTTATCAAACCTGCCCATTTCCAATCCTTAAATACGGATCTGAAAGATGGACATTGATTAAACAACACATCAGAAGGCTGGAGGCATTTCATACGCATTGCCAGCGGTGACTACTAGATATAAGACGGTTATAGGGATGTATCATTGAGAAGCGGCATTGAGAGGACTGAAGTCATCATTGGCCGCCTCTAGCTGGCCCTTTTGGATCATGTCACCCACCTTGGAGACACAGTCTCCAAAGACATCGAGAGCTTAAAAAAAAAAAATCAGATCTGAGGTCAGGAGGGGACACTGCTCAGTCACAGACTGTCAGTGGTTGCATGGTCACCCACAATAAACCTGCCTGCACCAAATCAGTAATAACCCTGTGGAGCACTTAGACGCCTGGAATAAAGCCCCACAGTGTGGTCACGGGCATTCAGTGCTATAGACCTCCACTGCATAAGCACAGTATTGTTGCTGCTATTGTTGCAGATCTTACATATTTATAAATACCACTGAAGATAACAGGAGTTTTGCATAAGTAAAAACTTTGGATTCAAGTTAAAAAAAACAAAAACACAGTTCCAAATCTTCAAACTTTTAGACACCTTCATTTTTACTTTAGCAGTTAACTAGGTGGCCTGATTTTCAGAGCTGTGAACCCAGATTTTCAGAGCTGGGTTAAGATGCTTATACTTCCAAGTCTGAACAATTTAGCCTTTTCTTTTTAAAACTGGCTTGAGCTAATAGTGCATCTGATATTTTCCAATTAATGACGACACCTGGCATTTTTCTGATTTCTAGGCCTGCGTTATCCTACCCATTTTCCTAGCTATGGCGGGTAATCTGCAAAAGAATTATTCAATTTCTCTCTTCAAGTATTTCTCTTTTCTTCAATATACTTTACCATGTTTTCCTATATCCCTAATACCACTTAAACACATAATTCTCCATCTACCATGTCAATTTAGATTGCTTTCCCTGTGTGGTTCTCCCTCTCTCTCTCTCTCATTATCCTACCTTTCTCCCTACCTGTCACATCATCCAAATCCTCTTAAGCTCATTATAAGATGCCTCTACAACTCTTACTGCGTAAAGCTACACCTCTTCATCTGCATCAAATCATCCTAATCCTCTCCTAGATCTTAGTGTCATAATCCTTTTCCTCCACATTTTGCTGCTGTGACTCTACTTCCACTGAACAATAAAATTATGTTGATTTGCAGTCATATACACTTACGGCTGAATTCTCAAAAAGCGTTCAGCAATGGCCTAACTCTGTTCCCAGTGAAATCAGTGGTAAAATGCCCAATCTGGCCAACATTCCCTGCTTTTGAACATGCTACCCCAGCATTCTCTTTCCATACGTTCCCTCGTTTCAGGTTTCTTGGCACATGCTTCCTATTTCTTCCCTATCTACAGTAACTGAATTATAAAATAGTTAATTATTCACACAGTGGCCAGTAAAAGAAATACTGAGATCTGTACGCTTATATTGCGATAAATTAATTACTGTATAAGAAACTACAGGAACCCCCTATCATCTAGATATATATATTATATATATAGTGACAAAGTATTTGTCCTTGACTCCGTGGGTCCTGCATTTCCTGATGGATTTCGCTAGCCTCAGAGGCTCACTGTGACCCTACATGTAGCCCTTCTCTCTCTAGAGGCAAGGGTCACAGCTTACTGAGCCATTTTCATCATAAGCCAACACAGGAGGTGAGGAGAAGCAATCCTCCCTCGCATAGTCTCTGTTGTCTCCCAGTCTCAGTGATTAATCAGGGAGGGGAGCGGGGAGCCCGGGCCCACCCTCTACTCTGGGCTCCAGCCCAGGGACCCTAAAATTAGCAGCCATGGTAGCTGACTTTTGGAAATAGGACATGTACAATTCTCTGGGCCACTTCCCCACAGCAGCTTCCACTCAATATGTCCTTCACTGTTACCTCAGGGCCTCCTTCCTTACACCTGATATGAATTCGTACTGCTTCATTCCTCCAACAGCACGACTCCCTCCTATAACTCCTGACATCCATGCTTCGCTGACTAACTGGGAGGCTTTTAACTAGTTCCAACCAGCCCTTGATTGGCTTCAGGTGTCCCAATCAATCTAGCTATCACCATTGCCTTCTAGAAGGATCTTAATTGGCCCCAGGTGTCTTGATTAACCTGGAGTAACTGCCATTTGGTTACCATGGTACCAGGGATTTGTTTAGCCTGGGACTAACATACCTGTTCCTCACTACTCTGCTGTAGCCATCTGGCCTTGCCCCATCACAATACACACACACACACACACACACACACACACACGGTAGATAGACAATAGATAATCATTAGTTTATGGCATAGAATAGAGAGTGTGTATCTTAAAGTGGACTGTGGGGAGCTAGTAGTCATTTTGTTCTCTCTGGACCAAATTCAGATGCGTGTGCATGCGGGGCTACTGGCACCAGAGATCCATGCTTCTAAACCTCCTGTGTTTCCCTTCAACACTCTGTGAGGGTGCACTGTAGGGCCCGACAGAGAGGCAAAGCTACAACATGGGATCTCGCCTCCTTCCCCACCACTCCACCACCTGCCTTCATCCCCACCAGAAATGGCCAGTGCATCTGATGAGCCCTGTGAGGAAAAAAGGGGGTTGGACTTATGATCTGCAAGGGTCCAAACTAAGAGCATAGCCTGAAATTTCCAGAAGTCAAAGAAAGCCAAGAATTTCCTCCCTCCTTGCTGTGGGACTGGAGGGGAGTGTTGGGCCAGGCTGCAAGTGGAAGAACTTGTATAGGACTCTGTGCGGCCACTTGGGATTAACGCTGCCTTTGGGCCATCCTTCACTGCCGAGGCATGTGCCCAAAATGGAGCAGAAAATTGTTCATAAGTGCTAGGGCAGTAGGTGCTGACTCCACAGCAACAATTTCTGATGGGTATGCCTTGAGCACTGCTTCAACATGCAGCTTGAAGCCAAGTTCCTTACCCGTTCCCTCCTTTTTTCTTTAGTGCCACAGTGAACAATTTGAAGGCAAGGCACTTTCCAGAAGAAAAAGGTAGAAACATCTGTCCTTCTCTTACCTAGCTCAAGGAGGAATTTGAGCCACCTTCTCATCAGACCTACAGTACGTGAGAATATTTCTCACAGCACTTCCAACCTGAGTATCTCAATTTCCTTATCACATCAATATCATTTGGGAGAATTGCTGATACCAAGCCCAAAAGTTCTCTCACAGGAAAGCAGTCAGTTCAGAAAACTCAAAGACAAATGAAGAAAAAGCCCAAACAACTACAACCTTCCAGAAAACAAAAAACTGCAAAAAAAGATTTACATTTAAACGGTAATAAAGGAAGACACCCGCCATCCCCATCAGAAAAGACTTCGCTTGCAGGCAGAGAAAAAGGAAAATTGAGCCGGGAAGAAGAGCTCAGTGCCTTATTATACAGGTGACTTCTAAGCCCCCCCTAGAGTATGTTTTTCAGGCACTAATAACTAGATTCCTAATAGCCGTCCCTCTTTGAAAGGTTCCAGAGCTACATGACGACATTTTATGAATGAGAAATACAACAAATGGCTCACTTACTTACCAGGAGTGGAAACTGTCAAATATCTACGTTGTTAGCAGCTTGGTCATAATTGCTCTAGGCCTAGTGTAGCTAACAATCCCCTTTTTGTTAGTGTTTGTTGGTGGTGGGATTTTTTTTACGTGTGTGTGTGTGTGTATATATATATATATATATATAAATATAAAAAGAGCCTAATTTACAAAAATATCATGAGTCTTCAGGTGTGTGTGTTTGAATGTGGAAAACGAGCAGGACATGCATTACAGCATGTAAACTATATGCAAGTTTTGCAGTTTGCTAACTTCTTTCTCTAATGTGTCCTGGAAAGTAACTCACCTTGGATATTTGTAAAAGGGCATTGAGTACACAAGAAATTACTGGCTCAGTGTGTATGTACGTACATACAAATTACTGGCTCAGTGTGTATATGTACACACACACACTTATACACACATACACACACACATATACTCAAATATTTTACAAATATCCAAGGTGAGTTACTTTCCATGACACATTAGAGAAAGAAGTTAGAAAACTGCAAAACTGCATATAGTTTACATGCCGTAATGCATGTCCTGCTCGTTTTCCACATTCAAACACACACACCTGAAGACCCATGATATTTTTGTAAAGACTCTTGTTAATGTGGAACTAGTATTTCTTCCTATGTTAATAAGCTATGGTACATTAACAACCTTGTTAGGATCAGCTTCTTACATGGATTGTCTGTATAACTTGATTCCAGATAGACAGCTCTCATATGAGCTTGCATTTAAACTGCAAGGATTATTACTTCTGTTACATTTGCTATAAATAAAATGGAACAATGTCAAAAGATTATACTAAGCAGAAAGGCAGTGGTGGCATTTAAAAGGAGCTTTGCAAAATCTGTACCAAAAAACCTGCATTAAGAAATAGGGGGGTGGATTTTTTTTTTTTAAGTGAGGCTATATAATTGCAGTGATAAGAATTCTTTAAGGATTAAAAAAAATCACTTGAATTGTTCAAACAAATAACAGTTCAGATAATAAAAAATGAACAAGGACTTTTTCATCTGTTTAATGCCCGAAGGATACGAGGCCCCAAAGGGAAACTAAAATGAGTTCTTATACCATTATGGCTGCATTTTAATATTGAATTTTGTCTACAGTGATTCATGTATGCATTATTAGTTGTAGTTATTGCTTGTTTCTCCATTACTTTAGCCTGCAAGCTTGATTATTTTTTAAATGTTATTAGGGCTAAAAGTTAAGAAGCTTTAATTCAGTGGCCTTTTTAAGATTTGCACTTTTTTCCTCAAGTAGTCTCCAAAAATTCAAGATATGGCTCTAATTAAGCCTTTTAATATTCAGACAATAGCAGTGTTCGTCTCCCAAACAGAAATTAAAAAAAGAAGTTGCAAGGAGGAAAGGAAAAACAGCAGGGTATAAATAGCAATTATGGTCATGATTTTCAAAAACATTCAGAGGTGGCCTTTGCTCTGCTCTCACTGAAGTCACTGAGAGCTTTACCACTGACTTCAGTGGAAGAAGAGTTAGGTTAACAGTGAACAATTTTTAAAACCTGGCCCGTAACTTTATAAATCACGCACACCACTAATATTCTCTTATGCTGCTTAGCAAGACACTTTCCCTTCCCATACAGAACAACGTTGCTTAGCGAAAAACCCAACAGCCAAATTTATCCTCCAATGTTTGCAGAGTTTCAATTCTAGTGAGTATAAACGTGACCCTAACTGAATTTAAAATTAGAAATAACCCAGTGCAGTCAATTTCATACAGATTGCAATTGCTTACCTCGTCCACATTCTCAAAGGCATTGATGATGTCATAAGGTAAACAGGACAGAAGGTCTATCACAAACCAAGTTTTCAGGTAGTTCATCCTTATGAGTTTGGGATCAGATATAACCTCTCCCCCAGGGCCAACAAAGGTCGTATGAAAGTTTAAAACAATGTCAACCAGAAAAATAACATCCACCACACTGTCCAACACCAGCCAGGCTATGTTGTTCTGTTTCGTTTTGAAGGAGACATTGTAGGGAACCATAATTGCTGTATAGAAGGTTAGAATTAAGATGACCCAGTCCCAGGTGGTCTTAAAAGCACAATAGTGTAAAATAATGTGTGGTGGAGTCTTTGGAGCTTCTTGTTTATACTGAGGAAGAATATCAGACCCAAGCTGGAGAACCTATAAAAGGAAAGAAACACAGATGTTACGGCTTTCAGTTAACATTCGTTATAATAGGCACTTCCTGAAATTGTGTAATACACAGAATTAAGGAAAGAATGTTTTTGTTATACCCTGAAGGTTCCAAGGCTACCTGTGGTTTCTAAATTATTTAATTTGTTAATCTCATGAGCTCATCAGTGCATAAATCAGGTAGGAATGGGTGAAGGTGGCTGTCACTCAATGAATGGGAAAAGTGTAAAGCGTAAGGGTAATCTTACAAAAACAAAGATCATTTGCAGACGGACAGAGCGAAAACAAGGCCAACAACTACTGCTCAAAAGTTCAAAGTAAAGTACTCTGCCAACTAACTGGCATGAGGCCCATCTGGATTCAGCTCATGCCCTGCAGTTACAAATATGAGATCTCATTCATACCTATAGGTACTGGAAAGCTTAGCATTCATACCTGAACTCTCTCTGAATCTAAAAAGTAGCCAAAACTTTATCCTGCTCAATGATCTACTGGACTGGAGTCTCATTGGCTGACTTCCTTTTAAAGTAAAATACTATCTTCACAACATCTGGTCTAACTCCTTGCAGTTGTATGGCTGGAGAGGGTTGCAATGTATGCTTCCTTACCTTTCCCTCCAGACTGCACAAAACGTTGCTGCTATTAAAAAGTCCACATCAATGATGACTTAATAATATTTTTCATTTGCACACAGTCTCATTTCCCACTCACTAATGAAAATACTGAATAGTACTGGACCCAGGACATATTTATAAATTAAATACAGTTTTGAAAGTTTGTATTTTCTGCACACTCACCTTTGTAAAATCTAGAACCGCAAACCTTGTAAAAGAGCCAAAACAATTTATTCTAGCTAGCCTAATTATCACTTATCTCAATCCAACATGAGAAATTTAAGTGGGTAGGAACAAAACAGTGATTACCCCGGTTTACTAACTTATTGAGCTGCCAAAAGAAAGACCTATATATATATATATATATTTGGAATCCCAAATCCTAAATCTGCTGTTGGTTCTAACATATATATATATACACATGTTATATATATGTTAGAACCAACAGCAGATTTAGGATTTGGGATTCCAAATGGGTATTAGGATCGAGTAAATGCATTCAGTCTCCAGGAACTGATTGTACTAACACATCACTTTCAGTACCCCTTACTGGAGCTAATGAACCATATTAACAGTGGCTGCTACATGGCAAACAGAACTGTCGTACTTGTCAAAATGCTCAAATCTGGAATGTATTCTTGATGAATAGGGACTGAATGAGTGAGTCTGAAGCACACAGAACAATATTTAAGTGCATGAATCAAAGTATAAAAAAGTGTTGCAATCTCAAATTTCCAGTTAATTAATGTTTTTCATTCTTCTTTGCAGGAGAAGAACTGGGTGTTGCTAAGATTAGGGTGTGAAATCCTGGCTGCATGGAAGTCAATGGCAAAACTCAATGGAGGCAACCGAGCAAGGCTTTCACTCAGGAAAGACAGTGGATGGTGTTGTTAATTTAACAAAACATTCAAAATAAAGTTCTCCAATCCCTCCTTAAGTCCTTTCATTTACTCTTCTCCCCCTCACTTCACCTGCCTGTAGCCTCGCTCCCAAGCCCCCAGTTCCTCTGCTGGATGGAGCCTGCTCACTCCCAGCAGCCTCTGTACTTCACTCTGGTCCCCCTGAGCATCCCACTCTCTGCACCATCCGGCTGCTCTTTATAGGGGAGCCAGCTGATCTCTGCTTGCATGTGCCTCCTTAGTAACTAGGGCTGGCTGGCCCCAGGTCTCTATTCTAGCCCTTATGGGGGCCAGCCACTGATACAAATTAAAAGAAAAAAAAACACGTTCTGTGCAACAGCTAACGAGGTAACTGATCCAATGGGCATTACCCTCCTCCTCCTCCCTCGTCCCCTCCACTCTTTGTTACTCTGAATTGTTGTGTCTCATTTCAGATTAGACTGTAACCTCATTAGGATAGAGACCATGTCTCTTTCTGTGCTTTAAATACCATCATGCTGTTCTTGACATGGCATGTGGGCAGCAAAAGCTTTAACTGTGGAGGACAATGAATTATAAGGACCATTGCACTTCATGCTGCTCAACTATACTGTGAACTGTTTTCGTCTGCAAATGACAAACACTGTTAATAATATTGAAATGTGGGCAGCATATTCTGCCCTGCATAAGCTGTAGCTCATCTAGAGTGGCAAACTTCTTGCTCAGAACCAGTGGACCCAAACCAGGTTCACAAAGCACTGAGAAGTCATTGAGACAGAGAAGCTAGAGATGGGAGCAACCCATTACATCACCTCGGCTGCCTCAGTGCCTGTGGAGGATAGTTCATGGAAAAAACCAGCAGTGAGAGTAGTGGAAAACAGTAGAAGATTTCAACTTTGATTTCATTAAAGCAGAACTGTTATTATAAATGTGCACAAAAACTATGAAGAGAACAGGATACATTTTATGCTGCCATCAATCTTTAACACTAGACTCAGTACAAAAGCCTTCTGGCACAGAGAGACTGGGACTGTCACTTTCAGTAACTCATATATTTTGGCAGCTCCCACTTACCAGTGGGCTCAGAGAAGATAGCAGCAAATCTTTTTTTATTGGTTAACCTGAAAGCATTCACCTGTTGCATTATTTGCACTATTAAAGGAATGTTTGCAGGCTAACAGTGGATTTAATGTACAGCTTTTAAAGAACAAGAGGTGATAAAAATACAGCAGGACAGACTTTCAGAGCTGGGTGCAACAAATGCATGAACAAAAACACACGTGCACTCTCTGTGCATGCAAATCGCCATACAGCCAGACAAGGACTCTTGTGAGATAGTATCTTAATCCTCAAGCAGTCCAATTTATTTCATTGGGACTACTTGAGGAGCAAATTACTACTCACTGGGAGTAAGGGTGTCACAGTCTGGTCGTGTGGGAGTGTAAAACTGCATGCAGATGGTATAACTATGCACCTTGTGGTACACAATTACCTGATTAATGCACCAAAATGACAGTTATACGAACACAAACAAAGGGCCATGCAAGTAATAGAGATCTGTGTATTTTTGCAAGGGAACCAGTCATGCCTCATCCAGAAAAGGTGGCTGTATATATTTAATATGTTCTTTCACATAAATAAAAGATGTATTTTGAAATCAGTAGCAGGGAAGACTATTCTTTATATTAAAATGTCAGTTAGTAATGATGCCAATTCTTTTATCCATCACGTCCTGTCTTTTAAACAAGGGAAGTCGGGAGTCTGTCTCACACTTACTTCAGCTAATCTTGAGTGTTTGTGCACCACCTCAGCTTTGTTCATTGGCGTTAGCTGCTGCAGAACACTTCGGCTGTTAGTCAAAGCTCGTGTCAATCGAGCAAACTTTGTCCAACCTGTGAGGAAGAAGAAAACGTGCAAGCTGGATTTAGTTACGATTCAGCAAGTGCAAATCTCATTCATGTGGACTGACGTTAGTTTCAGATTTGAATGGTTTCTCTCTCATGGCATCAGACTCCAGACTTACATCCCCTGCAAAACAGAAAAATACCAACCTGTGCTGTAGGTACCTCTGCTAATCAAGAGTAAAAATGAGTAAAACTAGCACACTTTGGCATTTGCTTTCTTTTGTGTTTTTGAGACACAGACTATGCTGGAGGTGGAGTTATTCTGGTGTTGGAGCCAAATTCCAAGGCCACTGGAGTCAACAGAAAGACTCCCATTGATTTCAGTAGTCTTTGCATCAAGCCCGTCTTGAGCACTGCTGCTGTAATCTGGAAAACTCTGCCAGGGGCCCGCAACGCCCAGTGAACCCAACGGACAGACTCCCACTGATTTATGGCTCAGGCCCTACATACCTAAAGCTGACCCTTCCTTTACCTGCCTCCCACCCCCCAAAAAAGAGCCAACACCAAAAATAAAACTATAGAAACAAAAAAAAATTGAAAATAAAAGCATGGTGATATCAATGGATGAAAATTCATACAGGTCTCAAGAAGTCACTTAAAAATAGACTGAGGGCTACATTGTAAAACACAGTTAAGAAATGAATTTAGCTGTTAAACTAATGATAAAGAGCTACCTTAAAGGAGGCTTGGGAGCCACACATCAGGCTGTCACCGGTGAACCTGCTTTCATAATTCAGCGTGGAGCAGTCTTTGCTCTACCCACTGACAGCAACACAACCTGGGAGCTGTGGCACTACGCCTTCCCAACCGAACAAAGGCCAGGATGTTATAGCGGTTGTGTGTGTGTAAATGGGTGAGAAGGAAAAGGGGTAAAAGAGAGGCAATGAAAATCCAAAGCCCTTAAGCAGGATCGCATCCAAGCATCGGCCATAATGAAAATTAAGATCTTTCCCTCGGATGCTGGTGGGAAGGAAACACTCTGGAGCTACAACCAAATAGATTTAATTATTCTTTAAAAAAATCCTTGCTTTAATGTATGCATTTCTGTATTGTGTATACAAGTACATATGTTTGACGTGAAAGTCCCTTCCTTGCCAAGTTTCAAGTCCCTGCTCCAAATCACAGAGGCACTAGAGCTTCTCAAATAAAAAGGACAACAGATTTTTTTTTTAACATGGACAAACAACGTATTTGTCCCAAATTTCATCCGCAACAACAGTTGAACTAATTTAGCTAAAACTTCCTCACAAATTCTAACCTGATGGAGATGTTCTGCATGGAAAATTTCATCCCAAACAGTTGCAAGTTGGCAAAGTTCTAAGCAACTGAAAACAAAGTTTTATAATGGGAAGTGTCAGGCAACCATAACAATAGGCAGTGCTACCAATTCTGCCTATAAAATAGTACTGAGTATTCTATGACATATGTACAACAACTGAAAACAGGGTCTTATAATGGGAAGTGTCTGGCAACCTTAATAATAGGCAGTATTACTATAATACTATTTTTTAGTAGTGTGTCTTAAAAAAATATTGTTATTAAACTACATATCCCTTCCTCTTTCTTAGTCAGTATCAGTCCAACTCTAACGGTCTTTAGAGAGGGCCACAGAAACAACTTAAAGAGCATTTCTATAAATAAAAACCATCATACCTTTAAAGTCCTTTATTGCAGGAGCTTCCAGGACTAGAAGGAAGTGCTGGATCCTGTTTTAAAATTAGAAATCTCCCCACTTGTAGTAGGACAGAAACCCAATTTCTAGCCATGCAAGAGGTGAAATACCAGACTTTAAAGGGTCAGATGCCTTCTCTGTATAGAAAAGCAGTTGCAGGTGAAAGATTTAATCTTGCCTAACACGGGAATTGGGCAGGTGTAGTATAGGGGGAATTCCACATTTGGGAAAGGAAGAGGGAAACATTTATGTGTTATGCTGATTCGTATTTTTAAATAGCAATTGTTTGAAGCCACTCAGGGATCTGGAATGTTAGGAGAGCCCCCCACTCCCAATTAGTGGCCCAAAAGCATGTGGGATAGTCAAAGGTTCTTCACTTGTATATTGCTAAGTCAAAACTGCAGTGTAACAATGCATAACATCCCTGAACTTTTATTGTTTAGTTATCCAACTATAAGCCTTAATTGTGAATTGACAATAACATGGTATGTTCTCTTTCTTTTCAGTAGTTGTTGATATTCAATTAGGAACATGTACTCTGCTCTGATAAACAATGTCAAAACAGATTTCACTGTTTGAGTATTAACTAATAATTTCTAGTGCAAAAATCTTCCTTTTCTTTTGTTTTTAATTGTCCTACAGAATTGGCAGGAAAGAGGGACAAGGAAGAAGTAAATAAAAAATGTCAGAAGAGCTTTATCTTTCTTAACCAGTGATTTCAGAGAGCAGCTGGGCACATTAGTGGAATTATGACAACTCTACGCCGATGGTTCACATAATTGCTAGAGGCCACGATACACCACACAGATTCCATTCAGTACTTTCCAGTCATGCCACAAGAATCACAGAAAAAGAGCAACTCTGTTCAGTGCTGGGATCACCCAACTGCATACAATTGTGAATATATGGCTATACGGACACATTGTCCATTCCCCCTGTATGGAACTTCCACTGGTATCAGTGGGAGTACACAGAGGTCAACACTTACGGCTTGTCTACACTACACAGCTTTTAGCAACAAGGCTGTGTCGACACAGCCTTGTCGCTAAAAAAGTCAGCGCATGTGAACACTCTCTATCAGTATTTTGTTGGCACTTTTGCCCACAAAATACTTCCAGCCCCAGGAGAGCACTCCTGCCGACAAAGCCGCATTCACACTGCCATTTACATCGACAAAACTTTTGTCTTTCACGGGGGAGGTGGGGAGTTAAATACCCATGAAAGACAGAAGTTTTGTCAACAACGTCGCAGTGTAGACAAGCCCCAAGTCTTTAGTCTGTAAGCATTTCCTACAACCCAGAGATTAGAGGAAAAGGAAGGTCATCAGTGAAGCCAAAACTGCTACTGCCAAATATCTGGACTCCATCCAGGATTTCTTCATTTGTCAGATTTATCTCAGCTTAGTCAGCTAGACAGAACTTTCTAATGGCAGATGGTCACCGAATCAAGAATTACTTTGTTCCCTGAAGTTCAGGTCATTAATCTGCCTAGTGATTAGATGAGAATTTTTTGTTTGGTACTGTAGATGATAGGGAATGCCCCGCAAGTCCTTTTTTTGTGTCCCTTTCACGTAGCACCTTCAATACGTGAATTGCTGGTGGTCTCCATTTAAGAGAAATTTGGATTTAAAAATACCTCCCCTGTTGCAATCAGAAAACTGGTGAGAAATTACTAACAAAGCAATGGATAAGAAAATCATCTCTTCTGTGCTCTGTATTCACCACGAATAGGTGATGCCTAGGGCAATCCTCTGGGAAAGACATACTCATTCAACCCCTTTTTGTATAAGACAAACACAATAATAGTGCACTTTTAGCTCTAGGAGAAAAGGCAGGAAAAAATATAGCTTTAAAATAAATTCATCTTGGCAAGTTTATCCAATGACATATGAAAGACATCAACTAAATTTTGATTCATAGATTTGGAGGCTAGATGAGACCATTGTGATCAACTAGCTTGACCGCCTTCATGACACAGACCATAGAATTTCACCCAGTGCTTCCTGCATCAAAACCCATAACTTCTTGTTGCACAAAAACAGATCTTTTGAAAAAATCCAATCCTGATTTAAGTTCTTGAATTCTGCGCTGACTTCTACCTTGTAAAGTTCTATCAGAGCCATGGGTTTGCTCGGGAAGGAAAGCGGTATATAATATGGCCTAGAATGACCCTACAAAAAAAATCAACATGAGGTCCAGCATACTGTTTTCATCTAATCTAATCTATCTGGGTATGATGTTATTGAATAAACGCCAAGCTCATATATGCAACCAATAAAGACACAGCAACTGCAAGGTACTGGGGTCTGAGAGGGAAGACGAGAATGAATGCAGGCTGTCTTGTTCTCCTTTTGCATCTTAAATAATCATTACAGGATACACGACAGTATTTCTTGTCGCTGTGGTAGACTAGCTAAATGCACAATTATATTTAAAAGTTGTGTGTGTTTAAATATGCAAGACACTATTTGCATGACTGGCTAGTGCTGTCAATGATCCTTCAAATGTCACCCAATGTATTCCTTCTTTTCCCTGCTTCAATATAGCAGAGACTTGGAAAGAATGATTATTTTTATCATGTGTCTGAGTGACCTCCTGTCCTAGCAGTTATTCTCACTGTGGGAGGAGTGCAGAAGCTGCACAGATTGCAGACGTAACACAAAGAAAGAACGTTCTATAGGAAGAAGAAAGGTCTGTGTCCTGCTCACACAGCTCCATCTGAAAAGCCTGACGTTGAGTTATCCCATTCAAGTTGCTAGGAACATAGGAAATACCAGACCAGACCTGACCCAAAGCTGATCCTGTCCCCAACAATGGCCAATACCAGAGTGCTTCAGAGGAAGATGAAAAAAAACCAGAAGACAATTTGGGGGATAACCTGCCCAAAAGAGAAGTTTTTTTCTTAAATTAGTTTCTGGTTCATGCACTGTCTGATGCTGTATGATTAAAGATGAGTCTTTATATCATTGATATTACCACTGTTATACATTTGCAACAAATCTTGCACAAAGTGTATCATGTAAGGTGTCAATGGAAAAGTTATAATCTCTCAAGTGTGATTATCCTGATTAAATCCATGCATCATCTTTGTATCTGAAGTTATGAATATTGGTTGTGTATTTGTATCTCCAACATGTATTTTGTTCCTGGGTGACAGCCTCCAGATAGCTGTCTAGCCCTAATGCAAATTTATGTGTTGATGGCCCATTAAGGACACTCCACTCCCACAATGGGCCATCGAAGAAACTCATCCCATCCAGATAGCTCTTCCTGTGAATACCTCATCCAGCGAGGAACCAATAGCCACTCCCTGTGATAAAATGTGTAGGGGCATGTGATATGCTCATGTGACCCTGTACTCCATCTTGGGCCAGTGACTTTCCATACACAGGGGCTGTGGACTTTGTTTGGGACAGTAAATTTCCATGCACAAGGCAAAAAGACCTCTGAGGCAACTCCATTTTGCCTCTATCCTGCTCTAATTCTCTGGACTGTGGACTTACAACTAAAAAGGAGCATCTTGAACTATGAACTGAGGACCTTCCAATCTTTTAGAAGTTACCAGAGAGACTTTGAAAGCCAGCAGTCTATTCCATCACTGTTACAAACCTGATATAAGGACTTTAAAATCATTTGCATGCATATGATCGATTGACCATTTATAACTCTCTTCTTTCCTTTTATTAATAAATCTTTACTTAGTTTACTAAGGATTGGCTGACTGTGTGATATTTGGGTAAGATGAGAGATACATATTGACCAGGGGGTAAGTGTCTGATCCTTTGGAATTAGTAAGAACCTCACATATGGTGAACTGGCTCAATAACCTCTCACTATATTAGATTTGGTTACCTGGATCGGAGTCAAGGGCTGAAATGGCTAAAAGAGACAACCTATTAACCAGTGTGGTGCTACAGAAGTTCTTTGTTACTGACTTGGTGAACCTAAATATAGATTAAACCACTGTCTACCCTGTTTCTTGCAATCTGCCCTGAGGTGGCATTCTCAGTGTGGTCCATCCCAGGCACTGAAACATGAGAATATACATCCCTGTCTTTAAAATATCCTCCATAATCTGAGGATGTTCTCATTATCCATAGAAATCTTCTATCCTCAAATTCAGGAGTCCATTGAATCCTTCCTCAATCTTGCCTGTAAACTCGGATTGAGACTTCTGCACATCCAGGAAGTCAAAGGTAAAATCACCAGAGGGCTAGAAGGGACTACAGGGGTCATCTAGTGTAACCTCCTGCAAGATGTGAGATTTGTGTCTAAACCATCGAAGACCAATGACTACTCAGCCTCCTTTTGAAAACCTCCAGTGAAGAAGTGTCTATGACCTTCCTAGGCAGTCTGTTCCATTGTCCTACTATCCTAATCAGTACCAAGAGGAGCAGTACTATCACCTCCCGTGACTTGCGTGCTATGCCTCTGTTAATGCAACCCAATATTGCATTTGCTTTTTCTGCAACAGCAGCACATTGTTGACTCAGGTAGTTCTGTGTGTTTAACTACTCCAAACTAATATGAGCCGTAGGGTCAAAATACCGCTAGGCATGAAAGAAAAGTTCAGAGGCTGAATGACAAGAACTAATCTTTCTCCCTTTCCCACCTGTGGTACATGCTACTGCAGCTGAACTGTCGTTTTCCATGCTACAACTCTTTTCCTCTACAGTTTTCTTCATAATTTTATATTTTACCACAAAGGATTCTCTGCACCTCTTGTTCTAATTATAGTTGTTATTGGGCAGGATATGAGGGGCAAAGTGATGGCCTCTAATCTTTGGGCTGTAGTTAGAGTGACAGTACCAAGGTGCCACAACCTAGGTTGTGCATGTTCCCTGAGATACATTCCTGTTGTACTTGAGACATGCTGCGGCAAAGGTTTCTCTGAGAGGAGAAATATGGTAACAAATTTATCTTTTTTTTTAAAAAGAATTTTTTCCAGTGTTTATTTTAAATGTGAGCTGCGGTAACACAAGAGGAAGCTGTTAATGCTGTACTTAGCCATAGCGCTTGAGGGAGCGCAGGAACATGGAGCTCCCATGTACACTCATCTACTGAACCAGACACAGAGAATGAAAGTCTTCTGGCCCCAGGAAAAAAAGCTTTGGCAGATGGGACCGTGTTCATTCAACCACTCCCTAAATGAATGAGCTGATTCAGAAATAACTTCTTGAGCGGTGCCTTGGCAGGACACGATATTTCCAGCTTTGCTATTCTTTAGTCCAAATAACACAGGTAAAGTATGGTGCATTGCCTAGAACTAATATACTATTAGATACAACTTGGTCCTATGGTCTTTACACAGTCAAAAAGCCGGAACAACTTTAACTGAGCCATAATTATCCCCTATGAAAACCTGTTCATTTTAGTGCCTGCCTTTCTACTGGATGGACACTAGTCTAATAGTGTCGCTATGCTGATGCAGCTTCCCTCTCCAGGTGCAGAGTCACTGTGCTTTATACTGGACAGCTGGAATGGGAACAAATCTGTTATTACCTGCTTGTTATAGCTGCACTCCACTTTCTTGCTTAGAGCTTTCTTTGTGCACTATGAAGTTCTACTGACTTTGGGTTTAAGCACATTCTGGAGGAGATTTCACATCCCCTCTTCAGATCCCCACATTCTTTTACTATTAGTACAGATTGGTGATCAATTAATTATATGAATGCTTTTGTTCATTTCCGATGTAAAGCTGCCCCTGTGTGTTCTGGACAGTAAGTCAGAATAAATGCACTGAGCTCTCGTGCAGCTTTAAGAAGCTGTGGCAACACACAATGTAGGAAACAGACCAGCAGAGAAATTGTCAAAAGAAGGAGTGACAACTTGGGTCCTTTCCAAGAACACTTCCTCTGATTTGGGACATTTTAAATGGAAGCATGCCAGCTTCCCTTAAAGAAGTAGTTGTTAGGGCTTTGCTCTATAAAATAATCTCTTGCTCATTATTACTTGAAGCCAGATCCTTGGCAGACACCAAGATCCTGGGGCTGGCTGGGGGCTGGTTTGTACCCTGCATAAGTAAAAGCAGCCTGGAGGCTCTTTAACCTGGTGAATTCTCCATCACTGGATGTTTCTCTAAAAGATCTAGTCTAGGAATTATTTTGGGGAAGTCCTGTGGGCCATGTTATTCAGGTGGTCAGACTAGATGATCACAATGGTCTCTTCTGCCTTGGAATCTTGGAATTTAACCTACATCCCCCCACTGCCCATAGCCCCGACTAGGCAATTTCTAGCAGTTGCTCCACACTGACCCTGCCCCTAGGAACACATGGTATGCCAGGGGCCAGGTAGCATACAGTCACTATGTCAGTTCTACACTGATGACGATTTTCCTTAAATGAGGGGAATCCCTAGCTAGCCCATTAAGCCAGCTTTCCAGTACCACGCTGCTGCGGTATGTTGCTAATACCTTGACGGCTATAAAATGATCTGTCCACCACACTAACAGATAATGGTCAAACCGTGATACTTGAAGGTTAGGAATTTGGATATTTTTACACCTAATTAAAGGGGTCTGATTTTCAGAGGTGCTGAGCACCGGACTGTCTGTGACGGGGACCCACTGCTCCCGTCCACTTTGCTTCACACAGACTGTTCAGAGACCTTCTCTTGTGTAGATACCACTGTGCAGTTATTTACAGCATTTCACTCCACCACTTTCTCCATACTAGTGCAGTCACACAGTATGCACAATGTCATTCAGTTCTACTCACCCTTCTCCAAAGCAGGGGGTGTCTCCTCCCAGGGCATTCCCTTTTGTCAGACCCTGCTAGCCCTGTCTGTCTGCATCTTCTGTCCCTCTCCTGCTTCTCCTTGTCTGTCTGCATCTCTTGTCCCTCTCCCTGCACTTCCTTCCCATGCTCTTTTATCCTGTCTCCTTGGTAATAGGACTGCTGGTAACAAGTTCGGGTTATCTTTAGCCTATGAGACTATTTCCTTGTCTTTTTTTCCCTCCTCCTTTGCCTCTTGGGGTACTCCCCCTTTCTTTACCTTCTCTCTGGCTTGTGTTCTCCTGTCTAATATTGTCCAGCCCTTCTATGCTTAATGATCCTTTTCCCCCTGGGTTTCATTCCAGTTCTCCAGGGTTTCGGATGCCCCTTTGCTTTCCTAATGGGCAAGGGCTCCAGTCCATGCCTAATATGAAGGGGTGGGGCAACCCATCCACTACCCCACCCCATTTCCCTTTGAACTTCCAGAGGTACCTGTGCCACAGGGCAGTTTCTTATTAACGCATGTATGCATTGGGACCTCACTCTTGCTCCAGGAAGTTCCACCAACTCCCACCGGATTAGTGAACAGGCTGAGGCAGTGTTCACCAGCCCCTTTTGATACCTCCTCCCCAACCCTACAGGAACTGTTGGTAGCTTCCTTCTTTCTCCTTGCTGGGAGTCCCGGTCCAACCACAGAAGTCTGTAAACCCTCACTCCGTGTATGGGCAGTCTCTTTTTACACATTCCTGCTGCCCACACTGGTAATACACAATCGACGAGACCCCATCAGTGTCCCTCTGGGCTCCTCCCTCTTCTCCTCCTCGGTGCTCTTTCTGGATGTAGGTTCTCTGGTCTTCCTCCAAGATCTGGCCACTTAAGCTGCCGACTTCCCCTCCCCACTCCCCGGAACGTCCAGGGCTGCAAACTCTTCTGTTAGTTTTATTGCCACATTTAGGATAACAGATTGATGCCACCTGACCCATATGTGGGTATCCTCCAGCAGAGGAACTGTTCAAGAATGACAGTGCTTGTAATATCCACACCTTGGGTGTCCAGCCTCAGCCAATGAGTGTCCTAGTCTGTCAGTTTCTGGGCAAATGCCTGAGGCCGTAATCCCCCACTCCATCCATCTTGCAACTTGACATGTTCACTGAGACTTGCCCATCGAAAGGTCCACCTAGTCTAGGCTGGCCACGTTAACCATTTTGCAATCTCTTGTCAGCTCCTCACTGAGAGCCACATAGGCCTCCTGAGCTTCTCCTGTGCTAGCCATGGCACCCAGTCTTCCTATTCCATCCTGCCCTGGAAGCCACTCTCTCCAACATGACCACAAACGCATCACGGTCGTCTGCGGGCCCCACCTTGCAGAGGCCTAGCCCTGCGTCCGATTGCCAATCCCCACTGCAGGACTCACCACACTTTGTAGGAGTTGTTGCTGCACCTGGGCTTGCTCCCTTATCAACTCCTGCAAGGTCTGGGGTTTTTTTGTGGCAGAGCCTGCCAGGCAAGCAAGAAGCTTTCTCTTCAAATGGTGGGACTGTTAGAAGTTCTGCAAAGGTCTTCTGCACTTCCTTCTGCTGTTCGACCAGGACTGGAAAGTCTCTTCAATCGCCCAGCCTGCCAAAGATGTACACCAGCTCCCCCAACACCTTCTTCATCTGTAAGGATAAAGGAAGGCTCCCCCAAGTGTGACGGGGTCCCACTATTCCCGACCTCTTTGCTTCGCTCAGACTGCTCAGAGACCTCTGCTCACATAGGTACCATCATGCAGTTTGTTTGCAGTATTTCACTCCTTCTGCATACGAGGCAATCACAGTATTAGAATGCTAACCACTTTTGTTACCCCTTCTCCAACGCAGGGGGAAAGGAAAGATGTCTCCTTCCAAAGCACTCCTTTCTGTCAGGCCCTATTTGCTCACCGGTCTGTCTGTCCATCCCTCCACACACTCTCATAGGCGGCAGGTTTGTATAATTTTTGGTGGGGCCCAAAATGGTGGTGCCCCCCCGCTCCCGCCCTGTAAGCCGATATAAAATGAAGCTACAACGCGTCAGCGCCACAAGATTACAAGGGTCAATTAAAAGTGGAAAGTCAGAAGCAGCACTTGCCTACTTCAATATACGGTATTATATTTTGTTGCATCTGTTGTGAT
Organism: Mauremys mutica; assembly: GCF_020497125.1. Lineage (NCBI taxonomy): Eukaryota > Metazoa > Chordata > Testudines > Geoemydidae > Mauremys > Mauremys mutica. Next base: position 15,251,527 of record NC_059075.1, read on the forward strand.
GAAGTGGGAATGTTCTTAATATTTTCTCTGAATACTGTGTGGGTGCCTCAGTTTCCCCTGCAAGATGCCAACTGAAGGTGTTGGGGACAAAGAGATCAGGTGGCCTCCTTGTCCAGAAGAGACACAGAGGCCAGAGGAGGGAGTGTCAGTTTGGAGCTGGCTGGGGAAATTGGGAGAGACCCAGAACTTGGTTCTGGGCTCCCCACCCCCCAAGATGGACCTGACAGAGGGGTTCTGTTTTCTGTACCAACAAGCTCTGTTTAAACTGTGTTCCCGTCATCTAATAAACCTTCTGTTTTACTGTCTGGCTGAGAGTCACATCTGACTGCAGAGTTGGGGTGCAGCGACCTCTGGTTGCCCCAGGACCAGCCTGGGCAGACTCACTTTGGAAAGTGCATGACGTGGAAGGGCATGCTGAATGCTCCGAGGTCAGACCCAGGAAGGTGTAAGCTTCTTGCCCTGGAGACAGTATGCTCCGAGAGAGGAGGCTCCCCCAGAGTCCTGACTGGCTTTGTATGGAGATGTTCCAAAGCATCACAGCATCCCCTTCCACACCGTGCACTTCCCAGAAGTCCGCACAGGCACTGACACTCCCTCCTCCGGCCTTTGTCTCTTTTCCAGGCATTAGGAGGCCACCTGATCTCTCTGTTCTCCAACACCTTCAGTTGGCACCTTGCAGGGGAAACTGATTTGGGAGAAATGAAGTAAAAGCTGCCCAAACCGAGCTTGAGCACTCCTGAATTTTGAGGTGTTCAAATCTGGAAGGCAGGTGCTGGGGGTGGGAGAGGGCTGTGGGCTCCATGGGGGAGCATGGCAGCAACTGTCTGGAGCTGCATGGAGCCAGATACGCTGGTCTGAGTGGCACAGTAAGCGGTTTGGGGGTTGGAGAAGAGGTAGGGAGTTCCGGGGGGCAGTCAAGGGACAAGGAGCAGGGGGAGTTGGATGGGGCAGAGGTTCGAAGGGGCAGTCAGGGGACAGGCAGCAATTGGATAGGCATGGGAGTCTAAGAGGTTTATCAGGGGACAGGTAGGGGGTGCGGTCCTGCGGGGGGGAAGTTGGGTGGGGTCTCAGGAGGGGGCAGTTGGGGACAAGGAGAAGGGAGGCTTAGATAGGGGCTGAGGTCCCAAGGGGCAGTTAGGGGCAGGGGTCTCGGGAGGGGGTAATTGGGGAACAAGGACCAGTGGGGCTTAGATAGGGGGTGGAGGTTCTGGGGGGCAGTTGGGGCAGGGGTCTGGGGAGGGGGCAATCAGCGGACAGAGGCTGGGATTCAAAGGGCTCTGGGCTGCTGGCAGCCGCGGGGATCCCAGAGCCCTTTGAATCCCAGCCCCGGCTGGGAGTCAGAGGACTCTGGGCTGCCTGCAACCGCAGGGAGCCCAGAGCCTTTTAAATCCCAGCGGCGGGAATCAGAGGGCTCTGGGCTGCCCGCTCTGGCGGGGAACCCAGAACCCTTTAAATCTCAGCCGCGGCTGGGATTTAAAGGGCTCTGGGCTGCCCGCTGGGGCGGGGAGCCCAGAGCCCTTTAAATCTCAGCCGCGGCTGGGATTTAAAGGGCTCTGGGCTGCCTGCACCCGCGGGGAGCACAGAGCTTTTAAAATCCCAGCCGCGGCCGGGAATCAGAGGGCTCTGGGCTCCCCGCCGCAGCAGGCAGCCCAGAGCCCTCTGATTCCCGGCCGCGGCTGGGATTTAAAAGGCTCTGGGCTGCCCGCCGCGGCGGGGAGCCCAGAGCCCTCTGATTCCCGGCCGCGGCTCGGATTTAAAATGCTCTGGGCTCGGGCTCCCCGCGGTTGCAGGCAGCCCAGAGCCCTTTAAATCCGAGCCGCGGCCGGGAATCAGAGGGCTCTGGGCTGCCTGCTGCAGCGGGAAGCCCAGAGCCCTCTGATTCCCGGCCGCGGCTGGGATTTACAAGGCTCTGGGCTGCCCGCCGCAGCAGACAGCCCAGAGCCCTCTGATTCCCGGCCGCGGCTGGGATTTAAAAGGCTCTGGGCTGCCCGCCGCAGCGGGGAGCGCAGCGCCCATTAAATCCCAGCCGCGGCTGAGATTTAAAAGGCTCTGCGCTCCCCGCGTTTGCAGGCAGCCCAGAGCCCTTTAAATCCCAGCCGCGGCTGGGATTTAAAAGGCTCTGCGCTCCCCGCGTTTGCAGGCAGCCCAGAGCCCTTTAAATCCCAGCCGCGGCTGGGATTTAAAAGGCTCTGCGCTCCCCGCGTTTGCAGGCAGCCCAGAGCCCTTTAAATCCCAGCCGCGGCTGGGATTTAAAAGGCTCTGCGCTCCCCGCGTTTGCAGGCAGCCCAGAGCCCTTTAAATCCCAGCCGCGGCCGGGAATCAGAGGGCTCTGGGCTGCCTGCTGCAGCGGGAAGCCCAGAGCCCTGATTCCCGGCCGCGGCTGGGATTTAAAAGGCTCTGGGCTGCCCGCCGCAGCAGACAGCCCAGAGCCCTCTGAGTCCCGGCCGCAGCTGGGATTTAAAAGGCTCTGGGCTGCCCGCCGCAGCAGACAGCCCAGAGCCCTCTGATTCCCGGCCGCGGCTGGGATTTAAAGGGCTCTGGGCTCCCCGCGTTTGCAGGCAGCCCAGAGCCCTTTAAATCCCAGCCGCGGCTGGGAGTTAAAAGGCTCTGCGCTCCCCGCGTTTGCAGGCAGCCCAGAGCCCTTTAAATCCCAGCCGCGGCTGGGATTTAAAAGGCTCTGCGCTCCCCGCGTTTGCAGGCAGCCCAGAGCCCTTTCAATCCCAGCCGCGGCTGGGATTTAAAAGGCTCTGCGCTCCCCGCGTTTGCAGGCAGCCCAGAGCCCTTTAAATCCCAGCCGCGGCCGGGAATCAGAGGGCTCTGGGCTGCCTGCTGCGGCGGGCAGCCCAGAGCCTTTTAAATCCCAGCCGCCGCCGGGAATCAGAGGGCTCTGGGCTGCCTGCAACCGCGGGGAGCCCAGAGCCTTTTAAATCTCAGCCGCTGCTGGGATTTAAAGGGCTCTGGGCTGCCTGCAACCGCGGGGAGCCCAGAGCCTTTTAAATCCCAGCCGCAGCCGGGAATCAGAGGGCTCTGGGCTTCCCGCTGCAGCAGGCAGCCCAGAGCCCTCTGATTCCCAGCCGCGGCTGGGATTTAAAGGGCTCTGGGCAGCCCTGGCGGCGGCGGCAGCGGCGGGGGGCGCTCCAAGCAGGGGAGAAAAAACATTGGTGGGGCAGAGCCCCTGCTTGGGATTTATTCATGGGGCTAAAGCCCCAGAGCCCCATATAAGTCGGCGCCTATGCACACTCTCACTTCCCCCTCCCTCCCTGCACTTCCTTCCATCTCGTCACCTTGTAAACAAGCTAATTAGCTTCCCAGCCCCAATCCAATCTAGAAATCAGGAATTCCTCTCCTTAATCAGGCCCTCCCAGAGGGTCTAACTAGTTAAAGAGCGACCTGCGAGCTGGTTCAGTTGCTGATTCCCGGCATTCTGTCACACTCTCCTATTAACTTCAGTGGGAATTGGAGGTGCTCTGCGTCACCGGGTATCTGTTACAGTTTATTTAGAAGCAAAAGTATGGATTTAGGGCCCAGATCCTCAAAAGGTATTTAGGCACCTAACTCCCACTAACAGGGCCGCTGAGAGCGGGTTCGAGCCTCGGTGAAAAAAAAATTTGGGGCCCCCCAGCAAGGGCGGCTAAACAGGGCTGATGAAGCCGGGGAAGCCAGGCCCCGGTAATTTGTACTGGCTTCCTCCCCCTCTCGTCGGCCCTGCCCACTGAAATCAATGGAAGTTAAGCACCTAAATACTATTGATGATCTGAATACAGGGCCTTGGAATTGCCACATTTGAAAATGGAGGCTGTAATTGATATTATAGTGGTTATAAGCCACATATGAATAAGGGAATATGAAGGAGTTTAAAAGTCTCAGGGAAATATATTATTTGGATATTTGCTCTGCTGAAAACTGACTGGCTTTCCTTAAGAAAACATTAATGTAGCTCTACTGGGTTGCAATTAACCTCTGTGTCAGGGCTTGTCTGATCTTAAAAGTAAAGGAAATAATGAAGGCATTTAAATCAATGCCTCACAGTAGCATCCAAGATCTTAATCTGCAGGAAAAATGCTTAGGTTAACAATGATATTCTGTGAAAAAAAGACTGTAAAAGGGTAACTACAGCAATTCTAATGTTGATTCCTTCCCATAGGAGCACAAGTAACACCTTCAGACAATGAAAAGGCCTTTTTTTCCCCATCTTGTAGTACAGCATGAAATGGTTAATATACACCACCACCTTAAACCATCTATATATATTCTATGGCATACAAACCAAAGCAGAGCTCTAGCAATTTTTGGAGTCAGGCAGTTTGGAAATATAAAATGAGAAAGATATATCAGCTTCTAACATCAGTAATGAGTATATGCAATTCTAAATCATTTATGGATGTTCAGCCATTCAGATCATTACATTGGCTAGATGTTTGTTCCTTATTATGGATAAACGGTAGCTGGTGAAATGGACTATTTTCTATGATACATTTTTCCACTATATTGTAGCTTTACCGGGGACAGAGGTGAATGGGATATAAAAAACAAAAAAGCAGAAAATAATGGGCCAGATCGTAAGACTTTTGCACACATTAACTAGTGCCTTACTCAACAAGCAGGCCCACTGAAGCCAATCAGTTTGCACACAAGTATCCCATCTAGCTCAGTGGTATTAGGCCAAATTCATTGACTTCAAAATTCCGAGTATTCCCTTGCTTTATAATCTGCTGTAATGATTGGATACATTTAAATGCGTGACTTCTGTTTTTGCACAACCATTTTTGCATGCACCGTTGATTGCATACTAACAAGTGAGCACACATCTATTTTGCACTCACATTCAGCCACTGGTCAGCTCAAAATGGGTGCATAATCACTGGATGAGCTTAGGCAAGTCACTTACCGCTCTGCTCCTCAGTTTCCCCATCTGTAAAATGGGGATAAGGATACTGTTCTCCTTTGCAAAGTGCTTTGAGATCTACTGGTGAAAAGTGCTACATAAGAGCTATCTATTTTCATCTTGTATGTATTTTCAGCCTTTCCTCTAGCTTAACTGTGATTCCATATTGTGGAAACACGTTCAAATGCAGAACATTCCATATTTATCTTGCTCTTCATTTTTTCTTAACAAGTTTCATGACTCTGTCACCAACGTGAATTTTTAGATTTAAGTTTAATAATAAATGCAGCTATTTGACCTGAGCTACAAGTACAAAAAAATGCATTGGAAACCTGGATACCCAAAACTATATTCGCTATTTCATATATTGCTTAGAAGCTATTGGTTTTGTATGTGGAGAATGTATCCATTTAAAACAAACAACATTACTCTCTTACTTCAATTTTTATTTTCTCAGTGGGTTAGATTTTCTTTCAATGGGATTATTCTCTCATTAAACATTAACTGCAAGAGATTTATGTTAATGTGATTTCGGTTGTGTCTGGAGCATGCAGGCTTTTATCAGGAACATTCCTTTAAGTGGCATTTTCAGATTTTTTTAAGTGAATTTAGTTTTTGTGAAAGGCACTAATAGACAGCCCTGAAAACTTAAGCCCTCTGTTTATCAACAGAACAGGTATAGGACTAGCAGCAGCAATGCAAACTTGTGTGCAAGATTCAGGCCTAGAGGAATCACTTCTAGGAGCAGATAATGGCTAAGCCTCCATCCCTGCTCAGACTGCCAACAGTGGTGCCAGCTGCAATGATGATTTTTGTGAGGTGGACATTTGCCCACTAGAAACTGGACTGAAGCCATCAAATCCAAGGAAATGCTTTTTGGCAACCCATCAGTCTGGGCCACAGTGAAGCCGATGACCTTGAAGGGAAAGGTTCCATATCCTAGCACCTATCCCCTGAGTCACTGTCTAATTGTTATTATTTCAAACGCTACTTGCTTGTGCTTTGCAGGAGTGAGATATATTATAGCTCTAGGATATGGCAATATACTTGCCGATACTGCAGAATACATTGGTGTGGCAGGATTAGTACATAATGGCATTGATATTTTATTGCTGTTGAATTTTTCATCTTAAATGAAACAGACATCTTAAATAATAGACAGTAGCTCAAATACACCATTCATAGTTACACTGGGCATATGTTTTACTTATGTATTATGTACTTCATAGCCCTGATAGACTCTGAAAACAAAAAAAAGTCTTAAAAAAAATGAGTCCTTTCAGTGACAAATTCTAGTACTTTAAAGCAGTATTTTACCATAGTGCTTTTCATAAATGCTTCTAAATTTCCCAGTAAATTGTAATTTATACATCTATCAAGCCCATAATTCAAAACTAAAGTGCTCTGCGAGCCTGTGCGTATACAGCGACGTTATCTGAAGGAAAAATGAATTATGCATCTCCTATAGCACTACATCTGACAAAGCAGTGCTGTAATTCCAATGCAGTGGGGCAATACAGACTCATTCAATTGAGATACAAAAGGTAATGAACAATGCTGGGGTTTTTTCTTCCAAGTACTGATGCCAACATTTATAATTTAATATTTTGAGAGAGAGAGAGAGAGAGAGAGAGAGAGAGAGGAACAAACATAGAGAGTTCCTCTTGATTTACACCAGTGTAAGTGAGAGGAAAATCAGGCCAATGATGTGGGGTTAACAGGCTTGTATTGGATATTTTACCCAAAGTACTCTGATCGAGTGCTGTTAGACTTTAGCCGTGTTGATCGGTCTGCCCATGTGAAAGCAAAAGACAATACGTCCCCATGCCTGGAAAATGGGCTTTACAGGAGCAAGCACTTTTTAAACTGGCAGGTTAAAGTCTCAGCCTGCTATAGGGCAATATTTTGGAATGGTGCTTAAATGTAACAACTAGCATTTGAAAATAATTATACCCTCCCATTTCAGACAGCAGCAATAAACAGAGAGAATTTTCACAGCTTCTTAACATTTTCCCCCATAAACACATATTGCAGAGGTGGACCAACCACCCCGCTACAGTGAAATACTAGTTTACCACAAGAGGCGTCATCTCCTGCCCAACAAAAGAAGGCCTATGGGCATCAGACAAGCCATTGTAGAAAAATCACTGGACAAAAGACTTTGTTGGTTCCCCCCTCTCCCAAACATCCATGAAATGGAGATGTGCACAAATCCTCATCCCATCAGCTTGAGCCCTGGGGAAGGGGATAAAAATCTATGTCAAGAAAAACTTGTTATCACTATGCTGCTTGGAATGTGGAGAGGGCAAAATTTCTAAGCATAAGAAAGGGATCCCCAAGCTGCTTAGCCTGGGTTAGCCCTCCAGGGCACAAAGAGCTTGTATATTACCAGGGCCGGCTCTAGGCACCAGTGCTTCAAGCATGTGCTTGGGGTGGCACTTTCCAAGGGGCGGCACTCCGGCTCCATATATATATATATTTTTTTGCTTGGGGTGCAAAAAGCCGGGAGCCGGCCCTGAACGGAGGTGAGCTGCGGCGGTGGGGGGCGCGGGGAGGGCCGCAGGAAGTAACCGTGGGGGGGGGCAGAGGAACCACTCCCCCCCAGCTCACCTCCGCTCCACCGCCGCCTGCTCCCCCAAGCGTGCCGCTGCTCTGCTTCTCCCCCCTCCCTCCCAGGCTTGCCGTGCGAATCAGCTGTTTTGCGGCACGCCTGGGAGGGAGTGGGGAGAAGCGGAGCGGCGGCGGCACACTCAGGGGAGCCGCAGAGCGGAGATGAGCTGCGGCAGTAGGGGGCGCGGGGAGGGCCACAGGAAGTAACCCCCGGGGGGGGGGCCAGAGGAACCACTCCCCCCCAGCTCACCTCCGCCTCCTCCCCCGAGTGTGCCGCCGCTCCGCTTCTTCCCCATCCCTCCCAGGCTTGCCAGGGGTATGAGGGGAAATGCAGCGCGCTCGGGGGAGGAGGCGGGGCCGGGGATTTGGGGAAGGGGTTGGAATGGGGCGGGGAAGGGGTGGAGTTGGGGGCAGGGCTGGAGGGGCGGGGGAAAATGTTTTTGCTTGGGGCGGCAAAAAACTTGGTGCCGGCCCTGTATATTACAGCAACATCTATTACTTTTTGATACCTAAGACTGTAACTCATTTGGTGTCCACGTTTACCTGCTTTAACCTTGTAAATAACTCTCTCATTTCTTTTTCCTGGTTAATAAACTTTTAGTTAGTTTAATACAGGATTGGCTACAAGCATAAGGTAATAATTGGAGATATACCAATCTCCTAGAACTGGAAGGGACCTTGAAAGATCATCGAGTCCAGCCCCCTGCCTTCACTAGCAGGACCAATTTTTGCCCCAGATCCCTAAGTGGCCCCCTCAAGGATTGAACTCACAACCCTGGGTTTAGCAGGCCAATGCTCAAACCACTGAGCTATCCCTCCTCCCCAAAGAAGGACTTGGAGGACATTGTCTTTGATGAGCGCTCTAAGGTACAAATGACCTGGGGAAAGTGACTGGTCCTTTGGGACTGGGAGTAACCTGAACATTGTGGTGGTTTTTGATGTAAGGGACCATCTATCAAAAGGCAGGCTTGCCTGGGTGGTAAGATAGGTCAGTGTGCCCGAGGGGACTGTCTAGGACTCCATGTTAAGGCTGTTATAGTGTCTGAGGAGTTCACACTTGTTACCTGGTTGGTGAAATCTAGCGATAAACCCCAAACTGGCTGTATGTTCTATGTCCTGTTCCTGGACAGTCTGCCCTGAGGTTGGCACGCAGGCTCATAAGCCTCTCCAGACAGCTTGACAAATATATTCAGTAACTTTTGAGTTACCCGAGCATGGATAATCAGATGTTATCCACACTGCACGAAAATCGTTCAGACCCTGCTTTTTTGCACTTGGAGGACACCAAGAGTTTCTCTTTAAAGCTTTGGGTGTTCATAGTTCTCCATGAGAAACACAGACTTTGCCAAGCTGGGGGCAGGGGAAGGTGAGGAATAAATAAACGATAAGCAAATGCAAAGCAAATCTTGGATGTGCATGCAACAGGATATTATTTCCCTTAACCAAGTGTGCACTAAGTATAATTAGAAAAAGAAAACACACATATAAACTTAGCATACAGCAGCCATGAAGCCCAGAATATGCCTCAGGATCGAGAGAGACAGTATAAATAGGTCCTGTTCACCCTTCCACAGCAGCTGTCCTTGGACAAGGCTGAGGATCTGGCCCTCGGTGTTTATTTGAATAGGCCACTGCACATCCAAATGAACACCATCTGCAGCAGCTGTTAACAAATAAACCCAACAACCAGAGCTATGCTGATATCATTGCTGGCAAACAAGAAACAAGCAAATGGGCCATTTCGTTGTAATTTCACCTTCAACAGAAAAAAAGATATCAGTATCTCATCACCAAGGGGGGAAAAGGTGTTTACTAAATGGAAAATTATAATCTCCTTAGGGAAAGACATTTAATTTTCAATCTCCTAAAACAGTAAAGCTTAACAAATAATTAAAAGTGGCTAGCAGTGTCTCAAAGTGATACTAGTTTCTAATCTAAGCAAAATCTAGCTCTGCTGAAACATTCAGTGAAACCATACCAAAAAAAAAAAGATGTACCATGTCTAGGGACAGTTGCAGCATGTTGTTAATGAATGTTACACACATAGTGCTTGATCTTAGAGTTTTATACCACAAGCGTAGCAGAACGATGTCCGAACTCTTACACATTGCTAAGCAGCAAAGAATCCTGTGGCACCTTATAGACTAACAGACGTTTTGCAGCATGAGCTTTCGTGGGTGAATACCCACTTCTTCGGATTCACCCACGAAAGCTCATGCTGCAAAACGTCTGTTAGTCTATAAGGTGCCACAGGATTCTTTGCTGCTTCTACAGAACCAGACTAACACGGCTACCCCTCTGATACTGTACACATTGCTAAGTATTTCCTGAAGCCTAGAAACACTTCACATTCGTTGTTTGCGTCTGCTCTGAGGTTCAACTTGAATATATGCATTTTAACATTAATAAGAATTTATTTTAAAAATTACCTTTTGTTGAATCATCTTCAATTGGTTGTTTGAACAAAGTGATATCTTTAAAAGTGCACAGGAATAAAACCACTTTTTCATGTTCGTTTCTTATAGGTGCAATTTGCATGTAGAACCAAACCGGGGTCCCTGGAGAAGAGAGAAAGAAACCGAGGCATGTGATAGAACACCAGCTTTCCACAACTCCTACACGGGGCATTTCATGGTTTAAATGCTGTATTACATACATTTATCTGAAAACCATTTCTAGATAGCTGTACTTTTGCCATGTTTGTTTGGGTCTATAATATATTCAAAATGAGAAAATGCTAGCAATCCAATTAACTACCACAAGTAATTAAAGGAAGAACCCCAAAATAATTCCTGCCATAAACACTGTTTTACTGGTCCCCCTTTAGCCTGGTCTCTCCCTGTCATTCTTTGCCCCCTTTGGAGTTTGGGTGGGTCTCATCCTCAGGGTATGCAAAACTTTCTGATATTTCTAAAGTAATAAACAAGGCGAGAGGAAAACCTTGAAGATCCATGTTACACATCACAGAGAACCAAAACAAAATGGCAAAGACACCTACGTTTTTCCTTTGCTGGTCATCTTTAAAAAACAAGCTTTAGATTTTTTTTAAAAACATTTTTTAATTTCTCTGTAAATTAGGATGATGCTGTCAAACGTGAAATGTCCCAGATTTGATACTCTTCCACACACAAAAAAGAACGCTTGAGAGATGAGCTCAGCCATCCTGCCTCCCTGTCTCCTGGGCTAATCACCAGACGATACCCCGCCCCTCCCCACACACACAGCTGAATATAGAGCCCAAGAGGTCTGACTCCCAGTCTCTCTGCTGTTCTAACCAATAGACAATATACCCACCGATATATCTTCCTCTTAGTAGTTGAACTAAAGGTAAAACCATTTTACAATCCTGGCACTTTGGTTAAGCAAACAATCAACGAAGCACCTAATATGCTGGAGTGGTTAGGTTAGCAGATATATATGCACACAGCAGGAATGTAATATGCTGAATTCTCCTGCATGATGTACCAGTAAACCAGCAAGTGTCCTGTTCTCTATAGGGTCAAATTCACCCCTGTGTAGTCAGCCATCACAAGGAGTGTGCACCACTTCAGTTCTATTGCTGCGTGCTGATTTGCTGCAGGGGAGGTAGATTTTACTCTCATTGATTTGGGATCCTACACAGTTTGTTCAGAGATACGCAGTTCACTTGTATGAATGGCATTGTCAGTGAAACCTTATCTACACTAGAAAACCTGAGAGTAATTTGCTCCCCATAGGAAGCTTATAACACCTCACATCCATACACAGAGGTTCTCCAGTGTCATCAGCATAGGACATGGCCTCTTTGCAAACTGTCACACGGATTAATCTCTGGCAAGGTGCTTAAGGTGGTGTGATTGTATATTCAGTTTATATCCATCCCTGACAATCTTGTCACACCACTGTAGCTTTTGGCAAACATGGGATTGTCGGCCAAGTAGCAGCATTTCTTGGTACACACACTTTGAAACTGGTTGGTCTTCTAGTCTAATAATATGTCCAGACCAAGAAAGCCATTGAAACTGAACCAGTGCGGATGGAGACAGTGGCTGGTTCGGCTTCTGAATAGCCTCATTTCTGATCTTGTCCTGCCACTTGATATGGAGAAGTGGACGGAGACCATGAGAATGGAAAACATCATTCCAACATTCTTCAGCTTTCCTCTGTGCCCACATTTCACTTCCATTCAGCAGAGCTGGTCTAACTGTGGTTCCATAGATCTGCAGCGTAATGTCTCAGCATTCCCCACAGAGGCTACTGAAGGGCCAAAAACAGGGCAGCATCGGCTACTTCACAGGCATCCACTTCTTTTGAGCATCTTCAGACCTCATGCTGGAAGATGGCTTAGCAGAATACACAATGCCATTTGGATTAGACATGCTTTCACCCAGGGTAAAAATTGTTTTCAGTCTGAACTGTTTTGGTGCCAGTAATGGACACAGACTAGTCCACCCACAATGCACCATTGGCCTTTCAAAATCTCCCACCATGCACTGCTTCTGGAGTTGTACCAGAAACTGCAGAATAGGTGCCCAGAGGGCACTGCAAATAAAATGGTTTAGCATAGGATAGTGTAGACAAGGTCAAAACTGCAATTCACCATGGCTAGTGTGGCTACACTGAACTGTTTGTGATTAAACCAGTACAATAGCAATAAGTGGTACAAGTACAGGGAAGGCCTGTGGTTTAGGGTTTATTCCAGGGACATTGTGCTGACTGCTCCATTATTTCAACTCCCAATGGCCAACTCAAGATTTACAGACCTGAACACTGGCTTCTAAGAGGTTGGTAATGTGCAGCTCTTTAGACAAGTAACTAATTAAAAAGCAGAAGGCACTCTAATAAACATAAGGAAACCAGGCAGTCCTCATAACAGCAAGCTTAAAATGCTAAGTAAGTGCCTGAGGGCAGCAATCCTGAGGATAATGCCTGAAAGCAGCAGCCTCTGGATAATACCTCTCACTATGCTGGAGGCAAAGGAGAAGCCAAACCAATCTCCGTTTCTACCAAAAGAGTCTCTCAGGAGAAAAACCTACACAACTCATGAGCAAGAACACACAGCACTGCTAGGCACAGAGTGGGGTTTGAAATGAAAACTGGGTGTTCTCACGCTTGGTCTATGAAAGTGCAGTGAACTCAGAGTAGAAGGCTGGTGACACATCTGGCCTCCGGTGGGAATAAACTGAAACCCCTCAATCCGGTAACAGTCTGTATTTTCTGCAGGTGTTCTAGAAGAAACTACCTATTTTTTTGCTACAGTGTTAACTTTAACATGTGCTTTTGTAGCGAGGTCACGTTTTGCCACCCTGCAGGAAGCCAGGTACAGATTACGACTGGGTAGAACCAAGTGCTGGACAATGCATTTGCTGAGACAGAAGTCAGCCAGTTAAAGTGTTAGTACCAAAAAGGAGTCTTAATTCTTGGCTTTTGGAGAAGAGGAGAGAGAGCAAGAGAGATTGAATTTAAGGATGGGATCCAATCCAAGACTGAACAGAGAATGACCCTATAGACTGTACTTGGATATTTTCTTATTACAAAGTCCTTCCACTATCCTGCATATCTTATAAAAACTATAGATAGAAGAGCTGGGTATCTGGGCACAGCTGAATGTTTTAATGAGGAAGCTGTGTTTCAGGGATTTATTGAGAGGCAATCCACTCAAGCAGGGGATATTCTTTTCTAAGCAAAAGCCGTTGTTGGCCTGATATGGAAAAGAGATCAGGAGAAAGCTTTTAGCTTTTCTATTTAAAAATAAAAGGGAAATTAACCAGGAGCTGCCACTTCAGCTTATTTTTAATAAGATAACCCAATAGCAAAGGGGAGAGTTGATTGCCAGGGATCCATTCCGTTACCAGCTGGAAACAGGGCGTGAAAACATTAGAAGCCTCCTCCAGTGGAGAAATGCAGGGCAAACCCATCTCAGGACATTTTCCTAACATGTGGGAGCAATCAGGCAGAGTGCATGGACAAAAGAGCAGAGCAGCAGAAAAGCAAAAGAACAGACATGACCATATGCCAAAGACCAGAATGGTGTCATTCACAGGACATGTCAAGACACCTGCAGCAATACTGGAAGTGAGAGCTGCAATTATTCTTCTTTTAATGGAAAAGTTTGCTAAAATACTTCGGGTGGGCAGAATTTGGGGAATCTTAGGATAATTTATTACTGCTTAAGTGTGTGCAAGGCAAAGGACGGGATGATTTCTTCTACAAAGGGAAACTGGAATTGAAGTAGAAAGAACACACGTATAATTTCAGCAAGTCTTAGCAGGTACAATCTCAGGGAGCAGCGTTGTCTTAAATCCTCTGTTCATAGTTATCAGAGACAGAAGTGTTTGTACTGACATTGCACAACTATTGAATGAGGCCCTGGAACACAATTTGCCCTTTCCTATAGTGCACTTTTTTCCTGCAACTGACGTACACTAGGAAAAGCTATGGACCCAATCCTGCAAGCTACTCCATGCAGGCAGAGGGGTCTGCCTGTGGAGAGCAGCTTACAAGGCTACAGCCTATATTACATGGCCTCACACAACCAAATGAACATGCAAGTTACTGGGTCAAGCTTCCAGGATCTCATGGCAGCAGCATTCTTTGAATAGTGATTAAGTCCAAGCATAAAAAAAAAAAAAAAGAGGGACTGTAAGAGTTAAAAACACAGAGTCTGTAAACTCTGCCAGCCAATCCACAACTGACAGATTTTTTCCAGTATCATGAGCAAGAACAATGCACAAGAGCAGCATAAACACCTAACGAGAAAGACTAGGGTGGCAATATGTAGTGGCAACCTGACTCTGAAGTAAAATCATCTCCAGTCCTTGAAACCTGCTGGAGAGGTGAGCCAGCTGAAGGAGAGAATTGGTCACATTGTTGAGTTACTACATTGCCTCTGCATTCCGGTAACCTTGTACTAATTCTTGACTGGGTCTTATGTTTGGTGGTCTCATCCAAGTTCCTAACGGGTATCTTTACGCATCATAGAGCCATCAAATCAGTAGGCACAAGTGACAGGACCACAGACACCTGGGACATGAGTGTTCCAGCTCATGATTGAGGGACATTCTCCGATCTGCATGGAGCACCTCGCACAATGCTTCCTACCAATGTACCTAGTTTGATCACCTTCATATACCCCAAAAGTTTCAAAAACGAGTTGTGTTTCTGGGGTCCTCACTTGAGGCATTTTAAAGGAGCCAGATTTTTCAGAAAGTGCTGAGCACCCACCCGCTAAAAAACAGAGCCTTTTAAAGGGTGTCAAGTTGCCCATTCAAATATTAAGGCACCCAAAACCACTAGTCACTTTTAAAAACCTTGCCCCAAACTCCCACACAAATGCTAAAAGAAAAATTGGTATTGCTCAATTATTCATTTAAAAAATTGTACTGTCAATTACCACCAGTTGCATACAATGTTATACATACTGTTTTTCTTGTACAGAAGAATTTCAAAGCAGTTTGACTCATAGTTGTCAAAAGTCTGTCTGACTTTTTCAATGGTCTTCTTATCCGTCAGTTCCCCATACATAAAACTGGAAAAGAAAAATCCATTTCTGTTTTTTTTCCACACTCAAGTAACAACTTATAAACATTGGCTATGCTGTAATTGTCATCCACTGAAATGTAACTATGAGTTACACCTCATATCAACATTTATGGTATTCCAAGATTGCCATGAAACCTATAAAGCAAACAATCGTGGCTGCTTATTTATTGTAAGAAAGATTTATGTGCTGTCATTTTACGTTTTATATAAGTGACTTTCTAGGTATACAGTCAAGGCTAGAATGTTAAAAAAAAGAGCTGACAATATACAAAAGCAGATCCTATTACTACCACTGGGGCAACACGTAAAAATGCTACAATGACAAAATGATAAAGTGGAGAAGAAAACTCAACAAAAGCCATGCAGATTCTCAAATCCTCTTAGAACCCTTTAGACTTGTGAGGCAGAATGGAATCCACTACCAATAAGTCCTGATGATCCAAGCATCAGTTATGACAACGTTGAGTTACCCAAAATTTGCTCCCATGCCCCAAATCCAAAATTCAGACAGGGACCAAGCTCCGTTCTCTAAAATTATCCAGAGGTACCCCAAGACATTCAGGTAATCAGAGTTTACTTATAAAGGTCTGACTCTGAATCAAGACGGGATTTCACCAAACAAGAAATAAAGGCTGCAATTCGCTTGCAAATAAAAGTTGTGCTGGATTGGGGAATTTAAGAGTATGAATTGTCCCACTGACGTCAAGTCAAGTTTGCATTATCCCATGTGAGTGGGAAGGAAATCACTGGGACAACTCACACGCTTCACGTTAGAGTTGTGTCTAAGTGCCTTGCTGGATCAATTCCCCAGCTACCCTGTTCAACACTACACCTTTCAAATAGTGCATTCCCAACATCAATTATATAAGTGCCAGCACCTGTCATTCATATTGGCAGGGTGAATTTCAATGGAAGAACATCCCTGGTTCAAATTCCCTGTGCTGATGTAAATGTGCAAAACTCCATTAAACTCCTCTGAGGTTTAGTTACATTATATTTACCTCACTTGCCTGATTTGTGGAATAAAATAGAACTCGATGAATTGCCTTTTTATTGCACAAGAAACCAAACTGCTAGACTATTACGCAACTCTTAAGAAATACGCAAATACATTTACTTATTTCATGTTATTCAATTAATTTTTGTATCACGCTTTTGGAAAAAGTACTAAAATGCATCTGTACATTCCTCCTCCCCCCCTCCACTAAGCGGCTATAAATGCAAACTTAAGGATGGTACGGGTACGCTGCTCAATGGAGAAGGTGAGCTGGGAATGGAGGATGATAGAAAGGCAGAGCTGCTCAATATCTACTTGGCTTCAGTCTTCTCACAAAAAATAACGTGCGACCAGATGACTAGTGAAGTTACTATAGATAATAAAGGGGAAGGGATGCAGATTGGGAAAAAGTAAAGAACACATCAGATCTTCTGACCAATTCGAATGGATTCAAATCAGAAGGGCCAGATGCTATGTACACAAGGGTACTGAAAGAATTAGCTGAAGAAATCTTGGAGCCACTGGCAATAATATTTACAAACTCATGGATGACAAGAGAGGTCCCAGAAGACTGGAGAAAGGCTAACATAGCGTCCACCTTTGAAAAGGGGAAAAAGGAGGCACCGGGGAACTATAGAGCAGTCAGCCAAACCTCGATACCTAGTAAGATACTAGAGCAATGTATAAACATTCAATTTGCGAATACCTGGCGAATGAAGGGGTGATCATTAGCAGCCAGCATGGATTTACCAAGAACAAATCATGCCAAACCAGCTTGATTTTCTTCTTTGAGAAAGTAACTGATTTGTTGGATAGGAGGAATGGGATGGACATAACATACCTGGACTTCAGCAAGGCTTTTGACATAGTCCCACATGACATTTGATAAGTAAGCTGGAGAAATGTGGGCTTGATGGAACTACCATTAAGTGAATACATAATTGAGGGGTTCCCACAGTTTTGTTTAACACCTTTATTAATGACCTGGATGTAAGTATGGAGAGCATACTGATCAAGTCTGAGGATGACACAAAGCTAGTAGGGGTTGCCAATACTTTGGAGGATAGAGCTCACATTCAGAGGGAACTTGATAAATTGAAGAACTGGGATATAGACAACAAAATGACATTCAGCAAAGACACATATAAGGTGCTACACTTCGGGAAGAAAAACCAAACACACAAATACAGAATGGTGGGGAAACTGACTTGGCAGCAACACTGCTCAGAAGGATCTGGGAGTTGTGGTGGATCACAACCTCGACATGAGTCAGCAACGTGATGCTGTTGCAAATAAAGCAAATGCCATTTTAGATTGCATTAACAGAGGCACAGCATGCGTGTCACGGGAGGTGATAGTACCACTCTACTCAGTGCTGGTTAGGCCTCAGCTGGAGTCCTGTGTCCAGTTTTGGGCACCAATGTATAGAAAGGATGTAGAGAAACTGGAAAGGATCCAGAGGCAAGAGCCAAAGATGATCAAAGGGATGGAATGCGAGTCATATGAGCAAAGGCTGAGGGAACTGGGTATGTTTAGTTTGGAAAAGAGGAGATGGGGGGGGGATATGATAGTGGTCTTCAGATACTTGAAAGGCTGCCATAAAAAAGATGGGAGAAAAGTTGTCCTCTCTTGTCTCAGAGGGCAGGACAAGAGGCAATGGGTTCAAACTACAGCATAGCAGGTTTAGATTAAATCTCAGGAGAAACCTCCTAACTCTAAGAACTGTAGGACAATGGAACAGACTGCCTAAGCTTCTTCACTGGAGTTTTTCAAAAGGAGGCTGGTATAAATGGGCACGCTCCATTGACTTTACTTCTAAGGGTATGTCTACACTGCAGCTGGGAGCAGGGCCACCTGGGGGAAAAGGAGGGTGCAAGGAAAACTGATGCGTGGGATTGCAGCACCATTCAGCTTTGGCCCAGCCGCCACTCCGCAATGGAGGGGCCACCAGTCCAAACTGAGTGATGCTGCAAGTCCATGAGCCAGGTCACAACACCCGAAGCAGGGAGCTGGACCCTGCCCCGTAGGACAGGAGCCAGCACTGTGGGGTTGCAGGGGAGACTCCTCTCCAATATTCCACCACTCCCCAGGTCCTCCTCTCAGGGATAATTTTTTTGGAAGGTGGGAGGGCCTCCGTTTCAGATTTTGCCCCAGGCTCCCAAACACCCGTGTGCTGACCTGACTGAGAAGTGTGATTCACAACGTGGGTAGACAGACTCACGCTAGTCCAGCTTGAGCTACTGTGCTAAAAACAGCAGTGTGGGCATCGCAGCCCGAGCTTGGCCCACAGTGGCGGCCCAGGCAGGCTTGGACTCAGGTGGCTGGCCCGAGCTGCCAAACGTGCTGCCATGTCCACACTGCTATTTTTAGCGCACCAGCTCAAACTGAGCTAGCCAGGAGTTACCTGTGGGGGGAATTCACACCTTCCAGCTGCAGTAGAGACATACCCGAAAAGACTGAATTTCATAACAGAACATCTGAGCCCTCATGGTTATTCTTCCCCAGGACCAAAAATAAATGAAGACTGTTCTATGCAGATCTACAATTAAAGAACTGCAAGAAAAGGGAAGATAGAATAAAAGCTGTCAAACACTTGGATGAACATACTTTTAATTGCCATTTTCTTTGTTCACAGGCATTTTGAGTTGGAATGGAAATGGAAATCCATGAAAATTAAAAATAAAGGAGGAAATAAGGCTACCAGTGTCTCTACAGTTTAAAAGAAGTTTTTCTTTTATTGGTTGACAAACCATCAGAGCTTCAGTAAACTGAGATTTATTTTACACTTATGCTGCAAGAAACAACAAAATAAGAAGTTGTTAGTGACTTGACTGTGTTAGGGCCAGACTGTGAACTCCTTACTCCACTACTGGTAAGCAGTTTTTCACACCAGTACAGTAGTTCTACTGGGTCAAGAGGATACTCACAGAGTAAGGTGCTACTCAGTGCGAGGCATGGGATCAGAATCTGGCCTGTAGATCAAAAACATCCTATAATATTTGTGGGATACTAAAGGAAGTTATTCACGGCAAAACAAAGGCAGGCACTGATATAGTATATGTCATTACTAAGTCACCAGTGCAAATTATTAAGGAGATGCTACTGGACTTTTCTGTGATGACTGATGCCAGCAATCTGTTTTACCAAATCAGCAGAGTTCTACAAGATACCACTCAATAATGTCATCATTTTTCGAATTCACCACCAACCTAGAATCCAACTTCTATCAATACATGGCTGTCTTTCAGATAATTCCACAACATACTGCAGACAGAATATTTTCAAATGACCTGTTTTCTATTTATAATTTCAGCTGATAATGTTTTCTACATTTACATTTGAGGTGACAACAACTAAGGTTGGAATGTTTTTAATCTGTTCTCTTTAATGCACTGACAGGGCAAAACAAAAATATGACCCGAGAGGTTTAGCATAATGTGTCATGCAACTGAATTTTCTGTTGTGTTGTTCCAGAGATTTAAAACAATTTTCCCCTTAGTACGAGACTACAGAAAAAAGATTCCGCTCAAGTGTTTATGTGGTTTATAAGTGCAGGAACAATCAATATTAATTAGAGGTATAATGACTAGCCGTATTCAGCATCTTGTACAGTGGGGATATTAGGTATTAAGGAGTAACTATCCAACCCTGCTGAATAGGATCAATCAACTGTATATTTACAAGAAAATCAGTTTATGACAGCAGTCAGTCTCTAAAGTTCAAATCTTACAATATTTTCCCATGTAAGGAAACATTTTAAGGTCTTGTGCTGCAATAACTAAACTTTTCAATGGACAGTTTTTAGTATCAGGTGCACAGGGAACTTACAAAGCAACTCTGCCATACAAGTTACATAAGAGCTCTGTTTATCACAGATTTAATTTAATTTTGATTCTCTCCCCCACCCCCTCTGTTTTAAAAAAAAAAAAAACCAGGGGGACTCCCATCCCTACTCCTTTATCAAGCACATTGTCTTCCTCTGCCACCGGTTGTTGTCATTTATTACTTGTCAAGCGTCGACAGCACACTGTACAAGACAAATATCAAGACCACCCCATGCTGGGGATCTTACAATCTACATGATGGACATATCGCAGACACATAAGACTCACTGAGATAGTCGCAGAAAGGAGCAACTTTAGACAAAATGTTTCTCTTTCTTAAGCAGGTCAATTTGTATTTATCTTGTCTGTGTTCTTATCTCCCTCCCAAGCACCCCCCGAAACAGAAGAACCATTCAATACAGTGCAGCTCTGAGTGGGCACAGGACTCTTGCCTTCCTAGTCAGTTTCAGACCGCTGCTGGTGGTGTCACCAGTAGTGCCCTGTTCGTGTTAATGGATAATACTGTGAGGTTCTGAAGGCTGGGTGAATGGCAAAGCATGGCAGGATCCTAAACCAAAATTACAACCCTGTTTATCAAGGGGCATTAGATGAAAAGGGGCACGACAGCATTGTGCTGGCCAATGCCACCTTGAAAAGGATTCACCCAAAATGAACAACAGTCACCAACTCGCGAATCAGAAGCTTCAAAAGTCTGCAAGTTAAAGCACAGCATCCTTTATAATAAACCTCAGTGGAAACTCCACAGGCCTGATTCTCGTTCACAAGGAGGCCTCTTTGTGCCGCCCTGACAGTATAAGGGGCCTTTAGTGTAAATGAGAAACCATCTCAATGTCAAGTTTAATTATTCTTGAACACTGATGTCCATTCACTAGACATACAGGGGTGAAATCCTGGCCCTGCTGAAATCAATGGGAGTTTTGCCATTGACTTCAGCAGAGCCAGGATTTTACCCACAGATTTTTCATCCAACTTTAAACAGCAATAGATCAAACCAGGAGTGAATGTTTCCCTCACTCCCCTGAGATACTGAATTAGAATAGTGCAGCAATTTCCCTGATAATGCTGCCTGTAAACAACCGGCTCAATAAAGAGCTGTGATCCCCTAATACTGTGTCCCTTTGTGTACGGGTCCGCCAGGGCGCACAGACTCACTCAAAATGTTAAGGGAACCCAGGGAAGCTCAAGTTTCATCTGAAAACTGTAGGCCACACCCAGGCCTGAGCCAAGCCTGTGGAGACAGGCAAGGCAAAGAGAGGAATGGAGCAACCCCCGGACAATGCCAAATGTACAATGCTTGGGGCACCTCTGCTAACCAAGTGTTCAATGGGTGTGTGTTTTCATGAGTTCTTGCACAGAGGAATCAATGGCTACCAAGGACCATTGAAATTATATTTTGAGACTACTACTAACAATACCATATAATTTTCAGAAAGGTTTTCTAACAGCCTATTCTTTTAATTTACTCAGTAAGATCTATATTTGCATGAGCACATATAAATACAAGAGAAATATTTCTCTAAGTGCAATTTAAGCTCCTAGAGCAACTGGAAGTAAAGAATGTTTGAATGTGCAATTGCAGCCTAAATATACTGAAACTGCAGCTGCCCCTCAGGCCATCCCAGTTGTAATTTCATTGGGACACAATATTCATCAACTCACAAGTTTCCACCTGCTGAAAAAATTGTGTCTGTGTGTGTGAGACAATGCTATTGTGTGCACAATTAAGCACACAATTTCTGGCATGATATGTGCCAATCAAAAACATATTTATAGCCCTGTAGCTCAAAGCTCTGGTTGCCCAGTTCTCATCTCCATGCTGGGTACTCTGTACCACTCAGCTGCTACAATGTGCCATAAAGCCAGTCGATCTGGCCAGATGGGAACTGCTATTGTATAGGAGGTATCCCCAAGTGGTGTAGAGCTAATGTCGAGGCCCCTGGTGTGAGGGCCATGATTGTGGGTGCATCTCTGTACTCTAGCTATTCCCAGCTGCTGGAATAGCCACTTGGGGCTGCTGGCAGCCAGGTATAAATTTTAGAGCAGCCTCAGGTCTGCTCTAACTTGCACTGGGGGACAAACTGGCCCACCTTCAAACTGACAGCCACAATAGTGGAATAAAACTATCTTTGTCCTCCACCGTACTCAGGACCTGCACCAAGCACAGCTAAACTGCACCCCAAGAATCAGAGCCTAGAGTCTGAAAAGTTTTACATTATGTATCTCTCTCTATGTGTATATATTTTTGTGCTGAAAAGCAATATAAATGTAGCACCATAGCACTCTGATCCCATAGCATCAGAAATCTGCTTTGCTTTAATCCAGCTAATGCTATGTTATATCTCAAATAATTCTATTTTGGACACACATGATGTAGCAATCAGTCTTAACACATGTAGACTGAGAACCCAATTTAGAAAATAAAATCTTATGTATCATGTTGATTAAAATTACACCATCTATCAAAAACCAGACATTTATTGGCTATCATCTTCACAATCCCTCTTCGATGTCATCTACTGTATTTCTCACCCTCAACAGCACACGCTCAAGTGAGTAAACCCAAAAAGCCACAGTCTACCCAAAAACTTTTTATTAGAGAGTAGCTTCAAAGCTGTTCCTGTCTGAAAAGGCATGCATTGGACATCAAACTTGTTGGAGAACTTTTCGATCCCAGCCTCATACCCCATGTACCAGCAAAGACGGGAATTTCCGCTGAGGCAGCATTCTGAGCCCCTGGGGCATGTGGAAATCACCACACTGCTCAGTGTAACTCAACCAGCTAAGGATCAGGCATAGAAAAGAGTCTGACCCAGTCTTTGAATGAAAAGGTGGTTGCTAAATAGACAGTCTCTAAAGTAGATGGGTAGTTGGAAGTGAAGAGGAAAAAAAAATGGAGTCTATATTCGAAAGCAGCCCTGTTTATCCTACTAACCTCCTACTCAAGAACAACATAAGAGTGACCTGGTGAAGAGGGCCAACGCAATGGAGGTATCTATACTGGAGTTGAAAGATGTAACTTCCAGCTCAAGTAGACATACTCACACTAGCTCAATCAGAGCTAAATAAGAATTTTAATCAAAGCGGTGCAAGCAGCTGCCCTGAATGCAATCCCATCCAAGATCCTAGGTACCTACTCGGGGTGGCTAGCCCCTCCCACGCTCATGCCGCCAGGACAACATTGCTATTTTTAGCATACTAGCTTCATCAGAGCTAGTGCGGGTATGTCCACTTGAGTTATACCTTCCAGCACCAGTACCAACATACCCAACGTCCATGGACCATTTTCATCATTGAAACAGGGTTTACAAGGGACTTAAATGGTGCACAGGCCTCATGCCGGCTCTCTCCATAGGGGTGAATTTAACCCCATATAAACTTTTACATCCTTAGAGAGAAATGGTGGGAGACTGCTCCACATGTTATACCCATAACACATAAACATGCACAAAAACACTGCTAGGCAACAAACCTTTTGGCACCTTCAATATCTGAAGTATAATTGAGGGGGTATTTTTAATAGGAGAACTCCGAAGTCCTCATGTTTCAAAGGTGTTTAAATAAAATTTTCTTATAGTTCTGTTCTGTACTTATTATGCAGAGCTGTGGGAAAGAGGCTCAGCTGGCAGCAAGTAGCTTATATAGATGTGTTTCAGTACAAAGAAAACATAGATGTAATCATGGGAGTGCAACAGGGCAATTCTATCAGTGCATCTGGGATGGCTGTGATGAGGTTATCTCCGTCAGCCCCCATGAGTTTGTAAACTTGCTTGCTATTGCC
Organism: Mauremys mutica; assembly: GCF_020497125.1. NCBI lineage: Eukaryota > Metazoa > Chordata > Testudines > Geoemydidae > Mauremys > Mauremys mutica. Next base: position 15,275,163 of record NC_059075.1, read on the forward strand.
TGTATTCAATATAGCATGGTAACATCACAAGCTTGTTTCTATACCATTGTCTGCTACAGGAAGCCTGAATACTTTCAGGAATCTTGGATTCCAAAGGTTTCCCCTCCTCCTCAATAGAGGAAAGCAGAGCTACGTTTTCCCATTAGCGATGTGCTTGTTGCCTCTTGGTGAAAATGGAATGGTAGTTAACGTACCTCATGTATAGAGTCAGATTTGCTCCCTGGGTTGCTTCAGTTACCAGCAGTCTAACCAGGTGTAGGCCCCGGGCAGCGGACTGTTGGTGCACATGCTTTATGAGGCTTGGAGTTGGCTAACCCAGTCCACAGAAAGCATCTCCGAGGGATTCAGAGCTCTCCCAGAGCATCTCCCAGGCACTCAGTTGAGGAGGCTAGGATGGATGTCCGGCCATAAATTAAAATTGTCCTCTCCTGGCAGACCACCAGACAAGGGGTGACAGTACGTCCACCTGCTCTTAGGGGTAACTGCCCCGATGGTGACAGAAAGTGCAGTTTGCACCTCCGTGTGCTCATGGGGGTAGGCCTCTTGTGAGTCAATTAGAGCGAAACTAGTAAAAATCTTCCACTTGTGTGGACTAAAACCCAGTTTTTAAACATCCTGCCATGTCTGCACGTCTCTTTCAAATTCATTACAGGGCCCGACTGTGACCTCACTGATACTGGTGTAAATCAGGAGCAATTCCAAGGCAAAGGAGAACCTAGCCCAGAGTCTTTAAAAGTTTCCTTTTCCACTGAAGATTTTTCTTCATTCCTGCACTGCTCAGAACGTTTATACCATCAACAGCTGTTACAAGGCAAGTCACAAATTCCTGAACTCAGGAATCAGAAGATAATTAAAGGAAGAACTAGCTTGTTTTCAAAACATGGATGGCAGAAAATATATTCATTGGTAAATGTTATAAAGTAAAAACAAATCTATACTATCATCAGAAATATTCTCTTTTCATTTATAGCTCAATCTTACAACATGCTGAGCATGGCCCTGATCCAGCAAAAGCACATAAGCATGTACTAAACTTTAAGCACTCAGTTAGTTCCATTGACTTCAGTGGATCTATTGACGTCAATGGAACTACTCATGCATACAGTTAACCACACGTTTAAGTGCTTTGCTGGATCAGAGACAAGGTGCTCAGCACTGTGCAGTATCCAACCTTTATAGTTATAAATTCTATTGATTGCACTGGTTCCTTAAATAGTTAATTGGTAATTTTGCAAACTTTTAACAGATCATTTTTAAATTAAGGCTTTCAAGATCATTTAAAGCTTTTAGCAGAGTACTAATTTTCACTCAATATAAATAATTAGTTTGTAAATATACCGAGGCTACATACCTGCAAGTGCTACTCTTCTGCATGACGTCAGCTCGATGATATCCAGAGAGTTTACAAAAACCGTCATTACTATAAACTACGGGCCAGTCCACAATCTGGGCATTTCCCAGTAAAAAACTTGATTCTAAAAAGAAAAAAAAGAGAGAGAGAGGAAGATTTGTAGTTAACCACCATGTAAGGTTAAATAAGCCTTGTGTTAAAACCAATTGCAGACATATTCATATTGATAATATCAATCGGATATGAGTTTAACAGATAACCGAACAAATTAAAGGCTCTAAAAAAAAAGGATATGGCATTATAAAATGAAAACTTACACTTGGTTGGACAGATTTTGTTTCTAGTAACGTTTGACACTTTTCACCTAAAAGTACTAAAACAAGCACCAGCTCTTAAACAATTCATACAGTACGTTCTAAGAATCACCTATTAACTTCTGATGAGGATATTGTGCCTTGATATCAACCTTGAACTAACATTATAAATTGTTTATTTGTGTGTTAAATGGTCAGTGTGCCTAGCATTGATGACAGGCATGTTGCATAATAAGACAAATAAAATACTGTGCTTTTCATAGTTCCCAAAGTGTTTCACACAATTATTCAGAGGCAGCCACCTCTGGGGTGGAGGACAGCAGCTAACACGCAGAAAGAAATTTGCACAGCTATGCACTGTGCTATATCACGCCTATAATGGCAGATAATAGATAAGCTGAATGGAACTCTAATATAGTGATGGGAAGCAAGGAAAGTAAAAAGTTCAAGGCTGAGATTAGAAAAGAAAACAACATTGTAGATACAGACTGGAAATGTCTATTTTATGACATAAAAGGAGGTGTTGGCTCTGGTTAATTCTATCAGCCTATATCAGTTCCTGTAAATATGCTAATATTTGCAGTGAGTATTTTCAGGAGGCTGACCCCATGTTTAAATATTGCTTCACTCATCTGTTCTTTTAGTCAGTGCCTACAGCTCAGATACATGAATTAGCACAAACATATTAGGAGCTAGTCCTAAAACAGTCTGATTCACCAGTTTGGAACGTCGTTCCTCCAAAGCTGCTTTTAGCAAGGTGTTTCTGAAGCAGGGCCGGCTCTAGGTTTTTTGCTGCCTTAAGCAAAAAAATTTTGGCTGTCCCCCGTCCCAGCCCTAGGCTCCCCCCCGTACCCCCCTGCTACCCCAGCCCTGGGCTCTTCTCCCCCACCCACACCCCCTGCCACCCCAGCGCTGGGCTTCCCCCCCACCAGTGCCCCCCACACACACCTCCTGCCGCCCCAGCCCTAGGCTCTCCCCCACACACACCTGCACCCTCCTTCCGCCGCAGCCCTGGGTCACTGGTAACTTGCTCCCAGGGCGGGTCATTCAGCAGGAATGTGCACAGAACACGGACAGGATTGGTTCCCATATGGTTACAGAACTGCAGTAAAGTGGAACAATTTTCAGCTTGTGTGATTGGAGGATATCTGGATGCATATTATAAGACTGTCCTCCATAAAATGAGGAAAAGTTGAGGCGCCTTTATTATTCTTTTGTTCCACTCTTTCTTTCTATGGGGAATTTGCCAGTGCAATATCACTGTCTTCCTTTTAAACAAACAAACCAAAAAAAGGCAATGGCTGTTGAAAATAGCAATTCCAGTCCTAATAACCACTGAGAAGCATTTCTTGCTCAATTTTATCCTACTTTTTCTACAGCAAGTTACAGTGGATCAGTATATTTGATTTGGGAGAAATGAATTAACAGCTGCCCAAACTGAGCTTGAGCACTCCTGAATTTTGAGGTGTTCAAATCTGGAAGGCAGGTGCTGGGTGTGTGCGGGGGGGGGGGCTGTAGGCTCCGCGGGAGAGCACGGCAGCATGTATGCAGCAGCGTGTCTGGCGCTGCATGGAGCCATACATGCCGTTCTGAGTTGCACGGTAAGGGGGCTGGGGGGTTGGAGAAGGGGGTAGGGAGTTCCGGGGGGGCAGTCAAGGGACAGGGAGCAGGGGGGTTTAGATGGGTCAGGGGTTCGGGGGGGGCAGTCAGGGGACAGGCAGCGGTTGGATAGGCATGGGAGTCCCAGGGGTTTGTCAGGGGACAGGTAGGGGGGAAGTTGGGGGGGTCTCAGGAGGGGGCACTTGGGGACAAGGAGAAGGGAGGCTTAGTTAGGGGCAGGGGTCCCGGGAGGGGGCAATCAGGGGACAAGGAACAGCGGTGCTTAGATAGGGGCAGGGGTCCCGGGAGGGGGCAATCAGGGGACAAGGAACAGTGGTGCTTAGATAGGGGCAGGGGTCCCGGGAGGGGGCAATCAGGGGACAAGGAACAGCGGTGCTTACATAGGGGCAGGGGTCCCGGGAGGGGGTGATCAGGGGACAGGGAGCAGGTGGGTTGGATGGGTTGGGGTTTCTGTGGGGGGCAGTCGGAGGGAGTGGATGGTGGCAGGGTGGGGCTTCCCTCCCCCTGGAGTGTCCTGTGTTTTGAATGTTAAAATACGGTATCCCTACCACTCTCCACTCACAGCAGGCTGCCGCATGAGGTCCCCCTCCTTCCTTTCCAGTTGGTAGTGGCCAAGGGAATGCTGGGAAATGTAGTTCTTTCCCTGCTCCAGGGCTGGCTCTATAGGCAGGGAGCTAACCCAGGAACTACAGCTCCCAGAGCCCCCTGTTGGTTCTGCCGCCCCTGCAAATGGGCTGCCCCAAGCAGGTGCTTGCTTTGCTGGTGCCTAGAGCCACCCCATTTTCTTCAGCTGTACTGCCACAGTGTTATATGCTCATCAGCAATGCAAACATTTCTACTATTGTTCCTGTAACAATGTTCTCCCTATAGTCTAAAACAGAGGTTCTCCATTTATGATCCAGGGTCATCTCTGAGCATTGTGTAAATGTGTTTTTACGGCGGCTATGGAGCTATTCAGTAACTTTCACCACTAGAATGGTGCAAAAAAGCTAATGAAATGTAGCCATTAAAAGTCTCTAACGTACAAACTCAGTGATGATACAGGTATCTTCCTCTCAGCACAGGTATTGTCCAAAAAAGATCTAAAGGAGAATTTTTAGCAGCTGTCGTTACAATAGTGAAAGGATAATTATGCCTACTGCTTTTGTTTATGGCAATATTTACCTTATTTTCATATCAAAGAGCGATAATTTGTGTTTTATAGGTTCTATACTGCACTCTTTCCTATGGTTTAGAGGCTTGAATGTAGAGTATATAATCCAAATAATATTCTATCCAACATGGTAAGTATATTGGAAAATTTTTGAGTTTCTATATCCAGCTCTCATACATTTTACAAACTTGAATTTTGAAAAAAAAATCTGAAGATCAATATTTTTCCTTGTGAAAATCTAATAAAGACAGAATGATGTAAGGCTAGAGCTTTGGGTTTCATGAACTTCAATCTTTTTAGATTCATATAATTAGTCTGAGTTCTCCCAAAAAATCTTTTTTATCCGAAGAGGGAGTCAATATTTTTTAAACTTGTTTTTCTACCTAAAGGGAAGCAAGTGGCCAGGTCCATGACTGGAGCTTCTGTGCATACCACAAAACAAATACATACATAATATCGGATGACAATGGAAGCTTTGCCATTGACTTCAATAGAGCTAAGATTTCACCCACTGTACTGATACTCCAGGTATTTTTTCCTCTTCCCTCTACTTTCTAAAGAGCGTATCCCTGTTTGTTACCCTCTCTGCACCATTTCCCCATTACTGTCTAACTGGACTTTCTATTCACACACTCACACTCTCTCTCTCTCTCTCTCTCAGCAGAACACTAGTCCAGTAATGTTTGGGTGTGAATTCAACTGTTGAACCCAGGACATTTAGGTGGGTGTAACAAGTGTATGCATCACTAATTGCTGGGGCTGTAAAAAGAGATTAAAGAATTGCATGGTAAGGACAAAAAACAAAACAAAACAAAAAAACCATCCCAGAACTGTGACGAGCGAGTGTAAAAGAGATGTTCACGCTTTGGAGACGTAACCAGAGTTCTTTTCTGCACCACTGTTTTATTTTGGCAGCCGTACTGCAGCACTAACAGAACCTTATCCATTAGTAACACCCCCCGCCATTTCCAATTCTGAATATGACTGCTCCCATGGGACAGTTTTTAATTTTATCCAATATATCTGCATATCAGCCAAACCCCTCTCCCGCATTAGAACTGCTGAATGGTCTTCACAACATTCACCCCAATTAACTCCTCTCAAGTGGGCACAGTTCAGCGTTGGTGCAGGACTTACACGTTCCCATGTGAGGAAAATCCTACTTGGGAGAGACTGTGTGAATCTACAAGTATTACATGAGTGCTGAATCACAAACAGGATTGATTTTGCGCACACACAAAAAAATACTCATTTTCTATAACTATCTTCCCTAAGATGTTCTAGACACTTAGAAGCAAGAAACACCTTGTATGAAAACAGGAGTGTCCTCCATTCACCAGAAGAAAACTGACTGGCTGACATTTCTACTGTATCCATCTTTCAGCAGAATCAGATATCCAAATATAAAATCATTCAGGGATATCATGTGGATTTGTGACACTCCCTGAAGGACCTGAGATTCATAAACCAATAAACAGATTACATAGATATGTAGTCTTATCATCTGTGACAGAGATAATCTTGATCCTATATTCCTGTTATGTAACTGTTTCAGAACACAATGTACACGGCAGAAGAGGCATGTCCCAGCCAAGAGCAGACATATGGCAGGCCTGATATTAAACTTTTGGACTTTTACAGCATCTTACATCCGAGGATTGCAGAGTGCTCAGAAAGCATTAATTAACAAAGCCTGACCAAACCCACAGGAGATAGGAAAGCAGCACTGACTTTGGGTTATTGTTTTGTTTTTGCTTTATTGATTTTTCATTAAAAACACACAAAAAAAATTAAAAATGCAAAAATTTAGCAAGAGGCTAAATTTAGTACAATGATCATTGTAACAAGCATCAGGCCAAAGACAGGCAAATATACAAGTCTCTTGCTTTGTGTATATAGCATCTTCTCTTTAAAACTTTGACAAAGGAAAGAGCCCACAGATTTACCAATGCAATCTGAAAAATGCTGATTTAGTAATGACATCCTGCCTGAGTCTTCTTATATCATAACCACATTAATGCATATGTATAACACCAACCTGTCTTTTCCCCCATTTGATTGCTGATAGAGTTATTTTCTCCATCAAAGCTGCGTTTGACAATTTTTACATTACCTCTGCAGTTTTGAACAAAACCCTAAACAGGTTTTTTTGCTAGACACCAGAGTTTCCACAAATAAAGCAGGGTTAGCCACCCCTAGTCAGTACTGGAGACAACGCCAATCATCAGCTAACCTGTCCCATATAATTTTTTTTCTTGACACAAATTCTAAAAATACCATCAGGGCCTGTGCACAGGTCTTTCAACAGTTCTGAATACAAAGATGGGAACCTCTCCAAGCATCTGTAAATTAAATGAGTCTTTCTGCAAACAGCAGGAAAAGGGCTCCGACATGTCTTCTAGTATCAAGAGATGAAGTACTCAGGAAACAGAAATACAACACACCTCCGCTTTATTCAGAGAGTAGTATTAATGAATTATGCACTGGTGGAGAACCCAAGGCACAGATTTGAGTGACCTGCACAAGGTCACACCCCAAAACTCTGGCAGCGATTGCACCCAGGAGTCCTTGCTTGTCTTAACCCTCTGTTTTAACTGCTAGTACACCTCTACCCTGATATAACGCGACCCGATATAACACGAATTCAGATATAACACGGTAAAGCAGTGCTCCGGGGGGATGGGGCTGTGCACTCTGGTGGATCAAAGCAAGTTCGATATAACGCAGTTTCACCTATAACGTGGTAAGATTTTTTGGCTCCCAAGGACAGCGTTATATCGAGGTAGAGGTGTATATTCTGAATTGTTTCGAATTTTTGCACCCCGCTTTTTTTCATTTAGAATCTAACCTCTTGGTAACAATAGACATAACTGAACAGAGGGTACAGCACAGCAGTTTATGGGGGTTTTGCCGGGTTTGAGATGTGACAGCTTTGGATCACATTGTTGGAGATATCTAATGGTGGACGAACATTTAGGTTTCTGCAGTGACTATGAGCAAGGTTTGCTCCCAACGGCCAGTCTGGGACTAAAGTTACCTATTTGCTGAGGCAGATTAAGGTTTCCTGGGGCCCTAGACCAGAGCAAGTGGGGAGTTCCCCCCCCCCGCCTCTTCTGCCTGCGGCTCACCCCTGTTCTTCTCCTTCTGCCTGCAGCCCCACCCCTTTCTGTCCCTTCCCTGGGGGCAGGGCCCATCCCTGTTCCACCCAGGGTCCTCACCATTCCACCCTCCAACCCCTTTCTGCCCCACCCCCATTGCAGCCCCAAGACCAGAGAAGCTCTGTCCCTGCACCAGGGGGTCCACCGCAGGGGTCCAGATGCTGGAGCTTCCCCCACCTCCCACATTTCTGGGCACTGAGGCGTCTCCTACCTTGCCCACCCAGCGCTTCTTCCAGAGAGCAGGGTCGGGTACAGGGGCTTCCCCGGCCGCCCCATGGCTTCTGCCAGGGACGGGTGGGGGACACTGGGGCTTCCCCATCCCGTGGCTTCTGCTGGGATTGGGGGCTGCTGGGAGGGGGGGGGTCTTCCCCTGCCCCATCTGCCCAGCGCCGCTGCTGCTGGGGAAGGGGGTTGGAGCATGAGGGCTTCCCCAACCCGGCGCTGCTGCCACGGAGCAGGGCCAAGACAAGGGGGCTTCCCTCGCCCTGCCCACCTGGGGGCTGGGGCTCTGGGTTACAGCGCCTGGCAGCAGATTTTTTCCAGGACACCACAGTTGGCTGGGGCCCCTGGGCCCGGGCCCTGTCAGCCCAGTGGCTAATCCGCCACTGCCTATTTGGCCTAGTTACCAAAATATACAACCTACCTACCTAAGGAATTTCTAGACCATCCATCGTTTTCAAGATTAAGATTTACACAGAACTGACCAGAGTGGATTCTGCTCTCCATCTCCCTTAATCTCTTGCTGGTTACACTTGCTGGAGAGTTAGCTTTGTTTGTTTCTTTTTCATGTTCAGTACTTGCAGGACAGCTTTGGTCAAAACTAGTACTGTGGTGTGCTTCATGTTCAAAATACAGTCAACTTTGGGTTCATTCTAATCTCCTCTGACAGGCTGCTCCATATGGCCAAGGGCCGTTGAGCACTGTGGCTAAAATGTTGTCCAAGAATTTCCCTGGACGCTGGCAATGGAAGAAGGCATTTTTTGCCTCTGCTAACATTTGGTTAGTGATAAAACTCCAGACTACTTTGATAAGCAGAGTGAGAGCAGTATTCTGGCTACCTCCTTAGGCAGTTTTCCTCTTTCTACCAGTGCCCCTGTGTCAGCTCCAATGGATTTAGAGTTCAGGGATTTAAAGGTTTCGACGGTACACACACATCAATGCACCAGAAGTTTAGTGGGGCATTCAATCCCCACTTGGTACAAACTATGTTTTTAGATTAATTTATATTTAGTTTAGTTCTGTAGAGTTTGGGGAATTTTAATTTTTAGTGTTACTTACGTTTCTTTGTGTTGGTTTTAATTAAATGAATCAATAAAATTAGCAAATGCTATGAACTAATACATACATATATAATTAGAATGACAAGAGCCCTACAATAAAGGAATAAAGAAAAGAAAAAATACAGAAACACTTACTTACATCTACCTTTGTATTTGCATCACTAATATTTTATACAGGTTATATTTACCTAAAATAAATGTAAAAGCAGAATTTAACCCTATAACGTTCCTGTACATATGCCGCAAACTACTAAAACAATTCCTTGCACAGCATGAGGTTACTCACATGAGCTAAGATAATAGGATCAGGACCACAGTGTGTAGTCAGCCTGTGGAATTCATTGCCACAGGAGAGGCAAGCTGTCCAGTACACACTAGCTTTTAAAAGAACTGGATTATTTTATGAGCAATAAAAGTGATCTGAAGTTCTGGATGGTAGGGTACAAGTAAACAAATCCTTGATAAAATATGGGTAATTTCAACTCATGTAAACTAAGTGCTGTGCTGCATGGTGTGGCCCAGAAAGGAATATATTTTCCTTCCACGTACAGCAATGCACAACTTGCCAGGCACATTACAGAGGAGGTGGAAAAGTGGGGCACACTGCATCTGGACCGTTCAATATTGGCCATTGCTGAACACCAGATACTAGATTTGATAGACTCTGATCCAACATAGGAATGTAGGAGCCGAGAATTTCCCAGTTAGCTAACTGGCAATAAATCATTATTTGAAAAGATTCACATGCAGCTAACTTTAAAACTTCCACAGTTATTAAGTTAAAATATCTATTAGTGTATTCCCTCTGGCTTGAATTTAATTGATGTGCTGAAAATGCACTTTCATTTTACATCTCCTTTGAGAAAAGTCCATTTTTATGATGTCTAAGCTTGTCTGATGGCACTGGGTCCACCAAGCATTTTTCCCACCCCCATCTTGTTAGTGTGCTGCAGAATGCCTGAAGAAAAGTTCTGTAGGATGTATATATTCCTTTACTAGATATTTCTAAAACATTGATGTCTACAGGAGAACAGGAATGCAGGTCTCAGGCATCGGACATGCCTGCCTCAGAAAGAGTTCCTATCATCTCAGAAGGGTCAGCAGCCCTTTTAATGAGCTAACATTACTCTCATCTCTACAAACTTTAATACAGATGGCAAGCAACTGTACTACTGAATGTTAGCAAATATTCCACCTTTTGCTAGCACTGCTTCTTGTAAAAATCAAATATATTTTAAGTTTCTCATGCTTCTATTTTGCAGATAAGCTCCTTCATATAAAAAGGTAGGAGAATATGTAGTACAGCACCAAACTTTTAATATTATCTACACAATCTCACAATAGCTAATGTTCAGCTTTGTTCTAAACCTGGGAACCTTGTTTTTAAAAAATGAGCACAATGTTCAAGTAATTTTTTTTAAACAATAAAATGCCCAAAGCGGTGTAAAAATACACGTTACATAATGATGGAAAAGCAAGAACAGCTAAATCACTCTAGGAGGAGATGTGTTTAACCAAGTGAAGAACATCATCTCTGCTCATCTTGTCTTAGAAATATTCAAGTACAATTTGTAAAAATCACCATTTCATATTTACATCTCCTCCCAGGAGAATATGCAACTAATCTTTTAAGGAACCAAACAACTATGTCGGAAGGAGGAGATATGCAAAATCAAAGACTCAGTAACACAACCGGAAATAAAAAAATAGAAAAAAATAAGAAAAGAAAGAACACATCTTCCCATCTGAATAGATTTATTATCCAAATCAATTTTACAAGCTTGGCACTTCCAACCCAGACAGAGCACAGCCAGGAACTGACAGGCTGTGTGAAAATGCCTGGAATTCTGTTTCAACTTTGGCTTGCTTCTTAACTCTCTTATGAGAATCCCAAACCACTTACGTGACTGTCAATCAACTGTCCCAATAACTAAACCAATATCAGCATAGCTCTGCAATCTGCACACCTCCTCTTGGAAAACTCATGAGACTCTGTACAAAATAAAAACCTTTCAGATGCCCCCCCTTATATTTGATTTCCTTTTAGCCAATCTAATTAAGCCCTGACACAGACAAATAAGGATATTTTATTGAATTTAGTCAACGGATCCAGCTACACACTCACGGCATGGCACACGACCAGACGAATACAATAGAAAATCCTGATCCTGCAAGCTGACCTGCATGGGCAGAGCTCCACTAAAGTCCAGGGGGCTCTGTGCAGGTGCATCAGTCTTTCCATGTGGAACAGTTTGCAGAATCAGGGGGTCAAGCTTGGGCATGGTGCTGTAGATGAGCCATTATGTTGATACCATAAACCTCCTCATGACATTCTTAATCTGTACTGTAAAGGCCGTTCTACATTTTCTAATACAGTGGGGTTTTTTCCCTTGTGCCTTTTAAATATGTAGAATCATGTCAGTCTTTTCAAATTCATCCAAACCTAACTCCTGAGATCTGCTTGACAGATTCAATCACAGAACAATTTCCTGCTTCAGATATTTATTTGTACTATAGTTGTTGTTAATATTTATATTACAATAGCAAACTGAGGAGCAACTCACGATTGGTTCACCATTGCGCTACAAGCCACGGCCCCTACCCCAAAAAGCTGCTCATCAAAAATTATAAAATTGGGTACAAAAAAATATGTTTCACTGTTTTATTGCCATGTAGTTTGTATGACAGCTATGAGCATGGCAGTTGACAGCAATTTCCAAGGCAAACACTAAAAGAAAAACATTATAATCTGTATTTAACTTATTGTCCAAAAATTCAAAACTTAAACTGGTTTCTACACAACAGGCCTAATCTCATGTATGTTCTGATACTTCACTCTTTACTAAGACAAAATTCCCACCTACCTCAATAGATGTTTACATCAATAAAGACAACAGGTTGTCCCCATTGCTTGTCTGATAAGCTATTTTATTGCATGATGGCCATAGGTTTTAGACTGCTTGCTTTCTATACGTACCGCGCTGCAGAGGCGCGTGTGGTGAAGACGCTCTATGCCATCGGCATAAAAAAACCCACCTCCACAAGCAGCATAAGCTATGTTGGCAGGAGAGCACTTTGTGCACACGAAAACTTACATCACTGTAACTTACGTCACCAAGGGGAGTGGAATATTCACACCCAGAGTGACATACATTTTGCCGACATAGGCTGTAGTGTAGACATAGCCTAAATGATTTACCACGGAGTTACATTAGTTCAAACCTTTCCCAGTTACCTTTTTACATGTCACAGATACCAACAAACTATCCATAAAATGTCCAATGAGTCGGTTCTCTATTAAAATTCTGCGCACTGCAGTTGGACCAAATCCAGCCTGCCTTGTTTACCTGGGTAGTCCCATTAAATTCAAAGGGAATGCTCATAAGAGGAAGGCAAGCAGGATTTGGTCCATTTTGTGTGAAAATGTATATTTCAAAAATAAATACTAATTTGCTACTAATCGCCACTTATCTGACAGTATTATGGAATCTGCAGAAGCTGAAAGTGAAGGCGTTTGGAAGTAATGTAAGAAATGGAAAGCTTTTATACCATCTTATACCACTAAGGTACGTTTTTACATGGTAATTAACGAGAGAGTAAAACCTGGAAAAAAAACCTCCTTTGCCATTTATAGTGCTACAAAATATTGTATCCCAGGATCAAGATTTTCAAAAATAGGAGCCTAAATTTAGGATCTTAGATCCATAGTTAAGGCAGATTTTGCAAAGACATGTTTAATGGGATGCTCACATGCATAAAATTAAAGTCAATGAGACTATTCATGTGTATAAGCACATACTTAAACATCTGCAGGACCAGGGCCTTCTTGGTAGCTACCTACTTTTCATCACTGCTGAGCATCCAGCCTCTCCCATTAAAAGTAAAGGGAGCTGTTGGGTGTGCAGCACTCTTGAAAATCAGGCAAGATCCTAAATATGGATTTAGGATCCCAATTTTAGACTCCTCGTTTGGAAAATCTTGGCCCCTAATTTTAGTTGTACATAGGACCTAATCCTGAAAACACTTACACATGTAACTACCCCTGTGAGCAGCCCCACTAGCCTCAATGTATTTATATTTCAATAAATTTGTTTTGACAAAGAACAATGATGTCTGATTTTCACACTGTAATTTGTGAGAAAGACTGACAATGTTTTGAAAGCTAAATGCTATGCACACCAGGAATTAGGGCCCAATCCTGCAGTCCTGACTTGATCAAAACTCCTAATGAAACCGCTGGGACTGCTCACAAGTCAATAGGATCAGGCTTGTAATTTCAAACGTGTACTGTTCTCAGGACATGGTAGAGCTCAACTCTGAACCTGATCATACCATCCTAACTCAGGCAAAACTCCCCTTTACTCCAGTGAGATTCCCTCCCACTGGGAGTCAGCACTGCAGGATTGGGTCCTAATACCCACTGAAAGTGTTTATCTTTCAAAATATCGTCGGTCAGTCACACAAGCTCCCGAGTACGTGAAAACCACACATAATTCTTTTGTCAAAACAAGTTTCTTGCAATGCAATTTAACTTGAAAGAATTATTAGCCCATAACATTACCCCTTATAGACTCCCATCAAACAGAAAATAATGTTTTATTCATTTTAAAAAATCCTGTGTTTCAGTCACTAAATGCTGGCTAGCCACCAATACAGTGATAAAGTAGGCAAACTACATGTCTTTCCCATTCAATTAACTTTCTTACATTTCTTGTTCATTATATAGCTCTTCCAGTAACAACAACAAACTAAATGTTTACTCTAAAAGGCAATAATTTCATTTTACTGTTTTCTTTCAGATTTAAACACCGATCTGTAGATGCAATAATACTTAGAGCGCCCTCTTGTGACATATACTGAATGCTGTTCTCCCTGAATAGAGGTAACAATCCCTCTTCCAGAGCAGCATCCGGCTGTCAGTAACTTGAAAGAAAAAAGTATTTACAAACATAAAAAATATCTTCATTGTAATCCAGCCAATCAAATATCAGTGAAAAAAACTAGCTCTTCCCTTAACCAACAAAACTGTACATACACATTTCTAAACTATTAAATTGGTATCAATTTTTCATGATCAAATTTTTTAAGTTTTTTTTTTTTAAATAACAACACTATAAATATTGAAAATGTGTAGTAGTTTTAGATATAAAACTCTCCCTGGTTTCAACAGGAGTCACAGGATCAGGCCCAGCAAAAGACAGTCTCCTGGGCAAGAAGGGGGTGTCTGGGATAGAAAGCACTGCTCAACAATTTACTGCAATCATTATATAAGTTCAGATTCAAAATCCCTCCTCAGGCAGACTTATAAATGCAACCCAAGAATTTCATCAAATTCCAGTTGTAATCATCTGGATATTTCAATAGCAATGCTGTGCATTTCAAAAGCTAAATGATCCACTAATTATAATAAACTTATTAGACCAAGCTCATCAGTGACCTGACTGCAAGGTAGCCAAACGAGTTAGACCACAGATTAATTTGACCACTGGCTTATAGCCCTTGTGCTTAAGAATTTAGGTACTTGTGAAAGGTGCTCAGCCCTGGTATTTCTATTAACTTGTCCTAAAGAATTTTCAGACTGGAGAGAATCTTCAGTTCTATCAGGGTCAAACAAAAATCCATTCAATTATTGAGAGTTTTTTTCCCTTACCAGACTTACAAGGCATCAGACAACTCCTGATGGATAGTTTGAGGGAGAGAAGAGGGGAGCTGACACCTATTTACGTATATATATTTTCAATATTTAAAATGAATGTATATAAAAGGTTACATATATGATCGTACACCTTTCCTCTGCCCCTTTGTGTGTCACTTGTCTTCTTAGCCCCAGATCTTGCAACTGGTTCTGCAAGGGGCAGTTCCTGTCACATATGTGGAACCTGCCTGACATCACAGAGCCCCATCGGGGAACAAGGCCCCTATGGATCTGATTGCAGGATTGTGGCATTAAATTGTAAGTTCTTCAGGGCAGAAACCAAAGTGAAATCCTGGCCTCACTGAAGTCAATGGCAAAACTCCCACTTCCTGCAGTGGAGTCAAGTTCTCTCCCCAAGTCTTCATAGGTGTTTGTACAGTGCTAGCACAACAGAACCAGGCTCCTGATTGGGCCTCTAAGTGTTAATGCAAGAGAAGTAATAAATAATAATGGTAATTAGAACTCTTGGTCTTTAAAGTAGGGCTTGCTCCCCTGCAAACTACTTTTGCTTTCTGTTGCAGCCTGTTGAGAAGTCCCAAGGGTAAACTAGTTACAAACCTGTACATTTTTATGTAAGCAGATTGTGTCCTAAACACAGGTTTTGGACTTTTACCGATGAATTATGCAAAAGGAGAAGATAGACGGCGAGGACAAATTTCTCCTCTCTTTATTGACACAGCTCAACTCAGTGCTCAGCTTCAACATTTGGCTTTCCCTGCGTGTCGTACAGAAATGGGCCCGAGCTGCAAACTTCAGCTCTGGAATCAAAGCTGTGGAATGTCTGGATCCAGGTCCCATCTCACATGCTTATGTCGGTGGAAGGTCTGCACATTTGGGGAACCAAAAAACTCAAAGGTGTGCACTACTGTGATGAGCTGAGAGGAAGATTTTGCCCTAAGAAAGAAAAGGCCCTTTTCAAAACCTCAAATTCTAATAAAGGTAAAAGGAAACATCAGTGATCTGTTCTAACACAGTGCTCTCACCCACAAAAAAATTCTCTCGGCGAGAGGCGGAAGCGGAGTAGACGGGGGAGCGGCGGCACTCGACCCCGTGCCGTGAGGACGTGAAATACATCAACGTCAGCTACACTATTTTCGTAGCTGGAGTTGTTTATCTTAGGTCGAGACCCACCCCCCCCCAGTGTAAACCAGGCTTGGCTTCACTGGAGAATTGCAGCGCTGGTGGTGGGTTTACAGCGCTGCAACTTACTCACCGTCCACACTTGCAAGGCACATACAGCGCTGCATCTCCCTGGCTGCAGCACTGGCTGTACTCCTGCTCTGCCTCGGATATAACTATTGCAGCGCTGGTGATGCAGCGCTGCTCCGCCAGTGTGGCCACCAAAAGCGCTGTAATTGGCCTCCAGAATTTTCCCATAATGCTTTTAACTAAAGAACTCTCTTTGTTTTGTTATGATGCCTCTCTTTGTTTTGTTGTGAACTCGGGGCTTGCTTATCTAAAAAACAAACACAGCTCCTGTTTGCTGTGAATGAGGCAGGCAGGGGGATGAATGTCTACAGCTAGTGTTTGCTTGAGGAGAGAAACAGCACGGCGGGGGATAGGAGGGGGAAAGGGAGTCTGGCGGAGCAGCTGCTTATCTGGTCTGCAGGCTATTTGCATTTAAGAGTGAATGAGGGGTCAGGGAAATGGTCAGAATTTGCAAGGCAGGGAGCTGACACAGTGTCAGCTCCAAAAATCCACTCTCTCTCTCTCCCCCCCACGCTCCCTGTCACACTCCACCCCACCCCCCTCTTTTGAAAAGCACGTTGCAGCCACTTGAACCCTGGGATAGCTGCCCATAATGCACCACTCCCAACACCGCTGCAAATGCTGCAAATGTGGCCACACTGCAGCGCTGGTAGCTGTCAGTGTGGCCACTCTCCAGCGCTTTCTCTACACAGCTGTACGAAGACAGCTGTAACTCCCAGCGCTGCACACCTGCAAGTGTAGCCAAGCCCTGAGTCTACGTGAAACCTCATTTACCAGGGATAAGCGTGCTTACAATGGGAAAGGGTAATGAACTAGGGAATCTATTCATTTGCTCATTTACTTCAAGTTTCTTATAACCATAAGCAAGGGGAAAAGCAACACATGGCAAAAAAAAAAAAGGCACAGGTACATGGGGCCCGGCCCAAAGCACAAACAGGTCAGCTGAACGACTCTCATTGACTTCAGTGGCCTTTGGAGCAAGCCCTTCGTGGGCTTTTTGTTTTGTTTTGTTCCTGAAAAATGCACTGACTGAGTACACTGATAGTACAGCAGAATGACTAGCTTAGGCAATATCAGTTGTGGCTGGATGAACAATTTGTGAAGAGGCCCAGAGTTACCATCCTCTGGGAAATCCTTTTCAAACTACCTGATGGAGCAATTTGGTGCTGTCCAAAAGGGAAAATAATTGGCTCTTCGAAAGTACTCTACAAGCTCCAGGATGAAAAAAAGTCAGCCCTGGCAAAGCTGATTTAGAAGAACTCATAGCAGGGGTGGTATAATGCTACCAGAAATAAATGAGGTCACATCAAATCTTCCCATACTTTTCAACTGGGGGGTGTAATTTTAGCCAAGGGTTTCGGGAAGTCCACTCCAGCATGTGGATCATGGAAACACAGTGGCCAATACATTTCTTTGTACTGTATTTGCATTTTCACTCTTTTCATGAGATGTCGCTTGAGTTTAATCTATTTTGTAACCAAAACTGGGGGAAAGGGAAAGGTTCTTGAGCTTCCTAAACAGAGTGTTTCCAGTTCATGTTAAAATCAACCATATGACTGTTTTTAACACCAAGGTCTATCTACCACACTCAATCTGTGCACAAAACTCCCACTGTCAAAAGGCAGAGTCAGCATGAATTTCAATTTTATAAAATTACAGTAATTCTGTATATAAATGTTCAGTTGTTCAATCAAAATATATGACTGTAAAGAAGTCTGAGGGGATTTAAAATGTGATGAGAAATCACAAACAAAAATAGCATTATTTAACCTAGAATGAAATTAGAGGGGACTAGATTGAGATATTCGAAATGTCGAAGATTATAATAAAAAATAAGCCCTTTTCGTTAACCCTGCTCCGTGACAGTGAAGGGTGACCTGAAATCTGTGAGTACAGGTATAATAAACACAAAGCAATATTACTTCACAGGGTGTATAGTCCTGCTTGCCTTATCCTGACTACAGACAAGCCTATGGGAGCAGGATTTCGCCCACTCAAGAGCCATTCATTGTGGCCCGTGCAATATAGAACTCACTGCTAATGAAAGAGGTCATGGAATCCAATAGTGCTGCTGATTTCCAAAAAGCATGAATAATGTTATGACCATGACAACATGAGTCATTAAGTGAAATAAAAATAATCTAATCTCATGCTTCAGGGTATAGAACTGATTACCTGCATGAGCTAGGAAGACATTCCCAACCCATCCATCAATGTACAATTGGCTTGGTGCATTATGGGGAGTTGCTGCATTCCCCCAGCATCAGATATCAGCTTCTAGAGGAGGCGGATTAGAGGAATCAGTGGTTTGATCCCATATGACAAATCCCATGTTCCCATTTTTGGTCAAATTTAAATTGTATGGAAAATAAAGTATTTTTAAAAGTACAGTTTAAAAAACCTACTGATCTTTTCTACTTTTTGGTACCTTAAGTCTTACTAAACTTTCATTAGGATAGCCATGTGACCTAATTAGAACAAGAGATTAAGGGTTCTGTTGCCAGCCCTGCCGCTGATTTCCCGTGTAATCTTGGGCACAACAATTGAACTACCCATGCCTCAGTTTACTCATCTTTAAAATGGGATGCTAATGCTTATTTGTACCTCCTTGATCTTCTTGTGAAGTGTAATTATAATTCATGCAATGCTTTGAGATCCTCAGAGGAAAGGTGATATATACAACCGTATTATTTAATCTTTCATTTAAAATTCTGGCGAGTACACTGTTGCAAGAGACCCAAGCTTTCCATGACTGTACCGCCATAGAACTTGACACAGAATCAGCAGCCAAGCAGAGCATTTGATATCGGCAATACGAGAGGAAGAAAAAGATTAAAATGTTTGCTGGTTTATTATGAAGCTGACATTTTAAAACCAAGAAGAACATTTTTTGACCAACAATTTCTAGGTCCCAGTTCTGCTCCCATTGAAGGCAATGGCAAAATTCCCATTGACTTCAATGGGAGTAGAATCAGCCTTCAAATTCTTCACCCGACATAAATGTCAAACCCAACAAACTGTACCACTTCAGGCAGAAACATGAAATGAACTTAGCACAGCGCAACTGAAGGCATGGAAAGAACTACTGCTCAACCGGACTTCAGATAACATTAGAATATTTGTTAATGATACATTCTGCAATTTTTTTAATCACTTTCCTCTCCTCTGTCCCTCTTTCTGATTCATGTTACTAGATTAACGTAGACATTGGCAGCACATAAATGGTTAGTGTTAGCCATCATGTTGCTGATCTAAACTTTTGTGGTCTAAAGAGAAACCTCAGTTTGGTATCAATAGGCCAAATTCTGAGGTCCTTTTTCCATTTTTATTCATACAAGCTCCCACTCTCTTCAATAGAAATTTGCCTCAGTAAAGACTAAGCAGGAGGTCAGAGTTTAGCCCAAAGTATCATCTGTGTTTTGTTGGTGGGATGATCTGTACCCATTTCATTATTTTAATGTGTGATATTCTTGATCGTGTTTCCTAATGCGCTGCAAGGGTAAAATAGATTCCAACGGCAATGAATAATTTTACGGCCATGGAATTTTGAAAACCAACAGTCCTGTCATTATATATATAACAGAGGAGTCTGCGGGTATGGAACTGCCGACAATATTCAGCATGTTTACACAGCCACAGGATTACCACCATCTAAATCACTGTAATTCCTAATAGCACCTTTGCAACAAAAATTAATGTTAAAGTGTTACAAAACTCTATGAGCTTTAGACCACAGAACAACAAAAGAAAGATAAAAAGTGAACCTATTAGGTAGAACCATTTTTAAAGATATAGAATGAATTAAGTATATAGGGAAGATATAGTTTCAAAATATATGTTTTTGATTATTTATTCTCAGAACCAGTTCACAAAAACTCAAAGTATTTAAATGCAATTAATAAATAAATAATAATAATAATAAAGTTAGCATGGACTAAAGAAGCTATATGGGGGGAAAAGGTACCAGATGAAGAACAGCAAATGCTCGATAGATCAGATATCTACAGCTACAGGTCAATTATGTTCTCTACAGAAATTACTTTTATGGGAAATTAACAGCCTATTTTGGTATGTTAGTGGAAATGCACACTCACAAACATACACTTTATCAGTTTAATTAAATACAGACAGAGGTGGCTGAACAACTTTACAATAAAAGTATCTTCTCTAATTTGTGACCTGTGTCTATTATCGCTGTCAGTGTGGGACATTCTTTTAGCTAGATAGCTAAAGTTACCAATGATGGATGACGAAACCTCCCGAAGAACTTCAGGCATCACGTGGAATTAACCAAATTCCTTAAATTAACAGGAAAGAAAGCTGCTAAACAAACCGGGGCTTTATTCTCTCTGATCTTCACCTGCTGAAGATACAAATAATCGGGAGGGGGGGCTTCTTCGGTATTGCACTGATGGGGGTCAGAGGGTTTTTTTGAAAAGCAAATGTATTCGGTTTTCTTTCCCCAGCCACCTATTGTGCCAAGCAGACCAGCAGCATCGCTGAAGGGAGATTAAGAGCATGCCCGCGGCTAGCGGGCTGCATCCAGTTTAAAGACACCCAGCGCACCATAAAGTTGCGATGAGAACCTAGCCCAGCAGCAACTAACTTTCCCCCGCTCTGGTCCTGATCTGCAAGTGCCGGGCCGGGGGTGAGCGCTTACCGCTGGAGCGCCGGACGATGTTCTCCAGGAAGGTGTTCTGCGGTGCCACCAGCCCTCTCTTGCCGCCCGGCATCCTGCGCCTGCAGAGCCGGGCTCTGGAGCGGCAGGGGCGCGGCGGTGGCGGCTGCGGGCAGCCGGGGAGGTGTCTCGCGCCCAGTGCCGGTGAGTAGCTCCGGCGAGGATGGAGCAGTTCATGGTAGTAGCGCTCGGGCGGCGGGGGGAGCCCAGACTGTGGCGGTGCCGCACGCCGGGCTCGGGAACCGCAGGCTCCGGGCAGATTGCGCCTGCGCGCCTGCCGGGCCGCCGCTGCCGCCGCCGCCGCCGGCCAGCATGGTCCCGCGAGCTCGCCCCCTGCGAGCCTGAGCCCGCCGGGCGGGAACAGCGCGCGCTCAGCTCCCCGGGCGCTCCCCGCTGCGCCGGAGCAAGCCGGGAGCCGGGTAAGGCGCAGCCCCCCAGCCAGGGAGGGCTGGCCCCCGAGGGCGGCTGCAGCTGCCCCCGGCCCGCACCCTGGACAGCGCGGGGCGGCCGCTCCTGGGTTAGCGAGCGGGGCTCGGAGCCCCCCGCAGCCTGCCGAGCTCCGCCGGACCGGGACTCCCCGAGCAGCTGGGGCCGCCCCGTGCGCGCAGAGGAGTGCGGGGTGCAGCCGGCAGGACGCGGCGCCGCTCAGAGCCCCCGAGTCCCGGCGGTGCAGCGGGAAGGTGCATGAGGCATGAAGCCCGGGGGAGGCAGGGCGCTCTGCCGAGGAGGCTGCCTGGCGGGGGGCGGACCGGAGGCAGGCTCCGACCTGCCCACTGCCGAAAAGTTACCGGGAGCTGCTCAGCGGGAGCTCGGCGCGGCGAGGGGGCGGGGGAGCGCGGCTGAATAATTCAGGCGAGTTGGGCGTTTGATGCAGATGCGGGGCGGGGAGGAGCCAGCCAAGCCGCTAGCGCTGCCCGGAGCCGGGGTGGGGGCAGGCGGGGAGATGGGGCTTTAACCCCGTTGCACCCCCCGCCCGCAACGGCAAGCTCAGAGCGGGACCAGGGCATCCTCCCTCGGCCGCCTCTGCCGCGGGACCCAAGCGGAGGGACTCGCACGGCCCGTGGCTGCTGGGCAGGGGCAGGGTCCGCCTCCCTGGCGGAGACGGGGCTGCGCGTGGCGTGGGTGAGATCGCGGGGGGAGATGCGGAGCAGGCGTGTGCCCGTGGCTGGGTGAATCCCTCTACAGCTGGGGCTGAGAGGGGCCCGGGGAGAGACACCCCCCCCCAGGGATCTCGCCCCCCTCCCGGCGGGAAAAGACCCTCGGCTTCTGACCCCGTGGCAGGGCGCTTGGGGTGGGGGGCAGGGGGATGCTACAGACTGGGTTACCTGCGCCCTGGGATGGGATATTCCCCGAGGACAGGGGTGGGACGAGCCCTTCTCTCCCCCAGCTCTTCTAGCCGAAGGTGCCCACAAACCCTCCTGGCCCAGGGGGTTATAATAAGTTTAAACGCCCCTCGGCTGATCAGAAACCCAGGCTCCAAGGAAGAGGGGAAATGCTGCCACCTCGCCGTTGCCCCCAGCCCAGAACAAGTGCAGATCTCTTCCCAGCCTCCATGGGCAGTTTCTGTTTTCTCCAGTGCACAGGCAGACACACCCCGGCAGCCATCCAGGCCAAGTCAGCCTGTGAGACAGTCTTGCTCCAAAACCATTATAGGCAGAAATACTGGCTGCTGTCTGATGACTAAACCTGGCAGGCAGCTACTCCCTGCCATCAGCCTGCTAGCACCTAGTATATGATGGGCTTCACTGATGTACGTGGACCAGGGGCAGGGCAGGAGCTGGCTGCAGGCTGAGGAAAGGAAAGCAGGGTTGCCAAGCCTCCAGGATTGTCCTGGAGTCTCTAGAAATTAAACATTAATCTTTAATTAGAGATTACATCATGTGATGAAACCTCCAGGAATACATCCAAACAAAACTAGCAGCCCACAAAGAAAGGAAAGCTGAGGATGAAGGACAGGACACACCCCCTTACCCAGCTCATCAGCCAGGCCCTTCCTAGCAAGCTTGGAGGTTGCTGCCCCTGCACCCAAATTTTCCCATCTACATACTGTTGCCTCTTGTTAGTGAATTGTGGAATGTGGCAAACAGCCCGATTTACATCAGTGAGGCTCTTCCTTAGTATCTGGTTTGGGCAGCACCTGTACCAGGTTTGGGAGGCCTTTGCCTCCTACTCCTGTGTGTGGTGCTCTTTAAATGGCAGTTGTATAAACCCTGACATACCTGTCTTTAAAGGGAGACGGTCATCATTTTTATACCGCAAATCTGATCAGCCTGAAGCAGGTTTCTAACTGATAGGGGAAGTCCTCTACATGAGGCCATAGGCCTGGCCCCCTGGTGCAGCCACAATGCATGGAGCAGCAGTAAAGATGCTGCACACAAGGGTAGAATAAAACATCAGTCTTACACTGGGGTGATTCCCATCTCATGGCAATTAAAACTGGCTTTATGGTCAGGTTATGGCAGCAATATGGCACAGCACAGTTGCACCACTCCAGAGAACTTTGTCTTAAATGTCTTCTGCATTTGGGTTTTTTCAATGTACTATTGTATCAATGGGAAACAACCCCCAGCCTATCACTAAAAAACAGAGCTTCATGGTCAAGTAATAAACCTAATAACCACAACTATAAGACTTGTGCTAACATTAATCTATGATGACTTACAGTTACATGAGAGCCCAGCAGCTCCCTATCAGGAGCCTTGGTAAGCTAGGACCTGTATAAACAATGCTAGACATGGTGCCTGCCCCAGGCAGTTTGTAATCTACAGGACCAGCAAGATATAAAAGATGGAAGGACAAGGAGACTCAGATACATATTTTTATATTCACACATTTTTATAATTTCATAACTAAGTATCAACTTTCCTTCACTGTCTGTCAGTGTTCTGCCCCAGCTGGTCCTCAGTCTAGCCATTAAAAGTTGTCTGATACCTTGCAGCTGTCATGGCAGAATTGAGTCCAGATTATAAATGCCTTAGGGCAGGTATTGTGTTATACTGGGTTTGTACAGCACCTAGCACAACAGGTGTGACTGAGGCACTATTCCAATACAAATTATAAAAAATAATGCAATATTGCCAACCCCAGCCATTCAAAAATGAGTCAGGTACACACAATCACTCAATTAGCTTAAAAATTATAATCTTTAAACATATCATCTGGGGTTCTTTCTGGCTTTTGAGCCTCTAGGGTGCTCGGGACTGACATTTTCATGCTTTTCTCTACAACCATGAGGTGAGCACTAGACACTTTCTTTTACAAATGAAAGCGGAGATTCTCATATATTCACATGACCCCCATGAGCTGGGGCTAGGAAAAAAAACAGATAAAAATCACAAAAACTGGCAACATGGATAATGATCTGTGACACAGAGCAATGTTTTAGCATAAAGTGTAAAACTGGCCACACATGGCTGGTTATGCATAATGAGAGGGAGGCAGCTGGGGCAGAGATGTCTCAATCATCTACAACCCCTTTATTTTATTTTGGTATCCAGCACTACTGTATCTCTCCTTTCCTACATCAGAGTCCCAAAGGAACAGATGAGTCAGCGTGTGTGGTGGGAGAGTGCACATTAATTGCTCTGCATGCTTTTCTATGCTCTTGACCAATTTCAGTTTCCCCCTCCAGCATGATCACAAGTTATCAAGTAATTCTGACAATAACTTGAAAAGGATTGGAAAATAAAATCCTGTGAATGTAGCAGGGACCCTGGAAGAAAGCCATGTGTCTATTGTTTCCCCGTATGCTATTTTTAAAAAATCATTTCAGACTATATAGGATCACAGAAAGAAAGATGGAGAGGAGCTATTAGGTATTGGCCCATCACTGCCAGTACAGAAGGATACCCTACAGAATATTCTCAAGTGTTTAGCTCGCTCTCACTGACTCAAGTGCTAGTGCCTCCCCTTAGGAGATTATTCCACAGCAAACCTCTTGTTTATAATCAGAATCTTTTCAATTTCTCTGCCTCTTTGGTTTTCTGGATCAAGGCCTAACTAAAAATCAATTGAATTTTTAAGGTCATTAAAACTAAACATGCTTAAGTGCTCTGCCATATTGGGGGCCTTTTCTTCCTGAAACCCGTAAGTCTACAATTTAGAGCCCCAAGTTTCCTGTCAATACATGTAGCAGCCTAGTTGATAGTTACCTGGACTGCTGAAAATCCAAGTTCAGATTATGTTCTCATTTGCACTAATGAGAATCAGGAGTAGCTACAATGAAATCACACCAACATAAAACTGGCACAGGAACAGAATCAGGCCCAAAATGTCAAACCTTCAGTAGACTGTCTCCTCAGAATCAGAGCTGAAATGTTCAGGGGCTCTCCTTCCAGGAATGATTTTTTTAAAAGCTGCCCCCAGTGAGCACTGCCCCAGATATAGAAAAAGTTGGCTTCTAATAATTGGCATGTGGAGTACTCCATGGCTGTTTCTTTAAGGAGATGTAAGGTGGCCCTTTGGGTCACCCATGTATAGCCAAACTGACTGTCCTAGCTGGATAATATTTCTAGTTACTCTGCTTCCAGCCCAATCTGGATTCTTTTATTTATTTTTATCTATTTCACTCCTCACTTCTGAAAACAAAGCCAGCTCTTTGAATTTTGGATCCATACCCTCGCTTGCTTTCCCTTTCTGCTTATGTTTACTTCACTTTTCCTCAACATTTTTTAAATGGCAATTGAGTCCAACACTCAGCCCATCTGCTACGCTTCAGGCATCCAACTCTGAATACCACATATTTTAAAAAGTAGTTCTACCACTCTAGTTTCAGCGGCACTAATTGGACTGTAGGTTTTGGAGGGGAGCAGGCTCCAGGGATAAATCCTTAAATGTCACTGCTGTCTGGAAGGACAGGAAGAGTACAGTGTACATGGTGGGACCCGAGCCTTCTTTCAAACATTTAACTAAGGTGCCAGAAGCTGCTCTGGAGGGCATCTCATTTCTGTCCTGAATTGCTCAGTAAGTCTAAAGATAACCTTGAAAAGAAAAGGTCTGATGTGAAAGAGCAAACGGCAAAGGAGACTTTTGTCATCTTGTGGGTTGTTAGTTGGAAACAGAGTGTCAAACTAGCAAGCAGTGAACTGTCATATAGATTTGAGATTGGTGTAATCTGGAAAGAGCCTGCTAACCCTTTTCCTTCCTAGTCAAAAATGTTTCTCTCAACTGCCTGTTTTTAAGTAGGACAGAAAATTCAATTGAGTTCCAAATATACTTTCCTGCCATAAAAATGCTAAGCCAAATCATGCCCTCTAGTTTGTTCATGCACCACCACTTGAAATCCTGTGGTTCAGGGAATCACGTATTTTAAAGAATTAAATACAATAATTCTGGTTTAAGAAAAAAATGTCAATTTCAAAATTATTTTTAAAAAAATCAAATCTTTCCAAAAGAAAGGAACCAAGGAATTAGAACATTTGAGTACTGGAGTGGAACAGGAAATATTATTATTACTGTATTACCATAGCACTTAGGAGCCTAGTCATAGACTAGGATCCCATTGTGCTAGGTGCAGTACAAACACAGAACAAAGATGGTTCCTGCCCCAAGGGCTCACAATTTAAGTAGAACACGAGATAAGGACACATAAATGAAGGGGTATGTGACAGGGCTCCAGTCACCACACTAGCACCTCCTGCTGGCTGTCCTGGGATTAGCTCCACAGGTTGGTCTGCCCGTTCCCAATGGGGCCATCACATCTGCTCCCAGACACACATCACTCCAAGGACCGTGGTGTCCTCTTCATGACTCCTCCAGCTGGGTCACAATCTCTGCTCCCACCTTCCAAGCAGGGCTGGCTCCAGCATTTTTACCACCCCAAGCAGAAAAAAAAAAGCCACAATCAGCAGCACTTCATTTTTCAGTGGCAATTCAGCTGCAGGTCCTTCCCTCCAAGAGGGACCGAGGGACCCACCGCCGAATTGCCACTGAAGACCTGGACATGCCGCCCCTTTCCGTTGGCCGCCCCAAGCACTTGCTTGCTGCGCTGGAGCCAGCCCTGCTTCCGAGGGCCCTGCAGTTAACTGTCCAGCCACTTCCCCAGTGGCAAGTGTAGGGGACCCTGTAGATGGCAGCCACTTGCTACCTCTCCAACTCAGTATATTTCCCTGGGCCACTTCCCCACAGCCCCAGCACCTTCTTTGCACTTACTTCAGGACCTCAGCATCCCAGTCCTAACAGCCAGCCAGTTCCTACCCAGCACTGTTTTTTCCATGATGCTAGTTTCCTTCCACCTGCATGGCACCCAGACCTCCCTCCTTGAGCCCCAGGGAGTAACTGACCATGCTGTGCCCTGCAGCTCTATTTAGATGGGTCTGGTGGGCCCTGATTAGCTACTCCTCACAGCCCCTCTCCTATTGGCTGCTTCCTGTTCTGCCTCCCTAGGGCTCTATTAACCCCTTGCAAGCCAGCATGGGGCAGACACCCCATCACGGGGTACCATTCCTGCCTCTTGCCCTCTCTTCCTCCATCATTGCATTTCTTTATATTATCACTATTAGGACATGAGCTCAGATCTCAGCACTCCCCTCCAATGACATTTCTATAAACACCCTTGTGCACATCAGTCAAGTAATATGGAGATATCCTCAGCTGGTATAGATTTATGTAGCTCCACTGAAGTCAATGTATACCAGCTGAGAATCTGGCCCTTAATATCTACACCATATGAGAATGGGTTATTTTACTGGGGAGAGTATTTACTATTTTGGCACTGCAGCCAATCCAGTTAGAGACCCCATGGAACAAAAGACTGGTCATAGTCTTCCACTTACCATAAACATCAATTAACAGAGAGATGCACATTTTCAACCAGCTGCAGGCCAGACTCAATTTTTTTATGTCACCTTTGGTAGGAAACCCCATTCATTCAAGCAATCTGCTTAATTATTTTCTATATACTTACCATATGAATTGAAAAAATGATCTCATTTTGGCACAAATTCATTCTGAGAAGAGGAAACCAAGGGACGCACATGGCCAGCATTATATATCTCATAAGATGCTCCTTGATTTTTTCCCTTCAAATGTGTTCTCAGTCATTACCGAAAGAAGAGCTTTTTAATCTATTCATAATTTTGCCTTTGCTTTCAATGTTTATGTGTAACAAAATGAACTAGGTTCCTCTGGAGCTGTCTGGGCACCAGGCAGAAACCACCCACATAAATATAAAAATATTTTTACACATGCAATACTGAGAGGTGGGATGCACTTAGCATTGCTCATAGCTGTTCTATATTGCAGCTATGCCCCGAGAGCTTGGAGAACATACAGAGGATGGCATATAGATCTGGTCTGAGCCTAAGAACCTCTATTCCTGAGGACAGGGCAGGTGTAGTGTAATATATATCGTTTGAGAAGCTCAGAGTTGAGGAGCTCAGACTTTTAAAAAGTACATTTCATGAACATTTTTGAAATAAAGTATTTTATTTGAAATATCTTCTTTTTTTATTTTCTACAAAAAAAGCATTTTTTCTTTACTTTTAGAAAAAAATCATTTCTGTGGAAAGACAGAGAAATTGGTATTTTTTTATTTTAAAAAAAAGTTTTCCCCATTAGAAAGGGGAGATGGGGATAAAACTGGAACAAAAAGTAGGATTTTTTTTTTTGCTTTCCAAAACAAAACTATTTATAATAATTCAAAATTTTGGTTGTGATAAAAAAAAGCAACATTTTTGTCAGGAAAAAAACTTGGCTGACATTTTTTCCATCCAGCTCTCAGTGTCAGTGAATTAGCTGGCATATCAATAACACTTCTTATTGGTGCTTTAATTAATGTTAAATTATGGCATACTACAAGTTTGTGATGGTAAGACTGTGACTTGTTATGCAGGAGGACAGACTAGATGATGACAGATTCATAGATAATGACAGAAGGGACCACTATGACATCACAATTATGAGAGTCTAGGGCTGTGCACTAGGCATTGCTCTGATGAATCGCTGACCTCGCTGTGTTACAAAATTAAAGCCAGATGAATACAAACATTGGGGGTGACAGGTCCTCCCCATTAGCCAATTTAGTTATGAACAAAAAGAAGCAGAAATTACATATAGAAAACTGCATTTGAAAATGTTCAGGTGGCAAAGTCAAGCGCTCAGGAGTTAGAAAACGCTAGAATTAAGGTTACCCGTCCACAGTTCATCTAGTGCTGGATGGTGCTCAATGACTGGGTAACTAGTCAATAGTTCTTTTCATACTTAATCAATGTGTGGCCTCATGCCATGTTCACTGCACACCATCCAAACCCTGCACTGAGTACAGAATTATTAATTTCCTCATGACTTTTCTACAGTGCTCATTACCATAATATCAGAGGGCTTCATAGACATCAAACTTGTCTTCTCACAGCCCCTGTGAGGGAGGGAAATATTATTATCCCCATTTTGCAGATGATCAACTAAGGTATGGAGCGATCAAGGTAAAAAGAGTATCTACCATTTTTGTATGTCCAGTGCCCATTGACTTCAGTTGCAGTTGTGAGAGCTCAGCACATCTGCAAATGACACCCCAAGCATCTCAGGCTGGGCACTCATTAAACAAGGAACACAAAATTAGTGGCCACTTGTGAAAATTTTGGTTTATGTGACTTGCCCAGCATCGCATAAGAACTCTGTGGCAGAGACAGGGATGGAATCCAGTTCTCCAGGGTGTCCTTCAGCTACCTAAGCCAAGAGACTATTCTTTCTTTTCCTGAGTCCCCTGCCTTATTCACTACACACTTGTCAACTTCTGCAACAAATGAGGCAGGGGTCCTACAAACAACAGTGACCTTCACTACAGAACCCTGATTAATTCCTTGAGCACTATCCATCTGGTGCACTGAATAAGGCAAGAGATCATGTGGAAAAATATGTGCTCATGTAATTAAAGACTGTATGGTAATGCATGCACACAAAGGGGCTGAATTAAGGTTGGACAGGCAATGTTAATACTGGCATTTCCTAACTTCTGAGTGCCTGAATCTGCAACCTTAACTATCTTCAATGTAGTTATTTTTGATGTAATGTGCAATATAGATTTAGAAAAGCCATCATTAGAACTATATTTCATACCCTCTGCCAGCAAAGCCAGATGCTTTATCAGTCCAACTGTGCAGGACTTAGAGAGAGCCATAAAAGCCTCTAAAATTTCCTAAAATAGCTTTTATATTAAAGCCTCAACTTTAGAAGTCCATTATCATGGTGCCTTCTAGGGCTGGAAGCATGGCCCTGAGCCAAAGCTTCAATGGACTTTGGATCAGGCCCCAAATGCTTGGTCTCACTGGAAAGATGGGAATCCCCTTATTTCCAATGGCCTGAAGCTCCCATTTCCATCCCTGCAAGGCAATGAAATAACAGATAATAATGCTGTGCCATATTTATGGTTAGAAAAACATTACTCGGGCAGGAGTGAAACTTTTCCATCCTGGGATGTGGGACTTTGGGAGGAAATTCCATATTTGGCAAGAAGATAAGGAAATATTCTCTGAAGAGTTTATTTATTTTTTTTACCAAAAGGAGGCTGTTTGAAGCTGCTCTGGGAGAGGAATCTTAAGAACCAAAACAGAATAGATCAGATCTGATCCCAGGGAGATGAATTATTGGCCAAAAGACACATAAAATGGTCAAAGGTGCATGATAAATGAATGAATTGTGTGGCTCAGCAATCTTAATACAAAGAACATTAAGTGAAGTTATTTTGGTAAGAGCTGCAAAGAATCACTAAATCTGAAAAAGACTCTAGTTTTGCAGACAGAATATTTTAATATATACTACTTTACAGCATCACTAAGGGACTTAGGACCCGATTTTCCAGGGTATTTAGTTGCTTAAGGATGCACACAGGCACCTAGTGAGATTTTCAAAAGTACCTAAGCAGTTTAGGTGCCTAACCTGCTTAAGCACTTTTAAAAGTCCCACTAGGCTCCTAAGTACCTTTGAAAATATGCCCCCCCCCCCCAAGTCCTCTAATTAGCAGCTGTAGTGGATTCATTAACTTCTCATGAAAGCCAGGCACTGGAGGGAGACAAAGACCCACATTCTTCTAGCCTGGGTACATCATACTGATTTTGTGAATTAAGTTCAGTGGATCTTTTCTAATAATTATATTCTTTCCTCTTTCTGCCAATATCTCATCCAGTCCCTTAAGGGTGAGAGGAAATGGTTTCAGGCACACATTTAGGGGAAGGTGATGATTTCTGAAAAGGTTTTACCAAATGACCCAAAGGAAGAAGTTAAAAGATAAACAGGTCATTTTCAAGGGTGCAAATCTAAACTAGGATTTAGTGGGGCAAAATGTACAACCTGAGTCAGGTGTCAGTCCTGGACTCACATGTAGGTGAGGGTAGTGGGGAATGCAATGGTGTCCTTGATAGGAGAGGGGTCTTACACAACTCACATCGTAGAGACCAGTAGGGTCAGGGCTGGATTAAGACAATACGGGGCCCTAAACGTACCATGACATGGTCTGTGGCCCTGCCCTCACACTGTCACCACTAGGGGTGGTGGTGGTATGCCCACTCCCCCCACCAGGGCTGGCCTTATGGGTGGGTGATGGCCCACGGCACCGTGGTCAAGACGCTTCAGAAGGGCTGTGCCCCCCGGGAGACAGTGGGGAGGGGGCAAAGTGTGCTGTGGGGTGGGAGCCAGGCGCTCACATGTTTCCCCCCTCCACTCTCCTGGCAGCATGGCACCTGCAGTGCCACTCCACCTGCTGCTGCTCTGCCTGCTGAGTCACTGCCCGCTGCTCCCGGAGCAATACTAGAAAGTTCACCCAGGATGCCATTCTCCCTAAGGCTGGCTCTACCCCTCACAGAGGCAGGAGCAACAGCATAGGGGTCCCTTCTCCCTCCAAGAATGGCAACAGGGGCCCTCTTATCAGGAGCAGTAGGGGCCATTCCTCCCTCCCCCTTGAGAGAGATGGCAGCAGGCGGTCCTTCAGTGCCTATGCCAGCAGCTAGGGTTGGGAACATTGCACTCTTCTCTTCCTGCCATGCACAGTCTCTTCTGCTGGGGTGGTGTTAGTAGAGCCATCCATAGCAGGAGGTCGCGGAGTTAGAACCCTCCCTGATCAGAGCTATTGTTTCAGGCTCCCTGTATCAGTTACATTCCGGTCACATATGCAAGCTTTTCTTTACAGCCCTGAGGGCAAGAGACATTTTTTAAAAATGAAAGCTGAAATTCAGACTGAGCAATGACGTGACTCCAGGAGCAGAGGCCCTAGGCATGGGTTTAGAGCATAGGTGCCAACTTTCATGTGGTAAATAAGCACCCCGACTTTTACAATAAGCCAAAAATCAAGCTAATTCCATTTCAAAACAAGGCCAAAACAAGCCAATCTCTAAGGGTACGTCTTCACTACCTGCCGGATTGGCGGGTAGCAATCGATTTCTCAGAGTTCAATATATCGCGTCTCATCTAGACGCGATATATCGAACCCCGAACGCGCTCCCGTCGACTCCGGAACTCCACCGGAGCGAGTGGCGGTAGCGGAGTCGACGGGGGAGCCGCGGATGTCGATCCCGCGCCGTGAGAACGGGTAAGTAATTCAAGCTAAGGTACTTCGACTTCAGCTACGCTATTCACGTAGCTGAAGTTGCGTACATTAGATCGACCCCCCACCCCCAGTGTAGACCAGGCCTAAGAGCCCCAACACTCGATATAACTAGATCCCCCCGGCCTGCAGTCTGGGACTGTGGTGCGCCTGCTGAGCACCCCGGACTCTCTCCCCTCTTTGTCCCTGCTTTCTGGGAGCCAATCAAAAAGAAGAAAAAAAAGCAGCAGCAGCAGCAACAAGCTACAAGCAAAAAACTAGCCAACAAGCAACTCACAACCCAATTAAGCCAAAAACAAGTCCCATTTGTGCAGGGGGGGTTTCGTGGGTTTGGCATGTCTTTAGAGTGTTGAGACCTTACTTGGGCCCTGAGTAGAAAAGCTGCTCCCTGACCCAGCAGAAAGCACTTCTGATAGGCAGACAAGAAATCCAGGGTGGAAAGAAAGCAAGCAGCGCTGGGTACATAAGAACGGCCGTACCGGGTCAGACCAAAGGTCCATCTAGCCCAGTATCTGTCTACCGACAGTGGCCAATGCCAGGTGCCCCAGAGGGAGTGAACCTAACAGGCAATGATCAAGTGATCTCTCTCCTGCCATCCATCTCCATCCTCTGACGAACAGAGGCTAGGGACACCATTCTTACCCATCCTGGCTAATAGCCATTTATGGACTTAGCCACCATGAATTTATCCAGTCCCCTTTTAAACATTGTTATAGTCCTAGCCTTCACAACCTCCTCAGGTAAGGAGTTCCACAAGTTGACTGTGCGCTGTGTGAAGAAGAACTTCCTTTTATTTGTTTTAAACCTGCTGCCTATTAATTTCATTTGGTGACCCCTAGTTCTTGTATTATGGGAATAAGTAAATAACTTTTCCTTATCCACTTTCTCAACATCACTCATGATTTTATATACCTCTATCATGTCCCCCCTTAGTCTTCTCTTTTCCAAGCTGAAGAGTCCTAGCCTCTTTAATCTCTCCTCGTATGGGACCCTCTCTAAACCCCTAATCATTTTAGTTGCCCTTTTTTGAACCTTTTCTAGTGCTAGAATATCTTTTTTGAGGTGAGGAGACCACATCTGTACACAGTATTCGAGATGTGGGCGTACCATGGATTTATATAAGGGCAATAATATATTCTCAGTCTTATTCTCTATCCCCTTTTTAATGATTCCTAACATCCTGTTTGCTTTTTTTGACCGCCTCTGCACACTGCGTGGACATCTTCAGAGAACTATCCACGATGACGCCAAGATCTTTTTCCTGACTCGTTGTAGCTAAATTAGCCCCCATCATGTTGTATGTATAGTTGGGGTTATTTTTTCCAATGTGCATTACTTTACATTTATCCACATGAAATTTCATTTGCCATTTTGTGCAGCTCAAGGCAAAGAACAGTGCAAGTCAGTCTGGGTCGGTCAGTCTCTTGATTTCTTTTCCCAGAGTAGTTACCAGCCTCAGAAACACATTCTGTCTCCTTCTCTGTGTGAGAGCCATGCCAAGGTGCTGAAACTTTCCCTCAGACTGCAAGGAGCTAAGAAAAAGCTTTTTAACTAGCGTCACCGGGTTTTAGCAATACATGAATGCATTGAAGACATACGGGAAGAATCACAACCAACGTGACAACTCAGGATCGTGTAAACTGATGACATGAGTTTGTACTGGGAAATTATACAATTTAAAGCCCTTCTCTGTTTTTTTACTTTAAAAAGCAGAGAGACCATTTACACAACTCTAACTGACACGATTAGAGGTAAAGCATTTC
The DNA here is from genome assembly GCF_020497125.1 of Mauremys mutica. Lineage (NCBI taxonomy): Eukaryota > Metazoa > Chordata > Testudines > Geoemydidae > Mauremys > Mauremys mutica. The sequence continues at coordinate 15,308,917 of NC_059075.1, forward strand.
CTAAACCAGATGTAAAGTGTTGCACTGATGGTGATGCAGTTCAGAATGAGATGGCGTTTCAATTCTAAACCTGTTTACATTCGCTTTAAAAACTTCCTCAAAAATTGCTTTTGGGTATAAAACTACTTACGAGATCAGCTCCAAAGTGAATTTTTATGGACTTTTTAATTAAAAGCCATTCAGCAGGGTGTTAAATGTTGAATTTAAATAGACTCATTAACAGTTTTTGAATTACAGTAAAGTCTAGAAGCCACCCCATTCTAGGCACTGGCCACACACATATTAAGAACTCCCACCTGAAAGAGCTTATAAGAGACCTGAAATGTGGGAGAAAGAAATTATTTTGCAGATAGGAAACTGAGGCACAAAGTGGTTAAGACCTAAAGGCACACAGGAAGCCTCTGGGAAAGCCAATAATTGAACAGAGCTCTGAGTCCCAGTCCAACGCGTTATCCTCCGAGCACCCCCATTCTGTGCAAAACCACCTAAGGACACTAACACATAATATAGGGCTAAGGGGATACCATTTTACAGGGTAGCTGAACATCGTTCCTGCTCCAATCCTACTCTTCCATTTAACTCCGGCTACAATATACTGAGTAGCCCCACCCATTTCCCCAGCTCCCAAGGCAAAACCGGTTGGACAACAGAGTAGAGACTCTGCAGCAAACATCTAATTTAGCAAAGCCGTTTTGCACCACTGAAGATGCCTCATCTGAACCCAATGGCGCCATGAAATATGCAGAAAACAAGCGCTCCAAGTTTAGAGCTGGAGACAGACTGGGTCCCATCCTGCTCACAATGAAGTCTGTGTGAGTTTTGACATTCACTTCGACGGAAACAGGAGCAGGCCCTTAGTCAGCATGTTTAAAATATTAAATCACCAGAAAAATTAAGAGCCTTTACTCTGAATTGACTCTCAAGTGCCATTAAAATCTCAACCTCACCACCACACTGACAAGTTTCTTGTATACAATATTATTAGGTTTTATTGCCAGCGATGCAGAAAATTTGGATCGTAGACACAGAACCTCCTGATACTTGATCCTTATGTAATGAGTAATGCTACTGCTGCTATTCCAGAGCTGCTTTAGAATGCAATGGTGTCCTGACTTCTACATGACTAATTGATTAACATGGAAAGTGTCCCTAATTTGCTGTTCTATCGGACAGTTAAATAACATAACTGTCTTATGTAAAAGCTGATCCAGTAGAAGTGTTGCTTTTTGACATACGGTTTGGGCAGAGCTAATATTGAATAAGAGTGCATTAATGTTTACTTCATGTAAAGCGACGTTATTACTTTCCTAGTATGCCAGAACATTGATCAGTAGACTCATCAGGAGAGTTCGAAAACATTTTTCATAATGATCACATTGTTGCACTGGGACTGCATACATGCCAGATGAATGATTCAGTAAAATACATTTAGATTTTACAGTCCAGGGCCTTTATATGCATTAATATCCTGCACATGGTGAACCATTGTTGCAGTCAGTGATTTATTTCCAAATTTCAAGGCACAAAAAGTCTTGCAGCTGCCAACTGAGGTGAGTAGCTTTCCATAGAGATTAGCAAATGATACTGCAACCCACAGAAAATACACATAGATGAGAGAAGAAACTTCATTCCCTGCCTGAGCACTTACTGAACATATAGAGTTAGGAAACAGATTGGTTTAGAAAGGGACTTGTGCTGGTTTCCTCCTTACAGAGAGCTGTAGCTTATAGGTTACTGCTTCAGATGGGTCTGGTTTAGATTTTTCAACAAGCAGCAGGGTTTTTTAAAAGTTAGCTAAACCAAGTTTTCAAATTATAATGCACTCTTCCATTGCCCAAATGATTGCAAAGCTCTAATACTGTCTGGAATTTATTTGTAAAGAGAGTAGTAGTCTGATATACAAGAAGATACAAAAATAAATAAATAAATGAAATAAAAGATTGAGACTATGCAACAAACTACATTTTAGACCAAGAAGTAACTGTGCCTTTGAAACTTTAAGTGTTTCATTTACTTGGAAATAGACTCTGCAGCAAGGTACAATCAGATAAAAATAACCCTGCTTTTTAAAGCATATATAGGTCTGGGCCAGACCCCCATCATATTCAGATACTGCATTTGAGAGTACTCACAAATAGTTCTCATATGTGCAATGTGCAAATATGTTTTCCATGACCTATTCATTCAAAAAGCTCTAGGCCTGAATCCAATGCACAGACTGAGAGAGCTGGCTGAGTGCTGCGGAGGTCATGGGATGAAGGAATGGTCAGAGAGCGGCAGCAGAGTCAGTCCACAACCATTCAAGTTCTCCTCACAACTTCCTCCCACCAGCTGTGGGTGGGAAGGGGGGAGGAGAATAGTCCTAGGCCCAGTGTGATCCCAAACTCTTGGGTGCAAGGAGACACAATGGAACTAGGCTCTGCAGCATCATACTAGAGTTGTAGAATCCCTGCAAGGGATGCCTAGATCTTGTTCCCCCACCTATACAGTGGAAATGCATTAATCCCAGAGTCATGCTGGCTTCTGGCACCCTGGGAGTGGAGAGAAGATTTGCCCCTATAGAAGCGGTACATCATGTGGCATGTTCTTCCAAGCTCTGGACCAGGATCCTTAGACCCAGTCTACCACCACAGCAACAAATATCCTCGAGAAAGGCCATTATTAGAAATACCCCAGCTCCAGAAATATAACTTCAGGAAGGGAGATAGAGGAGGGAGGCAAGGTAGAAGTTGTTTGTCATTTGTAATTATTTATTGTCCCTCCATTAGGGCAAATCATCAGCGTGCGTTCTGGTCCACCACCACCACCGCCCGCTCCCAACCCCCTCAGGCTAAGGGAGCATCCAGAGAGATCAGCTGACAGCCATTCTTCCCCACACTTTCAGGTTGCAAAGATCTTCTAGGGATGGTCATCATGGCCTGCTTTCTGCCCTCTACCCGCAGGATTCTGCCTTCTGGTGGACTGCAAATCTTTGAACCTTTTGCAGTTGGATCCATCAGCAGCCAGGGGACCTTAAGCCTCTACAGCCTGTTGATCCACTTACCAATTAAAAATAAAGGTCCCTCACATTAGCAAATATTAAAGTTATTCTATTGTTTTAAATAAACGAGGCAGTAGGGGTATATTATGTGCCTTAGTGTGATTTTACCTCTCCACTTAGAATGCTGGAGAGGGAAATAACTTTTTTTCCTTTCCACTAGGGTAAAGAGATCAAAAGCCAGTTCTCCCTTGGAACATTTACCTGGAACAATTACCCTGAGTGAGAGAGTAGGAGTTTGCAACCATAATAAAGGTTATGTTCATTTTCAGAGTTTGCAATGTGACTTATGTTAATGATAGATAATATTATGTATGCATGCATAACCCCTCACTAAAATCATTAAGGATTAGTAGCATGTAGTTAAATAATAATTGAGACCGAGATAGGCTTGTACAGTGTAGTTCTACAATACAGAATATTAAGGCGACTCAATAGACTGCCTACAAATGCAGCTAGTTTTCATTAAATGCATTATTTTAGCCCTGCTATAACATTTGCTTAGAAACTTGCTTTGGCTTGAAAATTTCCAGTTTTATTCTAAAGGCAAGTTTGAAGGGAATCTGTCAAACTGTTTCTGAATTACAAATCATTCAAAAGTCACTCTGATTTGAACTTGACTTCTGTCTTGTATTTCCTGTTGCATCTGATGGAGTGGGTTCTAGCCCACGAAAGCTTATGCTCAAACAAATTTGTTAGTCTCTAAGGTGCCACAAGGACTCCTCATTGTTTTTGCTGATACAGACTAACACAGCTTTCACTCTGAAACTTGTATTTCCTTGTCACTATATTGCTAAATAACATGCACTAGCTTCACTTAAAGAAAAGATGGTATAATTACACAGTTGTTAATTATTTTGTTATGAATAAATTGGGACCCTGTCCTGCCCTTAGTGATTGAAGTTCAGAGCCCAATCTTGCTCTTTTTGAGCTCAGTGGAAGCTTTTCGGCATTTGTCTCTAGTGGGAGGGTGTAGGAACAGGCAGTAAATAAATGTGAGCCTGTTGCCCTCTATTGGCAAAAAATATAAGGGTCCTTCTGTATCTTACAGCTAACAAAGATCATTCATTCCAGTGATTGTTCAGGGGTTTAATTAGAATTAAAAGCATCTGAAATTGCACCCAGCTGCAGAGACTAGAATCCAGAATCACCTGGATACACACACAGTGACCTGCTCTTCATGTGAGTAGCTGCATTCTGCAGCATCTGAAGCTTCTATGGTCTTCAAGGATAGCCCAAAGTAGTGTGCATTTCACTAGCCTGTTCTGCAGGAAACAAAGTTGTGGATGACTGTCATGAGGATCTGAGAGAGAAAGAATTGCTCACAGCTTCATGGCTAATTTTCAGAGCTGGTCATAAAAGGCACATTATTTTACACATGGGTGGGAGGGGTCATAAAAATTTTGCTTTTTTCCTGTTTCCCATGACAATTTCAGGTTTTTTCAGTGGAAAAAAAAAACCTGAAAACCCAAAGAGTGTTTATTGTCCAGAAAACTGATTTTGTTAAAAAAAATAAATATGGTTTGCATTTAAAATTTTAGCATAACATTCTGAGTTTTTTTCTAATTGAAAAACACAACAGAAGTGAAAATATTCTGGAGAAGAAAAGTCATTTTGATCAAAAAGCTATTTTGCATTGAAAAAACGTTTTGATAAAAAATCATAGGTGATAGAAATTGCAATGAGCCTCTGCTGTTATCTGAAACTGCAGGAGCAGTCATGGATCCAGTGAGATGCCAAACTGTGAACCATTTTAACAAAATATAGGCACTAGTTTGTGCATATTTGCCCATTCCTCTGCATGTTTTCGCCTACCAACAGGCATCATTACCAATGTTTAAGGCTGAACCCACCCAGTTTGCTTTAACCAGTTGTTATACTCACAGCATACAGAGTGCTTTATCCTTACTATATTTCTGGTAAGACTTCTACTCATGCAAAAAGACACTGCTTGCTATGGAAGTACTACAGAGAACTCAAACATCTGCAAAGCATTTGCTGTTTGCCAGAGATTAACAGACCCAACGTAGGAGCAGAGTTCAAAATTAAAGAGTTAGAGGGATGGAAACATAGATTTCTGGCATTTTACCTCAAACACTCACTTATGTTTTTACTTGTAAGGCCACATTTTCACTGAAAGGATATTACTGGGTACAAAGATTGTTGTGAGAGCAGGAAGCTATGGAAAAGTGATGTGGAACTGGTATTTGGCTTACAATACTGCCACCCAAATCGCCTCACGGTCTTCCAAATCTCATAAAAATACATATTATCCCCACTATACAGATGGTTAAGTTGCGTGACAGAGTTTCAGTGACTCGTCCAGTGTCACACAGTGAATCAGTGGAGAAGCCAGGAAAAGACTACAGGAAGCCTTACTCTGTCCCTTTCCCTAGCCACAGACACCCACTATCATTGGCTATGATGTTGCAGTCCGTAATTAGGCAAAAACATTCCCACTGACTTCACCACTAGGACTAGAATATGGAATTTCAGTGCCCATCTCCCTCCATAACCAACAGGATGAAAATAAGCCACATTAAATCATAGTATGTTGTGCCAAGGAGAAAATACGTGAAAAGTCAAACATATGACTTTATAACTGCATGTATCTTTTGCTGTGAAAATGTGAATGCGCCTCAGTTTCTCACTTGCTGATAGGATAGCTGTCCTGGTGAACCAGAATGTCTCCCCTGCCAGGAAAATGTAAAAAAATAACAAGTGGAACAAAAAGTCTGAGGAAAGCCTAGTCTTCCTCTCAACCCCAGCTCTTTCCCAAGGTTCCATACATTTTTTTGTCCATCGATCTCAGTATGCAAAAAGGAGTTTCCTCCCAATTTATGGACTACAAGTCCCAGAATTCCTCTCTTCTGAGCAGAAACCAGGTTCAAGATAAAGATGGAACCTACCTTAATCGGCCAGGGCACCCTATGGTACTGCGCACGATCTGACTACCGCAGTTTTGGCTAGTTCTGTTTAAGGAATTAAGGACATAATATCATTTATGAAATTCACCCAATAATAAACTATTAAGCAATCATTCAGATCCAGACTGCTCATGCCAACACACAGGAAGAAAATAAAATCCCACCACCAGTTCACCCTGCATTTCACAATATTAAATAAATTAAATTACTGCATGCTAAATTATCAATTACAGAAGAGTTTTAGCTTTCACATAGCCACAAAAAGCATAAATGAACAGAGCATATGATCAGGGCTGAGCAACAAACAGTTACGGAGCCCTAGCCCCTGGCCGGGGCGAGGCAGCAAAGAGTCTCTGGCTCAGGCCTGCACTCAGGCTGAGCAGCAAACAGTCAGGCCTCCTAGCTCTGGTGGCGGGCTGACAAGCACAGGCTTCTTGCCTAAGAGATGGGGAGGCTGCCACCTATGGATTGGGGTGGCAGGGGGACGCAGGCCCACCCCACTCCACTGCATCCCAGGCCAGGGCCCTAGCAGTGGCAGAGCGGGGATCCTGACCACAACACCGTCACTCACTTGCTGTCAGCGTTGCAGCCAGAGAGGGGTCGGCTACCCCCGGGCCACTTCCCCACTCCCCCTCAGGGTGTACCTGGCTCTATAGAGGGTCATTAGGGAAGAAGGCCTCTGTCAGTGCTTGCAGCTCCTCCGTGTTTGGGTCTGTAAATGGCCCTGGGTGGTCCTGGCCATTTCTCAGCTCCCTCAGGGTCTGCGGCAGCCTCCCAGCTCGGGAGCTCACAGGAGGCGTCTGGCTTCTCTGGCAGCTGCCTCCCCACTGAGTTCTCCAGCCTGCCTTTTGTACTTCCGGTCCCACTCACTAACTTCCGGTGGGAGGGTTGAGCATGAGGTGGCTCTGCCCACCAGGGGTCAATGAAGGGCAGGGAATATATGCTGGCAAGTGGACATTTACCTTAAAAAATTACTGTTGTGCACTCAAATGTTTTACTCCCTTCCTTTGCAAAAATAAGCACACACAAATACAGGTCCATTGAAAACAGCGCTCTCTCCTAGATTTACGCAACTAATTGCACTCACAAATCGCTATATGCAAATATCTGGCAGATTTTTAATTTAGTCCAGCGTACATTCTAAGTCTTTACACTGCAGAAGCTGTTATTACTTTCATCACAAACAAACCTTACCAATGTTTGGTGTAGTGAGGCCTCCATTAAAGAATCAGCATTTGCTCAGAGACGTCGCACACTTACTACAGTTGTCTCCCAGGCCAAATATTAGGAAAATAGCACTGGGCCCGATGCTTTCTCCAGCCATGGCAGTACAAAGGACATTCTCTGTGTGGATCTCACCCAGAGCATGTGTAGCAGAGGAGGCGGCTTCTCATTCACGACGTCATCCCTTGGGGGTCCCAAGCTGAGACAATGATGAGGCAGGAGCTGCACGTTGTCTCACCAAAGCTTTACAGGAAATCCAGACTAATGTTAATGCAGTCCCATTAATTTTTCCATGAACCCCTCTATGCCTGAGCACCTCTCTAGAAACGATTCACCCTCTGGCTCTGGAGTTTGTCTCTGGCAGAAGAGTTCTGATGGAGAAGCACTGCCTGCTGCTTGTCCCTCCCAGTCCATAGCCCTGCCCTCTGGGGGATATGCAAAGCTTTACACCAAAACCTCACTTCACTACACCCCCAGAGTGATTTAGGGCACGTTCCACGAGGATCCTCATTTGGTGTTCACCTTCACCCTCAGCCCAGCCAGTAGCATTGCTGCAGAAGGGGACAATCCAGGCCACTGTCTGGAAATTGCTGGCAAACATTGAATTTTCATTGACAACCACTGGCCCTCAGTCATCAAGTCCCTTATCTTTCACATGAGATGTCAGCATCAAAAAACCCCAAGCCCTTTGCACACGAGTAGAGCTGTCTCTCCCAGCATGCTTGCCTAATTCCTCCAAGCCCAATTCCCCATAGCGGCAATTGACAAAGTATTTCCCATCACTTCTGGTCCCTAACTACTACTATGTTGGTACCATTACAATGGCAGCCAAGATTCACTGAAGAGAAGACCACCACGTTTTTGTGCCAGGTGGATGAAACAATCCCTACACGTTCATAATTGTAATTCTTCACAGCACCTTGAGGCTTATGAAAGATATGAAGTCCATGTATAAATTAGAGCACATGATAATGAACAATGCAAGCACTTTTTACCTTGCTGCAACTATTGTCTGAAGCATATGAACTGTATGTGAAATGCAGCGTGACTTGGGATCATATGTAGCACACATATGATGCTGATCCTTCAAAAAATACTGCAGTAATTATTTTAGCTTGTAATAAAAGAGCACAAAATGTTCTGCTGAGTGGAAGCCCATTTTACAGATGGATAAACTGAAGCACAGAGATTGAGTGAGTTGGGCAAAGTCAGAGCCAGGAATAGAACCCAAAGACTCCTAATTGCCAGCTCTACCTACTAGGCAACATCCCCTCTTTAGTAAGCATATGTTCTCCTAACCACTAATCTTTCAGGCAGCTTACAAATGTCAATATTTAAGGGGTTAAACTTTTGTTTGACTAAAACAATCCCCAAATTTCAGAAAGAAATTGAGTTTGTAAGAAACTCCTCCTCCTCCAAGGATGCAGATATTACAGGACCCAGGGTTCTGTATGTTCACTAGCTGTGAATCCCTTTCTTCTGAACCATTAACAATAAAGCATTAGGTGTTTAAATTAAATTTAATAATTGGAGATATACCTATATCCTAGAACTGGAGTCCAGCCCCCTGCCTTCACTAGCAGGACCAAGTACTGATTTTTGCCCCAGATCCCTAAAGTGGTCCCCTGTAAGGATTGAACTCACAACCCTAAGTTTAGGAGGTCAATGCTCAAACCACTGAGCTATCCCTTCCCCCAACTGAGCATTGGAATTGCCCCTAATTGAGAATTGCCCCTAATTGGAATTGAGGGGCACTGGGTAAGTTAGTAACTAAGAACATGAATGGAGTGATCATATAAAAACTTACTCAACAGATAACAAAGCTTCCCAAGTATTTAATTGAATAACATCTAGCAAAATATGTTACATAATAAATGTCCTGGTTGAAACAGCTTTGCACTGGCGTGGTGGTTATTTCTTAAAAAGACAACAGAGTTTTCTCTCTCTCCTGTAGTAGGAAGCATCATTCTTTAGATAGTTCTTTGGACTTCCATTAGTGGAATGTAACCTATAGTTAATTACCTAACTATATTCCTTTGTTCTCTGTGGACACAAACATCTCTGCACTGAGCTGTTCATAAACCAACAACCAAATTTTGCTAAAATTAAAAAAAAAAGTACTTTGAGATTCCTTAGCAGTGTTACATTTCTCTCTTGCATTTCTCCACATAATGTCTTAAAATACATTCAAGAAAGCTCAGTTAGTGGTGACAAAGAAAGAAAAATGGAGAGGACTATCTGGATTTATTTGTTAAAATGGTTTGTGTAATCTAGTCTGACTCTAGGGCAAACTGATTTTAATCTTCATATGTAGTCCTTTGAGACCCTTCTGACCATGAAGATAAGAACAGCAAAGCTTTTACTATAATGCAATGTCATATTTATAAAGGCTTCCTGCAAATCTGCCTGTGAGATTGTTAGCAAGGGGGAAAAAATCCAATTTAACAAAAGCTTTAAAAACACATTTGATACACCACAAATCCATGTAACTGCTCAGCAGAATTAAAAGAAAAGGTGGGGGGGAAGCATCTGCAGAGCAGCTTCGCAGTTGGTCCATGATTCAAGTTAATGATAAGGAAATCTTCAACGCCTGTATGGTCATCAGGTAAGCTACAGGCAGTGAGAAGCTGTTCTGGTTTGCTTTCTGCTAGATTCGAATTTCAAGCTATAATGTACAAAAATCTTTGTCTTAGTGCAACCTTTTAAAGTTTTGCAGGACCAAATGCAAGGCTGGTTTAGCCCTGGAGCTTCTCTAAGTCTCTGTCATATGCATTTTCCATTGTAGGACTTGCAGACAAGATTTCCAATTTGTTCTTTTTTTAGTTGTTTTTTCTTCATGCTTCAAGGATATGGAGATTTAATGGAGAGATCTTTAAAATATAATGTTTTGCTGATAAATGACAATACAGTTAAAAGCAGTTTGTTGTTTCCTGCTGGCAGCTTTTTTGCCAGCATTAATAAAACACATAATATAATCATAATGATCTATGCCATGAAGCAAAGCAGTCAGCCTCTTCTACATCTGCAGCTGTGACCAGGCTTCCGTTCGTATTGTTATATAAATACACTCTTTACAGTGATACATTTTCCATACCACTTATCTCATTTGCCTTCCAGTGGACACACAAATCAGTGGTCCTTGAAATCACTGTAAGACAATGCACACAAAGTGGTTCTTGCCAGATACTCTGGCTCCCTTCCTTTCAAATTCCACACCCTGACCCTTCTTCTGACCAAATCCCTGTTCCCAATAAGGCCTTCATTCCCTTTTACAGACTCGCCTGTTGGCTCTGCACCCTGCCAACTCCTGCCAAGTCCATTTGCCTCTGCAGCCCCCCTTCCATCCCCTCTTCTCTGGCACTGGTCCCCCTGCCTCACACGTTTCCTTCCTTGAGTAGCTCAGCTCTCCCTCTTCCCATTGAGCTTGCTTCTCCCTTTGATGCCTTCCTCACTGGAGCTGTCCCTTCCTGACACAAACTCCTGATCTGCTCCCACTCTCAGTCTCCCTCCAGGAGTTAGACCCTCCATTTACTGCGCGGTCTGTTACTCTGGAATCATTGTTGACCCTTAGGGCTTGTCTTCACTACCGGGGAGATCGACACTGCTGCAATCGATGCAGTAGGTGTCGATCTAGCGGGTCTAGTGAAGTCCCACTAAATCGATTGGAGTGCACTCTCTAGTCGAGTCCGCTACTCCAGCTCCCCGAGAACATTAAGAGAAGTTGACTGGAGAGCGTCTCCCATTGACGCAGCGCAGTGAAGACACCGGGGTAAGTCGACCTAAGCTATGTCGACTCCAGCTACATTATTCACAGAGCCGGAGTAGCGTAACTTAGGTCGGCTTATCCCAAAGTGAAGACAAGCCCTTACATGAAATCCTCAACCAGTCCTCCATCTCCAATCACCCTGTTGCCGCTCCCTCCTCTTTGGTCGCCACAAGCCCATGCTCGGCAGACTCTAGGCCAGATCTTCAGCTGGTGTAAATTGACATATTTCTATTGAAATCAATAGAGCTGTGCTGATTCAGCCCAGCTGAAGATTTGTCCCTCGGACTCCTGCTGCCTACCTAGCCTAACCACTCCACACCTAGCACATCCTCTCTGCTACTTCATACAGCCACGTCTCTCTCTCTCTCACTGTCTCTTTTCAAGCACACCATCTTCTTCCTTGCCGTTACCTCTTTGTTTCTCTCCCTCTCTTTATGGCCTGATGGCTGAAGGCTTTAATTTCTTCAGTTTAAAATGGGCCAAATTCAGAGCTGTGGCATGAGATGGCATGTTAGACTCTCTTCTGGATCCTCAGCATGAAATTTACACCAGCTTAGAGTCCTTGAGACATTAATATAGTAGATATAAGTCAGGGGTGGCCAGCCTGTGGCTCTGGAGCCACATGCAGCTCTTCAGAGGTTGATATGCAGCTCCTTGCATAGGCCCAACTCCAGGGCTGGAGCTACAGGTGCCAACTTTCCAATGTGCTACAGGGTGCTCACTGCTCAGCCCCTGGTTCTGCCCTAGGCCTCAGCCCCACTCCACTCCTTCCCCCAAGGGTCCCGCCCCTTCCCCTGAGTCTGCTGCACCCTTGCTCCTCCCCCCGCCCCCAGCCTCCTGCACACCACAAAACAGCTGATTGCGGCAGGCTCAGGGATGGAGGGTTAGGTGCTGCTGGTGGGTGGGAGGCACTGGGTGTGGGAGCTGACAGAGGGCTGCTGACGTAAATTCTTAGTCAGAATTTACCAATGTGCATTGCCACTTTCTCAGGCACAGGTTGTCCACCCCTGATATAAGTAAAAGAGAAAGTGGAAGGGCTATTGTAAATAAGGGAATCAAATTTAAACATTGCTTCTGAATTTGGCACAGTCCCTTTACATAATTGTTTTGGGGGATTTTTTGTTTCTTTTTAAATTTTACTCATTTAGTTTTGCATCCATCATTCAATAAAATAGGAAAACACATAGTTGTAACACCGCATAGTGTTCAGTATACAGAGCAGGATGCTTCACCCCTTCTCATGTGAACCTATCAAAGGTAAGAGATTTTTCCAAGGACATAGTACATTTCCAACTCTGATGTACATAACGAACAACAGTAATCGGGATCTAACGATGATCTCCACCTGATAAGGAACAATGAATCTACTACAGGAATAAAACCTGTAGAAACATCAGAAAAATACTTTATATGGAGATGATGTAACATTTCCCTAAAATGTAAAGAAATCCATGACTTTGGGTAAGCATCTAGATTTAAAGTAAATTATGCCAAATCTGAAATGCTAGCTATAAATTTGTTCTAATTTGAGAAGTCATTCCTCCAGAAAACATTCGGGTACAAATTGGCAACAAATTCTGTGCGATATCGAGGAATTCAAATCTCAAACAACCATGAAGAGTTCTAGGATTTAAATTTCAAACCACAACTTCAAAGGACAAAAGATCTGGAGGGCTGGGGAAAGCATGCAATTTCTTGGTTGGAAAGAATAGCCACAATCAAAATGAATATTTTTTTCTAAGGATCTCTTTCTTGTTTTCAAAATCTTACTGTGATCATTCCAGATAAAACCCTAGCAGGAATACTGAGGAAGATGTTACAATTTATACGGAATTAGACAAGTGACCACAGATACTCTGCTACATCCATTAAACAGGGTGGACTAGCTATTCCAGCAGCAAAGAATCCTGTGGCACCTTATAGACTAACAGACGTTTTGCAGCATGAGCTTTCGTGGGTGAATACCCACTTCGTCGGATGCAAAACATTACTATCAAGCCAGCCACTTCAAAGCACGCAAATGATTGAGGGCATTCTAACAAAGCCAACACTGGGAGTTTATTGAACAAGAAAATGGTGGCAGTGTGAACATTACTATGCTAGAGCAGCAAAGAGTTCTGTGGTACCTTATAGACTAACAAACATATTGGAGCATGAGCTTTCATGGGTGAATACCCACTTCATCGGATGCGTGCTCCAATATGTTTGTTAGTCTATAAGGTGCCACAGAACTCTTTGCCGCTTTTACAGATCCAGACTAACATGGCTACCCCTCTGATACATCATTATGCTAATAATTAATTAAAAAAACTAATTGTTTTTATTAATAAAAACAAAGTCATGTCCTCTGGAAATTTATTCCCACCCTTTAGCAAAGGGATTGGAAAAGAACTATAGGTTAGATAAATTATTTTCCCTTGCCAATGATACCCATTGCAAATAATCCAGATCTTAATCCACATCATGAACCAGAGAGTTTTAAATATTGGGAGAGCTGTGGAATACAGTTACCCAGATATTCAGTAAAGAATTTTTTCTAATTTATTTAGACATCAAAAAACTAACTATAACTGGCCCACTCTCCCATAGTACCAGTACTTTTAAATTAGGCATTATGTGTCCAGGAAAGTTGTTTTATACAGAAAACTAAGATTTATAGAAGTAATGGTGTCTGGTAAGATTAGGAAACAAAAAAATATAACTAATTATATCAATTTTTAGGGACAACTTTCCTAACAAAATTGACCACATATGACATGCAGGGAAAAGGATCTGGACAGGCAAATTACCCCCAGAGGAATAGGGTTTGATCTGGGGGGGGGAAAAAAAGGGACCAGCAATCTCAGTCTGTAGCTCAATAAATGAACATTTCTCTAAGATACCATTTCAATGATACTGTAGAGATATGTTTGTAGAAGATTATAATTTAGAGATGCTCCCTCATAAAGGGACAGTATTATGAACATAGGGATTTGGAGATAATCTGGAGACGGCAGGTGGGAACACCACATGGCTGTGTGCAGCAGTTCACCAGAAATGCTCTCCAGTTTGTTTCATTAAAGTTTTATTCCATTCTCGTTTGCTGGTTTGTTATTTAATGAACCCCAAGATCATTACATGGAATCGGAAGTGCTGAATGAGAAAGAAACTTCAGTCATTTTGAAGTTAACTCCTGTGTTTGTAGAGACAAAGGGAGGCACCAGAGAAGCATGTGGAGCACCAGGCACAGAGGCTTTTGCATGTATTTGGTGAGCACAATAGTAGTTTGACTAGTTTAAGAAGGGGAGGGGGAAGCCAAAAAGGGATGTGTTGCAAACTCCATCCAGTCTGCAATTGTCAGGCCATGTTGCAGAGAACTGGAAAAAATTCAGACAGATTTGAATTGTGTTTAGCAGCCACAGGGACAGAGTAGTTGCTAGTTGTGGGGGGAGAGGGGGGAAGCATTGCATATTTAAAACAACTTTAAGTTTGAAGAATGCGAAAGAATGACATTAAGTAAAATACTGACTACAGTTGAGGAATATTGGATGCCAAAACCTTTGAGACACACATTTTTTACATGCATGCAAAAAACTGATGATGACCCCATCGAGCAATATGTCGCAGAATTAATGAAACTCAGTAAAACCTGTGACTTTGGTGATCTGACAGAGTCTCTAGTCAAAGATTAATGCCAGAAATGATTCCAAAACAATATGTTATGAGAGAGACTGCTCCATGAAGGAGACTTGACTTAAGAAAAAGCTCTCCAGATATGCAGATCAGCAGAAACTGGGAAAGCACAAGCCAAAGAGCCGAATTCACTAGAAGTGGTTATCCATGTACTAAATACAAAAGAATATAGCCAGAATAGGTCAAATCGAAGAGTGGAACCTCTTGCTATGAAAACTACTGCTAGGGGGAAATCTGGGTACAGACTGGGTCATGTGGAAGGTGTGGATCAGAGCATGGCCCCAAACAGCGTAATGCCTTTGGGAAACTGTCATAAAGGTAGGGGAAATAATCATTTTGCAAAATGCCGCAGATTCCAAATGGAGAAAAGTCAAGTATATTCAGTTAAAGACAAGCTGGTTAAAAAGTTTTTCATAGATGTACTGGGATCTAGCAAGCCTGATGTGAGGGCCTGGATACTGCCTATGACAGTGAATGGAACGATTATTCCACTGAAACTAAATGCAGGAACTCAGGTTAATATTCTGTCTGAACAAGATTATGAGAGACTAAAAATAAGACCAAATCTGGGACCAACAAAAATAAAAGTAACTGATTATTCTGGAACAAATATACCAGTGAAGAGGAGGTGCATTGCGAGCATCAACCATAAAACCCCCATGTATAGGCTCCCTTTCATTGTAGTGCCAAAAGAGGTGACACTGATTTTAGGCCTGGCTGCAAGTGAGACACTGACTCTGGTAAAATGGGTGCTCTCACTACAAGATCATACTGAACCTGGCTATGAAGCAGTGGTCTTTCAGGAATATCATGAACTGTTTCAAGGTTTGGGCTGCTTGCAGGGTGAACATACAATCCGAATTAACAAGCAGATCTCTCCAGTTATCCATCCATGTAGAAAGGTGCCATTTACACTCCATGATAAACTCAAGGCTGAGCTTGCCAGGATGGGAGCAATGCAAATAATGCAAAAAAATGAGGATCCAACAGAATGGGTGAGCTTGCTAGTCATTGTGGAGAAAAGTAATGGCCAGCTTTGCGTATGCTTAGATCCCAGAGATCTCAACAAGGCTGTAAAAAGGGAACATTTCAGACTATCAACCAGAGAAGAGATTATGGCTCAATTTGCAAGTGCTTAATATTTTAGTAAATTGGATGCAGCCTCAGGTTTTTGGCAGCAAAAATTAAACAAAAGAAAGCTCAAAACTATGCACATTTAATACCTCATTTGGCAGATACAGATGCTTAGGCTTACTCTTCAGCATAACTTCAGCATCAGAAGTGTACCACAAAACCATACATATGATCTATAAACATATTCATGGTGTTGACACCCCAAAGGATGACATCATCATCTGGGGCTCAATGAAAGAGGAGCATGATCATAGACTTTGGGAAGTCCTGGATGCAACTAGAGCTGCAAACCTCAAACTAAATAAGGAGAAATGTGTTTTAGGGGTTACAGAACTGACTTTTTCTGAGGACATTATTTCCAACGAAGGTGTAAAACCTAACAAGAGGAAGATTTCAGTCATTGAAATGATGCCATGTCCCTAGTCAAGGAAAGATGTCCAAAAGTTCCTGGGAATGGTTAGTTATCTTGAAAAATTCATACCTAATCTATCTAACAAAGAAGCACCTTTGAGAAAACCCTAGAGAATAAAAATGAATGGTATTGAGGTACAGAACAGAAGGAATCATGGGAAGGTTTAAAACAACAAGTGATACAAGAACCAGTGTTGAAGTTCTAATCACCAGGAAGGTCTATTAAAATTTCAGCAGATGCTTCACCATCTGGGTTAGGTGCAGTGATTTTACCAAAGTATGAAGATGGTTGGCAGCCAGTGGCATATGCATCCAAATGAGAGACTGAGGCAGAAACCAAATATGCACAGATCAAGAAGGAGCTTTTAGGAATATTGTTTGCCTGTGAGAGATTCAATCAGTATATTTATGGACAAACAGTGGAAGTTGAAACGGATCACAAGATTGTGATAGTGTTATTAAGCAAACTGCTAAATGACTGTACCTTGAGGATTCAAAGAATGATGATAAAGCTGCAAAAGTATGATTTGGTTGTGACCTACGTGCCTTGTAAGTTCATATTCACTGTAGATGCACTTTCCAAAGCAATGTCACCCATGAAACCAGAGTAAACTTTAGAGAGAGAGATGTAAGCCTACATAGATTTGATTGTAAACTCAATTGTCCTAGCTAACAGGAAACTGCAACAAATAAGAGAGAAAATGGAGAAAGATGAAACATTGGAAATCCTTAAAGAAGTGATAATTAAGGGGTGGCCTGAAGAAATAAGCTATTGCTATCCAAGTATAAAAGACTATTGGAACTGCAGACATGAACTTAGTGTGATAGATGGGGGTGATTTTCAAGGGCAGTAAGATTGTAATTCCAATGAGCCTCCAAAAAGAAATGCTACAGAAGATCCACGAGGGTCATTTAGGAATTGAGACAAGCACAAGAGAGGTGCTATATTGGCCATGGATCAGTCATGACATTACTAATGTGGTAGGAAACTGATTCTCATGCTTGAAATACAAGCCATGCCAACAGGCAGAGCCACCAAGACTTAATCCAGTTCTGCAAAGGCCTTATGAGAAAGTTGGCACTGACTTATTTATCTGGTAATCAAAGGCTTATTTAATACTCACAGGTTATTATTCTCTGTATCCAGAAATTTGCACACTGCGCAGTACTAACAGTAAGTCAGTGATAGCTGGCATGAATGGAATCTTCTCCAGATGTGGAATTCCAGAAGTCTTTAGTGATAATGGGATGCAATTTTCCAGTGCAGATTTTAGGCAATTTGCCATAGATTGGGATTTTCATCGAATTACCCCCAATCAGATGGACTTGTGGAAAGGTCTGTACATTCAGAACCTTATGAAAAAGACGTTTGACAGTGGGGGTGATTGGCATAGAGTGTTACTGATTTACGGAAGTACGCCCCTGGAGAATGGGTTTTCTCCAGCTCGGCTGTTAATGGGCAGAAGAATCAAATCTAATTTACCAATTACTGAGAACTTGCTGAACTCTCATAACAATGAAGCCATTCAGAAGATGAAAGAAAATCAGAAGTGGAAGCAGAAATATTATTTTGACCAAAGGGCCCATGATCTCTTAACTCAGGTGATAAGAGTGCCTGAGGGATCACACCTCTAATACAAAGAATGCAGGTAAAACAGAACGGGAGACATACAATTCTCCCCCAAGGAGTTCAGTCACAAATTTAATTAACACACTGTTTTTTTAAATCATCAGCATGGAAGCATGTCCTCTGGAATGGAGGCCAAAGCATGAAGGGGCATATGAATGGGTTTAGCATATCTGACACGTAAATCCTTTGCAACGCCAGCTACAAAAGTGCCATGCAAACACCTGTTCTCACTTTCCTGTGACATTGTAAATAAGAAGCAATCAGCAGTATCTCCCTTAAATGTAAACAAACTTGTTTGTCTGAGCGATTGGCTGAACAAGAAGTAGGACTGAGTGGACTTCTAGGCTCTACAGTTTTACATTGTTTTGTTTTTGAGTGCAGTTATGTAACAAAAAAAATCTACATTTGTAGGTTACACTTTCATGATAAAGAGATTGCACTACAGTACTTGTATGAGGTGAACTGATAAATACTTTCTTTCATTTATCGTTTTTACAGTGCATTTCTAATAAAAAATAATGTAAAGTGAGCACTGTACACTTTGTATTCTGTGGCATGTAATATAAATCATTGTTGAAAATGATACGTTGAATCATATGTTGAAAATGTAGAAAAACATCCACAAATATTTAATAAATTTCAATTGTTATTCTATTGTTTAACAGTGCGATTAATCGCAATTAAGTTTTTTAATCACAGTTAATTTTTTTTAATCCTGTGAGTTAACTGCGATTAATTGACAGCCCTAATAAATACATATACAGTATAAGAGTTAATTTGTTTTTCTTTAAGAGGGAAGATGTAGAGATATGCTTGTAGAAAATTATAATTTAGAGATGCTCCCTCACAAGGGACAGGTTTATGAACATAGGAATTTGGAGATATGCCCTGGAGGTGGGGGTTGGGAACACCCCATGGCTGGATGCAGCAGTTCACCAGAGACGCTCTCCAGTTTGTTTTATTACAGTTTTATTCCTCTCTCATTCACTAGCTGGTTATTTAATGCACCCTAAGATTGTTACAGGTACCTCATACTACACAGGTTAAATCAGAGGTGGGCAAACTATGGCTCGCGGGATTGTCCCGCCTGGCCCCCGAGCTCCTGGCCTGGAAGGCTCGCCCCCCCCCCCCGGCCCCTCTCCTGCTGCCCCCCACGCAGCCTTGTATTGTTTCTGATCTGTACATGGCAAGGATATGTAAATGTGTTAAAACTTCCTAAATAAATAAATGTTTTAAATGTTATTTTCTCAGCCTATTAAGGATTACGAAGGGATGGGTGAAGGCAAAAACTTGTAGGTTTAGAACTGGAAGTACATAGTAATGATTTATGTGCTGGCATAATCAGACAGATCAGTCGTAATAGCTATTTTCCTCTTCCTAACATTAATCCATCAAATGGGGTCTGCTGCACAAGTCCTCCCCTTCCAAAATGCTCTGTTCAGTCACATACCCTCTATCACACCACATGCTAGTGTCTTCTTTTATGATATCCCACCACTCCTTCTTTGGTTGGCCTCTCTGCCTTTCTCTTTCAGTTGTGATCTGTTAGACTCTCACATAGTTGTCAGGACTGCACTTCACATGACCAAATCATCTGAGCCTGCACACCCTCATCTTTCCATTTATGAGTGTTACTTTGAGCATGTCCCTAAGGGCTTGTCTACACTCATAGACTTTAAGGTCAGAAGGGACCACTCTGATCATCTAGTCTGACCTCCTGCACAATGCAGGCCATACACTCTCACCCATCCACTCCTGTAACAAACCCCTAACCTATGTCTGAGTTACTGAAGTCCTCAAATTGTGGTTTGAAGACGTCAAGCTGCAGAGAATCCTCCAACAAGTGACCCGTGACCCATGCTGCAGAGGAAGGCGAAAAACCTCCAGGGCCTCTGCCAATCTGTCCTGGAGGAAAATTCCTTCCCGACCCCACAGTGGCACAGCTGCAGCTGGGCTGCAGTGACAGGAGGGGTTCTCCTGTTAGCATAGTTAATGCGCCTTGCTGAGAAGCGGTAGCTAGGTCGAGGAAAAAATTCTGCTGTCAACCTAGTGCTATCAACGCCAGAGGTGAGATCAGCTTAACTCAGGGGTGTGGATTTTTTACACCCCTGAGCGACATAAGATACATATTCTTCATGTGGTCTTTCTTGCTTACATCACTCATCCATTTCCGTAGTCATATTTCTATGGAACAAATCATTAGGTCATGTTTCTTCTTTGTTGCCCAGCACCATCATTAAAACCAGAGGAACCACCATTTTCTAAGGGAGGACCAGTGTAGGAGCCACTATGGTGGCTCTACAGCACTCCAAAATTACCCTAGTTAGGATGAATAGGCAGGGAGTTGGACCTATGGGCTTTCTGGCTGTTTTGCATCACTAGCGAGACACACTGCAGTCAGAGCAGCACCCATAGGACATTTTTTGTAGTTGCAGATCATTTTCAGTTTGATGGGAAACAAAATGGCTTCTCTCTGAGAGATAAATTGTATGATAGGCTCAGTAGAGATACAAGCAACTTTAAAAAAAAAAGGGAGGAGGAGGAACCATAGAACTAAAATTAGACAGAGTCTGCGGGTTACTGAAAATGTTGAAATAGCAAATACAATTTCTGCATTTTCTAATCTTTGTAACGCCATTTAAAACTGTACCAGACATTTTATGCACCAAGAGTCACATTTTTTATCATCATCTGTTAGAATCACGGCTAATGGCAAGTTATAGTCTATTAAAACAAAACAAATGTGTGTGAGGGGAAGCATCAAACCACAATCACTCCCTTTCAGTCACACATGCAATCCAAAAATAAAATCTTTTGCGCTTCTCATTCCCCCTTTTTCCTTCTTCACCATATCTTGGGTTATCTTTTCATCTCGTCTGTTGCTTTGTGTTTTCTAACCCTTCTCACTAACTTTCATCTCTTCCTTCTCTCAAACATCTAGTGACCGGAGGGAAAATATGAAAATTAAGAACTCTGGAAAAATGTGGTTTTAAATTTCCGCATTTTTATTTATAAGTAAAATGGAGGATTCTTAAAATGAGACATTTGGAAAATACGCCCTCTGACAGCAACCCCTTCCTTTCCCCCTGCACCCCCCCTCCATTTCCCATGTCTTACTTGAGCCCTTCTGGACTGATTCAGTATTAAAGTAACACAGTTATCCTATGTCCCACAGTGAAGTGTCCTGGAAAGTCTCTACTGAACCACGAAAGGACTTTGTGGTATGGAAGGAGGTTTTTGAGGGGAGAGGGAAAGGTGATTTAAATTAAGCCCCACAGCCTAGCGAAGGGGGCATTCATCTCCTGCTTCCGAGGTTCTCTCATTTTTAGGTCACCTTTCAATATCTCATTTATTTCTACCTTAGGTTTTTATGTAGTACTTGGTATCAGTTCTTTCCCATCCATATCTGTGTTGTCTCCCTCCCTTCCCCTTTGCTTTCCTATTCACCCCAATTCTCTCCCTGCTCTCTACATCTTCTTTCAATCTTCACTCTTGCCCTCCTGCTTCTCCTCCCGTCTCTCCCCTTTCACCATTTCTGCTTACCCCTCCATCTCCAGTTTCCTTGCTCCCCTCATCTCTTGGCCCCCCATATCCCTCCTCTCTCTTCCCCCTTCCATATCTCTGGAACCTAAATCTCTGCCCCTGTCCCACAATAACAACCCCCTAGCTACCTCTCCCCTTTCCTCCCCATTACCCACCAAAATCCCCTTTCTATCCTCCCTCACTATCTTCACCCTCCTTGACCCATCCCTCAGGGGGACCCATCCCCCACCTCCAACACTGCCTCCTTTGAGGATTCCCAGGAACAATCTACTCCCTTCATTATTCATCCCTGTTTTACTCCAACTCTATCCTCACTCTCCAAGTCTGTCTTATCCTCCCAGCTCTCCAATTATGTTTATTTACAGTTAAGTATCAGAGGGGTAGCCGTGTTAGTCTGGTTCTGTAGAAGCAGCAAAGAATCCTGTAGTCTATAAGGTGCCACAGGATTCTTTGCTATTTACAGTTAAGCTCTTGGGCCACTAGAGGTCTCCATGTTGCACAGAGAGTTCCAGGAAAAGGTGTGGTCGCCACTCACAGGGAGATGTTGGAAGACAGCTGAGCAGGTCAAAAGTTTGTGTCAACATTTGCAATGTCAGATTCCTGTTTTTCCCACCAGGGCTACATGAAAGAAGCTCATTTAGTTGGCAGTTTGGTGCCTTTTCTTCCTCCTTAATAATCACCTGTTGTTTAAGGAGGACTATGGCTCCAGAATTTATTACATACCCCTCTCTAGTCCCCAAATCTCTCAGCCCCACCAATCTACTCCAATAACCTGCCTCTCCGTATTTCTCACTCCTTGCTCCCCTTGGCTTCAGAATCCTCCTTTCTATCCTGTCTATTTCTTCTTACTCCACACCAAGAAACCCCACCCCCATACCCAATTCTCTCCCACCATCTCCTCCTCAGCCTCAGGAATCTCCCTTTCATCAAATCTCTCATCCTCCCCTTTGCTCTCGCTCCTGACCCCAAAAAGCTTCTCCCACTCCCCGAGGTGAATGGGTTTCCACTGGCATAACAGAGAAAAACATTGCCCCTAGTCTAATTTCTCCTCCGATGGAATCCCCTCCTCAGCCCTATTTCCATGTAGCAACTCATGTTCACTTCCCTTCCCCCGAACTTCTCTACATCTGCTCTTTCTTTTGAGATGAGGTGACCTAAACCAATTGCAGCATTTAAAGTGAGGATTTTCCATATTATTCTCTATTCCTTGTTAGCACAGCTCATTTCATTACATTTATTTTTGATAGATGAGTTGTTCACTGAGAGCGTCACAAAGATACAACTCCTTCAACCAAGAGACCACAAGCAATTACCTGTGTGCCCTGCCAGTAATGACCTGGGGTCTGAGTGGGCTTGTACAGCCCATGCTGAAACATGCACTGAGACAGCTTCACTGTTCCAGTATGCAAGCTAGCTAGATTAAAGCTAGCTCGGGTAAGTGCGCAAGCTGCAGTCAGACCCCAAGATTGCAGTGTAGAAATACTTTAAGATTGTGCATTATGGTGCAGTGGTCAAAGGTGAATTTCAATGTCAACTTGCTCTCTTAGATCCTTCTGGAGTTCCTCAAAGTCCTCTGTAGCTTTGACTAACTTAAAACATTGTTAGGTCAGCAGATTTTTCAGCTTCGATATTCTCTTTCTTCCAGGTAATTTTGTTAAACAGGTTTTCAATTAGCCAGCTCTGGAGTTTGGCTTCAGTATTAAAAGATGTTCTTAAATTTTTAAACAATATCTCTTCAGCTGGAATATTTTCCAGATAGAGTAATTGGGACAGATCCTCACCTGATGTAAACCTGCCTCACTCCACAATAGTTCCATCAGTTTGCACCAGCTAAGGATCAGAGCCTTTAAATTATATGTCGTTAAACCACAGGGGGAGTGGGGTGTTTTTGTTTTTTCTCCCATCACACAATGGAGACTTTCATCAACACAGGATGCAAGAGGTTGGAGGTCGATCCCAGTATTAGGTCTCCTCCCATGTCTGTGTCTATCTTATTGTTGCCACAAAAAGTACAGTGCTTCCACAATAGGAAACACTGATGTAAGACTTCTCTAACACTTGAAAAATCAACATGATTGTTCTTAGATGCACTTTAAAATGGAGGGCAGCATTCTTTCCAGTTAATTACATTTTCAGTTCCATGCAACCCACTGCTTCTCGTTATTCACAGTAATTTACAGATATAACTCTATAGCATGCAACAAAGAACTTTTATTCTCACTCTACAGGCCCGATTCTCCAGTTCTATGCTGGTGAACCACTGGAGTTACACTGGTATAACACAGTGGGGAATCAGGCCCTTGATATGTTATCACAATAAATTCTCAGCTCAATACAGTGAGATTTCTTCAGCTTCTCTCCTATGGCTTCCTGTTGAATGCTATAGTGGCAAAGCTTACGGGGGACCCTTCCCTTGGACGTGTTGAGACCCTCCCAAAGAGAGCTGAAGGTTGCAGAATTGGGCCTCAGATTGACCAAGCCATAATTAACTGCTCATGGATTTTCTCTTTATTACACCTTTTGAGCATTACTATCTTTAGTAACTTTATTTAGAAGTAGGTGTTTGTCCGAACTGTCGCCACATGTCCACTAAGTAAATGCGAAGGTTATTTTTTTTATCCCATACCAAAACTCCTACTGAAATGCTAGCTAAGGTAGTAATTTTTAAAAGTGTCAATCATGTCAAAGCACTAGAATAGCAGCGCCATGTCCCCTTAGCCACAGAAGCATAACCTCAGGACAGATATCATTTAGATATTTCTGATGGACAGATTTCTAGGACCCATTCCCTACGTATTCAGATGATTTTGTGTTGGCACTCAATTTGTTTGAACCATTTAATTAAGCCTTCTGCTGGAAGCTCTTCTATAATGACAGTGCTGTTGCTATATATTTCTCTACACTCAGTCTCTCCTCTTGTAGTGTATGCCAAAAATATATCTGGAGAACAGAAGAAAGGAAGACCCAGGAATTCCTGGTACTTGGCATTTGTAAGCATAATTATGTGTATTGCAGAGAGCATTTGGACAAACCGATCTGCCTGGAGATGTCACAAATAAACAGGCACTCTCTCACTTCAAGAGAGCTCATAGCAAACAATTGCATCAAGAGACACAGTCAAACCACAAACGAGTTAATGTGACCGCAAATCAACCACACCTTGTTCACTGAGCTGTAGCTGATTATTGTTTAACGAGGATTCAGATCTGAGTAGAGGTAGTGAAAAAATTAAGAGTTTTTTCATGTATTTTTTGCGAAACCGTTGTCCCCTTTTTACAGTGAAAATTTTCAACCAATGATTAAGAAATGAAATCAAGAAGTTACTTCAGTTTTACACAAGGGTCTTGAGAGCAGAACATGGCCCTCTGCTATATCTCCTGTGATTGATAGAAGGATATATATATATATATATATTTAAAAAAGGATTTGTGATGCATGTCAGAGTACAACCATCCACATGCAGATTATCCCATTAACAGGTTAGCCAGGGAGCTTCGTCGTCTTACACTGGGAGGGGGCTACAGATATGCAGTGTAACCCAAAAACTGGATCGTGCTGATAAGAGAGGGCTAAAATTGCCATGTTTTGGCACCACATAGGCCCAGATGCATAACGGTACTTAGGGTCCTAAACTGCAGATTTAGGCACTTAAGTCCCAGTGTTAGGCACCACTGTGATCCACAAAACCTCTACTTGGCTGCCACCTAAACTCACTCAGTACCTAACTTTCTGCTGTAAAAAGTTCCCTCGGACCTACATTGCTGCTTGTGGCCATGCACACTGCTGCCTCACTCAACACATCTGTCTCCTGCCCACAATCTCAATGCAATCCATGAACTGGGGAAAGATAGATGGAGGAGCACCTATCTCATCCTTGAAGCCTAGATCCAGTAAACATGCTCAGACTGAGTTGGTCCTGGGATGTGGAGACCCAGGTTAAATTCCCCCCTCAGGCAGAGGGGGGAGAAAGGATTTGAACGGGGGTCTCTTATACCTCTCAGGTGTATGGTCTAACCCAGTGGTCCCCAACCTTTTTCGTCTGGCAAGCACCAGACGACGAGCCACGGAGGACCGTGGCAGCGGACGAGCATCCGCCGAAATTCCGCTGAGAAGCAGCAACGTCAATAGGCATTGCCGCCGAAATGCCACCAACAAGCGGTGTCATCCAGAGGCATCGCCATCGAAATATCGCCAAAAATCGGCAGCATTTAGGCGGCGACGCCTCTGGATGACGCAGCATGTCGGTGGCATTTCGGCAGATGCTTGTCCGCCAGCCAGTATACGGGTGCACTTAGATGCCCCGGCAGGCACCATGGCGCCTGCGGGCACCACGTTGCGGACCCCTGGTCTAACCATTAAGCTATGGCATATTCTTATGTAGGGTTCCCTCAGTCACATCTGTTGAAGCTGTTCCACTGTGTATTAATAATTAGAGTCACTGGGCCACAGAGGGAGCGAGAATGACTCTAGTGTCTGTTGGTTAGGGGACTCATTTGGACAGTAGGAGACCCACAGTTCAGTCTCCCTGACCCAGTGACCCTCTAATTGCACAGAACATGAGCTTTTAGGGATCCAGGTTGTAATGTTTTGTTTGCAATGTTACTTTTCTATCAACCAATAAGTTTGATTTCATATTATTCAGAAGACTTATAAAGTTGTTGTGTTTCACACTTGGATCACACAGACAAAGCATAAATAGGAGGCAAGGTCTGTCATGTCATCCAGAGGTAATACAGCTAGGAACTAAAATTCTTACTAGACTAACAGATTCTGTTGGAGTCCAGATTACAGAACTGTTATATTCTTGTTGCACTGTTCCTCTGTTATATATTGATTGGTCAGTGGCTGGCAACCATTAGGTATGTGTTTTGATTCAAAAGTAATGAAGAATTTTAATTTTACAGGCTGCTGTGCATTAGAACAGTGTTTCTCAAATGCAGCCACAGCAGCGTCCAAAGTATGGGCAAAGATTTGGGGGGGCAACGCAGCAGCCCCTCTCTGCAGTGCCGAGCTGTTGCTCCTGGATGCACCACCTTGGTGTTTTTGCTGATGCCACCAGCAGGGATCAGTGCCTTGCACCATGCAGTCTCCCTGGGGGCTCTGGGCAGCCCCTCTGGAGACACAGGGGGACGGCGTGCGTAGCGGTGGAGGCGGCTCTGAGCTGTGGCATTCAGTCACTAGGGCACTCCCAAGCTGCTCCCCTGCTCCTGCCTGGCTGGGGCAGGGGGATCCTGGGACTTCACAAGCAGCTGGTGAGTCCCTGATCCACTTTTCCTGGTGTGACAGGGCTCAGGCTTGGGCTAGTGGGGGCCCCTTCTTAGTGTCAGAGTGGCCACCAGCAAGAGTCGGTGGCCACCAAAAATTTGTTTTGAGAACCCCTGCACTAGGGGCTAAATACCACTCTCCTTTCTCTCGCGCACATTACGGTTTCTGCTGCATGAGTAAGACAGCAGCCCTAGGGCAAACCTGCTTGTGTCACTGAAAGTCCCCTACTTTTGATTTTCCTCTGGTCTACACCTAAAACATAGGTTGGCCTAACTATGTTGCTCAAAGGTGTGAAAAATTCCCATGCCTGAGAGTAGTTGGGCCCACATAAGCCCTAGTACTGACACCATTGACCTAACTACTGCTTCTCGAGGGGGGTGAATTTACTACAGCGAATTAAAATCCCTTCTGTCTCTGTTGCAAGGGTGTACACTACACTGCCATAGTTGCAGCACTGAAGTTGTGATTCTTGTAGAGTAGACACAGCATTACTCTTTTCTTCTGATTTCTGCTGCCTTTTAGTTCCTTAAAGACCTATGAAAAGTATAATGCAGTCATATGGACACCACACCGCAAGTGACCCTCTGGCTGCTTGATGGATGCCTCTTTGAATGAGGACTGAAGTGTGTAGGTCTGGCTCCTGATCAGTCCTTTAGTGAGATGCTGGTAAATTGATGGCTCACATCTTCCTTTAAAAATGCTCTCGTTGACAAACATTTGTTTCTCTGCCTGCCTGGCAGCTGCTGCTAAACCACCAAGAAGAACTGGAGATGGAAGCAACTGGTACGGCTAGATTGTTCACCTCCCCAGGTGGCATATGTGGACTCAGTTTGTACAGCAAGGGAGTTAAGTCCTTTTTTGTAACTGTTTAATTGACCAAGGGGCTGTCAGCTCAGTTTCATTAGGAGATTGACAACCACCATCTCAGTGTCACCTGCTCACCCGCAAAGATCCACCAGGAGTTAGGGTTTGCTCCACACAGAAGAGGCCAGGAGGTCACCTCCTATACCAGTGGACCTTGAGGAACTATCTGCTCATTGGCCCACAGTGCCTCCACATTGATGTCTGACACCTCTCCTATTTCTTTCTGCAGCTCTTGAAGAGCAAAGCTCCTGTGGCAGCTATTCTGGCAGGAGCTTCCCAGACAACCACTGCTTTCAGCACTTTTCTTGGCGGGGAGGTTCCACAGGTTAAAGAAGTATCCTGCAGGAGTTTCTGCAGGGACAGTGGGTGGCATCTTGCTTTGTCTTTCCCCAAACTTTGGGCTGGGGAAGAATCGAGTAGCATGTGGCCATCAAGCCTTATCACCTTCTCTGCACACAGGTCTGGGTCCTGCAGAGCTGCCAGGAGAGGCTGCCCCTGGGTCTGAGAGGGAGGCATGCTGCAGAGAACAGCAGGATGATGGACAAGATAGGCCTAAACAGTTGAATTTTCAGCTAACACCAAACTGGCCCGCAAAGCAGCTCCCATGGGTTTTGTGCACGAGTGTTTTTGCCTGCAAACCTCATCTGAGCATCCATGTCAAGGAGTTCAGCTACTTTGCCTACTTGATTTGCATGTGCAAACAAACCAGTGGACATGCAGTTTTGGAGACTAGTTTTCAAAATTTGGCCTAAACAGCCCTGGCCTGTCTCTAATGTCAGGTGATTCAAAAGACCGCCAGGAGACAGATGAGAAAATGTGTCTCCCAGACTGAGAATATGAAGAGTAGACAATCCAAAAACACCCTCCTCTGGGGAGGCATTACTATTATATAGCTCCTCATCACCTCACTGTTTTGATTTTTTTTTTAAACTGCATTTTTTGTTCTCTCAAAGAGCCACGATATAGCTGTCTATGCACCTTTACAAAGCAGCAATTATTTTCCTTAAAAAGAAATGGCCAAATCCTCAGCAGGTGTAAATCAGCATCGCTCCACTGACTTCATGCTACAGTAGCTGAGGATTTGGCCCAAGTCATTAAAGAAAGGCCATAGGTGCATTATAATGTTTTATTGACTAATCAAGCCTTTTACTGTTTGCAGTCTATGAATCACAAAGCTGGATTTCAACAACAGAGAAACACTGGTAACAGCGGGACACAAAATCATTTCCCTGGAGAAATGACAGAGAGAAAATGCTTCAACAATAGCTGGAATTAAGCAAGAAACAAGCTATGCAGTGGTCATCATTCAATAATTAATCCCAAGCTTAGAAGAGTTTAAAAGGGAATAAAAACTATGGCATTAGCTCACCGAGTCCATCTCCCTGTTCATGCTGGGTTGAGCCTCATCATATATTTATTAGCATTCTGCCCAATCTAATTTTAAGTGTCCCAACTGATGGGGCTGCCATCACTTCTCCCCAAGCAGATTGTACCACAGCATCCTACTACTCACTGCCAGGAAGCTTTTCCCAATATTCAGACTGAGGTTTTCCTTTGTTGTTAAGCTCTTGCATTGTTACTTATAGTTTCACTGCATTATAGAAGCCTACTGATCTCTTCCCCTCTCCCTCCATTATTTGTTCCATTGTTTTACTTTTAGTCTAACTTCTATCCCAGTAACGAGGAAGTAGCTCTTATACTATTCAATGCAACTTCCTGTTAGTTACAATGGGCCAGACTGAATCTTCCTGCAAAACTAACAGCAGGGAGGCAACAAGGGAGACAGAGTTTACAATTCAGTTTCCATCAAATCTCTCTTTGAAGAGGTTCTTTGGGGTCTATGAGATAGAAAGTGCAGGGAAGCCCCTTGAATGTGCCTTTCCTTTGTTCTCCTGTCCCCCAATCCCCGAACCATTAATTCACACCTGCATTATATGTGTATACACAGACATATATGAATGAACTGGTAATATGACATGGACTCAAAGTGCCTGCAATATGCAGGTGAGACAACGCTACCTCCATCACATAGGACCAGATTACCACCAAGATGGCCCTGCGTTTGGACAAGAGCAGCTCATGGACAAAGAGCAGCTGGCTGAAGCTGAAGCCAAGCACGACAGAGGTTATGCTGGCAGGCAGAGGAAAGCACTTTGCATTTATAGACACTGTGTGATGTCCTTTGGTTGAAGGCACATGCCGACTATTAGTCAGTTCAGTCTGCAGCTAGGAGTGCTCCTGGATTGATCACTGAAGCTAAACTCTCACATAGCAGCATACACAAGTAACACTGTCTACCATCCCTAGATGGCTAGGAGACGGTGTCCCATTCTGGTGGACAATGACCTGGCCTTCATGATATATGCCTTTGTCACCTTCTGTCCAGACTACAGACATGCATTATACCTGGTCGGGAAGTCTTTAGTCCTTAGGAAATTCCAACCAGTACAGAATGTTGAAGGATATCTTCTCAGCAACACTGGCTACCATGAATTCGTCAGACCTGTCCTCTAATTCCTACACTGGCTTCCCATAGAATATCCAGGCCAGTTCAAGGTCTTGGTCCTCATCACCAAGGCTCTCAATGGCTTGGTCCCAGTATATCTAAAACGTTGCCTAAAGCTCCAGGATGAAGAGTATGGCTGACCACTTAACTTCTCTAGCAAAATGGAACTTTCTACCATGAGGGTCAAGCTCATCTGTGTAGGACACAGAGCTTTCTCGGGGTGGTTCAAAACAGGATTAAGCAAAGTGCCCTTCTTCAACCTGCCTGCTCTAATGCAAGCACAGAGCAGCGTGTTCATATATAACCCCCTCCAACCCCCTAAACAAAAGCCTACTAAAACACTCATCTGCAGTCACAATTCCTCCCTTGGGAAGTGAGTGGATGAGAGAGAGAATGAACCACCCATGATAGCTGTTAGTCACGTTGCTTAATACCCAACTGGAAGGTGCTCAGATACAACAATGAGGAAGGCAGGGTAAGGATAGAATAGTATTCTGTGCAAACCCTGCTTATGTGAGTGGGGACCCAGACACAGAGTCATGGTTAACTGCTTCAAGCATCTAGGCCTGGTGTATCCTCCAGGATATCTGCTGCCACGTGCTTGGAGAATGCTGCCCCAATGCCACCACCCCATGAATAACCTTCACCGGTCCTAAGGCAGGCAGAGGATGCAGGGGATGCAGAGAAATTGCAGGGGATGCTGCAGGGTGGCATACTGTTATCTTCTCTATTGTCATTGTCCCCACCCTCCCAGGAGGGATCCAGCCAAGGCCTTGGAGTCTATGAAGGGACGATCCGCCTGAATATTACCATGAGCAACATCCAAATGCATATTTTAGAGGGAGCAAATAGGGAATGAAAAGAAAAAAAACCCAGTATACAGTAATCAGTGAATAGGCAATATCAAGGGTTCAGTTTATATGTAGGAACTCCAAGGAGAATGGCCAAGCATCGCTGAAAACAGTGCTTTGGTTCTTAGGACAACTGTTTCCTTCAGTGCAATGTAAGTAACTAGATCTGGGACCTGTCCTTGCACTGAACCTGAGACCTTCTCCTCTCAAGGGAATGCGATCTGTCACTTTGCCACCACTTACACACTATACAAAATTGTAATCCTCTCTGGAGAGATTAATCTACACATCCCAGTTCACATAACTGGACAGGCATTCAGGGTTCAAACAAAAGTATTTTGGAGTTGCTGTGTCTGACATATTTCTGCATCATATTGGAATTTACATTAAAACCAGATCACAAGTACACAAAACAAAACCCACGCATCTGTATTTATTAAAACAAGCTGAGATTTCCCAGTTAAATGTATATAATTTTAAATAGACAGCCCTCTGTGTTACATGCAAAACAATTTACTTGCATTAGCTTTTGACCTGGATTTGCCATTTAGAGCATTTGGACCAAATTCGTTGCATGTATAACTCCACTGAAGTCAATGGAGCAACACCAGGGTTCAATTTGGCACTTTGTTCCCACAAATCTGTATTTATTTATTTTTCTAAATTCACTCCCATTTTCCCTTTACTAATACAATTCCTTTCTCACACAGAAGTTGATCAGGGTCCTATATATGCTGGATTTTTCATATTAAAGCCTAGACTGTGAAGAGACCCTCCTCCCCTTGCAGAGACTGCTGCCTCCTTGCATCCACTAGGACACTAGCTACCCCAAAAGGAGCAGAGGGGAAGCAGAACCATGCCCCTCTTAGCCGCACTTGGCAGCAAATCTGGCCGAGCACACTGGGGGACTGCACGTGGCATCCCCTTAAAAGTTGCAGCAGTTAGCATGCTCCCCTGGCATATTTGGGAGCTCCAGCATTCAGTGTCCCCTAGTGCTCAATGCAGGGCAATGTAGTTCCACACAGCCTATTAGGTACAATTGAGCCCTTAAAGAGCAAGATTCCCAGTTCTCAGTAAGGGACTTTTTTGTCACCTACAAATAGAGAATAAGTAAATTAAAATTACACATATATGTTGTGACAAAATGGCCAATGTTGGTATGGCGGATCCTGCACTTTTCTTGGCAGGGGGCTAAGATGCCACCCCTTGTCCCTGGGGACCAAGGGCCCTGCTAGTAGCCTGGGTAGGTGGTAGAGGAGGGAAGCAGGGGAGGCATCTGGGTTTGCACCTCACTCTGAGCCCCAGCCCCTCTGAACCCCTACAGGTTTCTTACTCTTTTCCCCCTTGGGTACGGCTACCCTCAGTCCTTGATGCTAGGGGAGGGAGTCTCCCTTCCTTCTGTTCTCTGGTCTTTTCAATCTCAGCAACACACCTCCAAACTCCAGTCCTCTCTCCTTCCTCACGCAGCCTGACTGCCTGAAGCAACGGGTTTATTAGGTTCCTGACAGGGCCTTAATTGACTACAGGTACTCCAATTAACCTGTAGCAACCCTCCAGAGTCTACAGGGAACCATGTCTTAATTAGCCTAGGGCTTATATATTTCCACTCTACCACTCTCCCATTGCTCCCTGGCCCTGCTGGATCACAATATCCATAACAGTGGTTTGTTGAGATCTGAGATGGACCTTTCAATTGACACAGCGGTTGATAGTCAAAGGGATGTATTTCATCCCTCTATCATCAATGACTATCAAAACTGATGGGTGATGGTGCCAAATCTTGCTTCTGCTCCTGCTTCCATTGAAATCAAGAGGATGAAATTCTTAACTGGGTCTCTCCCTTACAGATTTTCCACTGGAAATAGGGTACATATTTTAAAGGGTGTTCTCCAGCCTCCTCATATGTATTACAAATCCAGTTATGTTCATGGATTTTTCAGAAGGGTCTTCCCTGATAGTCACTGGTAAAGATTTTACAGATGAATCTTGCAGTTTAATTTTTTTAAGTGAAAATGGTGGTGTGACGTTATTGATATAAATTGGGACCATATAGAACATGGGTTGCAACCAAGGCCCTGTAGTGGCACCAAATCTTAGGTAAAGGGGGTCATCTAAGGTGTCTAAGACCAGGTTCTGGGTTGCTGGTTAGGATTATGCTGTCTGTATGTCTGTATCATTTTGTAGTTGAAGTTATAAGTATTGGCTCTGTACTGTCTGTATTTTGTATTGTGCTCTGCTTCTGGGAAATATCCCAGACAAGCTGGTGTTAGCCCTGCCTAGCTGGCTTGATGGCCCATTAAGGACCATCAGCTACACAATTGACCCATGGAGAGAAGGCAGACACACCTTGTGACTCAGCAAAGTATGCAGGGACTTGCCCATGTGACTCCAGACTCCATTTTGCTGTAATTTTCCACAGTAAGGACAAAGAGATTCTTACACCTGGAAAAGTCTATATAAGGCTGATGCATCATCTCCATCTGGTCTTCAATCCTGCTTCTGACCTCTGGAGGGACTTTGCTACAAACTGAAGCTCTACACAAGGGACTGAATGACCCATCCCAGCGGGGGATGTATTCCAGAGACTTAATTTGAACCTGCAGTTTACTCCATCACTGCTGCAAGCCTGAACTAAGAACTTTGCCATTACTGTATGTAATTGATTCCATTTAACCAATTCTACTTCTCATCTCTACTTTTTTCCCTTTGTAAATAAACCTTTAGATTTTAGATTCTAAAGGATTGGCAACAGCGTGATTTGTGGGTAAGATCTGATGTGTATATTGACCTGGGTCTGGGGCTTGGTCCTTTGGGATCGAGAGAACCTTTTTCTTTTATTGGGGTGTTGGTTTTCATAACCATTCATCCCCAGGACGAGTGCACTGGTGGTGATGCTGGGAGACTGGAGTGTCTAAGGAAATTGCTTGTGTGACTTGTGGTTAGCCAGTGGGGTGAGACCAAAGTCCTTTTTGTCTGGCTGGTTTGGTTTGTCTTAGAGGTGGAAAAACCCCAGCCTAGGGCTGTGACTGCCCAGTTTAAGCAATTGGTCCTCATTTGGCACTCTCAGTTGGGTCCCGCCAGAATCGCTCCATCACAGGTGGTACCTCTGCTTTTACAAGAACATGACTGATCTTCAGAAGTTCCTCTGAATATTTCACTTGAATTGGCCATAGGTGCATTATAATGTACTCTAAGAACTCAATTACATATTGAGACCATTCATTTCCCAGTTAAAACTGCAAAGTTAGCACTTGACTGAAGGCTCCCTGTAGTTCTCATATTTGAAAACTAGGCTCTGCTTCACTCAAAGTTGTCTGCTGACTTACTAACCAAAGATCACAAGCTTAGAAGGAGTAAGTAGAATCTCTGGTTTAAATTATAGTCCAGGTGCTTGATCTGGGAGCCTTAAACAGCTGTTTTAATATCGAGGAAGCACAATTATTTCTAATCTTTTTACCTATGAAGCAGAAAGCTATTTAAGAAATATGGTCACAGCAGTGGCAGAATGACATGTGATTGAATTACAGTAAGGAGAGAAAGATGAACACGTGTTCCAGGAAAGGAGATGAACACTGACAATTCCAGGAAAGGAGATTATGGCAAATGAAGGGCCTTATTAGAAAATAGCCATTTTCCATACATGACAATCTTACATCAGAGCATTTACTGTCATGTAATTCATCACTGCATTTCCACCTTACATTTTGTAGGCTCCTGCAGTTGCTATGCAGAACCCCTTTGAAAATCTACAAAGGCAACCTGACAGGAACAGCTTTTAAACACTCAAAGAACCTCCCTGGAAGTTTGTGTGCCTGCAGGGTTGTTTTGTTTTTAAGTATTTATGAAACTATAAATAGGGAGCCTAATTCTTCACTGCCTTGCCCCTTGGATAGTCAATTATGCCTGTGCAAATTGAAAGAATGGGAGGAGGACCCTCAGAGGTTCTGGGTAAAGGTATGCAGAGGTCAGATTTTTTTATTGACATTTTATTTAGTAATAAAAATCTAGAAATCTCAATGTATTTTTCCCTTTTCTCCACTGTTTGTGCAGTCTAGCCAGAAATACCAAAGAGTTACGTTGTAACGGAAAGGGACACTGTCAAATTACGGACCTGATCCTGCAAACATGTAAGCACATGCTCAACTTTAAGCACATAGTAGCCCCATTGACTGGTCAGTGAACCAGGACTGCACAGGATTACCAGGGTCACCAAATCCAGTCCCCTGCTGTCGCAGGCAACCCCGTCGTATCACCCCCATTCATAAATGTTTTGAACTCCATCTTAAAACCAGTTAAGTTGCTTGCCCCCACTACTCCTATTGGAAGGCTGTTCCAGAACCTAACGGAACTGCTTATGTGCTTAAAGTACATGTGTAAAGGTTTCCATGACCAGGAGCTAAACTTGGGCCATAATTCTTTAAAAACAAAGATTTTATACAGCTGAAGCCCAGCAGAAATATTTTCTCAAATTCCAGTTAAAACCAGTTAATGTTAAACAAATAGGTATTTCCTGTAGTGTCTGAAATCCAAAGGTTTTAGAAACTAAAACTCATTATAAACAGAATGCAAGTGGCTGCCCTGGACTTTCACTTTCCAAGCTGAGAGACATACAAAGGATAAACACAGTGCAAACATCCTGACAAATACACTGGGTTTTAAAACCGCGCTCTGAAATGCAAAGATAAGGAAAAAGGGGGATTAGAAAGCTGCTAACACCACAAATACCTTTTGGATACTCTGTTCTTTTGCCCTGTGTTTTCATGTCCTGAATAATAAAAAAGGCCCCATTTATGAATGGTAAATAATGAATAATTGTACTCCAGGATATTTGTGCTTACCATGGCTACCATGGCTTACCAAGAAAGTTTATATAATCATTGCATCTCAATAACTAATCCGTAAAAACAAGCCAACATATTAATGTCTAATATTTTTAAACTGTTTGAGGAAGTTAATTCATTTTTTATTAAACTGCAAAACCACCACCACCAACAACAACAAAAACCCCTTTCCCTCTGTGAGCAGCATGGATTAGTACATATGCGATCAAAGAATTAATCAGATATGGGCCTAGGGTCTTTTATGTTTGTTCATACTTGCTGGAAATTGAAGGACCAGCTTGTGATTTCAGTGACCCCAGTGTAAATCCAGAGTAACCCTATTAACTCTGATAGAGTTATTCCATATTTACATCAGTGTCACCGGGATCAGAAAACAGGTCTGGGAAGAAATGTTCTCTTAATCAAATATTTTCCCATAAACTTTTTATTGAATTTCATGCTGTTGAAGAGCACTAGAATGGCAGCTCTGGAGATTAACATATTAATCCAAAAGTTAGGCACATCATTCGATTGTGCTGTTTGGTTTTTCTTCCTTCTCCTTGCTGTTTTATTATTGCTCTGGGTGTTCCTGGTTTGTGGCTAGCACTGCTTCTGATTTATACAATCAGCAATGAGTCATAACTCTTGTGTTTTAAATGTAATGTTGTTTTGTTTCTTTTATGCAGGGAATCACCTCCCCCACATTACTCTGACAACAATGGGCCATATCCTCAGCTGATTTATATCAGTGTATTTATGCCATTTTATATCAGCTGATCATCAGGCCCAGTATTTTTATATAATGCCGCTCTAATAATGAAATAGTTATGAGGACAAAGATGGCCAGATCCTCAGGTCCACCAGAGCTATGCTTGGTACACATGGATCATAGAAATGTAGGGCTGGAAGGGACCTTGAGAAGTCTTCAAGTCCAGCTTCCTGAACTGAGACAGGACCAAGTAAACCTAGACAATCCCTGGCAGGTGTTTGTCTAACTTGTTCTTTAAAACTTCCACTGATGGGGATTCCACAACCTCTCTTGGAAGCCTCTTCCAGAGCTTAACTACTATAGTTAGAAAGTTTTTCCTAATATCTAAATCTCCCTTGCTGCAGATTAAGTCCATTACTTCTCATCCTGCCTTCAGTGGACACGGAGAATAATTGATCACCATCCTCTTTATAACAGCCTTCAATGTATTTGAAGACTGTTATCAGGTCCCCCACCTCCAAGTCTTCTTTTCTCAAGACTAGACATACCCAGTTTTTTTTAACTATTCCTCAGAGGTCAATGAGGACATAAATATTGTTCTGTCCCCTTTCTGCCTCCCATCCACCAATCCTGGGGACAGTTCTGACCTGCACCACCCATAAACAGCGCACCAAGAGGCCATTGTGCTGGTTCGTGATCACAGGAGTGAAGCATGTTCCAGGCATATTTGGAGGTGGGAGGGGGAAAAACAGAGAGGTTTCCAGCATTGTTCCATGTCACCCTTAATTCCCCAGGCATATACACGTCACAAGGCTTTACGTCATGGTGAGCAGTCAAATGTGGCTGGATGCATTCCCTGCTGGAGTCCCTCAATACCCATCTGAATGTGGGTCAGGGGCCATCGCTCTAGAGAAGGCCCAGAGAAATGACGGACTGCTGCCTGGGGAGTGTGACCGAAGTCAGACCCATATGTAGATGGGCCCTATGTGAAAGTTGTCACTAAGACACCAGGCTAACCCCACTTAAACATTGTTAAAATATTGGAATAGGCCCTGATTTAGCAAGGTGCTGAAAACTAGGCATGTGCACATAGATGGGTAGTTCCATAGATGATAGAGTTCTTAAAGTTAGGCATGTGCTTAAGTACCTTGGCTAAGCAGAGGCTACAGACATGCCAACAAATACACACCTCAATATATGCTCCCCTTCCATGGGCCAAAATCTAAAATTGGGTTCGGCATTAACTTCCTTCAGATACTAGTTTGCCTTTGTAAGGG
Organism: Mauremys mutica; assembly: GCF_020497125.1. Lineage (NCBI taxonomy): Eukaryota > Metazoa > Chordata > Testudines > Geoemydidae > Mauremys > Mauremys mutica. The sequence continues at coordinate 15,346,553 of NC_059075.1, forward strand.
ATTATACTTAAAGCTGCATGTCCGTCAAGGAGGTCACAGATTCTGTGACTTTCTGTGACCTCTGTGACTTCTGCAGTGGTCAGTGCAGCTGGTTCAGGGCCTGCCTGAGCCGGGCAGCCCCTGGGGAAGCAGCAGTTTGGGTGTGTGGGAGGGGTCTATGGGCTGGGGTGCCGGGTAGCGCTTACCTCAGGGGCGGGAATCCCCGGCTCTCACCGGCATGTCCCTGCAGCTCCTAGACTGAGGGGTCGGGGGCCCCTGAATGCTGTATGTGCCTGCAGGCGCTGCTCCTGCAGCTCCCACTGGCTGCAGTTCCCAGCCAATGGGAGCTGTGGAGCTGGCGATTGTGACGGGAGCAGCGCACAGAGCCCCCCTGGCTGCCCCTCCCCCTAGCAGGTGCAGTGACATGCCAGTTGGAGCCGGGTAAGGAGCTGCCAGCCCTGCCAACTCTCCCCTCCCCCTCGGCGGGGGTCTTGGGTTGCACAATGACGACCACTCACTGCCCACCCCAGCACAGGTCCCAGGCCATGTGGCGCTGCCGCCCCTCTCCCACCCCCCAGTGCCAGCAGGGGTCCCAGGCCATGCACCGCTGCCCTCCTCCCCCCCAGCACCAGCAGGGGTCCCAGTCCACCCCTGCAGCACCAGTGTCACCCCTGGACCACCACCCCCCAGAGCACCTGTGGCCCTCCGGGCCAAGTTTTAGTTAGGGGTATATAGTAAAAGTCATGGACAGGTTACAGGCCGTGAATTTTTGTTTACTGCCCATGACCTGTCCATGACTTTTACTAAAAATATCCATGACTAAAACTTAGCCTTAATTATACTGCCTTCTTTGGCATATTAAAGAGAAGTGAACTAAAACAGAAAAGGGTTACACTGACTAAGACCTGACCTAGATGAATGGATCTATAGGAGTATTGTCTTGTACTATCATATGTTTCTGAAGTGTCAGACATATGCCTAACTATTTTTACAAGCCCATCTGTTTAAAAATGAGTACAGCTGGCTAATAAACTGAAAGTGAGCTCCTGTTGTACAATTATTTGTTGTAATATAAATGTATTGATAAGAAGGCTAGAGGAAAGGCATCCATTTATCTCTACATGCTTCATTACGCCCCTGAAAGAAAGTGCGTCAGCACGCAAAAGGTCACAATAAAGTCTAACAGAGAAAGTAATAACTACGCTTGTGAGATGGCGGATGAGTAAATTTCACTCAAGCTTCCTAGGTTCCAAACATGCCCAACCAAATCTCTCAAAAGGTCCTGTGATTTGTGAAGAGCTGTACACAAACCTGCAGCAGGGTCCTCTATCCAATTTGGCTAAGCTGTGCTGGTTGGACTCCTTCCCACCAATGCCTGTTCCCTGCATGTTTATCCCTTACACAAGATTTGCATTTTATTAAAAAGATACTCTGTCAAATGGATGACTCAGCCACTGGGAACACATTTCTGCAGCACACGGGACAGGCAGTATGTCCTGTCCCCCCACCTTCTAGATGGAGGGCCCACACAAAGGATTATATGCCCCCATACAGGGAAGTTTGTCCTGAGATTCTGAGTCTCCCACTCCCATGGGCATTACTGGAGGAGGAGGGCAGCTGTGGAAGACGTATGACACCAGTGGCTTCTCTAGTGCCATTTCTTACCGTTCACTTGGCTTTGTCTCTGTTACTTTGTTTTGGTTTGCACATAATGGAGACAAGCAAATCCTTTGCTCTCATCTCGGTGAGAAGAGGAACATCAAAAAACTACGTAGAGATAAGTATTACTACTACCTAGGCAACAATACATCCCATCAGTTCCCCCCCACCCCGTCCCACAACCACCACCACCACCACCACACACACCAGCTCAGAGCCATAATGACCCATTTGTCCAGACTGCTGCTGTTCTTCATTATAAGTGTCTTACTCACTGGCCACTAGGTGGCAAAAGAAACTTTTAGTGACCTTAAAGAGGAAGGCAGTAGATGTCTGACCCAGGATTGCAAAATCTAAACTCCAGCCCCACATCTGTGGAAGGGAACTTTTATTTCCGTAACTCGTGAATGACTGTTCAAGGATATGAGTGGGGTATCGCCAGTGTATGTCTTCTCCTATTTTATTACAGTTACCCCTGCCCTAACGTTATGTCTGTGTGGTATTGTCTCATTTTGTATGGCCTGGTGTTGACGAGTGATAAGCGTAATTCTATTGGCGACAGTGTGAAGGCTGCAGTATTTGGGAACGTACACAAGTTGTGAGTCATTTATCTTTTTGTACTTTTCATTGTCTGTTTATGATTTTTTTTTTAAAGAAATCCCTGTATAAGAGCTGCACATTTTATTTGGGGTCTGTGGATTTTTCTAGCAGTGGCTTCTCTACATGCCCAACCTGTGCCTACCCCATCCACATGGCTGTTTTTGACAGTGTCGTGTCCCATTGCCTCCCCGCGGCTGAAGCCTTTCCCCACCTGAGGGAAAGACTCTGGCAGCAAGGGAAGGCACCCGGGGGGTGGGGGTGAGGAAAGCCCCAGCAGCTCCCCACTGGAAAAGGCTTTCAATGATGCATGTAGCTACACACCACATTGTGGACGCAGCCAGCTTTTCACTGTGATGTCTAACTATACATACAGTACACGCTCCCGCCTGTGGTGTGCAGTGTAGACATTGCCTAAGAGACAGTCCCTGCCCTCACGGCAGCTTACAATCAAAACAAACAGAGAGGGAAATATTAACCCAGTTTTGCAGATGGGGAACTGAAGCGTGGAGAGGTTAAGTGACTTGCCCAAGGTCACACAGGATGTCTATGGCAGAGCCAAGAAGGGCATCCAGCACTCTTTTGGGCCAGTGGCCACCTTTCCTCTCTCAATAGGGCATCTATGAACATTAAGTTTTATTAATTTGTGTAACAGAGAAATGGATACGATGTTTTTGAAAGGATCCTTCCTTATGAGCCTCTGCTAAACACAAACCCGCTCTGTGAAGGTGTTACTGTGCATATCATGGGTAATTTGTTCATCAGTTGTGATTATTAGGGAAGTATTAATCACAGGACACTAATAGTGAGAGAATCATCCATTTATAGACCCTGCCAAGACCAAATTTTGAAAGAGAGAGGCCCACTTGTACTTGCATTCTTGTTATAATACAGTTGGGCACATACACTGCTGTTTGCACATGCATTGCATGGTCTGCCAAAGCAACCACAGAACTTGTGTTCACAAGCGTGGAGGTGTAAGAACTGTGGGATCTGGCCTCTAGTGAGACAGAGTGACTGAGAACCCTTCCCATGCCACTGTATCATTTTGATGGTTGCAGCTGTAGGTCAGATCCATAAGCCCTGGAGGGTACCTCTGATCCAACTCCGAACCCTGGGAGGACAAGATTAGAAAGAAGCAAGACGAGCAGCTCTCCTCCTTACTTGCAGTCCCAGCTGAGAATTACTGGGGTTGCTATAAAATCAATCCCAGCTTCCCAGGAGCCTTGCAGCAGCAGAGACTTTGAAAGCTCTGGCTTCACTGACTGCAGAGTTCTCACTTTGGTCATGTAGTAAACAAACACCCTTCAAACAAAGATGTTAAGGTTGCCATGGAGACCCAGAATCGCTTTGATTTTGGAAGTTAATGGGTCAACTGTAACATTTTAATTAGGCTCTTCTCTGCCCGATCTCTTTCCTTTTCCCTCTACCTTTTCTACCAGCAGAATCATCACCTCTGACTGAGCTGGAGAGCTGCAGAATTAATCTGCCAAGTTCAGTATAACATTCTTCCACAAGTAACATCTGGCTCCCTAACTTTGTTCCTTGGTGAGTCGACTGTTGTCTACATGGCTGGCTACCCTTCTTCGCTGGCAGCTGTGAAACTGCATCAGTGTCTGCTTCTGATACGGGTTGCTGCTTCACAATGGCTGGTCTCGCTTGCCTTTTCCTCCTCATCTTTCATCCCGCAACTTCACCTGTTACATTGAATATTTTTCCTTTGCAAAGCAGTGCAGAGTAGGATCCCTCACTATTGAAATTTAAATGGGAGAGCCAAGCTAGCATGGCATAACAATGACAACACATGGGGATTTAACCCAGGACCTTCAGACTTAACAGCATGAGCTGCTTCCACTTGACCGAGGGAGCCAGGACTCCCTAACTGGGGCTGTAATAGACTCCTGTCCTCAGTGCATCGGTCACAGCAGGGACCTGCGACACATACCCACCACTGGATTGCAGCATGATTGTGCAGCCTTTCTTGCTGGGCAACTCTTCATTGAAGAAGGGGAGGGGGAAGCCTCCCCCCACACTACTCTTTGCATTCTGTAGAGGCTACTTGCCATTCTGAGATGGCACCTGCAGAGCTCCTACTGAAATGGGAGCCCCCCCGTAGCAACTGTGGGACAAATTTGTCCAGGAGATTTGATTAAAATAATAAAGAACACTCATTAAAATCTGAGTCCAAACACACAAGAATAAAATGAACACAACCGAGCTGTGTGATTAGATTTTAGCACTCAATAATCACAGCACTTGGGGAGTGTAAGCACCATATTATTGATGGGTTTTTAATCAGTTATAGCCTCTGCAAGTGCATTTGGGGAGTTTTAAATACCCAGATTATGGAGCTGATTTTGAGTTGTTGCTGTTCTATGCATAGAGTGGGACTTTAACATTATGAGCTATGGTGTCAAGGTAACCTCCCTAAGCATGAAAATTCCTGGCAGAAGTCCAGCTGAGCCTCCAGGGAGAGGCATGCATTTTGTGTACATTAAGGCTGACTTTTAAACCTGCAGTTTTCACAGCACTATTTGCAGAAGTGTACTGGGGAGTTAAAAAGTCAGACTAACGACAGACTACGAAACATGCTTTTGATGGGTTTGTGGGCCAATCTCACGATCTTTGCTCTCATGAGGCTGGCAGTACCGAAAGCCCAATCCACCATGTTGCCTCTGCAGGGCCGCCCAGAGGATTCAGGGGGCATGGGGGAAAGCAATTTCGGGGGCCCCTTCCATAAAAAAAAAAGTTGCAACCCTATAGAATACTGTATTCTTGTGGGGGGCCCTGTGGGACCCGGGGCCTGGGGCAAATTGCCCCACTTGCCCCGCCCTCTGGGTGGCCCTGTGCCTCTGTAAGGACAGGGGTGGCTCTAGGAATTCGGCCGCCCCAAGCACGCAGGGGGCGCGCTGCCAGTTCCGCGGCTCCGGGGGACCTCTTCCAGATGCGCCTGCGGAGGGCGCGCTGGGAGGGCGGCAGGCGGCTCCGGCGGACCTTCCGCAGTCATGCCTGCGGGAGGTCCACCCGAGCCGCGGGACCAGCGCACCCTCCGCAGTCATGCCTGCGGGAGGTCAGCTGTCCCGCGGCTCTGGTGGACCTCCCACAGGCATGACTGTGGAAGGTCCGCCGGAGCCACCTGCCGCCCTGCCGGCAAAATGCCACCCCAAGCGCGCGCTTGGCACGCTGGGGTCTGGAGCCGGCCCTGTGTAAGGATATGTCTATGCAGCAGCTGGGTGCATGTTTCCCACCTTGGGTAGACAGACACATGCTAGCTCCACTCGAGGTAGCACACTAAAAATAGCAGTGTAGCCAGGGGCAGCACAGGCGGCGGCTTGGGCTAGGTGCCAGAGTATGCACCAAAGGGGTCCAGGCAGGTGTGTTCTCAGGTGCTGAGACCAAGCTGCCACCCATGCTATCCCCCAGCTGCACTTCTATGTTTAGCAGAACCTGTGTGTGTTTATCTGAAGTGGGAAGAATGCTTCTAACTGCAGTGTAGACATACTCTAAGTGTCTATGTGTTTTATGTGACAGGCTGATCTTCCACCATTCTCATTGCTAGTACTCGGTCACTTTTTCAACCATGTGGGTAACCTGTGGTGGAAAATGTGGCCTCAGAAAGAAGAGAAAGAAAGCAACCCACCACCATGTTGCAAAATAAGCAACTAAAAAAAGATTAGTGACCTGAGGAGGATGCATGATTGACCAAGTCGCAATATGCCTGGTCACAAAGCCATCAGCCATTAGGAAATGCCAGGCATTACAGAACATGGTAGCATGTCTCCTCAGGAACTTGGCTACACATCTGTCTTCCACTCCCTATGCTCGATTCCCACAGGATAGCAGACTTGCTTCTTATCTTCAAGGTGGCTGATGGCCTGGGCCCAGCATATCTAAAAGATTGCCTAAAGCTCCAGGATGAAGTCCATTGTTGACAACCACTCTCAGGGACTATAACGGCTTATACAAAAAGAGTAAAGCTTGTCTGTTGGGCTGGGGAATGACCTATAGTGGATCTAAGGACCATCACAAACCTCACCACCCTCAGCTCCAATTATAAGGGGCACTTCTTTGACCTGCCTTTACTAATATAAATACATAGCAACAAACCCAACAAAACAGTGCACAGCACACACAATCCCCGCCATGCAGAGAGAGAGAGAGAAGGAAATGCATGTGACAGATGTTAGTGATGATGACCATACAAGAACCAATATAGAATAAAAGTTTCTTTGCCATTTTCCTGTAGGATGCCTAAGGGGGGGAGCGGGAACACTCTTGAAAAACAGTAACATTTTTCAGAGTATCAACATTTAAAGGGACTAAAGTAGACAATCGAACACGACAGTATGGTTCCAAAACTGGTTGAATTCCTTCCTGCCTTCTCAGTGGTCTGTCAACCCTTTTTAAAAATAACTTTTGGGGACAGTTTCACTATTTCTCTTAATAATTGCATTGAGGGATATAGCTTGTTTGGGAAGGAGGAGGCATTTTGGATCTGGTGTTGACCAACGGGGATGAATTAGTTGTGAATGCGAAAGTGGTCGGGAATTTGGGAGGAAGTGATCCTGAGCTCATAGAATTCAAGACGATAAGGAAAGGAGGACATGAGAACAGCAAAACAGGGACACTGGACTTCAGAAAGACAGATTTCAACCAACTCAGAGAAATAGTACGCAAGGTCCCATGGAAAGACCAATAAGGAAGACAAGGAGTCGAACAGGGATGACAGTTCCTAAAAGACGTAATACTAGAGACTCAACATCAAGCTATTGTGATGCAGAGGGAAGATAAGAGCCGCCACAGGAGGCCAATGTGGCTGCACAAGGAGCTTTTTTAACTATCTAAAAATCAAAAGGCATACATATAGGAAATGGAAGGATGTCACCCAAGGAAGTATACATGAGAATAGCACGATCATGTAGGGACAAAAATCAGGTAAGCCAAGACAAAGAATGTAAAAAGCAACAAAGTCCTGTGGCACCTTATAGACTAACAGACATATTGGAGCATAAGCTTTCTCCCCCCTTCGTTGGATGCATGTGTGTATTCAGGGGACGAGGAGCAGAGGGCGGCTGGATAGGGGGTGGGAGCCCCGGGGGGGGCCGTCAGGGAGCGGGGGTGTGGATAGGGGTCGGGGCAGTCAGAGGACGGGGGGCTGGATAGGGGGTGGGGGTCACAGGAGGTGGCAGTCAGGGGACAAGGAGCAGGGGGGTTTGGATGGGTTGGGGGTTGTGAGGGAGGCAGTCAGGGGGCAGGAAGTGGAAGGGGGCGGATAGGGGGCAGGGGCCAGGTTGTTTGGGGAGGGACAGCCTTCCCTACCTGGCCCTCCATATAGTTGCACAACCCCGATGTGGCCCTCGGGCCAAAACGTTTGCCCACCCCTGTACTACAGCAATGTATAAATATTCAATTTGTGAATACCTGGAGGATGAAGGGGTAATCACTAGCAGCCGGCACGGATTTACCAAGAACAAATCATGCCAAACCAGCTTGATTTTCTTCTTTGACAGGGTAACTGGTTTGGTGGATGGCGGGAATGCAGTGGGCATTATACCTGAACTTTAGCAAGGCTTTTCACACAGTCCCACATGACATTCTCATAAGTAAGCTGGAGAAACGCAGGCTTAGCAGAATTACCATTAAGTGGATACATTAACCATTAAGTGGTCAAACAACTGCAAACAAAGAGTGGAAGGAGGTCTTAGCTGGGGTTCCACAGGGTCAGTTCTGGGTCTGGTGTTATTTAGCGTATGTATTAATGTCAGAATAGAGAGCATACTGATCAAATTTGCAAATGACACAAAGCTGGGGGTGTTGCAAACACTCTGGAGGATAGAGCTAAAATGCAAAGGGATCTTGATTAAATTGGTGAACTGGGCTATAGACAACAAAATTAAATTCAGCAGAGACAAATGTAAGGTGCTACACTTAGGGAAGAAACAACAAATGCACAAATACAGATCGGGGGACAATTCTTATCTTATTTGACCCAGTGCATTTTGCTTCCTGCTAGAAATACTCACCACTGCTATGTATTATTTGTATTATACTAGTGCCTGGAAGGCTTAAAACCTGAGATCAGATCCCATTGTGCTAGGCATAATAAGACACAGAAGTCCCTTTCCCAAAGAGCTTATGATCTAAATAGACAAGACAGATGAAGGATGGGAGTGGATACAGAAAGACTAAGTGAGTTGCCCAAGGCCAAAGATTACGTAGAGACAGGTCTCTTGACTCTCAGTGCAATGTCCTATCCATTAGGCCATACTGTCTCTCAGTATGCCTTTTCTACCATTTCCTCTAAGGTCTTTATCTAGCCTGGCCTATCTTGACTGTGTCCAGTGATGGTCCCTTGAACACCTCCCTTGGGAGCTGATTGCAGTGCCCAGAAATTTCCCCTGTTGCTTAATTGAAAACATCTAGTTCCTTTTGTCTCAGGCAGTTGCTCCATGTCCTGCATCCTCTGAAAGTTGAATAAAGGCTTGATCCAACTCCCATTAAAGTGAGCTCTACAGTCTGAAACCTTTGAGAAGATTTTGATTTACTAGAAAGCCAGATAGATGGTCTATTCTGCAGCAGCCACTCCACCTCAGTTTTCCAGCTGGTCTTCCTCTTCTCCAACCACCTTCTGAGTTGCAGAAACTTAGCCTTCCAGCTAGGTCACTTCCAGTTCTACCCCTTCCAGGGCACTCAACATCCAAAACACGTATGAAGCTACATAAACACTTCCCATTCCTCTGGGAGTGCTACCAGGCCCCAGTTCCTGGCCACAGCCAGCCTTGTCTCCCATTGTGAGAGCTCCACATCCACACTCTCTGCCTGCTTCTCCCTCATATGGCTCAGGGCTCATCTTTTAATCCCTTCCTGGAAGCCTGCCTCCTGCTCCAGGTGTCTCCATTTGGACTAATTGGGCCTCCTGTAGCCCATTAACCCCTTCCTGCCTTGCACAGGGGCTTGTGTGCCCCATTACACTGGCAATGCTGGACACTGCTCCCTGACCTGCTGTGTAACCTTGGCCTAGTCACTTCTCCTCTCTGTGCCTGTTTTCCCCTTCCCCCCTTTTTGTCTGTTTAGATTGTAAGCTCTTTACTATGTACACCTCTACCCCGATATAACGCTGTCCTCAGGAGCCAAAAAATCTTACTGTGTTATAGGTGAAACCGCGTTATAGCGAACTCGCTTTGATCCGCCGGAGTGCGCAGCCCCGCCCCCCCGGAGTGCTGCTTTACCACATTATATCCGAATTCGTGTTATATCGGGTCACCTTATATCGGGGTAGAGGTGTCCTTGTACAGCACCTGCTGCACCGGGGGCTCTGACCTTGGTTGGGGACTGTGAGGGATCTGGGGACGCTCAGTGGCAAATGCGGGTCTGTACCCAAAAACGTTGTTTACAGAGAGGATTCCTGAGGTGATGTGGTGGAATGTCCTGGGGAGTGGGGGGGTCTCAGCACCCTCCTCAACAGCCACAAGGCCTGTGACTGAGAGACATTAAGGCTGAATGGGTCTAACTGCCAAACCATGGAGCAGCCATCACAGGGGCCTGCTCTTAGACAGCTTGGCAGGCCAACTAGCAGAAACCAGTCTGAGGAAAAAGGAAGACTTCACCCCTAGGTCCTCTAACAAAAGCCATTGAGATACATGGCAGTTGGGCTCAGGCTTACACAGGGAGGGTGGGGCTCTGGGAAAAGGGAGTTTCCCTGAGGACAGGAAAATAGACTGGGACTGGGTGACCCTTTTCTGGAAGGCAAAGTGAGACCAACATGGGTCCCAAGAGCCCTTGAGCTTGGTAGACAGGGCCGGCTTTAGGACGATTCCCCTGATTCCCTGGAATCAGGCCCTGCACCTAAGGGGGCCCTGCACCCGTGCCTAAGAAGGCCCCATGCCTTAGTCGCCTTTTTAATGTTTTAATTTTTTTTTTTTTACTCACCCAGCAGTGGTCCGGGTCTTTGGTGGCATATCGGCAGCAGGGGCGGGGGGGTGTCCTTCACTCGCTCCAGGTCTTCAGCAGCATTTCGGCGGTGGGGGGGGTCCATGGAAGACCAGGAGAGAGGGAAGGACCTCCCATCACTGAAGTGCCGCTGAAGACTCGGACTGCCGCCGAGTATTCAAATCGGGCCCTGCAGTTCCTAAAGCCGGCCCTGTTGGTAGAAGCACGTAGGCTGAGTCTATTCTTGTAAATCAGAGGGGAAATCCATCTAACGGTGATCATAGGGAAGCATAAGATCAGGTGCATGCAAACGTGTGTATAGGCAGTTGGTTATTTTGAAATCATTTTCTCTAATGCCTTGTTCCATTTACTAATAACAAGCCCTCTTGTTCTAAAGTGATTTGTCGCTGTGTTTCACTGGGCACAGACTCCCACAGGGGATGAGACACAGGTGTCCAGTTGGACCTGTACTGTAATAAGCAGTTGCAATAGACAGATCCTGGTCTGAAAGTGAGAACACCGTGAACTTCCACCACACAGAGAGCAAGGTCACGAGGTCTGACACCACAGGGGTGCAGTCGGAGAGACCAGAAAGGAAATGGAGGTGCAAGGACTCTAGGCCCCACTGTTACAATATGTTTGACTGTTGTCAGTTCTGGTGCCGTAACTTCTTAGAAAAACTCTGAGTCCAACTAGATGAATAGCATGACGTTTCTAAAATGCCAAATAGTTCGGACTTGCAGGCTAGTCTCTGCCTTTCTCACTGCAGTTGTAGCATACGGCATATTTATTATAAAACAGAGAATGATATGCCTGAGAATGAGATCCCTTGTAGGGCTGTAGAAATGAGGGAATCTTTAGCATGATTAGAGGGTTTTATATGGACAACTTCTTGAAATACATTGCAAGGACAGTCCTGGCATTTGGTAACCCATGGGGGAGGAGGTATAAACATAGAGAAATACATATGGAACTTGCATCATATATTTCAAGGATGAGGTGGGAAGAGATCAAATTGCATTGTGGGTCCTGGAATACTGCAGAGCAACTTTGAATCCACAACTATTTAAAATGGGGAACTCTCTTGTCTTCCTCCTCCAAGTCTAATCACATGGCACTATTATTATTGTAAACATTCACTTCCATGAAGCTAGCATTGTCTCAAATGCTTCTGGACTGAGAACAAGTGGGTGATTCTGATCTTTCATGGCAGGGTCAGAAACAGTCTAAAGCAGCTCTGATAAGATGGCAAATTAAAACTGCAACCATATAGTTTACTTTACTGTGTAGCAAAAAGCAGTATTGTCAGTAGAGGCTACAGTCATAAAAAGCAACAGCTGGCTATCACTGTTTCCAGAATAACACTTTACACCTTTTCACTAATGGCACTGCTAATTAATAACTACTGCTACTAATACTTTGCACTTCTATAGCATTTCCTATTAAGGGATCTCAAAGCACTTTAAAAACATGAATGAACTAGGTGTCAGCACTATTATTATTTCCACGGCAGAGAGAGGTGAAATGACTTGCCCTGACTAACAAAAGCGAGTCTGTGACAGAGCCAGGAATAGAAGCCAGGCCTTTTGACTCCCTGTCTTGTGGTGTGGCACGTTTCCTCTTTTTAACTGCTATTCCAATTAGAGAATATTGCTGTGGTGAAAAGCTAAGACAGAACTTGAAAGATTCACATAGAAGTGGGTTCTAGCCCATGAAAGCTTATGCCCAAATAAATGTGTTAGTCTCTAAGGTGCCACAAGGACTCCTCGTTGTTTTTGCTTATTCTTAGGCACCAAGCATCATTTTTCACATATGGGGAGCATCTGTTGGTAGCCCCATTACTATGCTATGAATGGCATTCACTCTTTGTATTACTGTAGCATCCGGGTCCCTGCATAGGGTATGGCTACATTACAGACTCTATGGTGGCACAGCTATAGGCAGCACTGCAGCTGTGCCACTGGAGTGCCATAGCATAGACACTTCCTACATTGATGGAAGGGGATTTTTCCATTGATGTAGCCAACCCACCTCTCTGAGAGGGGGTAGCTAGGTCAATGGAAGAATCCTTCCATTGATCCAACTGCATGTACACCTGGGCTAGGTCAACCTAACTACGGCATGCAGGGAATGAAATGTTTCAGAGCCCTGAGAGACAGAGCTAGGTCCATCTCATTGTTAAGGGTAGACCAGGCCATGGTAAGAGGCAGTCCCCGCTCTGAAGAGTTTACAATCTAAATAGACGAGACAAAGGAAGCATCATTATCCCCATTTGACAGATGGGGAACTGGGAAACAGAGGGATTAAATGACTTGTCCAAGATGGCCCAGGGAGTCTGTGGCATAGCTGGGATCTAACCCAACTCTCCCAAGTCCCAATCGAGTGTTTTAACTGCAAAACCATCCTTCCTTCCATGCTAGGCTTTCCAGAGAAAGACAGAGAATAGAAACAACCCAGGGTAACCTGCAATTTACAGATCCTTGCTGGCTTCTTCCTACATTATTTTAAGTGACTGGTGTTTGCAATTTATTTGCTCATCCCCTTTGTTTGCGCCTCAGCCTCTCTTTCAGCTGCCTATTCCTGGAATGTGGAAGACAGTGGGAGCCTTCTATTTATTTGCATGTGGAGGCAGAAAGATCACACAAAGCACAAACGCACATTCTCTTCTTAGAAAGAATCCACTCCTCCCCGCCCCAGAGCGTAAAAACTCTGCACAAACGTTTTTTGAATCAGCTGTGTGTATGTTTCAGCAATAAACCCAGCTTGGCAATTTGGACCAAAAATGAGGAGCTGGAAATCTAGAGCCCAACTGGCACATTTTAAAAATATAAGCCTGTTTCCCTTAGAGGCTTTAAATTCAGTCACACCTGACTTTGAGCTGCTTCTCTGGATTTAAATTAAGGCAAACTACACCCCTAAACACTAGCCAGAGGTAAACATGGGATGCACCTTGAAGCAAGAAGGGAAATGCTTCTTTCCCGCTTCTACAATGTCACCAGGTCCACACACACATCAATACGGGCCACCATTGTGGTGCATACTTTTATTATGATCCTGTTTTCTGATTGCAGCACTTTTATATTCCTAGCAGTCCCCTGTCTGCTGAGGCAGATGCCAAATTGCGAGGCAGAGCTAATGCCATCTGTTACAGATGAGACCAGCCCACTGTGTTCCCCCTTACTTAGGCTTTTGTTGTTTGTTTTATTGCACCTCTCAATCTCATGTATAAGAAATGTAGATTAAAAGTCTATATGGAAAACGTAACAGGCACTGAGGAAGAAAATGCCTGAAGGGGATATTTTCCCTGCAATTCCAATAGTGCTCACAGACCTCGTCAGTTTCTCTCTGCCGTCTACTCAGTAGCGGGAGGGCGACTGTACAGGAAGATTACAACTTTAGTCACTCATCGGGTCATGTTCTGAAGAAGATGAAAAGTTGAGCCAGAGGGAGAAAAAAAAGAAAAGATGCATAAAGAGGGACAAAGACTAAAAGAACAAAGAGAACAAAAGTCAGTCAAGATGGAGATAGAGCAGAAAGGAGAGAGGGGACGGGTGACGGCCAAGATTGGAAAGGAAACCAGAGAGCAATGATGGAAATAGAAGAACATGGCGATCCCTGGGTAAATAAATTCAGAGGCCAATGTGAACTGTTGCCCCTCCCATGAAAAACTAACCCCCAAAAAAACAAATGCATGAGGCTGTAAACAGCTGGAAATAAGGACACCGTCCAAGTGCTACCAGCTGTATTTATGGGTAAGTAACTTGACACGATCTGCAGTTGCTATTACACAGAAATAATTGTGGATTAACAGGTCAACCCCTCCCCGCACAACCAAAACCAACCCCCTAGCAATATGTAATTCTCATTATATAGCAGTTGCCTTGCGGGAAGGCAACATAGTTTAAAGATGACGGTAATCTGATGGGCTGGACATGAATCATTTGCTGTTGGATCTTGTCTCCTGAGTCATTTTCTTTATATACGAAACTTTTCAAGGCAAGGTCCTCTGCATCACCAAAGCTAGTATAGCCACTCCAGCAGCAGTAGCCATGAAACCTCTCCTGCTTGGATAGGCCTCCAAAAAGACTAGATTGTTGTCTAATTTGCAGGCGTCACTAATAACTGCATAGGATGGCTGTATAGGAATCCATCCTCACTCAACGAGCCCCAGAGCCAAACCTCAGCACTTGTCCCCTAACAAACTGTAAAGCCAAAAATGCATCAGACATATCACAAGGGGGATGGAGATGCTAGTGCTGAACTGCTATGATTTTTTCTAACGTACTATCTTCACTTTCCTATACGTAAAATTCATTTGGGGGCTGAGGATCAAATCACATGGGTGGGAGGTGGCTAGTGCCAGAGGCAAGGCAAATCACATGGATGGGGTCAGGGAGAGGTGTGTGCCCAAAGTGCATTTCATTCCAGCTATCCTCAGTCTTTACTGGGGGGGTACCTAGCACCCTAAGCATAAGTGGAATCAACCCTGAGGCTGCTCCAACGTAGACCAGGGCTGAGCAGGCTACCCAGAGACTATGGGGAGTGTAGAGATGGCTTATAGCAACTTTGGCCCTCCCCCCGCAGTTCCGCCATCAAGCGCAGTTACAGAGCCTCTGAGAAGCAGGTCTACATCTTTACAAGAGGTTAAGCGCAGTGATCCAGCTTTCAGTTAATTTCACGGTGCATGGCCCCGTTTGATATTATAATGCAGAGAATGCCCTGCGCTAGTTGGCCAGGAGAACTTCATCGGGAAACTCACTTTGTTTAGCAGACTTCACAATCTCATCTCCTTGATCAAGTCTTTCCCTGATGCATAAAGAGATCTTCAACACTATGGAAAATGGTCTTCTAAATCACAAGTGGGCGGAGGAGCCAAGTCAAAGTGTTTCAATTCCAAGGGCACAGAGATTCGGGAATACTATGGAGCATTGTTTCCAGTGAATGGAGTAAGTTTTTCCTCTTTGCCTACAGATCAAGGAAGCGATAAAATATCATAAAGGAGGCTACAGTGTAACATTTTCTTCAGACGTTGGACACAATGAACCAAACTCAGCATTAATTCACTGAGCTACTACAAGAACAAATCCACTAATTCTAGCGGAGCCCCTAGTGACCCAAGCCAAAGACAATGGCATATCCAAGCCCAGACTTTGGCCATGGGCGGCCCCGTATCGTAGGCTGGGGGAGCCTATTCCTCCCAAAACAGCCCGATGTGAACCCGCTGAGGCTCCCTCCTGCTTGTCCTTCCCCCTTGGCCCCAGCCCAGCTGCTTGTCTTCTGGGATGCAGCTGGGGCTGGGACTAGGGCGGCTGCGGCCAGCCTGCAGCCAGGACTTGGGGTGGCTGGGGCCACTTAGTGCTGGGGTGGCCCCGGGCGCTGGAGCCACGCTGTCCACCCTGTGCTTGGGGGCACTGGTCCCCCAGCATTCAGGGGCTGGGAGCCATGCACTGCCCACCTGCCCAGTGCTCTGGGGCTGGAGGCACGTGGGTGGCCTGGGGCTGGGGCGGGAGTGGGGGCTGGTGGCTGTGGGGAAAGGGGGATGGGAGGGGTGGGGTCTCAGGTGGGAGGGGTGGGCCGGGCCAAGTGTTCACCCTCCGCCCATGACTCTGACCCAGGATACCCCAAATCAGCTCTGGCATCCAAAGCAGCGATGCTTTGTGAATGAACTGACCAGATTCTTTGTTGTTGCCTTACAAATATTTTCAGCAGTGATCCCCAAACTGTGGTTCTTAGACTGTGTCTACAGTTGCGGTAGCCTGTAGCGTACAGGCACTGCGTGCCCAGCTAGCAGATGTATAAATAGCCGGGTGGACGGTGAGGCCTGGGTTAGGCAAGTAGAGTATCCTACATGCCTGAACACTGTGGGTGTTCCACGTCCACACTGCTGTTTTTAGCACTGTACCTACACACACTGCAGTGACAAGTGTGAACTCAGCCCACCTGTCACTGTGCCACGTAGCGACACATGTAGTGCCTGTACTCCGCATGCTGCCATAAGTATAGACAGAGCACTGGATGAATCTTTTTTTTTCATTTGTATTTATTTGTATTACAGTAACACCTCTAGGCCCCAAGTGAGAACAAGGACCCATTGTGCTAGGTGCTGTACAGACCTAGAAGAAGACACAGTTCCTGCCCTGAAGAGTTTAAACAATTTAAGTAGATTAGGCAACAGGTGGGAAAGAGGTGAAGTGACTCATCCAAGGTCACAAACAGAGCTGGGACTAGACCTGAAGTCCTGGTGGCTACCAAGCCACTGCCTTATCCCTTGGCCACGCTGACTCTCTGCAAAACGCTACATTGGACTCTTCTGCAGCTCCCATCTTTGATAAGCATTTCTCTCATTCTCAGGAGGGAGACGGAATCCATCCCTGCTGCCACCCCCACTGAGCACCCAGAAAGGCTGGCACTAAGGATCTAACCCGCTCTGGGCTAAATGTTAAAACACTCTAGCTACACTGGTGGCCAAACTATTTTCAGCTCTGGTTGAGCTGGGGCCAAGGGGACCAATGCTTGACGGCCATTCCAAAAAGCCTCAGAGCATGAGGTTTGGACACGGGAGCCGGCCTGAGCCCAGCAGAGCCTGCCAGACCTACTGAAACCACATGAAAGGAAGGGTATTGAAGGCTGGAAGGAGGAAGGAAGCTGCGGGTTTGAGGTGGGGAGAGAAACTGAGAGTTGGAGAGGAAAATGAAGTTGTGGGTGCCAAGAAAGGGAGTCAAGGTCTGGAGCACAGACATCATCCAGAGCTAATGGTACTGTGAGAGGCAGAGGAGATTTTGTAGCAGCTGAGTGGCAGGGAGAGAGGAAGGATAAGATTGTTGGAAAGAAGCTGGTTGGTTAGGTGAGGGGGGAAGGAATAGGGCAGCAAGGCCTAAAGAAAGGCCAGGTAAGCATCTGACTCTCAGATTGATGCCACCTGAGTCATATGATGATGATATTAAAAGCAGTGATGGGACAATCTCAGATGATCCTGCAAGTTTTATGTTTGTTTATGTTTCTGCAGAAGAAGACATCTCACCTGGTGAAAGCAGTGGAGAGAGAGCATGGCCACGAGCCAAGGTGAGATAGCGTGAGCTCACAGGGGGTGGGAGGATACAGCACCACTCTTTCTTTCACCTTGATTTGCTCTGCCCTAACTACAGGACATACAGGATTTGTAGGATAGGTTTAATTAGCAAACGCATTGTTCAAATAGCTGTGGTAGAACTAATCAGCAAATTAGCACCAGCCCAGTTAAAAAGTCCTTCATCTCACCAGTTAATACCAGGCTGCTGCCAGAAATCTCTGTGGGGACTCAGGCCCAGGCAGAATCACGGGCAAGGCAGCTCCCAGGAGTTCTTGGTCGGAATTACTGAAGATGGAAGTGACCCATGCAGGTGAACGAGTGGGAGTTGGAGGAACTCGGCAGCCTACTGCCAGTAACCCCTATTTTAATCTGTGAGCCAATGCAGGCACGCCCTTCCCCCCACCCCCCCAGAACACAGCTGCTTTGCCTACAAACTGCTGGAGAGCTGCCTCGAATGACAGTTTCACTCCACAGTTCCCTCCACCCCCACTAACTTCCCCCATTGGCTTGGGTCAGCTTCCCCACTTGAGGCTGTGCCTTTTGCTAGCACCTTGATGAGCGAACTGGTTTGGACAAGGAAGAGACTGACCGTAGTCTCTACCCAAAATGCTAAACAAGCCTCTTTGGAGATTTGGATGAATTGGGTTAACTTTTTCTTTGTCTTTTGAATTTTCACACTCCTCATCTCTTTAGGACTTTGGCTGGAGGTGGAGGTACAGAAATTCTGAGGGAACTAGGCTGTTCTTCAAGTATTTGTGAACTGCTGGCAAATTAGGAAGCACTGGGAATTTCATGAAAAAGAACCTGAAAAACTCAAACCTGATATCCAGATTAGAGAGGCAGAAAACCTAAAACTAAATTTCCAGCTCTTTCAAGCTTTGCCTATCACTATCAACAATCCCGTATCCTCCAACCCGGAACTCCCACTCAGCTCTGCTGTGCAGAGATAGCCCCAGGAGATTTGAAATGCAGCAGAAGGATCAGATGTGCCTACAACATTGACACTTCCAATCTGCCAGTTAAGAAATCAAAAGTTCTGAAGAAACATCCATTACCCAGCACTGAAGGCAAGAAAAACATTCGGTAACGTGAGACCAACCACTCAACCGCTTGCCATGCCCTGCAGCAGAAATCTCAGAGATGTATCTTAGGGGCAGCAATCTGTTACAGAAAACAACTATCATTGCCTCAAACGTTGCTCAAGTTCAGCAGCACTGAGCTGTTAATCCATGCAGCAAAGTTAGTGCCAGCACCACAGATGTAAAAGATACGGCCCCAGAGCAGCAGAAGGGTTAATTGTGGCTCTGTCTATACAGCCCAAAGAAATGGGTAACAACAGTTATTAAACTTGGTTGCAACTAAAGCATGATTTGATCTGGCCATTTTGAATGGGGCCAACCCATGTTAAAGAAAACATATGCTTTAAGTTCAGGTACAGCCCTTTATACTTCTTTTTTTTTTGGTAAATCGTCTAAGCTAGTCCATTCACATTGTTTATGTTTGTAAAGAAAAATGATGATGCTGAATTAAAGAGATTTGTGGGCTAGACGTCAGTGTTGCTCACTTTAAAGCTAATCTCATAAATCATCGTGTTGGCCTCTTCAAGGAGAACCATTAGCTGGTCTTCAAGATCATGGCCAAAAGTGAACACTGCACTGTAATAGTGGCTGCCAAGATGAGAGAGCGAGGGGTTTAGATCCCTTTATTGTCAGGTCTTAATTAAAACTGATTCCTCCCAAATGTTTCCCGAACCACAAGCAAAAGGCCAATTTTCAGGGTCCCTTTAAAGGAGGGAGGGGGCAGCAGAATAGAGCAGCTTAAACCCTTCATTGAAATCACTAGGTAATTGGGTAACTTTGCCCATGTAGGACAAGGAAGCCAATACTGTGGGTCCTGTCCTGCCCAGGTCCTCACTCGGACGTTGTCAGGACACTGAGCAAGGCGAGCCAGGCTGTGGAGAGTTTGCTCAGGAGCCTCTCCGTAACCCTTGTTGTATGGAGTGCTGCTCTGTGGCAGATGGCTTAAGGCTTCGTATTTAGATCAGCTCATGAAAGGGAGCAAGAGGAGGAACGGGGGAGGACACACCCTGGATCAAAGGTTCGTCACAAACAAGTCCCCAGAGGAGGGTTTAAAGGCAGACAGCGGAGACACGCTCAGCTCTCTGGCTAGTACAGACTCTGCGATACCCAGTGTTCGACACACATCCGCCGCTCCATGGGCAAGGAGTGAGGGCCTGCTCCAGTGCCCATTTAAATCACTGGAAAGACTCCCATTGACTGTAATGGGCTTTGGACTGGGACCCTTAAAGGGTGGTGTCTCAGGGGGTCCCTGCTGTACCTGCTGCATTACAACAGTGGGGTGTGACCACTCAGGACTGTAGTTATGTGGCCGAGATGGCCCTATGAGTCTTTACTGCTTTGAGGGTGGGGGGTCTCTCTCTTAAAACCTGACCCCTAGGTGCTTCCCCACCAACACCATGGGGCTGCAGACTGTTGTTTCTGGGAAGCCATGAGCTAGGCAGGGCATGTGTCACACCTCAGTAAAGCCTGTTGTTACCTCACCGTGGATTCGCGCCATATCTGTTTCCCCGCTCTGAGGCCCTACAATCTAAGTAAGGCAGACTCAGAGCAGGCAGCATGCGCTGGGATGCCCAGGGAAGAGAACGGCTGACATGAGGAAGGGGTTGTTTTTAAATTAGTGTCAAGTATCAGAGGGGTAGCCGTGTTAGTCTGGATCTGTAAAAGCAGCAAAGAATCCTGTGGCACCTTGCATCCGACGAAGTGGGTATTCACCCACGAAAGCTCATGCTGCAAAACGTCTGTTAGTCTATAAGGTGCCACAGGATTCTTTGCTGCTTTTAAATTAGTGACTCACTTCTGCTAGAGATTGCACAGTTTTCCAAGAGTAGAGAGCGCAAGGTTTGGCCCTAAGTGTTTACCCACAGTGGGATCTTTGGGACGGTTATATAATAAAATGAAAAGGAGGAGGAGAACTATATAAAATACTACAGCAAAACTGTGCTGGACCACACATTGCTCTAGTTTTTAGGGAGTAAAAGCTATGCCGTTTGACTCTGGTTTTCGCAGGCTGTTCTGCAGCCTTCCCTTTTAACAGCTGTAGTTCCTAATTCTCCATCTGCTTTCTTTCACCCCACCTCCCTCCACACACCCCTACATCAGCAAAAAATCTCGTTTATTTTGGGGGGGACAGGAGAGGATATTTTCTTAGTCCCTGGCTTGACTGATTTATTACTTTACCCAAATTGTTAAAGAGGTATTTACATAGGAAAGCGTTTGTGTTCAAGTCTACTCCCATGTACCAACACCCCCAAAAGAAAAAGCACACCCCAAGATGCTCCGATACTACAGCGACGGGTGGCAGCAGAAAACCCTACGATAGACTCTATTGCACATTTAACAGGCTGATTCCCTTGTAGCACTCCTGCCATTCCCTGCTTATTCATTTAAGCCTGAATCCCCATTTTGCACAGCATTCCCCATTGAAAATCATCTATATATCTATCAGTCAGCACCAGCCTCATCTCAGCCAGCCCGGAGAACAGTGCGTAGATGAAACAGGAAGCTTAACAACTTTAGCCCGCAGTGAGACCTCTAGTGTTTTTCTTACTCTATGTCCTGGCATAGTTCCTCTAAAGTACAAACACACACAGAGCTCCTATTGTTTGCAGCCCTTCACAAGCCCACTGATCCTAATATGGAATTCAGCAGGAAACCCATGATTTCCTGACACACAGCAAGCTGAAGAAAGAAAGGAAAAACTCCATTAAAAACCTCCAGCTTTCCTCCATGTTAGGAATGAAATGGAAAATGGAGTGGATTTAGCAGGAATCCCTGATTCCTCTGGCCAAGCTGGAGAAGGGGAGAAGAGAATCAACACCTCAGACTGCTGATATTTTTAAAGTCGCAATAAATATCAAGGGCTCTGTGACAGGATGAGTGTTTCCTGACTCAAGCTCACAGGAAAGGACAATCCTTTTTTTTAAATCGATGTATAATTTATTTACCTCAATGCTTCTCTTTACTGATATGGGAATTGTTAGAGGCGGCTGGAACAGCCTGGAAATATTAGTATGATTTCCTGAGGTTGAGAGCCTCCCAAACTCAGGAAGAGTCAGTACAATCGCACTTCATTTTTCCTTCATGTGCACTTGGAAGTCCCGGGACCAGCAGCAGCACCAGCAAGAATGAACTGTAAGGAAGAAGATGACAACAGCACCAACTGCGGCAGCAATAACGTGAAGAAGATGTTGAAGTGCGTGGTGGTTGGGGATGGTGCAGTTGGGAAAACCTGTCTGCTGATGAGTTATGCCAACGATGCCTTCCCGGAGGAGTACGTGCCCACTGTATTTGACCACTATGCAGGTAAGGAAGTACTTTGTAAAAAGTCTAAACAGGTACAGAAAACTCCAAGAGGGAGGCGAAGGGAGATCAAGGAGAATGGGTCAAAGGGGATGTTGGGGTTACTGCTAGCCCAGGGATGTGGTTCAGGCTTGGAAGGCAGCCAGACAGCTTAGAGGGCAGCACATACGAGTGGGGCAATGAAGGATTTGTTAGCAGAGAACTTATTTGTTTTCCATTTTGTTTTTGGCAAATATGCAGAATTAGAAACACAACTTGAATTAACCTCCACTGGGCTTTGAAGGCAGTGGATATAATTCAGCATTTGCATAACTAGTTGCCAGGCTTGTCTGGGGTTTTTGAAGTTCTAAGCTGAACTCTGCCCTCTGCCTGGAGGACTCTAACACACACATTTTGTCAGTCATCTTTTTCCTCGTGGCAAATGATTCAGAAGCTGCAATACTGAAATCCTTTTTATGAATTAATCTTTGAGAAAATCACTGAAATCTCACCCAGTGCTGCCAGAATGAAGCTCACTCTGTTTTACTGGCATTTAGTATTAAGAGTTTTTAATATCAGAGCATGACGATGAGCAAAGCAGCAGTGGTCATTGTTTTAATTCTTAATGATGAACATGCTTGTCTTAGGAAAAAAGAGAACAACCATTCACAGAACATAGCAAAGATCATAGCTGATAATCATTGTATCACAGTGCAAGCTGACACACATATCTTAAGAAGACCACAGTTTAGGTACAGTATTCACAGACCACTTTTACTGAAGCAACTGCTTACAACTTTTTCAGGTGCTTCAAAAGTTAGCATGTGTACTGTGCAACAGGCTGAAAATGCCTTTACTGGTGCTTAAGTTCTCCTAATGCAAGCGTTGGTTGTCCTCATCATGTTACATTACCCATCCTATGATTTTTTTTTTATTTATAAGATCCCTGAAAAAACAGCTTTTATAAATAATGCAAAACTTATCACTGATCTTGCAGCAGTTTTGTTTGTTTTTTATTTTCTGTTTCTCCTCAACTAGATTTTCATGGCATGGCTTATCATAGATTTGGTATTCTGTAATGGGAAAATCTCTGCTTTCACCTTGGCTTCATGTCAGGTTTAGCAGAGGCACGTGGCCAAAAAAAGAAAACCGTGTAAATGCTGAGTTTGATATGTTGCAATGTGAAACCCTTATTTCCCCATGAATGTGTGCAGCTTCAGCTCTAGATGCACATAACAATGTCTTTTCTCCACCACCTCTCCCCATTTATTTTAAATTCCCATTTTTAAAAAGCTGTTTACACAAAACAGAAATAGAAGTAAAAATTTAATCAATATAATGTATGAAACAATATCTTTTCCCATTCAAATGCTGATTTTACAACTGTATTTGCAGAGACTGAAGAATTAGGTTTCTGAGATTATCCCCAGTTATTTTTATTGGAATTCTGAAGCATTCAAAGCAACAAGGAAAAGTGTTTTTTAGGAGAAAGCCCAGAACGCTAAGCAAACAGATTGCTCAGAGTCTTTTGCTAGTAATATACTATTGTGGGACAAACCATCTCTGATTAGCGTGATTAAAAACTAGAGCTAGTCAGAAAATAGAATTTCCATTCCATGGGAAATTCCAACATTTTGAAATCTGTCTTTGTTCCAAATCAGCATGAAAAGTAAAAATGTTGAAATTTTCCATGCAACAGAGAGTCTGAAAAAAAATAATGTGTTTTGATAATATCACAATGCTTCATTTTGATAATGTCAAAATATTATACTAGCAGCGTAGTAACTAGCACAGAACTGGGAACAGCTTAATTGCACAGTTGTCGCTGATGATAGGGTGTGAACCATTGATAGCAGCAGATCACAAATTACACCAACTTGCCCTACCTGCTCTCTAGCCTTTGTATGGGCCACAGATGTGTGGCAGGTTTTCACATCATTGATGCAAATGGAGACAGGCCACAAGGGTGTAGCAAAGGAATTGTGTCAAATTTCAGGGAGCTAAACTCCAATGAGGATTATAATTATCCTATATTTATACAGTGCCTTTTACACTATGGGACCTCAAAGCACTTTGCAAACTGTGGTCCCAGTCCTGCTCCAAGGAAGTCAAAACCAAAACTCAGTTGATTGCAATGAGTACAAGAAAAGACCTTCTATAGATGGCAGTTACTTCACCTAGCACTGAAATGCAGCCACTTCTGGAGCAAAGCATTGCACTGGTTTAACAGTGCAAACAGCTGCATGACACAACTTTTTAGGCCAGTTAATAAATATGTGAATTGGTCCCCTGCATCGATCAGCTGCTATTTTCCCCCCCCCACACAATCTCTAAGAGTGTGAATTTGTAAAATTTCAGGATACATGGCAAGGCCAGCCTTTCCACCAGTACCCATGCTGGATGTTGGGTAGGGCTGTGTAGTAGTGGTGTGGGACTCTGGGGACTGTGTGGGGAGGTTGATTAATTTGTTATATATATGTTCTAACTGGGCTCTTTGATTTGATCTGGGCTAATTGGTGGGGCTGCTTATTTACCAGTGTACTTTTAAAACACTGGCCAAGATGCTCAGAGCATTGGTTGGGTGCTCTTTTATTGTAGAATAATAAAAATCCAAGTCATGTGCTAAAAACTTCACATGCTAGATAAACATCTGGTTTCTAGTGGCAAGCATACAAAAAAAAATCTATCCTAGTGGCAAACAGGACAGCGCAGGCAATAACAATAGATGCCAGTTTCCATAGTTTATAGCAATTTCTGCCAAATCAGTTTTATGCCATCTTTAAAATTCTGATGCTGATCTTCTCTGAGCAATGCTCTCCAAGTCAAAGTGAGTTAAACTGTATCCATCTATGTGATGTTATAAATGTTTACTTAGGACTGAGACTGCACCAAGGCAAAATTCAGTTCAACCACCAGCAGAGCTGGTGGAATATTAACAAGATGACTATGGTTACTCTGATTAGTGGAAGAATGTTAGCTGTATTCGTGCAAATGTTCACAAACCATGAAAGCTTCAGAGATTTTAGTATGAATGTTTATTCCTCCCTAAATTCATATTCAAAAGTGTGTTATTTCCTATTTTTCTATTTTAAAAGTTACTCAAACAGGGACCAAAAACAATACCATGTGCCATAATTAGCCAAACTTCACAAAAAGGTCAAAGTGAATGGTTCATGAAAAACCGTTTGTCTAAACGAGCTAGTGAAAATTTATGAATCAGGAATCCACATGAAGAAAATCAAGCGTTGTAAATCATTTGTTAATGAATATTGTATTCTTAATGAATATTCAGTCATGACTGCAGCCAGGCAAACTAACAGCAATGTATCATGACCAGAGCCATTACTTTCTTCTGTTCACAAATTAGGAGACTAATTGTTTAGAAATGTTTGTAATTTTCAACTGATTGATAATGCTTTATATGGACATGTCTCAGTTGTTGAGTGGCTCCCAAACTATTTGCTTCAACTCTTTATTGTTAGTGGTTAGCTAAGTCAAATGATACTGTTTTTGTCCCCTGACTGAAACTTCTATTACTCCTGGGGGAATTCTGTGCTATTGCCCATGTGCATAATGAATGAGCCCCACATATTTTTAATTTTTTGTGCAGAAAAAAGCTTCTGCCGAAATGTTGTTCCAATTCCGCCTTTTGTCCACCAGAAGGAGTTATAGTGCAAGAACAGCAGCAGCTCCCGGCAGAAAATAACTTCTGCAGTTCTGCCTTTTACCCACTAGAGGGCGCTGTGGCAATTGAACAAAGCAGCAGCTCCCCGACAGCAAGGGAAGAGAAAGAGCTGCCTGCTTTGCAGCAGGCCAGGTCAGGAGATAGGGGCTATGCGGAGACAGACAGTGTGGGGTGCTGGGGGGAGCCAGACAGAGGCTCATAAGGGCTAGTGGGGGAGCTTAGACTGGGTCATGGGCTGAATGGGAATGGAGGCACAGGGCCACAGGGGGGAGGGATGTGCAGGGCCACATGGTGATGGGGAAGGGGGTGCAGAGCTACACAGGGACAGGGGGTGGCTGGGTGGGAGCACAGAGACACATGGAGACCGGGAGGGGATACAGGAACACATAGGGACAGGGGCACAGAGACACATGGGGATGGGGGAAGGGGCACATGTGGACGTGGGGTTCAAGGACACATGGGGGTACAGAAACACATGGGGACAGGGGCAGATATGTCCTCTGAATAGGACATGGGAGAGGCTAGAGGTCAGCCAGGGTCTGCATGGGAGAAGCTCCCTAACAATCCCGCCCCGCCCCCCCCCCAAAAAAACTGTTCCATACTTTTCCCACCCATACCCAACAACCCTCCAAGATCACACCCAGGCTCCTTTCCAGCAATTTACTTCCTTCTCCCTCAGCTCCTCCGTTACCACTGACTCCCCCAAGCCTTTGCACTGCTTCTGTGGGGTGCAGGAAATATGGTTATGTATTGTAATTTAAATGAATTATTACTCAGAGTTCTGTATTAATATGCCTAGTAAGAAATCTATTTCTCAAAACATTTCCTGAATCCTTTTTCATGTCTGTATTGTTACAGACAAACTTGCCGGCAGGTATTTTGAAATAAATGACCAAAAATAATTGAAACTGGTGTGGTTATATTGTATTATTTTGGTAAATAAAATATGCAGAATTTTGCAGAATTTTAAAATATTGTGTGCAGAATTTTTAATTTTTTGGTGCAGAATTCCCCCAGGAGTATTCTATAAACAGGAGGAGGAGAATCAAGAAGACAGCTGCGTGGACATTTCTCATGTGAATCTTCACACCAATGTGTATTCACGAGAAGTTTGTTTCCCATAAACATTCTTGCAAACAAGAGAGAGAAGTCATTCATACAAACATTTGTGATAACTCAGTAGAAAAGGACAAGAATACGACTGACCCAAATTTGTGATTTTACTTGAGGGGGATGTTTCACACACACCCTCTCCCCCTCCAAAAAAAGTTCACCCTGATCTAGGCTACCAGATTTGAGCCCCAGCCTTGAGACAAGAAAGCATTGATCCTTTGTACACCCTCGCCTTTTCAGGTTAATAGTGACAAGCTTAATGTGTTCATTTTGCTGGCAAAAGCCAAAAGGATTTATGTGAGAATCCTGTTTCCCCATCAGCTTTGGGAGGCAAGAGAGTCTGAGAGATTGATCAAAACCACCTCAGGTTTTACAAAACAAAACTCCACTAATGCAGTTTTACAGACTCTTCAGCTCTGGATGTCTTCAATTTGAGGCTGGCTGCCTTTCGGGAGGACATATTCTAGTCAAACACAAATTATTGTGTTCAATACTGGGGTAACTGGGTGAAATTCTATGGCCTGTGTAATACAGGAGGTCGGACTAGATGTTTTAACCCAAAAAAGCCAAAAATGATCACACGGGCAAGATAGGTGTCACCCATGCAAATAAGATCTGCTCATAAGGATTAGAAAACATGCTATATAGTGATAGACTCAAAGAGCTCAACCTAATTAGCTTAACAAAGGGAAGGTTAAGGGGTGACGATCACAATCTATGAATATCTACAAGGGGAACAGAGAGACACAGTGGGTGAGGTAATATCTTTTATTGGACAAACTTCTGTTGGTGAGGGAGACAAACTTTTGAGCTACACTTGAGGAGGAGCTCTGTGTAAGCTTTAAAGCTTGTCTCTCTCACCATCAGAAGTTGGTCCAATAAAAGATACTACCTCACCCACCTTGTCTCTCTAATATCCTGGGATCGACATGGCTACAACACTGCGTACAAGCGAATACAAATTTGACAATGGGCTCTTCAAACTAGCAGAGGAACGGATAACATGATCCGCTGCCTGGAAGTTGAAGCTAAACAAATTCAGACTGGAAATAAGGTGAAATTTTAACAGTGAGAGTAATTAACCATTGGAACAACATACTAAGGTTTTTGGTGGATTCTCCATCACCTGCAATTTTTAAATCAAGACTGGGTGTTTTTTTGAAAGATCTGCTCTAGGAATTATTTTGGGGTTTTATGGCCTGGTTATACAGGAGGTCAAGCTAAATGATCACAATGATTCCTTCTGGCCTTGGAATCCAAGAATTATTCTGTTTCTTCTTCTGGACCACCAATAGATGGCACAGAGCGCACCTTCGCTGTAGAGCCCTAGCCGCTGGCTTACATGTAATGATTGACTACTTGGTCAGAACCCAGGATCTATAGTTTGAGTTAAAGACCTAACTCCCCTAGCTGGTAGCAGACTCGTATCCCTCTGGATCCAAGCACAGAGAGCAACAAGTAATATACTGAGCAGTGAGTTAAACTTAAAGTCTAAATGATGGACATGACAGATATGTATACATAACTCATTCTTATAACAGAATGACCAATTTACAATAGGTGGCAGCACTATTTCCAGAATAGACGCCTCGCTGAAAAAAAAGGGGAAAAAACTTGCCCAGAGCTTCCAAACAACAGAAAACCCTAGCTGTATATAAATCTTTCCATTTCTGCAGGATGTGGTGTGGCCATATTGTACTGAGTCATCAGCATAATGGTTTCTTTGCTGATTAAGTCAATGAAAAATGCTCCCTTGAACTTTCTTCTCATGTGCTGTCCACTTAGGAAGAGTTGCTGCAGATGCCTAGCTGATTGGGACATACAAGTGCCACAGTTTATCATTCTGTTTGTTTCCCTCTGTATACCCCACTACTTTCCTATGTCCTAATATTTCAGTGGCTATAGCCAGGACTAACTAACTAACTAACTAACTACATCATGGAACTGGCAGGGGATGGGGAAGAGAAAATATATTTCCTTAACTTGTCCCATCAAGACAAAGTCATTCAAAATGAAGACTAACACGGCTACCCTGATACTATTCAAAATGAAGGACACCTTTTGTCAAATTATTACTTACCTTTAAAATGTGACAATGCTAGTTATAATATTTGATGTCTACCTTCAAAATGGGTGCTCATTTACCTGAATCCTGGGAGATTGCTGGTTAATAGGCTTCTAACTGAATGAAAGGATCAGGATAAAACCTGGGACTGATTTTTCAAGGATATTCACTTCTTCATTTCCCCCAAAGTCCTGCTTAGGAATCTGGAAGGGACCTTAGATCGCATCTAAATCTTAAGTCCTTTATTAGTTTTGCGCCATACATAGTCATGAATTTAAAACTAAGAGCAAAATCCTGCCATCAACAGATGTTGCTGTTTCTATGCATAGGGGAAGCATTGTACCGTCACAGGGCAAGATGGCTTCAGACAGACTTGGGGACATAGTGCCAAGTGCATCTTGTTTCTCTTTTGCTAAAGATCAGCACGCACCCTCTGCTAGGCCCTACTGCCAACCCCCACGTGTGCTGGGGCTCATGGGGCTAGCAGGCAGAATCTTGAGGTCATGCTGTTTCAGCTGGCACAAGAGTCAGTCTCTAAACTTAGCACCTCCCCAAGCTACCAGTAGAGATTCTGTCCTTTGCTGGGCAGGGGAAGAAGAATCTTCCCTGCAGAGCAATGACTCCTGAAGTACATGACTCCAGCAACGGTCTCTGGGGGGAAAAGGCAGCTGCTGGAAAAAACATCCACCACTGGTGTGGGAGGGAACGTGAGTAAAACCCCTTCCCAAAGAGGATGGGGACACAGCTGTAAAAATTGCCCATCTATGGGGGGAGAGCAACGAGAGTGTTGCTGGAGTGGGAAAAAGTAGCCAGGGGTTGGGGGGGGTTCCTTCTCTTCACAACACAGTCCCAGGACCCTGTCCCTTGCTCCTTAGTCCAGCACCAAACCAACACTGGATCAGATTATTAGAGAAATAAAAGCATAAACCATCAGCATGGATAGAGTCAATACTCAGCCTTTCAGACAGGAAGTTAACACGAATTTGCGCAGGGAAATTGGGCTGATCAGTCCTGCCACGGTGCCGGGAGATGAGCTAGATGACTCATGAGAGTTCCTTTCCAACCCCGGCCATTCTAAGGGGAAAGAAGCAATGTTTTTTATTAAAGACTTTCTGGCAAAGACATTCAGCGGTGACTGCGGAGTAATGATATTAACACTATCAGCTAAAGCTGGGTTTTCGGCAGTCCTTATGGCAAGCAACCCCCGTAGCACAAAGTGGGAAAACATGCACATTCAAGCATGTTGGTCATTTTTATCCTCTGGGAAATGGGACAAAAATACCACTCCTGCCCCCTGCCAAAAAGAGCCTATCTATAATAATATTTCTTTGCTGAGAACAGGCAGTCAAAAAAACCCTCCTAAGGTTGGAAAATGTGTTTTAAGTTCATAAACTGTCTCATGCTCTAGTTTCAAAACAGGCAGTGATCCAGGCGCAAGGAGCAATTTTGTCCTGGAAGGGCAGACCCTCCATGACTTGTGATGTCTTCTTGTTCTGTGTAGTCGTACTCATTCTAGTTCAAAACCTGCTAATCTCACTCAATACGTCATCCTGCAATAGTGCCTCTTAAAATCCAAGATGCTGGTTTTAACCTCGGGGACCAGGTTAGCTGAGACTTCCTGTCTCTGTGAACAATACCACCGCAGTGGTGACTAGCCGAGGTGCATCAGGAAACAAAAAGGGGTGCAGCGCCATGGGACAGATATTCAGAACAGCTGAGGGCCAGCCTTTCAAGTATTCTGCATCCAAAACTGGGACCAGATTTTGAGCTGAGTTCTCACTTATGGAATGTCTATGGTGCAATCCCAGGATGTGATTACAGCTTGAGCAGGCATACCCATGCTAGCTTTAATCTACCTAGCTCAGGCACTGGAGCAGCAAAGCCACGGCAGGATGCATTTCAGTGCAAGCCAGCTCCACGAGTAATTACCCAGGGCTCCGGGCAGGCTTGTACCGCCTGTGCTGAAGCATGCACTGCCGTTGCTTCACTACTCTGGTACCCAGGACCGGCTCCAGGCACCAGCGAAGAAAGCAGGTGCCTGGGGTGGCCAATCGAAAGGGGCAGCATGTCAGTCGGTTGTTGGGGCGGCAGCAGTGGCACTTCGGCGGCAGCTCAATCAGTCTGCTTCAGTCTTCTGCGGCAATTCGGCCGCGGGCCCTTCACTCCGTCTTCCTCGGCAGCATTTCGGCGGTAGCTCAATCGTTTTCCTTTTTTTTTTTCTTTCCCCCCTCGCCACTTGGGGCAGCAAAAAAGCTGGAGCCAGCCTGCTGGTACCTGAGCTAATAGGGATAAAAAACCCATGGCTGGCTGAGCTCAGCTGACTCAGGCTCCCAGGGCTCAGGTTTCAGGGCTGAAAAATCACTGTGTAGATGCTCAGGCTTAGGCTCCAGCCCGAACCTCAATGTCAATTTTTAGCCCTGCAGCCCAAGCCCTGTGAGTCCAAGTCAGTTGACCCAAACCATCTGTGGCCTTGCCCGTGGGTCTTTTATCCCTGTGTAGAGATACCCAAATGCCTACTCAAGCTGCAGGCATGGCCTGTGATTGCACTACAAAGATCCCTTTAGAAACTTAATGAGAGAGAGATTTTCAAAAGAGCTCAGAACATGGTGTACTGACAGTTTTTGAAGATTTGGGCCCAGTTATGACGCTAAACACTTTTGAATACCAGTTCCCATATGACCAGGAAACACTCCATAAACCAACCAGTTAGGTGTTAGACAGACAACCAGTTGGACACCCTCATCCCTAGAGGAGGCTGGCGTGTGTTTTGGTTAGACAATGCAGGCATTCTTCAAAAGATGTAACTTTTCTGATACTGAAGTTTGACTCAGGCATGATATAAACTATCAGTTAAGGGTTCTTTTCTCCGGGGGCTGTTCACTAAAGTTAATGGAAGTTAGAGCACGTATTTAAAATGTTGCGTACTGTATGTAGTCTAATTTTCACAATGGCTATGTGGTGCATTGAATAAATAAAGACAAAGGGTCTGACTTCTGATTTCACACGAGTGTAAATCAGGAGTAACTTCACTATACTCCGAGGAATTATACTGGTGTAAAGCCAGTGTGAGATCAGAATAATACCCACATTCCAGTTTTTAGGGTTCAATTCCAGGGTTTTTGTGGTCATCATATTTATTTATATTTATTTTTAATCACCCAAATGTAGTGATATGAAAACTGTCATCCT
The DNA here is from genome assembly GCF_020497125.1 of Mauremys mutica. Classification (NCBI taxonomy): domain Eukaryota; kingdom Metazoa; phylum Chordata; order Testudines; family Geoemydidae; genus Mauremys; species Mauremys mutica. Next base: position 15,378,196 of record NC_059075.1, read on the forward strand.
GGGTTGCCAGGGAACTGAGCCTGGAATCTATCATGTTAAAAATGCAGGTTAATACTGCTTGACCTGGAAGAGTAACTGTCAGCTAGCAGCGGTAGTTGTGTCCTGTCATCTTATGTGAACCAGCTGCTAGAGCAGGGGTGGGCAAACTTTTTGGCCCAAGGGCCACATCCGGGTGGGAAAATTGTATGCAGGGCCATGAATGTAGGGCTGGGGCAGGGGGTTGGGATGCAGGAGGGGTGTGGGGTGCAGGAAGGGGCTCAGGGCAGGGGGCTGGGGTGCAGGAAGGGTGCAGCAGGGAGCTCAAGGCAGGGACTTAGGGGGCTCAGCACGGGGGTTGGAGTGCAGGGTGCAGGAGGGATTCGGGGTTCGGTCTCTGGCCCAGTGCTGCTTACCTCGAGTGGCTCCGGGGGGCAGCGGCATGCAGAGGGGCTAAGGCAGGCTCCCTGCCTGTCCTGGTCCTGTGCTGCTCCCAGAAGTGGCCAGCATGTCTGGCAGTGACTCCTGGGGGTGAGGTGGGGCGCTGCCAGCGCCTGTGGGTAACACCCCTGAAGCTCCCATTAGCCATGGTTCCCTGTTCCCAGCCAATGGGCACTGCGGGGGACAGGTGCAGTGCCTGCAGGCGAGGGCAGCACATGGAGCCCTCTGCCTCCCCTTCCCCTTCCCCCGGGGCCACAGGGACGTGGTGCCAGCCGCTTCCGGAAGCAGCACAGGACCAGGATGGGCAGGGAGCCTGCCTCAGCCCCGCTGCACCACCGGGCTGGCAATCCTATGGGCCAGACTGAAAACCCTGATGGGCTGGATCTGGCCCACGGGCTGTAGTTTGCCCTCCCCTGTACTAGAGGGCTTCAAGCCTCTTTTCCTAGCATGGGTTACGTACTTCCCCAAGCTGGACAAGCACATCCTGATTGTTTGAGGTCCAAAGCTGTTCAAATCCCTTTGTGGCCAACCGTTTGTAACCACGGATTATCCGTGGGGAATCACACAATGGATTATCCGTGGGGAATAAACCCAGAACCTTCAGTGCTAAGAGGATAAGAACATACTATAGATGGCAGTTAATGAGTTAATTCCTTAGCAAAAGTGGTAGAGGATCATGGGACACGGTTTTAACCCTGAAAACTCTGAGTTCGATCCGCAATGAGGACCAATGGCTGATCATATCTATTCGTCTTAGGCATTTGTTGTGTGCTGATCACCACAGCATGTAGCTTTTAGCCTTGCAAACCACAGTACAGCTCGGGGAGGAATATATTTTGTTGCTGACAAGGGAGCAAGTAAATTTTAGAAGCTCCTAGTCATGATGAACTGTTCCTGCCAATGAATACAGAAAGAAGTGGATAAAACTACAGCTGTGCTCATCCTGAAATATGCCATTAGTCAGCCCGGGTTTGTAACAGACATGACCATTGAGGGATAAGGGTTTGAACTAGGTAGTTGTCATAGAGGAAATCCTTGAAGTGAAGCAATTTGTTACATGTCATAAAATCCCAACTAGAAGAACTATATAGAAGCGAAGGAAGCAGATAATTTCCTTAAAGTATTTCTGTGCAAAGTGCTAAGCTCCTAAGAAATCGGAACAAAGTCATTTATGAAGCACAACAGTTAATTTATCAGGAAGGAGGTATACATTTATTTGCAGGAGATTCAATGAAAATGTGACATATTAATAATTGAGCCATTTATTTTTGTCAAGGCAAGAATTATTAGGTCACAAAGAAGCCTTGTTTTTGTTTGCTTTTCCTGATTTCTCCCTTCCTTCCCTCCCCCCATTCGCTATATTGACTTACGTAAGCATTTAGAGAAATGCACTTTGGGGAATATTCACCCAAGTCCTTTGCACAGATGTATGTTGCTACAGGAAGATAGTGATCCAAATTCTGTTCTCAGCCACACAGGTGCAAGCCCATTATCTAACCCCAGGAGCTTTGTGTCCATCCATATGTTAGTACATATGGACTGAATTGAAAGTGGTAAATCAGCAATGAAAATCAGACTACATCTTCCCACTATGGGGCAGATTGTGCCTGACCATGCCATGGGTATGCAAGGGACAAGTGTGCAAGGAAGAGTCCTGAGGAGCTCCAGGCACAGGGGCTGATGCCTTCTAGTGCCCCATGGGATACAAGACACCCCAAAAGGGTGAGGATGATAAAGAGGAGCTGAACTGGGCACAGAAGGCTGAGCATGCTGCCTCTCCTGAAGTGGTGTATGTAGCAGGGGCAACCTTCCCCTGCACACTTGAGGGTATGTCTACACACTGCAAAGAGAGGTTTGTTCTTAATTCAGATTAGCTATCTCAGGTTAAAATGGAAGTGATGACAATAGCAGTGTGAGTTCTAGCCTATAGGGCAGCCCCTGGAGTTGAACTTGAGCAGCTAACCTATTTTAACTCAGGTTAGCTAACCCAAGTTCAAAAGACACCTTTGTTTGCCTCCCAGATATCCCTCAGAACAGGACAATTCCACAGTAAATGCACAGCCCAGTGGCTAAAGGCAACTATAGGAGAACAATAATGGTATAACTGGACGGTCTGGGTAGTCAAAGTAGTTCAGACAAAAACAAGAACGGATTTCAATCACTGTATAAAACCCAAACTGAAACTCAATCTTGAATTTTATACAGCTGAGCCACTCCTTGGATAGTAAAAAACTCTGGCTAGTAATGTTTTACCCTCTCCTGTGTACCTCTGTTTCAGTTGGAACCAGAAGTGGAAGACCTGAAAATCTCATGAGACTTCCTGCCCTTGCAAAGTTGTCGGCTGGGATTTTCAATGGTGCCTAAGGCACCCAGCTGCCAATAAAATTCAGTGGGAATAAGGCACATAGGTATATTGAGCTTCTTTGATAATTCCCTCCCATACTTCCCATTCCAAAGAGACACGCTTCTGAACTGCTAAACATCCTGAGATTCTTCCATTTATTAGAAAATGAAAACGACATAAACTCTAATAGTAAAATGATTCACTGTGATCAAATTAACCTGCTGCCAACATTATGCCCCTGAAAAATGCAATGTGCAGGTCTATTTGTTCACTGTGTTAACCATGGTCCAAGTACAATGATATAAATTCAGTTTGTTTGGGTCTCTAGCAAAAGTATGGAAGAAAATAAGCAATCATTCCTTCAATAGGGTTATCTGTTTGTTTGTTTTTTTTGTTGTGATGTGAAAGTGGCTAGGATTATCCAGCACCAACACCTAGAGCACACTAGTGCTATTATTTTAAATCACTGTTTTCTTAATTATTACACAACATCATAGTCCTTAAAAATATCTTTACTATTTAATGGGAACATTTTCTAAATGGCTGCTAAATTTGGTCTAGAAATGTTATATAATAATAATAATGCCATAGGGGTAGGCAACCTATGGCACGCATGCCGAAGGCGGCACGCGAGTTGATTTTCAGTGGCACTCGCACTGCCCAGGTCCTGGCCACTGGTCCAGGGGGCTTTGCATTTTAATTTAATTTTAAATGAAGCTTCTTAAATATTTTAAAAACCTTATTTAGTTGACAGACAACAAGAGTTTAGTTCTAGACTTATAGAAAGAGACCTTCTAAAAAGGTTAAAATGTATTACTGGCACGCAAAACCGTAAATTAGAGTGAATAAATAAAGACTCGGCACACCACTTCTGGAAGGTTGCCGACCCTACTATAATATATAATAATAATAATACCCAGCACTTTTCATCAATAGATCTCAAAGTGTTTTACAAAGGTGTTCAGTGTGATGATGTCCATTTTTAACCAAAGGGGAAACAGAGGCACAGGGAAGGAAGTGACTTGCCCAGGGCTACCCAGCAGACTATTGCCAAAGCCAGGAATTGAAACTCGGTCTCCTGAGCCCCCATCCAATGTTCCATCCACTAGATAACACTTCCTCTCCCATGAATACACATGTTGGTCACCTAGTGGTGCCAAGACCACTTAGAGAAAGATTAATGAGTCTGCTCTACAGCCTTAGCTAAGAGTCATACGGCTTTTAGCTCATGCAGTAGAGGCTCATGCATTTAGCTCCAGAGATCCCAGGTTCAACCCTACCCGCCGACAACCGGGGTCTGTCAGTGTTATACTTTACTGAATCAGGGTCATAATTATGAGAGTTCACACTACACAGTTACTTTTGCTACAGTATAAAAATAATTGGATCCATTTATTAAGCATGCCTTGACAGTACATAAGAGATTCTGCAGCTTTCTTCTTAGCCAGATACTTCTAACCACTTTGTATAACAGGTATGCTCCAATTATACTGGGAGCAAAATGGCAATATCATGCCACATTTCAGAAAGTGAGGCGCAGTTGCCATGTTTCTGTTCCAGAGATAAATAAATTGTAGGCACAAGATTTAAAAGGCAGCTTGTTTAAAATACACACCAGTATATTTCGGCGCACAGCTGGATTACGTTGCACCATACTGTCTCTCTTCAGCTAGACCCCTGGCTGTGCTTATTTTAAAATGTATAGCTGTGCTGGGGAATACAGCATGTCCAAATTACCTTCCAGTGGTGAGTTGGAGAGTTAAATGAATTCTCTGTTTCCTTCCAGTACAATTCTCACAGCAGTAATTGCTGGCCCATGCTCTTGCCACCAGTTCAGTGCTGTGTCTGTGCTGAAGTGTTTAACCACAGATGAAATGATGTTGTACTTGTCTCTCTTCAGGATTCATTAAAATAATCCAAACTTTTTTGTTTCCCAAGTATACAGAGGGTAGAACACATCATCCTTCCTTCAGGGATTCGCGTGAATTATTTAGTACGGACACAGGACAATTTGGATCAAAATTTCTTCCAACTGGAAAAAAGTGGTTTTTCTTTGTTTGCTTGCAGAAGATATGCTCCGGTATTTAACTGATGACTTGCACTGAGTCAGGAAACTTCTTTGACTTACTGGTATCAGCAGGTCTCACTTTAAATACTCCAGCGTTTTATTCAGGTATATGTTGCATTTGTAGGTTCAGATAACACAAGCCAGAGTATCATTGGACGAATTGTGGTGAACTGAAAATTTCAGGAGGTAGTGTCGGAGGTCTTAGCAGCTGTACAGAACATTACAAGAGGCCTGTGATGAGCAAAACAAAACCTTTCCTCGGATTTCCATTTTACTTACAGGGTTTGTGTTTAACAAGTGAAGCCCCGGGCCACACTCTCTTCATGCAGCTGAACAATCTGTTAGCATCAGGGAAAGCACAGGCCTGGTCTACACTAGGCGTTTAAACCGGTTTTAGGAGCGTAAAACCGATTTAACGCCACACCCGTCCACACTGAGAGGCCCTTTATATCGGTATAAAGGGCTCTTTAAACCGGTTTCTGTACTCCTCCCTAACGAGAGGAGTAGCGCTAGTATCGGTATTACCATATCGGATTAGGGTTAGTGTGGCCGCAGATCGACGGTATTGGCCTCCGGGTGGTATCCCACAGTGCACCACTGACCGCTCTGGACCGCAATCTGAACTCGGATGCAGTGGCCAGGTAGACAGGAAAAGCCCCGCGAACTTTTGAATATTTCCTGTTTGCCCAGCGTGGAGCTCCGATCAGCACGTGTGGTGATGCAGTTAAAAATCAAAATAAAGAAAGAGCTCCCGCATGGACCATGCGGATGTGATCGCAGTAAGGGCAGGCAAATCTGTTCTATCAGCGCTCCGTTACAGAAGACAAAATTCAAAATCATTTTTAAAAAATCTCCAGACAGACGCCATAGCAGGGGCTCAGCGCACTGCTGCGTGACAAGCGTAACGGAAAGCCAAAGAATCAAATGGACGCTCATGGACTGGAGGACTGAAGCTATCCCACAGTTCCTGCAGTCTCTGAAAAGTATTTGCATTCTTGGCTGAGCTCCAAATGCTTCTAGGGTCAAACACAGTGTCCGCGGTGGGTCAGGGCATAGCTCGGCAATCTACGCACCCCCCCACCTACCCCCAGAAGTGAAAGGGAAAACAATCCTCTCTTGACTCTTTTACATGTCACCCTATCTTTACTGAATGCTGCAGATAGACACGATGCTGCAGCACTCAACACCAACATCCTTGCTCCCCCCCGCCATGGGTGGCTGATGGTACAATAAGACTGATATCCATTGTCATCATCAGCCTATTGGCACATGGGGCAGTGCAAAAGGACTGGTAACCATGCAGACTAGCATCCGTTAGGTCGATCAAGGGTGCCTGCCCCTAATTTTTCCTGGTAGATGGTGCAATATGGCTGGTTACCATCCTCATCATAGCAACAGGGGGCTGAGCTCCATCAGCCCCCACCCTTCATGTGTAAAGAAAAGATTCAGTTGCCCCTGGACTAGGAGTGGGATGCTGGGCTCCTCTCCTACACACTGCTTAATGTCCTGTCTGGACTATCATAGCAGCTGGAGGCTGCCTTCCACTCATTTCTCACTAACAAGTCACTGTGTCATCACACAAGTGGGGGGACAATGCTATGGTAGCCCAGGAAGGCTGGTTGAAGAACAGAATGAACAGGTGGGGTTGTTGCAGGAGCACCCCCTGTGAATAGCATACAGCTCATAATTTCTGCAGGATCTGACACAGAGCAGCTGTGCTCTCTGGTTCTCTGATACAGTGGTTCTCTAGTACACTTGCCCATATTCTAGGCAGGACTGATTCTATTTTTAGATACCAAAAAGGAGGGATTGACTCAGGGAGTCATTCCCAATTTTGGATTTTGCGCCCCTGGCTAAGAGCAGCCAGGGGCACTTATGACAGCAACAGATGGTGCAGTGCAAAAGGACTGGTAACCATGATCATCTTTTTACCAATTTATGGATTGGTAGATGGTACAGTATGGCTGGTAACCATCTCTGCTGTCATACAAAAGCAAAAGCATGCTGCTGTGTAGCGCTGCTGAATCGCCTCTGTCAGCGGCATCTAGTACACATACGGTGACAGTCACAAAAGGCAAAACAGGCTCCATGATTGCCATGCTATGGCATCTGCCAGGGCAATCCAGGGAAAAAAGGCGCGAAATGCTTGTCTGCCGTTGCTTTCCCAGAGGAAGGAGTGACTGACGACATTTACCCAGAACCACCCGCGACAATGATTTTTGCCCCATCAGGCACTGGGATCTCAACCCGGAAATTCCAAGGGGCGGGGGAGGCTGCGGGAACTATGGCATAGCTACGGAATAGCTACCCACAGTGCAATGCTCCAGAAGTCGATGCTAGCCTCGGACCGTGGACGCACACCACCAATTTAATGTCTTTAGTGTGGCCGTGCGCACTCGATTTTATACAATCTGTTTTACAAAACCGGTTTATGCAAATTCGGAATAGTCCCGTAGTGTAGACGTACCCACAGATAGGGTAGCCCTTAGGTCACCCTCTCCTGGTTTCTGCCCAGAAACCTCTCTTTCCACCTTTCGTCAGAGTAACCTAGCTCCTTGTAAGGCTCTGAGCTAACCAGAATCAGCAGCACCTAACTGCTTCAGCTCAGGGAGGCATTCCCTGCACGGACTGTGAAAGCCCCTCCTGGATATAATCTCAGCAGTGTCTTGTCCTCAGGACAGCACTGGAGTGAGTGCAGCAGTGCTGAGGGGCTTCTTCCACTGGTTGCAGAAGGGCTCACACACACTTTCACAGCCACATGCCAGTCGTAGAGGGTTTGTCAGCCATCTTATCTCTCTTTAGGCACAGTGGTGTCAGGCTGCTAGAGCAGCCCCGAACTAGGCTGGGGTGGAGGCAGGAAGAATTGAAACTGAAAGGAGGGTGGGGGATTTGCCCCCTGCTCCCTGAGGTAACCAGCTTGGGCAGTATTGTTCCCTCCCTCCCCCCACACAAAAGCCCAGGCACAGGACTGGAGGCATGGCCTGCTACCTGCAGAGGGATTCAAAATGGAGGCATGGGGTGGTATTCCCGATGAGAGTGTCCCCTTTCACTGAGGTGGTGCATGGGGGAAGTTTTAGAAATCCTCCCCCAGCCTAGGGGGAGCTTACGGTGATGGGATTCCTCTGAGGGTTGGTGGAGTGTGTGTATCCCACTCACCTCTAGTCTGGGATGGGGAGTGTATGGGGAGACCCCTGGAATATCCCCTTCACCTCTGGTCTCTCTACCACCCCTGATCCCTGCAGTCTTACCGCTCCAGAATAACTCTGGCGAGGAGCAGTAGCTGGGGCACCAGGCCAGCAGTGAAGCAGAGTCAGGGTTAGGTGAGGGGTGGGACAGGCCAGGCTCTAGAACCCACGGGTGACGGGAAAGCCAGCGGCTCCTCGCAGCTCAAGCAGGAATTTGCTTGCAACACCCACTTTCAGTAACAACAGCACAGTGGCCTCCTCCCTCCCCCTGCCTGGAGCTCTGCTTCGGTGTGGAAGGACAGAGCATTATAATGCATCAAGCTCCAAATGGATAGAGACAGAATGGACTGCAGGACAGAAGGACACGTGCGGTAGGTGTAGGTGAAGAGACTGGAGAGGAAGAAAAATTGTGTGTGTGATGGGTACATTTCTGTAGGGCTCCAGCACTATAAAATGTACCATTACACATCACTGATTATTTATGAGTTATAGGAGAGACAATGAACTATGTCTGGCTGCAACACTCTAACCAGGCTAAAATTAGCAACCCATCTATGGCTCTGCAATCTGTACACATGTGAGAAAGCACCATTCTTAAGTGCATGTAGACAGGAACAATTGAACATGAGCATGCAGCGTGACACTGATGCCAGAAATGCCAACACTACGCTGAGACAAGCTGTAGAAAAAGAGTAATCATATAGGACCAGGTAGCAATTATTCCACTCTATACAGCATTTGGAGCAGAGCAAGCAGCTCTGCATTCCAAAAATGATCACATTAAAGTGGACAGTATCCAAAGACAAAAATAATGCCAGGTTCAAAAACAAAAAGGAAGTTAATAGAAATTAATTTCTCCAGACTAGAAAAAACAAACCAACAATAAGGTAAGAGTCTAAAAGTACCTACAAGGAATAAACAAGTAGGACGTTTGGAGGCAAAGGAGTTATCAGGAGTTCAGGCAAGCAGAAGAAAATACAATGGCCTAAAATTAAGAACATTTTTTTTTAGAAGTATGGTATAGACCAACCAAAAAGCTGAGTAAACTGCCATAGGCGGTTTTTATGACATTTATGATTGCAAGTACTGTATTCAGGGTAAGACTAGGCAGAAAACCAGTGGGGCTGCTGTAGAAATCTATGAATGCTGCCCTGTGTTGATTCAAGGGAGGGGTGGTAGAAGTGACCAAGAGCTCTCAGCCCTGGTCTACACTGGGGGCGGGATTGATCTAAGTTATGCAACTTCAGCTACATGAACAACATAGCTGAAGTCGATGTACTTAGAGCAACTTATCGTGGTGTCTTCACCATGGTGAGTTGACTGCCGCTCCCCCGTCGACTTTGCTTGCGCCTCTCACAGAGCTGGAATACAGGGGTCGACGGGAGAGGGCTCAGGGGTCGATTTATCGCGTCTAGACTAGACATGATAAATCAATCCCTGCTGGATCAATCGCTGCCCACCAATCTGGGGGGTAACATAGACATACCCTCATATTTCTAATCCATGACACTATACATTTTTGTCCCTGATGCATCTGTCTTGATGAATAAGAGCTTCCAACAGTATGAAAAAAAAAAAGTGCAACACCCAAGACACATTGGGATGTTGAATTATCTTGTTCTTTGGAAGACTTAGAAAATATCCTCCATTTTGTCACCCTGCACTGGAATTATGTGAAAGGATCAAGTAGGAAACTGAACCTTGGATAGCCCATTTGTTGTTATAGCTTATATTTTTTATAATTGGAGATATACCAATCTCCTAGAACTGGAAGGGACCTCTAGTCCAGCCCCCTGCCTTCACTAGCAGGACCAATTTTTGCCCCAGATCCCTAAATGGCCTCCTCAAGGATTGAACTCACAACCCTGGGTTTAGCAGGCCAATGCTCAAACCACTGAGCTATCCCTCCCCCTGTTCTGGTTTTGAGCTTTAAGGCATTTAATATTATAACAGCGAGCTCCCTGTTTTCTAGTTGATATTTTTGATGCCTGTAGGCTATTGAGCTGTAATAGTCAAAATACACACAAAATCGTTCCATGGGGAAAAAAATGCTTCCCACAGGGGCAAGATTTAATTATCTATGGTTCACCCAGCTCTCTCATAAAACAAACAAAAGCATGTATCTTGCTTTATAATGTAAGTAATATCTATAACCAGCATTTTAATTGGATTCTCATTATTCTCTGGGTGTGTACGTATATGCACAAGATACAAGATTTGAAATGTTGGACTCTATTTCCCAATATGTGCACATGGATCAGTGAAGATGCTACCACCAAGTGGAAATGCCGCGCAAAGAGCCATATCCTGACAATGTTACTCATTCTGAGTAGTACCTCGCTTCCCTGCGAGGAAAGTGCTATTCACAATGAATAATACTATTAGAACTTGGCCCAGAGACATCATTTTAGGCTTTGGCTGGATCACTCAGCCGTGGTCTGCCCGCTCACCCTCTTGCTGCAGTGATCTGTAGAGACTGAGGACAAAAAGGTTGTTTCTAAACACTGCTGTGGATAATACTGTATTTTATGATATGTAAAAGAGCCATGATACAAAAAAAAATGGGATGAAAGTGCTTCTTATTAATAGCACATTTATCCATATCACTACACCGTAACAGTATAATTATACATTTAAACAGATACTCTGTCTTTATAAAATCCCTAGAATCACTTCACAGCTATTCAAAGCAGTAGTTAAATAAAACTAGGAATATAGCCTACGTGTTTTATTACATTGTCTACCTCTGCCTCCTCTTTTGTATTTCCGTCTCTCCTCCTCCTCCTCCCCACTCAGTTTCAGAACTGAACCAGCATAAAACATCATCTGCTATCCCACTCCCACTGGTGAAATTCAGGAGTAATTCCGCCAAACTCGATGGAGTAAAACCTGAGTAAGTGAGATCAGAATCAGGCTCTATAACTTTAGAGTATCACAGTAAGAGTAAGAGAACTGGTCAGTCTGGTGTGTGGCCGCCATTTGATTCTTGAATAACAACAGGTGTAGAAATTACATGTGATCTGATAAAATGTTGCTAATGGGGACATTGAATATGCAGAATTAATGCCGACCATAAGCAAGTGTCTTGAAATCTGCAAAGTCCCTCTAAAAATGTATGCAATACAAGGATTCATTCAGCTGATGAATTATTGGCCCAAATTATTGGCCCAGAAGCCAGTGTCAAATCTCCCCTCAATGGGAGAAGAATCAGGCCCATGCTTGTACAGCCAGCGGTGGTAAAAATGGGAATCCATATTTTCACAAGACACAAGGGCTCTTTATAAAATTAGGAAGCTGAATCATCTATCAACACATTTGCGTTCTGGGAATTGCCCTCCCCCTGCTGTCTGTCATTTTGCTGTTTCCTAATGCCTTACCTTAAGCTGTGAGGTCAGGCTGAATGGCATCTTCAGGAAGGTAATTTCCATCCATCAGTTGAGTGCATCAGCAAAGCAGCAATAAAGCCAGTGCTGCATTATCCAGAGAATGTATTACTTGCGAAATGCACTCAGCCTGAGTTGGTCTGGCCTTCCACATTTAATGTGGAAGTGATTTCTACTTGGCACAGATTTTGTAGCCACACCATTGGGCTGGTCCCTCAGATGTTTCCTGAGTGATATTCAAACCCCAGCAGACTCCCATTTAAGAGCGTAATTGATCTAATCATGTGCCTGTCATTGTCTAATCATCTTTTTTTTGCAGGTGGGGCTAGCTTGTGACTTGAGCTACTCACCTATACAGGGGTCACAGAGAATAAGAACCACCCCCTTTATAACCTGTGTGGGCAGCCCAGACCAGGGTCCAGGCATATAGGACTAAGGAGGTGCTGCACACCCTTTTCCTCCCTCCCTCTCTCTCTGCAGTAGGGTGGGCGGAAATGGGCAGAGGCTTGGCTCTACTTTTCTACTTGTTGCCCAGCACAATTGAGATGGCTCTGGGAAGCAGGGGGTGTCATAATTTTTCATTTGTAATTTCTACTCCCAGGTAGTACAGAGGAAGCAGGGGAAGAACTGTATCCTGGGCTACTCCTGGGGTGTAATTTACACACCTCTCCTTACTTAAAGCTGTGCCTAAAGCTACAACCTAGCCCTTAGCGTTCTCTACTTCTAGATGGAACATCACTTCAGTGTCTGGGGCTTTCATTGTAGCAAAACAGGCATGTAAACTATTTTACACCTTATAGTCAATGGAACAAAGACTACAATAGCTAAGAGCTAAATCTGAGGGGGAGGAAAGGGAGAAAGACTGTGATTTCAGTGCTTTGTCCCTCATCACAGAGCATTCTCAGAACACCTTCTGCCCTCTATTTGAAAAGTACATGCAGATTTCCCTCTTCTAGGAGATCTGGAAGAGCAGTGCATATTGGCACCAGTTGGGCATGCCAACTAATTATTTCTTGAAACACCAAGGAAGGAAATTTTATTTACAATATGGCCTTGCAAAGCCATCCAATGGCTGGTTTCCAGTTTTGATAAGTATGTGTTTTAAATTAGGTTGTGCTTTGATAAAAAAAATTTAAAACACCCACTGGCTGAAAACACAAAAGAGATTCCACTTCATAAAGATAAGTAGCCAATCGAGTGCCAGCCCCTTCACCAAAATGATGGAAAATTTTCAAAGAATACTGAGAGAGCACCGAGATACTTGTCACAAGGCTGTTGCTACTATAACTCACGTTGATTCCTGGTGGATTATGGGTTGAGGGCTGTTCTTGGTAACGCTGGCACTGGAATTTCAATAAAGGTCTTAACATTTCATTAAGTAAAGTCCATTAGGAAAATTAATATGGATGCAAGACAACCATAGTAACTTTTTATCAAAACTGCATTTCTCAACTTGCATGCAGGCTCTGTCCAGAAAACACAATACAGGCCTGAAAGTTGGGCACAATAGAGCCATTCTTCTAGGAGTATTCTATTTCACTTAGTAGAGACACTGGCTTGGTTTAATGCAGAGAACATTTTGTAAAGTTCAGCCTCCCTGTCAGCAAATGGAGTTTCCACCATGCTCCAGACGGAGTATATGCACATATTGGATATGGCCCAAACTCGCCTCTTGCCTGGGGTTTACCTCTATTGTTTACTTAAACAAAAAGTCCACTAAACAATCCTCAGTCTAAGATTTCTCCGGAGCTCAGTTGTTCCTGGGGGTTTCCCCTGCAGGAGCTCTCTGTCCCTGCCCCTATTTTCTTCTGCCCCTTAACAGACAATCCAACCCCTCTTATATTCTGGACCAGCACTAGAAGAGCCCCCTTGCCAGCATGAGTCGACATCTTTATGCACAGGCCTTGTGTTAGCACAGGTGAATTTCCTATAACCTTATACTGAGTGTTATAAAAATATAACAACTGGGTGTTGGATCATGTCAGTGATCTAATTTATCACATCTCCAAACCTGGGCTCAAATCTGGATGTAAATGGACTGCCTAGAGAGACAATTTGCATATATCCACAGAACTAGTATTAACTAATCTGAGGTGTACAATTAAAGGGAGAGAAGCTGCTGTAATTTATTAGCAAGCTAGAGCTTCACGGAATCATTTCAGATTATTTGATTAGTTTCAATAACATTGATTTAAACTTTCTGACGAGGTTTATTGGTTTGCTCTTGTATGGAAAATGGCAGTTCTTAATCCTTCTGTGTTAAATTAGTTTCTTGCACAACACTTTCTGATCTCTACCATTTCCTAAATCCCAGATTGTGATACCCTTACTCCTGCTGAATAGGGTCTTAATCTGCAAGTTATCCTGTTGAAAGCAATGGGGCTAATCAAGGTACTACGGACATGAGCAAAAAGCGCAGAGCTTAGCCTTAAGGCATGAGCCACCAAGTATGTCACTGCAGTTAAGGAAGGAGAGGTAAGGCATTTCCTTACTCTATACACAGGCAACCAGCTTCACTGGGCCTCTGCATACAGGGTGTCTGCTGTGGGGCCTGTACTTCCTGTCCTGAACAGCTGGAGGAGAGTGGGCGGAGCCTTGGCTACACTATCCAACATTGCAGACAGTGAAGCTGAGCTGACATGGAGAGGGAAGTGAGCTGCATCATCTATAGGGCTGGAGCAAGGGGGAGATACTGGCTGAATTGAGTCTACACTGCAGTATAAGACTAGAGTTCGAACTCAGGCTCAAGCCTAATTCCCCTTTCCAGCTACACACAAATCGTGCTAATCCAGGGCTCAGATCCCAGTATCCCACAAGCGTGGAGAGTCAGAGCCTGAGTGAAGCCAGGACCTAGGGTTCAAGCCTTATTGCTTTGCAATGTAGAGACAGCCCCACTGGACTTGTGCTCTTCGAGTCCACCAGAAGTATCCCACAATCCCACAGGCTGACTTTCATTGTCCTCTGGACAATCAAGGTTGGTGGACAGTCAAGTTTTCCCACGCTCCTCCACGAACAAACAGCTAGAGCAGACACATTTTAGGAGTGTGCTAGGAAGTCTGGGATATGGTTTGTTGGACTTGGGTCTGCGTACTGCAGTGTGGATGCTGGAGACTCGAGTTCAGGCCCATGTTAGAAAATTCTTAACCTAGGGTTGACAATCAGTATAGATGCCCAGGCAGGGTCTGCTGACTTGAGTTCCACTAACCCTAGGCTGACACCCTATGAGGGTATGTCTACACTGCAGTTGGACACCCATGGCTAGCCCATGCCAGCAAGCTCAGGCTGCAGAGTTGATTAATTACAGTGTAGGCATTGGGCTGCTGCCGGACATCTGGAACCTTCCCACCTTGCGAGGTCCTAGAGCCCGGGCTCCAGCTTGAGCCCGAACATCTACACTGCAATTAAACAGCCCATTAGCCCGAGCCCTGCGAGCCCAAATCAGCTGGCACAGGCCCACCGCAGGTTTTTAATTGCAGTGTAGACATACCCTGAGTCACAATTCAGTCCACAGCCTGCTCCTCGGGCAACTACAGTTTGTGGTAGCTCCATAGTCTAATCTTGGTGCTTGAGTGAAGTCGTCAGGATTACTCCTTATAAGAGGTGAAAATGTAACAAACTAACTGCTATACTGGAGCACAATAAGGTGGGGAGGAAAGATTTTAATATCATACTTTAATAGCTTAGAGTTCGAATGGAAAAGAGAGATTCAAAGTCTATTCAAGATTTGTCACTGAAACATGGCCCAATGAGGGCGGGTGTCTCGTGCTCCAATGGAAGCAAAGTTTTAAAGGAAAGAGCGAAGACATTCAAAGAATCAGAATCTCATTTGTGTTCATATCACTTACGAGAGGCAAAGCCATGGGGCTGAATGGGCCAACACCCAATAATCCAAGGAGTTTATTCATTCTCCCATTACAGGGTTCAAGTAACCTTTACTTCAATAGGAGCCAGTAGCATCCTGCAGCAGGACAACCGAGGTCCCATAAAGATGCCTAAAAAGAGTAATAGTCCAAAACTGAGACTTGTCATTGCTTCTGACAACAGTGGTGGGATTTTTATTGATTTATTAGGGGCCAGAACGCAGTGAGCAGAAAGGGGTGAAGTAGTGAAAATAGATTCCAAAAGCATTCATTGCTACACAGCACAGTAATGACTGAGATTCTCACGCACGGCGTAGAAGGCCCTGACCTTCAACAACCCTGAAGACGTTTTGGAAAAGTACTCTTTGCTCTACCCACCTGTTCTGCATACATCATTTGTAGACGCTCACGGGGATTCTTTGCCAGCGTGATGTTCCCTGGAATGTTTCTAGCCCTTGGTCTGCCTAAGAGAGAAAGAGGTGGTAATTTTTCACTGTGACTTTCTAGGAGCTACTGGTGCTGCTTTTATTGGAATGTTTCCACCCAGTTCCCATGACTTCAGGCAGAAATACTGAGATGTCAATAGAACAGAAGTCGGAATATACAACTCTAGCAACTTTTAACAAGGACTTCAGTTATAACTGAGGCCTGGTCCACACTAAAAAGGGGGTTCGAATTAGGGTACGCAAATTCAGCTACGTGAATAGCATAGCTGAATTCGAAGTACCCTAATTCGAACTACTCACCCGTCCAGACGCGGCGGGGTCGAACTCCGCGGCTCCAAGGTCGACTCCGCCACCGCCGTTTGCAGTGGTGGAGTACCGGAGTCGACCGCGGCGCTTCCGGAGTTCGAACTATCGCGTCTAGATCAGACGCGATAGTTCGAACTCCGAGATGTCAAACTCACCGCGTCGACCCGGACGGTAAGTGTGGACTAGCCCTGAGTGAAATTCATGAATCAGGTTAACAGAATGTCATGTTAAAAGTTTTGCTGTGGTGTCCAATTTTGCACTCCCAAAATTTCAGTTAATACATGCAACAGGGTGGTCTGCCCCTTTATGAGCCGGGGTGCAGGTTGAGAAGGGCAGAGAGCAGCCCCAGGAATTTCTGCATGTTTCCATGCAAAGCCCATCTTTGCTCAGTTTGATATCTACTGAGTTGAAGTCATTGAAGCTGTATGAATAACTGTGAGCAGAATTAGAACCTTGGTGATTAGAAGCAGTGCAAATGATGTTTACTAAGGTGTAAGAGTATTAATGCTTTAGTGATTTAAACAGCATTTACATTCCAATTAATCTAACCATGTAATATTAAGGATCCCTCTAACATTATGACATGAGCGGAGATTGGCACTTTAGGAACACATTAAATGTCCATTTATAAAAGATTGAATAATTATACAATTAATAGATGCAGCTGCAATCTGTGATTTCCCCTTATGAAGGATGTGGGTAAAGTCTTTTATAAATACATTCTTAGAAGATAATATCAAAGCAAGCTCAGAAAGTATATTACAGCAAGGACCTATTGTTAAAACCATCTATGTGGTTGTGAATGTATCGTTTTAAACCCTAGGCAACATGCTGCAAAAAAGGGGAGGCAACATTTTCAAAAGTGACAAGTGATTTGGGGCACCTTTATTTTTGGGAGCCCAACTTGAGACAAGTTAAAGGGGCCAGATTTTTAGAAAGTGCTTAGCACCCACCCTCTGAAACTCAAGCCCCTTTAAGGTTTCTCAAAGTACACTCCCAAAACATGGAACCACCCCAATTCACCAGTTGCTTTTGAAAAAAAATTTGGCCAAAGAACATTATTAAATAATAACCAGAGGGTGGGTTTTCAAAAGTGACTAAGTGACTTAGGAGCACAAATCCCATTCACAGTCAGTGTATTTGTGCTCTTAAATCATTTAGATGCTTTTGAAAATCCTCCCCTGAAGCCCCAATGCAGCAAAGCTTGTAAACACATGCCTAACTTTAAGTATTGTAGCCAAAGGCGATCTGTATGAATGAAATGATCTGCCCGCACAGATTCAAAAATGTTTATCATGAAATTAACATGAAATTTTTACTTAGTGGACCCATCCTTATTGATGTCAGCATTGACACGTGAATCTTCCCACAGTCTTATGGCAAGTGGCATTTAAATGGAAAAAACTCCTTTTATAGCACCTGCAGCATCAGTCTGGGATCCATGAAACAGCAAAAGTTTCAATATAACATCACATCATGCATTTTATATTTTGATAAAAGTTACCTGTGCACTGACTTGTGCTAGGAATCACAGAATCATAGAATAGAATAATAGAATATCAGGGTTGGAAGGGACCTCAGGAGGTCATCTAGTCCAACCCCTGCTCAAAGCAGGACCAATTCCCAACTAAATCATCCCAGCCAGGGCTTTGTCAAGCCTGACCTTAAAAACCTCTAAGGAAGGAGATTCCACCACCTCCATAGGTAACCCATTCCAGTGCTTCACCACCTTCCTAGTGAAATAGTTTTTCCTAATATCCAACCTAAACCTCCCCCACTGCAACTTGAGACCATTACTCCTTGTTCTGTCATCGGCTACCACTGAGAACAGTCCAGATCCATCCTCTTTGGAACTCCCTTTCAGGTAGCTGAAATCCCCCCTCATTCGTCTTTTCTGCAGACCAAATAATCCCAGTTCCTCAGCCTCTCCTCCTAAGTCATGTGCTCCATCCCCTAATCATTTTTGTTGCCCTCCGCTGGACTCTTTCCAATTTATCCACATCTTTCTTGTAGTGTGGGGCCCAAAACTGGACACAGTACTCCAGATGAGGCCTCACCAATGTCAAATAGAGGGGAACAATCATGTCCCTCAATCTGCTGGCAATGCCCCTACTTATACAGCCCAAAATGCCATTAGCTTCTTGGCAACAAGGGCACACTGTCGACTCATATCCAGCTTCTCATCCACTGTAACCCCTAGGTCCTTTTCTGCAGGACTGCTGCCTAGCCCCTCGGACTCTAATCTGTAGCAGTGCATGGGATTCTTCCGCCCTAAGTGCAGGACTCTGCACTTGTCCTTGTTGAACCTCATCAGGTTTCTTTTGGCCCAATCCTCTAATTTGTCTAGGTCCCTCTGTATCCTATCCCTACCCTCCAGCGTATCTACCACTCCTCCCAGTTTAGTGTCATCTGCAAACTTGCTGAGGGTGCAGTCCACACCATCCTCCAGATCATTAATGAAGATATTGAACAAAACCAGCCCCAGGACCAACTCTTGGGGTACTCCGCTTGATACCGGCTGCCAACAAGACATGGAGCCATTGATCACTACCCATTGAGCCCGAAGATCTAGCCAGCTTTCTATCCACCTTATAGTCCAATCATCCAGCCCATACTTCTTTAACTTGCCAGCAACAATACTGTGGGAGACTGTATCAAAAGCTTTGCTAAAGTCAAGGAATAACATGTCCACTGCTTTGCCCTCATCCACAGAGTCAGTTATCTCATCATAGAAGGCAATTAGGTTAGTCAGGCATGACTTGCCCTTGGTAAATCCATGCTGACTGTTCCTGATCACTTTCCTCTCCTCTAAGTGCTTCAGAATTGATTCCTTGAGGACCTGCTTCATGATTTTTCCAGGGACTGAGGTGAGGCTGACTGGCCTGTAGGAAGGAAGGAATCTTCTCACATACACATAGTTGCCTTGTCTTTTTCTTTTAATTCTGTTGTCAGCATGATGTCAGCTATTGGCAGGTTAGTGTATATAAAAACACCCATTTTATTATGCTTATGCCTATAGGAATAATTTGCAGCTGGGCTGGACTGGGATTGCATCTGTAATCTATGTCACCAAAGTATATAATACATCTCCCACTTAGGACCAAAGGGAGCTGCTCATTCCTCATAAGACCTGCATCAAAGAAATTGCATAAAGAACCACTGAGAGTTGAGTTTGTTGAAAATGGCCTTTTTTCTAAATGAAATTTTGTCACAGGAAATTTTCATCTGAATCACAATTTTTAATGCAACCCCAAAAAGGATTTTTCCCCCCAGTTTTCATTGACAACTGAAAACTTGCGTCTTTCAGCAAAAATATTCTGCTTGGCCTTTTTCATCCAAAAGAGAAAAATTACTTTTGGACTCCAAAAAATTCCTCACAAGAAACAGACTTTTTTTTTTTAAACCATCTCTGTCTCTGGGCAGTTAGACAATATTCCTCGCCCCTGCTCTCCTGCCAAATCCTAAAGAAGTCAATCAGAGCTGCATGAGCACAGGGGTCTGCCTAGGGGAAGTCAATGCCACAAGCAGGGCCTTATTCTGCATTCATTAACATGCCTGTAGAGGCAGGAGGGCATAAAACATCTTCTGTGAAATACGGTCCTTCGCTGGGGCTTGTAGAGAGTTTGAGCCAAGACTTTCAGAAGTGACTAGTGATTTCAGGTGCCTCCATTTTTAGGAATCTAATTTGAGACTCCTTAAAGGAGCCTGATGTTGAGAGGGCAGGTGCTCCCTGCACTGTCTGAAAATCAGGCCCTTTTTGAGGTGTCACAAGCTGGACTCCCAAAAATGAAGACACTCTAAAGTATTAGTTGGTTTTGAAAATCTGAGCCAGGATCAGAAGTGTCTCGTCCCCTTTTTCCTCTTTTAAATTATTATTGTTATTTATTATTTATTTCTGGTAGTGCCCACAAAGTACTAAGTTCTTCCAAACAGAGAAGGCTCCAACCCTGCCTGGAGGAGCTCACAGTTTTGAGGGCCAATCCTACAAACACTTGTGGCACATGCATTACACATAAGCAGTGCCATTTGCTTTTAGGAAACTATCCAGTAGCTTGATCTTACACCTTTTGAAGTCAATGTCAAAGTCCTATTGACTTCAATGAGACCCCAAGTAAATAAGGTTATGCATGTGCTTAAGTGTTCGCAGCATCAGGACTTAGGTTTCCATTTTTTAAAAAATATATATAAATCATTAACACATGCTCACATTGTTTGTAATTGTATGCTTCAGTTGTACCTTATAACATTCAATACTACTATACATCACAACAACATTTCTTTTCTATAACAAATATCATGTAAACTCTGTCAAAGTGAACCCAGGTAAAAGTCAAATATTTGTGGAAATATTTTTCCAGCATTCACCCAGTTCTGCGGAAGACAAACAGTTCAGAGACTAGGGCAGGTAGGGGATGGATGGATTTCAAAAGAGATTGCACAAAGTAGGCTATATTAGATAAGCAATAAGCATATTAACAGCCTCTGTATGATGCCTTCTCTTGCTATAGTACACAACACAGCTAGCCAGGCAACTACTCAGAGCAATTCAATTATGAGCTATGTGTCCAATAGCTAATCTGACCTACTTAATGTACCTGTAGTGTTTTAAATAGCACTATGTTAAAGCACACTTTAGTGCACACCAGCAGGGTCTACACACACCAATTAATGTGCAACATTGACATGTGCTTTAGAAATCACACCCATGTACAGTGCATTACCGCACTGTGTAGACAAGCCCTAATGTGTTGCTATATCATAGACATTGCCTAATCATCATAATATGAGTTTTACCAATCCCTGTGCAGGAGACCCCTTCTGTTCACCCCCAAATACAAGTCAACAATCTTTAAAAACAAAATGAACTAGTGGCTGGATTGCTGAGATGTAAATGTGCACTATGCAGATGATTGCTGAATTATGAACTTCTCTATGACTTCTACATATACTTAGTCTTGTTTCATTGCAGGAGGATGGGCTGAATGACCTCTTGAGGTCCCTTCCAGTCCTACATCTCTGTGATTCTATGCTTCTATGATGATTAGAAAATGAGCCTGGTGTTGACTCAAGCAAAGTGATACTTTGCCTCTTATTTTATGCACATGAAGAGATGCAATTTTTAAGAAGAATCAAATTTTATTTCCATCAGCTCATGCCATGGCATGCACAAGGGGGGCAAACAGGGACACGGGGCCCCCCGATCGGGGGGGCAGAGAATTCCTCCAGGGCCAGTGAGCTCCTCCAGCTCGTTCAGGGTGGGAGATGACAGCTCCTCTGGCCCTGGGGCTGCGAGGGCGAGATCCAACTCCTCCAGCTGCCAGGAGAGAGCGAGCTCCACTGCCACAGGGTGCGAGGGAGAGCCATGCGGGGTGGGGGGGGAGGAGGCAGCTTCTCCAACCACGGGGGGCACAGAAAATGCCCCTCCAAAAGCAGCCAACTTTTTATTCCTATGCATGCCACTGGCTCATTCCCACTCCTACTGTAAAAGACTGACTCCCATGCAGGAAGTCTCTCACCAAGAGGGAATGGTGCAGGACAGAGAGGTGTGAAGCTGACTAAGAACATTAATGCTAATGACAACAGCACATGGAATTTAAAGGGGGAAAATGAGCCTCCAGCATTCTAGGAGAAACCTCTTCAGCAGGATTTATCATGTCGTTCCTAGTAGTAATTGAGGGACACTTTTGAACTGGTAATGACCCAAGTGGACAGCTCCTGCCACGTGCCTTATTCCTCAGCATGAGCATAAACTTGGTACATCTGAGCGAATGCTCCAGGGGTGTGTCTGGGGTTTGGACTGGCTTCTATCACTGGCTAACAGAAAGTTGAACTCTCCTTAAAGTCACAGTGTGGTAAAACTCCCTGAAGCACACAACAGTAAAAAAAGGGAGTGTGAACTCCACTTACAGAAATGACTGGCCTCCAGCCCTTTATCACAGTTTGCACAGGGACACTTCACTGAGCTGATTAATCCCTAAGTAGCTATCCTTCTCTAGATTCCCTGCAGGCACACACTTCACATCCAGTTGTGTACACTCGGTCAAGTAAAAGACATTTATTCTGACTCCCTGACCTGTGGAGCTGGGTAATGTTCTAATGCACTGTACTAGAGCCAGGCTGTAATTTTACAGGATTCAGGGGAAAGGGTGTGAAGGCAGAAAAAAGACAAGGTATTTAATAAAATAATAACTAGGACTTAGTAACAATGTTGCTTGTGCCTGCCACCACACGTACTTAACATCTATGTATAACATTAAGGGAGGTCATGAGAAAACCAGGGCTGTGATCCCAGCCATATGCAGTTCTCTATATCCTTTTCATTGGGTGCAGCCAGCCCTGGCTCCCAGATTTCTCAGTGCCTGAAGGAAATTGGAGTCTGGATGAAAAACAGCTGGCTCAGATTAAACTTTGAAAAGACTGAAGTGTTGCTAGTTGGAAGAGAGAAGTGTTTGGATACCACCCTTCCATGCTCAGCTGAGGACATCTGAACACCACTCGTTAAGTTTGACAACTATGTCCTGCTAGACTCATCACTGAACCCCTGGCCAATTAAACAGCCATCACCAAAAGTGCCTTCCTTCCACCTCTGGCTAGCAAGAAAACTCCTCTATCCATTCCCCTAGGATGATGACCTGGCCTCAGCAGTTCATGCATTTGTCACAAGCAGGTTAGACTATTGTAACTCACTCTACCTAGGCCTACATTCCAGAAGAAGCTCTCTGGCAGCCCAGCACCTAAGTAGAAAGAACCCACGAGACTACACCATGTAGGTGCTTGGTAACAGCAGTAGTGCCCAGTTCTGTGCTAACTCCCTTTCAAGGTTCTGGTTCTGATTTACAAAAGCCTTGGTGGAATATGCCCATGCTACCTCGGATACCACCTCTCCTTCTGTAGCCCATCACAACAGATGCAACAGTTCAGTGAGCCCAGTTACAGACTCAAGGGACCTGGAGATGATGCCTTCTCAACAGTCAACTCAAAGATCTTGAACTCCTTCTTCAAAAAGCTCAAGAATTGTCCAAATGTCATCACAGTCATGTCCCATTGCAAGACTCACGTCTTTGCCATAGCATTCCCCCAAAGAACAAGTGCAGAAGGAAATCTGACATCCCACTCAAAGGTAACGGTACCTGGTTAAAGCTAAAGTAACTGCTGCCTCTGTGGTTAGTTCTCACTGTTTGTTATAACCCACACATAGCAGCTGTAGACTACGGTTTATTGGCCTGTCTATAGTATACGCATTACAGTGAGAAGGACTGGAACAAGGCAGGGAACAAGCAGAAGCTATTGCAGCTGTGGGTGAATGCCTTGAGCAGCCACTGAACTGCTGCTGCTGCTGGGCTGAAGAGCTGGTCTGCTGACTCTGCCAATGAATTGGGCAATGTAGCCAGTCACATCTGGCAGCCTGTTACAAGCCAGCTGCGCTCATTAAGTTGCCTGGAGACTAGTTCTGCTGCAGGCCCTGCTTCCTGACAAGACAAGACAGACACAGGGCTCAGGAAGGGGTGTTACAAACAAGCAGAGTGAACAGTGTGATGGCAGCAAATGTCAAGTTAGTTCCACCATTGCAATTATGAGTATGGAAGTGTCAACAATAATCACCAGGCACAATAGGACTGAAGGATGATTAAAGTAGTAGTATAGTTGTTTATATGTTAGTGTTATGTAGTATCGTTGTTGTAATATGTTTGTGTATATGTTAGAGACCAAATTTTCAAAATGTAGAATAAGTGTATATGCAAAAAAAACTGAGTTTATGAAGGAAGCTTCATTTGTATGTACAAACTAGACAACTGCCTGTACAGATGTGTGCACATTTGTACATGCAAGTGCAGGTGCACACAGACGTCAGCCAGCACTTATTGAAAATTTGACCTAGTACACAGTATATACAAACACAATAGCGTACCATTAACACCTGCCCTGTTGGAGAGCTAATACTATACAGCATCTGATAGGTCTAACTGGTAGGTCTCAAAATGTAATTGTAACGGGGAATCATCAAGTGGGTGTTTCTCTAGTGGGGTCCCACAGGGATCTGTTCTTGGTCCTATGCTATTTAACCTTTTTATCAATGACCTGGAAGAAAACAAAATAATCACAGGCAAAGTTTGCAGATGACACAAAAATTGGGGGAGTGGTAAATAATGAAGACGACGAGTCACTAATACAAAGCAATCTGGATTGCTTTGTAAACTGGGTGCAAGCAAATAATATAACTAAATGTAAACGTATACATCAAGCAACAAAGAATGTAAGCCATATTTTCAGGATGGGAGACTCTATCCTGAGAAGCAGTTACTCTGAAAAAGATTTAAGGATGATGATGGATAATGAGCTGAACATGAGCTCCCAGTTCGACACTGTGGCCAGAGGGGCGAATGCAATCCTTGGAGGCATAAACAGGGGACTCTCAAACAGGGGGAGAGAGGGTATTTTATCTCTCTATTTGGCACTGTTGTGACTGCTCCTGGAATGCTGTGTCCAGTTCTGGTGCCCACAATTCAAGACAGATGGTGCTACGTTGGAGAGGGTTTATTGAAGAACCATGAGAATAATTAAAGGGTTAGAAAACTTGCCTTATGGTGATCAACTCACGGAGCTTGATTGCTTTAGCTTAACAAAGAGAAGGTTAAGGGGTGACTTCATTAGTCTATATGTAGTGTGACAAAGTTTGTCCTCTACCTCTGCGCTTATTGGCGGATTTACTCACCTCAGTGATCTTCCCCTCTGGTGGAACCCACAGTCTGGGTCAACTCCTCCTGTGTCTGATCAGGAGTTGGGAGGTTTGGGGGGAACCCGGGCCCGCCCTCTACTCCGGGTTCCAGCCCAGGGCCCTGTGGATTGCAGCTGTCTATAGTGCCTCCTGTAACAGCTGCATAACAGCTACAACTCCTTGGGCTACTTCCCCATGGCCTCCTCCCAACACCTTCTTGATCCTCACCACAGGACCGTCCTCCTGGTGTCTGATAACACTTGTACTCCTCAGTCCTCCAGCAGCACACCCTCTCAGCTCCTTGCGCCTCTTGCTCTCAGCTCCTCACACACGCACCTCACTGACTAAGTGGGAGGCTTTTAACTAATTCCAGCCAGCCCTTGATTGGCTTCAGGTGTCCCAATCACTGTAACTATCTCCACTGACTTCTAGAAAGATCTTAATTGGCCCCAGGTGTCTTGATTAACCTGGAGCAACTGCCATTTGATTACCATGGTACCAGGGATTTCTTTAGCCTGAGACTAACATACCTGTTCCTCACTACTTTACTGTAGCCATCTGGCCTTGCCCCATCACAGCAGCTACATGGGGAACAAATATTTAATAATGGGCTCTGCAATCTAGCAGAGAAAGGTATAACTACGTTCAATGGCTGGAAGTTGAAACTAGCCATATTGAGACTGGAAATAAGGCATACATTTTTAACAGTGAAGGTAATTATCCATTGGAACAATTTACCAGGGTTTGTGGTGGATTCTCCATCACTGACATTTTTTAAATTAAGATTTAATGTTTTTTTCTGAAAGATCTGATCTGGGAATCATTTTGGGGATCTTCTCTGGCCTGTGTTATGCAGGAGGTCAGATAATCACAGTGGTCCCTTCCAGTCTTGGAATCTATGAATTTACTGTAATATATATCGCATGTTGCATGATGATGAGCAACTGTTTACTGTACTGTAGCCTACAAGGTTCATTATACTGTCACTTATGTAAGGATAAGATATTGGTTTTGCTGAGCTCCTGTAAGGAACAGGATAGCAAGTTAGTCCAGTGAAAAGCCTCTAGAAGGCAGCTATGCTGATCCCCATGCTTACTGAAAAATGTAGAGGAACATGTTGCTCTGTCAGTTGCTGCACATGAGGTTGCATTACTTGCAGGGGCGGCTGTAGCCATTTCGCCGCCCCAAGCACGGCGGCACGCCACGGGGGGCACTCTGTCGGTCGCCGGTCCTACGGACGTGCCTGCGGATGCTCCACTGGAGCTGCGGGACCAGCGGACCCTCTGCAGGCACGCCTGCGGGAGGTCCACCAGAGCCACCTGCCACCCTCCCGGGATCAGCAGAGCGCCCCCCGCGGCATGCCACCCCAAGCACGCGATTGGCGTGCTGGGGTCTGGAGCCGCTCCTGATTACTTGGAAACCTGGAAATACATAACTCATGAGAGAAGCGTTCAGGCCTGTCAGAGATGGAACATCTGCTACAGCGCATGGAAGGCAAGGGGAGGCCTATTCACAGGACGTTAGGGAAATCCTTGCAGACTAGATGTGCCTAACAGTTTGCATGTACCGTGAAATCATAGAAGTTTGCTTTGTCATCAATTTTGTGGAAAAGTGAGGAAGAAAATCTGCTTTTTCCATGATCACAGAATTCACAAAACTGTTCAACAGGAACAACCACTGAAAGAGGAAGTGATGAGGGATGTGAAGACTGACATTTTGCCAGCCTAGGCCTCAGTCCTGCAATCTGATCAGCACAGGCATAAACCAATGAAGTAAACAGTACCCCTGCACGAGGGCAGGTGTCTGCCCACCTGGCTCAGATTTCAGAGTCAGAGCCTGATGCTATAATCCACACAGAAATGCATAAAAACTACTGCTTTTAATTAGAGCTGTAATGCTGGCACCCAATTTCAGGCACTGTTTTTGTCCTATTCCTAGAGATTTGCACTGCTTTGATTGCAGCAATTCGGGCTGACCCAAAGGTCACCCAGAAAAAGATCTCCAGGAAAGCAGCCGAGTTTGTTCTACCTTAAATGTTCTGTAAAATGAAAATCTGTTTGGCTGCTGTGTAAGTCCTCATTAGTACAATGACCTGGTCAGAGCAAAAGCAGAAAAAGATGGCGCGAAGGGAAAGGGAACACAAGCACTGATCAGAGTGCTGAGAATATCAGCAGTTCGGGGAAATGACCAAAGATTTCTCTTTTAAAAGTGTGTCTAGGTTCTAGGCCAAAGCTTTGTGGTTCATGGCTGCTTCCTCTTCAGTTCCACTCTTTATTGCCACAAGCCAATATGAACACATGAGGCAATCACTAATTGCAAAGCCAACTGTCATACAAGAGCTTTTGTGGACAAGAACGGTTTGTGTGCCCCAGAGTGATCCAGATGTATAGGGTGCTCCCCATGCTCCTTAGGTACCCCCAAAATGCTCAGAGTGAAAGTCAGTGGTACGTATTCCAAACCCGGGTAAAGCTTCCATTTGCGCCATTTGATCCTGGTGCTATTCTGGGAAACCCCCATGCACCGTGTACTAGAGCAGCATAAGAGCTGTCTAAAATTATGCCACAAACTCATAGGCTTGGTATAGCAGAGGGGCTTCCTGCCTTCTTGACAGTAACCATACTCCCTTTCCCTACAATGCTGGGCACCAAGGAAGGGCTGTGGCACACGAGCTATCAGATCAGCTCTACAGCCCAGCGGGATCATCCTTACACTGAGAACATTTTCTTGGACCTGTTGCTCAGGATTTTATAGCCAGCGTACATGAGAAATGCAGCATAAGGCAGCCACACAGTACCTGAGGATCTGACCTATAATTCTGAGGGAATATTTAGGATTAGCTCATTAGCGGGTGTAAAGCAGCACTGATCCCTTGGCCTCACAGAGTGACTTCGCTGATTTACACCTGCTAAGAATCCGGCCCTTAAACTGCACAGCCTTCCTTAAAACAAATACACTGTGTATCTACTGTGCTTCATTTAAAAGTCTGGGGACATTTTCATTCAGTAGACCTTTTTTTGGGGGGTGGGGGAAAGTGATTTTTTTTAATAGTGTGTTCTACCTTGGTCCCTAAGAGGGCACAAACAGCATAGTTTGAGCAGGTCTGTAGGAATTCACAAGAAATTCATCCTCTGCCCAACATGGCTTTCCTTACTGTAGAGCAGGGGTCGGCAACCTTTCAGAAGTGATGTGCCGAGTCTTCATTTATTCACTCTAATTTAAGGTTTCATGTGCCAGTCATACATTTTAACATTTTTAGAAGGTCTCTTACTATAAGTCTATAATATTAACTAAACTATTGTTGCATGTAAAGTAAATAAGGTTTTTAAAATGTTTAAGAAGCTTCATTTAAAAACTAAATTAAAATGCAAAGTCCCACCCCGAGCGGTGGCCAGGACCTGGGCAGTGTGAGTGCCACTGAAAATCAGCTCGCGTGCCGCCTTCGGCATGTGTGCCATAGGTTGCCTACCCCTGCTGTAGAGCAATGTTTTCAGCTGAGCTTAAAGGGCTAAACTGAGATCCCTTTGATTTAATCTGACATCTTGATTCTTTGTGGATGTACATTCAGAATGAGCTCCTGGGAATCTGTAGTATGCATTACCCAGATTGGCCAGGAAGGGTGAGAGTGTCTTATCTAATGAGCTCAGTGAATTCTAGCTGTATGAGAATTCTGGCACAAGACTGTAGATCTGGACACCGTCAGGTCTCTTTTTCAACCGGACTGTCCAGTGGAAAACTGGGCTCCTGGTCACCCTCCTCCCTGGATTTTCCCCAGTCACGACACTGCAGAATTCAAGACCAGCCATGATGAGGCCACCTGGAAAGGTACGAGCCTGCATGTGGAAGGAGCCAGGCTACTAAATGGAACAGGCACTTAGCAGTGGCCCTTAGTCTTTTGTCTCGAAGGGCTACGTGCCCTCCTTTCAGCTCAGGCTTCCAGCCCCCAGTCACTACACACAGGAGCAGGGCCTGGACACAGCCTCACCTCCCCCAGCCATGGCCCTTTGGGGGTGGAGCCCCATGAGCTCAGGGAGCCCAAACACTGTCCCTCTGGCTGCCTAGGATGGATCGACACAGGGGGCAGGTGAAGGGGCATCCTGGACCATATCCCCACTCCCACCTCTTTTTGGATCTACACTGGACCACCTAAGGTCTTTCCCTAATTAAAGGGTTGTTGCTCCCACCTACCTCCCTGGCCTTTGAAAAATGTCTTTACAGCACCGGGCGAAGGACTGCCAGACACAATGTTTGGCAAATCATTGTAAGCAGTATGATAAATAGCAGCTAAAAGCTGGCACCTAAGGCTGAATCATTACAGGTCTGCTCCCACTCCCAGGGAGCACAGCATGGGAGTACGGCCCCTGCCCTCCGTGGCAGCAGGATCAGACTTCATCTCTTACATATGCAGTAAAGTCAGTGTTGAAGTTAAGCTTAAGAGACCTGAACATGTAAGGTACGGAACGGAATTTGTTCAGACTTTATTATCCATCATCCTGTCCCCGTGTCTCTCTTGTCTCCCTTATGCCATGAATAAAAGGCTCAGATGTACATTGATTCAATTCAGTGTGCCCAAGGTGTTTCTGCTTTGGCAGGATAGGGAACAGCAGGTCAAATTCTGCTTTCAACTGCCCTGTAGTAAACTTGGAGTAACTCCATTCTAGTTTGCTATAGTAGATGCTGGAGTTACTCCAGATCTACACCAGTGCAGTAGAAAACAGAGTTTGGCCACAGATTCCTGGAGCAGGTGCACTTGATGATGTCTGACTAGCATGCCAAGATGTTGCTATGTGCACTTTCTTTCACTAATGCACTTGGCCCAAATGTGAATGTGGGAAACCTTATCATAAGGTAAATATGATGAATAAGATAAATGGAATATTTGTACAGTTAAAACAAAGTCTCTGTAATCGGTGTTTTGGGAATACGTCCTGTTTTACATTCTTTGAACCTTAATCATATTTCTCTGTTATGGAAATCATGAATTTCTGTCCCCTCCCATGCACTTCAGTGCTAGATTCATCTTCCTCGACCTTTCCTATCTATCTCCGGTGCCTGTTTCCCTTGTACCTTGGCAAAAAAGAGAGAATCCAACTTTTCTTTGTTTAAATGTATTCAGTAATCATAGGAGGGGCAGATTGACAGCCCCGTGGACTGACGTCCTCGATCTACCCCCAGCATCTCTCCAAGAAGATAGGTCATCCGCACTGGGTGAGAGTCCAGAAGGAGAGCTGAATTCATGCACCATGCCCCTTTCTTGCCTCCTCTGCTGAAAGTGTGCCAATTAATGCTGGTATGCTAATTGTCTCTGGGAAGTGGACACTAGGATCTAGACTGAGATCGCCAAGTAACTCCATGCTGAGCGCTAGCCCTCTGACAGTGAGGATTTTTATTCGCTCCCAGCTAGGGGGCAATTCACACCAGACCTAGAGGTGAAAGACCCCAAGATCATTGCCATTCTGCTGAGCCATCGACTTTCCCTAAGCAGTCAGTCAGCTAAACCTGCACAGGTATAAGCTTATAGCAGCTGCTTGGAATTAAAATGGTTTCTGGGCTTGCATCACTGTACTCTTCAGCCTCCTATGTTTGTAGACAGCTATTAACGATGATTGATAACTCTCAGTGGCACTTATCATGTTCAAGTGTTTGTTTGCTGCAGAATACTTGTAGCTGTCCAGCAATGCCTATACAGCCCAGTCACAGACCTGGGTGAGCTCCCCCTGTTGGACACTCACTAGACTGCTGTAAGGGCGCCAAACTGAATCCCACCTGCCCTTCGCTTGCGGGGGCTGGGCAGACTTTAGGCACTGTTCCTGGCTTTGGGGTTCTAGGCACATCTCCTGGTGTAGACCTCATGTCTGACACTCTTCTTGGGAATGGGGATCCCCATTGATCCTGTTGCCTCCGAGGCGCTGAACTAGTGCTCTCTTCCCAAGCCTCCCCAGCAGCTCTTCCACATCCCCAGAATCCCACCAATGGTGCAGTGGAGCTGCGGCTGGGGGAGGAGCTGGGCTGAGGGCGGCGCTCCATCCTCGCCCAGCCTGGGCCCTGCCACACACACCCTGAATGCTCCTCCACGTCTCCTTAGGGGGCGCACTCCACTATAGGGGACCACTGCTCTTCAGACTCCCCAGATCTCCCCCAGCCCCATGCAACGGAACCCACACTGTTTGCTCTGCCTATTGAGCCTAGCATGCCATTGTTAGGGGAAGCCAAATTCTCCTTTAGGAGAATTATGTTATGGCAAACAGTTGATTTCAATAGCCTTGACTGATCTTATCTCTGTTAAAAAGACAGAGCGTCTGCTCTTTTGCAAACCAGGTCAGCTCTATGATCAGCTGAAAATATTAAGATTATTCAGAGTATCAACTATTGTTTCTTTAATAATCTGCTTGTTCTCCTTCTTTTGCGCCTAAATCCCAGCTCCAGAAAAATAGTTACTGTGCTATGGTGATGGAAGCATTATAAATACTTAGAAGAGTGGTAGATATAGATTATTATTAACCCACACACTGTTAGTTTCATTTTTGCACAGGCTCACGCTACAATCTCAGCCAAAATCTCCCCACCACCACCACCTGCCCATTTCTGTAACATAAACAATTTGATCTCTCACAAAAGCACTTCAACTCCGTCCAGGTAAAGGTGCTACAGTTACCGTCATTGTTTAGAGTTAGTCCTAGCATCTCTACTGCCCAGCTTTTGCAGATGTTCAGACTATTTACTGCTGCACACATTCCTTTGTCCACCATCTGCTCGGATTTTACCACTATTACCTTCCATCGAGGAATTTTCCTGAATAACAGGACACTCAATTATAATACCATTGAGACAAGGATGCCAGCGCCAATCTGCAAACATCTCCAGTTCATGTGCTTAGACTGCCACCGCTACTACAAGACTCTTTGACAAAACACTCATGATCTACTGCTGTTTGAAACTCAGTATGTGGCCGCTCAGTGTGTGGCAGGCTAGAGTGTCCTAGATTGACACCCCAGCTTGCTGTGCACTAAGTCTCTGTGTGGACATGCCCTTAGATATAATTGTTCCTATATTCCCCAAACCTTGTAATCACATTAGCATTTCACTCTTTACAATACTGCGGTATAATATTTATATCCCTGAAACACCCTAGGGCAGGGTTACGGAGGGACTTAGGTATGTGAAAACCGAACCAGGCTATTTAACACTCCTCCCTCAGGCAAAGTTACTTTGCTCAGGGATTGTTTAGTGCAGCAATACTGTAATTCCCTGGGGTGCAGTGGACATCCTCCGGTGCTGAATTTACAAATAATGAGGTCAATGGTTCTGATAAATCATCTTATTTCATTCTGTCTATAAATAACCCGCATCCCGGACTAGGAAGGAACAAGCTCATATTTTTAGTGTTGCATTTTAGTGTTGCTGAAGGCTTTGGGAATTTCCATTCCCTTTCATCTATTTCTGGGCTAGATTTATGCTGTTTGCTCTTTCTAATCCATCTCCACTGCCTGTGTGTTCTTTGTCATGTAAGTTTGCCAACACCAAATTCCATGTGCTCCAGGCACTTTAAAAGATTTATAGCATTTGATATAAGCTGCTTGGATAAAAATGGTTAGCGGACTGGTCTCTCTTTTATTAGCCTTCTCTGCACAGCACGTACCTAGCTGTGGAGAACTGGGAACAATTTATAGAGCTAAGGCCTTGTAAAACACAATGCTATAAGAAGACATACTTGGTGCAAGGCACATATTCTCTGAGGGGGTTGCACTGTCTAGATGAATCCATTTTTATTTGGGAACTGGATGACAGAGCTGTCAGTTGATGTAGGCCTGCTTTTCTAACCTGGCTGTAATGCAAGTTGAGGTGGCTGAGTTTCTCATTAACTCAGTCTGAATTCTCCAACTACTAAAACCAATACAGACATACAGCACACCACAGGGCAGGCATTCCTCATTACACTTACCATCATGCCTGTTTCGGTGCTTTTTAATTAAATCTGAGGGCAGTGGGAGGAGGGAGTTGGAACAAGCAGCCAATCAGCAGAGGGGAAAGAATGTCCAGAAACCAAAAAAAAGGTGTTAGGCAGTGATGATACCATGAGCACCCAAAGGTCCCCCGCAGCCACTGCTTCTTTCAGCATTGCCAATCCCAAGCATTTGAAAACCATGGCTCAGATCCCAAAAAATCATGAGATTTGGGGAGGCTCTTCTTATTTGCCTTCCAGTTTTTGGTCTTTAGGGTGCACCCAGGTCACATTTTCAAACTTTTCTCAGCAGCAATGAAGGCTAGAAACAAACTTGTGGAGAAAAAATGAAAGCTGAGATTCTCAGAGAATCACCTGACTCCAGGAGGTGGGGCTTACGGGAAAAAAACAGATATTGTGTGATTCTTGATAAAATCATCAGAGTTTTCATAAAGAGCCAAGGCACTGTTTGGAGTTATACGCAGGGAATAGCAAGCAGGTGGAGGGAAGTAATGTTAACCCTAGATATGGTATTAGTGAGACCATGACTGGAATACTGTGTCCAGTCCTGGTTTCCATACTTTAAAAAAGATGTTGAAAAACTGGAAAGCGTTCAGAACAAAGCTACAAACATGATTCAAGATCTGGAAAACATGCCTTATACTGAGACACTAAAAAAGCAAATTCTATTTAGTTAGGTCAGACGTAATGTAGTTAGGTCAGATGTAACGATCCCCTCTGGCCTTAAAACCTCTGTGAATCTGAAGGCAAAAGCAATGACCTCAATAAGCCAAAAGCTACATTTAGGGGTTAAGATATAGCTAAATCCACTCAAGACCTTATTATGGCCTCACCTCAGGAAACACTCTGTGACCATTCTTCAAACCTTTTAAATGTCAGACAAAACAAAAAATGCACTCTGCGCGACACGAAACTCACCTTTTGATGCTGTGACTGAGAATGGTGTGGCTAATGCCAGTCTGCTTCAAGCTATTCTGAGAACTTCTTCTGGAAAACGTTAACCAACGAAGATGTATACGGTTTGTAGTTTTGATATTAGATGGTTACAGGGACAATTAAAGAAAGACTGTTAGTTCATTTTATACCCAAAATCCTGATTTTAGGCCAATTAAGGTGCAAAGTAACATGCTTGTGGTTTTTCCTTCAGAAAAGATTACTCTGAAGTTGCAGGCTTTAAGACTGTGACAGGAACCAATTTGCCCATGATCCAATCTTGTTTATTTTAAGGGAGCAAAGTGGGAACACAGCTCTAGCAACCCATGAGTTAATTTCCTGGTGACGATTCAAACATACAGAAGTAACGAACGGTTGGGCACGCTGACAATTGCAAACCAATGGATCTTGGAGGCTCTCTGACTGTGAGCACAGGAACCCAATAACTCCTATTCCTGTCTGGGGTTCATTTGCAATTAGATGTTTTAATATTGCATTCAATGAAAGCAAAGGAAATATTTATAAAGGAGGAAGGATACAGAAGCAGGGGAGGAAAGACAAAGTACACACCTGGGAGTCAGGAGGCATTAGCGCTAAATTGACCTGCTTGTTACTCTTTTCTTGAGCGACACTGGGCAAGTAAGTCAGTCCAGGTTTTTCAAAATGGCCTCTAATTCCAGGTGCCCAGCTGCAGACCCATAGGGGTCTGATTTTCAGAGGGCTGGTGTTTATTCTTGAAGGGTATATGACCAAGATGCTTAATCGACATAGCCGGGGATCTAGAAGACCTCTGTCTGCCAAGTTCATCACCCAAAAGCTACAAAACCATTCAATCATCATAGTTTGGCCAGAGCAGCTAGTAGATGAAAATTTACCTTTGTTTATATATTGTTATCTCAAAACTTATGAAGCTCCAGTTCATGCTTCTGCAAATGAGTCTGTATCACAGGGGTTCTCAAACTGGGGGTTGGGACCGCTCAGGGGGTCACGAGGTTATTACATGGGAGGTCATGAGCTGTCAACCTCCACCCCAAACCCCACTTTGCCTCCAGCATTTATAATGGTGTTAAATATATAAAAAAGTGTTTTTAATTTAAAAGGGGTGGGGGCTCGCACTCAAAAGCTTGTTATGTGAAAGGGGTCACCAGTAAAAGTGTTTGAGAGCCACTGCTGGATCACATCTAATGACTTGATAACACTTATATGCTGGTTTTGGTTTACTGAAATAATTCAGGATGGTCTAAGAACAGCTGGTGCAAGAGCAACAGGCAACAGTAGATTAATAGCAGAATATAAACCAACAGCAGGGTTTATGAACCTGGAAAAGCAGCTGCAACCTAAGTTCCCTCTAAGCTGTGCAGCAGGTTATCAAGGCTCTGCAGCCGCAGAGACCTGGACTAGAGAGTGGTACGGGGCATGCAGGGCTGCGGCGGGGAGAGGCACCTCTCTCCCTCCCCCAGCCCCAGAGCTGCCGCGGTGGGGACAGGCACCTCTCCTGTGGCCCCAGAGCTGCCGCGGTGGGGACAGGCACCTCTCCTGCGGCCCCAGAGCTGCTGTGGTGGGGACAGGCAGTCTCTCCCAGCCCTCAGCAGCTGAGGCAAGAGAGGACTGGAGGGAGTCCTCTCTCCCCAACACAGTGACGGGGCAGCCTGCACCCCAAACCCCTCATCCCAGGGCCCATCCCAGAGCCCGCACCCCCCAGATGGAGCCCTCACTCCCTCTCAGCCCAACCTTCTGCCCCAGCTCTGAGCCCCCTCCCGCACTCTGAACCCCTCATCCCCAGCCCCATCCCAGAGCCCGAACCCCCCTCCACCTCAATGGTCTGCTCCAGCCCTTGAGCCCCCTCCCACACTCTGAAACCCTCAGCCCCACCCCCACCACACACCACCTCCATACTGGTGCACATAAAATTCATGCCGCACACGGATGTAAAAAATTGGAGGGAACATTGGCTGCAGCTCATAGATATGCTAGTTGCTGTAGTCACTGCTATGACCGCTGTCTACAGAGTGGACATGCTGAGTCATTGCTCACACTGCAGAGGCATGCAGCTCATGCATGTGAGATCTTCACTGGAAGAATCAACTAATTCACCTCTGATATCTGTTTCACAAGCACCATGTCCATGACATGATGGAAGTTCTATTACCAGAACATCACAATGCACACCATGCCAGGAGCCTCAAATACTTCCCCTCTTGTAAGCACTCAGTCGGTGTGTAGAAAAAAAAAGCTTTAATAAAAAGGGGAAAGTAACCCAGCATTAATTTGGGGAAGTGCCACAAGCATGATTCAGAAGCATATGACCAAAACACCCACCCCAAAGTATGTTGGGCACTGTCCTTCGCCTCAGGTTCTCACCTTGCAGCAAAAAAGTCCAACAAACAAAAGTTCCTTTAATGTGCCCCTCCCACCACTGCACCCCACTCACAGCTGTTGTCCTTGTTCAGTGAAGACCCAGAGTTCAGAGGTGCATTCACGTGAAATCACCTCCTACCCTGGCCAGAGGGCATGGGAGAAAAGCACCTGGGCTGCTCTGCCATCATTCACTCCTCCACTGCCACCTCTGGATGTCTTGAGGCCATAGCACTTAACACAGCTCTCAGTGATTTCATCTGTTAATGGGGGAGCCTCAATACTAGTGTGAGCTGGGTAGTCTCCTTCAGTAGAGAAACTATCCCATAACAGGTCTAATGCTTAGACCTGGTTACCAGCAATTTCACCTCTAGTGATCCACAACAAAAGACTCTCAACTGAGTCTTAACCAGCTGTGTCATTACACAATGGGGAGAATGACAATCAAATGGTGCCTAAGACCCCACTGCCAAGTAAAGGCACCTGTCCCCACCTTCTCTCATCTCCACTGAGCTTTGGCACCCCTGTCCCCTGCTTAGTGAGTACAGTTCAGATGAGGGTGAACCCTTCAATCAGGCCATGCCAAGCACAGTTCTGCTTCCCTTGATTCATATAACACTTTATTACCTCTCCCCTAACCCCAATAACAAAGTGATTTGCAATCCAGCACCAGCCAAAAGTGATCGTTTGGGCAAAGTGACTCCATCATGCTGTGCATCTAGACAGAGTGGGTGTGTCTATGCAAACGAGGTTAGTTCCTTTAGTCTTCTCCCCCACCTCACTAATAAATGTCAGGTTAGAGCCCATTCAGACCCTGCTTAAACAAGTGTCAGAAGACCTCCCAATTATTTGAATTGTTAATGATTTGGTAATCCCCATGTTTGGGAGACAAACAATCCACAGGCAAAGCCAGAATTCAGGGTACAGCAGGCTATCTGCATCCTAATTTAAATTCATGTCAATAAACCAATTCTACTAGTGGGAGAGGAATATGTTACATAGTGGTAATGAATTCAAGAAAGATATTTCCTAAGATGATGAGAAAAAATGAAAGATTTTTCAACAAAAAGTGAGGAGGAAAAACTGCACCTAAACTTGGGAGAAGAAAGAGAGAGAGAGAGAGATGACTCGTGCTACATAGCAACCTGCCACAGAATTGGGAATGGACAGTAAATCCAGACAGAGACGGGGGTTAAAACTCCAAGTGCATGGTGTAGCCTGGGCAGACTGAGGAGGAAGTTTTCAAAAATAGTCTAAGACTCAGTGACTTTCAGTGCTACTGATTTCAGTGGAACTTAGACACTTTTGAAAATTTTACTCTGTGCCAATTTAATGGTAGATTCCTAAAAGGTGTCTGTCTCATTTACACTTTGACAACAATTCTATAGCTTGTCATGCCAACACCATATGATTGAATTGAACAGAAACCTGTGCGCCTTGCACCACCTTACCTGTCTGCCAAAAAGGTAATGGGATGGCATTGGTCATTTTTTGTCCATGATTTCTGTAGATGAAAAAAACAACAAATAAGGTGGCTGTTGCTGACTTGCAGCTGAGGGCTTGTCTACACTACAAAATTAAGACAACTTTATCTAATTCAACCTCGAGCCCCCGAATTAATGAAGTCGATTGAGCATGGTGTGGCCACGCACATTGTCTCAATGGAGTGCGTCCTCACTAGCAGTGCCTGCATTGATGCACAAAGCAGTGCATCGTGGGTAGCTTTCCCAAAGTGCAACTTGCTACACTGTGTTTTTGGGAAGTTTGTGCAATGCCTCATGGGACCAAAACATTGTCGCAGGGGAGAATGGAAACATTGCATCAGCATCCCATGATGCACTGTGCTCGCTCCCTCACATCAACAGCAAACAACCCAGTGGTTTTCATGCCTTAAAACCTCCGCGCATATGCCATAACCCCAGAAGCATGGAGCCGGCTCAGCTGTGTGCTCTTGCTGTGAGCATCTCAAACACCTCAGACCTTCTCCTGCAGTGTTTCCAGAGCCGAAGTAGGGTCTGCAGTGTGGAACATAGCGATATCCTGCAAGCAGCCCTGCTGCAAGCCATTGAAAAAAAACAATTCACAGTTGCTGATGGCAGTCACAGAGCAGCTGCACTCTGTTGAGCACTGTTTCTGATCCCGTGAAACAAGCACTGGCTGGTGGGACCACATCGTTTTGCAGGTATGGGATGATGAGCAGTGCCTGCAGAACTCTGGAATGCAGAAGGCCACCTTCCAGGAACTTTGTGCAGAGCTTTCTCCTGCCCTGCAGTTCAGCAACACAAAAATGGGAGCTGCTCTGACAGTGGAGAAGTGAGTGGCTATCGCTATTTGGAAGCTTGCAACACCAGATAGTTACCGGTCAGTGGGGAATCAATTTGGAGTACAAGCAGCAAAGAATCCTGTGGCAACTTATAGACTAACAGACGTTTTGGAGCATGAACTTTCGTGGGTGAATACCCACTTCATCGGATGCAAGCCTAACACGGCTACCCCTCTGAATTTGGAGTATGTAAATCAACCATGGGAGCTGCTGTGCTCCATGTGTGCAGGGCCATTAATTGACTTCTGCTACAAAGGATAGTGAGTCTGGGAAATGTGCAGCACATAGCGGATGGTTTTGCCGCAATGGGGTTCCCTAATTGCGGTGGGGCGATAGATGGCACACTTATCCCCATCTTGGCACCAGACTCCCTTGCCAAAGAGTACATAAACCAAAAGGGATACTTTCCAATGGTGTTGCAAGCGCTAGT
Organism: Mauremys mutica; assembly: GCF_020497125.1. Classification (NCBI taxonomy): domain Eukaryota; kingdom Metazoa; phylum Chordata; order Testudines; family Geoemydidae; genus Mauremys; species Mauremys mutica. Next base: position 15,416,922 of record NC_059075.1, read on the forward strand.
GGATCACAGGGGGCATTTCACCGACATCAACGTAGGATGTTCAGGAAAGGTTCATGACTCATGCATCTTTAGGAACTCGGGTCTGTTAAAAAAGCTGCAATCTGGGACTTTCTTTCCAGATGACAAAATTAACATTGATGACATTGAGATGCCTATAGTTATCCTGGGGGACCCAGCCTACCCCTTGCTACCATGGCTTATGAAGCTATACACTGGCTGTCTGAACAGCAGTAAGGAATGGTTCAACTATAGGCTCAGCAAGTGCACAATGGTGGGTGAATGTGCCTTTGGTCATTTGAAAGGGCGCTGGAGAAGTCTACTAACAAGGTTGGACCTTAGTGAGGAGAACAGCCCCATGGTTATAGCTGCCTGCTGTGTGCGCCATAATATTTGTGAAAAAAAGGGGGGACATTTTTCACAGGGGTGGGCAGTTGAAACAGATCACGTGGCAGCCATTTTTGAGCAGCCAGACATCAGTGCAATAAGAAGAGCACAGCAAGGAGCGCTGCGTATCTGCGAGGCTTTGAAAAGCCATTTCAAAAATGAGTCACAGTAATGTGAGCTGCTTGTCGGCATTGTGCTTTCCCAAACCTTCACCTGGCCTGTATCACTGTCCCTGTAAAGCCAACCCCCCGCCTGAGCTCACTGCTTCTAATCAATAAAGAACATTTATTTCTTGAATCCATTTACTATATTGAACAAACATAGGTAAAGAGGGAGACCAGAAAGAAAAGGTAACCTTGGGGAAAAGGAGTTGTAAAGTTGGAATGGGAGAAACATTTTCAGCTGTGTAACATAACACGCATTCCAGACCATCAAAGGTCTGTGAATGGGCACCTTCTATTCCTTGTACTCCCCCCCACCCCCACCCCGAGTTAAGTGAAAGTGATCATGGACTTCTCGCCCATGCCTCATGGAACGCTTGGGAGAGGGTAATTCTGCACCAGGCGATGCTGGCTGGCTGTCCACCGGGGTTTGCAGAGGGACTCTACCCTCCTGCTTCTGTTCCTGCAGTTCAACCAGAGGCCTCAACGTGTCTGCTTGGTCCCTCATAATCCGAAGCATCTCATCCTGCACCGCACGCTCTCAGTCACTGGAAGCTTTCCTGCTCTCCACGTCCATGTCTAACTTCTCAGACAACAAAAACCTCCATGCTCTCGGCTCTGCATCAGTTGTCCCGGAAGCATTCATTATCTCAGTGAACATCTTCCCGCGTTCTCTTTCTCCTCCTTCTAATCCCGGAAAGTCCACTTTCGGTGTTGGTGACCCACCAAAGGACACATTTCCAGCTGTCAGTCAGGGAGAAAAAATAAAGAAGCCATTGTACATGAATAAAATATTTCCATAGCAAGGCTGTTTTCATTAAAAAAAAACCCACCCTTATTACCGTAGGTGCGAGCCATAACCTAATCAGAATCCGTAACCCTTCACTGTGCCATTTTGCTGCTCCACCCATGGTGAGTAACCCCCCTCCTCCTCCCCTTGGGTCATGGGTGACCACACTTTTAATGAAGTTTATGGCACGCTCATGTCGGGAGCACAGGTAGCTTGTTGAACAATGGCCCTTCCCCATAGCACTAAAGCTGTTTTCACTCCCAAATTGCAGAATCTCTCATGTGGTGCCCCAGTCCCCTATCAGCCATTTTAAACTACTTGCCGACCCATGCCAAGCACAGTAAAGGCACATTAGCGGCCACGTGGTTTGGCAATCTGGAATGTCAGGGGTGGGTCTACATGCCCCTTTTTTCCATGTAAGAGCACTTTTAATGAGAACTTCCCCCATTTCCCCTAGGCAACCCTATGTGATATCAGTCTCCCGACGGTCACAGAGGTGGAAAGGAAGGAGAAGCTGCAAGCATCTGTGTATATACTGGCGGCTTCCTTCGACCTAATTATGTAGTGTAGAACAGGCCTTATTTATTTCAGTCCAAGTTCTAAACATAACACTTGACCACCACCTCTTTCCAGGTAGTACTGCTCAGGTAGTGCAATGCTGATGCAAAACTCCCCTAAGTGGATGGGTGGTGAGCCCCTGAGTGGTGTCAGATTAACACAGCCAGCTCTGCTCTTGCCTCAGGGGGACATTCCGTGGTAGGCCAGTGGCAGAAGAGTATAGCTGAAGCACATTGCACACCAATGGGCTTGAGCTAGCAGAGCATCCTCAGGGGAGCTGTCGCAGCAGCATTTAGGCTCCTTCAAGTTATGTTGGGGCCACACCAGCCCCCAGCTCCCCTGAATGCAGCATGAAAAATGGCTTTGAGCCACTTCTCCATCCCTCTTAGCTCCTGTACCAGCCACAGCCAAGGTGGAACCGAGAATCTGGTCCTCACTATTCCAGCAGTATGATCCATTGTATTTTATATATGAGGTGGTCAGCGTTATTAAGTTTATACTTCAGCTGAGCTACCCAATTATTTTGCAAGCTAGTAAACCTGCTGAATAATCAACCTGTCCAACAACACTGACAGAGATTTCTAAGTGTAACAGATGGCATCCCAAGTTATGCCCTGTATCGGGGTACACTTACTGCTGTGACACCTCTTCATGGCTACATCTAAGGAACAACTCTCTCCCAGTCTGATGCCCCCTTTGGTCTCTCACTCATGCTGCATCCCTGGTCACGCTCCAGGAGTTGCTGTGCTTCCTCTTTGTGAACCAGGACTCTCCCTCTTAGTGGCTTGGCCTTCCAGCCATGGCACTATGTGTTTTCACTCTTCTGGCGTTTCAAAGTCTCTCCATATGAACTGTCTCAGGTCCAGCTCACCACCCAGACTGTGCCACTTCCCCTGTGGCTGGTAGGGGAACCCGGGCTCATCCACTACTCTGGGTTCCAGCCCAAGACCTTCTAATCAGCGACCAAGATCTGCACTGTCCTGAACCTTGCCACCATTTCCCTGGGACTCTTGCTTCACCACCTCTCCAGATACACCCTACCCTCAGGGCCAGGATCCCAGGGTTTTCCTGCTCAGCTGGGCGCCATCCTCCACTAGTGATTGTTTATCAAGTCTAATTCTCCCTCAGGTGTTTCTTACCAGGTTAACTGGCATCTTCTGAGCCTCATCAATGCTTCCCAGTCTAGTATGGGGTCAGCAGCCCATCACAGTTCCCCACAGCAGCAAAAATTAATTTCTGAAATGCTGTGGGTACTTGTCATCTGCAAAAGACCCATCATGTAAAATCATCAGCTAAGGCCTATGTGATGATTTCAAATCCCATATTTTCTCAACATTAACTATTAATCTTTCCTTGCGCACATTAATTTTAGAAGATGATTAGCGAAAAAGTATCAAAAAGATAGCCCTCCCCAGCCACATCTCCAGCATGCATCAGAGTCCCTTCACCTGCATGTTTTAAGACATCCTGGTATCCTGTACACCCAGTGAATAATTTTGAACAACATTGTTCTGAGATGTGACTCTCCTGATACATGCTTAAAATCTTTTCCCACTGACTAAGGGGGGATTGAATTCCCAATTCTCTTCCCACACGGAACTTTAATGATTTAAGCACATTAGTTGGATAACTAAACTCTATTAAAGCAGAGGACATTTTTAGATGAAATGATGTTGATTAGAGAGATCAAATTATAAAGGATATTGTTGAAAAGGTCCGCGGAAATCAACGGTAAGACTCCAGTTGACTTTAATGAGCTTTGGAGCACGCCCGGAGAGCCAGTATTGAATTTGACTCTATGAGCATATGTGCTGAAGTACAGAATTTGATCATTAAAGCAAGTCATCAGCCCTATTGTAAAATCTGGTCAATATCCTGGAAAACGTTTGACCCCTAAGATTACCCTCCTGTTTTCAAAGTGTGCATGAAGCACAATGATTTGTAACACTATCACTGTATTAACTGGCATTGAACTTCCCCGCATTCAAAAAAGAGAGATTGAGCAAAAAAAATAATGCATTTGCACTGATCCAGACTGAAGGCTGCTCGGTTCCAAATACATCATTGTTTCACAGCTCTGGAATTGAGGAAGAAAAAAAGTCTGAACAGAGAAAACATCAAGACCAGACATAACCCAAACAGACTTGGTGGGGAGGAAGGTTCCCTGTGCTCTGGGCTCCTAATGACTTGCTGGTATCAGCTGGAAGTCTCACAGAGATTAGCAAATGTCCTTAGATCTCTGAATACCCAGACAGCAGCAGTGCTTGCAATTCGTCTGTCTCAGCGGTTCTCAAACTGCGGGTCGGGACCCCAAAGTGGGTCACAACCCCGTTGTAATGGGGTCGCCAGGGCTGGTGTTAGACTGGCATCTAACAGGGCTCAGGTTACAGGCTCTCCTCCCTTGGGCTTTGATTTTGGCCCACTGCCCGGGGTGGTGGGGCTCAGGCTTTCCCTCCCCCCACCCAAGATCATGTAGTAATTTTTGTTGTCAGAAGGGGGGGGGGTCGCAATGCAATGAAGTTTGAGAAATCCTGATCTATCTATTAAGAAATGAGAGTTCAAACCAAACCATCTGCTTTTGTTGTGGCCTTAGTTGCCTTCATTTTGAGATGATTGTCAGCTTAGTTTAGGGTTCACATGGTAAGGCGCACGCTAATCTGCCTTGCACTAGGGTATGTAGTTTAAAAAGTGTAAAATCATAACTACTGGCTGGAGCTTGTGTCTCACAACCTCTCTGTTGTTTCTCTCTTCCAGTGACTGTGACTGTCGGAGGCAAGCAGCACTTGCTGGGGCTATATGATACTGCAGGGCAGGTAAATTGTTTTACCTTCTTTCCCTTTCTGATTTTTATTACACACAATTTTTTCCATATAAAAAATAGCATCAGTACTATTTGGTGATGGCTGAACTGATTACCCGTTTCTTACGCAGAGATTTCAACACAAAAAACATGCCATAGACTTAATTTTTCTAACTAAAAATAAAACCAGGCTAAACTATTAGGTCTTTTACACCTCTGACTTCTGTCACAGGCACAGAGCTCTCTAGTCAACGATTACTAATGGTTTTCATGTAGCGGCAGCTGAGATACAGCCAATATTTCCTATCCTGAGTATAGAAAATAGCAAATATCCAATACAACTCTGTGCGGTAACTCTCAACAGCTATTAACTTTTAAATGGCAACCACTGTAGGTAATCTTCAACAGATACCTACCAGTGAAAGACAGTCACTTACAATATAGTCTCCAATGTCTATGCCCAGTCTAAATTTACGTAATGCAATTTATGAGGCTTTTACCATTTCCCTTGCCAGACTATTCCCTGGTCTAACAGACGTTATTTTGAGAAGAGTACATGCACCTAAACCCCTGTGGCTGTCCCAGTAATCCAAATTAATTAACAGAGAAAAAATGTAGAGAATTTTTTATTAAGCATCTCATTCTCTTGCTGGTGAATCTTTGTTTACATTGTTGGATCTGCAAGATCCTTAGAGAAGCAGCATCTAGTACTACAACGAGGCCTTTTATTAGCAACTGTGGAATTAAGACAATGGCGACTCCAGTTTATAAACTTTGCCCTTTCATTCTTCTCTCCCCTATATCAGTCATAGGGGAACACTGTTATTCCACGGAACATGATGGACTACTCTCTATTCTCAATCATTGTGTCCACACAGAACTTGCACTGGTTTAACTAAATTGGTTTAAATATGCCACCTTGAGTTAAACCACTGCAATGTTCTCATGTAGACAAGCCTGTGTCATTATCATTTCACCAGCCATTTGGAAGCATCCATTCCCAAAGTCAACTTGTCTGAAAGGAGAGCACTGGGACCTTAGTCAGTGCCACAGAAGTCAGTAGAAAAGCTTCAGTTGATTTCAATGGACTTTGGATAAGGCCCTGGATTAGCCGATGCTTCCAGCTCAGAAAACAAGCAGGAAACCTACAACTATTGCATTCTCACTTGCCCTTGAGCACAATAGGAAGGGGGGAAGGAATAGCTCAGTGGTTTGAGCATTGGCCTGCTAAACCCAGGGTTGTAAGTTCAATCCTTGAGGAGGCCACTTAGGGATCTGGAGCAAAAATTGGTCCTGCTAGTGAAGGCAGGGGGCTGGACTCAATGAGCTTTCAAGGTCCCTTCTAGTTCTAGGAGATTGGTACATCTCCAATTATTACCTTTATTACCTAATAGGCATGAAAAGCACCATGACATGTCACTGGGGGGGCACTGTTGCCTGAAGTGCAGAGGGCCCACATGAAGTTGTAGGCACCATGTGGGTCTCACATCAACCCTGCCTGCATTTGTATGCGCATCTTACCAATGTGTGTGAAACCATCATTTTTGATTGGACAAGACTCACATGAACCGGTAGCCGACTTTCTTCAGTACTGAGCCTCACCTCTGCTTGGTGGTCCAGCAAAGGCCAACTCTAGCAAACTTCAGGGCACGGCACAGATATATTAGGATCTGATCCTTCAAACGCTGCCAGGCATAATAAATGTAGTAGCAGACACCACACTACTGAGAATACTGTTACACAGATTAATAATATTCAGAGACCCCAAGCACTGCAGAGAAACAGATGGTCACTACAATACGCACTACACCTGTAGTAGGGGCTTGCAAGATTGGGTCCCTTCTGGTTTTGCTTTTGCCTGATTTGTGTTTTGTCTATTTTATTCCTTCCACATTGACTGCTCCTGTTTCTGTAGGCGGCACCAGTTACTGAGTGCTATCTATAGCGGCTAGTTTTATATCCGTTATGGTTGGTTTGTCCTTTTTTAATAGCTGATCTAAAAATAATGAATTGAAACAGACTACCTACAAATCAATACTAAAAATAACTAATATAGACTGTGAGACACACTCTAGGCCCAAGCAGATGCCTAAATACAGTAAGACAAGCCCACACAGCCTGTTGCATGGCCACACCCCACAGTCACATATACTGAGAGGCAGGTGATCCAATGCATAGGATCAACTGGATTCTAGTTCCAGCTCCACCTCTAGACACATCACCTTAATACGCCTCTCTTTCCACTCCTTCCCCCACGCCTCGTCTTGTCTAAAATGTAAGCTCCTCAGGGCAGGGTCTGTCTGTGAGTATGTTTGTGTTGCCTTGCACAATACGGTCCGTATATATTTGTCAGGGCATCTAAGCACTACCATGCTACAAGTAATAAATAATAATAACCTATCACATAATTGCACGTGCAATCAGGGAACGTGCACATTCAATTACCCACTTTGCACACGCAAAGGATCGTTCGTTCACCCAGATGCAGGATTCCGGGTGTGCTCATGTTTTGCGCCCTTCTGCAGTAATGCAGGGCTATGAAAATCTGGCCAGAATTTTATTCATGCCTGAGTTTACCACTTCTGTTAGGCTAATCCAGAACCGTAACATTATTTGAACATGTTTTGTGCATACTCCACCTGTCACCCACTCTGTCAATGACACTTCCTTTTATTCGTTTTCCCGAGCCAAAAGAAAACATTAAGCTGTGAATCTAGCTGACAGAAATGTGTTTTCCCCTCCTTTTTGACAATCATTTTGCCATCTCTCGTGACGAAGTTCAAGTTAGCCCAGGCATGCCTGTCTCCAAGTGACACTCAATGACTGTAAGTGACTTGTCAGAACCATTTTCATTTTAGATTTCAGTGCAAAGGAGACGGTCATTGAGTCAAGACATTACGGAGCATGAATCACTTTGTGATTAATAGATCATATCTTAAAGGAGTCCAGAAGGTTGCTCTTTCCCACATGCTGTTGCGGGAATGACAGCTCATATGGGTTCACTGTCCCCGACACACACACACCTCCTTGAGTTGTGTGGCTTTCCAAAGAAAATCGACATGAAGTCAGAGCTAACAATAATGCTTGACATTGGCATGCTCTAAAACACATGCTGATGAACTAACAATTTAAAAATGTACCCTGGTGCAGCATTACCCTCTTACCATGGGAGGAGCCTCATTAGCTACTGAAACAGGGGCTGTGAGGTTGTCTCTCTCCATGGTAGTCTGGCCCCCCCTCCTGAATAACTTTACTGGAAGAGAGACTGTAGGGTAAGAAGGTGCCTGTGACAGTGACACTAGAATAAGGATGTAGCTGGGTCCCAGGCCTGAACTCCACAGAAGCAAGGTCCTAGGCACTCCCATTAGCACAGAGCACTAACAGAACTAATGGCATTTTCCAGCCTTCCAACACTATCACCCTGGTTTAACCAGGAGATTTTCAGTGATCTGAAACTCAAAAAAAAAAGTCCTACAAAAAGTGGAGACTAGGTCAGATTACAAAGGATGAATATAAAACAACCATCACAACTATGTAGGGACAAAATTAGAAAGGCCGAGGCAGAAAATGAGATTAAACCAGCTAGAAACAAAGGATGAGAAGAAAACATTCTACAAATCCATTAGAAGCAAGAGGAAGACCAAGGACAGGGTAGGCCCATTACTCAATGAGGGGGAAAAAACAATTAAAAAAATGTGGAAGTGTAGTGCTAAAGAACTTATTGTTTTAGTTTTCACCAGAAAGTTTAGTAGCAATTGGACATTTAACATGGTGAACACCAGTGAAAATGAGATAGGATCTGAGGCTAAAATAGGGAAAGGACAAGTCAAAAATTACTTAGACAAGTTGAATGTCTTCAAGTCGCCCAGGCCTGATGAACTACTTTCTAGAATATTCAGGGAGATGACTGAGGAGATATCTGATCCATTAGAGATGAAATTTGAAAATGGAAAGATTCCAGAGGACTGGAAGAGGGCAAATATAATGGAAATCAGGACAATCCAGGGAATTACAGACCAGTCAACTTAACTTCAGTACCCGGAAAGATAATGGAGCAAATAATCAAGCAATCAATCTGCAAATACATAGAAGATAATAAGGTGATAAGTAACAGTTAGCATGGATTTGTTCAGAACAAATCGCGTCAACCCAACCTAATAGCTTTCTGTGACAGGGTAACAAGCCTTGTGGATTGGGGGAAGCAACAGATGTGGTATATCTTGACTTTAGTAAGGCTTTTGATACTCTCACATGACCTTCTTATAAACAAACTACAATACGCACTACACCTGTGGGAAATACAACCTGGATGGAGCTACTATAACGTGAGTGCATATCTGGTTAGAAAACCATTCCCAGAGAGTAGTTATCAACGGTTCACAGTCAACTGGGAAGGACATGCTGAGTGGGGTCCCGCAGGGATCAGTTCTGGATCCGGTTCTGTTCAATATCTTCATCAATGATTTAGATAATGGCATAGAGAGTACACTGATAAAGTTTGCGGATGATACCAAGCTAGGAGGAGTTGCAAGTGCTTTCAAGGATAGGATTAAAATCCAAAATGATCTGGACAAACTGGAGAAATGTTCTGAAGTAAATAGGATGAAATTCAATAAGGACAAATCCAAAGTACTCCACTTAGAAAGGAACAATTAATTGCACACATACAAGATGGGAAATGACTGCCTAGGCGGGAGTACTACGGAAAGGGATCTGGGAGTCATAGTGGATCACAAGATAAATACGAGTCAACAGTGTAACACTGTTGCAAAAAAAAAAAAAGCAAACATCATTCTGGGATGTATTTGCAGGAGTGTTGAAAGCAAGACATAAGAAGTAATTCTTCTGCTCTACTTTGTGCTGATAAGGCCTCAGCTGGAGTACTGTGTCTAGTTCTGGGTGCCACATTTCAGGAAAGATTGGACAAATTGGAGAAAGTCCCAGGGAGAGCAATAAAAATGATGGAAGGTCTAGAAACCAGGACCTATGAGGAAAGATTGAAAAAAATTGGATTTGTTTACACTGGAGAAGAGAAGACTGAGAGGGAATGTGATAACAGTTTCAAATACAAAAAGGTTGTTACCAGGAGGCGGGAGAAAAATTGTTCTCTTTATCCACTGAGGACAGAACAAGAAGTAAGGGGTTCAAATTGCAGCAGTAGAGGTTTAGGTTGGACATTAGGAAAAACTTCCTAACTGTAAGGGTGGTTAAACACTGGAGTTACTTAGGGATGTTGTGGAATCTCCCATTGGAGGTTTTTAAGAACAGATTAGACAAACACCATCAGGAATGGTCTAGTTATTACATAGTCCTGCCTCTAGTGCAGGGGACTAGACTAAATGACCCCTCAAGGTCCCTTCCAATTCTAAACGTCTGTGATTCTAAGATCATACTGCGTGGGCATGAAAGTAATTCTGAGTCTTTTTTATATATATTAACAATACCTAGCTCTTATATAGCACTTGCCATCCGTAGATCTCAAAGCTCTTTACAAAGCAGGTGTCAATATCCTCATTTGACAGATGGGGAAACTGAGGCACAAAGCGATGACGTGTCATGCCCAAGGTCATCTGGTAAACCAGTAGAAGAACTGCAAGCAGAACCCTTTATCATCCTGAAAGCCAAGATTTCAGGGCATGGGATTGCCCTATGAAAATCAAGACATACCAGGAGGGGGTGGGAGGAACGGATTGTAAAATAGTGGATTAGATTAAGAGTTCTCATCCTACAGGCTGAAACCCCAAGAGGGGCACATGGACAGGTCCAGGTAGGCACAATCACCTTTCCTATCTGTCTGGTTAGGTTGGGGCAGGGTGGGTAGGATGTCCTGAACATTTTGCTGCTGTAACCTGGAGGTCACAGTGTGAGAAAAGATCTGGACAACTGTATTAGTTATGTGTACAGCTAATGAGTGCATCCACTGTTACTTTAGCTGGGATAAAATCATTTTGATATGCCCCATGCTTTAGGGCACAAATCCAATGGCCAGCTGGGAGCACAGGAACATAGGACTTGTCAGAGTGGATCAGATCCAAGGTCTATCTTGTCCAGGATCCTGCCTCTGACAGTGGCCAGCCCCAAATGCTTGTGAGGTATTCCGGACCCCGTAAAGGTCTAATCCTGATCTCAAAGAGTTAGAGATCAGCGAAAGCCCAACACACAAGCTTTAATATCCCTTCCAAAATTTGTTATAATTAAAAACAACAACTCTGGATATGCCCCACATTCAGCTAAATGCCCAATCCCTTTTTGAATCTTGTTAAGTTCTTGGCCTCAGTGACTTCCTGCAGCAACCCAAAGCTATCCAATGGGCAGGTGATCCCAATGGTTTATTACAGGTTTCCTTCCACCTGCCCCATGAGCAGCTGATAGTGGGCTGTGTCAGATTCAGAATACAAAGCTGATCTCATATGGCAATTCGTATGGTCCCAGGGAGTTGGATAACACGAGAGCCCTTGATCTACTATTCCCGTGACATGCAAGCATAACTCCCATGCTTGTCAGCGTCATCCTGAGCTACTAATGTGTATTGACAGTAGACTACATCCTTGTGTGTAATCTGTAGATACCCTTTCTCTTCCAACCTATTGCTTATATAATGTCCCATGCTGCAAACACAAAAGGAGAACAAACTGTCCTCATAAGCTCCAAAGTGACAAGCAAAGTAAAATTAAATGAACCTTCTGAAAGGACCTGTCACCATTATGCAGAATGTTCATAGCTTTTAGTCTGTGATTTTTAACAGCACACTAAGTTTCAGCCCCTCTAAATAGGCAACTCTTGAATTTTTAAAACAGATATATTTAGCCAACTGCTTTCCAAGGTCCCAAATAAAAAAAAGATACATAGAGTATCTGCTGCCACCTTGTGGTTATCCCAAAGATCTGTTTTGTAACAAATAAACCAAAGGTTTCAGAGTAGCAGCCATGTTAGTCTGTATCCGCAAAAAAACCAGGAGTACTTGTGGCACCTTAGAGACTAACAAATTTATTTGAGCATAAGCTTTTGTGGGCTACAGCCCACTTCATCAGACGCATAGAATGGAACATATAGTGAGGAGATATATATACATACAGAGAGATATATACATACAGAGAACATGAAAAGATGGGAGGCTAATTAATTACGATGAACTGTTGTCAGCAGGAGAAAAAAAAACTTTTGTAGTGATAATCAAGATAAACCAAAAGTGTATGAAAAGTCAATTGCCAAGCAGCTCCCTGTATCAGCCCATGGTGATTGTGGATAAGTGTGTTTACCCTTGGAGAAGTCATCAGCTTTAATGTTCTGGATGTAAATGATTTCATCGGTTAAAATATCATGTAATAGGGTCAGCATGAGGCCAAGCCTCTGAGACTCACATTATCCCTCCTCCAAGCCACACAAAACTCAGCTGCCAAGATCACCTCATTGTTCCATTAATCAGATACCGGCCCTCCACTGCATCAAGTGGAAGGTTCTTATCATCCTCTAGCATATGTCCATCCCTCCCTGCTTTGTCTCTTGTCAGTCACATCATGTTCTCTGCCCCACCAGCAGTGGGGTGGCCTCATTTAGCTGATTCTCCCACAAGTGTCTTTGCATTTTCTTTCGTGCTAATCCCTGTACATGGAGCATCCTCCCTGCTCTGATAGGACAGGCCATTTCCTCTCACCAATCAATCCCTCCTCGAGACCCACCTCTGCCTTGACCCCTACAAAACATTGGTCAGTTAATAATCACTAGAAAGGGAAGCAGCTGGGGAATGTTTATACTTTTTTTAAAAAGTCGGTGGCAAAGGGATACTAGCAGCGCTTGGGCCAGCCAGCACCCTGCCAAGCCTACTAGAACACAGTAGCCCATTACCCCGCTCTTTGTCTTTCAGGATAGAAACTGCATTTTCCGTTACCCTTGCACAGTGCATATGTGATGGCCACCGTCTTGGCTGCTACCAGGGATTGAACCGGAAACCTCCAGGGCAAAAAACTTAAGTCTGCACATTTTAAGATGGTGGGTAGGCAGTATAGCTAACACCTGGAACAGCCTCACAATCTAGGTGCAGAGGGACACACAGCACCTCACCGAGCAGTGGGTGACCCTACACATTTGGGGGGAGGAGGTCCCTCCAGCAGCTGGGATATCTTGGTCAACCAGACCCCTCTGCATTCTCCTTCTCCAGTCCTGCCCCATGCAGAGCCCTCAGTCAGGGTGGTACCAGATGCATGGGGCAGTTCACACCTCTCAGAGCTATTGCTTCAGGCTGTCTGCAGACTAAGGCTTAGTCTACAATAGCAACTAAGTATAACTACGTAGTTATACCAACCTAACCCCTCCACAGACAGTGCTGTGTCGACTGGAGGGCTTCCGCCTCTCAGGGAGGTGGATTAACTACACCGATGGGAGAAGCTCTCATGTCAGTGCAGGTAGCATCTTCACTAAGCACTTCAGCTGTGCAGCGCTGTAAGTGTAGACAAGCCCCAGGCAGATCTCTCAGCCTCAGTTACACTCAATTCATATTTTCAAGCTTTTCTTCACAACCATGAGAACTTACATGTCTTAAATTCTGATATAATCACATGACTCCAGGTGCTGGAGCCCTAGGCACAGGCTGATATTGCTTGTGTCTTAATCCAGCCCTGGCATAGGGGTTATCATTTGTTCCCATGCTGTGTTTTTATACATTTGCTGAAGGAAACAGGTAACTTTACAAGTAATTTTTGAACCACTTGCAGGAAAATTGGGAAACACTAGCTTCCACCCAGACTCTCCAATATGAATTTCACTTGTCCAAGAATGGGCCTGTGAGATTCCATATGCTGTTACTCCAGACCCATTTATCCATTTCACATGGATTGCAAAGTCCAACTCTCGAGACTGGGAAGGGACCCAAATTTGTCCTTCTAACAAGCTTCCCTGTTATCAAATCAGCTAACTACATGGAACGTCTGTGCTTTGAGGTAACTGAATGCTGCTCTCTGCACAGCCTCGGGGGCAACACGACATCTCTTCTCACAAGACAGGGGCCCATGGAAATCTCAAATCACCTTGAGTCACAAACTGGATCCGAGCTGCTGCTAAATTTCCAGGATGAGAGTTTCTCATTCTGATTGACGTGGCACTGGAGATAGCATGATCTAACTGAACAGCCCAAAGGCCCATTTTTGTTGTGCATAGTCATGTCTGTAGCATTTTTGAGGTTTTATACACCCTGCACATAACACCTACTGTAAAACGCATGGCGTGAATGTCCTCTACAGATGTTATCTGGCTCCAAGGACAATGGCAGTCACATAAGAATTCCTAGGATTATGGTATATTGAAGGCTGAGGCCAATATGCGCAACCTAAAGAGCTGTTTTTACCCCAAGGTATGTTTTCTTTTACTGTTCAATGGCATTGAAGGCAGCCCTTTTAGCTTATCTCCCTTGTACACTAGAATCACTATGAAAACAGAATACCCACCCCGCTGCCTGTCTGCACAAAGCCCATGTAAAAGGGGGTTCAGAGACTGACCCAGCTGCGGGATACCTCCACCGCGCCTTCGCAGTGGTCGTTCCACCCCCTGGAACTTATCAGCTCTTGTTGACATTCAGTGACAATGTTGGGCAACTCAAAGTGCTTGCAGATGCTTTGTTACGCAGCTTGCGTGACCCACTGCTAACACCTGCCTTTGCTCTCTGATAGGAGGACTACAATCAGCTGAGACCCCTCTCCTATCCCAACACGGATGTGTTCTTGATCTGTTTTTCTGTGGTGAACCCTGCCTCTTACCACAACGTCCAGGAAGAGTGGGTGCCTGAACTGAAAGTCAGCATGCCGCATGTGCCTTATGTGCTCATAGGAACACAGGTAGCTACTAACTGGGAAGCCTATTGACCCGCACAAGGGGTCTGGAACTCTATAGCCAGGTGGGCCTTGTGAAACCTCAAAGCCAGGGGGAACTTACCCAGATTGAGGTTTGGCTGCAGTCCCGGGGTCCCCTGAAAACTCTGCTGTTCCACACACACCTGCTTCCACCCTGGCAGACCTGATACCAAACTTGCAACTCAAAGCAAACCTCAGGGGCTGCAACTCACATGAACTGAAACAAGCAGGCTTCCCCAAGCCCCATGCAAACATAATGCATCTAGTTGCCCAACCCACTGAAGGATCACTCTGTGGGTATGTCTACACTGGAGCAGGAGGTATAATTCCCAGGTCAAGAAGACATACCCAGACTAGCTCCGATCGAGCCAACACACTAAAAATAGCGGTGTAGCTGCAGCAGGGCAAGCAGCAGTATGGGCTAGCCACCCAAATACAATCCCGTCTGAAACCCTAGATACATACTCAGGCTGGCGAGTCCACCTCGCTACTCACACTGCCTCGGCTGTACTTCTGTTTCCCGTGCACTAACTTGATCAGAGCTACCACAGCTATTTCATGCAGGAAATTACACCTCTAGCTCCACTGTACCCATATTCTGTATTAGGGGCTCCTCAATATCACTGTGATTTTTAACTAAGCTTTAAATTCATTATATTTTTCTGGAGTGGGGAAGCCATTCCCATATTACATCCCCCAACATTCACCCCCTTCCCTGAATAGCCTTCCTGGAGCCAACAAGGATTAACCACCTCTTTAGAGCCAACACAGCTCCTTCTGGACCAGCCAGTCCTGCTGAGAGCACTTTCTTCCCCCAGAGTTTACCTAGGGATTGTCAGAGTGGATAAGACCCATAATCCATCCAGTCCAGTATCCTGTCTCTGACAGTGGCCAGCACCAGCTGTTTCAGAGGAAGGTGTAGGAACCACAGAGTAAACAGACTGGCAAAGCCAGGTCATGGGCAGCCAGACCTAGTGGTCAGAGCCAGAATCCATAGTCAGGAGCCAAGAGTCTGCTGTAGGACATCAAAGGCAGGAGACAAACCACAAGTTTGTAACCACAGTCAGGCTGGGTCAGGATACTAGAGTGTCAGAGGCAGGAGACAAAGCATAGATCAGAACCACAAGTCAGAGGTCAAGAAGCTGACACAGGGGAGCAGGAAGCACACAGTCCAGAGCAGGCTGGATCCCAGGTGTTCAGACAGCTTCCTGTTCCTGGCTTAAGTAGGGCCAGAAGGCCAATCAGCTGCTCTGTGGCTCCGCCAATAGGATGTCAGGGGAGGAGCCTTAAACCAGGGCTGGGCTTCATGGGTCCTGGGTCAGCAGCTGTCCGCAGGCTACCAAGAGGAAGGTTGAAGCATGGCCGCTCCTGTGAATCCTGGGTTTGAGTCCTGTGGGTCATGACACAGATGTGGGATAATCTGCCCACCACATTCAGTCTCATCCTGATCCCAAATAGTTGGAAGAAAAAGACTGACCCAACCCAGAAATCAGAGCCAGATCAAGTATTATTGTTGTTCACTCTCAAGCTGCGGAGCAGAGTAGTAGGCACATGACCACCAGTTCAGACCTGTATTTTTTGTTGTCATAATCGTTCTCCAAATGTCATCGGACATCCCCAACTCAGAGGGTCCCTCCTGCCAAATGGGGTAGCCATGAGCTCTGACCTACTGTCGAATGGTCACATTAAGGTGGAGACATTCTGTAGAGCTGGGTTTTTTTAACATCAATCACTCTGTTGCCAAAACATTTGTGAGATTCAGCTAGGCCAGTTCTGCAGCAACAGCTAACTCACCACACACTCTTTGTGGAGGGTCTAATCCTGCCAAGTACCTCCTGAGAAGCACTGAACCCCTTTGGTGGGAGCTGAAGGTGCTCCTGCCTCCTGCAGGATAGGGCCCAAGCCTATACAAATATTTGGAGAAAAATCAAGGTTTGCCAAATGAGGAAAACTTTTTTTCAAACTTCTAAAAGGGTGCTGCAAATAATGGCAAGTTAGAAATACATTTCAGCCTTTATACCAAGATCTTTTGGAGGCAGTTTTGCACAATAGCATTTCACTGGGCAATTGGTATCCTACTTAATCCATCTTTACTAAGATGTAAAAACTCATATTCTCTTTAAAAAAAAAACCCGCAGGTGAGGCAGTCAGAGATTAATATCAAAGTGACCCACAATTAAATGTTTTGTTTCAGTTCAACAAACCAAAATGTTTCACTTGGGGCAACCTGACCCAGAACTAAATACTTAATTTTAACAGAAAATCAAAAAAAAAATCTGCAAAATCTAAATTTTCCTCGGGAAAATTTCAATTTTGCAGAAATTGCATTTTCCATCAAAAAACATTGATGGAAAATTCCCTACCTGTTCTCAGACATAGAATTAAGCCTATATGCTTCTTACACAATCCTGTTTTCTCTCTTTTCTGCTTTGACCAGAAAATGGAAAGGAGACATTGAGGCCACATGTGTGTGCATATACACAGGGAGGGAGAGAGAGAGAGAGAGAGAGAGAGAGATTATGAACCAGCTTTTAAAAAAAAATTATCATCTCTAGTAGGGGAGAAATTGAGCGTGTCACTGAAATATTCATCCTAGCATAGGGCTCTGGAGTCAACTCATCCACAGGAATGTTGTGTTTAGTACTGCGTGCGTGTGTGTGGTTCTTTTTTACTGCTAGATTGATCTTCGAGATGATCCGAAAACTTTGGCTCGACTACTTTATATGAAGGAGAAACCCCTCACTTACGAACATGGAGTGAAGCTGGCTAAAGAGGTATCATTGTTTTGCATGACCCTATTGTTAGGACCCAGGCTGCAGAGTAGTTTGGCCATAACTTTAGTTTCTGTATATTTCACTCAAATCCAATTCTTTCATTTTTTCCTCCATTTTCACTAACTTGGGTCCAGACTAAAACCTCAACTCCAAACACACTGAATTTTGCACCTTTAAGCCTGTCTCTATCATTACCTTGATTGTTCTGCAAACCCACTAATAAATCTCTGATATATAACAAGCACACTCCATACATGAGACATCTGAATGAAATGAAACATCTAATGTTCTTATGTTTGATTTAGGATCAGCCACTGCAGTGTTTTACCATATTTGGTCATAACAAAATGGATACATAACAGGTTGTTTTACACATCATGATAAAACAAACTGTACATTGTGGATGTTATTCATTTATGTGAGCCTATAAAGACATTCCGTGGTTTTCCTGGGAGAAAATGGACATCCGTGTTTGGCAGAGTAACATTAGTCACTGCCAAAAAAAAAAAAAAAAAAAAAAAAGAATCGAAACCTACAGAAGCTGCATTTAGGCTGCAGAGATGGGAATGAGCTGGAAAATTCTCATCTGTACTGGAGCTGTCCCAAAGTTTCAGTGTGTTTGGATCCAGCTTTTTAGTTAAGACCCATATGTAGGAGATGGATATAAAAGCTTGTCTAAAATAACACGCTCGTATGTATTCTCTCTGGTGCTACTTGGGCTAATCACAATGGGAAAAATTCTACTCTTAGTCACTCCCATACAAACACATCCGGATTGATTCTCACTTAAGGCCACTTTACACAGCTACGTACGGAGGCCGTAAATGAGACTCAGGCCCATACATCTCTATTTAGTGGGATCTTCTTTTCAGTTCATAATGTATTATTGCTGTGGGTAAGGAGAAGGGCTGGAGAAATGAACATGAAATACGTACGTACGTCAACTCCTGCAGCATCTGCATTCAGATACAAGCACATTCCAACTAGTCACTGCACATATTGGTTATGCTGCTATTTAGTCAGAGGGTTCTAAAAGGCCAAGCAGAGCTAAAAAGCAGGAGGAATTGCATTTATCCAAATTCATTTCCACGGGCAGGCTCAAGGTCCACACTACACATGTGCAAGTGCCCACAGAACGGGAGGGTATTTTTGACTCAGTGGCACGCCCCCATCAATCACCCTGAGCCTGTAGAAGTGCCTCCGCAATGGCTTCATCTCTGTGGAGTTTGATAGGAGAAGCCAAGAGCATGGAAGGGGAGCTAAGGATAGTTATGTTAAGTGACTGAACCACACTGCCAGGGAGCACTGGAGCCAATGCCTCCTGGAAACCCTGAGATCCATCCAATGCCTCCTGGAAACCCTGAGATCCAGCTTCTTCTGTTCAGAGGAACCCCTATGCAGTGGAAGAGTTCCTACAAACTCTCAGCTGGCATACATGGAGCTTCTTCTTCCTGGCCAGCCCCACTGGCAGACTGTTGCTCCCTCCACGTCTCCCTCTGCACTGAGACAATGCCCTGGCATCTATTCTCAAAGCCTGTCCCACAAGGCCTATGATCAGATAGGAAGCCAGGCCCAAGGCAGAGCTAGGACTTTAATCCATCTTAAAGGCATGGCTCACTCTATGGGGGGAGGGATAGCTCAGTGGTTTGAGCATTGGCCTGCTAAATGCAGGGTTGTGAGTTCAATCCTTGAGGGGGCCACTTAGGGATCTAGGCAGGGGCGGCTCTACATTTTTGGCCACCCCAAGCCATGCCCGGGAGGCGCCACGGGAGCAGCGGACCTCCCGCGGGCATGACTGCGGAGGGTCCGCTGGTCGCGCGGCTCGGTTGGACCTCCTGCAGCTGCGGACGGTTCGCAGGTCCGGCGGCTCTGCTGGAGCTGCCGCAGTCATGCCTGCGGGAGGTCCACTGGAGCCGCGGGACGAGCGCCCCCTCCGCAGTCCGGGGCGCCTCCCGGGCATGACTGCTTGGGGTGGCCAAAAACGTAGAGCCGCCCCTGCCTAGATCCCTAAGTGGCCCCCTCAAGGATTGAACTCACAACCCTGCGGCAGGTCCGGTCGTCCCGGGGCTCCGGTGGACCTCCCGCAGGCATGACTGCGGCAGGTCCGCCGACCCAGCCTGCCGCCCCCCCGGGAAAGGGCCGCCCCACACGCGTGCTTGCCGCGCTGGGGTCTGGAGCCGGCCCTGGATCTAGGGCAAAATTGGTCCTGCTAGTGAAGGCAGGGGGCTGGACTCGATGACCTTTCAAGGTCCCTTCCAGTTCTAGGAGATTGGTATATCTCTATTTATTATTATAGGGAGTTGGGTGCACATGAGGATAACAGGATCTGTATGTCATAAACATGTCCTATTGTCTTCTTCTCCAAACTGTGTATTTATGACCCCTCTCTCTCTTTCTCTCCTGCTTAAGATCGGAGCACAGTGTTATTTGGAATGTTCAGCCCTGACACAGAAAGGCCTTAAAACAGTCTTTGATGAAGCAATCCTCACCATTTTTCACCCTAAGAAAAAGAAGAAACGCTGTGTGACGTGCCACAGCTGCTGTACAGTTGTATGAGGTCACTTGAAAAGCAAAGCAGGACAGTGCTATTGTTCAACTAAACCCCCCAGGTTAGAATGGCAATGAGCATCACACACAAAGTGAAATGGGGAACATGACCAGAAAGGAGTCTTATTAAACCATATACGATTCCTCCATTCTGTGAAACCTCAGGCTGTAACATGTTAGCCAGCTAATGTCTATTTGCTTTCCTAACCCTATAGAGCTGCATGCAGCCTGTTCCCACACTATGCTCGCATGCACTGAGCCAGTATAAAACAGAATGTCTGCTAATGGCTGACTCTGAATCAGGTAAGGGTGCTGTGTGGAAAACTTTAAAGACACTGTAAAACCACCAAGAAAAACTTCATTTGTGGCCTTAAGCAAGAATTGATCAAAAGTATAAATTTATAATACTTAAGAATTGAATATGAATGGATCAAAAGCACAGAGAAATCATTAGGAGTTTAATATGTAATCATATATGTTATATATAGGATATACTTTCAAATTACTTTTCTTTATAAGATACTCACTAATTTCAGGATCTACTTTAGTTTGTTTAAAATGACATGAAAGCAAAGCGGTAGTGACTCCAATTCGCAGTCATTTAACTCATGCCATCAAGCCATCAAAATGGATCAATATTTACATCCAGATTGAAGGAATGTTCTTTTTACTACACAAAATGACAAATATCTCTATTTTCTACAGAATGTGTCCAGGCTGGACCAGGAGGTTTTCAGAAGCTGGGTGAGGGAAAACAGTGTAAGTGAAAAACTGTAGCATTCATTTGCAGAAACAGAGTGATCATATCACCAAAAAATCTTGTGACAGACATGAAAAACCAGGGAGGTGTTGCATTGCCACGAGTATTATAAATTCACTCTACAGATTGGGTGCATTTCCACATCTCACCCAGCGGATGAAAACAAAAACAAACAAGCCAAAGTCACATTGATGTGAAGTGCTTTATAATGATCCAGTTGCCTTATTTGAAATAGTTTTTTAGAAATGATCTTGTGTAAAGGTATTAATTGGAGCGGACTTTTAAACATGTCTATTTACTGTAGTCCTCTCTCTGCTCTTCATTGCTTTGTCTGTGTCTTCCATGTTCATTATTGCAATTAGCAGTTAAGGTATAGTGTGGGTATGCTACTCAGGAACTTTCTTTCAGACAATATGCAGGATGAAGTGCTGCAGCATGCAGTACGGAGACAGGAAGCCTGAACCTCAAGGGAATGAAAGCTGACAATAAGCACTCTTTGCTGTTGAATAAAGTGTGCCTTTTCGCTAAGGCTTCTCCAGGGAGCCTGTTGTTTTGCACATCACAGCAAGATGCCGTTATACCACAGACACTCGGAGGTGAACTGTGAGGGTGTCTTATTACTTACATCTGCCTATGAGTGCCTTGGAAATGCTCATGTAGCTGTCTTGTTATGGATTTCATTTCTGATCATACCTCTCCAAGGCATACAATTACAGTGCCAGCAAATCCATGTTTCTAGACCTGTAAAGTAACTCCCTGAAAAAAGCAACTGCCAGAGTCAGTGTTTCCAGACCTAGTATGGAATTGAACCCTCTCTCACCAGCAAAGTACTAGCACAGGGATTAATTTACCCACCCATGTGTTGGAAGAGCCAGCATTCTCCTCTTTTGATGTTCTATACAGTGCTTGAGTCTATAGAGGGGCAGCTAGAAAGCCTCTGCCATTAACTGGAGATTAGGGAACCAATCCTACAGTCCTGATTCAGGTATAACTCCCATTGACTTCAGTGGGATTTTGAGCAAGGACTATAACATTCGGCCCAAAGTAAGCAACATCATAGATACAAGGCCCACTCCCACCTTCATTGCAATCAAAGACAAAACTCCCATTGACTTCAGTGATGATGACAGTATCCTTTACTACACAGATATTTATAGAAGATTTTCCTATATGAGATCGTTGTCATTACATTGTAAAAGCCTTGTTCTGGATTCCGGCTGCACAGCGCCCATTAAAATCAGTGGGAAGTGCATGGCTAGAATGTACTGGCTGTATCTTAAGGGTAAATGAAGCAATTTCTGTTTTAGTAAATGCAGCTCACTAGAATTCAAGGGCCCACAATCCCATGGACACTAATTTATGCTTTGCCATTGACTCTAATAGGAGCAGGATCAGATGCCAAAACATTTATATCAGTACAGGTCACCCATTATCTCCGAGACATAAGGCATATTTAGCTATGGTAATTAGTAAGTAAGTGTCTTTTGCTATGTTATTGCTAAGGATACGATTCTGTCATGGAGGTCACGGATTCCATGACTTTCTGGGACCTCCAGGACTTCTTCCAGGGCAGGGCTGGAGCAGCTGTCAGCCCCAGGGCCGCCAAAGCAGCAGCTCCAGGGCTGAAACCCACTGGGGATGAAGCTGCAGCTGTCAGCCCCTGCCACAGGAGCAGCAGTGGGATTAGAACAGCAGCCAGTGGTCAGCCCCGGGGGCCGCTGGAGCAGATAGCTGGTGGTTGGCCTGAGGGTCACCGGAGCAGCAGTCCCCCAGCCATCGGAATAGCAGCTGGCCCCAGGGCCATCAGAGCAGTGATCCTCCAGGCCGCCGGAGCAGCAATCCCTGGGCTGCTGGAGCAGCTGGCCAGCAGGTGCCCCAGCGCCGCCACAGCAGTGGCCAGGCTTGGATGAGCCCTCCTGAGAATGGAGCAGCAGAGGGTTCAGCCCCCAATAGTACTAGTTGTTAGTCCCCCATCCTGCCCCCGCAGGGTATTTTTTACTAAAAGTCAGGGACAGGTCACGGGCATCCATGAATTTGCGTTTATTGCCCATGACCTGTCCTTGACTTTTAGTAAAAAATACCCGCAACAGAATCTTAACCTTAATTATTACACAGTGGAATTGTGATAACATTGGGTCACTGTCCATGGACATGGCTGAAAATGAAGTTGTAGTAAGTCAGAGATGCTAAAGAAAATCTGGTGTGCGCCTTAGGGTATAAATCCCTAGTGAACACTCTGGATCCCGTTTCATCCTGTCGAAGGGGTTGTCTTAGAATATGTTGACAGAAAGTTTGGGAAACGTAGCTCGGACCAGAAAGCGAGCCTGGCGACGATGTCATTTTCTTTCGTATGAAAGGAGCTGTGGTTTGCGTCTAGTTGAATGTGTTAATTTCCTAGTGCAGCTGGGCTGCAGGTAGCATGTCTGGCAGTGGGTTCTCTGGACTCCCACGTATCAGAGGTGCAGCAGGAAAGCTAGGAGCAGATTGAATATAGAAATGTTTGGGGAATATTTTATTGACTTAAGGCCTGACCCAAATCCCCATGAAATGAACAAAAGCCCCCTGCCCCAATCAATTTATTTCAATGGACTTTGTATCAAGGGTTTAGAGCTCAATCTGATCCCACTGAGGTTTGCCACTGATTTCAATGGAAGATGGCCTGCTTATTCCGTTCCCCAGGAATTGACTCGATATACAGTATACATATACCCATGAGTCCCTGGGTAAGGGAGAAATGGGACCAAGTCTCTTTCACCTGAACTGCAATACATGCCCTAAGGTTGGATCTGCCAGATAATGTTACAGCTTCTCTAAATTGAAGAGAAACTAAAACTCTAGATTGACAGCTGTGCTTATAAAATAATGAGTACTTTGGAAAAGTGCAATATATCAGTCCCATCATGCCTCTGAGGAAGCCACAAATAATCGAACGATGGGGTTTGGGTGGTGTTTAATTTCAGTGGTGCCTGTTAATAATGATGCTATGACATATGATAGGCATGTTAAATCAGAAATTAATATAACTGCAGTAATTTTGGGAAACTAAATACTGTGATAATCGATGCTAAAATGCTAATATCCTCATATATTAAAAACTACAGACCTCTGTACAAATCATTGCATAGTAGAGAAAGCAGATGGAGCAATATTATTATTCATGAAAAAATATTTTAATTAATGCAAGGCAAGACTTTTTTGCACTTATAAAGTGAAGTAAATCAATTTTGCAAGGTGATAAAACTGTGAATTAAAGAGATGCTTTCAAGCTGCTTATGACCAAAATTTGACCTATCCTCAAAGGGTAACAATCCACTTAGAAATGGCCTCTGGATTCTATGTATTTTTTAATTTCCTGTCATCAAAAATAAATGTTTTAAATATACCCACACTTTACGTAGGTCCTACAAGCAGGGGCGGCTCTAGGCATTTTGCCGCCCCAAGCACAGCAGGCAGGCTCCAGGACCAGCAGACCCTCCGCAGGCATGCCGCCGAAGGCAACCTGCCTGCTGCCCTAGCGGCGACCGGCAGAGCGCCCCCAGTGGCTTGCCACCTCAAGCACGCGCTTGGCGTGCTGGGGCCTGGAGCAGCCCCTGCCTACAAGGCCAAATTTTCAAAAGGCCTCTTTAACTGTCCCCTGACCCTCCCGCCCCGTATTTGTGAGTGCACATACATCTATGCCCAGTAGCTTCCCAGCTGTAAAACTCACTATGTATTTTTGAGGGAAGGAGCTCAGCTTGCACGGGTAAATGTGAGTTGCAGAGGCACAAGTCGATGCCCTTTCCAAATATTGTGGGCAGAGTTAAGGATGACCTTTGAAAATTGGTCTACGGTACCGTGTGCTTTTCTGCTACGGAGCCAGCAGCTGGAGTATGAACTGACGAGCAAAGACTATTCTCAGAATTGTTGTGACAACGCTGGTGGTTCTAAAGCAGAAACACGGAAATGAATAGAAACATCAGATTATTTTTCAAGCCCCATTAGAAACAACAGAAACAATAAACATTTGCCTACTGAAAGGCTGTAGACCAGCAATCTAATGTTACCGTGCCAAGCACCTGCAGTGCACACTGGAAATCAGGCCCTGAATTCATAAGGAAGGCAAATGTTATTTTAAAGCCTATTAGAGTAAGCAAAGAGTAAAAACTACTCCAAGAAATTATTTGACAATGATAATAGTTTATCTCAATTGATGTCAAAGCCGTTTCTGACAGACCTACTTTTGTTAATAGCCTATTATCTTTTCAAATGCTTTCAGATCTTAAAAAGAATGTGCTAAATCCTAGCCTGGGCCTTTTATTTTTTTAAACCTACATATTCTATCAAGAGTTGGTTTGAATTAATAACTAAAATGTAAATAAGGTCCCAGCAAAAATATGCGTGGTGAGCTCTTTGACGGTGCATGCCAATAAACGGATGCTTTGTTGTCACCTCGGGTCTGATCAAATAATTCTAATGCTTACAGGACTTCCATAGACTTCGACCTCAGTTATGTAAACCTATGTAATGCAGGATGGGGCACTTAGTAATTAAACAAAATATATTCCAGCAGATAGGAGGGCTTGTCTGTCTTGCATGAGAAATTTCTTCAGCCTAATAAAATTCAGGAGCTTTTCTAATTAGTTTGGAAGAAGGCTTTTGTCTTAATTATTATTTTTACAGGAACAATTCTGAACAGAGCTGCCACCGGACACAAACTTTGTTAAGCTTGGCACTCTTAACCTACAAACATTCTTAAGTCCATAAAACTGAATGCAGAGCCTGGGGCATGCGGCCTGGACTAGAAAACTAAAGCTGAAATTTTCAGAACGGTCTGAATTGGGCATTCAGCTCCCTGAGGCAATTTTGGATCTCTCAGCCTAAAGGTCCCAAAGTGGTGTCTCATGAGGAGCAACAAGAAAAATGTTTGCACACGTATATTTAAAAGACCTGATCCAAAAGCCACTGATGCTGATAGAACCCTTTCAGTTGACTTCAACGGGCTTCCGATCAGGACCTAAATTCAACAATATATACACTATGTTCAGTGGTATTTCTGTGATCTATTTTAACGAAATTGCCCATGTTGCCTGTTCCCCTGTCATGTCACGTAGGAGAGGATGCTACTGACTTAGCGGGGGTCAGATTGTGGCTGGTCCTGCACGCCGGTGCAATGGAGTAAGGGGGTGTAAAGAGCACCCTTCTTCTTTTGTGCCATACCACCCCTCGTAGCACATGAGCAGTAGCAGGTTCCACAGAGCCACTATGTCTCTCTCCCTTTTGCCCTATAGGTCCTACCCCTAGTGAGTATGTGCACCTCTCACTGATCTGCCTTTTAAATATCTCCCGCGCAACTTGTAAAGAACCATCTGTTACATCAGATCAAAAAACAAAACGTTTTTCTCAAGAAAGTCCCAATCCAGCACTCAGTGACGTCAATGGGAGTCTTTCCATCAGGGCCGCCAGGGGGGAGCAAGTGGGGCAATTTGCCCAAGGCCCCGGGCCCAGCAGGGGCCCCCACGAGAGTTTTTCAGGGCCCCTGAAGCGGGGTCCTTCACTCGTTCTGGGGGCCCTGGAAAACTCTCGCAGGGCCCGGGCCCCCAGAGCTTCTTCCACTCCGGGTCTTCGGCGGCAATTCGGCAGAGATCCCAGGCCCCCTGAATCCTCTGAGCAGCTCTGCTTTCCATTGACTTCAGTGGGTTTTGGATTCGACCCTGAAAGCCTGCATTGTTAATAATCTGAGAATTAGATGCTAAAGATTAAGCTAGCTGAGAAAGGAAGCACTAGGGGCCATGCCTCCTCCCACTGGTGTCAGTGGCCAAACTCCCACTGAGTTCAACAAGAGCAGGATCAGGTGCCTGAAAGACACTGCTTGATCAGTGTCTCCCATCAAAATCATAGAGTCACTGAACATCGGGGTTTGAAGGGACCTCAGGAGGTCATCTAGTCCAACCCCCTGCTCAAAGCAGGACCAATCCCCAACTAAATCATCCCAGCCAGGGCTTTGTCAAGCCTGACCTTAAAAACCTCTAAGGAAGGAGATTCCACCACCTCCCTAGGTAACCCATTTCAGTGCTTCACCACCCTCCTAGTGAAAAAGTTTTTCCTAATATCCAACCTAAACCTCCCCCAATGCAACTTGAGACCATTACTCCTTGTTCTGTCATCTGGTACTAGTGAGAAAAGTCTAGATCCATCCTCTTTGGAACCCACTTTTAAGTAGTTGAAAGCAGCTATCAAATCCCCCCTCATTCTTCTCTTCTTCAGACTAAATAATCCAAGTTCCCTCAGCCTCTCCTCATAAGTCATGTGCTTCAGCCCCCTAATCATTTTTGTTGCTCTCCACTGGATTTTTTTCAATTTTTCCACATCCTTCTTGTAGTGTCGGATCCAAAACTGGACACAGTACTCCAAATGAGGCCTCACCAATGCTGAATAGAGGGGAATGGTCATGTCCCTCGATCTGCTGGCAATGCCCCTACTTACACAGCCCCAAATGCTGTTAGCATTCTTGGCAACAAGGGCACACTGACTCATATCCAGCTTCTCATTCACTGTAACCCCTAGGTCCTTTTCTGCAGAACTGCTGCCCAGCCATTCGGTCCCTAGTCTACAGCAGTGCATGGGATTCTTCCGTTCTAAGTGCAGGAGCAAAATTCCACATCGTAGCATGGAACCAGACCTATACAGTGGATGTTTCAGTATTCAGGGACTTATCTGCTCATCTGTGACGTGTGTCTGTGCTTCATCTCACATGGCTAGCAGTGTCAATTTGGTTTTGGCCAAGATTTTCAAAGTGACTCCTAAGTGTGGGTGCCTCAACCTCTGGGTACCTTAAAGGGCCCAATGCTCAGAAAGTGCTGAACTCCCTGCTCTGAAAATCAAGCTCCTCTCAGGTCTCTCAAGTTGGACCCCCAGAAATTGAAGCACCCATAGTCACTATTGAAATTGAAATTCTTGGCCCTTGTCTACACTGGAGATTTCAACCATTGGTGGCAGCCAGCAGCGTAGTTGTTTCAATGCACACCACCATGTGCATTGGAGCAGCTTAAGACTTGCTTGAAACCAGGTTCATTTACACTGGTGCAAATTGTGGTGTCTAGTAGCTCACTTTTACAGGACTGGCTGTTGCTCGTGTAACGAGACTGGTGTTAACACCAGTGGTGGTAGCTGGGTCGAATCCTCAGTGTGGACAAGTTCTTAGAAAAGTGTGCTGCCATTTCCATAATTCACGTGCCCTCGGTGCAGGAAAAGCTCTTTGTTGGCTCTCTACAGTCATGCTGGCTGCTGCTGCTGCCGCCGCCTGCAAACTCTCTCCTAGTTGGATGGGATAATACTAATTAATTAACATAACTCAGCTTTGTGTAATACTGGTGTAGCTCTTAGCCTTTTTACTACGAAGAGGGAACAGATGGCTCCTTGTTCATAGTATTAGAACTTACCCAGCTCAAAACTAAAATGAATTGTTGCTGATTCTTTTCACAGTAAACCAGGTTGGTTTGAAAGCACATTTGCACTGCAGCATGAAAGCAATGCAGCATACACTCTCAGCAACACAGGTGCTATTTGTTATATAAATCAGTAGCTGCACGTACTTTATCCTTTATAAAATTTTGCCCTGTCCCAGGGGATTTCTGTTATGCTTCATCTGCTTCCTACAGCTGTAAATGTCTGAACTCTTTCTAGTTTCATAGCATTAGCTGGAGTGGAGCAGCATCTCTTCTACCAGGAAGTGAGCTCAAAACAATCTAGATCAAAGACAGTTTCTAGATAATAATATAAAAATATAATAATATTGTATTTGTACTGTGTAAAAAACGAAGAAAAAAATCTGTAACAAAAGCAAATATTTTTCTAGAGGAAATGAGGATCCACTGAAGTCAGTGGAGAACTTCCATTGATTTCAG
The DNA here is from genome assembly GCF_020497125.1 of Mauremys mutica. Lineage (NCBI taxonomy): Eukaryota > Metazoa > Chordata > Testudines > Geoemydidae > Mauremys > Mauremys mutica. The sequence goes on from NC_059075.1 coordinate 15,445,421, forward strand.
TGTTGCTGGTTTGCAACCTCCATTCTCATCACGGAACATAATGAAATGAAATATGCATGGAAATTTTTATGCATAGTCAAAATGAATAGAAAAGTCAGTTAGGTAAGGAATGCAGTGAAAGTGTGAAATTTATTTTAGGCAAATGGGAAGTTTCATTATAATTTTCTGGAGCAGAATTGTAAAGCCACATTGCAAAAACAACAATCAGTAAATTGGGCCCCCAAAATTCAGTTTTTCCTTTTACAGACACTCCCCGGGTTACGCAAGACCCGACTTATGCAAATTTGCACTTACAGAAAAAGTTCAATAAGCCAGAAACAGAATTTTCGAGTTGCAGAAATTTTTGCATAACGTACTGGTATCCAATAGCTGCTATTGATAGAAATGCTTTCAGTATTTGTTTTTAATGTCAGTTAAAATTTTCTGAATCGTGGGTGCAAAGGTAAACTTTCCGGGCTACTCTGGGACCCCAAACACAGCAGCGATAGGAACCACAGCATGAAACTTACTAGAAACAGAAAAAGAACTAACAAATCTAGTTTTTCTATTCGAAGCCATGCAAACATTATATAAATTGGGCATAAATCCGGACAAGTCCACTTGAGTTTTGAAGTGCTGCTTTAATATTATAAGATGTTGCTAATAATTACTGCCCCTTGAAAGAATCATTTTGCACAACAGTCTGTGTATGGTAGGAGGGGTCTGTAGAGCAATCTCCATCTGAATCCTCTAACTAAAGACTCTAGCGTGGGATTTTCAAAAGTGCTTCTTATTGGTAAGGCTACGTTTTAGTCACAGGTATTTTTAGTAAAAGTCATGGACAGGTCACGGGCAGTAAACAAAAATTCACGGCCTGTGACCTGTCCATGACTTTTACTATATACCCCTAACTAAAACTTAGGTGGGGGGCTGCGGGTGCTCGGGGAGAGGGGGACGGTCTGGAGGTGCCATGGGTGGGGGGGGGGGTTGGCCCGGGATCACCGCTGGTGCTGGGGTGGGTTTGGCAGGGCTCACCGGCTCCCTACCCAGCTCCAAGTGTGCCGGCAGCTCTTAGGGCGAGGGAAAGCCAGGGGGGCTCCACGCGCTGCTCCCACCACAAGTGCTGGCTCTGCAGCTTCCATTGGCCAGGAACCACAGCCAATGGGCACTGTGGGGGCAGGGCCTGTGGGCACGGGCAGCACACGGAGCCCCCTGGCCCCTCCACCTAGGAACTGCAGGGACATGCTGATGGGAGCCAGGGAGACCCCCCACCCGAGGTAAGCGCTGTCCCACACCCCAACCTCCTGCCCCTAGACCTGAGCCCCCTCCCATACACTCAAACTGCTCCTGCTGCTGGCCATAGGGCAGCCCCTGAGCCAGCACCAGCTGCTGCAGAAGTCACAGAAAGTCATGGAATACATGATTTCCGTGACAGCCTCTCTTATTGACCTAACTCTGCTCCTAGTGATGTCAATGGAAAACTTCAATAGGAGCTGAATTGGGCCAATACTGAGTGCATTTGAAAACATCTCTTCAGATTTCCCCCTCTATTCTGTCTTCTTTATTAAGGCTGTCAAATCTCTGAGCAGATAAACAGATTGAGCCAATTCCATCCTCGGTTCTAGTCACACGAGGGCTGAATTTGAGCCAAGGGTACTCCAGTGACCTGGTAATGAAGTATTTTAATACAGCTGACCATATAACATTTAGAGACACTCTGCAGAAGATTATTTACTGTGTAGATGTACCCTGATTTCCCCATCATAGCGGCAACTATTTTAAGTTAGTCAGTTTTGCCTATGCACCCAGCAAGCTGTTCTTGACCTACTTACATGTCCAGAATTTAAAAGCAGTTTCTTAAGTAGATGTGCATCTTTACTAGAGTTGTTTGGAAAATGCCAATTATTTTTCATTTTAAAAATTTCATTATTTTTTTCTTTAAATCTTGCAAACAATTTTCAGTTTTCTAAAACCATTTTGGTTTAAAAAAATCAGTTTTTGGTAAAAGATTTTGGTTTTCAAAAACCAAAAACTGATTTTTTAAAAATCCAAAAATAGAAAATTATTTTAAGGAAACCCTTTTGGTTTCTGGTTTTTCATCAGAACTCAGAAAATTTTGACCAAAAGGAAAATTGTACAAAAAAGATCCTGTCAAAAAGCCAAATAATTGTTTTTCATCCCCCCCCGCCCAAAAGTCAATGACAAATTTTTGACTAGTTGTAATCTAGACGCCTGCCCTCTGGGCAGCGAGGACAACTCTTTTGTTTTGTTTTTAAAGCAAGACTTACTTTCTTACTTACTGCCTGGAGTTTCCTCTGTCATTGTCAATGCTGCACGAACAAAACAGTGGAAGGAAACTGAGCACCAGCCTTTGTATTAGCGGTCAGCTAAGACCCAAGGCAACAGTTCTTGCCCAGGGAAAGATCTCACTGAAATTTGATGGGCTGTTGGTTGGGTTGTTTTATCTGGGTTATGTCTGCAGGACTGGACCCATAGAGTCTTCAGTGATGAAACTGTCAGGCATGTGAAGCATGATTCTCCATAACAATGTAACCCACTGTTCAGTGTGTGGTACATGTCTCCCTCTGCACCTGGTCTCCAAAGGATTATCTAAGAGTATGTCTACACTGCAATTAGACACCTGTAGCTGGCCCATGTCAACTGACGCGTGATTGGGCTACGGGGCTGTTTAATTACAGTGTAGACTTCCTGCCTCAGGCTGGTCCTCGGGCTCTAGGACCCTGTGAGGTGAGAGGGTCCCAAAGCTCAGGCTGCAGCCAAAGCCCAGGAGTCTACACTTGAGTTAAACAGACCCTCAGCCTGAGCCTGTGAGCCCAGGTCAGCTGGCACGGGCAAGCTGTGGGTGTCTAATGGCAGTGTAGACATGCCCCACAGGATTTAGACCCAGATCCCTAAAGATATTTAGGCACCTACTCCTGCTGATTTCAATGGGAGTTAGACTCCTTCTTTTCAGGACTGGGCCTTGGTTCTTTAGTTCAAGCGTATGAGGCTATGCTTTAGCTTTGGGATCCAATCCCTGTTGAGGACCATGGCAAAAGTCATTATAGTAACAATATTTTTCAAGTGGCATATTTTTCAGAGGTTGACATTGGATTGGTTGGCATCACATTTGTTTCACGTCAGCCTATGGTGTGGTGTTATGCAGGCTTCCACCTTTACTTTCATACTTGATTGGCCAGGTTGCAGCTTGGGCTACTTGTAACCTCCTCATTGATTCACTTCCACTTTGATTCAAGGTTGAGTGCATTGCGATTCACAGCTATTGTCACTGATCTGCAATCTTCCTGTCTCAAAATGTAACAGACAGTCTAATGAGAAACAGGTAGAACTACTCACCTGAAGACTGTAGAAATGGTTTCTTTTTGGAGTAACTGACTATTCATAGCAGGACTGTGATGCCGGCTCTCAGCACTAGTTCCATAGTCCCACTGTGTTTGTCTGAAACTGGTAGTGAAGAAAACATACTCATCTGCTTACGATGCAGAATCTAGCATTCCCTCTATCATATTATAAGCCAATTTCTGAGAAGACAGGTTAAGAACTGAGGCATTTACTTTTTTTCATACAAGCAACTGAATTTCTATGTCTGCTAAAAGTTCTTCCTAGAAGCATTCCATGCATGATACAAATGGGTTCAGGGTCTGGTTAAAACAAAGGCTTAGTGGCAGACAGCTATATTTGACATGAAGGTGTCATATCCTTTCTGGATGTTGACTCAGTTTCAAAATTCAAATTAAAGAAATTTGCTTGGTTTCAAGTTAATAATTTTTTTCAGCAGTCATATTTTGCTTATTCAGCAGTTTGTTAACTCTTCATTTTCTATTTAAAACCCAGAATTCTGTATGCTTTGGCTTCCCCTCTTTTAAACCTGTAATTATTGTATATTATAACAATTCATTAATATCTTGTATTGTACATAGTAATACATTTATTCCATTAAAATAAACGATGTCTTTTGGTGGTATTATTTGGAGAGGGACTCTAACTGCCCAATGCCTCTATATTTATTTACCCAGACGGAAACAGACTTTAATCACCTCTAGTTTTCAGGACATTTCCAGTAAACAGATGTGGCAGCAAAAAGCACTGCAAAAACATCTAGTGTTACATCCAGAAGGCACTGCAACCCACACTCTCCTCCTCACACATTTTGAACAAGAGGAGACAATACAGAGGTTTATTTGGCTCCACAGGTGGGAATGCTCAGGGAAGAAGAACAGTTTCCGAATTCAGACAGGAGCTAGACTGGATGACATGGGACGGATCACATGATAATCATCCTGTTCTGTTCTTTCCCTCTGAAGCATCTGGCACTGGCCACTGTCAGAAGACAGAATACTGGGCTAGCCAGACCTTTGCTCTGGTCCAGTGTGGGCCATTCATATTTTCTTAACCCTGACTGGAGAGAATGGGGATAAAGTCACTATGATGGTTTCAGACACTCTTTTGGAAGAGATCCCACAGGGTCTGAAGGCTACAGACAATCCCAATGAGATCAGCATGGGGCATATGGTAACCCAGAGATCATACTTTGCTCACCCAGCACTCTACGCCAGGCCCAGTTCTGCAGCGTAGGTAGGTAGCTAAAGACTGGACATGATGCTGGAATTGGTCCGCTATCCCCTTCTCAACTTTCACAAGAATGGAAGGTTAGAGACCGACTAGTATTTGGCAAGATTGTTAATGCTGAGAGCCGGTTTTCTGAGCAAGAGCTAGACCACAGCATGTTGAAGGTCTGCTGGCAGCTTGTCATCTCTAAGGGAGACAGTCATGATCTCCATGAATCAGACCCCCACCCCACCCCCATTCTCCCCCTCTCCCTCAGTTGGCTTTCATCAGCACGGGTGTCTTTGATGTCTTGTATTCAACAGCATTGGGATTGTTACCATTCATCAGCACACCTCAGAAAATGGCATGTTAGCGGCTCCATCTCTTTAGCTGACGGTAGCACTTTTTAAAAGCAGGAGTTTAGTGAAGGGCAGATTGTCACTTGGCCTCATTGGCTCAGGTCCCTACCTGAACATTACAATATCATACAATCTTGTGGGGGGGGCTGTGAATATTAATGGTGTTTTGGAAAGACGCCAGCTTGAAGCTAACAGACAGCTCGAGCACGCCTGGCACAGCAGCTATTAATAACTAACACAAGCGTCAGTTTTCTGCAACTCACTGACAACTCTAACTAGTGGGTAATAAAAACCCTCCAACAAAAGCTTATTGAGACAAGAAAGATGATTAGTTATATAAGGGGGCAAGGGGAAAGGAAGTGAAATGTGTCAGGGGCCAAAGAAAGCGCAGCAGTAAGGCAGCCCGTATGTGCTGGATGGAAACAGGAATCTGATTAGCCTCATTCTGGGGCTTCAAAGTAGAGTTATGAGACCTTGTTAAAAAAGACGCCGCCTTTATTGTCAAACCTTTTCCTTTCATAGCTTCCAAGGCTAGGAGGGATCGTTGTGATCATCTAGTCTGACCTCCTGCACATCACAGGCCAGAGAACTTCACCCAGTAAGTCCTGAATCCAGCCAGTAAAGTCAGGATGAGCAAGAGCATATTTGTTTGAGAAAGACATTTTTGAAACCGGCCAGGTTTCCCCACCTTGAGAACCTGGGTGACCTTAAGCAGCAGCCTAGGTGAACTTAACACTGGAGAGAAAGGGAAGGGCAACAAGATCTGCTCCTAAAATGATGTGCCAGATACTCACTGGTATAAATTGGGACGGGATAGCCTCCCTGGAGTCAATGCAGCTAGGCTGATTCACACTAGCTGAGAATATGGCCCTGGATTTGTTTAATGTAACCATCCTTGGTGAAGTCTCATGAGCCTGACGTCAGCCATCACAGATACTAGGGCTAGGCTGCATCCAGGATAAGGAAGTCCAAGGAGAATATGAGAACATGGTAGCAGATGTTCCCATTCTCCAGCCAGAAAGCCGACAGGTGCTTGTATCGGGCCTCCCGCAGCCTCCTCTAGGGCACCACTAGCAAAGGCGGTTTGAAAAGTGGGTAGAATGTAATAGTAGAGCTTCTCTTCGCAGATGTGCTTGAGTAAATTGCTACAGCAAAACAAGTGCGAGAGAGAGCGCTTCAGAATCCAGTGAGCATTTATAACGAAAGTCTAAAAAGAAAAAAAGCTGACATGTTATTATTACTATCCCTATTTATTATTTACACTATGGTAACATCTAGAGGCCCAGCCAATATCAGCAGCCCATTGTGCTAGGTGCTGTACAAACACAGAGACAATTCCACCCTCAAAAAAATCACAGTCTAAAGAGGCAAGACAAAGGGTGGGAGGGAAGAAGATTTGTTACCATTATTTCCATTTTACAGAAGAGGACCTGGGGGACAGAGAGATTAAATGCAATGATCCAGGTCACACAGGAAGTCTGTGGCAGAGCCAGGAATTGAGGACAGCCCATTGCCTTAATCATGAAGCAATCCTTCCTTTCATGACCGTTCAGAATATAAATACATCCCTCATTAGAAAAATCACTGAACTGACATGGATGCTTAGACCCATGGTGTCTCCCAGCAGGTGAGTAACGTTCTTTCGGTCCAGAATTTACAAAGCAGAAGCACCTGTAACATCCATTCTTAGGAACAATTCTGCTCTCCGATGTGCTTACACAATTCTCATGAAAGCCAACGGCCACCTTATATATTCAAAGGCAGAATTATATCTCGGTTTTTCACAGCAGAAAGTGGAGTTGAACAAAAAGTCAGATTAAATTTTCATGACATTTTACCCTTCTTTTTGGTTAAAATGTCTAATTTTGAAAATCTCTGACCAGTTCTAGTGGATAGTCTTGGATGGAAGGTGATAACCAGCGTGCTCCACAAAATACTCCTGGGGGAATTCTGCACCACCGCGTGTGTGAATAATTAGCGAGCCGCACATATTTTTAATTTTTTGCACAGAAAAAAAGCTTCTGCTGGCAAGTTGCTTCAGTTCTGCCTTTTGTCCACCAGATGGCGCTGTGGCAATAGAACACAGCAGCAGCTCCCAGCAGAAAATAACTTCTGCAATTCCACCTTTTTTCCACAAGATGGCGCTGTCGTGATAGACCACAGCAGCAGCTCCCAGCCAGCTAGGAAAGAGAAAGAGCCTTCTTCACAGTGGGCCAGGTCAGGAGGTAGGAGCTTTGGGGAGACAGACAGCGTGGAGTGCTGGGTGGGGTCAGCCAGGGGCTCATAAAGGCTAGTGGAGGACGACAAACTGGGGTAGGGGTTGAATGGGAGAGGAGGGAGGTGCTGGGCCACATGGTGATGTCTGAGTGGGGATGAAGGAACACATGTGCCTGACTGAATGGGAGAGGCTAGGGGTCAGCCAGGGTCTGCATGTGGGACACTTCCTAACAGTCCCTCCCCACCCCTGCAAAAAACCTGTTCCATACTTTTTCCACCCATACCCAACAACCCTGAAAGTTCACACCCCTCTCCCTCAGCTATTCCGTTACCCCTGACTCCTCCCACCCCTCCCAACCTTTGCCCTGCTTCTGGGAGGTGCGGGAAATATGGTTCTGTATTGTAGTTTAAATGAATTATTATTCAGAGTTCTGTATTAATATGCCCAGTAACGAATCTATTTGTCAAAAAAAATTCCGAATCTTTTTTTTGTCATCTGTATTGTTACAGACATACTTGTAGACAGATATTTTGAAATAAATCACCAAAAATAATTGAAACCTGTGTGATTATATTGTGTTATTTTGACAAATAAAATATGCAGAATTTGAAACTATTGTGCACAGAATTTTTAATTTTTTTGGTACAGAATTCACCCAGGAATAACAAAAGTATGAGTGGGGGTTAAGGAAAAAAGAATCTTTCATTCAGAGAACCACTACTGTTACAAAGAGAAGCTTATTGCCCACAAAGGAGAAGTCAGTTTATCAACCTTGGGTGGATGAAGATTTGAGTGGACCCTCTTTTGAAAATTGAACCTCTGGCTTTAGGGGACCTGGCTGACACACAAGCCCCAGTCAGTGTGCCGCAGTGAAAATAAAGACCAAGTTGGTAAGTGGATTCCACACACTGAACTGAAAGTCACTGAACTTTGTTGAGTATTTTGGCTGCTATGTGTCAAAGATGCATTTTTCAGCTAAGCTTTGGAAAGTTGTTGCCAGTGACTATTGCCAGATGGTCTTTCAAATGATCCCCAGTGAGCGGTGACAATCACAAAGGCGAGTATTTGCCCCTTATCCACATACTTGTTATCCTCGTTTTCTCTCACGTGTAAGGGTTAATTCCTCTTTTACCTCTAAAGGGTTAAGAAGCTCACATAACCTAGCTGACACCTGACCAGAAGGACCAATAAGATACTTTCAAAGAAGGGGGAGGGAAAAAGTCTGTTTGGGTCTGTTCTGTGTGTGTTTTTGCCAGAGTCAGAAATCCAGAAAACAACCATCTAACCCTGGTTTAAATTAGTGAGGATTTAGATAAGAATGTGGTAGATTTCTTTATTTTTCTCTCTGTCATTTCTTTTCAAACATAGAGGGAGAATCAAATTGGGTTTTGTGTAACTTTAAGGTTTTGCCCAGAGGGAAATCCTCTGTGTTTTGAATCTGTTGTCTGTGAGATCATCTTGCTTTCTAATCTCACAGAGGTATTCCTTTCACCCTTTTTCTTTAATTAAAAGTCTTCTTTTAAGAACCTGATTAATTTTTCCTTGTTTTAAGATCCAAGGATTTTGGATCTGGCCTCACCAGGAATTGTTGGGGGGGAATTTTCTTGAGTCTACCCAGGAAAAAGGGTAGAGAGACTCGGGGGAGGGAAATTAGTCAAATCCTGCCAGGAAAAGGGGGATAAGGACTGGGGAAAATTGGGGGATGGCAGAGTTCCCAAATGGCTCTCCCTCAAACATTTTTTTAAAACATTTGGTGGTGGGAGCAACTGTTTTGCCTAAGCTGGTAAAAATAAGCTTGGGAGTTATTCATGCAGGTCCCCACATCTGTACCCTAAAGTTCAGAGTGGGGGGGACACCTTGACACAGTGACTGTTATTGCCAGATGGTCTTCCAAATGATCCCCAGTGAGCGGTGACCATCACAAAGGCAAGTATTTGCCCCTTATCCACATACTTGTTATCCTCCTTTTCTCTCACCAGTGCATTGGATACAGTACTGTGCAGATCCAGTATTGCACAGGTCACAAAGTGCGCCTGTCCTCCTTTAAACCATTGCAAGGCAGCAACATTAGCCAAGACCCACTTGTGAATTGTCTATATTGCACCAAAGACAGTTGCAGAATTTAGACAACTTCAACTGTATTCTTAATCAGCATCATCTCTGTAACCCACCAAAACAATTCCTTAAAAGAGAAAGAGAGCGAGCCTAGGACCCAATTCAGCCCTGGCATAAAAGGATATTTCCTCGGCTGAATTTAAAGAGGCCAGATCCCAAGGACTAGATCAGTGGGAACTTGCATGAGTGAAGACTTCTGAATTGAACCCCAGATTTATGCCTGTTCACGCCAGTGCTGAGTTTAGCCCCTTACATGACTATTATGGTCCTGCCCACTCTATGATCTCCAGCATTAATTGCATAGGAAATAAGCAATAGCATCTTCCACCTCTAGGGCACCATGAACCCACCCCAGATTAGCAGTGCCCACAATTAACTGATGGGAGTTCTGTGTAGTTCATGTGAAATAAATTGGTGGCCTCAGTCTCTCACCTTTTTCCTGCCTCCCACTACCATTGCTGTCTGTCAGTCAGTCAGCTTCTTTGCATCTATAAGTGTTACTTTGGTTCTAATCACTCAGCTCTTCCTTCCCACTCTCCCTCTTCCATCTCCTGATCCGTCTGGCCCCATCATCAGCCAGAACGCTCAGTCATAGTGCGTAATATCTCCTCCGACACACTGTCTTATGTTACCCACTCCCACGTTTGGGAAAAGTCTGAATACCCTGTTGTCTCTGAAGAGCACTTCACCACTCTCAAACCTCAGTCCTAATTCCGTGACTACCAGCTAGAGTGCAATCAGGCTCATGGTAAGACATCAGTCTGTGAGGCAAATGACCAAAAACTGAGCTTTGCAGATGTTTTTAGCAGGTGTCCAGAAGGGTTTGCTTTGCTGCAGCTTAGCTCACCAAGAAGTCAGAAGCAGAAGCGTGTCTCAAATTGCTTTCATAGTATGAGTTCAGATTTATTAAGGACACACAGAAATTTGCAAGTTGCTCAGGATACGAGCAATGCCATTTACACCACCACCACGACTGCAGAGATGGGAGCTGCAGCTTGAAACAAATTGCAGAATTGTTAAAGGCAGTTAACATCACAGTCAGCGGGAAAACTACGCTACGCTATTGCTCAGGGCAGCAGTCTGCCTATTCAAAGGATCGGCAGGGCACCACTATTCAAATCCACCACTATTCCTACACAAATGGCATGCAGCTTTTACAATTCAATAGACACAAAATTACAGCATTTAATAAATTACAGCTTAAATTAAAAGATATATTTCAACGGGCAGAAGAAACTTCAAGTAAGCTTTCTTGGTAGTTTTGAGCATGCATTCTTGGAACAGGAAGGAAATCTATCTAAGAGACAAGGCTGTTTGATTTGCCTGATTTTCAAGCCCTAATCAGGGTTTAGGTGGGTAAATCATGTGTTTAACATTAATTTGTTCAGAAATCCTATCAGAACAACTATGTTGGAAAGTTGTTTTTATCTTGTGTGCGCCTGCTAACAGCTCACACTGGGCAAAATTCCTGTTCTCACAACAACCCAAACCGACCATTTATGCAGAGTGAAACAATTCAGGGACAGAAGACACTAAATCCTCTTCTCCAACCTGGAGCTAAGGCACAGGACATCTATGCAGCTGGTCAGGGGCCATGGTTGGGATATACTAGTAGATGCAGTCCCACCCCTCTCCATGTGGTGGCCAGTGGATCTCTAAGCCCTTGTGGATCACGCTGGCAAACTTTGCTATGGTCTTTGTAACTAAATGAAACTCCTGCACTAAGCACAGGGAATATCACACATACTGTGGCAATGCTATCTGGGCATCAGAGGCACAATTTTAAAGCCTTCATGGTGAGCATCCTAGTCTCATTACCTCAGCCCATAGCACGTGCATTCTCCCACAGAACAGGTCTCCATGGAGCTAAGCTGCACGGGGGACTGTAGGGTGATCTTACATAGCCTCTCTTGGGCCTGTGGTTGGGATGATCTTGACAAAGTGGAAGAGATCATCAAGAGACTCACAGACCATAGAGAGCCTCTTTGATTTACATTAAATCAGTTCTTGCCCTCTTTCCAAGCAGAACCAGCACGGGGAAGAAATGTTTAATTTTTCTTTCAGATTTGAAGTGCTTTTTCTTTTTTTAAGGAATTTTCTCCTGGGTTGGCTTTTGCATAAGATTTTATGCACATTGGACCCAAATCAGCAAAACACGCAAACGTGCCAACTTGAAGCACGTGCCCAAGTCCATTCCTATTAAACTAAGGAATTAAGCAAGTGCTGCATCAGGGTCATGATGATGCAATTATCTTAGCATTCATGCATTGATATTATAGATGTTTCCGAACCCAATTCTGGGCTCACGGATACTGGGCTCAAAGCCCTATACTTCCCTTTTCCTTGATGTAGTTATTCCTGGTTTACCCCCATGTAAATTAGAAGAGAAACCAGCCTAATGGGAGTTGAGGGGACTCTGCTGAGTATGTTTGAGTTCAGGGCTCAGGGTTGGGAGAAATAAAACCTGAAATGTACAAATTCATTGTTACTAAGCCCTTAATGCTCTTCTTGTCAATTTCAACGTGTCTACGACTTCTAATTAAATGTGCCCTTTATGCATGAGGCAAGTTCACACTGTGAAATGCCTGTGGCTAGAGCAAGTTGTATCGGTACTTTCCATCTGATATGTTGCTGTGAGGCTCCTTATTACTCCACTGGGTCAACTAGATCCAGGGCCACCCAGAGGGGGGGGGCAAGTGGGGCAATTTGCCCCAGGCCCCGCAGCGCCCCCCACGAGAATATAGTATTCTATAGTATTGCAACTTTTTTTTATGGAAGGGGGCCCCCGAAATTGCTTTGCCCCAGGCCCCCTGAATCCTCTGGGCAGCCCTGACTAGATCGTTAAACAACTGGTGGCTGGGAGAAGCTTGTGCCTCTACCCTACAGAAGGGTCAGTGAGTAGAAGCATTAAATTCCATGCTGACTTACACCACCCACAATCCTGCAGTTACTCTGGGTGTACATCAGGACAGAGTTTGGCCCCAAATGCCTAGAACCGCTGTCCGGCAGGGGGCAGGGGACTCAGACAGTCTCACATTCAGTAGTTGCAGTAGCACAGACCCCGCAGTCACACCGTATGGCCATAGGGTACGTGTAGGAAGGATCCACAGCAGCAGCACAATTCGGCAGCTTCACCGTAACCAGCTTAGTCTCATTGTAGGTGCAGACTCGGTGGTGCGCGTCGATGTACGGGGGATCCGGCACAGGCTTCTGTTAGGTGGGGGGAAACGCCGAGATCAGACAAAGGCCAGAGGAACTCAGGACAGCTTTGAGCCGAATAGCACTGGGGCTAGACCCTGCAACCCCCACAGTCCCAGTTGCTTTCCTGGGATTAATCACAAAAGTAGGGACAATTGGTTTGCAGGACCAGGTCCATAAAGAGACTGTCTAGAAATAATTCTTAGGCTGATTGCTGTATGGGTCCCACTAGACTCTTTCCCTTTCGGCTTATGACCATTTCCCTGAGAATTCTTTTGAAATGGAAGGTGCTGGCTAGGGCTGGTCAAAACCTTTTCTCTCAAAACTGATTTTTTTTTAAACACAGAAAATTGGGGTTTCAGCTGCACAAAAAGTGCTGCTGCTTTCTGTGGAAAATTTTGACTTTTTGTCAAAAAACCCAAACACCTGAAAACAAAAAAAATATTCATAAATGCCACCACAATGCTGCGTGGGAGGAGTTGCAGTTTGGATGCTGCAGTTTCCTCTATGGGCCAGGCTCCCCAGCCAGCCTATATAGTCCCTGAAGCACTGCAGCAATGGGACTCCCATGATGCACTACTGAGGCTCAGCAAAAAGGGGAAACCACGGTGCATCATGGGAGGTGTAGTCTGGCCCAGCCCACAAGGGAGAACAGAGCATGAGGCACCTATAGTACAACACCCGTGAGATTTATTTTTCAGTTTTTGGCCCCAAAAAATGGTGGTTTTGACTTTCACTGAAAAGTCTAAACTTTTTGTAAAGTTCTGATCCATTCCACTGCTGGGATGGGCTGCCGTAGTCTGACCAGAGCTCCCTGCACTCAGCACAGCTGCAGCGGGAGGGCAGCCTGTGCCCATGGATGGGGATGGGAAGTTATGCCTCTGCAGCATGATCCCTCTTTTCTCCTCAAGAGAAGTCTGAAAGAGTGGGTGGGGCAGGATGGAGGGCAGAGGAATATGAAGGAGCCAACTGGACTCCTCTGGATTCTCCTGCCCCCTCCAACTTGCAGGGGGAAGTAGCACGAGTGAGTACAGCATAGGGATAGTTTAATTTGTGTTTGTTTCCCCTCTGTGGTGTGGAAAGGGCTTGCCGTGCTCTTTACGGGAGGCCCAGGTGTCCTGGCAGACTGATCACAGACACCATGTGCTTCAGAAGTCCCTCATGTTATTAAGTCCCCCATACAATACATCTGGGGACTCTCCAGGAACAGGAGGGCTTTATGAATTTAACTTAACTCTGCCCCAGCGGCAGCTGCAGTCAAGTAAGGGCCTCTGCAATATCTGTGGCTCTCCAAGGAGCAGTGGGAGCTGGTGGAGCAAGGTGACAAGATGCATGTGGCCCTCAAAGGCTCCTTAGGTTATGGAGGTGGAACCCTCCCCCCGACTTCCCCAGTTTATTCCACAAGGGAAGGGTAGCAAACGGTGGCCCAGCCTCCTCGCCCCCAGGCAATAAAAGAAGGAGTAGGAAAGTCTGAACCAAAACTTCTCCCCATCAGTTATCAGCAGAATGAGTCCCTCGACTTTACTCAGCAAAACCCCACTGACATTAATGGGATTTTCCCTGAAATAAAGACATACGAATCCAGCCCATTAAATGTTTACATTACAGCAAGATAAAATGAGTCATGAGTTTGATCTCTAATGTGTGTAGACTTGTTCTCTCACCCACTCACCCCCACGCCTCCATCCAGAACAGAACTATCTCATTTTCATCCTGGGCTGCAATTTAAATGGGACCAAATTAGAAAGACATTCTCTTTGGGATAGGATGTTTGGAACAAATATATATTACCCATGAATCAAGGGCCCCATTTTAATCTCAAAGGAATTTTCTTTCAGTAAAGTCATACAGGGCTCTTTCCCCTAAGGGTTTAAGCCGTAAGAGGCTTTCACATTGCATAATGAGAGTATTACGTAAGCACTTTATAAATATTACCACATGATGCGGGTGTTTCTCTTGAACAATGGTTCAAATGAATAACTCAAGGCAAATTTGTCAGTCGCTGGCACTTGTATTTTGACTGTCATTCACCAGACCAGGGGCCTTGCCTTCATGCTGGCTTGTTGACTTCCAAGCACGGTCTTGTCATTGTGGTTATTTATTGTTTGTTTTATGATAGTGCATCAGGGCCTCAGTTGAGACCAAGGTCCCATCGTGGTAGGTGCTGTACAAACACATAGTAAAGACAGTCCCTGTCCCAAAGAACTGACAATCTAAGTGTGATTTAGCTACGGAGAGAAAGGAAATATCCTTGTTTTATAGTCAGGGAACCAAGGCGGAGCTAGATTAAGCAACTAGCCCAGCGCCACACAGGAAGTCTGTGGCAGAGCCAGGAGTCAAATGCGGATCTCATGAGTCCTAGTTCAGGGGCTTCACCACAAGACCAGCTCCCTGGTGCTAGGGGAATTAGGTGCTTCCTGCACCACTTGCCAATCTCCATTTGAAAAAAATAAAGCGACACCAACACTGGTGCTGTTTAGAGCAGTGGTTCTCAACCCGCAGCCCGCTTGTGGCCCAGTCAGCACACAGTTGCAGCCCATGTGACAGCCTCAGGCCCATACAGGTAGTATATATATTGTATGGATGCGACCCACATAACACAGAGAGCTGCACATGCAGCCCACAGTGGTAAATAGGTTGAGAATCATTGGTTTCAAGCTAGCTCCTTAGGCCACCTCTGCCCCTGCAAGGTGCCCCTCAGGGATTGCTCACCTCCCAAGTCTCGCAGCGCCCCCAGCAGGCGTCCGTAGTGATGCGCATCCCCTTGCAGCCAGGTTTCCTAGCCAGGAAGGTGAACTCACGCACAGCGCAGCCAATGAAGGTGTGCAGGTTGATGGTGGAGGCTTCGAGTGCACTGACACAGCCAGCCAGTATCAGGAGCGGCAGGGAGCCCAGGAGCACGTGACGGAGCTTCATGCTGCACCCCAAGGTGGAAAGGAGACACACAGCGAGCTGTGAGACATGCTCAGCCCCAAGGAGCTAGCACCCTTAGTCCTGGGCATGTGTACTGTATCTGCAGTGCCGAGATTAGGGCGGGAAGGGGAAGAGATGGCACCATCCCCTCTTAGCCACCCTTTTCCTTTCTGCATCCAGTAGTGAGGAGGAGTGAGAAGATGGCACATCCCCTTATTCCTCCCTCCGTACAACACAGGCAGTGCTGCTAGGTAATGCAGGGTAGTGGCTGGGTTTGCTATAACTTCTGGGATTAATCTCATAAACTTTAGCTGTGGGGTTTGTCAAGCCCAGTGGGCCACTGGTTTCCCCACCCCTGAGCATAGCGAATTTTGCAGAGAAGCAGGCAAGGCAGTGCTCCGGCTTCACTGGGAATAGGGTGGAGTGGAGAGAGAGAGGCAGAGGGAACCTGGTGTCACAGGCTCACTGAATAGCCCTGCCAGGAACAAGGAAACAGGCTGAGCTGAACAGCCAGGATCTCTTCCTCGAGGCTCACCTCTGCTGAAATGCTTGTTAAAAAATAACAGCCAATTCAGAATGGCATCAGGTACAGATGGGACTTACTCTGGAATAAATTAGCCGGGGGCAATTGCAAACACACCTTTGTCTAGAACCGTTGTCTTCTCTCCCCACCCCTCATTCCCATGTTTCATTGGTCTTCAGATTGTAAACCCTGATCCTGATGGGAGGGAGGGCACTACCACCGTATACCTGTTGCTAAGAATACCCGGAATATTTTGCACACACAGTTGTTCTCCAGAATGTAAACACTTAATTCACTCCCTGGGGGCTGCAGCCCAGGCAGACAGAGATGCAGCAACACGTGCCACCTGCCACTTTGCCAGGAGACAGAGCTGGTCAGGGCAGCTAACCTGCCAATGCAGCCCAGAAAGTGACTGTTGCTAGACAAGGGAGGGCAGGGCCAAGGTACCTGAGAGATGCCTTGATTCAGCACATCTTGTAGGCAACTTCCACTAACCAAATTTTTTTATGAAACCGGCTTCGGCCCAGCAAAACCTACTGGGAAAGGACCCCCCTCCATTCCCAATGCGGCTTCTTCTCCCAGAGAAGGGAGATGGAAATGGCAACAAACAAGTGAATCAAGCCCTACACCAATATATTCCTCCTTTACCTTTCAAGCCTTTATTTCATATAAAGTTTTCCATGTAAAAACCCCAGGTACTGAAAGTTAACCTTGGGGGCGTAGCCAACGGTACAGAAAATAGAACTGCACCCACTGAGCCAGATCCTCAAATGGTACAAATCAGTGTCAATTGAAGTCAATGGAGCTACACCAGTTTACACCAGGGGAGGATCTGGCAGACTAAGTAGAAGCTTGACGATCTAAAGTCCCATTGACCTAACAGCTCGGTTTGGTACATCTTTCCAAAGTTTAACCTCAGTGCATGAAGTTTTCCACATTGAAAACTTCGTATTTGTATCTGTGTATACACATACTGACTATATATCGTATACATACATAGGAATATGAAGTTTTCAGTGTGGAAAACTTCATGCACTGAGGTTAAACTTTGGAAAGACATCTATATACATAAACACATACACACATTATAGGCACATACTGAATTAAATACATGTATGTATGAGCTAATCTTGCGTTTCTCATATAGACTAATCCTAAAATTCCTTGTTTAAATAGTAATATTTGATAATAGATTTCAGTACAACTTGAACATTTCTTCTCTGTCACCTCAGCAAGACCTGGTTTAATCCTGAGCCGGAGCAGTGACATACAGCAAACACAGAAGTACACTTACCTAACTTGTCGGATACAAATCTGCCTATGCAGTTTTAAATTGCAGATGGTGTTTCAGAATGTCAAAGTGAATGGCAGGAGACCTGCACAGCAGTCTGTGTCAGGTTTGCTCTTAGCAGCTCTCCTTAGCAGCTGCTACTGGGCTGCTTAATTGCTCAAATTTATAGAAAGGGGCTTGTCAATCAAAGCAAAAGAGAGGCAGATCCTTACATGAACTACCGAAGACATCAAAGACAGTGACTATAGAGCAAGCCTCCGCTTTGCAATACCGATTAACTTACAGGGTATTGTTTCATAACATCACCCACTGAAACAAAAGGGGTATCTGGCGAGTGACATAATTCTAGTGGAATAATGAGCATGCACTGGGGCAAGATGGATCTTCTTTGCCTTAGTGAAATCTCAACCCGTTGCAATCATGTTCCACACCTCATCCCTCTCGGATTCTGGAAGGCACTTCAGTTGAGTGCTGGAGCTGTTTTTAGAAATCTCAGATTGGTACCTTCGTTGCGTTTTGTCAAATCTGCAGTGAAAGCATTCTTAAAACAAACAACATGTGCTGGGTCATCATCGGAGTCTGGTTGCTATAACATGAAAATATGGCAGAATATATGGAGTTAAGTAACCAAAAAAAAAAATCTACATTTGTAAGTTGCACTTTCATGATAAAGAGATTGCATTATGGTATTGTAAAAAAAAAAAATTAGGATTGTAGTCAGACACTCAGGTAATCATTATCCCACAGTCAGCAAGAGATGGGCAAACACCACACAGGAAATATTCACAAACAAACAGTCATGCACACAAAACCTGGAATTCACACGGTGAACAAGACCCTTTCTAGTCACTTTCTGTGACCATCAGCGAGTGATATTTTTTGTTTGCAAAAATGTTCACAGAAAGCAAGTCTCCTGACCATTTATGCAAATATATCCTTGTGCCCAGGCTCACGCTAGGAAACTCTTCCATTTCCCTTGTCCTGCATATAAAAGTTTCATCTAGTCCTGGGGCGAAAACGACAGGCAACATGGAACTAGGAAAAGCGGTCCAGATGCAAATTATTGCAATGCTGTCAGAGGCTCATGTGTGACCCCGGGGAAGTCATCTCACTTCCCTGCAATCTCAGTTTCTCCACCTCTAACAGTCACCTTTGCAAAGTGCTCTGAGATCTGTGCATCTCAAAAAAAGCACTACACAAGTGCCAGTTATTAGAACAAACCCATCAAGTTGCTCACTGTTAATCTGAAAGGTTCAGTTGGCACCAAGAGCGGGACCCTACTCTTGAGACAAGAAAGCTTTGGACAAGAAGGGTCTCAACTCAAATTTACCCCCAACCACTACTGGTTTGACAACGCCAAAGTCTGCTGGCCTCCAGGACATAGTGCAAAGCTCATCTCTTTTCCCAGGCATGATGGTGATCTTTCTGTTTGCCTTGCATGTCCTTTTGATGGAGGTATACGTGCCTCCAGAGAGCGTGTCTAGAAATCAGCCAATAAATGCATTATTCATTAATCATTTAGCATTCAGCACCAAAGAAGGCAACCGAGAGCTCCATCAATGTGCAGGTATGTTACACAGGTTAACAATGCTCTTAATGCACTATCCAGGTTTCAGGATCCTAGTTGCACTTTTCCTACAGCAATAATGCAGGCTCCGATACTGCAATTGCATGCACAAGAGCAGAATCATGTGCCCATAGGGAGCCCATTGACTATGCTAGGCACAGGAGTCCATGACACGGGTCAGTAGCGGATCAAGACTTGTGTCTATATATATTCTAATGCTGCTGAGAATATTCAGGCAGCAAGGTCTCCCTTCTTTACCTTTTTATATCCTCCTGTTGGTTGCTTTTCCTGCCACAGTGGTGTCCTGCCAATCTCTCCGCCTGCAAATAACACCATTTTATATTCACTGCCACTGACTTGAGGTACACCCCTCATGCACATCACCTCTGACTTTGGCCTCCATTATTTAAATTAGATGGGGGCACCCAATCCTATTGGCCATTCTCAGGCAAGACTCCCATTAGAGTCAATGGGAGTTTTCTCCAACCAAGAACTGCAGATTTGGCCTGAAAGACACAATGCAGGAGTACAGGTTTAAGCTGATGGTCCCTGCATGGTGGTGTCTGCTACAGCAAGACTGAATTATGCAGAATAGATTCATAGCCCCCAAGGCCAGAAGGGACCACTGTGTTCATCCAGTCTGATCTCCTGTATAACACAGGCAAAAGAACTGGCCCAAAATAATTCCTTTTGAACTAGACCATATCTTTTAAAAAAACATCCAATTTTGATTTTAAAATTCCCAGTGATGGAGAATCCACCACAACCCCTGTAAATTGCTCCAGTGGTTAATTACCCTCACTGTTAAAAATGTATGTTCTATTTCCAATCTGAATTTGGTTAGCTTCAGCTTCCAGACATTGTACTGTGTTATACTTTTGTCTGCTAGACTGGAGCCCGTTATCCAATTTTTATCTCCCATTCGGATACTTATAGATTGTAATCAAGTCAGCCCTTAGTCTTCTTTGTCAAGCTAAGCAGACTGAACAAAAACCTGCACCAGGCTCCACTGGGATATAAACCAAGAGGTCCTGTTTACTAGGCAGATGCTTTAGCCAACTGAACCAGGACATCCTCTTACTTTAATTGAATCACACCCACTCTTTTCTCCTTGCTTCTTTCCCCCAAAAGTTTATCCCTTTAACCTGCAGCTATATTGGATATTTAAATAGTCAATAAGGTAGCACCCAGAGATCCCCATCAGGATCCATGCCTCATCATGACAGGCAGGAGCACAGGTTACAGGACAGAAGAATTTGGTGGAGGCCCCAGGAAGCTACGCCACAAGGCCATGGCTGGGATGCTAGCTGCAGTTGCAGCATCTCTGTAAATAGTTCACTCAGTGTAGAGCCAGTTTCATGGTAGAAGCAGAGAGGCCTCCCATGTTATTACCCAGCGCATGGTACATGAAAAGCAGAGAAGCGTTGGCCCTCAGTTTGTGCTAGAAGAAAGTGCTGGTGCTCAGCTGTGGCCAATGTGAAACAGAGAGTTATTGCTTGACTTCACTCCTGCCTATGTGTGAAACAACAGTGAACAGGGAGACTGTTTGTGTTTGACAAGTGTTGTGCAAGTGCTATGTATTGTCATGAACCAGGACACAGGACTAGGGCTGCTGCTGCTGCTTCTCCTTCTCCAACAGATGTATTTACTTTCTGAAAAACATGAGGGGCATTTTGTGGGAGGCAAACAGAAGTTTAACTAGAAAGCTCAAAACAGTTTAGATTTTGGTTAAAGACACTCCTGATGCTACCCTAGCAACCATTGTTTATTAATATTATTTATGCTGGAGGACAGGTCCATCAATGGCTATTAGCCAGGATGGGCAGGGATGGTGTCCCGAGCCTCTGTTTGCCAGAAGCTGGGAATGGGTGACAGGGGATGGATCACTTGATGATTACATGTTCTGTTCATTCCCTCTGGGGCACTGGCATTGGCCACTGTCAGAAGACAGGATACTGGGCTAAATGGACCTTTGGTCTGACCCGGTAGGGCCGTCCTTATGTGCTAGGGTAGAGCCTAAAGACTCCACTCCAGACTGAAGCCCCATCATGCTAGGTGCTCTCCATGTAGGAAGTGAACAGTCCCTGCCCCATCAACTTACAGTCCAAGCAGCTCAGACAGACGAAGACAGGCTCATGGAGAACAGAGGCACAAAGAGATGAAGGCGACTTGCCCAAAGTCAGAGAGAGACAAGTAGAGCCAGGAATTTGCTGAAGCCCAGCCCAGGGCTCTAACCACAAGACCATCTTCCCTCTCAGGAACTATTGACGAGCCTGTCGTAAAGAGAAGCTAGAAGAACTGGGAGGATTTTTAATTTAAATACCAGTGTGTGGTTATGTCCCGCCCTTCGCTTCATTGCCCATTTATTGGTACATACCAAGCTGTAACCCAAAGTCAGAAATCTTCAAAATGCCCAGTTCAGCTTGTTCTTGTTTAATGTTCTCAGTGGTAGCAGATGACAGAACAAGGAGGAATGGTCTCAAGTTGCAGAGGGGGAGGTTTAGGTTGGACACTAGGAAAAACTTTTTCACTGGGAGGGTGGTGAAGCACTGGAATGGGTTACCTAGGGAGGTGGTGGAATCTCCTTCCTTAGAGGTTTTTAAGGTCAGGCTTGACAAAGCCCTGGCTGGGATGATTTAGTTGGGTTTGGTCCTGCTTTGAGCAGGGGGTTGGACTAGATGACCTCCTGAGGTCCCTTCCAACCCTGAGATTCTATGAATGTCTTCGAGGGGAAAATGCTGCTGTAGAGGAGACCTTTTAATGTAATTGTTGCTGCTCACGAGCGCTTGGCTGTGCTGTCTTTTATTTTATTAGAAAAAATACATAAACGTTTGGTTAGTGGAAGCCCTACATGTACTTGATTATCAAAGTGCTGAGCAACCACATCTCCAAATGAAATCAATAGGAGCTGGTAAGTTTGGTAGGCCCAAAATCTGACCTATTCCCTCCTTCTGCCCAGACTCTTCCCTGAGGGCCCAATCCTGAGCCTTGCTGAGGACTCTTAGGTCCCAGTGACGTCAATGGGAGCACTAGGCACCTCATAAGCAAAGCCTCAGCTTAGAGTTGATCCAAAAATGCCAATTATTTTTCAGAGAAAATTTTAAAAGCAAGTCCCACACATACTTTTTAAACATTTCTGCTTCCCCTGCCCTTTTTCCAAATAAAAAAACAAAAAACAGAACCAGTCTGGTTTTTGGAAAAAACAGATTATTTGCAAAAATGATCCATTTTTCATTGGAAAATTTTGACCAAAACAAAAAGGTTCCACAAAACTATTCATTGTGTTCAGAAAGTTATCTTTTATTACAAGAAAAAAAGTTTACTTTTTTTTTTAAAGCCAGCGTTAGCCCAGGTTCTGAAAAAGGAAAAAACGGGTGAGATTTTAGACCTGCCACCTTTGCTAGGTTCCCCTTGCTCCAGTATTTAGAAAAAGGAGGGCTGGATCTTTCAGCTGTCGAGAATGAGGTCCCTGGTCATCATTTGCACCAATTAAAACAATAAAATAAAATGAGCAGTAACAAGCTGGAAACAAATTCCATTCTATTGCAAACCTATTCCCTCCACCCCTCCCCGCATCTCAAAAGCCCTGGCTATTCACGGGACACGTGCTGGCGTTTAAGGGGCTGCGTCATGTCTGATGGGTAACATCACTGTCCTGCAATGTAGTAGTTGCCATGGTAACTTTATTATTATTATTATTTAACTGAATAGAAAAAATTAACCACCTGTATGACTTTGTGGTAAGTGGGTGGGTCGAGGAGAGAGAGAAAAGCTTTCCCCAGACAGTCGAAAATTAGAGGGCTTACACTTTTGTCAACTTTTTCAGCTTTATTTCAAATGAAAGAGGATGTATACTTTAGCTGCAAAATATGAATATATTTGACTTTTACCTGACTGTCCCCTTTTTGAACTACATACTCCTGGAGGGCACAGCAGACAGATGCCTGCCCGCACAGAAATGAGAAGGTGCTTAATGAGCCACAAAACACATTTTCTTCTTTCAAACAAATCAAAAAAAAAACCCCATACATGGGACTCTTCCTGAAGAAAGTACCTAAAACAGCCAGGAAGAGAGAACCCCATTATTCTGAATGCATCAGAGAGGCTCACAGACTTAAGAGATATGCCCTTCTCTCCCTGGCCATCATCAGCCAGACTGAATGAGGCTGAGAGCCCCCCACATTTTTGCTCTGGTGGAAGTGGAGGCAGGGTGTCCTTGGTAGAGAGTGTCCTTGACACTAGAACTTGTTCCCCTTGTCAGTTCATGAGAGCACTGTTTGACCTTGTAGCGGATCACGCAAAGCCTATTTTCATGCATTTGCGTGAGGTAGGTTATATGAAAGACGTCTCTGAAGACAGAACAGGGAATGAGGTCAGAGTGCCACACGCAGGTGGGCTAATATATAAAATAACACCACCACCTAGCTCTTATAGAATCATAGGACTGGTGGGACCTTGAGAGGTCATCTAGTCCGGTCCCCTGCACTCAAGGCAGGACTAAATATCATCTAGGCCATTCCTGACAGGTGTTTGTCTAACCTGCTCTTAAAAATCTCAGATGATGGAGATTCCACAAACTCCCTAGGCAATTTATTCCAGTGCTTAACCATCCTGACAGTTAGGAAGTTTTTCCTAATGTCCAACCTAAACCTCCCTTGCTGCAATTTAAGCCCATTGCTTCTTGTCCTGTCCTCAGAGGTTAACAAGGACAATTTTTCCCTCCTCCTTGTAACAATATTTTACATACTTGAACACTGTAATGTCTCATCTTGGTCTTCTCTTCTCCAGACTGAACAAACCCAGTTTTTAAAATCTTCCCTCACAGGTCGTGTTTTCTAAACCTTTCATTTTTTTTGGCTCTTCTCTGGACTTCCTCCAACTTGTCCACATCTTTCCCAAAATGTGGCAGCCAGTACTGGGCACAATACGCCAGATGAGGTCTAATCAATGTGGAATAGAGAGGAAGAATTACTTCTTGTGTCTTGCTTACAACACTCCTGCTAGCACATCCCAGAATGATTGCTTTTTTTTTTTATTTTGCAACAGTGTTACACTGTTGACTCATATTTAGCTTGTGATCAACTATGACCCCTGGATCCCTTTCCGTAGTACTCCTTCCTAGGCAGTCATTTCCCATTTTCTATGTGTGCAACTGATTGTTCCTTCCTAAGTGGAGTACTTTGAATTTGTCCTTATTGAATTTCATCCTATTTACTTACCATTTGTCCAGTTTGTCCAGATCATTTTGAATTTTAATCCTATCCTCCAAAGCACTTGTAACCTCTCCCAGTATCATCTGCAAACTTTATCAGTGTACTCTCTATGCCATTATCTAAATCAGTGATGAAGATATTGAATAGAACCGGATCCAGAACTGATCCCTGCGGGACCCCATTCAATATGCCCTTCCAGCTCAACTGTGAACCGCTGATAACTACTCTGAGACCAGTTTTCCAACCATTTATGTGGCACCTTACAATAATAGATATCTCAAAGCCCTTTACAAAAAAGGTCAGTATCATTATCCCCATTTTACAGATGGGGAAATTGAGGCACAGAGACCTGAAGGGACTTCCCAATTTTCACCCATTACTTTTTGTGGGTTTTGAGCCTTCCAAATATTGTTTTCAATTAAAAATGTACAGGATTCTAAAGCCTTTGCAGTTCCCGTGATCCATTTTGCCCATGTGAAGTGTCACACTGAAGGACTATGGCAGCCATCTTTGGTGATTTTGGCCTGTGGTGAGAGGAGCTGGAGAGACAGACTGACAAACAGATAATCACACACATGTTTAGAGAGAGCTATATACACAGATGTGCAGACACAAAGCCACATGCAGTGGAATGGGAACAATTTTTATAGTGGGGGTGCTGAAAGCCATTGAACAAAACTGTAAATCCTGTCTATGATGGAAGTCACTTTAAGCCAGAGCATGCTGCCTGATCCCCGGCACCCCAAGTTCTAATGCCAGCTAGGTCAGGTGGGGGTGTGAGCTTCACTACAAAAAGTGTCACTAGGCTCTTTATCATCTTGCCCCCATCCATCCAATGAAAGTGGGACTTTTCCTCACAATTTTGCGCAGCCAGACCAAAGGAATCAAGTATCAGGCTGAAGGCATCTTAGTTATTGTCATTGGTTATTTGTGGTATGGCAGATGAGCCAACCTATTTATCAGCAAACATGAGCAACTCATGGCCTGTCCGCTGGGACTGCAAGAGGAATGGCTAACAAGAAATGTAAATCTCAGCATTAGCAAAGCTGCCCTTCACATGAAACCAGTGATGAAACAGGCCCAGAGTTGCCCAACTCCATGTAAACTTAGTGGTGAGGGAACCTGAGCATGTTCAGAGTTTGCAGACTAATCCAAAACAGTAGAGGACATCTCCTGGCCTCCTGGTCCTTTCTCGCCACCCAATCTCCTTCAGCACTCTATATTATACTGTTGTGGGGCAGGACCACTCTGTTGCTGCACCCTCCAGGCATGAATGGTGTAGCTGCTGATAAAGCATGTACACCATCCTGCTAAGGGCTTGATCAAACAAAGTGCCGTGCACTTCCTGGGACGGCCTGAGCACTCCACGACGCCAGTAGCAGTTGACGACACTCAGCCCCTTGCGGGACTGAGCCCAAAATGGTCCCTTTCAGTGCTGAGGATGTTTTTGCTCTCTGACCAGCAAACCATCGTTCACTCACTGACAAAGCTCCTGACCCACCACATCTCTGCTCTAAAAGACTTTCCAAAACGTATCTTCTGAGGGCCGAGCCTTTTCCGCAGCACTCAGCCAAGCGTGAGGGATCTCTGTGGCAGAAAGGAAGCCTAATTGAGGCTCAGCAGTAGAACCTCTCACAGGGCTGGGTTCTGGGCCACCATCCCCCCCTCATCCTTCCCCAGCCGTGCCCTGACCTCCAGGAAGCAGAACCACACCAACACCACCACCTGTGGTGTCCTTCCCACAGAACAAGGTCCAAGGCCAGGATATTCCAAACTGATTGATCTGGATGCCCAGTTCGGAAACTGTTTAGGGACTTTTTAAATTCCATCTTCGTCCCTCTGTCATGTCTCCCTCTGTCCCAGCCTGTCTTAATGTCTCTACCCTATCAGCATATGTATTATTATTGTTTATATTCTAGTAGACCCCAAAATATTAGGCATTGTGCGACCATATAGGATGGGTGATCCTGTGCTGTGGCATTCACAGTTCAAAGAGACAGTGCCAAGGAAAGTGGTCTAGGGAATGATTCTGTACATCCAAATTGTTCTGAGTGACAACGAGATCGGATTGAAATTATTCCATCAAATTTCAATGGGAAGTTAGGTTCTTGAATATTCTTAAATATTTTGTGGACAGTGACTGGTTTCCGACTTTTTGTTGAGAACCTGAAAACTTTTCATCCAAACTCCAACTAAAACCATTTTGGTCAAAAAAATTCAAGTTTTTCAGCAAAAGGTTGAAACATGCCATGGAAAATGTTGACGAAAAATGGGGGAGGAAAAATCAGCATTTTCTGAGAAGCTCTGACAATGTCCTCAACAGCCCACTCTAAGCTGCCACTCTTAGTTGCCCAATTTCTTGTTGGCATCACAGCAGATGTGGGTCAGAAGGAAGGATTGGAAAGTGGAGCACATCCATATGGAGAGGCACCAAAGAAAGAGCAGAGACTGCTGTGAAAGATGATGATGAACAGGAAATTGAGACCATACTCAATACCTAGTGGTGGTAGGAGGGGGCTACGGATGAGGTGGCAGTAATCAAGACATGACGAGGGATGGATAGGAGGGTTTTTGTTTTATGGACAGGAGGAAGAGCTCATGAAAGAAGAGGAGGGACGATCGGGACACAACCTGAGCATGTGGGATAAGGAGGTTTTAAAGATAGCCATTCACAAAGATGATGATGTATTCAAAAGCTACAGAAAGAGGAGGTGGATGGGGTGATAAGAAGTTGATGGCAAGCCACTGGAAGCAGGTATCAGAGAGACAGGCTCAAAAAGAGGTTTGGATGGAAGGCCACACGTCAGGGGTAGAATGACAGATTTGTGAGTGATCGGTGTAGAGGTGGTAGATGAAGCTGTTTGAGCAAATAAAATCACCCAAAGAAATGGTGCAAAGTTCATTTTTTCCCCACACCAATTTTGTCCACATTAGGCCATGCTTCAGTGCATTTTTTTTTTTTTTGCTTTAGCTCTATATGGAAGATAACCCTTGTTTTGTAAGAATATCATTGCCAGCAAATACTTAAAGATTCTTCCTTGTCCTCACAACTGCTACATATTTGTCCTGGGGTGTGTCTTTTCGCAATTTGCTAAATGTATAAAGGGTATAGAGAAGAGGCTTGGAAAGGAACTGACAAACAGGTTTAATTTTGAAAGGACATGGCTGAATCATAAATTAAAATAAAAGACAATGTGTAAAGTTCTGTTACAGTGGAAACATTGCCAAGTATAAACAGAGTAGTCACAATGCAGCCATCAGGAAATGTATTCTCAGATGATAGCTAGATAAATACTGACTTGTCCTGATAACAATGGGAAGTTAACCCTAAATGAAGATTTCAGGGATCCATAACTCAACTTCTTCTTGCGCTATAAGATCTGCCCATCACGCTTCTTGAACTTGGAGGAACTTAAATTGATTGAAATATAACATGTGTCCAGGAGAAAAAAAAAAAGAGAGGTCAGAAAAGTAGATATTTTAAGCCTGGTATTGAAATAAATCATGTAGTACTTAGTGGGTTGGAGAATGGCCCTTCTTACAAAAATATTATCACAGTATTACTGGATCAAGGAAAGCACCTTAATTAACTGTGTTGTCTTAGTAGAGGCAATGTGGTCCAGTGAATAATGTATTGAAATGGGACCAAAAGACCTAGATCCTATTCCTGGGCTCCATCACTGACCTACTTAGGCATGTGACTTCACCTCTCTGGGCCTCTGTTCCTTTGTCTATGTTGTCTATTTAAATTGTAACTCTTCAGGGCAGGGCCTGTCTTTCGCTACATGTTCATATAGTACCTAGCACAATGGAGCTTGAGCTTGGCCAGTTTTCTGCACTTGCAGTAGACGAAGGTTCCAAAGTACTTTGATGATAATTCTTATGGGCCAAATCCTGAAAACTAGAGTAAAGTCCAAATGAAGAGACACTGCTGAGAGGAGATTGCGTTGAACAGCAGAGTCCCCATGTGTGCCTCAGGAGTCCTTTAAGAAGAGTTTATTAGATGGCCAAAAAGCCACTGTTCCACAATCAAGAAAGAGGGCAGTTTTAGCTAAAAGTCCATTCTGGTTCAGTGGCAAAGTGAAAGCATCAGTTAAAAATAAAAAAGCAACATATAACCAATGGAAAATAAATAGCAACCAACATAAGTTGGAAGTTATGAAGTACAGAAAATTTATAAGGGAAGTAGACACATTGGAAAAAATCCATGACTGGCAGGACTCAGGACAATAAGGAATTTTTTTAAAGTAAATTAGGAACAATAGAAACCCTAGAAATTGTAGAGGCTCATTACTAAATGGAGTCGGTAAAACTGTTAATAATGATGCGGAAGAGGCAGAAAGTATTCAACAAATATTTCTGTTCTTCATCTGGAAAGCAGCAGGATGATGTACTCGTATTACATGAGGATGATGAGGTATTTTCAGCCTATTAGTAACTAAGGAGGATCTCAGACAACATCTACTCTATTTTTCAATCAGCAGGCCAGATAACTCTCACCCAAGTATCCTAAAGGTGGGCTAAGGATCTCTCTGGCCCATTGATGTTAATTTGTAATAAAACTTGTAATGCAGAGGATTTTCCAGAAAACTGGCAGAGAGCTAATGTCGTGCCAGTATTCAAAAAGGGTAAGTGGGATGACCCAGATAACTATAGGCTAGTTATCCTGACATCAATCCTGGGCAAAATAATCAAAAAGCTGATATTGGATTCAATTAATAAAACATTTTTAAAGGGTTGGAATATAATTAATGCCAGTCAGCGTGGTTTTATGGCAAATAGGTCTTGTCAAACAAACCTGATCTCATTCTTTGAGGAGACTACAAGTTTGGTTGATAAAGGTAACTGCATAGGTGTAAAGTATTGAGACTTTTGCAAGATGTTTGACTTAGTACCTCACAACATTCTGATTTGAAAATGTGCACTGTACAACATTGACAGAGCACATGTTAACTGATAACATGTGATCTAACTGATAGATCTCAAAAATTGGCCATCAGTGAAGAATCATTATCGCATGGGAGTGTTTCTAGTGAGGTTCTAGGCCCAAAACTATTCAACATTTTCATCAATTATCTGGATGTAAGTATATAATCATTGTTGATAAAATTTGTGGATGATACAAAGATTGGCAGCATGGTACACAACAAGGACAGGGCAGTAACACAGATCACTTGATAACCCTGGGCCCGTTCTAACAGAATGAGTTTTAATATAGCTAAGTGCCAAGCTATATATCTAGGAACAAGGAATTCTGGCCATGCCTACAGAACGGGGAGTTGTACCTTAGTGTCTTGCATGGGTACCTACTTGTGGCGGCTAGCCCCTCCCATGCCTCATGATTTCACAGCTCTACACTATTTTTAGCATGCTAGCTTTATCAGAGCTAGCACAGGTATGTCTCCTTGAGTTGGAAACTACACCTCTAGGCTGAAGGGTAGACATACCCTTAAAGAGCTCAATCTGTTTAGCTGATCAAAAAAAGATTGAGAGGTGACTTCATTACAATGTATAAGAACCTTCACGGGGAGAAAGTATTGGGTACTAAAGGGCTCTTAATTTCAAGAGAGACAGTCATAAGAAGAATCAATGGCTGGAAGCTGAAGCCAGACAAATTCAAATTAGTAATTAGGCACAAATTTTTAATAGTGAGGATGATTCACCAATGGAACAAACCGCCAAGGGAAGCTATGGATTCTACATCTCTTGATGTCTTCAGATCAAGACTGAATACCTTTCTAGAAGATATGCTTTAGTCAAACAAGTTATTGGACTCAATATGCGGGTAGTTAAGTGAAAGTTAATGGCCTGTGGCATACAGGGTGTTAGTCTCAATGATCTAACGGTGTATTGTGGCTTAAACTATGAAAGCAAAAAAACTCAGGACTTGGCCTGTTTTGTCCAGTAGTAGCAAGAAGAATGGGTACATTATCTTACCGTTGTGTTGTCTTCAAATCAAGACTGAATACTTCTCTGGAAAATATGTTTTAGTCAAACAAGTTATTGGGCTCAGTAGAGAGATATTTCACCTGAGCACTTTTGTAAATTTTACCCTGGCCTACCTAATGAGTAATAGTAATAATAATAATAATAATAATAATAATTGGAGATATACCAATCTCCTAGAACTGGAGGGGACCTTGAAAGGTCATCAAGTCCAGCCCCCTGCCTTCACTAGCAGGACCAATTTTTGCCCCAGATCCCTAAGTGGCCCCCTCAAGGATTGAACTCACAACCCTGGGTTTAGGAGGCCAATGCTCAAACCACTGAGCTATCCCTCCCCCCATATTATTCAACAAACAACCCATATTTCTCTTTCAGCTCTTCAATGCATCATTTGCACATTTTAATGACACCTTGAGAAAACATTCAGGGAAAAAATACTGTAAATAAAAATTGGCTGATTTTCCTGAACTCAGCACCCCCAAAGCAAACCTGCAATTCACAAGAGCTTTTAAATTAGTGCGGGTGGGTAGCGTGCCTCGAAACCACAGAAAATGGACCTAATTAGACACAAATTCTAAACTCAGCCCAGATTCATCAAAGGTTTTCAAACCTTCAAGAACTCAAACTAACTGTTGCTTTGCATCAAATCCATGCAAAAATTCCTGGTTCCCTTTTAGTGGGGCTCTTTTGAACTCCACAATTCAAAGCAAAACTTAGGGGGCTCTGAAACCAAATTACCCTGTAAACCAAAGCTTCCAAGATCAATACTGCTCTTTATTTACTGCTTGATCCTAAACGAGGCAAACTCAACAGGAAATATTGCCTGAGCGATGCTTGCAGGGTGAGATCCACTAGTTACTGTTCAGAAGGGCAAAAAGATCATTGTTCCATGAACTTTGCACATCGTTACGATGATTTTTCCTGCATGAACTGTATGGAAGCCATTTTTCACATGCTGCATATTGCCATAAACAAAACAAAACACACCAAACACCTAGAAGAGTGGACAAATATGCTCAAATTGTAATATTTCAAGTCACTTAGCTTTATATTTTTAAGGAACTGGAACCTAAACCTTAAGTATTGCAGCTCTTTTTTCTGGTTTTGTCTTGACAAAGCCCTGGCTGGGATGATTTAGTTGGTGTTGGTCCCGCTTTGAGCAGAGGATTGGACTAGATGACCTCCTGAGGTCTCTTCCAACCCTAATCTTCTATAATTCTATGATAGTTACAAATCTGTACTAATGTAACAGATTCAAGTATTGGGCACTATGTGAAATGAGACACCTGCATCCCCAGTCTCCAACTTTTGAGATGATGTATGCACTTAAACCTGCTAGAGCCAAAATCTCTTGCTTGTTTTATTTGACTTTCATTGGCCCCAAGTCTGGTCACATCTAGTCCAGTATAATTCAAGAGTTCAGTTCCACCTGAGTCCACCTGTGCAAGGCCAATGCACGTAAAATCAGAATTGGGTGCAGTGTTTCTAACCCATGTAATTACCTGGAAATCTACTCTCATTTAATTGGAACTTAGAACATATTGCCAAATAAATGTAGGTACTATGTAAATTATACCTGACTGACAATAAGCAATTGAACTCAAATCATTTCTGCGTTCCATAGCTTTCCTCTAATGGTCTTTTGAAAGGAGGGTGTTAGGCTTTTCTGACAGCCTGCTAGGCAATGACATAACTCCAGTAATCCCCTCCTCTAGGCTCAAAAGTTGAAGATGAAGCTCCATAATCAAACTCCAGCAGTTCAAAGATACGTTATCTTAATTCATTAATTTCCCTATTGTTCTTGTCCAGTGCACCAGAAAACAGACACATTGTTCCGACATGCATCCCCACTGGTTTTCATGCTCTGTTTTTCCAGATTGCCTTGGTGATCAGTGATGTTTACAGGCAGAGCTGGAACTGAGGCCTCTTGAAACAAAGCATCTAACTGTCTCCTCCATTGACTCCAATTCCAATGATCTCACAAAGCTACTATACTAGTCAAAATCCACCATCTGGAGGGGAAAAACGGTAATCCGTGAACAGCCCCAGACCCTGGAGAGGTTCAGAGCCAGGATCCCAACAGGCATAGCACCTAAACAACAATAGGCCAAGAATCTCTGGAACAGACCAAACCAACCCCCATAACTTGACCACCCCCCAATCTCTGGGGAAATTTGGATCTGGATTTCAACTTGGCAGCTCAGGTGATTTCCAGTTTAAATCCGTGATCCTGCAAGTTATGCTTTACTGCTTGGGACTGAGGCACCCACATGGAGCCACACTGATCTCAATAGGGCTCCATGTGGGCACAGGGGCAGGGGCGCTGCTGCACCCCTTGGCTTGAAGTAGTTTCCATCCTATACAGCGTTAACGGTTTTGTTCAATGGCTTTCACAACCCCTGCTATACAAATTGTTCCAGCTCCAC
Source organism: Mauremys mutica (assembly GCF_020497125.1). Lineage (NCBI taxonomy): Eukaryota > Metazoa > Chordata > Testudines > Geoemydidae > Mauremys > Mauremys mutica. The sequence goes on from NC_059075.1 coordinate 15,477,738, forward strand.
TGCACAGGGGGCAGCCCACACAAAGCAGCTTGCAGGACTGGGGCCTTATGTGCTTAAAGGCAGAATTTGCCCTCTTGAAGTTATAGAACTTGGGTTTTTTAAATGGGGTCTCAGCGTCTAATGAAATGCATCATAGTAAAAATAACTTGGGAATAGTTTAGTCATGTGATATGCTTAAGAGAATCACGAGAATGACAATGACACCATTGCCTTGGAAGGGGAAGAGAATATGACAAGAGAGAGATTACACCATGAGAGGAAGGACAGTCCAGTGGCTAGGGTGTGGAACCAGGGTCTCCTGGATCCCAGGCCAATTCCCTACTTCCTGTGTGACCTTGGATAAGTCACTTGGGCTTTCTGTGCCTCAGTTCATTAACTGGAAAATGGATCTAACAGCACTGTCCTACCTCACAGAGGTGTCGCAAGGAAAAATTCATTAAAAGATTGTAAGGCACTCGGATACTTTGGTACTGGGTGTGTGTGTGTGTCAAATGAGCACCTTAGATAGTTCTCTTGATGGAGACATTTGTCTATGTAGATTTCCATTAGCTGAGGATCTGGCCCATAAAATTTAACAGAGTAGGAGGTTTCTTGAACCTATAGGTTTTATTGAACCACCCTACAGAAATCTTTAAAATGGACTCAGTTGTCTGTGAAACTGTACAGGACAACTTGAAAGACCTCCAGAGAGATGCTCTATCCTGTTTCACACAAGCTTTCCATAAGGGTTATTATTTATCTAGAACTAATATTGTGCTTGGCCTGTACAGGACACAGAGACAGTGCCTGCCATGAAGAGTTTATTATTGTTTGCACATGGGGAGTGTTAACTAGGGAAATATAGTGTGTTTCTAGTTTAGGTATTTCTGAAGTGCCCATCACCACGAAGTCTAAGAGCTATAGATTTGTAAAGCTACTTCAAGTACGTTTCACCCTAGCAAGGGTTTCAGAAACTAAGGGCTTATCTACTGGTTAGGAAGGTAGGAATAAATACCCTAAACAGAGTAATAAACATGAGAAAAGAGAACTTGATCCTAAATTGGCAGGAAAGGTGATAGAAAGACAAGAAAATGAGTGTAAGGAGCATCCCAGTTTGTTTCACAGACCACAACAACATTGAGAAAAAGTAGGAGCATAGATTAGGATAAAGCATTAAAAGGCTATGGATGTTGGTTTGGGTGCCCTTTTCCTGTACGTAAAATATTTTGGGCCTGATTCAACACTGTGGCATCCCGGTTTTATGCTGATGTAACTCCACCGAAGCCAGCTCACTATACCCTTTTAGAAACTAGCACATAGAGACCACACTGACAGCATCTTTCACTTTTATATCTGCCATATGCCCCCCAGCAGCATTTACCCCTTTATTGTTACAATCCATCTCGAGATGCCACTTGCAAACCAAGGCTATAGCAGGTGCAGTGTTGCTTAGCAAAACATTTTTCACTCTAGTTGTTCACGCTGCTTCTTCAAGAGCTATCGTACATCTGGCAACTCCATCATGGAGGGCTAGAACGGTTGCTGCATACGTGCAGTAGTTCCATAAATAGAACTCTTCCCTCCAGGTGTTTTTTATGCCACTGATAAACACGTCATTGATTACAATTTAGCTACAATTTCACAAATATAAGAGATCTGCTTTTTCTAAGCATGAGCATTGGAGGTTCAGGTAGAAGTCAATTTTCGTCTCTTGCTCAGTACAGATTAACTGAACGAGAACTGCGAATTCAATTTCATGGTGCTGTTGCTAAACACCTTTGCTTTCCCTTAAGTGCGTCTTTTATTCAGTGTTATTCATGGGTTATGTCTGAATTAATCATATTAGACAGATAAAACCTGATAGGAACAAAATGCTTTTCTCATTTAGAGAGACTTCCAAACCAGAGATTAATTCGTAAACATTTGATGGACTAACAAGATGTTTCATGCTTCAGATAATTTTATTGGCAGTCAGAGGTTTAGGATCAACCTGAGCATGGGTTTGCATCCTTGATCATCTTGGCTAATAATAATTGATAGACCTATCCCTCATGAACTTATCTAAGTTCTTAAGTGAACCTAGTTATCATTTTGGCCATCACAACAACGAGTTGCACAGGTTAATTGTGTGGCGTGAGAAAAAGTACGTTCTCTTGTTTGTATTAAACCTGCTGCCTATCAATAGCCTCAGGAGACCCCTGGTTTCTGTACAGGAGGAAAGATCCTGAGATATTATCCTTGAGACTGTACATAAGACAGGAAATTCAAATTTATGATTCATCTCATCAAGTAGTGTCAGGTAGGAGTATATTTAAAAGTCTCTCTCTTTAGGATTCTGTGATGGTCTTTTGCAATTCAGCTTCTGGGTTCTCCCATATCCTCTGGATTTTTCATGACTCAGCAGCTGTATCCTTTACAGGTGAGCTTTTCAGAGAAGCTCAGCATTGGTCTAATTCCCACTGAAATCAATGGGGGCAGAGTTAGGCCAACATGATTGCCTTGGGAAATCGTACTTTATAGGTTGGGGCCCTTTGGATGTCGGAAATGTGCAGCTATGTGCACCAACTCAGTGGTGACCCATGAAAAGTTTTTCCTAGTTTGAGAGAGGTCCTCTCCACGTAACAAGGGGAAAGGTAGAAGCAGCAAAATCAAAATGGAAGAGGCTTTTTAAATGCAAGCCCTGAATGGAAAAGATATTCAGCGTGTGGCAAAAGTTTTGGAATTTCAAATATAGAGATCTCTCTTTGGGACTTTTCTGCACCATTGAGATCAATGGGAGTTTTACCATTGATATCAAAGGGTCCAGAATTAGGTCCTTTATGAACGTATAAAAAAAGAGAGTGTAAAGTTCAGTCAGTAGAATCTTTGGTCCAGATTCTCTCCTGTGCCAAGTCCTGTAGAGCCCGCTCTTATAAAATTTCTGTTTCATGGCCTTCCCTCTCACGGACTCTCTGGGAAGATCTCACTTTGTTGTGCCTTACACCAAAAGCTAAACAGATCATTTTCAGTCTAGGTGACTTATTTCAGAGAAGCCAGAAAAAGTTTCCAAGAGAGAGCGAGAGAGAGCAGTGACTCACTCGGTAACATTCTGCATCTCATCACAAAATGACAGGATTCCATGCAACCAAAAAGGGATGGTCCCCTACATTTAAAGGGGACAGTCACAGAAAGGAGAATTGCAACATTTCCTTTTGGTTGACACAGCTGCAGACAGTTTGTTGCAATGGTTTCCTGTTCACAAACATGTCCTTTTTACGGACAGGTATCATTTCATTAAATGATGAATCGGTCTTGCAGCAAATGCATTCTATAGACTTCAGAATATTTGGAGGTCAACCATCTTGCAAGTGAAAACCAAGGTAGAGATCTACAGGTCGAACGTCCGCTCTGTGTTGCTCTATGCGGCGGAAACATGGAGGACCAACAAGAAGATAGAAAGTCAGCTTCGGGGCTTTGAAGGAAGGTGTCTTAGGCGAATTCATACATTGGCCGCAGCGTATTACCAATGTTGAAGTGAGCCGATTAACAGGCATCAACAATATAGTGGATGAAGCCAAACAACGAAGATGGAGGTGGCTGGGGCATGTGTTGAGAATGGATGCTGACAGACACCCTCGTATTGCCCTACGATGGACACAAGGAAGAAGGAGGAGAGGTAGACCATTGGGGACGTGGCGAAGGACCACTGAAGAGGAAATGAAAGGTATGGGAATGAAGTGGGATGAAATCTGCTGTCTCGCTCAAGAACAAAATGAATGGAGGAGAATGGTTGGCGCCTTATGCTCCACAGGGAGTGAATAAGAAGAAGAAGAAGAAGAATCATTTCATTTGTCCGATAGTTTTATTGAGTTGTATACAGACAGCCTGACAGACTCCCGTACGTTGATGCATTACACTGCAGTCTAACTACATGATCACAGTTGCGTCTCAAATACTACAATATATTAACATGCAATTTTTCTACAGCCTTGTCAGGTGCATGTTATAAGATATGCAGTGTGTGAGATAGGTTTCCCAATTCAGTCTGAATTTTGTATACGTATAAAACACATTCATGGACCCATTATCTGGAATACACAGAGTAGGAGATGATGTTACACAATGTGACAAAGTTCCTCCTCTACCTTGGTGGGTCCTGCGCTTATTGGCAGATTTGCTTGCCTCAGTGATCTTCCCCTCTGATGGAACCCACAGTCCGGGTCAACTCCTTCTTTGTCTGATCAGGAGTTGGGAGGTTTGGGGGGAACCCGGGCCCGCCCTCTACTCCGGGTTCCAGCCCAGGGCCCTGTGGATTGCAGCTGTCTATAGTGCCTCTTGTAACAGCTGCGTGACAGCTACAACTCCTTGGGCTACTTCCCCATGGCCTCCTCCAAACACCTTCTTTATCCTCACCACAGGACCTTCCTCCTGGTGTCTGATAACGCTTGTACTCCTCAGTCCTCCAGCAGCACAGCCTCTCACTCTCAGCTCCTTGCGCCTCTTGCTCCCAGCTCCTCACACGCACACCACAAACTGAAGTGAGCTTCTTTTTAAACCCAGATGCCCTGATTAGCCTGCCTTAATTGATTCTAGCAGCTTCTTGATTGGCTGCAGGTGTTCTAATCAGCCTGTCTGCCTTAATTGTTTCCAGAAAGCTCCTGATTGTTCTGGAACCTTCCCTGTTACCTTACCCAGGGAAAGGGGACCTACTTAACCTGGTGATAATATATCTGCCTTCTATCACTCTCCTGTAGCCATCTGGCCTGACCCTGTCACAACAAGAATCCTGCTTTCACTGGTTTAACATCGGGCACAGGTTAGGGTTAGAGGTGTGATTTTCTCCCCACTCTTTTGGGCTTAGTTTTCATAAGGGGTACAACTTAGTTTTGTATCAAGGTGTTCCCATATGAACATGAGATCGCATTGTCGCCATAATGTCATATGCCTTTATCCTGCTACTATTTATTTCAATGAGAGCAGGATTAGTCCCACACTTCCTGAAAAGGCTGGCCCAGACCTCTCTCATCAAGGTTCTGTTCTCTGGCCCTCCCTCTCACAAACTGTCTGAGAAGAGCTAACTTAGTGGTTGCAGTGCAAACATTTTAATGAAGAAAAGAAAAAGAAAGATTTTCTTCTTAGTTTAGCCAACAGGGAAGTTGCATTTTTCTATTCTTGTGATTAAAACAGCTTAATCTCAGACCCAGAACAATGCTCTGCTGGATAGCTGGGGTACATTTTCAGACTGGGGAGCTACTGAGATAGCACATCACATTGAAAACTTACTGCCAAGGACATTGGGATGAAGAAATGGAGGGACATGGTAGAATGTGCATGTCATTGAAAACCATTCCATTTTAAAAAATTCTAGTGGAGGAAAATATGTTTGGAGCCTGAGAAACCTGTGATTTTGGACTTCAAGCCTTCTCAACTTGGCACTGAAGAGGGAGAAAAGCCAATACTGGAGAAAAGTATATTATTTCATCTGATTTCCATGTTTCTGTAGAAAGCTTACAGTTCAGCCTCTACCTCACCCCACTCCACTATGTTTTGGACATCTCAGGGACTGGAGAAGTCTGTTCAGGAGGAAGTGCCTACATTAAACCTAATATTTTGATCTATTAAACATTCTCAGTTTATTTGTTTCCAGCCTTGCCCTGGGACTACCCTTTTACAACCTGTTAAGGTTGGTTGACCTGTTATCCTTGGAATCATGTTTACATGGAAAATCATCATCATTTTACGCTAACACTCCCAGTCTGGCGTGATGAAGCTAATGCAGGATTTATTACATTAGCGACTAATTGAAACCTGATCAAAAGAAAATGCCATTATGACTTTAAATAGCTCATTTATAGGTTCTGTTTTCCCTGGTAATTAAGCCAAACATCCTGATAATGAGTTGAATGCTGTTCCATTAAGTTATAGACTGCACATATTTCATTGCCAAGGATTTGAAATTGGTTTGGTATTTTAATAGGGGAAAACAGAGAGCAGTTTTAATGGCTATGGATTTATCGGGGTTACTGTTTATGAGCTGTTAAAAGAAAAAAGTGGGGGTGGGTCTTTTATGAGCTATCAAATTAGCTAATCTCTTTTCCTAGGAATGAGATTTGGAGACTTGTGAGGTCCTGAGCATCGCTTGCAAGATGTGGAGCACTTGCAGCTCGTATTGAATTATGGAGGAGTTGTGAATGCTTAGCCCCTCACAGGATCAGGCCCTATGGATGAGCCCCCTGATTGAATCAAGAGGATTGAAAATGAATCTGAGGTCCTTGATATAAACCAAGGGGCTGCTGTTGAAAGAGTATTTCTCCTTTGGATCCGGATTTCCCAATTCCCCTTTGCCAGGACTATATACTGCAAAGTGTAGACACTTTTTTAATGAGTGCACTTGAATTTCTCACACAAGAAACTATAAAATGTGTTTTGTGTGGAGTGTTAATAGGTCAAGAGAAAGACTAACAGACTTATACCGACAATGCGCACACAGGTGGGATTAAAACAGCATTAGACCTGGCTGGTCACCCCTCTGATGTTCTCATACTTTGAAAATTAAAATTCAGCTCAGCAACACTATTGGATTTTTCTTATGTGCTAACCCTGACTCTCCAAATTGTATTTGCTAATAATTTCAATAGTCAGCAGCTAATGATTTTCATCACAAATACTTTAGTAATCAGACTGTGATGGAGTAGAGCTTGCATGGATCCTGTGTTACATCCTGATTTACCATTATTTACCCCTGACAAGGAGAAAGCCAGGAAGTTCCTGCGAGGGCTTAAGGGAAGTGAGAGGTTTTTTTCAGGGCATGGTGATCCTGGGAGCACTGAATCAGTTTAGCCTTAGGGACAGGTGGCTGTTGACTTCCAGCTTAAACAGGGGGATGTGAGGCACAGCTAGCAGCATTGTTGTATGCAGAACATACCTGAGCTTATTCCAGGAGAAAAGATATAAATGCAGGTCCGGAGAGCAGCTTTGTCACCTTCTGGTTTGGCTTCTGTGTAGAGGTCACCTGTAATAACAGTCAGAGTAACAGCAATGTTTGCTCTGCAGCAAGAGAAAAATCATGTAAGCGAGAAACCTTTTCCAACCACAGTGATGAAAGAAAGCTCAACTTCCCATAGAGTGTCATGTGCGATTGTTTTTCAAAACACTTCAATTTCCAAACCTTTGGAGCCCAAGGAATCCAAGTTGGAGGGATTTATCTAGAGAGGAACTGGTGAAGGCCACTATCCTTCTCTATAGTAGTCTTGAATATTTCTGCCGCAGCATGCTTCCCTTTAAATTTCACTCTCATTCTATAAATGACAGTGTGATTTTTAGGATCAAGAGACTTGAGCAACTTGGTTGCTAGTTATCAGATAAGTAGCTTTTTTGAGAATGCATTGAAATTATAGCACTGAAACCATCAGCTAAAATCTACTGGAGCCCCTGTCCAAGTTGAGACTAAAACTTCCAAATCCCAGACCTCAATGTATCTTTAATTGGTCTGTCAGTTTTATTGTATCAATATTTTAAGCAATGGCAAAATGAGAGGTCAGTTTTAAAAATGTGTTATTTGTGAACTCTTTAGAGCTCTCATTGGAGGGGAAAACCTACAGGTTTGCATATTCAAATATGTGGCAACAGATTTTGAGATAGGCAAATGTTCTTTTAATGATCCAGACTGGAAATTTCAGAGGGAACTGAAGCTTATGACATGAAACCATTTTAAATTGAAGAGTCACTTAGCTATGGCCTCTGCTGGAGCAGACACAACTATGTCCTGATATCAGTTTGGAACAAACCCTGTACCATACCTGACAGGAATCTTGATATTCAAGACCTTTCACATCAGCTCTGAGACCAGCAAAACTACATAGTAGGGGAATCTCCCAGGTTTGGAGATAACCAAAATACTTGACCTCTTCCCTGATCTTCAATCTCTCCCTCCTGCTAACATGTGGTCATAGGGACCTGCACTTTGTTCAATATGTTTGGTTCGGTGCTGTTTGTTAAAATCTGTCTCTGCTGAGTCTTGTTGAACATGTATCACTTAATGGCATATCATTAAAATGCGATTGTGTGCATTACTGAGTTACAGAAGGAAACATTGTTTCCTTCATACTCCTAAGAACTATATTAGTTCAATTATAATTGACACTTGGAATCTATTCTATAATACAAACTATGTGAATCAACTATTGTCTGAGGAGTGTCACGTAGAGAAAATGCGGATAATATCCCTTTGTGCCTGTGAAATAGCCTGTGAACTAATAACTAATTAACACTGTCTGAATTCCGCATTTCCTCACTCAAGCAAACCAAGAGTGTATTTCTGCCAATTTTCAGTTTACTTTGAGATACAATAAACAGCAGCCCTTAGTGTAGCAGCTCCATTAATAGGGCCCTGCCAAATTCATGGCTGTGAAAACTGTGTCACAGACCATGAAATCTGGTCTTGTGTGTGTTTTTAGCCTATACTATACAGATTTCACAGGGAGACCAGCGTTTCTCAAATTGGGGGGTTCAAACCCAAAAGGGAGTTGTGTGGGGTCACAGTATTGCCACCCTTACTTCTGTGCTGCCTTCACAGCTGGGCGGCTGGAGAGCGGTGGTTGTTGGCCAGACGCCCAGCCCTGAAGGCAGCACCCTACCAGCAGCAGCACAGAAGTAAGGGTGGCAATACCAGACCATGCCACCCTTACTTCTGCGCTGCTGCCTTCAGAACTGGGTGGCCGGAGAATGGCAGCTGCTGACTGAGGGCCCAGCTCTGCAGGCAGCAGGGCAGAAATAAAAGTGGCAATACTATCCCATGCCATCCTTCCTTCTGCGCTGCTGCTGGCAGTGGTTCAGCCTTTAGAGCTGGGCTCTCTGCCAGCAGCCACCGCTCTCCAGCTACCCAGCTCTGAAGGTAGCGTCGCCACCTGCAGCAGTGCAGAAGTAAGGATAGCAGTACCGTGACCCCCCACAACTCCTTTTTGGGTCAGGATCTCTACAATTACAACACTGTGAAATTTCATTTCAATTTAAATAACTGAAATCATGAAATTTACTATTTTTAACATCCTATGGCTGTGAGATTGACCAAAATGGACTGTGAATTTGGTAGGGTCCTATCCATTAACAAGTCTGAACTTCCAAATATTATATAATGCAGATGCCTGTCCTAGTTTCAAAAACTATCAGTGTTGGTATATCTTTTGGTTTAAATCTGCAATCCTTCCATCCCAAGCATTTAATCTGTAGAGCCAAGGGGACCTCTGCAGAGTGTGCTGGGGAGTCATTGTGTCAATAGATGAGTATAATGTCCCACTGGTCTAGCAAAAGGTTACTATACAACTGGTGGCTATGATATCAGAGGGGTAGCCGTGTTAGTCTGGTTCTGTAGAAGCAGCAAAGAATCCTGTGGTACCTTATAGACTAACAGATGTTTTTGCAGCATGAGCTTTCGTGGGTGAATACCCACTTCTTCGGATGCAACATCTGTTAGTCTATAAGGTGCCACAGGATTCTTTGCTGCTTCTACAGTTGTATAGTATTACTGGTAAGAAAATATCTGAAATGAAATTGTGTCCATCTGTGAACAGACCAATAGGATGTGCCTGCTGCACCAGAAAAAGCTGAGGTGAACTTGTAACATTAAACTAAATGGGTTGATGGTCAACCCATGTCAAAGCTGCAGTCCTCAACTCCTTATCCCAATAACGAGTCCACAAACAAGAGCTAAATCCCGATCTAGTCTCCCAATCAATCATACAGTTCCTAAATCCAGCCCTGCCGCTAATGAAGATGGAAGGATTCTGGACCCCCCTTTGGCAAGTTCCTCCCTGACATTATGGACATGATGGTGGCCTTCCTGCCCCACAGACTGAGATGACACACAAGTCAATACAGGAAAGGAACAGTAAGGACAGTCCACCAACCATATCATCACATAAGGGTTGAAAACGAGCCATTTAATAAAGTTGTGGCTTCTGTTACTTTTACTAGAGCATCCTAGTGGTGCATCCCCACAGCAACGGGGCCTACATCTGCTTCTTTCAAAGAACAGATTATTCTATCAGACTTTTTAAAAATTAGCTGCACCTAATTTGATCAGAGCAGCCATCAAACTTTACAGAGTGCCGTATTTCTTTGTCTGCATAAAAGAGGCAATGGGATTTGGGAAACAGACATTTCCAGCTTATTGGAAAACACATTAGTCTGATGTAAAATAAAAGGATTGAAATAATGAAAACACTGAGAAACAACTTAAAAAAAATTTCAATGTAATGTGATTTTCACGTGCCTGGGCTGCAATCGGCTTCAAAAAAGTGTCCGGTCACAGCAAACAGTTGTTAGCAAGGCTTCTTTCAAAATGTTTATTAGCAAATTTACAGCGTACTCTCTTTGGCTTCAGCATTTATTCTTAAAACAGATAATTTCAGCTGCTAACTCAAGCCCTTTAGGCAGTTTCTGAATTAATGCCACAAATGATGCTACAATGTATGTTAAACTGAAAATGTTCTAATACAGACTTCTGGTCTCCGAGAGTAAAAGCCCATAGTGCACAGAGGTACCCCCGGACTTGTGACGAGGGCCCTACCAAATTCACAGTCCCTTTTGGTCAATTTCACAGTCATAGGATTTAAAAAATCGTTAATTTTATGAGTTCAGCTATTTAAATCTGAAAGTTCAGGGTGGTGTAATTGTGGGGGTCCTGACCCAAGGAGGAGTTGTGGCGGGGGGGGGTCACAAGGTTATTGTAGGGGGGGCTTACTTCTGTGCTGCTGCTGGTGGTAGTGGTGCCTTCAGAGCTGGGCAGCTGGAGAGCAGCAGTGCAGAAGTAACGGGGCATGGCATGGTATTGGCACCTTCACTTCTGTGCTGTTGCTGGTGGCAACTCTGCCTTCAGATCTGGGCTCCCAGCCAACAGGCGCTAGTCTCCAGCCACCCACCTCTGAAGGCAGGATAGAAGGGCGGCAATACTGCAACCCCCCTAAAATAACCTTGTGACCTCCCTGCAACTCCCTTTTGAGAAACACTGGTCTCCCCTGTGAGACCTGTACAGCAGGGCCGGCTACAGGTTTTCTGCCGCCCCAAGCGGCACAAAAAAAAGCTGCGGCAGTGCAATTGCGCCGCTCCACTCTTCAGCCGCAATTCGGCAGCTGGTCTTTCGCTCCTAGAGGGAGTGAGGGACCCGCCGCTGAATTGACACTGAAGACCCGGACCTGCTGCCCCAATAGCGGCCGGAGGGCTGCCCCTTGGTATTGGCCGCCCCAAGCACCTGCTTCTTTAGCTGGTGCCTGGAGCCGGCCCTGCTGTATAGTACAGGGTAAAAGCATGCAAAAGACCATATTTCACAGGAACCAGATTTCACGGTCTGTGATGCATTTTTTATGACCATGAATTTGGTAGGGCCCTACTTATGATGGAGGGCAGCCCATAATTTGTGGGGTAATCCTGAATTTAACATGGAATGAAGGTCTGCTGCTGGCTGAGAAACTGAGAATTTGTGGGAAGGAAATTTGAGGTTGAGGGAATTAGCAAACTACAGCTATGTCTACATTGGGCTGCATTGCAGACTAGGGGTGTGTGGACTGCAGTGTGCACCAAAGAATTGTGCTGTAACTGCCTCACGTGGATGCTGCTGGAGCGAACTAAAAGATACCTGTGTTTAGGTTACCTGTTTGAAAGAGGCCCATGTTAACGGTAACCAGGTACCTTTTGGTTCACGCCTGCAGTGTCCACATGGGGCAGTTACAGCGCAGCATGTTAGAGTGCTCTGCAATTCCCAGCCCTGCAGTCTGAACTGCAGGGTGATGTAGACAAGCCCTATGGTACTAGTACTGCAAATACAAAGCAGCTTTTTTTAAATACCTCTGAGTCCTTAAAGATTATTTCCTATTTTAACAATAATCAACAGAGAAATCCCCACTGAGCAGTAACTCACTGAAGATATTAATTTCTTACAACTGGACTGGAAAACCTTCCAAGGACTGGAAAACACACTTTACAAGAGACTAAAGAAGCTTAATCTAAGAGAAGGTTAAGAGGTGCCTTGATCACAGTCCCTACATAGGGACAAGATTAGGAGAGGGCTTTTCATTCTAGCAGAAAAAGGTATAACAAGAGCCAATGATTGGAAGCTGAAGCTAGACAAATTGAGAGATGAAATAAGGCACCCGTTTCTAACAGAGGTTAATTAACCAATGGAATAATTTACCTAAGGATTTAAAACCTTTAAATCAAGATTATTGGGCAAATGATCATTCCTTACGACACAGGCTACCTCCTGCCCTGGCCCCCTTACGGAACATGAAAGGGGTTCAATCCACAGATCCCAGAGGATTAGTTGAGTCCAGTGCCATCTGTGCCTCCACTGCTTGTCTTTTGACTTCCATGGTTGCACAACTCCTGCAGGAGTCACACACTAACAGGATCCGCCCATTGGCCTCTGCCTGGGTTCATCCCCATCTTCCTGGGCTGTGTCTGTGAAGAACGGCAGATTCTGGCTGGGAGAACTGAATAGGACAGTGCAGACTGGATCAGAGATTGAAGGGGAAGAATGGAGTCATGAAGAGCGACCAGTCTTTCCCTTTCCACACCTGCAGAGCTCAAGGTCGACAGGGGTTAGTGGAAGCATGCCACAGAGCCAATGCCCATGCTCCCATATCCAATGGTTTTAAGGTCTCCGTTAGATTCAGATGTGGTTGCAATTTAAGAGGACCAATCACCACACTCGCAAAAGAAAACTGGGAGCTTATAATGGAAATTCTCACAGAGCCTTAACATTCCTGTCTCACTAACTCAACATCTTTCCATCACTGAGATACCTTAATGTTTGACATGTACAAGAAATGATATCCAATGGCTGGAAGACCATTGCTGAAAAGGCATGTGAAGTATAGACAGGGGAAAAAAAGCCACGCGCCTGGAAAACACTTCATTGCTTTTTTATTAGATGCACCCACAGTACAGAGCCTCTTGCACATGTGCAAAAGAGAAAGGATACACATTTATATCTGGGAGCACCATTGAGTTTGAGTTTGTTTCTTTAATAGCATTTTTAAGAAAGTAAACGATGTCCAAAGAATGACATTTTGAATCCAAGTCTTTAAGACCTGCTTCACTTTACCCAGAGGTGGAAGATTTTTCTTTTTATTCCCACCTTGCTGTAGCATAGAAGACATTTTCATAGTCTGGTTAGACCAGTCTATATATTTCCATAAGCAACTTTTCATATATAAAAAATGTTTTATTTCCCCACCCACCCAATAGTTTAACTGCATCTAGATTTAAAAACAGTAACGGACCACAGCATTCTTGGGGGGTGGGGAAGGGGAAAGAGTGGGAAATGAACTTTTGCTGCCCTCTCCTGCTTAAACAATGAAATACTAAAATATCAAGAAATCTATTACTCTAATGCTAATTTTTAAACAAAAAGCATGAGCAGGTCATTCTTTATACTACAATCAAAAAATAGGACAATGAGAAGAAATGTATTGGTATTATTTATATTTGAAAAACCCCTCATCAATACATGAGGTTATGATTATAACGTATTTACAGTAAGTGATCCAAACAAATAAAAATAAACCTGTGTTCAGAGAGGTCATGATAGAATGTCTGTTTCTCTTGAACAGATGCTGCTGCTTCTGTGGCTAGTAAGCAGCACTTGGATAAAACTTCCTTATAAATCAAAATTAGCTGAATTTTGCTTCGAGGATACACAATCCTTTTATCCAGACTCTGAAAGGAAAATATTGGGGAATATAAAAAACTCACTGCCAATACCTACTAGAAAAACTAGTCTGTGGCTCATTGCACAGCTATTTTGGAAAGCTGATGAGCCACGATACAAAAATAAAAATATTAATGTGCAAATAAAAACATTCTTTCATCATGCCTGTTTATCACCCTCATTTTGTCACAGAGCAACTCTCAGTATTGAAAAAAGGGCATCTCTGCCTTCTAAGCCAGTTGTGTGCTCCCAATTGAAAGGAAAATGAGGTGCACTGGGGGAGGAAATATCTATCCAGTTCTCCAACTCTCACACAAAACAATAAAAAAGCTTTTAAAGCTCATAATACATTTTCTTTTTCCATAGTGTAAGAGAGCCTGAGGCTATACTTACACATGTACAACATAAGTACAGCTGCTTCAATTCTAGCTCAAGCAGTTCTGGGCTCTGCATCCTGGATTGTTCCATATATAGAAGGAGGTAAAAATAAATTAAATCCTTCTATTTATGCTAACAAAACCAAGATTAATTTACGGTAACCCTGCTTGCAAATACTCCAATGGCATTAGAGTACTTTTATTTAAAGCATTCAAAGATTTGGAAGAGAGACAAAAAACATTCAATAGCAATAAAAAGAAAACAATAAGGAAAGCTTGCAAGATGAAGAAAGCAATGCATGCTCAACTTAAAGTATGCAAGAAGAACTTTTACAGCTGTTACATCCCCATGCAATGCTCTAGTTTTGAAAATGTAGTTCATTACTTTTACCTGACAACATTCAATCCTTTCCCCTGTAACCAATATGGTACAAGACATGAGTGATCTCCCATCAACTGTAATGTTAGCAGTCTAAAAAAAAACTAACAAAAAAGTAGTTTCTCAAAACCATGAAGCAAACAAAATCACAAATGAACAGATGCACTGATCACTATTGACTTACGTCCATATGCTGCCTTTATCTTTGCATAAACCTCCCATGGACTCTAGTGGGACAGGAGCAGATTATTGCCTTTGGGTTGCAGCCAACAGTGGATTGCGTGGATTCTGTAGTACTACTATGGCAAGCGCTTCTTTAAGTACATCAGAAAGTACAACCTCAGACTGACCTCACCTTTTTAGAGTTGCATGACTAACATCACATTACCTCATTCAATTTAAGAAACATTCCATTGTGGAAGTGAAAATCACTTTAGATACTCCCCAGTATCCCCCATTAGAGGTAATAAAATATTGCAACCAGTTAGGTTCTCATCCATTTTGTATCATCAATTCCAGTAGGTCATGCTGAAACCAAGAACATCCAAGAATGGTCAACACTCACCTAAATTCTAAGTACAGGACAAGGTGTCTTTTTCTAATGTCACATTATTTCTTTTCATTCCACCAAGCAGAAAAAAAAATGGAAACACCAAGATTTCTTCCCACCATAATAGTTCAACTGTTGACCATTTAACCCAGTCTAGTCAGGCACTAGTTTAAATGCACCCTCTCATACAGCATGTTAATTTCAGACAGTCACACTACTAAATATATCCCCAACCTGTAGTAGAAACAAAAAGACTGTCAAAAATCAAAGGGTTAAGGGACGATTTGTTATAAATTTATTTAATCTTCAGATCTGAGCTTGCACCTTGTTCCAGCACTTTTAAAATAAAATGTTTCACTGACTATCTGCCAAGTTTACATTGAGTCCCAGTCAGTGTTCTTATAAGAGGCTTATATTAATCCCATTAAACCATATTGTGATGTTTTGTGTTGCATATGACTAGTTTACTTCTGTTCTTTTTTCAGAATTAACAGTGTCAAGTTTTTACAAAGTTGTTGCATTTACAACATCCAATGTGCAGACCCATGTGTACAAACTGTGACCTGATAATCCTGAAACAGTCAGTAAAATGGGATTGGATTCCTGCTCCCCTCCCATTTTTATTTTTTTAATTTTTTTGCACCTGGAAACAAGAAAACCTCAAATTCTACTGTATATTTGAATGGTAGGAAGAAAAATATACAAGCTCATACTTATACTGTATTTCTATCAATGGCAACAGGTCATAAGTTCATGTTTGCAACTAACACAAAGACTCATGAACACCAAGTCAGCTTTATACCATAAATACTGCTGGATTGATGGTTTAGGATTATCAGCTCACTGTTGTCATATGTCTATAACAGTTCAAAAGCATCCTGGAGAAAAATCCTGAAACACATACCTTTCGGTATAAAATAATGCAACTGCATTAGCTAAATATATACTGTACATAAGTCTTATCAGCATTTTAACGATCAAAGATGTAAGATTCCACTTTCAAATACAAAGCAGATAGCCAATAATGCATACTTATAATACAGCCCTCTTGTTTTGCTTTTAAACAATTTGGTCACAATGCACCTTTGATATAAAAGCATTTTAAACTTTATTATTAATACTCAGGACATTAGGATTTCCAGAATTTTTTTTCAGTAGCATTTGTAGAACCACTTTTGGTAACAAATACAGTAGTTAGGAATGAGCATCCACTTCAGAATGCAGAAGTATATTATCCAGAATCCTTTCCAGCTAAAACCATAGGGCTGGCGCTGTGATGAGTAATAGTACTACAGTCACAAAAACACTATAGTATGTTTTTAGAGGCTACATCCTCTTTTGCTGGAATACTTTATAAATACATATTAAAAAGTAAGGCAACAACTCCAAACAGTCCAAACTGTTTGCTCAGCTCTGTTCCCAATTAGACCCATGACCACTGGAGATCAATTTCATGCTTGTACTGTTTAGCGTTTGTCGTTATAATTTCAAAATGGTCCAATAAAATGTATATAGTAATCATTTAGCCATTAGTATTACCAAAACAGCTCTGGTATGTGTGTCCAATGACATGTAACTAATACTGGTTAGGTACTGAAGTTCATGGTGTTACTATTGCCCATTTTCAAAGGATTCAAGACAGTGTGGATTCACAATAAATTGATGCATTAATCTGAAATTTCCTTCCCTACTATGTTTATCATCTCTTTATTTTTACTCCTAATGTTTAAATTGAAGGAGTACCAGTGCTAGCCTGGTACCAGAAAGATACTCACACCAGTAAACAAAATCTTAGGGACCTATATTTTTCATGGCCCTGATCTGCATGGACATTCAACTTATGAAGATGTGCAAAAGGGAAAAAAATGTCAAATTACAGTAAAGTTATCCAGAGAAGGAGGATGTTACACAAACTCAAAAGGAAATGACAATCTTTTTTCTCTTTTACTATAAATACATTTAACAGTTTAGCAGAAAGGCAAGCTAAATTTAAGATTGTTCACATTTGAAAGTTGTATCATACTCTCTGCTAATGATAAATAAGGAACAGGTCCTGACAATGAAATTTTGACATAGCAATTTTCATCAACAGATCTTTGAAGACTGGATTTAAAGAAGGGTCAAAACAATGATTATGTTGCAAAGTTCTGAGAAGTCCATCTGCTGTCCAAACTTTGGAGAAAAGTCCTTATTTTTTCCTTTACTTAGAGACAGTTATATACAGTGCTGTTGTAATAATGAAACAAATGTGAAATCTACTGTAAAGTTGCACAATACAGAAAACTGTTGCTCCATCTTCTACTACATAAATGTGTGACTCCACAGGTTAATAATGCTGCTTTGTTTCTTTTGTTAAGTTGGAATTATTCCATCACGTCTAAGACCTCTCTTTAACTCCAAATCCTCCAGTTTTTTCCACAGTTCTTCACGTTCCTTCTCTTTCTTCTTCTCACTAGCAGATAAAATAAAATGAAGTGTTAACAGCAAGGAAGCTTTAAAAGTACCTATCCAAAAATACTTATTTGATACAAGCTATGAGGAATAATTTTTCTAATGCACATGCATTTTTCCCTAATGTATATTTATTTTCAGTACACATTTTTTACTCCAAACTTTAGTTTATCTACATAAAAAATGCTGAACAAAACTAAGAGAAACAGAAGATGGGATATAATAAAAGTTTAAAAATCTTTACTTACGTTAATTTTACAATAGAGCAAAAATAGCTAGTTCATATTAGAATTATATTAAAATATTTTATGGAGCAAATATATTACATTTCAGATTAATATATATTTTTTGGCCAAGTTCTATTTCACAATTTCAAGTTTATTTATTTGTTTAAAGAAGGATATTAGGGTCTCTCTTGCTTTCATTAAAGTTAAACCTAGCCTAGTCTCTCAAACAAGGCCAGATTAACTTCAGCAGTGCTCCATCCCAGTGTAGCTACTGTGAATCCAGTTACAGGATCTGACCCTCATTCAATGCATTTGTCTTTATTCCTACTGAATCCCTACAAAATAATCTGTATGTTTGCTTTACCAACAGACTGCGCTGCCTAATTAGATAAAGGAATCAGAGTGACAAGATTGTAGTCCAACTGAGTTCTTGGGGAACTGAGTGGATGAGGTTTCAGGGGAAACCCAACAAAAATTAAAAAACTAAACTAGAACTTTCTTAATTTGTTTATTCTCTGAGTTCTCTCTCTTTGTCACTGGTTATTTGGAGTTAATATGGTCCTTATGCTATAATGTGGGGACATAATGTTGTAATTGCTTTTAAATAAGTATAAAATTAAGTCAATGTGTTCTGATAACAACTACACACATGGAGTACATATGGTCTTGATGCTACAAGTTGGGGAGAGCTTTCAATTTCTGCTTAAGTCACCTTGCAGGATCAGGTCCAATGGGAACATAAACATCATGGATATCTAGGGTACTGATATCTAGATTCCCAACTTGTCACATTGCAGAGTTTCTCAAAATATTCCACTGATTTAGAAGCTTTATTCTGGTACAACTTGCTACCTGGGAAATTCACCTCACTTAGACTGCATACATTTAGTCAAAAAGCAGTCATTTGGCCATATCTAACAACACCATTCTTGGTTAGAAACAAACATCTGTTTTCATCCATAATTTCTACTTTCATTACACATAGCTGCTGAAAAAAATTCAAAATTAAATATAAGAAATGGTGAATACACTTACCAGAAATTTATCATTATATTATCTAATCACTGTATCATATATCTTTTCTTTCTAAAATATTTCAGTAGGTTACCTCATTAGTTCACCTATGTTTGAACTATTATTATTCATTGACACTGAAAACTTTAGCCCTAACAAATTCTAAATAACTTGGCTATACATCAGTCTTATTTTTGTAAACTTTGTTCTATTGGGGAACCCAACATAAGTCTATTATAACTTATTTCTATTCCTAGGCCCTGATCCTGTGAGTAATCCCACTGAAGTCAACTGGACTGGACTACAATTCACCCAGGGGCGGCTCCAGGCACCAGCACGCCAAGCTCGTGCTTGGGGCGGCAAGCCACGGAGGGCGCTCTGCCGGTCGCTGCGAGGGCGGCAGGCAGGCTGCCTTCAGCAGCATGCCTGTGGAGGGTCCGCTGGTCCCGTGGCTCCGGTGGACCTCCCGCAGGCGTGCCGCCGAATCCGTGGGACCGGGGACCTCCCGCAGGCAAGCCGCCCAAGGCAGCCTGCCTGCCGTGCTTGGGGCGGCAAAATACCTAGAGCCGCCCCTGAATTCACCTGTCCCCTTTGAAATGTGTTCTTACACCGGAATTTCATTCTGAGGGTTCCCATTATCAAGTTCTTACTGAACAATTTACCACTTCTACCTACAATACTCCTTACAAATACTAATGAATTTTGCACCAGCACTTAAGTAAACGAAAATCCAATCTCCTATGGAAAGATGTTCGAATACTTGCCCATGTTTGTCCACAGAACCCTAAGAAGTCTTTATCTCAGCAAACGGCGATTGTTTAATTGTTAATATTAAACATGGTTTAATATTTGAAGTTATCCCATTTTTTACATTCCAGTATATATATTAAAATAATAATTTATAAATAAATGTATTTAAAAGATCAGCACCAGCCCTAGATAAAGTAGAGGTCATGTAAACAAGTGCTAAGAAAGCTCTTCCACACAGTCATTACCTGCAACATACGTGCTATGGCAGGGTCTGATCCTGTGAAACTCTGAATGCCTCATGAGGTAAAAAGTCCCTCCAGCATCCATCGATTTCAGTAGTAGCTGAGGCTTCTCAGAACCTTCCTGGATCAGACCCCTAGTCCTAGGATTCTGTGTTGCACACACTACAAACTCCACAGTGATGATGTCAGCTAATCTGACAGACTGAACCTTGTCTACCAGGGCCTGAACAAAAACCATCAAGTCACCTACAATTTGGCTCAGGTTTAAACCCAGGACTCCAGAAATAACATGTTAGTGCAGTCATTAATCCAGGGCACCATCTAACCCACCAATTACAGATTTTTAAATGTATACAACATTGTATTTTATTATATATTTTTAAGCAAAGTTAATCAAAAGGAAGGTGAACTATGAACCTGGTCACATAATTCAACAGTATCATGGCCTCCAAAAGACTTCAGAGGCTATACTAACCTAACAAGGTTTGATGACATACAGTACCCTTCACTTTGCTTGTGGGAACCCCGAGTCACACAAAAGGCATGACTTAAACGAAGTCGCAAACTGCTCGGAGTTCCCGAAGTTTCCTCATTTTTTTCACCTGCCGCTTTGGATAAGCTGAAATTTTAGACAGAAGACGATGCACTATAATTGGAGAATGAAGATTAAGGAAAATAGACAAAAAACATTTTACTAGGGTGCAACTAATGATTGTATGAATGGTGCATCTACTGGATCCTGCACTCTAAAGGACTCAGCTATATCAAGATCCGTGAAAAAGGAAAAACTGAAAGGGCTGAAAGGTGCCACTTAGGCTTAAGACCACATGCAGGATAAGTAGGATGGGTCTTATGGTGAGTCACGTGTTGAGGAAATCCCTCATGTCCAACCTCCACCCTTTTTGAAGCCTTTAAGCAAAGTGATATCTTTAAACCCTTGTTCTTCTTTTATTACTGAAAATCTTGATACATTTAAATCTTTTGGAATGTGGTGCCAAAAGGAGTTCTGTGAGGAATGTAGATCCACAAGCTATGCAACGGGTACTGTATTTCATAGGGGAGAAAACAACCACCTATTCATGATATTATCTGGCATCTTGCAAGGAGAAGGCTAATGAGCATGCAGAAAAAAATGAGGCATTGCAATCAATTATGTGTGAAATTATGCAATCACAGCAAAATGTGAGGAAAAAAATTAAACAGCAGGCCTTATGCACAGCTGACAAAAAAGCTTTAAAAAGTTACCGCTGACGATCTGACTTGTAAGTGGCTGTCAGCTCGTCAAACATGGTGCTGTTCATTTCCATAAACGCCTTCAACACGTTGTAGACTAAAGCCACAATAGCCCTGTGAAATACAAAAAAAAGATAAGGAATCTATTAGTTTCAGTTGAAACTGAATAAGAACAAAAATAATTTACACACTTCCCTGAACTTTTCTTATTGGAACTGCTGAACCTGATACTAATCTCCTACTAGTTATAGTGATGTAACTTCTTTGACTTCAGTGAAGTTACTCCTAATTAACATACTTATGTGAAGTGAGAATCAGGCTCTCATCACATTTTATCATTTAAATGGAGAGAACAAATCCCCACCTGTTAAAGGTAACAAAACAGACAGCTAGCACATACAACTGCAGATACTTCACCAAGCAGTGCAGCAATTCTGAATGTAATCCAATGATCAGAATTGTTATTCTAGCAGAAGTAATTAAAATCTAAATATCAAATGTGAATGATGCACAGAAAAAAGGTTCAATAGATGCCTTTGAATAGAGTATGAATCTCTCAAAGTAAAGAACCCAAGTATGAGATATGTGAAAGATTCCCTTGGATTTGTACGTTTCATGATCATTTCACTTTAGTACATGTAAAAAAAAACAAGTCCATTGGAAAAAGAAAAAATCTTTGAGGAAGAATTCTAAGAAACAAAACTTAACTTTATCACAAATTTTCACAGTACAGGCCTGAATAAGGAGTGCAGCGTGCATGCTAAAACTGATCCCAGCATTACATTTTGTGATGTGATTACTAAATGCTATCCACCAACCCCCAGACATGTTCTGTGACCCAGGTAGTAAATGGATGACATCTAATTATAACTGTACATATAATTAAATGTTTCCCTAGACCAGTGGTTTTCCAACTCTTTTTCTGGCAACCCAGTTGAAGAAAACTGTTCATGCCCATGACCCAACAGAGCTAGGGATGAGGGGTTTCGGGTGTGGGAGGGGGGCTTAGGGCTGGGGCAAGGGGTTGGAATGTGGGAGGGGGTCAGGATTCTGGACTGGAGGTACGGGTTCTGGGCTGGGGCCGGGGATGAGGGGGTTGGGGTGCAGGAGGGGGCTGGGGCAGGGGCAGGGGATTGGGGCGTGAGCTTATGTCCAGCAGCTCCTGGTCAGTGGCGCAGCTGGGATGCAGAGGCAGGCTTCCAGCCTATCCTGGCACCACCGACCACACTGCGCCCCGGAGGCGACCAGCAGCAGGTCCGGCTCCTGGGTGGAGGCGCACAAGCAGCTCTACACGGCTTTTGCCTGCAAGCACCATCCCCCCAACTCCCATTGGCCGGACCTGCTGCTGGCCACTTCCGGGGTACAGCGTGGTGTCAGAACAGGTAGGGACTACTAGTTCTTACTGGCCAGCTGCCAGGGTCCCTGGGTGCTCAGCAAGGTGACTCAGTGCCTTGCATTCCACAACCCAGTACTGGGCTGCAAACCTGAATTTTGAAAACCACTGCCCTAGACTACTGTACACGTGTACACACACACACACACACACACACACACACACACACCCGCCAGATAAATAGGACAGGTACATCATCCTGATCATGTCAAGATGAAAATGTCTTTTTTTAATAGTGTACAGCAGCAGTGGAGTTTGAGAATGTAGGTTCTCTCTATATTGGCAAATAACTTGGATCTCGCTGTGAGCTAACTGTTGATTAATACCGACTTAATAGCTGCCATTTGAATACACTTCTAAATATAATCTACTGAAATGTGTGTGCACCGGCTAATGTTTACAAAAATGCTGCTGCCAATGATTATATGACACCACTCAAAATATTATTATGTATCTACAGAGATGTCTTAAGATCAAGGGGTATGTCCAGGCCAATTTACAATCAGACTTATCCTGTAAACCAGTTTATAGAAATGTATTGACAGAGCATTAGAAACGTTTGGTGCCTGACATTTTTTCTTGGTAATTATGCAATATTTTATTTCTATTGTTTTTGTATTTATGATGAAAAAATAAATACAAAAATTTAAAAAATATTACATTAGCTGCCTTAACATATTTTGAAAATAAAACAATCTGCACTGCTGCTTTTATCCTACAGAGTTCAGATTTTGTGCATGTCTCAGATAATTTAACAACATTCTGAGCCAAATTCAGCTCTGGTTTAAATCCCATTGGCTTTAATAGAGTGGCATCTGTTTACATCAAGTCTGAATTTGGTGCTATTTCATGTTTTCTTTATCTGGAATTTCCGGGGTTGAATATATAGGTGGACAGATGAAAGAGAATGCCAAAACTTACGGATTCCAGTGTTCTTTGGAAATCCTATAAAGACTGGAAAACATGATGGGAAGTATAACGTTGGAGTTCTCTTCTATCAAACTCATGATGTATTCATTATTCCAATAATACAGCGCCCTTTCTGCCACCTTTGATGGGGAGGAAGGAACAAAACCCATTACCAAAAAATCCGTTATCTACAAATTTGTTATATTTTACAGAAAACATGCCACAAAACAAATAGCATCAGAGCCAATCAATGGGTTATCATTACTTTCTAAATGAAATCTCTATTTTATCCAGGGCATAACTTGTTTTAATGTAAGGTGGTCTTTTAAGGTAAATATAAAATAAATTTAAAACATGATTAATGTTAAAATTAATGTGTAAGTATTCAGTCTCTGATTTCATTGTAATTTCTTATTTGGTGAAAGGTTGCGTTGAACTAAAATCTATTTGGATCACTTTTATGGTCAGAGTCATATGACCTGAACCCAGGGTAAGTGCAGGGTACCTGCTGAGTCTTGCTTCAAATCCTTGTGTCCCAGAGAAATCAAAGGGAGCCAAGAGTATGGAGTATCTTACAAGAGGTGCTCAACACTTGGCAGGATTGAAGCCCAGGGCAAGAGGGGGTTGGGCTAAGGTGGCTTTAAGCTAGGATTGCACCCTCCTGATTCTAGGCTACTCTAGGGGCTAGAGCAGCTGCTGGGATAATTCAGACTGCCCTGCTCTCTGAGTTGCAGCAGTCTCCATGCCTACCCCGACAGGTAAGGAGCATTGCTTAGAATCACTGAAGCACTGCATCCTGTCACCTTGCCTCTAACACGCCCTTTCCCCCAACCCACCTTAGCCCTCCTTTACCTTGAGATGCAAGTTTTGTGCTGTTATGTGAATGGACTCTAAGATCTCACCCTTGGAGTCTCATCTTTTTTTTATTTCAATCTTCCCTGAGTGTAGGGACTGCTACTGTAACAAACCCGTCCATGGATATACAAATAGTAAGTATGTTCTAATCAGTACAATGCAAACTCAGCATTTAGGCGTCTGTTTTGTATATTCCCAAGTTCTTAGAAACTATATGCCTGTTTTTAAAAAATGTACTTGTATTACTGACCTGAAAATGAGGACTCGAAACACACTTGGCAATTTGTTTAAATAAAGGTTCCTGAATTTTGACAAATTGTGAAGGTTCAATCACATCCAAGATCTCCTCCAGCTCCCCAAGGAACATGACCTAGACACAAGTAATTGTTAAATTCAGAACTCCTCAACTCTTGTATTTGCAATTTATCGGCTAAGTTTTCAACCAGGTCTCAACCCATGCTCTAATTCTACAGGCACAAACAACAGAATGTAGTCATCCACTTTATTTACTGATGAAGTCAGATAGTTAAGATATCTAAATGTCAGGATTTGCCCCCCACAACTAACAGCAGGCGCAAAATTAGAGAACAAGTTTTCAAAATTTTGCACTCTAAGACTAAACACAATTAAACAACGGGAACCAATTTCTGTAGCTAATTTGCAATGAACTTAGAGCTAACCATAGTTGTATTCATACAGCAACAGGCATGTTTCTGTAGGTTACAAGTGTTATAACCCCCACCGTCCCCACTCCCAAAAAAAAAAAAATTAGGCCCTAATCCTGCACACACCTTTCACATCCATATGACATATTTGTTCCTCTGGGGACAGAGAGGTTCAAATGACTCTGAAGTGCTGAAGGATTTGTTAAACAGTAATGGCTGCTAAGTGGGAGAGTGAACATAAGTAAGAGGGAGAAGACAAGACTACATTCGAATCATGGTTTAAAAAGAGGAAGGAAAGCCTTTGACCTGCAAGGTGTTGAACATCCTCAACTTCTATTAGCTTCCATTCTCAGCATCTCATAGTATTAAATCCCAAACTGAGTGACTAATTCTATACTCAGTAGTTCCTGGATCTTGCCTCTGACCTATTATTATTTGCTGAACACCAACACATGCTTAGTGTTCTATTTACAGATTATAATGTATGGTCTTTGCCCTAAGGAATTTACAGATGACACTGGGTACCTGGGGTGAATTCCTGGTCCCAGTGAACACAATGGCAAAACTCTCATTGACTTCAATGGGCCAGGATTTTACCTGCTAATTAAAGGATTCATCTTTAATTGCTTGTCTTTTGGGACAAAACAAAGATGCTCATGTTGTACCCATAAATATCAGTGTGTAAACTCAGATTTGCAAAATCGGGTAATCATGCAACTAATTGCCAATCTACGTTAGAAGCTAAAATACCTCTAGCCCAACTCTGAAAATGTAGGCTTGACACAAACGGCTGCAACTTGTCATTGAATTTTTCCACATAAATCCACAACATTCACTTTTGCTCTCTTTATATGAAGAGCCACTCCCTCATGAAAGAACACTTATATTGGCATACTACAATATAATGCTTAATTTGCCAAAAGAGCTGATGACTATCATCAGCTTGACACCTCTCTTTAGTGTCAAAATTATGTCCAACACAGGACAGTCTGAACACAGATAATCACCTGTAGGAGCTAAACAGACACCAAAATCCACAATAGCATTTAAGAATTGTCTATATTATTTACCTGAAACTCTCTGGATGTTCCTGGGAGAAAAGTATCTTTAACATTTATCTGTAGAACTATCAAACTCCTTTACTGAAGTCTTAACAGCAACATAGAACTTACCTCTTTCTGACTGCAGGTTTTTGGCCAGAATTTCATTAAACCTCTAATGACCTGAATTACAAATGAGAAAGCAAATTTTACATTAAATTTTACAATTTCACAGATGGGAAAACTGAATGTTTAAGATATAAAAAAACAACCAAAGAAATATTTACTGGCTCTGTGAGTGAAGGATCTTTCTCCAGAAACTGTACTATACAATATGCCAGCTGTGAAGGGGAAAAAATATATACACATGAAATTATGACATTTTTACTGAGAACTCAAAAGACATGTTCAGTATTAAAAAGAACAAGGAATCAGAACAGTTCATTATGCATATTATTCTAAATCGTAAATCCTATTTTAAACCGTGCGTCAGGGGAATTTGCAATTGCATCCAAAGCTGCAGTTAACAGCAAAGAACAAACAAACAAACGAAAAGTGAAGAAAGAATATGTCCAAGTACATTTTGAAACCATTTGAACTTTATGGGTTCCAACTGTACTCATGTAAGCAACATTTTGAAAGGCTCATTGTTCTGCGAATGTGTTTCTTTTACACTTTTAGCAGCATCAGCATCATGACAACTTACATGAGATGAGCCAACACAGTCAAAAACTGGCACAAAAGACTAAGAAACCAAGGCCAGAGTGCAGAAATTAGGATCAATTTAGAGCCAAAGTGCAAAGAGGGTGAGTGTGTAAAGAATTACCAAGATAGAAAGACTAGACAGATGACAGTGCAAGAGACAAAAACAACCGAGACCTCTAGCTGCAGAATCAGGGCCTGGATGAGTGGGGAAGATAGCCTCATTAGAGGGGAAGAAAGATTGGGAGTCTGGAGGAAAGCCTCCAGAGTTTCAGTGCTAGACAATATGTTACAGGTATATAAAGGTTATCTGAAACCCAGATATCTATCTATCTATAAATTCCACCAGATTTATTCTACCAAATGCATTAAGTCTACCAAATACTTATCTGTTTCATTTTTATTCCCCAGGACAAAAGTTTTCTGCAGGGTTTTTTTTTCTTCATTTAGAAGATTTTTTTGGCTAAGCAAAAGATTTCCAAAGCAATCAAGCATACTGTTCTGTTTTAACCAAGCAGAATATGTTTTTTATAATTTCTACCTGAGCATGGAAGAGTGATAAACTCCTGACAGTATGTAAAGGAATCAGCACCTTCACCAGAAACTGTTTATGCTCTGCTTTAAGAGGTAAAGCAAAACCATTGATAATACTAGAAATAAGAAAAGAAACATTGATTAGCGACATCACAGAAAATTTACTTGTGGTCTGAACAAGTAGTTTTTAATCAAAGTAATTACACAAGAAGATAGACTGCAGGTATTATCCTAATATGTGTTGAACCTTTGCACTAGCCACTGTTCAAGGTACAGTTCATTCTAGTCATTGCTATATAGTAGTTATGCTCTGACATGAGAATAACTATGTGATCAGTCATATAGTTTTGTTGCCTAATATGTATGACCATGCCTATTTGGTTGGTAAATTAATGAGTTTAAGGTGCTCTTTGGTAACTGACTCTTGAACTAACTACAATTAGACTGGCTAGCAACCCACTGAAACCAACACACTAATAACTGTTTAGTGTGCTCAAACAAAATTTGCTATGTACAAGTCAGAATGAAGTGCACAACGAACAATGTAAGAAAAAATTGTACTTTGTAATGTGCACACAAATCCTCTTTGCAAAGAGGTATGCTAAGACTTAATCTGTGCTTAAAGTTAAGCATGTGCACAGATCTGTTTTCAGGATCAGAGCTTAGGGTTATATTTTCCATTGACCCCTGAAATTTTCAGCATAGCTGTCTGAGATGGATTATTATATAAAGATTAATTTACCTTCCTAATATTTCCAGGAGTTCAGCTACACCATTGAAGTGTTCAGTTTCATAAACAAACCTATCAAATAAAGTTAAAAAAAATTAATAAATAAATATATAGTTTCTTAAAACATTTATAACCCAACAACCGTTTCCCCCAAAAACTTACCGTAGAAAAATATTGTTAATCTGTTTTCGGATAAATGCTCTAAGACCAAGGAACTTGCCATAAATTCTGTGTAAGACTGTTTTTAGGTAGTCCCGTTCTCGAGGGTCTTCACTGTCAAACAGCTCCAAAAGCTGTTGTAAAAGAAAACATAATTTAAGAATCAGATGACTAATAAGAAATGTGAATTGGCTTTATTTTAAAAATCTTATACAGTTTACATACGATGAGCTAGACTACATATGTGTGAGGGCACACAACTGCCACACAAATTTGTTGCCTTCATTCTTAACAAAAATAAAATAAATACACAATAAAAACTCTGTATTAAAAGAATTAAAATCTAAATAAATTAAAATAAAACTTTTGACAAATACAGAAACTGAAAAGGAGCTAATTAAACTCGAAAGGAGTCAACACAGAGGTGAGGTATTCAGTCAACTGTGTGACTACCAGCCAATGCACTCTGTAGAAAATGTACTGTGGAGTGTTTATAACTCAAGTTGCCACAGTCAAGCCTGTAAATATATGAAAACATTTATCAATTATTCCAATTCTTTCTTGTTAAGCAGAGGACTTGGACTGGTGACATTCCAGAGATGGTATATAAAAAAAAAAAAAGAGTTTAATTGCAAAATATGAATACCAATTCATTAACACAGTCATGTCAATTTAATGCCCAAAATTTTTAAGGGCCTGAACTGAAACAGGCATACACTGTACATATATGTAATGCATGACTTTTGAGCCCACTTGTGTTTTATGAACACTACCAACTCTCTCAAGCTGTTTTTTCTATTTTTAATTCAATTTCAAAACTTTTAAACAAACAGTTTGACTGATGTTTGGTCAGGGGTTTTAAATATTATCCTCTAAGGAAGAGCTTCCCTTTCCCTATTGATTCCATCATCTCTCCTACATGCATCACTCCCACCACCCACCGTTGTTTACGGTTCTGTATGTATACTTTATCTTATGTTGATTTCACAGTGGTTGCACTTAAAACATTTCTTTGATTCTACAATCTATTGGGTTGAGAGATAATCTCAGTTCTTAATATGGGGAATACCAATAAAACTGGTGATCTCTCACAAATCAGAGGGTTTTTTTCCAGTGCACCTATGGTATGCTTCTTGTTGCTGGGACCATGTTTTTCTTAATTGTGTCTAAAATGTCACATCACCACCTTTGATCTGAACAATAATAACTACAATAATAAAAAATATGTGCAGATATAGAAGTGTTACAGACAATGTATAGTTAGTGGAGGGAAAAATCTAATAAAATGTAATATTTACATAGAAAATAGTAATCTAAAAATAGTTAAAGAAACTGTATAATAGGGCTCCTGACTTTAGTCAGCCACAAGAAATTGCAGACACTTTCAAAAGTTCTCTAAAAAAGGAAAAGGAAAATCACAGTTTAAATAGATCCTTTTCAGCTGTTCAGTGAATATTAATTAACATATGGTTTTAGGGCATGTTACTGTATATACTTAGAAGGAAAAAACAGCACAATCATATTATGATTGGCAAAAAACATTAAACTCTGACTTCAAGAGTATAATATTCTTATGTTTAAGAAGACATATCTAAGCGGATAGTGGAAGCTACAACACAACAACAGTGTGTTGTCAAAACAAAGTGGATGGGGGGGGGACGACCGACCAAGGTAAGCAATAAAGTGAAAAGAAAAATAATTCAATATGACAATTCAAAACACACTTCAGAACATAGGCAAGGCTTCCAGAAGAAAGCAAATATTTAGAGCCTTGGCAACTGAAATCATCTGCTCTGACCGTAATAGACAGGATTTGGAGTGAAATAAAAAAAAATAGATAAGGAAATCTCAAAGTGACAAAAATAAATAAAGCAGTGTATTGTTGACAACTAGGAGGAGTTGTCTCCCATTTGTACAAACTACAAAGACTGTTCTCCAAAGAGCTGTGTCTGTTAATCAAAAGCTACCAGTGGAAACAAAACATTAAATTGAATGGTAGAAAACAAATTCAAATTGCCTTAGATTTACTGAATAGTTACTTGTGTTTGACAGTACTGTGCTTATTAAGTGTCCCTTTAATATAAAAACATTAGTTATTTTGGCCCAGATTTTTAAAGGTATTTCAGAATTGCTTAACTCAGCATTGCAATGCCTAACTGATTTAGGAGCCTAAATCTCATTTTCTTAAACGAATTAGGCACTTAGGAGTGCAAATCCCATCAACTATTAATGGAATTTTGGCTTCTAAGTGCCAAAATCACTTTTCAAAGTGATATTTAGGCTCCTAAATCAGTTTGGCTTTGCAACATGAGTGCAGTAATGCCTAAATACCTTTAAAAATCTGGACCCTGATCACATAATACTTGTAATTCAAGGCTCTAATCCTGTAAAGAGATGCATACGTGCAGGTCACTTTGCCTGGACAGAGACTAAACATTGATAGGGCTCTGCACAGGGATCAACCTACAACTATCTTTGCAGGATTGGGGTCTTATATGACAGATGCTTGTAATGGGATGACTCACCATTAATTTACATGTTCCTACGGAACTAAAATATTAAAGTCTGGTATACTCGATCATTATAAATAGCTGAATATAACCCCCATCCTACACACACACAAAAATCACAACTTTAAACGATTTCTACAATCAAAGGTCAACAACAGGTCAGCCAATCTTATCAGATTTCAATTAGGTGTCTTTTTAAGATAACATCTTGATTTTAAGTTTATATATTTGAGATGGACTGCCTTTTATCCAGAACACCCTCCGCCCCCCAAATTTGTAATTTGACATTTCTCTCATAGTGATGGAAGGTTCTAACAATTTAAAAATAATATTGCTCTCTTTTACAAGTCAAACACTGTATGTATCAAATCTCTTATCTGTAGAAATTAAGGTAATCTGAATCATCAGTTCTAATGATCAGATTTCAGATGAGTGAAAAATAGTATGTCACAGGCCCCATTTCATAGTCACATCCAGCTGGAAAGGTGGACTGATATAAGTAGTAAAATAATATTTTTTCCGATAACCTTAGTGATGTGTGTTCAATATTGCAGATTCCCCATGACCCCAGGCTCTTGTACTTGCACTGATTTCATTCAATTCTATACTACGTAGGTTCTTGTACTGCCATCATCACTGTAATATCTGAGTGCCTTCCACTAGCGCATTATAAAAAGTGACTAACAACTGTCACATGAGGTTCATTCTCTGTCTCATCCTTTCCTCAAGGGGAAAACTGTACTTGCAGAGTACTAGTATGTTTTGGCAGAGTTTTTTGCTCTGTGTTGACATAAGAGAAGGGGTGCATCTTGCAGTTAGAATGAAAGGTGGTGAGGTCTGTGACAGTCTTTCATTTGTGGGAGTTTGTTCCACAGTCTTAGATTGGCCCTTGCAAAAATTCTGTCTCCTGCACAGGTGAGCTTTACCCTTGTCGCATTATTGCCATCATAGTCCTGTATACCCTTATGGGCTTAGGCTCTTTTACTGTAACTTCTCTTATCTCTTTGGCACTTGTTTCACTATTTATTCTGCATCCACATATTGCACATTTTCTTTTCAACAACAATCACAGCATTCTCCTTGTACAATTCAGAGTATAAAAGAGAGTGAAGATAGGTACAGGTTCAAGACCTGTGGTTTAGAACATTCAAGTCTGTGACAGATGCATGTGAGCTTCCTAACTGTTTTACTGCTTTGGATAGTTCCGTAGCTTGTGATGATTAATACAGTATTCCCTGCAGTGAAGGATATGAAATGGCAATTTCATGAGGGAAATTATGAGTTTTGTCAGCTGTGCTAGAGAGGTTATACACAAAATCACTATGTTGAATTAGTTCTGCCCTAAAAGAAAAAACAAAACCCCACCAAATTACACATACATAAATAACTGCCTTCCCTTCCAAAAAATTCTGAATTTCACCTAAGGTAGAAAATAGCAGGAAATGTTGCAGATACAACAGGATTTTAACTTTTTGACTGCGAATTGGTTGTACGGCAAAACGTTTAGATTTTCAGTTTTATTGCACAGATCCTCTTGGGAAACATTGTTTAGGCTTGTCAGTATCAATTTCAATTACAGGGCTCAAAACATAGTAAAAAGACATGTTCTGATATATGATGTCCAATTTGTCTTTAGGTTTTAACAAAATAACAAAAGGTTATTTTTAAGGACAGGTTGAATGATTTCCATAATTTGCATGATTATGATGATCACATTTCTAGTTATAATTAGTATAACGGTAAGTACAAATTGCTAAAGAGACACCTAGAGCAGAACATATGGGTAGGGGATACTTAATTTTTATGTCTCTTAGCAACCTCTGCCTTACATTTCAGAATAGATGTAAGACAACTTTCGAAATGAAATGTTAAACTCTAAACATCCAATGGCACAGCACTAGGTTTGTAAATATGTACATATAAAAAGTGACTGGTATTTTTCTCATTCTGAAATTAAAGCCATTCCTCACTAGGAATAACTTCATTAAAGTTTCTCAAATTTTAAAAACAAATTCAACAATGAAAACATAAGTAAAATAATGTCATAGGTTAAAATTACCATGGAACAATATTCACTGAACAGGTTGAATTTTATAAAAGTTTCAGTTGCTGTCTAGTATAAATGTCTTACAGTAACCTAACAAATCCTTATAAAGTTATAATTCTAAAACCAAACTGACCTTAAATATACGATTGCAAGTGCAATATGGCTTTAATAGGCCAGTCAATTTTAAATGCGAAATTTACTTTTTACAAATTGAGGCTTAACTTGTGATTTAGACAAAACATCCATTTGAATTAATACTCATTCTATCTAAAAAAAGGTACACAGCTATTTTTAAGAAGTCTATCACCTAAACCACAAGGCAAGAATAATCTGATTCTCAACAGGGATTGTGATATACTGTCTCATACATATTTAAATGTGTACTATTTCTCGTTTTAAAATTCCCTCTCCTAATAGTTACCACTCTTTCATTTGGTATACCATTATGGATGACCAGATGCTGAAACCCTTCTTTTGATCCACATTCATACACTAGTGCAACATTATGAAAGGATGACAAAGGTGAGTGTCCTGAGGAAGAAGCATGAGGGATAAGCATACCTAGGATGCTGGGTAAGGGTAGAAACATATAACGAGAGTACAGAAGCAATGTTTCTCTAAAATGGAGAGTAGGGCACCAGGATTCTCTCCACAATGATTTGGCTAGGTCTGAAGGGAAAAGAAGTGAACAGTAGTCTCATACCAAATATCCCCTAAAGAAAGCCTTGAAGCAAGCAACTTTGTCTTCTTGGATCTCCACGAGGCACAGAATGGCCACTCTAGGCAGATGAGCCACAGGCTGCAGTAGTGATCAGAGTTGCCTCCAACTCAAATCATTGTTTAGCCACCTCTTCCACCTTGCTGATCAGTCAACATGAAGAGAGATACTGGCTTCCCTAGGCAGGTCTATTAGCTTAGGTTAGGAAGCCACTGCTGAATCTACCTTTGGGTGAGAGATCAGAAGTTATGGAAGTCTGGGTGAAGAATATAGATTCTAAGGTTCTTTGGCAGGATGGGCATAAAAATCGAGAGAGACTCACCACATTTCCTTCATCATTATCCAGAAAGGAAGAATCAATTCTGAGGCACTACTTTGGAGGAAAGAAAGCAGAGCCTCACCTCCTCCTTTGAGAATTTCTGAAGAGATATTCAAGTTTTGTAGCAATATGTGATTTAAAATACCCCCACCCCCAGTGACCTTCTTAGAGTTTGCTAAGGAATGGGGATGGGACTTCAACACAGCAGCAATTATTCTCCATCCTCTCCAGGAGACCCCCCTACCTAAAAGGAAGGAGGGAAAATGAAGAATGATGCTTTTTTTTGGCCCTGGGGTGGAAGAAACTATTGGGGGGATTAGGGAAAGAAAGGGCTCTCTTGGGAAGCTTTTTCGGAGAATCCTTACTAGGCTGTTGATTATGGATGAAAAGACTTTCTCAAGAAGATGTGTGGGATCCTGAGAAAGGCAAAGTATCTCCTATCACTTCTAGCATGACTACTATCTAACTCTTGGTCCTCCTAGAGGTTCTCTTTCTGGTTGTATTCAGAGATTCCACACAAGTCCATGGTGGGGGAGAGAAGCACGAAAGACAAATGGACCCACTGCTGAAAGTTGTAGGGAAGAGGCAAAGTAGGGTACTTTTGGGTTTTCTTCCTGGGCAAAGTTTTCTTTACCTTCCCATATTATGCAAAGCTTTGCTGAGGTGTGGAAGAAAGCTAGTTCCTCAGAATGCACCGGGAAGCCAGCCTGCACACCAAGAAGACAAAGAACTAGGTGCAGAACTCCAGACTGGCTACCATTGGCAGGACTGACGGCCTCCCTAGTTGAGTCATGCTGGTGGCAACCACATCATCAAGATAGAACTAAATTGTCAAAGAATGGAAGTTTTTTTCCCCCATTATTGATACTTCCCTTCCTGTCCTTCTAACAGACCTTGAACTTAACATGGCCTTTAGATTTATTTCCACCACGACCACCACAGCATCAGTGTTTTCAGTACAGCTCTAGGAATGAGTTTTCTTAATGAACTTTTGCCCTTTCTGCCAGCCCTCAAACAGCTATTGAGCCAGAATGAGAATATTTCCATATTTTAAAAGTGATATTTTAACAATTTTAAAGCCAGTCAAATTTCAGGCATAAACAAACAATCTGTATTTAGTAGGTTTTTTTATACTCTATAAACACTATTTATCAAACTCTATGGCCAAACCTTTATTTTTACTCTGCCACAATTTCAATTGAGTTATACAACTTGTAAGTCAAATTTCTTAAGTGAGTTAACAAAAAAAATGTGGAGACAAATTTAAATGATGGCTAGACAGTCTCACTCCAATGCCAGAAGGCACCATTGTGGATCACCTAGTCTGAACTTCTGTGATGGATCGATATTCCTCCCTCTGCTGGTCTGAATCTCTTTTATTGTTACCCACTTACCCGTTATTGTGGAAGGGTGAAAGAGTTACACATTTTACTTTCAAATAAACCGGTTTTAGGAATAAAAAAATCATTAATATTAAGTATCAAAAGCATGCTGACAGTTTTAAAGAAAATGAGCCTGCTTACCTGTAATACAAATTTCTGATCTATGTACTTTTTGGCAATGCTAGGTTGGAATTCTTGGCTTTCCAAAAATCGTATGAAAAACTCATATACAAGCTGCAAGAAACAAAATCACAGTTTATTCTATGATTTGATTTTATTTTTATTTGTAAAGTTTCCCAGCTTTTGTTCCTAATGCACTAGACTAGAAAATGCCTATGTTTTGAAAGACCTTATGGATTTTTTTTTAATTTATTAAGGTATTACTTTAGAGCTAGAATTAATTACATGATCATAACACGTTAATCTTGATCATTTAACTCTAAGTCAGAGGAATTTCATCTTGATTCCCACTAAGAACAGGCATTATCATCTTGTAATGCTTGTTCATTGAGTTGTACAGCTTTCTGGAGCAATTGGCAAGCACATTCTCACTGTCCTCTGGACTCCTGAAATCATACAAAATAAAGGCCATTATGATTTTGAGAGAGTTGGTGAAACAGTATGGAAACATTTAAATGTAACTAGAAACTGTTCACTGTAGCATTCTGCTACAGATTGAAACACTGCAGACTAATGCAGAATGAGATCCAACTCGCTGAGGAGAATTAGCCCTGGACTAGAGATACTTGCTCTCACAAAAGGCCATATCTGCCTATATAATTCAGAAGAGACTGCAACTGACCAGACCCATTCAGATAGTATACAACAAGCATGTAACAAGGCAGAAGGAAGCAAAGTGTAACAGATATTATCTAGCTCTCTTAGGAAAGCAGCTATGAGTAGACAGATGAGTTGTAGACTGCTGTCAATTCTCCCTATCACACCTTTCCTAGGAGACCAACCATTTTAAAATGTGCTCCCTTCCAGTTTTTGAAAGGATAAATATTGGTGTTGAGAGAAAAAGGCAAGCTAAAAATGAATTTAAAAGGAATCTACAGCTTTTCCATGCAAACTCCACTATAACATGATACTATGGCTGCTTCGCCTTATTGAGAGTTAGTGATTTCTTCTTAAAGGAAACAACAGGGAGGTCAGAGGTAAGGAAAAGTGCAAGAACTCTATATAATTCAACAGTAGGTCAACAGGAAAGCACTTCTATCAACTCCCTGACAAGTAGTGAGGTTAGTTTTACTATGTAAACCATCT
This sequence comes from Mauremys mutica, assembly GCF_020497125.1. Lineage (NCBI taxonomy): Eukaryota > Metazoa > Chordata > Testudines > Geoemydidae > Mauremys > Mauremys mutica. The sequence continues at coordinate 15,513,853 of NC_059075.1, forward strand.
ATTATCTAAGAAAATCTATAGCCGCTCCCTTCCCTATCATGCTGACCAATATCGTCTCATTGTTTCCTTGTACTCTGCCATCTGTCTGTATCCATCTGTTGTCTTGACTTATACTTAGACTGTAAACTCTTTATGGCCAGAACTGTCTTTTTGTTCTGCGTCTGTACAGCGCCGACCATCCCAAGGAATTTAATACACTATAAGATTTTAAGTACAAAAGGAAAAAGGAGACAGTTTCTAAATTCTGGGATGAGAATATTGTGTGATTTATCAAATCTCTCATAGGCAGAGTTGGAGCCCTGCATAAAAGTTTCAAACCAGTTCCTTACTCTAGGTAGAGATCAATCATACCCTTGTACTCATAGCAACTCCCAGATTCCCCCCCCCCTCTGGTGTTCGGGCCCTGACTTGTTCTAAACTGGAGAGAGGAGAACCCAATTTACCTGTGACATAAATGGACATAGCCCCTTTGATATCAATGGAACGTATACTTACTTCTGCCAGGGCTGAATTTGGTCCAGAAGCTTCTGAAGCTTCTGACCCTCTCTGTGAAATGAGTTTGTTTTCCTGTACATTAAAGATATTTGGCATTGATATCTGAAGGCATACTTATACATCCCACAAGGAGGATGTATAGCAGAGAGAGTATGCTCTGCTCTGCTATGAATTCTTGAAGGTAAGGCTATACATTGTTAGGAGGGAAAAGGGAAGTAGACTAACATTTATATTCTCCCTCATCCTCCTGACTAGCAACAAGGGCTCATGTATGCTTCTTCTGCATAGTAGCAATTTTCTAATGGCCCAGCAGAGCGAAACTGACTAGGATCACATTAGTTTCATTCCACTGCTCCTGCTGAAGCTGCTAAGAAGTACTGTGTACAAGTGCAGGACAGGTGCAATTCTCCACAATATTTTTTTTAATGCAGTGAAGGAAAACAGGAAAATATGGGCCATTCTCAGTCCTGAGCTGAATTTAAGTCCCTGACTTGATCAGAAAGGCCCTGAAAACATTACAAAGGCTCTTCTATCTTCATAAGTACTCCAGCTGTATTAAAGAGCAGTGTTAGGAAGGTATAACAATGATTTCTATATCTTATGAACCAATTCAAATGTGATTCACAGATTAACAGACAGTGTAGGGAAACATCACACATATCAAGCAGTGATACAGATTTGTTCTCAGATTATATTTAATAATTTTAATACCTGTAAATGTGGCCATGATGCCTCAAGGGTGGGTTCATCTTCTTCTGGATCAAATTCATTGCTGTCACTGGGTGGGAGAGTTCTAAATATATTGCAAGATACCTAAAAAGCAAAAGAAAAGAAAATTAAGAGCTGCTTCTGAAATAGTAGTCATTTCCAGGCACCAGAACTCTGTTTATGTATACTCTATATATCCACTATGGATGTCAGACTGGCAGCACTTCTTTTGCTTAATTCACATTAGAAATTGTGCAGTACTAAAGTAACCTAATGAACTTGTTGCCTGCCACGGTCTCCTCTTCCTTAAAAAACTTTGTCCCTTCTTCACAATGGTGTTCCAAGAGCACCTCACAGGCTGCCAATTCACTGATTGCCTCTGTTTCTCCCTTGAAGAGCCCTTCATCTCCTTACTCCCAGCCCAGCTGAGCAAAATTCAAACAAAGGGCAGTAATCTGAAAGGTCTAGGGCATGGGTATTTAGAATCAATAGGAATGCGCTATAAGCAGATGTAAAAATATGAGGGTTTCCATATAACCTTGTTATTTTCTTTCACACAGAGAGAATATTAGTGGGATGTATCAGGGAGTCTCATTTGGCATAGTTTCTAGTGTCTCTGCACACTTAGTACTAAGTTGTATATTTGGCACAAATTGGGAGCAATAAATACTATTTGCTTGTCACATATCACATATTTTAGTTCATGGAGGTTTTGTTCTACTTAAACCTAATTAGAAGTGCTTTGCTGAGACTGCCTGTCTTACTGAGGCAGCTTTTCTAGGTTAATTACACTACTGAATGTGGTGTATAGCTTTGTACAACAGCTAGGATAAATTGCAATCTTTTCCCTCTTCTCTGGTGTTCATCCCAGACCTAACTGGGTTATCAAACAGGTGAAAACAGCAGCATGTTATGTCCTGATCCAGTTTATACATGACTCCCACTAGTCCCCTTTATCCTCTCTGGATAAACTAAGCAGAGGTTTTGTTGAAGGTTGTGAGATACACAATGAATCTTTCTTCAACATTCTTGTCTCTGTACCTAGCTTTTTACTCTTGTAATTCAGTGACCTGTGATAAATCAGAAGAAAGTTTCAAAAGTAGATCTGCAAGTTATATTTTCAGCATATTGGTAATTTAACATGCAGAGTTACTTTAATGTCAAAAGCATAAAAACAATCAATACGTTGTTAAAGGCAGCATGAAGTACACTTCAGTTCACAAATTATAAGAGGTACTAGTAAAAGATTTAACTACGAAAAAAGAAAAGAAAGTGGAACAAGGAAAAAAGCAGGAAGGCTGAAACAGTGCAAGACAGCGTGGGACACTTGTAAACAGAACAAAGAGAAGAAAAAAGGAGCATCAGTAACAACTGAGGGAGAAGGATTAATAAAGCAATAAGTGAATGAAAGTGTGGAACAGAGGAAACCGGTGGGCTTATGACTGGACTTTCTTCTTCTCACCACAAGAGGGTGTGTTTAGCTACAGTAATAGTGAAGCACAGTGACTTACTGAAGCTTTTATGGTATACACAAATTTTTGCTTCCAGTCACATGGCATTCAACATTGACAGATGTGGCAATTAGCAGCGTGCACCCTGTTATGTGATAGTAGATATTGGATTCAATGTATACTTGCTAACTGGTTACTAGCATTTATCATGAGTCATTCTCCATGTGAGCTTTGGGGATTTTTTGGGGGTTATTTTGGGGGGATACAGAAGTTATTGTTTTTTAAGTTCAATTTGGTACTGTTCACTTACAAGATCCTCCATGACACAGTTTCCAGTCTCATCTGGATCATAAATGGGTTGCCCATCACTGCTCTAACTACTAGAAGCTGGGACTGAACGACAGGGGATGGGTCACTCGATAAATTGCTCTCATCTGTTCACTCCCTCTGAAGCATCTGGCATCAGCCACAGCTGGAAGACAGGATACTGGGCAAGATGGATGATTTGTCTGACCCAGTATGGCCAGTCTTATGGTAAGCTAAAAAATTATACAACGTATTTAGACATATTAGCTGCCCTTTCTTTGGATAACTATGTCTTTTTTTAAAAAGGATTTCTATACAGACATTGAATCAACAAACTTTCTCAGTTCTGACACAACAGCATTTCCTTATTAACATACTATTGTTAAAGGCAAAGCAATTTAAAATTTCATGGATCATGGGATATTTAATGTCCAACTAATTTTACTTAAATTAAGATCTCATTTTAGTTATACTGAATGATGCTAGGTTTCCAAAGAGTGATCAAGAACTCTTCAAGATAGCTGCATTCTTCTTTATTATTCAAAACATGATCACACATGTCAAACCTTATATATCGAGTCAAAGTAATTCATTCATTCATCAAAGTTGCATGTCAAGATGGAATCATTTAATTATTATTCATAAATTTATTATAGCAGTGTTATCTAGTATCACTATAGTTATGCCGTTACAATCCCACATTTGTGGGCAACATACCACATCACTGGGAAAGTACTTATTGAAGCACTGTTAACAAAGCATCTGCACAGTTCTAAATATTGTATGCAACACTTGTACTGAAAAATTACAACCCTATTCCAAGTACATGGAAGCCATAAGCAGGGTTACTGAAAAAAATGGGTGCTCACTGTCTTATTATTCTTTAGTACTTGATGAGATGAAAACAAGCAGTGGGCAGAGTTTGAGGGCATAAAACAACTATTTGGGTGCTGAAATCATATTCTTGAAAGACAAGTAACCTATCTTGCAACTCTAAAATTAACTAGCAACTGGAAAAGAGACTGGGCAAGACTGAGTGCACATATCTTCCCACTACCAGTAAACAGCAAGTGTTAACTTGTTAAAAATAATGGTAAGTTAAAAGAGAAAGCACTATATATATTTCAGAATCAAAAGGGTCTGATCTGTAGGAAATGAAGTAAGTGTAAGTCCTACGCATACAGGGCCTGGACCTCTAAAAAAGGAAAACAAATATTGACGCATTTATCTGTGCTGATTGCTGGAGCAAGAAGTGGGAGAAAAAGGTTTTAGCCACAACTAGTTAAAGGCCAACACTGGCGCCTGAATACCGTAAGCTTATTACAAAAGCAAAATTATTTTTGAATAGGCATATACTGTAAAGTCCAAGTAAAGGCTGAGTGACACATGCATAAAATGCATCCAAATCCACTTGTGCATGCAAGAAAGAGTAGATAAGAGTAAGTTAAAGTAAAGGTACAACCACAACTGAAAAAGATGTGTAGTTTCCTTTAATTTTTCTTGTCCGCATTAGGAATGAAGAAGTTGATGTTATAAATAGAGGCAAAATGTTGATGTCTTGGTCAAGAGAACAGACAGACAAGTTATCCTGATGGTGAAGAGTTCCAATTGTCATTAAATTGCTGTCCACAAGTAATCATAAGTCTAAAAAGATAACGTGAACTGTTACAGTAGGCACCTCCTTTTTAAAATCAATGCTGTGGGGGCACTGAAGTGCGCCAATCCTTGGAACATACTGTACTTCTTCTAAGTATCACACAAAGGATTGAAATGCAGGCAACTGAAAGAATGAAGAATATTACTGCATGAATCATAAACACAGTGTAACGGTTCATTTACATGTAGCATCAATTCACAGCCTGCTTATTAGTCTGGCGCTGTTGAGATATAGATCTTTGACAATACAGTAGAATGGCTTCAAAGTAGAGCTGCATGGGGAACAAAAGGGAAAATCTGTTTCAAAACTTTTTCCAAGATTCCTCACCACAATCATTTTTTTCTTTTTAAATTCCAACCAACTCTAATTTGGAAAAAAAAAAAAGTGGGGGGAGTAAATTTCAAATAAAATTTTTTCCTGGTTTTTTTTTTCTAATTCAGAAATTGACCAGCTCTACCGATCAACCACTTCAATGTAACTCCAAATATATATTAATAGGCAATATGTTGCAAGATTTTACCAAGATATTTGTACCTGAAATTACTTTTTAAAATACCAAACAGAACCTGTCTGAGGTTAGGGCTGAATGCCCGCAAAAAAACAAAACCCAAAAAAAACAACAACAACAACAAAAAGCCACAATAACCTTTTCAAGTCCAAGTCTCCCCTCCCCCACTAAACTAGAGCATGGCATACAGTGTCCCAAGTTCCCCCAAAACGTATTGCTTGTACCTGGCTGTAACTAAAAATGTCAGACTGAGCTCAATTTCAATTTATTTCAATACTTTGTACTTCTTTTTTTCTGAATTGGGTACATGCCAAACTTTATCCTGAAATGAAAAGGGAGTTTGGACTAAGCAAACCAAACAGATCCTTAAATATATTGTCACTGCAGTAGAAACATATAGGAGTCTAAATTCTCCCATTAGTGACTGGTGAATTTACATCTTCTCTCATCATCCCCTGTTGTAAATGGGAGATACACTCCCCGCAAATATATAAATATAGCATGTACACAGTAACTTGTGCATACATATTACAAATATCTGAAGCCATTCTGACTGAATAAGTCCATAACTGGACGGGAAAGAGCCACAGTACTTAACAGATTGTGAACCTTTTCATAATGTTTGCATCAGTCCACACAAATAACTACACTTTTCAAACTTTACTATTTTATTTTTTCACCATTATGACTGAGTGATGGAACACCTTGCTATCTGCTGTGCAACTGGCACATGGTAAAGTGACTAAGCTTGGAGTTGTATGATCTCGAGAAATTAGGTGATATCAGAAGACATATATTTCAAACTGCAAATAGCTGAAGGAAAAGAAATATTTCAATTCAACCCTGTACACTTGAAAAAATGAAATAAAAATACTGAAAAAAGGAAGATTCTCATTACACTTGCATACATATACAAACTATAAGCATTTAAACATTTAAAGAGCTACCATGGACTTCAAAATCATACTTCATTTTTTTAGCTATGATTGTAACTAGGGCTGTCAATTAATTGCAGTTAACTCAAAAAAATGTGATTAATTGTACTTATAACAATAGAATACCAACTGAAATGTATTACATATTTTTTAATGTTTTTCTACAATTTTCAATATTGATTTAAATTATAACACAGAATACGAAGTGCATAGTGCTCACTTTATATTATTTTTTATTACAAATATATGCACTGTAAAAATGATAAACAAAAGAAACAGTATTTTTCAATTCACCTCATACAAGTACTGAAATGCAATCTCTTTATCGTGAAAGTGTAACTTACAAATGCAGATTTTTTTTTGGTTACATAACTGCACTCAAAACCAAAACAGTGTAAAACTTTAGAGCCTACAAGTCCACTCAGTCCTACTTCTTATTCTGCCAATCGCTAAGACAAACAAGTTAGTTTACAGTGATGGGAGATACTGCTGACTGCTTCTTATTTACAACATCATCTGAAAATGAGAACAGGCGTTCGCATGGCACTTTTGTAGCTAGCACTGCAAGGTATTTACATGCCAGATATCCTAAACATTTGTATGTCCCTTCATGCTTCGGCCACGATTCCAGAGGACTTGCTGATGATGCTCATTAAAAAAATAATGCGTCAATTAAATTTGTGACTGAACTCCTTGGGAGGAGAACTGTATGTCTCCTGACCTGCTTTACCTGCATTCTGTATATATTTCATGCTATAGCAGTCTTGGATGATGACCCAGCACATGTTCATTTTAAGAACATTTTCACAGCAGATTTGACAAAAGGCAAAGAAGGTACCAATGTGAGATTTCTAAAAATAGCTACAGCACTCGACCCAAGGTTTAAGAATCTGAAGTGCCGTCCAAAATCTGAAAGGGACGAGGTATGGTGCATGCTTTTAGAAGTCTTAAAAGAGCAACACACTGATACAGAAATTACAGAACCCAAACCACTGAAAAAGAAAATCAACCTTCTACTGACTCAGATGATGAAAATTAACATGCATCAGTTCACACTGCTTTGGATCATTATCAAGCAGAACCCATCATCAGCATGGAAGCACGTCCTCTGCAATGGTGATTGAAGCATGAAGGAACATATAAATCTTTAGCACATATGGCATGTAAATATCTTGGAACATCAGCTACAACAGTGTCATGCAAACGCCTGTTCTCACTTTCAGGTGACACTGTAAACAAGAAACAGGCAGCATTATCTCCTGCAAATTGTAACCAACCTTGTTCGTCTGAGTGATTGGCTGACCAAGAAGTAGGATTGAGTGGACTTGTAGGCTCTAAAGTTTTACGTTGTTTTATTTTTGAATGCAGTTTTTTTGTACATAATTCTACATTTGTAAGTTCAACTTTCATGATAAAGAGATTACACTAGAGAACTTGTATGAGATTAATTGAAAAGTGTATTTTTTTTACAGTGCAAATATTTGTAATAAAAAAATAAATATAAGTGAGCACTGTCCACTTCGTATTCTGTGTTGTAATTGAAATTAATATACACCTCTACCCCGCTATAACGCAGTCGTGGGGAGCCAAAAATCCCTACCGTGTTATAGCTGAAACTCCGTTATATCAGGGTAGGGGCGGCAGGGCTCTAGCCGGAGCCCCGCTGCTACCGCGCTATACGCGAACCCGTGTTATATCAGGTCGCGTTATAGCGGGGTAGAGGTGTATTTGAAAATGTAGTAAACATCCAAAAATATTTAAAATAAACTGTATTCTATTGTTATTTAACAGCGCCATTAATTTTAATTGCGCTATTAATCGCGACAGCCCTAATTGTAACAATTAAAGTTACAGTAACTCTAAGAGCTGGTTACGTACCTGTAACAGGAGTTTCTTTGAGATATGTGGTCCTATCCGTATTCCACTGTGGGTTAAGCATGTGCACCATGTGCCTTGAGCTGGAGAATTTGAAAGTAATGCCTGCTATGTGATCGAGAAAGCTATGTGACTGAGTAGGGACAGATGTGTTTTGAGCGGTACTCGAGGGCTACTTGTGCCATGAACTATGATATTGTTTATGGTCTGGAACCTGTCCATGGTCAGGTATGCCTTTGCAGTGGTAGAATTTAGGACTGTCATGATGAAGTCCAGAGTTTATGTGGGGGTGAGAACAGATTTTTCTATATTTATGCAGACTCCCAATGAAGAGAGAAGATGTAGCATCATAGAGTTGCACTTTGCAGCAGGAAGAGCACTCTTTGCTGAATCAAGCAGATGTACGGGGAGGTTCCCCAGCCTGAGTCCGATTGGGGCCTCCTGGCCTTCTCTATGAAGTATTTGTAGAGACAAAGTTCCCACCCTTCTTGGGTACAGCTGGGGAACGATCAGCATATACACTTCTACCCCACTATAATGTGACCCGATATAACATGGGTTCGCGTATAGCGCAGTAGCAGCGGGGCTCCGGCGGCGCTTTAAAGGGTCTGGGGCTACGGCTGCTGCGGGGAGCCCCGGGCCCTTTAAATCCCGCTGGAGCCATGTTAGTTCCAGAGGTGTGCAGGTTGGCTAAGAGTTCGTGCTAGGAGTCCTGGACCACCTCAAGGAGAATCTGAAGCTCTCCAGCAACTCTGTGGAGAAGGTCCTGGAACCGCCTGAAGTCATGGGGATGAGGGGGTGCAAAAGTTACTGTTTCATCTGGGAATGATGATGGCAATCTTGCTGGTTCTGGCAGAACCGGAGCATAATATTCTTTCTCCTCTGTCGGATCTGGAAGTAGACCTGAGCATCTCCTTAGAGGGGAGGCAATGGGTGACTCCCTAGCAGATGGGATCAAATAGATACCAAGGCTCCCAACGTGGCCAGTAAGACGGGTTGATAGGCATGGGGTACCAGCAGCTCTGAGCTAGATGAAGCAGAGGTTGGTCCTGAACCTGTGCAGGTCTTTTGGGTGGTGGAGGATAAGTATGGTAAGGGAAGAGCAATTCAGCCAATGGCTCTGAATCTCCTGAGCAGAAGGCTGAATCCAGCTCCATTGGTGGGGAGGTGTATTCTGCATACGGAAGCTTAACAGGCTCCACTGCACAGCTGGTTCTCTCTGACAAGATATTATATCCTGGGAAACGGAGGGTCCCAATGGAGGAGAGGATTCTGGATCTGGGAGGGTGAAGACATCTTGTGGGGTGGCAACACATTCAGACCTCTCCTGTGTGAGGGGGACTCTGCTTGTGCCAGAGTTGGCAGTGATTGATCTTCATCAGTGTAGATGGATCCCGGGGTTTGGAATCAGGGATGACAGTACTGACAGGACACAGTTTGGAACTGATGTAGTCCAATGCTTGTGGGCTTCCTTGTTGTGTCTCTGGGACTTAGGATGTTTTAAATCCTCATGGACTGAGCTGGTAGGCTTGCTTACAGTCAAGTCCAACTCCTTTGAAGTGAACTTAAAGGAACACTTAATCTCATGTTTACGAGAGTGCTTCCTAGCTTCCCAACAAGGCCTTGCCACGGGGCCTGTGAGGATGGATTCTACCACATCAGAGTTGCACTTTGCAGCAGGAAGCGCACACCTTGCTGAATCAAGTGAATGTATGGGGGCGGGGTTTCGCCAGCCTGGGTCCGATTGGGGCCTCATCACCTTCTCCATGAGGCATTTATGGAGACAAAGATCCCGCCCTTCTTGAATACAGCTGAGGAACAAGATAGGCATACACTTGCCGCAATGTGAGCTTCCCCAAGGCAGTACAGGCATCATTGGTGGTCATCACTGACTGAGAAGGATCATGGTCAGGAAGCTGAGAGACTGAAGCCCAGCGTACTGGGTATAGCCTGGTACCCAAACTGGATGAAGTCAAAGCTGCGGACACTCTAGATTCCAACCTGGACCAAGTGGTGGTGAGAAGAAACTGAAGAGATGATTAGTCTGTACCACCTTTTATTCCCTCGGTCAGAGATACAAGGCGGACCAAGGTGCATGTGCAGACCAATGGACACTACTTTCAAATTCTCTGGCTCAGGCACACAGTACGCATGTGTAACTCACAGTAGAATACAATAGGGACCATTACTCAAAGAAGCACAAAATTTTTCTAATTTGTTTTTCCAGTTTATTTACTTTGCTCATTTAAAAACTGTACATAGTCAGTTTCATAATTTCTCCTGTATAATCAGTTTCTTGGGTTGAGCAAATAACCCATACAAACATGAGTCAGGAAAAAAAAAACATTCTAAAAATAAGCAAATCTTATTCGAAAACCACAAAAATTGGTAAGAAAACTTAGGGGCAAGTGTAGTAGCTGAAACTACTTATAATCCATTGTCTGAAAACAACTGGATTTCGAGCTGAGGATGCTTCTTTAACAAGTACTGAGTAATTGGCATCCAACTAATCAGTTTGCTGTCAATTATATTTAAAACAAATAAAATGTGTGAAAGAGTTAGGTTCAGTGTGAACACATTGTTTTCTTTTCTTTTCTGTTCTTGCTTCTACTGCCAATATCACCTGACAATCCTCAAGCAGAAATTTAAAATTACTTCTTCAAATTCATATTTTATAGCTACATCTTCTGTAAATTTCAATATCTCATAAATGCCTTGGGTAACTTTGCAGTTAGTTAAAGCTATCTGGGGACTTCCGTTACAAATCCATTATTAGGTTCAGAGGATCCTAGCTCTGCAGTAACATTTTATTCCTGAAAAAAAAAAAACTTCTAAAAAAATGGAGTTCAAGAATACAGGAGTTCTTAGGTGGTTTCAAAACACTCTTTGTGTACTCTTGTAATTTTAGCACTGCAATCTTTCAGGCAATGACTCTGGCACATTGATATTTCTTAACTTGTTGTCACAAACCTTCTAAAATGAAGTTAAGATAAATATTTTAGCCAAAATTTGTCATTATCCATTATTGGAAAATTGTATTATTTTATTTATTTTATTTAAACTTGATATTGTGTAAATCTAATCTGATTTTTTCCCCCAAAAAACTACACAGAAAATACACAAAACAAGTTATTTTAAAAAATGTTAATACTAAAGAGGTACAGATTTGCAGTACATCTTCTGATTCAACCAGCCTTTAAACTTGGGAACATTTGAAATTGGATCTGGATTTTGAGGCCAAGGTCCACTACTAATCATAAGCAAAGCTAATGAAAATGAAGGAATTCACAATTACGGTAAGTCTGACTGCTAGCACCTTCACTTAAAAAGGATTCCTCAACAACTGCCTTGTTTGGCTTTGTTTGCCTTGTATACCAAGGGTTTGAGATTAGCTTTAACCAGGATTAGCTTTATCTACTAGCTCTCTCACTTCTGTTACATTAGCTGAACCAGATTCTGATCTCTTTCCGCAAGTATAAACCCAGAATGAAGTCAATTAAATCATTCCAGATTTATACCACGGGAACAGACATCAGCATCTGGCTCTCTGGATGTATTGTTTGGTAAGCAATAATTTCTCTGATGTTTGACTTAGTTATTTACAACAGATTTCTGCCTGTCCCTGTGCTGTTCAGCAGCCTTTTGGCCAGGACTGCCAGAATAGTCCTGATTTGAGTCTAATTTTGCCTATGCAGGTTAATGTTTTCATTGCACTTAATTTGTAATGATAGAAAAGTTCACGAAGACACCTAGTGCACTATGGTCAAATTTTGCATTTAAGAGTCAGGTAGTAAAGGAACATTTTTCTCAAAGTTATGTATCACAAATGAGTTTCATTATCCAGTCAATAAAAGGTAGTGTGTTAGTTATCCTGGGTTAAAGCATAAACACTACAGCAAATGTTTTGTGGGGGGGTTATAATTTGCAAAGGAAAGAATGGGCACCTACCACAGAAATTCATTCAAGGATTTAAATTTAACCAAAAGTCATTTTTCCCACCCATTTGCCTTTTTAAGTAGAAACAGTCAGTTCCTCAATCTACATGTTAACCTTTTGAAAGCATAAAAAGCCCTACAAGCACACTGTAGGATAATGCACGGCTAATACAAACATTCATTTTATTCAACTAACAGTGCTTAATCTAAGAGCAAAATCACCATCATTACTTTATTCTAAGCTTGCAAATTTTGCTCAGACAGTGGTAAATTATTTCAGATTAAGTGCCATATTATTTTGTCCATAAAACTGTATCACTGATATTTTCTTTTGCATACACTGTGTTTTAAGTGGTAAGGGCCTTTTTCTTCAGATCAGCTGAAATCTAAAGTATGTAAAATGCTCACTAAATGACACATCAAAAACTGCAAGGGAAGTGGGCTTTGTGCAATACACTCCTTCTGAATAAATCCTCCGATTTCCATTAGCACAAGTGCCAGTTATTCTTCTACTGGAAGTGATACTGATAATTCCTATAAGGCCTCATACGTCAGGTGACCACTAATAAGACTTTTTCCCCATCAATACAAATTCCAAAAGTTAGCATAGCTTCAAAAGTTAAAACAAGCAAAGCAGGTTGGTTAAAAAACAGACTGATAAACGTAAGGGGGGGGGCGAACACAAACACAAACGAGAGAGAGAGAACATATAGAATACCAGAACACTAGACCACAGCATTAAGTTTTAAATATCATGAACTGCATGAGTTGCAGGCCGCAGATCCATGAGAAAGCTATGCTGATCATCCCAAATGAGTGCCTATAAAACCTTTATACCATACCACTAACAACATGTATTCTACCAAAAAAATTAGAAACATTTTCAAGAGAGTTTTAAAATAATATTATTAGTAATGGATTTTATATCGCTTTATCTATAAAGCCAGGCTGCCTTAGTATCATAAATCAACTTTTCAGGTTTTATAGGCAGAGAAAAATTACAACTAATGCATTTTAGAAAACTGTATAAATGACCTAAAAAGCTTTTCCATATATAATATAATTTTAAAGTCAGATGCCTCCAGATAATCAAGACTAGCAGCAAGTGACCAGCACTTTAACCACTATTCCTCTGTACGACTACTAGCATGTCAAACCTTCAACTCAAAGAGGTGCTTTTTTATCCCCTCCTTGCTCCTCCTTTTTTTTTTTTTTTAAATCAGTCTTAACATTGATTCCCTTCCCATCCCCTCCAGATATGGAATTCCACCCCTCCCCCACAAGATTACACTGGCCCAAAGGCCAGGATGGCCAATATTCTTTCCTGGATGGGTATGTCGCAACCCAAAAGTACTAGAAATCACAGTAAAGAGAATACTTCACCAAGTTTTCCAAATAGCATTTATGTTTAGTTTTGGTAGTTCTTAAGATATCATACCTTAACATCAAAATATTATTGTGATGAATGTGCTGCGCAGTCAACACAGAGCAGTGTGATGAATTTACTAAGGGTGAATCTGCTGCTGTTCTCCTGGCTCCTGACTGGATCATGACAGGTCAGCCAGAAAGGGAAGATCAATGGCAGTTGGGAGGATAGCTGGAGACCTGGAGGAACATGCACAAAAGCAGCTGTTCCTTGTGGCTGTTCATGGTCACTGAATGGGCGTACAAAGCTGCCTTCACACAGTTAGATCTATCTCAGTTTAAGAATAACAGGACTCATATACATATTGTAAATAAACAAGTTATACTATACCTGACTTCACATCATCAATTTCTCTCCAGCAACTGAAAGTGACCTGCTGCAAGGTTCCAAAATTGACTACTGCTTAGCCAAGGGGAAACACTGTGTACTAAACATCTATTTTAGGTAATGTTGAGGGATTGTCTCTTCCTCTAAGGCTTGTACAGCTGGACTCATGGTACTAAGGGAATTTAGTTTTTGCTGGCAAAGTGATGAAAAAAAACAGTACATGTCTAAGACAGTTTTCCTGTAAAATATGTAGCATATACAAAATACATGCTGGTGTGGTATAGCAAAAAATATTTGTTAGCACTCATTTGGGATGACCTGCATAATTCACTCATGGATTCAACACTCATGAGCAACATGACCCAAGCATGTTTTAAAAACCTTTATACTCTATGCCACATCATCATGCATAACACTTATACAGAATACATCTGCAAAGTGTGTGTGCACTTTATAGCTGGCGTAGGTAGCAATACCTGACACTTTCCAATGTAAGATCTTGTTTTCTTTTGCTTATAACTTTGCCAAACTTTAACCATTTGGGCTGCAATTTTCCAAGCCATGCGTCTTCCTTAGGCTGAGGTTTCTTTGAAAATTTCAACAAAAACAATTCTGATGCAGGCGTATGGGAAAAAATGTTGATTTGCCCATGTTAAAACATTTTTACAACCATTTTATTGAGAAGTTATAGCACCTCCATGTTTTGGAGAAGGGACTTGACATTTGGCAAAAGGGCTGTCCTGTTGCCAACGGTGTGAATTTTTGCTGTTCCTGTGAAAATCTGCCCAAATTTGGCCAAATTATGAGCCAGTTTGGCAGCCAGATACCTCAATAATTGTTTTCACTGAGCATGCAAGGACTAAGCAGGACTTTCTCTGCATTTCCTCCTCCTGGCAGCCAAGGACTGCTGTAACACCAGGCACAGGAACAAAGACTGTTACTCCTGTGGTCACAATGTTCCCCTGTTGGCATCCAAGCAATGAGCAGGAGGAGGAACTAGCTTGACTAGAATGCAGAGAAGTGAGCAGTTAGACCTGGGTCATGGAGATGAGGGTAAGGAAGAAGACTGGGACTCAGACAAGGACATGCCAGTCGGCAGCAGAAAATGAAAACCCAGTACTGTTATCAGTTAGTCCCTGATGTCAAGAGACAGAAGCCTGTGCTGTGGATATAAAGTTCCTAATGCTCAACTTCCATGTGGTTCATCAGACATGGTTCAACGTGATGAAATTTGTTTTTTCAGGTTTTTCCTTTAAAAATATCACATACAAAAAGCTACATTTAAAAGAATGTTAAAATCAAGTACTCAAAAGATAGGAAATGACAGAATTGTGATTGCCTGTAAAACCTTAATTTGCTCCCCTTGTGTGTATGCATTACGATAGCCTTTAATTACATGAGGACAATTGTTTTTTCTACAGGTACCCCACCCTCCCTTCAGTGCACAGGATGAACCAAGCTCAGGGACTGAATCTGCACAGAAAAGGAAGCTGTGGTCGACAGCAGAGGTTCTCAACTAGGGGTACACATACCCCTGGGGGGTATGCAGAGGTCTACCAGGCAGTACATCGACTAATCTAGATAATTTGCCTAGTTTTACACCAGGCTACATAAAATGCACTAGCGAAGTCAGTACAAATAAAAATGTCATACAATGACTTTTATACTGTTCTATATACTATACACTGAAATGTAAGTACAATATTTATATTCCAATCGATTTACTTTATAATTATATGGTAAAAATGCAAAAGTAAGCACTTTTTCAGTAATAGTGTGCTGTGGTACTTTTGTATTTTTATGTCTAATTTTGTAAGCAAGTCGTTTTTCAATGAGGTGAAACGGGTTATGTGAGGCAAAACAGACTCCTGAAACGGGTACAGTGGTCTGGAAAGGTTGAGAACCACTGGTCTGTAGGACCCCCCTTCTTCAATTGTTGTAGAAATTGGAAGGTGTACAGTAAGTGAGGAAGGGGACTACAAGAAAAGAAAGAATCATGTAATGGTTAAGGCAGTTGAATGCTGCCCCGAAGAACTGGATTCTATTCCTGCCTTTGCCAAAGAATTCCTATGTGATGCTGGGGACGTCACTTAAACCAAACTTTTCACAAGTGATCACTAACTTTCTGAATGCCCAACTTGCACTTGCCTGATTTGCGGAAGTGCTGAGCACTCTCAGCTGCAACTGAAGTCAATGAAAACTCTGCTCTGAGCAAATAAAAATGATAAAAAATGCTAAGTTCTCTGAAAAAAAATCAAGCCTTGGGCATCCAAAATTACTGGATACTTTTGACCTTAATCTCTCTGTCTCAGTTGGTCATTTCTGAAAAGGGAATACCACCCCCTGGCCTCACAGCAGTTTTATGAAGATAAATTAATGTTTGTGAAGCACTCTGATACTACAGGGATGAGCACCACAGAAACACTCAGGAGAAAATTAATAATTCTATATTCAGAGCAGGGTTTGAATAGTATACAGTAAATAAGGCATGGGACCACACATGGAACAATGAGAATAAAACATGATATTGAATAGCTTCTGTTCACTGAGTAAGCACCATCCTTCCTGTGTACTGAATAAGGCAGGAGTCCTGTGAAAAAAACAGTGATCATATAATTCTAGACTGTAACATAATGCACATGCGTAAGAAGGCCAAATTAGCGTTGCCCATGCAATGTATTTTTATAATTACATAAAAAGGTGCATTAACAATGTGAAAGTAGCAAAAACAAGTACTCAGATGTTAGCAAATGCCAGGATTAAGTTTCCATATGAAACCTTAGCATTCTTTTAATGCAGTTTTTTTGTATGTTTCACATATATGAAATATACATAACACAAATTACACACACACAAATACATATTCCAATGGTATAAAACATACACTTCTACATAATTCATACAATCACTAGTGTAGGTATGTATTTGTGTATAATTTGCGCGTAACAAAAAAAAGGTGGATGCATACTGCAAATTAAATTTAATCATAGTTCTGCACAATTGTGTGGCTATTACCAGATCCGATGATCACATAATACCAGTATAGAACCAACACCACAAAGTCTATTTCTGAATATCTGTCTTTTGCTTCAGGTGGCAATTTAGTAAGATTTTATAATAACTATCTTAAAGCTTGCAATGAATGTTCTTCACTTCATGCTATCTGGTGGTTGTTCAGTACTGATGTTGAAGGCACTTGTGTTAGCTAATAATTTATTAATAAGATTACCACTACTCTTGAGAACTCCTGGTGACCTCTTAATTGTAGTTGCTATGAATCTAAAGAGCAAAGCACTGCAATTTTAATTTTGATCCTATGCATCACTTTTCAATGCTCAGTTACATGGCAAAAGTGACAAAGTTCCTTAGTGATGAGATTTTATTAGATTTAAAGACGGCTTTTATTTTACAAAAAATAAAGACAAACATTCTAAAATTACTCCATTCTGTTTCACTAGGAAAAAAAGCACAATGAGTTTGTGTCTACTTCATGTTCTGAATGCTGAAATTTGAATTGCTCTGGGTATACTTTTCTACATATTTGACACACATGTTTTGATGCCCTAATTTGATTTCACTTCACTGCAAGTGAAAATTTGAGTTTTATTGGTCTTAGAAGTAGTATCCTCTGGTGACGTCTACTAGAAAATACAAACCCAAGGCCACATTTAGTCCGCTTATTCCAGGGTTCACTTTGGCCCCCAATATGTAACTGGCATTGTATGTGGATCTAAAGTGTCCACAGTAAAGAAGAAACTCACCATTCTAACTACTTCGGGATAAGTCTGCTCTGTCAAACAGCCTCTGCTTATTGTAATGTAGTCCACCAGTTCATTAAGAGTGGAGCGCTTGTATTCTTTCATTTTAAGGTCTGATAGTGTGTCCATGAAGTCAAAAATTACACAGCACTGCTGAAGTTTCTTTAGGAACAGTTCAGGCTGCTCTGAAGATGGAACGTCTATGAAACAAGAAAGGAAATCTTTGTGAGTCTGGCATCTTTTTATATGAAATAGGAATTCTTTTTGAAGAGCAATTTCAAAAGAAAGCAGTGTTCCATACAGTTTTCATAAAACAGTGCTCAACCTAACAATTAAACCCTTTATAGAAATTTCATCAGTATTCAGTAGTTGAGATCTTGGATACCGCATGTACCACTATATTTAATTTTTTGCTTTTAAAAGTAACATTTACCAGATCTCCAAGAGTTAGAGGAGAGTACAAACACACCTACGTATAAGACGTGATCCTGCAAGCTGCTCAGAAATCAAGTACCACCGACTTCACTGGAATCTGAGGATGCTAAGCACCTCACAGGATCAGAGCCACAATTAGCTTACACTATAAAGAAGGAACAAAGTTCTAAAACTTGATATTTCTATCTTTATATTTCAAAAAGTGCTGTACCATACAGCAACACCATACGAATAAATCTATGACTTTCCAAACAAATTTTCATAGTCCCATTAATTTTTATTCCCATGTTGACACTTCCTGTGATAAAATCAATTGTAATTTTGCAGTAGTCAATGAAGCTTTTCTGTTATAGAATCCTGCCAAAGCAACAGAATATGTTATCCTTTACATATAGTTTATATTTGAACACCCAAGTATTCTTGGCTGATAAAGTAAGTACGTATATATTTGCTGCTTTTCTCTGTTTTGCCAGTCTTACTGGATCAGTCGCTTAGCAAAACTACATGAAATAAAAATGGACTCAACAGCACTGCCATAAATGTGCTCAAACTCTTGACAGTTTCTATTTTATTCACAGTGGCAGGTTAGTTACCTTATTAAACATGATTTCAAAAGAATATGTAGTAAATTTCGTTTATCTGATTTTCATGTACACAAGGGGCTAATGATGATGATAGAAAAATTATAGAACAGAACCTTGATATTAAACAGAAAAGATGACAAACAACTGAGGAAGGCTACCTCCTTACCTCCCATCCCAATGTTTTTGTTTTTTTTAAGAAACTGCAGCTTAGCTCAAGAGGTTTACACAGTAGGATGGACTTAGTGATCTTCAAAGAAATGCAACAAATAAAGCATACAAGCTTATTCTAATTCAGCTTTCAGCTAGAAACAGTATAACACTCCATACATTTGTAACGTATACTGTTTTAATAATCTGCAAAAGATCAACTATATCACACTTTCTTCTCTTAATACAAGTCATATCTTTTACATAGTAACGTTTCTTAAACAGGGATGCACAAATATAAAGGAGGGCCAGCATTTGGCCCACTGGTATGTTTTTTGTTTTGTTTTTTTATCTTCGCAGTATAGTGCTGATCAGGTTAAGGAATAGTTGGAAAACATGGGAAATTGATGTGTAGTTTATTTTGGAATAAAGCAGATTAATTGAAGATTTAAATTAAAATTATACCTATGCCTAATTTCATGTTTAAAAAAATTTGTGAATTTTACAAAAGTAAATCCTTGCAAAACAAATTATTAAAGGCTCAAATTCATATTAATAAACTAAAGGACTGCACAACTGTATTTTATTTTAAAGTGCTGAATAAGAGATGCTTCCTAATCCACTACACATTCATTATTTTTATTAGTATAATCTTAAAAAAAAAAAAAAAAAAGCAGTGAAGATATTGGATTGCTGTAAAAACAATGAATATGTAATCAGCAATATGGCTGACATTCTGCACTAAAATATATAAATCTGACATGGCAAAGCTCAATACTCTCTGCAATTTCTTCCTGTATGTGTAGCGCGTATGGAGCAATTATAGATTCCATCAGATCCTCAACCTCTTTGCTACACAGAATAACCCCTGTCGTGGACAAGCTGAGTTGCAGATAGTTGGTTTTATTCCCGATTTCGGATTCTGCTAGGCATTTAGTGAGCTCTGCAACACCCATGTCTGAGTCAAAGGAGAAGATGCCAGATAGGTGTCAGCAGTGTATTAATGATACTGCAATTTATATCATCATCTAATTCCAAACAACACATTCCCAGAGGCTCTGTATAGATGTCGAACAGAAGATGTGACAGATTGGAGTCTTGCAAATCTCCACAATAAGAACCTTTGAGATGGAGCAGCCAATCACCACCACCTTCTAAAAACTATCAGAAGCAATGAGCAGAACACCATTTTAAAGCTATTCCAGCCATCTTGATAAAGTTACACAGCTGTGTCAGCAAGAGCTAAAATCTGATAACAAGTCAAGGGATATCCATAAAGGTATCTGGCCTCTGCCCATTGCACAAGAAGATCAACAACGTCCATTAGTACCACTTACAGTCTGAAATGTCACCAAATAAGGCCAGGGGC
This sequence comes from Mauremys mutica, assembly GCF_020497125.1. Classification (NCBI taxonomy): domain Eukaryota; kingdom Metazoa; phylum Chordata; order Testudines; family Geoemydidae; genus Mauremys; species Mauremys mutica. Next base: position 15,533,769 of record NC_059075.1, read on the forward strand.
TTCAGGGAGCTAGAAATCCATCATATTTTCATGTTGCCATTTTCTTGATGATCTTTCACAAAAAAAAGGAACTTCAAGAGTCAGACTGGGAGGTGGCTGACTGGAGTTCAGAACTTTCTTCTTTAGTAGTGGCCTAACTACAGTGTGTTTGAGGGATTCTAGAACCCAGTCTTCTCTGAGATAGGCACTAACAATCTCTTCCAAAACATAAGCTATGGTTCAAATGGGGTAGTTGGTATCTATTGTATTTAGGTGTATTTCAGTGTTATTTCCACAACATATATAATGCTTAGTTCTAGACTGTAATCTGTTTCAAAACTTTTTATAATTCATTACGTTTCTTTGCAACTTGCATATTGCATCAATAAAACATAAACGAGTGCATCTATTTTTATATAAATTGTGTATCTGTTTTATAGTGGATGGGAAGGTAGGGGTATGGGTCTTTATTAGCACAGGCACTGACTCCACAGATGCTCCAGCCCTGGAGCACCCATGGAAAAAAATTAGCAGGTGTTTAGCACCCACCAGCAATAGGGATATAAATAGGGTTTAAAAATAGTAACCATGTAACCTTAAAATTCTATTGGTTCAACTGTTAACCATTAAGGAGTTGACATAGGTGAGGAACTAGGAGTGCAGGGGGTGCTGCAGCACCGTCAAGTTTTATATGAGGTCCCGGCTGCCAGCCCCACACCCCGGCCGGCAGCCGGAGCTCTGGGCAAGGGACAAGCAGCCAGGATACCAGTCATGGGCGGCAGAAGATGCCAGGGGTGGAGCAGGGTCACGAAGAGGTGGGGCTTGGAGGAAGTGGTGGAGTGAGGGCAGGTCTGCGGCGGAGGGGGGTTGAGCACCCCCCTTGTAGAGAGGAAGTTGGCGCCTATGTATATTGACACTCACTATGTCTGTCTAAAGGAAAATTAACTCAAAAAATGGTTCCTAGGCTTAAAGCCCCAGAACATGTTACATAGCTTATCTAAACTTGCTACAAATTACAATGCTGGGAAACCTTAAACTAAAATCAGGGGTTAAAGAGGCACCACAATAATTGTCAATCTCATTCGAAGTTCTCTCAATTGAAATCTTGGGGAGAAAATAAATTGTATTTTCCAAAGCTGAAACTACAAAGAAATCTAGATAATTCTATGCAAGACACACTGCATCAGAAAACACACTAAAACTAAGTCATTATAGACTTTTTGTAATCAGTACACAAATTGTGAAAACTCTTCTTGATCTAGTCCTCCTTTAAGAAGCAAATCATCATTTAAGCAATCAATTAGAAGTGTGATCAATTCCTGGGAAAAAACTGAATGCAACACAGTTTTGAAATTGCTTTTGGCAGTTCTGTTGGGAAGGGAACGATGAACTCTCTAAGGATAAAGGTAACAAAGGACTTTGGGAAGCAGGATGCGCTCAGCACAAGAGGAAATGGGTCAGCAGAAATCAACAAATCAATCTTCCATGTTAAAAAGTTATTTTGTGTTGCCAGTTCCCACTACTTCAGTTCAGTTTTCCATCATGAAAGGTCAGTTCTTTAAAAGACTGCCATCTGTGAACAGAGGTCCAAAGATGCTGCTGTATAATCTTTTAATCTTTCTAAGGGATGGACTGGAGAGGAGAGGAGATGATGAAAGACTTTCAGTGCAAAATAGTATGGGGCAAGGGAACTGTCAGCTTCTCTCTACTGATAATCTTACAGGCAGCCTTTCTCTACCAATGGACCTCCAAATCCAGTTTACTATTACCGTCAGTTTACCACACTGAAATGTTGATCACATATTAATTATCTGCACTAAAAATAAGGTAAAAACTACATACAGATTTTTAGTTATGAATTAGAAATGAATGCTTACTTGGGGTATGTTGGCATGCATAACTACATACCTTAGAAAAATCACTACTGCACATCAAAGCAGTAGCAGATTTCTCAAGATACACAGAAATAATCATCTCATAATAAATCAAAGGGATAGATTAGACCCAATAGATTCTAACTTGTCTCAATAATACCTTCATTGTACCAAGGAAATAGGGAAAATCTGAAAAAGAGCACGTAAAGGTGAGAAAGTCAAAGAATAAAACATGACAATTAAGAACAGAAATCACTTCCTCTATAGTCAAGTTGCAATTTCCAGAAAGAAAAAGAATTAACTTGCATAATTAATTGATAAGACACAGATTGAGATGAATTAACACAAATTTAATTTGTGCCCAACAGGTGAAAGTTCCATTGTTTTCAGTTAATTTTGCAATGTTTTTATTTCTTCCTAAAGAAACACTATCAAGCTTTTAGAGCTCAAAAATTAGTTATACTGAATATGACAAGTTTTATTTATTTGCAGTTATAAAGATCAGGGTACTCACAAAGGACAGATGTTTGCTCTAACAGACTACTGTAAAACAACCTCCCCTATACAACACACTATAAATACAAATCAAGTGTGGGGGGGATGGGGGCTGCATGACATGACTAGTATGTTTAAGACACACCAGAAGGTATGCTTTTCTTTTTAGAAACCAAAAAGAAAAAAAAAAGGTGGGTGATTGAGGGAATCCTCATGTTGAAACCTTTAAAGAAAATGACCTTTGAGGGGTGAAAAGCTTGACAGTTTCCCCTTTAGCTATTTAAAACACATAAAAGAATATTTTCATATCAGATTTCCAGATTAAGTTCACTGAAATTTATGAATAATCGGTAACCTGTAACAAAAATTAGTATGAATCACACAGTTATAACCAAATCAAAATAGTGCAGTATAATAGAAATGCTTGGGCAACCTTCTCTGTAGTTCTCATTAGCACTCCTGGAATAATAACTCTAAAATATTTTAAATATTTCAGTCATGCTAGCTTTTAATTGCTTTTCTCAAACTAAATAATCCCAATACCAATCCCTTTTCCTTTGTTATTTTTGTTGTCTTACACTACATTCTTGTAAATTTAACTATGTCTTTGTTCAAAGATGCATCCGACAAAGTGGGTATTCACCCAAGAAAGCTCATGCTCCAATACGTTCGTTAGTCTATAAGGTGCCACAGGACTCTTTGCTGCTTTGTTCAAAGATGGTGATCAAAATTTGACATAGTATTATTGTGGACACGTCAATGCTTTATAAAATATACTGTAGAACAACACTTTTGTATTTACATAATATGACACTCGATACAGAACATACTTTTAATTTGTTCATAAAATGTATCTTCTTGAGGATTGGGTAGAATGAGTTTGTGCACTAGCTGTTCACTTTCAGAGAGCTGGCTTCAAATCCTTCTTAAGGTCACAAATGAAACTGAGTTACGGTGACACTAGTCATCATTTTACAAATTACAAAACCATCATACAATTTGGGACAGATTGGCAGTCTCTACTCAACAGGGGCCTGCAAATAGAACAAACAAAAGGGTTGCAGATTGCAAATTAAATGTTTGGAACATGTGCAGTAAAAACTGCAAAATGCTCATCTATACTATGATTGCTCCAAATCAATGCTCCCAGACTACTTGTTTTCATCAGTACTAACTTCATCCTCTAAATGTTTTGAAGACAGCTATTACTTTCACTACATTGATTACATGGATTAATTATCTTATGCATAAACAATAAATATCGCTTTCTTACACCTTAGAAATTTTGTGTGATATATTATTAAGCTTGAAAAAAATACAAAATACAAATTCCATAGCCAAGAGGAAAACAGAACTAGTAATTAAGAATAAATGTTTTAACCTGCATTAGCTGTCGGATCTTATTTATGCCTTCCAAACACAGGAGAACTCTCTATTCACATACTTTCCCCAAAAAGTGAAATCATTTCAGTATCGGATTATTAACAGTAAAAACCAAAGTGTACTCCATATAGACATTCCAGATCTAGTGCAATCCATTTATTACTGTATCTACTTAAAATCCTACGTTCTGCAGGAATTTTGTATTTTGGGGATTTTAAGGTATTTCTCACTAAATGCATATTTTCCTTGGGTCAAATGAATCAAACTACTTTATAATGCTGATTCTTGTCAGCCATGCTATGCTTTTCAACATTGGTGCTGTTGTTATGCAAGTATTTGGTCATAGGATTACACATTTCCAGAGAGATTAAATATTATTATATTTAAATAAATTTAGACTACTATAAGTCTATGAAAATAATAAAGCACTATACAGAAGTATTAATATTATTTATAGCTGAATAATCAAGTGCAGTCCTATTCTGAAGTGACTCTAAAAATGGCATTGCACATAAGATAGCATCTCAATGATTAAACATGCTCAATTTACATGTGAAAAGGTATTTTGCCAACTATCAGCCCTGCAAACTTCACGGGATCTGAAAGCCAAGATGGGTTCTTCCTTTCTTTCTTGTGCATCACCACCAGTTATAAGTACACCTCTACCTCGATATAACGCTGTTCTCGGGAGCCAAAAAAATCTTACCGTGTTACATGTGAAACTGCGTTATATTAAACTTGCTTTGATCCACCGGAGTGCGCAGCCCCACCCCCCCGGAGCACTGCTTTACTGCGTTATATCTGAATTCGTGTTATATCGGGTCACGTTATACCGAAGTAGAGGTGTATTATGAAAGCCAAATTTCCCCATCATTTATATACCTCTACATCACTGTTTTTGCCAATGGATTTGCCCTGACAATCAACTGGCCCAGTAACTGGAATTTACAAAACAATTCTATTATTGATAAGCAAGAAAGAATAGAATCTAGCGTACCTTCTTTTAGCTTTATTCCAAATAAAGAAAGCAGACCTGTTATGTAAAAAGATACATATTTATACAGACATTTTTCAAAATAGAATTTCATTCAAAAGGTACAACGAAGTATGTATATTTTTCTCTCTCTCTTCCACACACGCGCACACACACTTCTGAGAAGTAATCTGCCTGATTACTTTCATTTAATTTTCATAGCTAACTGACAATATTATGAATGGAGTCAGTAATCGCTCATCTATAATAGGCTGCTTTTTCAAAGCAGTTCCCCAACTCTGCTCTCTACGTATATTTAACCATTATACAAGCAGGGCAGAGTTTAGGTACTGTGAGCCAAAAATGTAGGGTTAACTGGCACCAACATTACTCATGTAGATATAAACAATCTCGAAGAACCATCATTAATGCACAAGGTGAGTAACTTCCTCTTCTTCGAGTAGTGTCCCTATGGGTGCTCCACTGTAAGTGACTCCCAAGCAGAGCCCCTCCCCACTGGAGGCTGGAGCTTTGGAGTTGAGTCTGTTATAGATGATAGCACTGTGGCACCGAATCTGGCATCTGCAGCAGAGTTCCCCAGAATGGCACAGTGTTCTGTGAAGGTATGTGCAGATGCCTCAGTAGCTGCTCTGCAGATTTCTGATATACGGATACCCTTGGAGTAGGTGATGGACGAGGAGACAGATCTCGTAGAAATCGCTGTACCTTTTGATCTATCTCCAATGGAGTGGAAGAGTCTCAGAGATTTTCTAAAAAATCTTGTCCTGTCCAAATAGAAGACCAAGGTTCTCCTCATGTCGCACATATGGAAGATGGCTTCCCTATTATCCTGATGAGGCTTGGGATAAAAGGTTGGAAGGTGCATAAATTGTTTCACAAGAAATGCGTAAGTGACCTTGGGAGTGAACTTCGGATGTGTCTAAGCATGACTTTGTCAGGAAAGAACACTGTGAAGGGGGTATGTGCCATTGGACCCGCATCTTCCTTGTCCTTCTTGCCGAGGTTATAGAGATCAGGAACGTCATCTTCATGGGAAGGTGAGTTAAAAAGCAAGTGGCCATGGGTTCAAATGGCAGCTTATTCAGTCCTTTTAACACTAGAGTGAGATCCCATTGTGGAGGGAAGCCTGGGTTGAGTAAAGAGGTTCACATTGCCTTTGAGAACCCTCTTCGTAGTCAGGTGGGAGAAAACTGAGTACCCTTCTACCTGCTGGTGGAAGGTCACAATTGCTGTTAAGTGGACTTTTAGTGAGCTAATAGAAAGTCCATTTCTTGAGACTCAACAGATTACAGGTAGAGTGGCTGCATCCGGGGTGACGCTTTTAGGCTGGAACCATATTCAAAATCTAGTCCACTTTTGTAGGTAGGTACAACAGTTAGCTGACTCTTCTACTGTGTAATAACACTTCCTGTATCTTCTCAGAGCAAGATGTCTTTATGTGCTTGAACCACGAAGGAGCCAGGCTTTGAGCGCAGTATCCACAGGTTGGGATGGATAGAGCATGTCTCTTGTTCTACAACAGAAGGTAAGGCGTCATTGGAAAAGTCATGGTGGACAGAACACCAGTTGAGACAAGTATGGATACCACGTGTGTCTGGACCAGGTGGGAGCAATCAATATATTTGCTTTTTCTCTTTTTATTTCCAGGGGAATGGGGGAAAAGGAATAGAGGGAATGGGGGAAAAGGTGTAAAGGCGGCCCTTGTCCCATTAGAGGAGGAGAGCATCCCCCAGGGAGTGTAATCCAATCTCTGCTCTGGAGCAGTACTGTGGACGTTTCTTGTTCTGGTAAGTGGCAAACAGGTCTATTGTAGGTGTTCCCCATTGTCAGACGATTCAGTGATACTCCACGACATACATCACCCATTCATGATCATGTGGGAATTTGCGGCTGAGACTCTCCACTGTTGTGTTGTACACACCCGGTAGGTAGACTGTTGATATTGTGACATTGTGGGAAATGCAGCAGTTCCATAGCTTTAGTGCTTTCATGCACAGGGAGGGTGATCTCGCACCTCCTTGTGGGTTTATGTAATATATGCAGGCTATGTTGTCCATAATGACTTTTGTGTGCATGCTCTGATCAGCAGGAGGAAGTGAGCACAAACACTTCTGACCGCTCTGAGTTCAAGCAGGTTGATGTGACGGCATGTCTTGGATGGAGACCATTTGCCCTGCACTGTGAGATTGTTGAGATGTGCGCGCCCCATCCTATGAGGGATGCATCAGTGGTTGGGGTAGCGATAGAGAAGGCTGAACAAATGTAATTCCTCTGCAGATGTTTATTGGGTCTTTCCACCAATTCAAGGATTGTTTGATCTTGGTGAGCACAAACAGTAGTTTATGTTGTCTCTGTTCAGTCTGTAAACCAAACCAAACCATCCTGGGAGGCAACTCATGTGCAGTGTGGCATGAGCTATAACCAATGTTAACAGAAGCTGGAGGCAGTGTCTGGCCAAAAATTGGGGGCTGTCTCTAGAAGCATGAAGAGGCTGAGGAATCTGTGATGTGGGAGGAGCCCCCTACATGGACGGAGTTGAGGTCAGGTCCTATGAATTTTAACCTCTGTACCAAAGTTAATGTCAATTTTTGTGCATTAATTTGAAAGCCCAGATTCTGAAATAAATGGCTGATTCATAGGGCTTTGGTGAAGGGAATGTGCCCTGAAAAGACAATCGTCCAGGTAAGGATAATCATAATTCCCTGGGAGTGTAAGTGGGCTGCCACTATGGAGAAGACATTGGAGAATACGCTGGGGGCCAATGAGAGGCCAAAAGAGAGTATTCTGTACTGGATGTGGTCTTGGCCTAGTGTAAACTTGAGGTCTCGACTGTGACTTGGTATGACAGAAATGTGGAAGGGTCAAGGGCTGAGAACCAGTCTCCTTTTTCTAATCCTGAAATAATTGTTGTTAATGTGACCATCTTGAATTTCTGAGCTTTGACAAATTTGTTGTGCACTCTGAGGTCCAGAATGGGTCTCCATACTCCCTTTTTCTTCAGTATCAGGAATTAGCAAGAGTAGAAGCCTTTACCTCTTAGATGTTTGGGCACTGGCTCTCTGGCTCCTATGTTGAAGAGATGGCTTATCCTCTGTCGTAGCAGGCTCTTATGAGAAGGGTCCCTGAAGAGGGTCGGGGATGTTTATTGGGAGGGAGGGAGGTGAAAGTTGTGGAGTACCCTCTCAAATAATCTCCAGCACCTATTTGTTGGAGGTTATCTATTCCCAGAGGCTGCAGAATGGGGTGAGATGGCATCCAAAGAGATGGGTGAGGTTTTCCAGCATCAGTCGGTGTTGAGGAGAGCGATCTACGGGCACCTCAACCAACCTGTCAAAACTGTCGCTTTGAGGAGGAAGGTTGAGAGGAAGTAGATTGAGATCCCGAGGGTTTCTGTCTGGGGAATCTGGACTTCTTCCCCTGAGGTTCATATGACCTTTGAAATGGATATCGCGACAAATGGGGTTTGAATGACAGCTGATGGCTGTACTTTCTCTTATACGCAGGTGTGTAGATCCCAAGGGATCAAAGAGTAGCCCTGGAGTCTTTTAAGGTGTGGAGGGATGATTCAGTCCTTTCAGCAAATAGTTTTGTCCTGTGAAAAGGCAGATCCCTCCACAGTTGTTTGAACCTCTTTTGGGAAGCTTAATAGGTGCAGCCAAGGGGCTCATCTTGATGATGGCATCAGAGATGGAATGTGCCGCTCTGTCAGAGTGCAGACTGGAGAGATGTATTTGCCACCAGTAGGCCTTTGTTGACCATGGCCTTGAATTGTTCTTTGTGCAAATCTGGGATCCGCTCAATAAAGGAATTGAGTTTTGAATAGCTCTGGTAATCATATTTTGGCATTAAGGCTTGATAGTTCGCAATGCAGAACTGAAGAGTGGCTGAAGAGTATGTTTTCCTGCCAAAAAGGTCCAGGCGCTTCCAGTCCTGGTCATAGGAAGTGGATTTGAAATGGTGCTGGCAGCCTTTTGAGTTAACTATGTGTACTGTCTTCAAGTTGGGAGGTGGGTTGGAGAAGAAAAATTCCATGTCTTTCACCAGCACATAATACTTTTTGTTGGCCCTCTTAGTGACACGGGGGTCTGCCATATGAGTTTGGTAGGGTCCAAGAGTGCCTCATTAACAGGGAGGGCTACTCTGGACGAAATAGAAGAATGTAAAATGTCCACTAGTTTGTGGTGCGACTCAGTCTCTGGTAGTGGTATCTGCAGTGCCTCTGCCACCCACTGGGACAACTCCTGTTGAGAAGGAACTGTGGAGGGTTTCCCCACCCACAGCATTGGTTTGCCTCGTGCAGGCTGAACAGAGGCTGCTACCAAAGTTCTCTGACCAGCAGCACAGGGATGGAGACACCCCTACACTGGAGCACCCATAGAGACACTACTTGAAGAAGATAGTGAGCTTAAGCCGAGAGCAGATGTTAATTTTTAGGCTCAGGCCTGTTGATTCAGCCAGGTATTTTAAATACAGATAAACAGTTTATATGGAAGGCAATAATCAAATTCTATTTCTCCAGATCTGGCTTTGGGTCTTCCTGAGCTGTAGAACAATACGATTTTCCTAGACTAGTGATCATAAAGGAAAATTACTGACTTGCAATTTTACTTCTCTGAAGATCTCACAAGTTTCTCCTATCAAGTATATTGCACCTTGAATGCAAGACAGGCCATGAATAATCTCTGCCTTTGGGTTTTTTGGCCCTCTGAAGCACCAGTAACTGAGCACATATCACTCCTTGCCCTACATTTCAGAGCCCATTCCAACTGTCAGTGCCTCATCCCTAATATAACCTTCTAAATGGACCCCTGACTGAAATCAGCATAGGAGTTCCTTGCAAAAGCTGCACACCAGAATGTAGAGGTTCCTCCTTCAGATATTATTCTGCAATGAAACGTATCTTTTTCTTATCACTACTGTATGCTTTTATCAGTCTTCTGAACTTCTGCTAAAAGCTTCTTCTAGCCAGTAAAATGTGGTTACTTGGTGACAAGATGCTTCTTTAAAGCCTCCAAGATAATTTTGATTTATGTTCTGATACCAGACACCTCTGTGTTCTTGGGGAACCAGGGTGCAGTATCCAGCCTGACTCATGAAAGACACCCCCACACCCCCCAGCCTCTGCTTAAACCAAAACCCATCAGAGGAAAAAACTTGCAGAGAGCAGGGAAGGGTGTTGGGAGACACACCTAGACCCCTCCTGACAAGGGTGACAAGATTAAGACATCCCTATTAGCATACAGAATGAAGAGCAGAGACAACTCCCCTAGCCTCATCTGCATGAAAGATGGAACAGGAAGACATCTCAATTTACATACAGAATGGAGAACCAAGAACCACACTGAATTCTGGGACCAGAAAAAGCAGGGAAGCACTGCATCCTGGGAAACTCTGCTCCAGATGCTAATGAACCTATGTCTGCACACACCCAGCTCAGCAATTATCAGACCAATTCTAGTAATGAATCCTTAATAGATATCCAAATAGTGAAGCCGCCTAGTTGCATTGTGAGCTCCCTGGAAGAAAACACCACCCATAGCCAAGAGTGATCAGCTCCTTTTGTCTAGTCTAAAGAAAACCCTTGAGTTATCAGCCTTACCTATAAACAAATCTATTGTTCTCCCTTGAACAATTGTATTTTCTCTACAAAAATCCCTACTCACCTTCCAGTCAGGGTTCTGATGCTTAGATCCAAACTCTGCATCAGTTCTACTAGGACTCCATACTCTCCTGACTGATCGTGCTGGGGACTCTGCCTGCCTCCTGCCCTCAGGACCCTCAACTACCAGCATCATCTGGGAACCCCGACCAGTTCAAGCTTCAGGGAGTGGTGAGATCCCCTTCTCTCTATCTCTCTCTTTTCATTTTTCCTGTCTACCTTAGGTATTAACCTTTAATAATGTATGTTATATTGGTTTAGCCCTCCTTGTGTAGTTATCACCAGTATTCAATAAATAACTTATATGGTTAAGCTGGTTGCTTCTCTCTCTCTTGCTGAACCTTACTCTTTTGTGTTTTTAGCTTCCCCCATTTACTCTACAGCAACACTTCTTTTACCTAAGCTAAAGATCCCTGCAGTGCCCAAAATACAGTGGGGTTTGCTCATCAAGTAGGTTACTGCCAGTACAATTGTGGTGTGAAGGTGGGAATAGGGACGTGCTGAATCTGGGACACATAAGGGTAACAGCTTGAAAGTGCTGCTTGACCCAGTCCATGGAGCCCAGGGGCATATAAGGAGAGTCAGCTTGAAAGTGCTGCTTCATCCAGCCCAGTGAGTCCAGGGACATATAAGGGGTCAGCTTGACAGTGCTGATTGACCCGGTCCGCTCAGACTTGCTCTGTTAATGTATGTGTGGGTGGGTGGGTGTTCATCCGGTTCTTGGGCTAGAGAAACCCAGCCCTAGGGAACCTAGGTCCTGCAGGATAGCTCCACTGGGAGGGGGCTTGTAGAAGGGAGAAGTAGAGCTCCATATGAACACACAAAGTGACACAAGCAGTACATTGACAGAATTACAGAATCCCCTTCCCCAGAAAAGTAACCCGAATAAATGAGCATACCCCAAAGTAAGGGGCAAATCTGGTAACATCTGTTTTGATGGATCTTTGACTCTACAAAATCAAGTCTCTGCAACTGAAGCTTCAATATTGAAATTTTCTTTAAAGCTCTGATGCTTGACTTTTAAACTTGACACAGTGTCAACCTGGGTATTGGTCTTGAGTTAATGTTACTCCTGGGGGAATTCTGCACCAAAAAAATTAAAATTCTGTGCACAATATTTTAAAATTCTGCCAAATTCTGCAAATTTTATTTGTTAAAATAACACAATATAATCATGACAGTTTCAATTATTTTGGTAATTTATTTCAAAATATCTGTCAGCAAGTATATCTGTAACAACACAGACCCCTTCCCTCCCCCCCCCCCCCAAAAAAAAAAAAGATTCTGGTAATTTTTTTTGACAAATAGATTCCTTACTAGGCATATTAATACAGTAACTCCTCGCTTAAGGTTGTAGTTATGTTCCTGAAAAATGCGACTTTAAGTGAAACAATGTTAAGCGAGTCCAATTTCCCAGCCAATTGCTAGTTCATCATTTAGCAGTAAGGCATTCTCTGGGAACTTAACCCCCACAATTCCCCCATAAGGGTTTACTCATTGTTGTTAATGTAGCCTCACATTCTACAAGGCAGCACAAATGGAGGGAGGGGAGACAGCATGGCAGACAGGCACACACTGCATGTGAGAGAGAGATGCGCATTGCTCCTTTAAGTATGCTGACCCCACTCTAACTCCCTCTGTCCTGAGCCCTGTCCTGTGTCCCCCCTGCTCTATGGAAGATGGGGTAAGTGGAGTGCAGGAGCAGGGGGGTACCCTGACTTTAGTGCCCCCCCCCGCTCCCCTCTCCCGCACAGGAAGCAGGAGGCTCTGGGGAGCAGCTCCAAGACAGAGGGCAGGAGCAGCACGGCAGTGAGGGGAGGGACAGCTGAACTGCTGGGCAGCTGCCGCACAGGGAACTTAGGGGGATGGGGAGCTGACAGGGGGGCTGCTGATCCACCCTGGTTCCAAGCCCCCACCAGCTAGCTGCAACAGGCTGCTCTTCCTGCAAGCAGTAGACAAAGCAGGCAGCTGCCAAACGACGTTAGAAGGGAGTATTGCACAACTTTAAATGAGCATGTTCCCTAATTGATCAGCAATGTAACAATGAAATGACGTTAACCGGGATGACTTTAAGTGAGAAGTTACTGTACAGAACTTTGAATAATTCATTTAAATTATAATACAGAACTGTATTTCCTGAACCTGTCAGAAGCGGTGCAAAGACTAAGGCTTTGGCTACACTTGCATTTCAAAGCGCTGCCGCGGCAGCGCTGCCGCGGCAGCGCTTTGAAGCGCTAAGTGTAATCAAAGCGCCAGCGCTGGGAGAAAGCTCTCCCAGCGCTGTCCGTACTCCACTTCCCTGTGGGGAATAACGGACAGCGCTGGGAGCGCGGCTCCCAGCGCTGGGGCTTTGACTACACTGGCGCTTTGTAGCGCCGCAATTTGCAGCGCTGCAGAGGGTGTGTTTTCACACCCTGCTGCAGCGCTGCAAATTTGTAAGTGTAGCCAAGCCCTTAGGGAAGTCAGGGGTAAAGGAGGAGCTGAGGGAGAGAGAAGGAGCCTGGAGTGAACCTGGAGGATTGTTGGGTGTGGGTGGGAGAAGTATGGAACAGGTTTTTTGGGGGGATGAGCAGCAGAATTGTTAGGGAGTTGGGGAGCTTCCCCCAGGCAGACCCTGGCTGACCCTAAGCCTCTCCCATTCAGTCAGGCACATCTGCCCCGTCCCCGACCTCCCATGGGTCTCTGCAGCCCCCTCCCTCATCCCCATGTGTCCCTGCAGCCCCTCTCCCCATCCCCAAGCTCAACACTGTCACCCCACTAGCTCCTGAGCCTGCACCCCAGTCTGTCCCCCCCACTAGCCATTCAGAACCCCAGTCTGTGACCCCTCCTCAGCAGCCCTGTGTGCCCCACTCTGTCCTAACTTGGCTCCGTGGACTGGGTGCTGTGATTAACTTCTACTCCTGCAGGAATTCTGCGCCACTGGGCACGCACAGAATTCCCCCCCACACACCCAGAAAATACACTGTGCCACAGAAGTGCTGCAGTTCTCCCTTTTACCCACCAGAGACCGCTATGGCTCCAGAACAGCCAGCTGTGTTCATGCTGCTGGCTGTTCTGGTGCCACAGCGGCCTCTGATGGGCAAAAGGCAGAACTGAAGCATGAATTCTGCGTATCTGTAGTGGTGCTGAATTCCCCCAAGAGTATACTGTTTCAACTCGTTAGATATATACTCGTACCATCTTTTTCATGTAGGGGTGGCTAATCCTGCAATAGATGATGGATCAGACTCCAACTTTGCCTGAGAACAAAACATGTACAAAGTGCAAATAGTACTTGTGTTGTAATTTGATAGTAAATCTCAATTAAGATGTTTCAGAGGGACTGGCGGCTGGAATGGAACATGTATAACAGGGAGGAGGGGTGCTCATGTTCAAACCAGTACCCTAGATGGCCAAAAATATAAAAGCTGGAGGGGAGGAATGTCAAGCAAGTTTGATACCTAGAAACCACAACAGCAAAAAGTACAACTGCCTGTTGATCTAGGATACGACAGTGATGTCAGAGCACAAATGCCTATCAAGCCAAGGCTCAAGCAGGTCTCAAATTGGTAGCACTTTCACTATGTCTGTCACTTCACGGTGACTGTCTTTATATATTAAATGAATTGACTGAGTGCACATGTTGTTTGACAGTCATTTCAGATCACCACAACACATCACAGTAATTTTGTAGTTGCATTCCACTCAGACTGGAGCCAAAAGGCAAACTGTAAGTCACATTCTAATTTACATATCTGATGCATTAATTAGTCCTTGAAGCCATGATCAAGTTAAAAGAGGTATGTATATCTATATAAGAGTCCAAAAATTGTATTGGGCTTTGACCCTTGCCAGGATTTTTTTTTAAATTGCATTAAAAATGCAGCATTTATTTTATCCATACTACAGACTTATGAAATTCCTGTATCAAGTTTATACAAATAAGAACCAACCAACCATCTGTATGCTTGTGAAAACTGAACTGACAGCACTGAAAATCTAGATCGTCTCTTCACAAAATGGTTTCAGTACTGGGAGCTGCAGTGCCGTTTTCCTTGATACAAGACTACTACTGTCTACATTGGGGGCAGGGGGCGCAAAGCAGTAATTTAGTGCTCAGTGGACTAGGGTAATTTAATGGTCGCTGTAAAGCTTTCTATAATGTGAACACCTATTTCCACTAAGAATTGGAGAAAGATCAACTCATTTGCTATAGGGCACTTACCTAGCTGTTTGAGCTGGTTCGTAAGAACTTGCCATCAAAAGACTGCATTCCATTAACAATTGCCCTCCCTTTTTTATTCTAGAAGAGGATTTTTTCCTTCAACTCCCTTCCTCAAAATAAAAACCCAGTAAGAATTAAAAACATGATACTACACTATGCTCTGTAAAAAATTAATCACTCTTTCCTATTCTACATTTTTAGTTTTAAACTTCATTTATAGTTTGATAACAAGTGAAAGACAATATTTTACAGAAAAACAAATCCAATACAAAATGAATCAGAGGCAGAATAGTAAAACATCATTCAATACTATAAACATTTGAAGACAAATCTTAATTCCTATGTTTGTTTATTCTGGTAATTTAAGAGAGACTATTACCATCTCTACTTTATATCTTGGTAACCCAACCTGTGTAAGATTACCTAAGCATCAATGATGATTTTTTTTAGGTTCCACTAAAAATTCTGAATCACTGTCACCCACATGCACAGACCAAAATGGGAGTAATTCCTCCTATATTCACAAAAATACTGACTCCTTCAAACCAACATGATCCCCTCTTTTGTCACAAATTTTCTATGGTACCCATTCCTATTCTTGTCCTTCCGCTTCCTAGATCATTCACCTTCAGATGAGAATTAAGCATGCTACTCTATTGCAAGACACAAGAAAATAACATGAAATGGATAACAAAGGTCTCCTGGTTCTGAAACAATTCTCTCAGCAATGTATCTGGACTATATAACCTCAATCAATTTTCTTTTTTTTAAAATTCCAAGATCAGTTGATGGCAAGTGCTACTATCTATGCAAACATTTTTCCTCTGTCCAATAGTGTAGGCAAGCATTTAAGGTAGTTTATACATTTAGAACAGGGGTCAGCAACCTTTCCGAAGTGGTGTGCCGAGTCTTCATTTATTCACTCTAATTTAAGGTTTTGCGTGCCAGTAATACATTTGAATGTTTTTAGAAGGGCTCTTTCTATAAGTCTAACATATAACTAAACTATTGTTGTATGTAAAGTAAATAAGGTTTTTAAAATGTTTAAGAAGCTCCATTTAAAATTAAATTAAAATGCAGAGCCCCCAAGACCCGTGGCCAGGACCCGGGCAGTGTGAGTGCCACTGAAAATCAGCTCGCGTGCTGCCTTCGGCACACGTGCCATAGGTTGCCTACCCCTGATTTAGAATATAAGGCTTTCCAAAAAAAAAATTTCCGGAAGTGGGGGGTAGGAACATAACTGGAACAAGTTATCACTTGGAACAAAGTTCCACCACCAAAATTTGATTCTATTCTATTCTATTCATTCCTAAGTGATGGACTGAATTGTTCAGTTGTGGGTGTAGACGTTCAACCATAGAAAACTGCACCATGGCTGCAAACTCTTCAAAATGCTTTTATCTGCCCACCAGCATAGACTCCATCTTCCTCAGGTTCAGCTTCAATCAGCTGTTCTTTGTCCATGATCATCTTTAAGGCCCATACTATACTATTTAAGGTCTCACCGCAAGAAAAAGCCTCTTGGGTAAAGTCACCTGTTAGTTAAGAATATCCTTTTCCATGATGGCAAACCTAATATCAGTATAGGTGACTAAAAAAATCAACCGTAATATTTCCTCCTTGCAATCATTGCTGATTTCTCCCAGATTCAGTGGCATCGAGAGATATTATAGTATTTCTTAGGTAGTTTTTAATTACTTTTTGTACACTGAACACAATGAAACCTATACAGTATCCCTTACCCTTATTTTGTTTATTCCCCAAAACAAAAGATACAGTATTAGACATTAAAGTATGTATTATTAATTATATTCACACAGTACTTTCCAATAACTTGTCAAGCCCATCTGCTGTACTCCCTATTTACCTGCCATTTGTGTGTCTGCGCACACATGCCTGCCTACCTTTGTATATTTATCTGTAAAAGTTACACACATTACTGTGAAAATAAGCATATGCCATAATCATTGCATCTTGGCAGCAGGGGTAGTGAAGTTCATTATAGCATGTTTCTGTTCCAAAACAGTAACTGCATTACTGGGTCATGATGTAATTTGACATCAGTATTCTATAATATTTTAATGCACAGATTCTAATGTTGCATTTACAATTTTCCCTGCATGTTTTAATTATTTAAACATTCTACCAAGTTTAAGAAATTCAAAAGCTATTTTATTACAGATTAACTAGAAACTACACAGATGTAGATGCAGCAAATTCTACTATTATTATATAGTTACAGACATCACTCTTAGCCACACAGTAGGGGTTTTGTATCTAATCCTAGATTAGTATTATTAATGTCCACTCTGTGCTAGGCAACAGAACCAGAACCATTAGCTGGCACTGCTAAACAGTAAATTGGGATAAATTTACATATTATCAAATTAATATTATAGGGCCATTATACTACTTTAATAAGGGCCAACTCATTGTAGAAAGAGATGTAACTTCTACTTCTGGGGGAATTCTGTGCCAAAAATTTAAAAATTCTGCAAAATTTTGCATATTTTATTTGTCAAAACACTATATAATCACACCAGTTTCAATTATTTTGGTAATTTATTTTAAAATAACTATCAGCAACTATGTCTGTAACAATACAGGTACAAAAAATATTTCCCTGGGAATAGAGAGTTAAAGAAACTCCTACAACAACCCAGTTCCTGTTTCTTTACCCTCTCCCCCACAGAGCCAAGCCAGGGGACCAGACCAACACCCTCTGCCCCCAGCCATAGGGCACCCCCCAGCCCAGACAACCACACCCCCTCCCTGCTAGAGCCCAGTTGTGCCCCCCCAGCCCAGACACTCACACCTCCTCCCCCCCACCCCCAGAATCCAGCCATGGGGCACCTGCCAACTCAGACACCCACACCTCTACACTCCCAGAGCCCAGGGATCCAGAGGGAGAAACAGCCTGATGCTGGGTCCCTGGCTTGTGTGGAGTTTCCTACACACCGTCTCCTCCTTTCAGGGTGTGCCGGGAACTAGGGTGACTAGACAGCAAATGTGAAAAATCAGGACAGGGGTGAGGGGGGATAATAGGAGCCTATATAAAGACCCAAAAATCGGGACTGTCCTTATAAAATCAGGACATCTGGTCACCCTACCGGGAACTGCAGCTGCTCAGAACCCTCCAGCTCCCTCCTTTCCTCTCCTCAGTTGTGTTTTCTATTTGAGAGCTGAGGTCTGCCAGGTCCAGCAGCCCCCAGTAGCAGCCAGCAGCTCTGAAGCCCATTTCTCTGGGGGGGGGGAAAGGAAATTCTGTGCAGAACATTAATTTCTGCACAGATTCTGCATTGCTCAGTGGCACAGAATTCCCTCAAGAATAAACTTCAAAAACCTAAACCAACAGTAGTCCAGTAAAGAGTCCTTATCATAATTACTGATAAAATTCCCAGACGTTAGAAGCCTGAGCCCAGAAGACTGTCTAAATAAATACTAACCAGACTTAACTGCTGTTTTCAAATATTACATATACACAAAGACAAAAAAAAAAATCTTTCTCAAATGCTACACTAAAACTGCCACCCTCTCCAGTTCATCTCAAATTAACCATTAGCAGAGTCACTTTTATACAAAGATGGTCAACCTGATGTTAGGTGGACATCACTGACAACGCTCAGAGAATTCACCATTATTCATATTTTGGTTGCAGCAAAAGTCTTAGGGTATGTCTACACTGCAAAAACAAGAGGTAAATTTTTAACTCAAGTTAGCTAACCTGGGTTAAAACAACAGCAAACACAAAGCAACTCAGGTTTTAACTTGGATCTGCAGCTCGAGTTCAACTCCAGGGTTCCCTATAGGCTTCAACTCCAGCATCTAAACTGTTTCACTATTTTAACCAGAGTTTGCTAACTCAAGTTCAGAACACACACACACACACTTATTTTGCAATGAAGACACACCTTTGGGTTGAAACTCTGTCCCTACTGGAGTGAATGGGAGTACTGCCATTGCAATCAATGGAAACAGGACTTTACCATTACAGTCTAACTGGCAGTAAGCCAGCTGTTCACTAATCATGGAAAGGAACCATCTGATCAGTAGTGCACTCTCTCAGAGAAACAAGTGGAGAAGAAACCCATCTGGCAGGAAAATCTGCATTTCATTATATGTTTATACATGTTAAAGGGGTAAGTCTAAATGTGCTGCTCAGTAAATGAGGTTATCCAAATACACTGATGATGAACTAATATAAATCATGTTACAAGAGCCATTTTAACAAAAGTGTCTTTGCACCTACAGTACACAGGTCAAAGAAGCATTTATACCACAGCACATTCTTGTTATCTACAGTAAATCCAGAACTAAGTTCAATGTGGGAATACGGGTAACATGCATTCTTCAGCCCACTATGAAGTTCAGGAAACACCAGGTCCAGATAATCCAGGACCAACAACACTTATCTACACATGTTATTTACACATTTCAAAAAAATGGCACTCCCAACTTTGGCAGTAGAGATTCAAAAATGAATGTTCTGGAGGTCTCATTTGTAGGCTCCATTGTTTTTATAAAATATATAACATTTACTAATACAGTATGAACAGAGTACTTTTAAAATTATATATTTTATTATTTTCATTGGATTGAAGTTCATCCTGGCACAGAGATCGCACACAAGGCACTCTACCTCACCGAAATCCTACAGTCGGGCTACAGCAGTGGACCCACATGCTGGTGGCCCCAACACCACTCACCCATTGGCACAGATGGTCTCATCAGCCAATGTGCAGACAGGGTGGGTCAGCAAGGAAGCAATGGGTTCTAAACTTACACTAATCCACTGCCTTAATATCCCACATAAATAGCATGGAAGGATTGTGGACACTATTCCAGTCATAGAATGGAGCAAATCCCATGCTATCCCATGCCACGGAGCCTGGTTTAGGGATGAGTGAATTTCAGCTCCCCAGTTCCCATGCACTTCACCTGATTATTTGGGCTTTCTGTAAGTGAGGTAACTTTCACCTTTACTGGCTCGCATGCAAAATTCAGTAAATCCCAATGGGTTTCCTCAACATTAATACAAACTAGCTGGGTTCTACTGTATAATATTCTACAACAACTTTTCTTATCAATATTTTTATTTTTCTTCAAGTAATGACATTCCAAGACAAACATTTTATATATTTAAGGTTGTAAAGGAATAGATCAGTTAATTTAAAATATTAGATCATTTTAGCTACAAAATCAACCACAATTTTTCACCCATCCACCAACAATTCCCTTACCAGGGACCATCTAGACAAGAACATCCAGGACTATTATACAAAAACGTGAACTTACAAGGAGCCATCCTAGAAGAGTATAAACAAACCTGTAAAAACTAAGAGATATCTGAAAACTGAAGCGTGGACTCCTGGAAAAACACACAGGCAATCAAACAATTCTGTAAGAGGCACCTTGGTACAAAGATAACTTTCTTACATACTTGATATGAGCAAGCTGTCTTCATAATATCAGCAAAGTCCATAAAATTTACAAAGCAATGTTTTACACGGCTCAGGAACCCTCCGTGGTTCTCAACCACTTGTTACTGGAGAGACAAGCTGAAGTGTCAGAGTATTTCCTCCTATCTATTAAAGAGGTAACTCTGCTTCTCTCTTGAGTATCAGGAAACACAGGTTCACACCACAAGGGTGAGTAGGCATCAACTGAAAAACAGATCACAACCAAGAAAGACTAGTTGGGTGAGTATTACTGGAGGAGAATAGCCACTGAGAAAGGCGAATAACACAAATCAGAATTGTATAACTGAACAATCCAAATAAGAAATTTGAAAATCACTGTAATTCTTTATTGTACTATTCGGAGGACAAATTCAAATATTAATTTGGATAATTTCAAAACAAACAATATTTATCATTAAATATTAAGAAATATAAAAACCAGAAAAATGGGCATCTTAGGGGAATATGATTCAGTTTTACTAACCAAAGAGCAAGATAACTTAATACACATATGGGCCCCGTCTAGAAATTTTGAATATACTAGAGATCAATAGCTCATTAAAAAATAAATCAACCTTTTCTTAAGTAATAACAGCTTTTAGAGCATTATTTTCTATACATTTACCAACATAGGTGCTGTTCCCGAGCATTTTTTTTTATCTGACTATAGCTAAAAGAGGTTCTAAATATTTCTTAAAATTAAAGGCAGAGCCCTTTGACAGAGTATTTACCCTGAATTCAGTTAAATAGTGGAGGGATTAAAATTCTTCACTGGAGAGAAAGAAGAGATCGTGTTCCACCCCATAAAGAGACTGCATGAGCTGCCAAACCTGGAGGGAAGGGGCTTCAGCTGTGGATCATTAAGAGGCAGCCATAATAATAATGGGATTTATATTGGAGAACATAGCATTTGGTAAGAAGGAGCTGCACTTTCTCATGTGGACCAGAAAGAACTTGGAACTAATTACCCTGAAGCTAAGGAGCCAGGCATTTTTGTGTTGGTTTGTTTTGCTACACTGCTGAAAAGGGAATTCCTTTGTTTTTCTCTTTGTCCAAAAGGAGAAATGCTGCTCTAATGTGACTGCTAAATACGAGGCACTTTTATTTTCCCCACCCAAGACTGGGTGTCACAACTCCATCCCATTCACTCCCCTACCCCTAATCCAGCCCTTCATGTACCCTCTCACCCCCCCACACACATCGAGTTAGCAAGACATTTATTTTCTTAATACTAATAAATATAAATAACTTTAGACATAGCTCTTTATATAGTTCTGTACAGCTGTGGTCACAAGAAACAGGAATGAAAGACACCAACTAAAATACTGCATCCTGCTACTTCACAGTACACACAACTGTGGACAAATGTTTTGTTTTTCTTTTTATTTTGTTGTTGTTTTGGGGGCAATGAGTGTTTGTTGTTTTACCTTGCCCAATGTACAGGGACTCAAGACAAGTGCTTTTTCCAACCTGGTGCAAAAATTATGTAACACCAAGCAATTAATAGTTTAAAACTTGTTTTAAACAGGGGAATAAAAAAAACCTGTCCTTACCTTACTAAGTCTCTTAAGTAGCAGTTTCCCTGTTCTGCCTCACATCCTGAGCCCATGGCTGGGCAAGCACTTTCTCTTAATTTTTCTCATCAGTGGCTCTCCCCCATCTTCTTTATCATTACTCTAATGAGCTCCTAGTTAACCCCTTCCCCCCTTAATGCAGTGTGGGGCAGGGGTATACCCCATCAAAAGCTGTTTTGTTTTTTTGAGGGTTACCAAAATATAAAACAAAACAACTCCACCCACCTCTAAACATTTGGGGATCTGTAAGAGAAGCCATTTTGGAGTTATAACAAGCCAAACAACCAATGACAGAAACATTTCTTTTTTTTTTTTTTAAAGGCGTCATAGAAAACTTCTTTTCTAATGTTTTCCAACTGTTCACTAACTTTATGAACAAAAAGCAGACTACTGAATTTATTCTAAATTATTCTATGCTGGGCTGAGATGTGGCATATGAAATTTCAATTGAATTGGTTTATTTTTAAGTTAAGCATCAGTCTTTTTTTATTACTGTTGTAATACATGGATGCAATACATGCTATTAGCCAGGATGGACAGGGATGTTGTCCCTAGCCTCTGTTTGATAGAAGCTGGGAAGCGATGGGATGGATCACTTGATGATTACCTGTTCTATTCATTCCCTCTGCGGCACCTGGCATTGGTCATTGTCGGAAGACAGGATACTGGGCTAGACTGACCTTTAGTCTCACCCACTATGGCCATTCTTTGTGCTTTAACTGCAGAAGTGTATTTTTATCTAAACAGTAAACATTTCCATAGAGAGAATGTATTTTTAAAACAGATGAATACTAGGAAAGCTTCTGGATTTAGAATTTTGGAATCAAAGGTTTGGAAAACTAGAAATTTACCCTGCCTTTAAAAGCAAATTTGCTCCTATTTCACCAATGAACATTTTCATTTGCTGGAATCCTCTAGAGATTACTCCATTTCTGATTTTTAGAGGTGAGAGACTCCCTGGCATGATAACACAGACCTCAAAATCTGTCCCAAAATTTCAACAAAAAGTTTATTGAAAGAAAAATTAATATTAATAGCATTTATTTTTCCTTCTGAGAGCAAAGAGAAATAAATGTAATACCAACACTGTACATTTTAGGTTCAAATTTTCCCCATGGTAACATGCAGCTCCCTCTGAAAACCCTAAAGCAGAATACAGCTCTTGCCATTTAATGTTACTACGTAAAAAAATAAAAAATCTGCAGCCAGAATTAACAGAATGTGCAATTAATAATAACAGAATAATAACAGAACGTGCAATTAATAATTATTTATATTAATACCAATCCTAAAAATGCTGGGTCCAATCCATCAATCACGCAAAACTCACATCTGAATAAAATGTGCATAAGCAAGGACCACAGAACTGGGACTTCATTTCCAAGCTCAACAAAAACAGTTACATTTGGGTCTGATCCTACATTTCTAAGAACCTACAACTCCCAAAGTAGCAGGAATTTCGAGTGCACAATAAATGTAGGATCAGGCCCTTAATTTAAGTCAACTTTCCCCCCTCTTGCTTGAATTCATCAGATAATATAAAAATAAATAATAGTAACTGAACACGTTAAATGATCAGTTTGATTCACAAACACAACTGGAAAATTCTACATTATGAAAATAAGGCTGCCAGGAGAGTAGAATGCACCATTGTTAACAATGCGGGGGGGGAAGTAATTCCAAACATAAATACTAATCCAGACTGTAGGAAGTACTGTCTTATTTTCAATAACATACAGTACTTTATGGATTAGCACAGCAGATTTAGGGGACCACCGAATCTGAAAAACAAAGGGTTTTACAGCTCAGAAACAATATTTGTTTGGATGGGGGTAGATCTTCAATGCCTGTGTGTTTGTGCAGAAGCAGAAGTCCACATAGGCAAAATATTTCAGGATCAGGCCCACCCACTAAAAAATTTAAATTACACTGACAGCAACACAAACCAATAAAAATTCCTCTCTCTCTCTCTCTCTCTCTCTCTCTCACACACACACACACACACACACACACACACACACACACACACACACACAGAGCTACACAAATCACACCTCACACAGACAGAAGGCCTCTATTCTCAAGCACACACAGCTTACCACTACCACAATTACCGAATATCACAGACAAGCATCCCAACCTTAACTCTTCTCTCCCTTTGTCTTGCCACTACAACCATTTACCAGATTATTTTTCACCCCAATGCTAGGAGTTGTAAATATCTGATGTAGAAGTTGGTTGTGCTGCAAGAGAGTAGTTTGGTAAAAGAGTTGTATATAAAAGGGAGGTTAAAGCCAGCAATAGGAGGCTGGCTTCCGTGGGTGAGATGTCATTGTGTGTCAGCAGCTGCATGTGAACCCTCCTCTGCTGAAAGATAAAATCAGACAGAAAGGTGTGACTCCTGAGAGAAGGTTTTATGGACATCTGCCCATCCTCCATCAATCAGGTATGTGTGCAGCTAGCTCCCTCCACATTCCATGTGCCCTACTCTACCCCCCAATCATGCTTCATGAGCCACAGTCAGGCTTCTGTGGACAGCACAAAAACTTTCAGTTATAATGTAAACAACAATTAATAAGTTACTCAAAATCCAACAATTATTTTAAAAAACAAAGCCACTCTACCCACTGCACCAAATCTTCTCTGGATTTACTTCTTTACCACATTTTTTAGGCAACATCAGTCAACAATGAAAACAGAGAATCATAAGGTTAGAAGGAACTGCCAAAAAACCAAGCTACCCACCATGTCGATTCTATTCTGGGTGCGCGCGCACCCACGTGTGTGGTCGCAGATTTTTGCCTTAGTGGTATCTGTAGGGTTGGCTGTTGTGCCCCCTTGAGTGCCGTGCTCATGCATCAGTATATCAGGCCGGCCCTCTCAGTTCCTTCTTCCGGCAACTCCGACAGAGGGGCAGGCGGGCAGGTAACACTGGTCTACAATATTTGAGAAGTCGTCTGCTTCAGAGATAAAATGTGCTATTTATTATGTATTTTGATGTGCTGAATTCAAATATGACAATTAAAACATCTGATTGGCTACTGTTTCTAAGTTTTTACATTTTATGTCTATGTATATTGTGTAGATAGTAGAGTTTTAATCATAAATTGTAAACCTAGGTCTTTTCATGTGTTTATGGTTGCTTTACATGATAATATTTCACCTGTCCTGTTTATGTAACACTTTAAAAATCAGCAAAAAGGGTTATATAACTAAAATTTATTATGAAACAAAAGGCAAAAAACTATTATGTACATAGTTTAGTCCTATTCAGTGTCTACTCGGCGCTTCTTGGCTTGTCTCTTGTATTCATTAAATGGAGCATCTCTTGTCACTGTCCAGCAATAGTCTGCAAGCATTGATGGGCTCCATTTGCCCTGATAGCGTTTCTCCATTGTTGCAATGTCCTGGTGAAAACGCTCGCTGTGCTCATCGCTCACTGCTCCGCAGTTCGGTGGGAAAAAAATCTAGATGAGAGTGCAAAAAATTTATCTTTAGTGACATGTTGCAACCAAGGCTTTTGTATGCCTTGAGGAGGTTTTCCACCAACAACCTGTAGTTGTCTGCCTTGTTGTTTCCGAGAAAATTTATTGCCACTAACTGGAAGGCTTTCCATGCCGTCTTTTCCTTGCCACGAAGTGCATGGTCAAATGCATCATCTCGAAGAAGTTAACGAATCTGAGGACCAACAAAGACACCTTCCTTTATCTTAGCTTCACTTAACCTTGGAAATTTTCCACGGAGGTACTTGAAAGCTGCTTGACTTTTGTCAATGGCCTTGACAAAGTTTTTCATCAGACCCAGCTTGGTGTGTAAGGGTGGTAACAAAATCTTCCTTGATTCAACAAGTGGTGGATGCTGAACACTTTTCCTCCCAGGCTCCAATGACTGTCGGAGTGGCCAATCTTTCTTGATGTAGTGGGAATCTCTTGCACGACTATCCCATTCGCAGAGAAAACAGCAGTACTTTGTGTATCCAGTCTGCAGACCAAGCAAGAGAGCAACAACCTTCAAATTGCCACAAAGCTGCTACTGACGTTGGTCATAGTTTATGCACCTCAAAAGTTGTTTCATGTTGTCATAGGTTTCCTTCATATGGACTGCATGACCAACTGAAATTGATGGCAAAACATTGCCATTATGCAGTAAAACAGCTTTAAGACTCGTCTTCGATGAATCAATGAACAGTCTCCACTCATCTGGATCGTGAACGATGTTGAGGGCTGCCATCACACCATCGATGTTGTTGCAGGCTACAAGATCACCTTCCATGAAGAAGAATGGGACAAGATCCTTTTGACGGTCACGGAACATGGAAACCCTAACATCACCTGCCAGGAGATTCCACTGCTGTAGTCTGGAGCCCAACAGCTCTGCCTTACTCTTGGGTAGTTCCAAATCCCTGACAAGGTCATTCAGTTCACCTTGTGTTATGAGGTGTGGTACAGAGGAGGAGGATGGGAGAAAATGTGGGTCCTGTGACACTGATGGTTCGGGACCAGAAGTTTCATTCTTTTCCTCTTCCTCGTTTGACTCAAGTGAGAATGATTCTGGTGCATCAGGAATCGGCAGTCCTTCTCCGTGGGGTACTGGGCGTATAGCTGATGGAATGTTTGGATAATGCACAGTCCACTTTTCCTTCTTTGACGCACCTTTCCCAACTGGAGGCACCATGCAGAAGTAACAATTGCTGGTATGATCTGTTGGCTCTCTCCAAATCATTGGCACTGCAAAAGGCATAGATTTCCTTTTCCTGTTCAACCACTGGCGAAGATTTGTTGCACAAGTGTTGCAGCATATGTGTGGGGCCCACCTCTTGTCCTGATCTCCAATTTTGCAGCCAAAATAAAGGTGATAGGCTTTCTTAACCACAGTGGTTATACTGCGCTTTTGTGATGCAAAAGTCACTTCACCACAAACATAGCAGAAGTTATCTGCACTGTTCACACAAGTACGAGGCATCTCTGCTCACTTTGGCTAAACATAAATGTGTCCCTTTGCAAAATCAAACACTGACAAATAAGAGCACGACACTGTATGATTTCTAGAGCTGATATAGGGCAATTTGTTCAGCAGAGTGATGTAAGCTTCGTTATGATTGCATCATCCATGACTTCTAGGAATAACATGATGCAATTCATATCATGTAGGACGCAATACCAGCTTCAGATTGCATCATTCATTCTTTTGCCTAAAAAGCAAGTACTGTCCAAACCCAGTCATAGATTTATTCATAGATCCAGTCAAAGATGTATTTTAGTCATTTCTGGTTTAAATTGAGATCCCTTCCCTTTATAACTCACTTATCCTCCGCTATTCCCAAGTCAAGGATCGTATATACTGATCCAATAACATAACTTGAAAACTAGAGCCAATCAACAATTTTAAGCATCATTTTCGTTCTCAGTGACCCAGAATTAGTAAAGTTTGACTACATTTATTTCAGAAGCATTTTGGCTGTAGTGCAGTGTAATGGAATGGACATGAGCAACACATCTCGAAGAACAGTTACAAAAAGATGGGTAACCGTTTTTTCTTCTTCAAGTGTTTGCTCACGTCGATTCCATTCTAGGTGACTCAGAAGTAGTGTCCATAGAGGTGGGCTCGGAGTTCACAGTCGTGCAGCTTGCAGCACTGCTCTGCCAAAACCAGCGTCGTCTCAAGCTTGCTGAGTAAGTGCATAATGAGATGCGAACATGTGGACAGACGGCCAGGTAGTGGCTCTACAGATCTCTTGGATTGGAACTTGTGCCAGGAAGGCCGCTGATGACGCGTGTGCCCTGGTCAAGTGCGCTGTCAGGATTGCTGGTGGAGGCACATTTGCCAGCTCATAGCAGTAGCAGATTCAGGCAGTGATCCAGGACAAAATTCTTTGAGCAGACACTAGGTGATCCTTCATTCTGTCTGCCACTGTAACGAACAGCTGCGTCGACTTACGAAACAGCTTTGTCCTGTCTATGTAAAAGGCCAGCACCTTCCTGACATCCAGAACATGCAGCCTGCATTCTTCATCTGACATATGAGGCTTTGGAAAGAAGACAGGTAAGTCCTGGCAGTATGAAACTGGGAAACGACCTTGGGTAGAAATGTCGGGTGCATGCCCAGCTGGACCTTATCCTCAAAGAATACCGTACAAGGTGGTTCTGAAGTAAGCAGGGTAAACGTTATCACAACCATGAACAAAACCTTCCAGGAAAGAAGCAGGAGAGAGCAGGAAGCCAGGGACTGGAAGGGGGGGTCCCATGAGTCTCGACAGCACGAGATTCAGGTCCCAGGGAGGGATGGGATCACAGATGTGTGAGTAGAGATGCTCCAGACCTTTCAACCAGGTCGTCATATTGTGAGCGAAGACCAACCTGCCTTGGAACGGAGGATGGAAAGCCAAAATAGAGGCCAGGTGGACTTTGATCGATGACAGGGACAAACCTTGAAGTTTGAAGTGCAGAAGATAATCCACGATCTCCTGAAGCAAGGCCTGTGAGGCCTGGATACGCCGTTCCAAGGCCCAGCATGTAAACCTTTTCCATTTGGCCAGGTAAGCCGCTCTGGTGCAGGGTTTCCTGCTACCCAACAAGCCTGGCTGAACTCAGGCCAAGCATTCCTGTTGGTTCGTGTTTAGTCATGCAGTAGCCATGCTGTCAAGTGTAGCCTCGCCAGGTTCAGATGCAGAAGGCTGCTGTGGTTCTGGGACAGCAGATCTGGCCAGAAGGATAGCTGCAGCAGGGCGGCTACTGAAAGGTTCAGCAGCATGCCAAACCAGTGCTGGTGAGCCCACTCGGGGTGTATTAGGATAACCTTCACCCTGTCCTGCTTGATCTTCACAAGGACCCTGTGAATCAACAGCACTGGCGGGAAGGCATACATCAGAGCCTCCGATGACAGGATGAGAAACGCGTCTGACAGGGAGACCCTGTTCATCCCCCGAATCAAACTGAACACATGGCATTTCCTGTTCTGCTTGGACGTGAACAGGTCCACCCGGGATGTCCCCCACCTCTGAAAGATTATACTGACCACCTCTGGATGGAGTGACTACTTGTGGTGAGACAAGAAGATCCTGCTGAGGTGATCTGCTAATACGTTCCTGGTCCCGGGTATGTGCACGGCTACCAGATGAATGGCATGCCGCACACAAAAGTCCCAAAGGCGGAGAGCTTCTTGGCAAAGGGCCGATGATCTGGCTCTGCCCTTCTTGTTGATATAATACATGGTTGTTGTATTGTCCGTCAGGGCTTGCACTACCTTACTATTCAGGTGGGGCAAGAAAGCCTGGCAAGCCAGGCGAACCGCTCTGAGCTCCCTGATGTCGATATGGAAGGCCAGATTATCCCGCAACCAGAGGCCCTCAGTGCTGAGAGCGCCCAGGTGGGCTCCCCAGCCCAGGTCCAAAGCATGAGAGACCTGGATCAGCAATGGGGCCATGGCCGCTAAGGAAACTCCCTCCAACACCGACCCGGGATTCAACCACCAATCCAGGGACGACCAGATGTGATCTGCCAACCTGACTATCTGGTTTAGGCCTGTTGGGAATGTAGACCGACGCAAGCCACGCTTGCAGAGGCCAGAGATGGAGCCAGGCATGACTGACCACATATGTACATGCAGCCATGTGGCCCAACAACCGTAGGCAGGTGTGGGCCATAATGAGCAGGTGGTTCTTCACATGGGAGATCAGGTCTGACATGGCCTGAAAACGTGCTTACGGAAGGAAGTCTCTGGCTCGCGGGGAGTCGAGAACCACCCCAATGAACTCTATTCACTGGACTGGCCTTAAGGTGGATTTTTTCTTGTTTATTAACAGGCCCAGGTCACAGCAGATGAAACGCACCAGATCGAGGCTCCTCTGCACTTGTTCCCGAGACCTGCCCTTGATGAGACATCGAGGAGTCCAGGTCTTAGCATATCTTGATGACTGGCTCAGGTAAGCAGCCACTGGCACCATACATTTTGTGAACAACCTTGGGGCCGAGAGGCCAAAGGGCAGCACCGTGAATTGAAAATGGTGTCTGTCCACTATGAAACGGAGGAAATGTCTGTGACCTTGGAATATGGAAATAAGCATCCTTCAAGTCGAGGGCGGCATACCAGTCTCCCAGATCCAGAGAGGGGATGATGGAGGCCAGGGAGACCATGCAAAACTTCTACTTCCTGAGAGACTTGTTGAGGCAATGCAGGTCCAGAATGAGTCTGAGGCCCCCTTTTGCTTTCAGGATTAGGAAGTCGCAGGAATAGAACCCCTTTCCTTTCATGTCCCAAGGGACCTCCTTTGGGGGGTCTTGGCGGCTGGCTTGCCCTCATAGGGAGTCTTTGCCGCTTCCTGTGGCGCATGCGGTACCAGTCGTGCGGGTGGAGGCCTCTGCTCTCTTGATGCCAGGGGAGCTTGGGAAAGCATCAATGTCGCCACAAGTTTGGGTCCCCTACCACTCCCAGGAGTCAGTGGTGGATCCTTTAAGGGGCTATGAGCCCCGACTGGGGAGGCACGCCCGCATGGCTCTGGAGTGGCTTAGTGGCCCAAACTGGGTTCTTTGCTCGATGCCCCATAGCCTCTCTTACCCACTGCCAGGGAGCTGTGCTTCTTAGTTTTCTTTCTGGGCACCAGAGCCAGGGAGCAGTGCTGGGCAGAGCCCAGTGCTGAGGGTATGCTGCGCACAGAGGCCAAGGTACTAGGGGTCGAGTTCAGCCGAGACTGCTCAAAAGCCATTTGGAAGGCAGCCTCCGTGAGGAAAGACCTCAAACAAATATCACTCTCTTTCTGGGTCCTTGGCTGAAAATTTTTAGAGCTACAACACTTGTCCTTTACATGTGATTCCCCCCAAGCATTTGAGGAAGCTGCTGGGGGGGGGTCATTTACAGGCATAGATGGCACATAACGAGAGTTTTATTTTTCAGTTTATATAGTACCTAGCAGACTCCAGATGTATATATTTTTTTATTTTGTGCAAGTTTAGAAAATATCAAGAGCCAGAGCTATAATACTGACAGGCAAGAGTCCATTAATAGACTCCACATTAAAACTATTCTTGCCCATGTCCCACCTACTCACAAAGGTCAATTGCATGATCATTTCATTATGGTTGACTGCCAGTGAAGCTAAGAACTTTAATCCCATATAGATATTTTAGCATAATGAAGCAAAAAATGTTCTAATGCAAGCATAGAAGTGTCCAGCAGAGGGCAACAAAAATTATTAGAGGGCTGGGGCACATGACTTATGAGGAGAGGCTGAGGGACCTGGGATCATTTAGTCTACAGAAGAGAAGAATGAGGGGGAATTTGATAGCTACTACCTGAAAGGGAGTTCCAAAGAGGATGGATCTAGACTGTTCTCGGTGGTAGCAGATGACAGAACAAGGAGTAATGGTCTCAAGTTGCAGTGGGGGAGGTTTAGGTTGGATATTAGGAAAAACTTTTTCACTAGGAGGGTGGTGAAGCACTGGAATGGGTTACCTAGGGAGGTGGTGGAATCTCCTTCCTTAGAGGTTTTTACGGTCAGGCTTGACAAAGCCCTGGCTGGGATGATTTAGTTGGGGATTAGTCCTGCTTTGAGCAGGGGGTTGGACTAGAAGACTTCCTGAGGTCCCTTCCAACCCTGATAGTCTATGATTCTATGGTAGGCCTGTAACAGTCTGTGCAGGGCTTAAACCCCGGGGACCGGGGCATGCCCCGCCTGGGGCTAAGTCCTCGATGGAACTAACTTCTAACTACACTTAACAACAATTATTTACAAGGTCCTAAGGCTCAAAGTCAGAAGAGACAAAACTCTCCGACTAACCACCATGGGCGGTAAAAAGGAAATGAGAGGGCGTAGGGCCGGTGCACCTGATATACCAATGTGTGAGCACAGCACTCAAGGGGGCACAACAGCCGACCCTACAGATTCTCTTATGACAAAAATCTCCGATGACCTCACACATGGGCGTGTGCACACCTAGAATGGAATCGACATGAGCAAGCACTTGAAGAAGAAGAATCTCAGACAGAGCCAATATTCAAAGTATTCCTATTAACAACGTAAGAGACACCAAACAGAAACTATACAGAAAATTCAAATGGAATAAAAACTAATGTGGTGTGAATTTCACACCAAATGACTACCTACTTTTTGAAAATTTTAAAAAAATCTGAAGCAATGCTTCAATATTTTTAAAGTTGAAGGAAGCTACAGTTAAATATGTAAGAAGTGTTCATATACTGTTTCCTGCCTCCCCTCTTTAAGGAAATTCACATTCCTTGGATCAGCAGCATAGATACTGTCCCAGTCTCAGTCTACTAAGGTACCATAGTAAGTGACATACCAATGTTTGTGTGAACTGAACCGTTTGTGAATGTGTGCATTAGGTGGAGTTGGATGTAATAGTAAGACATACATATTGATTTACATTCATAATTCAACAGTGACTAAAGCGAAAACAATTCCCTACTCACACAAACAGGATGGCAAATAATTCCTTTCAATTAAGCAATCATTACAGTCAAAATTGTTCATGCTTTTAGTCTTATTCAGCCTCAACTTCCTCCCCACCCATTTTATTTACATTATATGCATAACAAATAATAGTGACAGGAATATGGTATCAACTTTGGAAATGAAGACATAGTTCATGTCTCAAAGGGTCTATGTGCTAGAGAGATGACATCGTATGTACACAAGGAAATGGAAAGACTTCTTCAGTAAATGCAACCTATTTCCTTTTTTCATTCTTCCAGATTTTTTTTTCCTCTCTCCATTTTATTGAACTCATGCTTTCTCCAATATTTTACCACATGGTTGCCCCCCCCAAAAAAAACTATCACACTAGAAAGAAGAAAGCTATAGTGCCTAAGTCACAAATAATTTACACAAGCATTTGAGAAAGCATTTACACAAGCATTTGAGAAAACAAACAGTCTCAAACTTCAGATTTATAACAAATTCTCATTCAATTTTTTTTTAAATAGTAAAGGCAAAGACTTGAGGGGAAAATCCAAAAATGATGCTGTTTTCCTTCCTTTTTAGTTCATATTGTATCTTGCCTTTCCAACTTACTTGGATTTCTGAAAAATCAAACCACTATAAATAAGATATTTTACAATAAAACATTTGCATTCTATTTGAAATACCACATTTAAACAATAATGACAGTATTATTATAGAAAAATAATTCTAATAAATATATTTACATATAGACAGATTTTGTACTTCAAAATTAAAAAATGGCATTGCTGATCTTTATTCAGATGCTCATGCTTAAACTCAAACAGATTTATATTTCTGTCTACCTCCTCTAGTTCCTTACACTTCAAGCGAAAGAAGAAACACAACCATGGTCCTAAGTAGAAGGCTGCTCTCTGGCATGTTAAACTACCAGCTCCAACTTCACTCAAGTGTTTAGGATGTAAACATACAATAAAAATAGAATCCTTTCATTGTGTGCGTGTGTGTGTAATCCCTACCCACTTGATTACTGCACAATAACACTTGT
The DNA here is from genome assembly GCF_020497125.1 of Mauremys mutica. Classification (NCBI taxonomy): domain Eukaryota; kingdom Metazoa; phylum Chordata; order Testudines; family Geoemydidae; genus Mauremys; species Mauremys mutica. The sequence goes on from NC_059075.1 coordinate 15,566,852, forward strand.
GAACAAATGTAAAATTTCATTCCTAAATTACATTGACATCGATTTATGCACGGGCAGTGCTCAATAAGCTGATTAAGCAACAAAACATGATAGGACATGAATTGCGATGTTACTAATTAATGCCTATGTATTGTTAGCCACAAGGCTGACGGCCTCATGCAACCAATAGCAACTAAGCATGAGTAAGAATCTTTATCCTCTGACCACCTTTTAAAACGGAGTATTGTTTACATAAAAGGCATGTTGAGCAATTCTGTTTTTCAACTGCTTTGACTGACTATTTTACATACTACTTTTTAAAAGCTTTTTTAAAACAGAATTTCTCCAAAAGTTTTCTTTTAGAAAGACAGAACTGAGTTACAATTCTGCATTTGCAGAAAATGAGACCCATCAGTCACAAGATATGCCAACAAGCTTCCTCTCAGCAATTCATTACTCATATTAAAGTGTATTTGAAGTCCCTAAGAGGTCGGGATTTGCTAGCACATTGTTGATCACATCTCACAATTAGTACAACTGTATGTCAAAATTAGAAAGCAACACTTAAGGTATTTGTACCTAGCAGAATTATTCAACACTGACTTTTCAACATCTCATCAGTGTCTCTAAGATTGTATTTTCACTTTTGTGAGGGTGGCTTGTTTACTTTTTGGTGATCATTTGCTTGGTTTGTTACAGTTTTAAGACAATTTGTCGGAAAAAAATAAAATCACAGAAACTGATTGGGGCAATTAATGAAAAGACATGTCAAACATTACCACAGTCAGTGACTACATACTGTAACACAGGGTCAGTGGGAAAACTATGCTGTAGCAAAGCACAGATAGTTTGGCACATATCTACATGTCCTGGCTGTGTGAAGTGGCACTTAGTAGATCTGGGAAGCTGAATACCACCACCATCCTCCACATTTGTAACTGGATATATACTTTTTGAGCCACTTTCAGTCTGCAAAGAAAACCATGGTGCCTTATCTGCATGGAAAGCCATGTTTACATTATGTACTACCTTGGTATAATCTGCTTTCCCGGGCATTACTAATTTAGTGTATTTTTCATAACTTACTTTTTGTGACTATAATCCAATTTAAGGCTTTTTCATTATTCTTTTCCACTTTTCTACAGACTGCACTACCTTTCCTACTGTGGTAATTTGGTGTTTCATCAAGGTTCTGTTGTACTACAGTAGAAAGTTTTTGGCTAAACCTTGGCTTTTTAGGCTAAACATATAGTTAATTGCAATAATTTTCTTTGCGCTGCAGCAGACAAACCATTGGAACACATTTCCCTATATACAGAAGGCCAGAAACCCGAGTTTCACTAAGTGCTCTCAACATATTAAGCAAGGGGCTTTAAAAATACCTAGTTATTGTTCCTTGAGACTGTTTCGTGATTTTGAGAAAATGCAAATTCCATTATTTCAACGTTATTCTATTCAATGTGTGCTCCCATGTCATATTCATTGCCCTCCATTCAAACATTACTATGAAGACAGAATTATAAATTTTCTGAGCTTTTGTGTAGCACTCATCACTATAGTACAAGAGTGCTTCACAAACAATTAATAGTCTTTATAAAAATCGCTGTGAGGTGAGGCAGTAGTATTATCCCAATTTTACAGGCAGGGAACGGAGACACAGAGAGATTGGAGTTAAAAGTATCCACTAAGTTTGGCTGTCCAATTTGAGATGCCTAGGACTAATTATTCAAAGAACTCAGCATTATGTAGCAATGTATATGTTCAAGCACAGTTCCCACTGACTTCAATTGCAGTTGAGAGTGCTCAGCTCTCCTACAAATCAGGCCCCAGTGTTTCCAGCTGGGCACTAAATAAACGAAGAACACACAATTAGTGACCACCTCTGAAAAGTTTGGTTTAAGTGACTTGATTAGCATCACAGGAATTCTGTGGCTGAGGCAGGGACAGGGCAACATTCAGCTGTCTTAACCACGAGACCCTTCTTTCTCTTCCTGCAGTCACCTGCCTCATTCACTTCATACCTTCCAATTTCTTCAACACAAGACCTGGGTCCTACAGACTCATACAGTTTAAGGCCAGAAGGGACTAACATCACTTAATCTGACTTCCTGTATATCACAGATCATTACATTTAACTCAGCTACCCTTGTATTGAGCTTAACAACTTGTGTTTGACTAAAGCATGCCTTCCAGAAAGGTATCCATTCTTGATATGAAGACATCAAGACACAGAGAATCTACCACTCCCCTTGGCAATTTGTTCCAATGGTTAATCATCCTCACTGTTAAAAAATTGTGCTAATTTCTAACCTTAATTTGTCTAGCTTCAGATTCCTGCCACTGGTTTTTGTTATGCTTTTATTCATTAGGTTAAAGAGCCTTTTAGTATCTGATTTTTTTTCCCTATGAAGGTACATATACACTGTAATCAGGTCACCTCTCAATCTTCTTTTTTGGTAAGCTGAACAGATTGATTTTTTTAAATCTCTCACTGTTACGCATTTTCCTCCAGCTCTCAAATAATTTTCTGAGGCTGTTCTCTGCATCAGCTCCAACTTTTAAACATCCTTTTTAAAATCTGGACACCAGAACTGTGCACAGTACTGATCTCACTAATGTTGTATACAGCAGTAAAATCACCTCCCTATGTAGGAGCTGTGAAGGGATGGAGCACGCTCAGTTGCTCAGTCTATAGGGATGCCCCATATGTAGTTCCATCACTTGTAGATATGTGGGGATGGAGCATGCTCAGTCACTCTGTGGGGATGGTGCATGCAGTCTAGTCAGCACTAGGAGCTCTGAGAGACTCAAGTATGATCAGAGATGACAGAATCATCTGAGATTTTAGCTGTTAAACTCTAGCAAGTCTCTGATAACCAGAAAAACGCAATTTTTCAAAGGTTTATAACTCAAGCAAATTTGGGCGGATTTTCACATGGACAGCAAAAGGTATATTCTGACAAAAGGCCACCCACCCCAAATTTAAAGTCCTTACTCCAAAGCCTGGGAGCATTTAAAAGAAAAGGTCAAAAGAATTTTTTTTAACATGGGCAAAATAATGTCTTTTTCCCTAGTCTTGGAAACTGCTAAACCATTTTGGCTGAAATTTTCAAAAAATCAGCCTGAGGCAGACAAACTGCTACATGGAGAATTTCAGCCCAAACAGTTGAGGTTTGGCAAAGTTATAAACAACTGAAAACAAGGTCTTATAATGGGAAGTGTCAAGAAATCTTAATAATAGGAAGAGCTGCCAACCCTGCCTATAGTCACATCTGGATTCTAGGATATAGCATAACATGCTTTACAGACTCATTTGCTATTTCTGTGCTTGCATTAGAAAAACGTTTTGCTTCATTATGCTAAAATATCTGTATGGGATTAAAGTTCTTAGCTTCACTGGCAGTCAACCACAATGAAATGATCATGCAATTGACCTTTGTGAGTAGGTGGGACATAGGCAAGAATAGTTTTAATGTGGATTGTATTAATTGACTCTTCTTGCCTGTCAGTATTACAGCTCTAGCTATGAGTGAAGAATAGATAGCACATAAAGAAAGTTTTATTTTTCAGTTTATATAGTACCTAGCAGACTCCAGATGCACAAAGTAAAAAAAAAAATACAAGTTTAGAAAATATCGAGAGAGACCCTAAGAAAAACTCCAACCAACCTGAAAACAAGCTAGTTCAAATGTCAAGGGCCCTCCACTGAAAATGCTCATCCCCACAGATGTACAAATCTAGAGACTGTCAGCTCAAGCATCAGGTTAGATCTCAATGATCAGGATAATGCTCTGACACAGAGATAGTCTCTAAGATACCTATAAAACTGCCATAAAGGGAACTGCACCCAGAAATAAACGCAGGTCCATGGTCTCTGCTTGAACTACTATTATGGACTGCTATAGTGCCTCCTGCACTTGCCCTCTGTGAGGAAAGGGGCTTCTTAAATCCTTTCCTCTATTTCCAGCTATGCCAAAGCAAATGGACTGTAAAATGGCCCTAATGCATTCTGAAAGAAAAAGAAACAGTTGAGATGTAGCTCATTCTATGCATCCCTCCTGCAGCCACAATGCATGAGGAATTCTGGGAACTGGAATGATGGGGCTAGAGAATGTCTACAAACACGCTGGCTTTGCAAAAAGGAAATAAATTAGAGCATCTCTCAATGCCACTCTAAATTTCACCAGCGACTAAACTAATCTAAGGATAGTGAAGGTGGGATGCATGTCTCCTCTCTCAGTCTTTGCATCAATGCAAGCATAAATTTGGGATCCAGTCCTTAGCAAACAATTCCAATGCACAACTCTACTACTTATAGTGCTCTCACATATAGTATTGTGAAATGGATCAAATTCTTGTCAGTCTGACTGCTACCCACAGCGCTCCCAATAGCAAAACTGTAAATTGACAAGACTGCAGTTCAATTTTCATTCTTTTGTATCTTGGGAAAGATATGAGTAGCCCAGATGCACTGGAGCTATCTTCCTGCAGATATCAGAAGACAGAATTGCATTGTTTTAAATTTTGTTTGTGTTTGGAAGGTTATTTTGACAACCCTAAGGAATAGAAACTTTAATGACAGCTTAAATTCTGCAGAAACTGATGGTGCTTATCCAATATAATGCAATAAAGATGAGTGATTTTTCTTCAGCTCAAGGGGGGGAGGAAGAATTATATATTTTACATATATATTTCTAACACAATATGAAATTCAAATCCCAGCCAGCAAAATTTTTGTAAGTACATATTTAAAAATCAAAATAACTCTTGTTTTGTTACTTTTTCCCCCCCCCCCATTTCTTCCAGTTACTAAAAGGTCTTAGGAACGCAGCAGCTTAATATTTAATAATAATAATAATAATTGGAGATATACCAATCTCCTAGAACTGGAAGGGACCTTGAAAGGTCATCGAGTCCAGCCCCCAGCTTTCACCAGCAGAACCAATTTTTGCCCCAGATCCCATTTTGGTCCAGATAGCATCTGCCAACCTCTCAGCTACATTTAGTATCCACGTACAAATGTGGACTAGCAGACTTTTCCACAGATACTTTATAATGACAGTTGAGTATCATTACCTCCATGCAATTACTGCTTCATAGCACATGGTTTAGGAATACAGAAAGCACAGTGTGAATTTAAGCAGTGAAGCTAATACCTTGGAAGACTACTTTTGGATGTCCTTTAAGGAATGGTACAAACTCTCAAATACAAAGCCTTAGTTATTTCCTCATCTAGAAATTATATTAAAAAGTTTTATAAGGAAATGTATCCTGCAGAATGAGTAGAAATTTGTTTGGTTTTTTTAATTACATAATTGTGCAAATAAGCTTTATTTCAACTTACATCTCTTTGCAGAATTTTGAAAAGTATACTATTACACAAATGTGAGATATCTATTGAAATCTGCTGAATTATTTTCTCTCCTGAGTTTTATAATATAGAGCTAGCATTTTAAAAAATCTCTCTTTATTTGTATTTAAGATTCCACTAGTTGTATGAATAGCAAACATTTTTAGGACAGCATGTGCCAGCTTCCCTTAGAATTTCTGATCTTTAACTTCTGCTGTAAGATGAACTAGAAAACTCCTGTGGATAGCACATGAATTGTGCCCCCCAAAATAAGTTTTTAGAAGCCATATCTCCTTAACAATTATGCTGTGCTACTAGTGGTCTTCAATCAGAAATCTGTATGCTGTACATCAGTTTGTAGTTTGAATTAAGCCTATGAAAATCCTAAGAAATGTAATATCTGTCAGTTTGCTATTTGGCAAAGTGTATTAACAGATCACTAATCAATTTCCAGTACCAAACAATCTTGTGATATCAGATGAACAATGAAACTTGCCTAAAGTTTAGCAACAGATTTTATAAATTTACTTCATTTCACAACAGTCTGGGATTTCTGTCACTTACCAAAACATGAAAACAAGTGATACATTTTTTTAAAGAATCTATGAAGTATTAATACTTTAATTACTTCCTGAAAAGTCAATCAGCTAGTAATAAAGGTATAAAGTAATATACCTAAAACTGTCCTATAGAAATCTTTGTTTTATTTTAAACTAATACATTTTTTTAAAATCTTATTCTGATATTTTTAGTGTTGATTCCCTATGACGGGTGCTCTCAATTTTCTCTCAACAAAGTTAATAATGTACTAAATTCAAAGGAATGCATCATCCCAGTGGCACTATCAATTTTGGCCAACTTTTATAGATAAGTGACCGTATACAGCAGCGGTGGGCAACCTGTGGCCCACCAGGGTAATCTGATTACCGGCCGTGAGACATTTTGTTGATGTTGACCATCCGCGGGGACGGCCCCCCGCAGCTCCCAGTGGCCGTGGTTTGCTGTTCATGACCAATGGGAGCCGTGGAAAGCGGGGACGATGAATCACGGACACTGGGAGCTGTGGGTGGCTGTGCCTGTGGCCAGTCAACGTCAGCAAAATGTCTCGCAGCCTGCAATCAGATTACCCTGATGGGCCGCAGGTTGCCCAGCCCTGCTATATAGACTACAGACAATTTTTATTTAAACAGAAATACAAATTTTCCTCTCCATTCTTACAGTAAATCAAAAAAGCAAACAGGCAAAACCAAGCAATCTCTAGTATGGATACACTCCACATTAGAGAGGCCAGAAATTCAAATGTGCTGAAGTTGCTTCTCTAAACATTAGTTCCAAGCTAGTACACAAATTTAATGCAATCATAAGCGCTCACTGTTAAGAAATTCTTATTTCATTCTTATGGTGATACCTACCACAGGTCATACTGTTTAAGAGGTCTCTGCCAGAGAATAGTACATTTTTGCCCTTTTTAGGTAAACCATCCCAGCTCTAGTTCCACTTTATACACTCTAACTAAAAGCAGATCAGCCACCTTTCCTTAATTCCACATATCTCCCACAGAATATATGTGTAACTCACTAATTTAAACAATTGTTAAATATGTAAAATTAGCAGGTTGAGTAAAAGGTTAATTCAATTTATCAAAATGTGAAATGCTGAAAAAAAAAATGATTTGTATTTAAATCTCTTCCACAGTAACTAAAACATCACCAGTGTTTAAGTGCTTTACCTAACCCGGGGCTTTATTTCTTCTGTTTGAAATGAATAAAGTTCTATTGATGCTGACTAATTCCATTTCTAATCCTCAGGACCTTTATTCCTTTAAATTGTACCTATCATAATATATTCTCCCCTATCCCAAGATGTAGTTCAGTAAAGATGAAGTAGATTAAAACATACTGAGGATTATAGAGTTACAAACACAGGCGTGTGATTCAAATAGCTGAACCTACAAAAAGACATCACATTCTGTTCTCATGATGATATATAAAGATAAAACTGCAGTCTACTAGTCCATATTTTACTTTGGACAACTGTATTGTTTAAATATAAAACTAAGAATCAAAGTGCAAAAGCAGTACTTCGAAACCAAAACAAATTTTACAGCCAATGACACAGTTTCAATTGATATTCTCATTGTGTCAAGACAATTTCTTCCATACCAGCATTAGAAATAAAATCCCATTGAATCTTCCATCAAAATCCTACATTTAAAATTAATTTGAATTGTTTTGGTCAGGTAGAGGCCCTGAAACTGAATACTGGCTGAAAGACTACAACGAACAGTGTAAAAATAAATGGCAATGTATCAGACTGGAAAGAGGTGATTAGTGAGGTACTTCAGGGACCAACATTAGGCCCATTCATTAATATCTTCATTAATGATTTAAAAATAGTAAAACAGCATATAAATGACGTCTTTAGATGATGTTTAATTGGGAGGAATTTTGAGCAGCACAGAGGCCAGAAATAACACAAGATAATCTAAGCAAATTCCTTACATGGGCAGAAAAAGTGAGAATCAGTTTGGAAAACCACCAACTAACACATCTGAGAAAAATAATTCTAAGCACAGGTATTCAATAGGAGAGAAAAACCTGAAAAGCAATAATGCAGAAAAAATTTGTGAATACCAAATGAGACATGAGCTGGCAATGCAATATGGCAGCAAGAAAGCCCAATGCAATTTGGGACTACACCTCTACCTCGATATAACACTGTCCTCAGGAGCCAAAAAAATCTTACCACATTATATCGAACTTGCTTTGATCCACCAGAGTGCGCAGCCCTGTCCCCCCAGAGCACTGCTTTACCGCGTTATATCCGAATTCGTGTTATATCGGGTCGTGTTATATCGGGGTAGAGATGTACTTACAAAGAAGTATCACATCACAAGAAGGGAGGTGAATAGAGTTCTTTTCTGTAAGGATGTAGTATGACCACACCTTAAACAGTGTTCATTCAAGGGAGTTTTGTCAGAAAGATACAAACTGAAGCAAGTTAAGAAAACAATAAAAATGAAAAGGGAAATATACAGATACAGGCACATTACAGACACTTGACAAGGAGACAACTGGATTGTGAGGGGGAAATACTGCCATGCCAAAACACTACAAATATTTCAGGAGCATAAACACCAAAGAAAGAGAAAAATTACTCTAGTACAATGGTCTATAACTAACAGCAATGGAATAAAATTAAGAAAGACTATTTAGACTGAATATCAGAAAGACGTTCTCATATCAAGCTTTCATAGATTCCAATGCTAGAAGGGACCATTATGTTCATCTAATCTGACCTGTATAATACAGGCCATATAATTTACCTGAAATAATTCATTTTCAATTAGAGCATCTCTTTAAAAAAACAAACAAACAAAAAAAAAACACAATCTTGACTTAAAAATTACCAGTGATGAAGAATCCAGCATAACCTTCTGTAATTTGTTAATTACCCTCACAGTTAAAAAATTATGCATTATTTCTGGTCTGAATTGGCTAGCTTCAACCTCCAACCATTGGATCATGTTATACCTTTCTCCACTACAATGAAGAGCCCATTATCAAATATTCATTCCCCATGTAAAAAAACTTATATACTGTGATCAAGTCACCCCTTAATCGTCTCTTTGTTAAGCTAAATAGTTTGAGCTCCTTTTGTCTACCACTATAAGGCATGTTTTCCAATCCTTTAATTATTCTCATGGTTCTTCTCTGACCCCTCTCCAATTTACCAACATCCTTCTTAAACTGTGGACACCACAACTGAACATAGTATTCCAGTAGCAAATTACACTAGTGCCAGATAGATGTAAAACACTCTACTCCTAATTGAGATTCCCCTTTGTATGCATCCAAGCACCACATTTGGCCACAGAGTTACACTGAGATCACATGTTCAGCTGATTATCCATCATGACCTGCAAGTCTTTTTCAGAGTCACTGCTTCCTCAGACAGAATCACAGAATCATGAAATGTACGGCTGGAAGGGACCTCAAGAGGTCGTGTACTCCAGCCCCTTGCTCTGAGGCAGGACCAATATACCTAGACCATTCTAAAAGGTGTTTGTCTAACCTCTTCTTTAAAACCTCCAATGACAGGGATTTCACAACCTCATGTGACAGCCTATTCCAGCACTTAACTACCCTTTATAGTTAAAAAGTTCTTCCTAATACTTAACGTAAGTCTCTCTTGCTGCAGATTAAGCCAATTACTTCTTGTCCTGTTAGAGTCCTGCTGTCATAATTGAACCTACTAATTTACCCTAATTGTGAGCTGGAATGTGGACAAAAGCTTAGGAAATGTTCCAATCACATATAACAGGTGAATACAGATGGGAAAAGTGGCAAAGGAGAAACAGAAAGACTGACTTAGTCAAAACAAAAAGGCCCACTGTTATAACTCAAGGACTGCATTAAGATCATGTCTCATAATTAATTTTCCTACACTACTCTTGTTTAACCAAATTTGGGGTGTTAGAAATTAGGCCTAATTGATAGACAAAATAGAGACAAGATGGACTATTCTGCCCAGCACTCCCATTTGAAGTCCTTAAAAGACTAGACTTTTGAGGTAAAAATCACTGACTAACAGAGACAAAAGACTGTGCACAGGGGGCCGAACCTGATGACGTCTCAAGGTCCATTCCAGCCCTACATTTCTATGATTCTATGAGAACAGGAAAGAGCAAGCGTTACCATCACGGCTGCAACCCCCGTCTCCTAGGAACTCAGGATCCAACAAGACACCATTGTGCCTTCTTCATCCTAATCCAGGGAGATGTCCTGAACAGAATGGGCTAAAGAGAAGGACCTAGATGACATCACCACTTCCACTGGCTCCAGCTAAATTCTGAATACCAACCTGGGATGTGAGACTTTGTTTCCCCTCACACCAATGTGTCCTTTTCCATCCCTAGTTTATTTCTTGTCTTTCCTATCCCTCTCCTTTTTCCTTCTCTCAATAAGAGTCTGGCTTAGCCTGACAAGACTGTATATTTGGCAACACTGCTATAAGCCTGTTACCAGAAAGGCAGCTAAAAGCAATGCCTAACACAGCCTGATGCTGGTAAAAGTTTTCAGGTCTTGGAGTGGCTGATAAGATTGTGTGCTGTGCCTGTGTTTTTCCAGCAGTGAGAGTCAAAGAGAGAGAGTCTTGTTTTGTTTTCTAGGAAACAGGCTTGGACTTTAACAGCAGCAGCAATGACAGCTCCAGCCTATCTCAACTAACTTCTCACTTCCCCAAGCTCAGACAAGATCTAGTATAGAATATCCCCATGTTGTATGCAACACTTTTTGAGTTAGGAAATTGTCATATATAACCTTTAGAAATTCTGAGGATGTTTTAGTATGATACCGATGAGACCTAAAGAATATGTTTATTACGATTGTTCCCCATGATCAAGTAGTTTTTCTTCTTACACATTACGATAAGTGCTTAAGGAGACGGTCATTGTTCACTAGTGTGATTTGGTGGTCTATAGCAGACATCAACTAGTATCCCATCTTGTGCTTTATCTGTTAGGATAACAGATAAAGAGCTTTACTAGGCTATGGAATAGTTTAACAAGGGATATGAGAAGTTTGGGTCATTTAAAACTAGGCTTGACAAAATACTAATATTTACACTTTGTGAAATGTAGCAAAATGCTTCATTGAGTTGAAGCCTACAAAAACTCCCCAATGTCAAACTGCAACTTCTTAAAAAAAAACAACCCACAAAAACAACAATCTGAGAGGGAAGGGGAAATCACATAGGTATTATTATTCTATATTACAAATGTGACACTGCACCCCATATTCTTCACAGTGATCGTCTGATATGATTATGGCATAATTATGATGCATTTTGTACAAGACCAGTCATGTGGGGTGTCTTTGGAAAATATATGAATTGCTGAATATGATTATCCTATTTGTATGCATGTAACATTTTTGTATCTAAAGTTAGGAATACTGACTATGTGTCTGTATTTCAATCATACTTACTCTGGATGACACCCACAACTAGCCTTTCTGGTACAACAATGAAGAAGCCAGAGAATAATGATGGCCCATCAGCAAAGACAATGGACCCTGGAAGAACTTAACCTTCCTGTGAACATTCCAGACAGCTTGTAAGTAATGGCTGCTATGACTCAGCACGGTATGCAAGAGCATGTAACCAGGCCAGGTGATTCTGGACCCCATCTTGGGATGTCAGTGTTTTTCCACAAACTGAGTTTGGGACAAAAGGGTTCCCGCCATATGCTAAAGCTGTATAAGGCAGGGAGTGACATCATCTGTTGTTCACTCTCCACACAAGAGGATTCCTGAAAGCACCTGAGGAACAAAGACTGAACTGCAGGAAGTGCTGGACCCAGGCTAAAGACATATCTAGCCTGTGTATGAAAACCTGGGGATTCCAAGCTGCAAAGCAAGTGTAGCTTGTGCCTTAAGAATATGCAACCTGCTTGTACCATCAGTCAGGTGTTAATTCAAATCCTGTCTTTCTAGTATGTTAAGTTTACTTTGTGTTTTTGTTTATTTACTACGTAATCTGCTTTGATCTGTTTGCTATCACTTAAAATCTATCTTTTGTAGTTAATAAACTTATTTTATGTTTTAATCTAAATCAGTAAGTTTGGAGTGAAGTGCTTGGGAATCTTAGGTAAGGGGGCTGTTGCATTTCCTCTCCACATTAAGGGAGGGGCGAACTCTATGAGCTTATGCTGTACAGTTCCCTGTGCAGTGCAAGAAGGTATAATTTGGGGTTTATACTCCAGTGGGGGGAATCCTAAATTGGGAAGCTGATGGTTATTTTGGCTATAGCCTCTCTATCGTTGGTTCATATAATGGCTGGTCAGAGAACCTGCATGTAACTGCAGCTGGGTGTGTCCCTACCTGTGTGAATGTTGGAGGAAGTGTAGGACCGGGAGCAGGTCTGCAGGTTGTCACAGCAGCACATTGTGAGAGGGAGACAAGGCTGGTGGGTCAAAGGGCCCAGTGGTACCCCAGTTCCAGGTGGCACCCCAGGGGAAACCCGTCACAATGTACTCATGGGGTTTTTCTATAAATCTGGTTTAAACTAATTTTTAAAATCCTCAAACATAACATTTCTTTGAAAACCAAGAAACCGCATTCACCTCTGCTTGTTACTACCAAGAAGGTTCAGCACATTTCACCATTACTGAAATAATTCTAAACAATGTGAAGGATGATAAAGCAGAGGAGTTAGATTTACAGAAGAGTTTGTGCACTCATGTACATCCTGAGAGCTCTATGTAAATCCAGAATGTGACATAGCTTCACTTTTGAACAACACAATGGTTTGGATTGGAAATATAGTAACAATCTCCTGCTTCTGGGATAAACGGTGTGGACCTCATGAAAAATAGAATCAGCTTTGAGGGCTAACTTGTACACATGGAAGTGTGACGGGCAGTACAGATGCCATAAGCCTCTGACAGAGATCTTCATCACCTTTCCCTTTGAACCCCCACCAAGGTTTCTTTACCAAAATGAGGAGACATCTGTCTGGAAAGAGGAAGCTTATATACAGAAGAATCCTCTCATGAGCTTGACGGATGACGGCAGGGCAGCTGCAGCTAATTTACTGAAATTTATATAAAACAGGCGAGTTGGATTGAAGGACTGAGGGTTGGCAGAGGAAAAACTGCTCTCTATTCCTTCAAGAGGAAACTTCAAACCATATGTACTTTTTGTTGGTTTATTTTATGTTATACATTTTATTTCTTAAGCAGCTCAAGGAAATGAGGGCTTGATAGAGGAGGCTTTAATCCTGCAAAAAGAACAGGAGTACTTGTGGCACCTTAGAGACTAACAAATTTATTTCGGCATAAGCTTTCGTGGGCTACAGCTCACTTCTTCAGATGCATAGAGTGGAACACACAGACAGAAGATATTTATACATACAGAGAACATGAAAAGGTGGAAGTACCCATACCAACTGTAAGAGTCCAATCAATTGAGATGAGCTATCGTCAGCAGGAGAAAAAAAACCTTTGAAGTGATAATCGAGATGACCCATAGAAGGTGTGAGGAGAACTTAACATGGGGAAATAGATTCAATTAGTGTAATGACCCAACCATTCCCAGTCTCTGTTTAAACCTAAGTTAATTGTATCTAATTTGCATATTAATTCAAATTCAGCAGTCTCACTTTAGAGTCTGTTTTTTAAGTTTTTTTGTTGCAAAATTGCTACCTTCAAGTCTGTCAATGAGTGGTTAGAGAGGTTGAAGTGTTCTCCCACTGGTTTTTGAATGTTATGATTCCTGATATCAGATTTGTGTCGATTTATTCTTTTGCGTAGAGACTGTCCAGATCGGCCAATGTACATGGCAGAGGGGCATTGCTGGCACATGATGACATATATCACGTTGGTAGATGTGCAGGTGAACAAGCCCCTGATGGCGTGGCTGATGTGACTCTTAAAATAAATTAAGAAGTTTCTGCTCAAAATGGTTTTTTCCCCTTTTTGTATCAAACTAGAGATTTCTGCAACTTGACTGAGACTCTCAGAACTGCCACAGGAAGGGACGGCATTGAATCTCTACAGATTCAGCTCCGACACACTCCAGCTCCAACACACAACACACTCCAGCTCCAGATTCAGCTCCAACACACTTATTAATAATGTGTACTACAGTAGCACCTTGGGACCTCAATCCTGGATAAGAGTCCCACCATGCTAGACACTGTACAAACACATAAGCAGCAAATTGCTCCTGCCCCAAAGAGCTTTCCATCCAAGTATAAGGTCTTCTCTACACTACAGTTTATGTTACTATAACTTATGTCACACCCGAAGCGCCACGGTGGACAGCACTATGTTGGCAGGAGAGCTACCACCTCTCAGGGATGTGGTTTTATTATGCCGACAGGAGAGTTCTCTCCTGTCAGCGTAGAGCATCTTCATTAGATGCACTACAGCGCTGCTGTAGCGCTTCTAGTGTAGACTAGCCCTAAAACAAGAGACTGCAGGAAGACACAAACAAACAGGGGAGCATAAGGAAATAATGAAACAATCCTACTTAGCCTGGTAAAAGGCAGTCACAGCACACAAGCTGCTTAAGTAGTGTCAAGTTTTTTGCAGGCACCACAGCAAAGGAGAGTTTTAAGGAGGAAATTGAAAACACAATTAGGAGACTTTACACAGGTTTACAGAGATCTCTTCCCAAGCAGAGAAGGTGGCATGACAGAAAGCAAAAGGTGTTCGTTTGAAATTTTAACATATGAGTGATGAAGGCTAGCATCATTGGCATAGCAGAAGTGGGAGTCAAAACCTTGACAGAATATAAAAGATAGGCAGTAGGGTGAGAATGTGTCATGAAAGGCCTTAAATGCAAAGATGAATAGTTTGTGTTTGATGTTAGCAAGGTGACGCTTCTGATGAATGTGACTGCCACAAAGGCTGCCCCGATGGACATGAAGTATAAAAAAGCACCTCTCTCAGAGGTTTAAATCAGTGGGTCTCAAACTTTTTTTTTTTACTGGTGACCCCTTTCACATCACAAGCCTCTGAGTGTGACCTCCCTAATAAATTAAACACACTTTTTAATATATTTAACACCATTTTAAATACTGGAGGCAAGAGGGGTTTGGGGTGGAGGTTGACAGCTCGGGACCCCTCTTCTAATAACCTTGCGTCCCCCTGAGGGGCCCAGACCCCCAGTTTGAGAACCCCTGGTTTAAATGGATGTTAAGAGTGGAGGAGTTGTATGCTTGGGGAAAGTGGGTCAGAAATGCTCTTAACCTGCCCCACTAGAGTGGGAACCCTGATAGACATGTTAAGGAACACCAACTTTCCCCGTCAAGAGGGAGTGCAGGGAAACAGTGAGAGAGGGGGCCATATCCCTGTGCTGCCCTGTGGAACCAGTCTCTAAGAGGAAGAGGTCTCTCACTGGGTAAATCCAGGTTCCTGCAACAGGCTCCTTGATTGGCCAACTGGGGCACAGAGCAGTTGATGAAATGGCCATGCCAGATGGAAGAGGGTGCCTTCCAGCCCCACTCTCCACCACACAATGTTGCAAGATGCTGCTCTATCATAACATTTTGTGGTAAGCTTCTCAGTGCCATCCTGTGGCTTTTTAGACATTAGGAACCGCTCTCTTTTCATACCCTTGATTTTTCCTCAGCTGGGGCTCTTTTCTCAATCTTCCCTCCTTTCCTTTATAGTTGTTTTCCTCCTGAGCTTACACCAACCCAATAACTACCCTGCTGAAAAAAAGATTTCTGACACTACTGCTAGGAACTACCACCACATAGGCTGCTAGCCTAGGCCTTAGCTGTCATACCCCACAATCACTTTTCAATTCAAAGACAACCTAATTGACTACATCAGCTCCCCAACATCTGAAAGTCACATGCACCTGGACAAAGAATCTAGGTGGAGCTGCATGAAATGTCCCTTACGCTTCAGCATCTTGCCTCCTGACACTAGCTCTTTTAGTCTGCGTGAGGAGGAAAAAAAAGTGGGAGGGAATAGGAAAGTCAGGTAATGAACCGCTCTGCCAGCTGATGAAAGGGAAGTTAAATCCATTTGGACCTATGTCCTAAAGGAGATGGAGTGTTACCTACCAAATCCCTGACCTCAGAAAATCCAGCCATATAACAAACTTTGCGGATCTGATCCTAAATGAGTCAAAGACTATCTGGTCCTGCCCTACAAAACTGAGTGCCTCCTTCTACACAGCTGAAAACTGATATTGAGTGAAAGGGAAAGTAAGCCATGCAAGAACAGAAGATCAATATTCAAAAAGTTACCAATGGAAATAGGATGACAAAGTGGCAACTGGGCAGGCCAAACAGCATGTCACCTCATGGAGACCATAGATTCAGTTCAAAATGAACCTGTTTTAGAGAAATGGAGATGAAGGTCAAAATCCTTCAAGCTATCCATGAGAAGGGCTATAGGATGGGGTCTACCTCAGACTCCACAGCTAATAAGGCCATGGAAAGGGCAGAATCCAAGAAAAGGGACTCCTATGTAGGCACAGAATGAAATCTCTACATGGATCATGCTACTTGCACCCAGGGGTCTGCATGAAATAGCTGCTATATATGAGGCTACTGCGGAGTGAGCAAGGCTTTGCTCCATAGGCTCCAGAAGGAACATTCCAAAGGAATGCGGCATAGAGAATCCAGCAGTCTCCCTGAAAGACAAAGAACTGGGTAAGCCCACCATGGTAGCACCACAGGTGCTTGAGGCCAAAAATTGATCCACCAGTGCCAAACTTCTCAGATGCCTCTTATCCAGAGATGGACAGGCATTATTCTAGGTCTCTACTCTGCATTATGGGCAAAGAGCCAAAAGCTCTTTCACTGAAAACAAGAGATTCTGTTATTGATACCTGCCATATGCCCAGCCCTGAAGTATATATTGCATCCCTGGCATCAAAGAACAAAGGTCCTCACCAGTTTCATAGCCTGGGCAGCGTACCTGGACATATATAAAAATACTCCATACATTAAAATAAGTTAGGAAATAAAGCATCAATGGGATCCCAAAATGCCAACCAATCAATATAGGGTGGTGGTTTTGCTTTTGTTTGGGCATCACTGAATAGGTTTTTTCTCTTTTTTTTAAATGGTTGCTACACCCCCAATTTGATTTGCAGGAAGATTCCTTCTCAAAAGTGTTCTTGCACCATCTTCTGCCACAACATATGGTTGCCCATGTGGATTTAATTGCCATTACAGGCAAGCTAAATGTCTTGCACCAGACAGTGAACAGCATTTACAGGCTTGCAACTCCTGATCCCACACATACTCCTGAACCAACCACAGCTTCCCTCAACCATATCTGATGTGGAGGATCAGATGCCTAGCCTGGCAGTTCTTATTCTTCTCACACCTAGACCAGTTCTCAAGTCCACAATTTCCAAATATTCTGAGCAGGCAACAGAAGCAGGACTACCCTCCCTTTTCACTAGCCAAATGTCCCCGCAGGGGCACTATGACTGTTACTGCATCCAAGATCTTCAAAGCCCTCACCAAGCAGTACTTTCCCTGACAACAATGGAAAGAGTGGGGCCTGCAACCATTCTTGGTGAGTTATGAAAACACAGGAGCTTCTCCTCTCCTCCACCTCCGAACTCTTCCTTGGAAAGCTGCTGGATTTGTGCTAGAAAATCCATTCCTCCCTCTGCATGCTGGACTTTGCTTGAATTGCAGGATAGAGAAGGAAGTGCTAAAAAGATGATAAAAGAATAAATGTGTGTTTACACGTTGGTACTTCGTGGAGAACATTTTCTTCATATATTTACTGTGGGGCATATAGCATTTTTCTAAACTTTCAATGTGATCTATATTTTGCCTTATTCTTGTTTGGGTAACTAAATGCCCATGTGGCTTGGACTCTCTGCTGTGTATATAAATGTGACACCATCATTCTTAAGACAAACAAAAGAGACTGTACTGAGATCTCTCTGTCGTTGATTTCCCACAAGAGCCCTCTTGCCTCTTCCCTAAAATGTAGAATGCCTAACTCTACTCCGAAGTTAAAAAAAATCAACTGGCATAAGTCATCTGGATCTTCTCTAAATTTAGAATGAAGAGTTATCCACCAGGATCTAAGCTGCATGCTGATTGTCCATAATGCTTTGTCTCAGTTCAGTTTAGCAATTCATCCAGGGAAGGTATACATGGGCTTCTTGTCTGAAGACCACAAGCACATTTATGAACACCCTGGAAACTGTGACCTTCCAAAGGGCAAGATTTTTATTGGAAATAATGCCATACAAAGGCAAAATAGAGGAACTTGCTACGGGTTTGGAGAATAGGATGTACAGGTAAACAAGCCTCTTCAAATCCATCAACATAGAAAAGTTAGCTCTGCCTGTCTTGAATTTCAGTGTTTTTCAAATTTGTTTAGAGAATCAGGTCAGTTTCCTGTTTCATCACAAACTTTGAGAGAGACCTTTGGCAAGTTGCTTAGTCTCTCGGTGCCTTAGTGCCTCACCTGAAAAAAAAAATTATATATATGATGACAGCACTACCCTACTTCACAGACATGCTGTGAGGATAAATATAGGGTGTAAGTTATGAGACACCCAAATACTACAGTGATGGGGGCCATGTAAGTACTTAAATTAGAAAGCATGCCTGTTCATACTAGGATCGACTGGGCAAAAGAACAGTGATGCTGTGAGGTCAACTGAGGTCACCTTGTAATTTCTTCTGAAGGGTCACAGCAGCCCTCCTATCTGTAGAATCCTTGATTAGGAAAGCTCCTACAAAGGAAATGTCTTTAGCCTTTCTGAGAGAGGAAAGAGCAGTGTAGATAGGTAGACTGATAGATACTTCAAAACCTCTTTGTTAATCTGCTTAGCCTTGTTTCCCTATGCATGCCCAGCATTCATTATGTTTGTATTTACAGGGATGTACAGTTTGAAATATGATGGGAAATACTGTCATATTGTTTCATTCCACTCTCTCTTGAACTTCATCTAGCGAGAAAGAAAGGAGGGGGCTAACAGCCTTTTAAAAAAAAAAAGTTTAAAAAAAGATATCTGGAATAGTTTGCCCTGAGATTTTATGTCTTAAGGCTCTTCTCCTAGATCAGGGGTCAGCAACCTTTCAGCAGTGGTGTGCCGAGTCTTCATTTATTCACTCTGATTTAAGGTTTCGCATGCCAGTAATACATTTTAACCATTTTAGAAGGTCTCTTTCTATAAGTCTATAATATATAACTAAACTAGTGTTGTATGTAAAGTAAACAAGGTTTTTAAAATGTTTAAGAAGCTTCATTTAAAATTAAATTAAAATGCAGAGCCCCCCCAGAGCGGTGGCCAGGACCCGGGCAGTGTGAGTGCCACTGAAAATCAGCTCGCGTGCCATAGGTTGCCTACCCCATCCTAGATCAAGGAGTGAGCTGCACCATGTTTCTGTTTCTTGGGCATGTCTGTATTCTTGATGGATCTGGTATGCTTGGGACAATCAGACTCCAAGACTTACAGAGAACAAGGGAACACATCTGTGTATGTATGCTTCCAATTTTCCAGCACTTTCTTTGAAAGTAGGGAAAACTTGGGAGTTTGGATGCGTGTTCAGAGGCTGTTTTCTTGGGGTATTTTTAGTTTCTTCCAAGTCTGAAGAAGAAAATTCTCTTTGCAATCCAAGTGATGATCAGTGGTTTCACTTCTTTTCTTCTGAGAGGCCTTTTCTTGCCAGGATTTCCTTTGGCTATTCCTGAGATAGAACCAAGCATCTAAATCTTCTCCTGACAACAGAAGGGGGCCCCAGGGTAGGCCTGACTCAGAGGAAAGATCCCATGTGCTCATTACTATAAGATTAAGGGGTTCACTGCAGTCTGTTTTCCCTGCTAAGAACTATATCAAACCGAGCAGCTTTAGTGGGTATCCTGGAGCAGGCTGCAAGGGAAACCCCATCTGGTTTAGGGCAAACAAAAATAAGGGCTAAACGAAGCCCTGGTACAGTGGAAGGAAGTGAGGGTATACGGGAGCAGACAGGTCTATTTATAAGGCCCCTTACCACAATCTCCCTGGTTCACGCACTGTCTTCCATCCACGGTCTGAGGCAATTGTTCAGCTGTTCCATGTTCCACAGTTATGGCTCTGCCACAAACCTGCAAACTTCCCCAACGCATTAGGGACACTCTTCTGGCACTGCTCCCCTCAGTGGGAACCAGCGACCACTTCCTCAGCTGCACCTTCTCCTCTGCAGCCAAGTGGGCCTTTCCTTGCCCTGGGGAAGTAACCGGAGTGATCCCCGCTCAGAATGAATTGCCTGGGGCTGGTTTCTGCCAACAGTGGACACAGGCACTCAATTACAGAAGTAGTGGAGAGGCACACGTTTTTGCATTTCCCTCTTCCATGCTTTGTTCACCATTCTGCACTTCATGTGGATAAGGAGAGCCTTCAGCCACCTCAGTGTCTCAGCACCAGGGAAAGAATGCATCTATTCCCTCTGCCAATAAACAATCTCAAGAAATGAGTGGGTAAATTATTCTATTAAAGAGGAAAGGGGAAAGAAGCTCTGCCAGGGAGAAGTCTTGAACTGTCTAACTGAAGCTATGAAGGCAGAATGAAACTAGCATGTTCTTCAGAGGGATAGACAAACCCCTTCCTGAAAAGGTCTGATAAATCTGGTCCAGCCTTCAAAGCAGCTGCAAGCAGACTGAAAGGCTCACTGTAACAGATCTGTGGACCTCAGGAAGATGAAGAACAGACTATTTTGTCTTACTCAAGCAGCTAATTTTATTGACTGTGATTGGAAAGATCACTCTAGCCCAGCGGTTCTCAAACTGTGGATCACGTCCCAAAGTGGGTTGTGAGTTTCTTTTAATGGGGTCACCAGGGCTGTTGTTAGACACCCTGCCAGCAGGGGCAGAAGCTGAAGCCCAAGCCCCGCCACCCGGGACTGAAGACAACACATGAGCAACTTAGCTTCACTTGGCCCCTCTGGAATGGGACCATGAGCAACTGCCCTGCTTATCGCCCCCTAATGCCGGCCCTGATTCTAGGCTCTAGAATAATACAGGATACTGGGGTCATGTAGTAATTTTTGTTGTTGGAAGTGGGTTGCAATGCAATGAAGTTTTGAGAACCCCTGCCAACCCATCCCAAGCATTCATAGTATTGTTCACATGCAAGAGAACATAGCGCCCTCTAGTGGCTGCAAAAACACTGCGGCGCACAGAGGACAGAAAACGAGTGGGGGAAAGAAAAGTGATAAAAAGAAAGGAGGGGGCGAGGGCCTGACAAGGAAAATTGAAGAGGGAAAGATAACTGTCTTAATCCTCCAATTTAGGAGTGTTTTCCACATAGATCAGCTAATCTAATTGAAAATGTAAGTCTTCTCCTCAAAGACTAGCCTAACACTAAAATACCATTTGAAAACATCTCTGATAATAAGCCTCCCATCTACAGCACGTAGCCCTCAAAACATCCAGCAATTAAATTAAGTTTGCTGTACTGGCTACATTTTGTCTGGTTGTAACAACAGTTTTTTCAGACTTTGCAACTGGAAACAAATGGAACTGAACAAATGGAAAATATAAGCTACCATATTAACCACAGGAGTTAACTGTTCAAAATTAAAACTGTACAATATTTCTTGGAGAGATCGGTCTCTTTACAAAAAGATTATTCACAACATATCTAAGCCATATTGCAGAAATTTTAAAAACATCCTAAGAGAATCTAAACAATTTCTAGAGAAAACTAAATAGAAGTTTATGTATTCTCATTCGATGCTTAGAGCTTATACATAAAAGGAAAGTAGAAATATTACATCTCCCTGACCCTGAATCATTTCTGACCCAATTTCCAAGCTATTCCAAATACCAGTTGATTTTACAGAAATGTATATCCAACCCACAGTACCCTTTCTAATACGATATAACCTGCAAAACAATACTTACATAACCCTGAAAGCAACACACACAAAGAACCAGATTGCAACAAGTATTTTAAAACCTGAAAATACAACAGTTCTGGCATCCAGAAATCAAACCAGGGTTAAACTTGACCTGTGACAGTGCAAATGAGGCAGAGGTCCCTAGTGACAGAAAAAGGGCCAGGATGGAGTGACACAAAGCAGTGAGATCACTCTTTTGCATGGCGGTGGATGGTGTATTGTCAGACCTCACAATACATACCTCCAAGATATCCACAAGATTTGCCAGCAAAACCTAGACAAAATTTCAAACACATACTCCCACCAAAAAAAAAAAATGTTTTAAAGAAAATCATCATCATATCTTTCAGGTGTTTTTAATGCAGTGGTTCTCAAACTTTTGTACTGGTGACTTCTTTCACATAGCAAGCCTCTGAGAGTGACCCCCCCTTTTAAATTAAAAATATGTTTTTATATATTTAACACCATTATAAATGCTGGAGGCAAAGTGGGGTTTGGGGTGCAAGCTGACAGCTCATGACCTCCCCCATGTAATAACCTTGCGACCCCCTGAGAGGTCCCACCCCCCAGTTTGAGAACCCCTGCCTTAGAACATAAGAAAGGCCATACTGGGTCAGACCAATGGTCCATCTAGCCCGACATCTTCCGACAATGGCCAATGTCAGGTGCCTCAGAGGGAATAAACAGAACAGGCAATCATCAAGTAATCCATCCCCTCTCGTCCAGTCCCAGCTTCTGGCAATCAGAGGTTTAGGGACATGCAGAGCATGGAATTGTATCCCTAACCATCTTAGCTAATAGCCATAGATAGACCTATTCTCCATGAACTTACTGATTCTTTTTTGAACCCAGTTATACGTTAGGCCTTTACAACATCCCATGGTGATGAGTTCCACAGGTTGACTATGCACTGTGTAAACAAATACTTTCTTATGTTTGTTTTAAACCTACTGGCTATTAATTTCATTGGGTGACCCCCTCCCACCAATTAATGTGTTATGTGAAGGTGCAGATAACATTTCCCTATTCACTTTCTCAATACAATTCATGATTTTATAGATCTCTATCACATCCCCCCTTCGTTGTCTCTTTTCCAAGCTGAAAAGTCCCAGTCTTTTTAATCTCTCCTCATATGGAAACTGTTCCACACTCCTAATCACTTTTGTTGCCTTTTTCTGTATCTTTTCCAATTCTAGTATATCTTTTTTACGAGGGGGCAACCATTACTGCATGCAATATTCACGGATTTATATAGGGGCACATTAAATTTTCTGTTTTATTATTTATACCTTTCATAATGGTTCCTAACAATCTTGTTTGACTGCCACCGCACATTGAACACACGTTTTGCGAGAACTATCCAGTGACTCCAAGATCTCATTCTTGAGTGGTAACAGTTAATTTAGAACCCACCATTTTGTATGTATAGCTGAGATTATTTTTTCCAATATGCATTACTTTGAATTTATCGAAACTGAATTTCATCCGCCATCTCATCTCCCCGTCACCCTGTTTAGTGTGAACCCTTTGTAAATCTTCACAATCAGCTTTGAATTTAACTGCCGGTACCCTGAGTAATTTTTTATCGCCTGCAAAAGGTGGTTCCAGCCACTTCACTGTTTACCCACTTTTCCAGATCATTTATGAATGTGTTGAACAGCTCTGGTCCCTGTACAGATCTTTGAGAAACCTCACTATTTACATCTCTCCACTGTGAGAACTGATACAATGTACTTTATCACCCATGCCCACAAGCTTTACGACACCTTTAAAGTTGTTCCCCTCCCCCAGGGCAAAATGGGCTTCGGTGGCACAGAAGAACGTGCCTTACACTTTCCTGGTTTAAATCTAGTTTTAAATACATTGCAAGGCAGTCTAGTTTTAAGTACCCTGCAAGGCAAGAGATACAATTTATCCTGCGAGCTGTTCCTGAGCATATGGAAAAAAAGTAATTTAAGAATTATGTTTCCCTGCCACAACTTAAACTATAACATTTATATCTAACTACTGTTTACAACAAACATCATAAAATAGATAAGGGATTAAGAATGCAAATGTTATGTACATTTCACTGTTTTAATCAAAATCTGAAAACATCAGTTCTCTAACTAATATACAACTTCAAATTATCTTTCTGATCATACACTGTCAGCAGCAGACATTTTCTGAATACAATTTTGTATTAGAATGCTTAATTAAATTCCCTAATTGGGAGATCAGTCCTGAAAGTGAATATTTTAACACTGGGAATATACTGATCTTACACTTCCATATCATCCCTCAATCCCTCCCCGTTACAAAATATCAGTCAACTAGTGACGACAGCTAGATCAGGCGCCAAAATAATTTTTTTTAAACTACAATAACTCAGTACTTTTAAAGACTTAAATTAATCAAACAGTCCCCAAAACTAACTTATAATTACCAAGTTAACCTACTGCTGTTACCTCCTCCTCTCTACTAATCACCACACTCACTGGCCATGTCTTATGTTTAAGGCTAAGATTTTGTCATGGTTATTTTTAGTAAAAGTCACGGACATGTCATGGGCAATAAACAAAAGTTCATGGAAGCTGTGACCTGTCTGTGACTTTTGCTGCTGCGGCTCCATGGTTTCCCCACCACGGGTTGGTGGCTGTGAGCTGGGGTTTCCCCTCTGCCTGTGGCAGCTGGAAGCTGCAGGGGGCTCCCCCTCCTCCTACAGCGGCTGGGAGCTGCAGAGTGACCATATTTCCCCAAAAAGAAAACGGGACACTGAGAGCCTCTAGCCCAAGGCATTCTCTCCCCACCCCCCAGCACGAGGCTGTCGCCCGTCACTGGAAGCCTGAGGAGGACCCCCTCAGGAGTCTGTCACCGGAACCCTGCCAGGGGCCTGCTGCCCGCTAGCTCTGGAGTCCCGCCGTCCCTTGGGCTGAAGCAGAGAATGTCATGGAGGTCTCTGGAAGTTCCTTGACTTCCATGACCTCCGTGACATAAACATAACCTTACTTATGTTAAATTACACTGCAAGCTCCTCATGGCAGGGACCATCTCTTCCGATGTGTTTACTAAATAACTAGCACAAAGAAATCAGCAATACAAACAATAATGCTGTACAGCCACACCTGTTACTTCTCCTTTTTGTTTTAAAATTGCTGAAAAATATTTGGAAGGCATCTCTCCTCTCCAGTTCTCTAGGAAGATCCCAACACAAGTAGACTGTGCTCCTTATATGCACAAAACTGACATTAGTACGAGTGCTCCATATGTACACACTTGATATTCTAAAAAGAAAATCACAGTTAAGACCCACCACATGGACTGGAGAGGAGAATTTTTCCCAATATTTTCAAGAAATCAATAGTGACTTAAAAATAGTAAGACATACCAATATAAGAACGCAGCACAAAAAAGTCAAGAGGCTTTTTAAAAACAGGACTATTAAATCATAATTACCTTTCAAGCAATGCAAACGTTAACAGAAAGCTAATCAATGATAGTACAAAGAATACTGCAGAATGGCAGAGATTCATACATTCTATGTAAGGCTGAAAAGCCTGCTGCTTCATTAAACAACCAAATATGATAACATGCACATTTTCAAATTTGTATACACTAGAAAAAGCCACTGATACAAAACCTATCAGGAGCTGATATCTGTAAAAGTACTAGTGGGGAAAAAAAAAAAAGACTACACATCTTTACTACCCGACCTACTTAATACTTAGTTAAAGGCAATTTACCAAGGGGCAAATGCTGCTCCTTTTTCTGTATCTGGAGTCACCATTCATTCCCCTACAGACTAGAGACAGCCAACAAGGGTAGAGGTTATTCCCTCTGACCAATCATTGAGTTCCCTCGTATCTTTGCTCTAAGATAAGGACAGGGCTTCCCCAAAAATAAAGATGAAGTAATAAGTGGGGACATTTGCTTATGTTTAGGTTATCAATATTAACCTGTCACTCACCAAGACCCTAATCCTTTAAACACTCCTATTAACATCCCATTGGAGTCAACTGAACTACTCACATGTGAAGTTACACACAATTAAGTCTTTGAAGGAATGGGCCAAAGAAAGAACAAAGATTTGATGGAAGAGACTGGGTGAATATGAGTTACCTTTCATCTAAAAATAACAATGACTTTAAAAAAGGAAAGGTGCAATCGATCTTAGCATCTTCTCAAAAGGAATACAGTGCCTAATGAAGAAAACAGTCTCCTCACTACACAGCAACTTAAACCAGTGAATATATGGAGTATCCCATTATACTATACCTATTTACCTGTGAATACATAATGGAAAATGAAATAAAAGGAAAAAAATTACACACACATTTAACATTACCAGAGATACGGAAGAAAATTACATAATTTCTGTGGATGTTCAACTCTTCACATCACTCACAATTAACTTCCATTTTTAGCCTTTCATCCAAGATATCATGACAGCAAAAAGAATATAAATTAAAATGGAAGAAGCCTCAAAGCTTTATTTTTTTAGGCTGATATGAATGATAGGGCCTTTGAGATCAAGAAGCACACCCAGTCAACAGACAAATATTAAATGTTTCAAAAAAAGGGAATTTAGTTCACTTATGGAATGTTCCAAAAGCACACAAATTTTAGAGACAGCTAAAGACATTTTTAACAGACACTCCATAACCATCAGATATACAAATGCAAAAATTCAATTTAAACAATCCACATGCAGTAACAAGAGAGCAGGAAAATGGAAGAAAATGGATGGAGTTTCACCACAGATTTGAAGAAAACCCATGAAGTAATGTTTACAAGTATTTAAAATAAAACTGTAAAAGTTTAAGACATGGGATAATACCTGCCTGCCTCACAGGGGTAAAGCACAGAGTTCAGGATTGGGGCCATAATCCTTGTACGTAGAGCGGGGCGGGCAAACTTTTTGGCCTGAGGGCCACATCGGGTTTTGGAAATTGTATGGAAGGCTGGTTAGAGGAGGCTGTGCCTCCCCAAAAAGGCAGGCATGGCCAGGCCCCTGCCCCCTCCTTCTCTACCCCTGATGGCCCCCTCCCGCGAACCCTGCCCCATCCACATACACCCCCACTCCCTGTCCCCTGATCGTCCCTGGAACCCCCATACCTGATTGCCCCCCGCCGCCCCATTCAACCCCTCCTCTCATTCCTGACTGCCCCTCCCGGGAACCCTGTCCTATTAACTCACCCCTTCCTCCCTGACCGCCCCCAGAACCCCTGCCCCTGACTGTCCCCCACCACCCCTTCCAACACCCCCCTCCTTCCTCACTGCCCCCCGGGACCCCTGCACCCATTCAACCCCCCCATTCCCCATCCTCTGACAGCCCCGACGCCTATCCACACCCCTGCCCCCTGACCACCACCCCGAACTCTCTTGCCCTGTATCCAAACTCTCCCTGGTTCCCTGCCCCCTTACCGCGCTGCCTGGAGCACCAGCGGCTGGTGGCACTACAGCCCGGGCTCTGCAGCTGTGCTGCATGGCAAGAGCTCACAGCCCGCCACCCAGAGCATTGCACCTATAGCCGGGGGAGGAGGAACAGCAGGGGAGGGGCCAGGGGCTAGCCTCCCAGGGCAGGAGCTCAGGGGGCCGGGCAGGAGGGTCCTGCGGGCCGGATGTGGCCCACAGGCCATAGTTTGCCCACCTCTGATGTAGATGGACCCTTCTGCCCACAAGGAGGCCACTAAAGTCAATGAGCCTCTGAAAGGGTCCCAAGGTTCTACATATGCAGATTCAATTGCAGGACCGGTATCTTAGTTAGCACTTGAGGATGAAAAGCACAACTAAATCCCAAATATTTATGATTATACAAGAAGACTGTCTAATGGAGAGATCTCAGGACTGTAAGTCAGGAGTTCTAGCTCTATTCCCAATTGTGCCAGTACTGCACTGTGTGATCTCGGGGAAAGTAACTGAATCACTGTGTCCCCAGTTTCTCCACCCGTACATTAGAAATAAGTATCTAGCTTAGGCACTTATTAATGGTATTGACATTTGTAAAGCATTCCAAGTAACTAAAGTGAAAAGTACCATATAAATGCAAAGTAATCCATTCCCAATGAAATCAACAGAAATACTAAGGTAAGAGCTAAGTTTTTCACTATATTATAATAAAATAATAATAATAATAATATATACATGTGATTGTTGCAGGATTGGGGATTATGACATAATAATGAGGGAAGATAAATAATATTCTTATGATAAGACAAAGAAGAGATCAAATGTAGTTGTACTTGGAAAAACCAAAACCACATCCCACAGTCCTTACTCAGGCAAAACTCCCATTGAACTTGATGGGATTTTTGCCTCAGTAACACCTTCAGCACTTAGCCTAAAGATAGCCTTTTATAAGAAGATCATAATAAAACTTCACCTATAAAGAAAACAATACAATAAATCATATATATAACAGAACGTGCAACAAAATGTTCCGTTTTCAGTATACAGTGCTTCCTTTTTGCTGTTACAGAAATAGTTTCCATGGTATTAAACAATCTGATAAATGTATTAGAACCTTAATAAATTTCATAATATTGCAGTGGCAAAGCTATTGCGATTGGTGAAGGAGGACTTTCCCTCTGTTTTGGGCAAAGTAAAACTTTTCCAAAATTAAAATTAATCTTTGAACAGAAAGTTCTTGTTGTCAGCCTAAATGTGAAATAGTTTTAGGCCAAGTCTACACTATAAACTTTCATCGGTATAACTACGTCACTCAGGAGTGTGAAAAATCCACACCCCTGGGTGATGCAGTTATACTGACCTAATCCATGGTGTAGACAGCGCTATGTCAATGAAAGGGCTTCTCTCATTGACACAGCTACCACCTCTCATGGAGGTGGATTAATTACGCCAATAGGAGAAGCTCTCCTGTCAGTGTAGTAGCATCTTCCTCAAAGTGCTACAGCAGTGCCACTACAGCATTTTAAGTGTAGATCTGCCCTTGGAAAAAACAAAGAGCAGGCAAACAGAATTACACTAACATATCAAAGAATATGGAATGGGGTGGGGGGGAGTGTTTATTCCTGAAGTACTTTACATGTGTCCTGGTAATACAAATTAGTTTGAATTTAAAACTTCACACTTGTCACGTACCTCATCTTCCCTGAGAAATCAATTGCTTTCCTTGATGAAACTAGACACATTTTTAATGACAGAAAAAACAGTGTGCACTACATTCTTTTCCTATCCAATTTCAGTGTACACCACTCGGTGCATCCTTAAGCGCACATACGAGTATAAGGCAGCACTGGAAAGAGTCTGGAAAGTCTAGCAGCATTTTGGTTAGGTTTCAGTGCTTGATATTTAAAATATATATACAGTATATTTTTCTACCTTCTTCCCACCAACTTCTCCTTTGTAGCTTGTACCCGTATTGATCTACTTCTAGATATGTTTACAAGAACACCACAATGTGTGAGGCAACCCAATGTTAATTAAAACAAAATAACCTCCAAACAAAAACCACACAAACAAACAATCACACACCACACAAGCAAAACCAATTCTTTCATGATTAAACAGACAAGACTTGAAGATCAACAAATTAAAGCTGTGTTGTTGGATTACTGGATTGAGATGGGAATATAAATTCCAGAGATGAGGTCTCTCCATTGAGACTGCTCTCCCACAAGCTCCCAAATCTAGGGGGACTATCAGCTCTGACACTCTCAACAGCCCCTTTTAAATGGCAAGAAGGCAGCCGCTAAGGTAGTCAGAACCCACACTATACTATCAGGGTGGTCAAACTGTGGCTCATGAGCCGCATGCAGCTCTTTCACAGTAGAGGTGCGGCTTGCGGAGCCCCCAACACCCCCCAATTCTCCACCTATCAGACCGGAGCGGGGGAGAGGGAGCTTGGGCTTCTTCCCTACAGTAGGCTGGTGGGGCTAGGGGCTTCTCCCACAGATGACTGGTGCCTGCTGAGAATGAGAGGGCACAATTTAAAGGTCCCCCACCCCGAGAGCTTGAATCACACCCCCTTGGGAGGCGCTGGGGGAGGGAGAGGAGCTGATCCACGGGGGTGCTGAGCTCCCACCATTTTTTCCCCCATTGGTGCTCCAGCACCCACGGAGTCCCTCAGTGGCTCTTCCCTGCAGCTCCCAGGTATTAGCTCTTCATGGACAGGCATCAGAAAAAGCAGCAGCTCCCAGCAGGCGTGCCCCAGCTCTCAAACTTCTGAAGATTGTCATATGTGGCTCAGAGAGTTACTAAGTTTGGCCACCCCTGCCATATAGGAATCCATAAAATCTACCAATATCTTAAATCACCTGCTCTTATTAATGTTCTTATTCCTATTCGAGAGAACCATACAAACAAAAGGGGAAATTATTAAGTCAATGTGAAATTTACTGAAGTCCATGGAATTATCCTTGTGTTTCAAGTTAAAGACAAGCCAAAGAGTTTGCAGAATTGGGACCTAACAGCCTATCCAAGGGAAACAGTGAAACTGACTATACATGAAGGGTTGGCAATGCACATGGTAAGTAAAAGTTAAATATATATTCATATTTTTCACTCCTTTCAGCTTTAGTAATTTTGGATATTACTGGTAACAATAATAGGTAAAGTATATTCTAGCAAAAGTGTGAATTTTAGTTGATGGTGTCCCTTCAGTAGGGATATAACCTATCTGAAGCTGCAGTATTAGGTCCAAATCCCACAAATGAATCATCACAGGTGGACCCTTGTGTCAGCATGAAAGCCTCCCCATCAAATCAATGAGAAATAACTTACAAGATCAAATCTTCAGTTTGTAAGACAGGGCACTGTTACTACTGCTTATTACACTAATCGTAATCTCTCACCAATACTTAGTGCTCCATGTTTGTCAGATTCACACATTGTCTCTTGCAGTTACAGTTAGGACCCAACCCTGCAAACACTTACACACATTCTTAACTTGACCAGCATGAGTAACCTCATTGATTTCAATGGGTATACGTACATTCCTAACTTGACTACCATGAGTAAGTGTTTGCTGGGCTGGGGCCTTAGACAGTAGGGACCACATTTTTGTTATATGTGCATAAAGTACCTAGTGACTTCCTTGAATGAATCACTAGGAACCACTGCAATACAAATAAGAAATAACAGTAGCAGCAACAGTTTGCTCATTTTTATATAAAATGTATATCTATTTAATTTCCAAATTTTAGTCATTTTAACCAAAGGGCAAATTGTCCCTCTTTATGAACCAGAGCCATAGGTATTTCAAAAGGGAAGTGTCAAGGATGACAGGCCGAAAATTTAACCTACCATTAAAATAACTTTTTTAAAATAGTATTTGGCTCCTGATATTAAAAACTCTAGTAGCTCCACAAAAAAAGTTCTCAGACATGTTAAATAAATGACAACTCCATTGAGTAATCCACTAACAAGAATTCAGGCAACCTGTTTTTCTCTCAGTTGATATATGCATATATGTGTGTATTTTTCATGTGTCTACTGCATTCTTGTGAGCAAACAGGGTGGCAGGATTCTGGTCAGAGCAGGTCCTTTACATATTTAAATACTTTGACTAATTACAAAAGTATCAGACAGGTAGAGAGAAGGGATGTGGGAAATGTACATATCTGCAAAACAATACAAAGGTGATAGGCCTAAACCTACTAACCCTTGACAATGTCCAGAATTATGAACTCCAATATCAACTACCACAATGACCAACTCTAATATTAACTTTAGTTAACTGTACTTATTTTCTTCGCTTGTAAACAAAGAGAATGATAAAATGTAGAAATCTGCATTTGACCACATAAGCCTCTTCAAAAACAGTTTTGCAAGGCTGAATGAATGAGAAAATGAAAAATACACAGGTCCTTTTCTCTGCAAGGACATAATTCCAAAAACTGCGCTGCCCCCCAGACTTGTACTAAAGATCAGTGGGAGTTGAGAGCACTTAGCTCCCTGCAGAAAGTGCTTGGCAGATCAGGAAATTCAATGCTAAATTAATATTGTTCAAACCTGCTAATGAATCATCTCATTTAAAAACTATTGCCACATTGGATTAAATGTTAAAAGGTTGATAACCTAAAATATGTGCAAAAAGCCTGTGTGCCTTCAGACTGCCAGCAATGGTTCTGTTAGTATTAGCATTCAGAACTTCCACAAGTATTGCAAACAGTAAACACATAACCATTCATAGATGCAAGTTTTCATTTTAAATATATTAACTGATGCCAATTTTTTTAGCTTAATAAATACTTGTATGGCATGAACTGTTTCTCACTCACAGGCCAAATTCCCCCTCAAATTTCTGTTACAACAATACTTTTTAGCAGAATTTAGATGTCTGCTGTAAAATAAAAATGTTTTAATCATATAATTGGTCTTGAGCCTTACCTTTTAGAAGAGGCAGAGGAGTTAATTCAATAGGCTTGCCCTGAGACCTAAACTGGGAGGAGCTTTGTGACCTCTTCTGTCTGGCTTTTCTGACGGACTTCCGAGAAAATCCGTCTACTTTATCCACTGACGGAGGAGTGGTTGGTGCTGAGGACATATCCCTACTGAAGGGAAACACACATTATAAATACATTCCCAGTGGATGAAAACAGGTAAAGATTAAATGAGTTTGTCAAGAGCCACCTCCTTCTCCTCATTCACATCTCTCCTAAAAACCCACTTCTGACATCAAAGGGAGATGGTTCATCAATTTACATATAGGTCTTATGAAGTACACCTCTACCCCTATATAACGCTGTCCTCGGGAGGCAAAAAATCTTACCACATTATAGGTGAAACCACGTTATATCAAACTTGCTTTGATCCGCCGGAGTACGCAGCCCCGCCCCCCCGGAGCGCTGCTTTACCACGTTATATCCGAATTCGTGTTATATCGGGTTGCATTATATCGGGGTAGAGGTGTAGCTTCATGGTACTATTGTAATTATTGTCCATCCTCTCCATTTTGTCTATGGTCCTCACTTGTTACATCATGTCTGAATTTAGGCACTGATTCTGCGATCAGATCCATACGTAGACACCTGTGGGGGAAGGATAGCTCAGTGGTTTGAGCATTGGCCTGCTAAACCCAGGGTTGTGAGTTCAATCCTTGAGGAGGCCACTTAGGGATCTGGGGCAAAAAAAAATTGGTCCTGCTAGTGAAGGCAGGGGGCTGGACTCGATGACCTTTCGAGGTCCCTTCCAGTTCTAGGAGATTGGTATATCTCCAATTATTACCTATTACCTATCCATCGAGATCAGCTTTTTGGGTCACAAAATATCTTTTACTTGTTTTAACAAAGCACCATGCACACTTCTAGGCGCTCAAAAATAATAATGAATTTTAATACTAAAGTCACAACTATTTTCTAGGACAATTAAAAACAGAAATAAAATTCAGTTTACTATCCATAAAGAAATGTGTGTGTTTTGTGGAAACATTGAGTTCACTAAAATATACTGCTAAGCTTTAAAACCAAAGAACGTTCACTAGACTTGGGTTTGGTCTACACTAGCAAGTTATGTTGATGTGACTACATCCCTCGGCGTGTGGAAAATCCACCTCCATGTGGATGCAGTTATACTGACCTAACTCTCGAGTAGACAGTGCTACATCAGGGGGTCTTGGCTCACCTGTTCCCGAGAGGCGGTAGCTATGTTAAGGTGGAATACCTACTCTGACGGGAGATGCCCTCCCATCAGTGTAGGTATCATCTTCGCTGAAGCTCTACAGTGAATGCTGTAATGATGCAGCTGCGCCACTGCCACCTTTAAAGTGTAGATAAGCCTGTAACCTGTCACTTATTTATTCTCCACTCTAGAAATATCCAGCTTTCATATTGCAAATCTCTTTGCACATTCCTTTTTCACATTCTAATATTTCTGGAGCATATTCCAGGCTACTTCTGGAAAATTAAAAGAAAATACTAAAATGGTTAATTCAACAACCAAATTCTTGATTTTTACTAGGCTTACCTTCTCAGTCAAAAAAGTTATACCAAATTTTCTCAGTGAAGTGGAAAGAACACATTTAGGAAAAAAGATTTAGCCCCAGATCCAGCAAACACTTACACGTGTTCAACTTTAATCAGTGGGGCTACTCACATTAGTCAAGTTAAATGTGTGTAAATGTTTGCAGGATCAGGGCTTTAGAGCATGTTTTTGGAAGGTCCTGAGAGCACTCAATGTCCATTGATTCAATTATCTAAAGGACTACTATTGCTGATGGGAGATGATTTTGCAACCTGCAGTGCACCTTGAAGTCCTCATTTTGTTAAAATATTTGGGGACTGATCTGATTCATAAATAATTTAAATCAACATTATTTGGATTTTTCTTATTATGCAAAATACTTTATAAGTATGATTTTTTTTAAAGTAGTATGTTTAGAAAGATGAGAGCTATTAATTTTCCACATATTTAAGTTGAGAGAGTTTCATTTGTTCTTATATATAAAGCTTCACTGTCCAATATCAAGGGATTCCTCTTGGTTCCTTTAAGAAGTTATGTATTTTATATTTTCAGTAGAGAGTGTGTGTGTGCGCGCGCGCACACAGTCTACTGAAAATATAAAATACATAACTTCTTAAAGGAACCAAGAGGAATCCCTTGATATTGGACAGTGAAGCTAGCATCATCTAAAAACAATTCTTATTGTATCAACTTAATTTTTCCTCAGGTGTGGCTCCATTATTATCCCAAATAATACATCCTACATTTAATAGACTATGAGCAACACACTTCTATACTTGAAACAGATGTTATTTACCAACTGTAACAGATGCCAACATCACCATGGCATCAAGGCCCCATGCAAGATTCATGGGAAAGTCAGACAAACTATATGGAGAAATGGATATATACTTTCACCTCAACAAATCAACTTATGATTCCTAAGTAAGGGTAGAGAAGAAGAGTCCCTCAAAATATACAAACACAAAAAGTTACCTGTTATGTCAGCAGGACTCTGGAAACATCAACAAAAAATGACACTTAGATTCTAGACTTGTTAGTCCTATTTTGCCTCATTTAAAAAAAATGTTTTCATTTCCTTGTCACATGTAACTATGGAAAAATCTAACCATTTATCCAGATATATTTGTACAGTCTCAAAATGGAATTGCTAACAACATTAACAAAGACTAGAGCAGATCACTCAAACTGCAGGATCATTCTGTCAGCAAGACACTTTACCCACACTTCTCTGCTGTAAATTTATTAACAGTTTCTCTCACCTGATTTATAAATTATTAAATTCTAATTCTAATTCAACAAGACTACATCCAGCCTTAACAACATTACATTAAACACTGATCACTTTTTCACATTCCTAAATGATCATTTAAATGCACTGAAAAACATTATTTCCATGGGAGGGGAGATGAGTTTATTTATTGAGTGCAGCACAAGTGGTGGATAACTGCATTTATAGCTATAGCTTTCTCAATACGAAAGTGTTTATTTATAACTGGAAATTTTTAAGTATTTTGGTAAATGCACAGCGACATTCACTAGACACTGTCACCGCTGGGGACAACAATACGAGGAACCGCGAGTGAATGTAAAAATACCGATGGATGTCACTGCAAGCGGCTAGGTAGGAGCAAGCGCCTCCACTAAGCACTCAGTGAAAGCAGGGGTGTAATTAGCTGCATTCTGACGGGTGTTGTGGGATGTCATTTCCATCCAGCAGGGGATAAGTAACCCGGCTGGACTCTGTCCTTTACCACCCCCGCCCCGTGGTCCCCATCTTCTCTAGCGCCCCCCGATCCTGCCGCTCTCCCCACAGCCCAGCCCCCGCGCCGCGGCCGGGTCGCTGCCCGCTCGGGGCTGGGGGTGAAGTTACCTTGACCCTCCTGGCAGAGAATTCGGAGCCGAGGAGGAGAAGGCGGAGTGAGCCGGGCTTGGCGGCAGCGGCCGGAGCGTTGTGCGCGCCGGGCTCTGTCCCTGCAGCTGCAGGAGCCTGTAGGCCTCGGCGGCGGCGGCCTCCTCAGCGCAGGGCGGCGTTGGC
The DNA here is from genome assembly GCF_020497125.1 of Mauremys mutica. Taxonomy (NCBI): domain Eukaryota; kingdom Metazoa; phylum Chordata; order Testudines; family Geoemydidae; genus Mauremys; species Mauremys mutica. The sequence goes on from NC_059075.1 coordinate 15,602,500, forward strand.
GGCGGGTTCAGGGGCAGGCAGCTGCTCGGGCTCCGCTCAGTCCCGTGCGCTCGGCGCGGCCCCCTGCCTGCGATGGCTGCTGCCTCACTCACATTCCCGGCGGAGCCCTGCGGAGGGGCCTGCGGAGGGGCGGCCGGGCGCGGGCCGAGCGGAGAGGAGCCGCGGTAGAGCGGGCGGGCGGGCGCGGCGAGGGGCGCGGCGCGGCGGCTGGCGCTGACGGCCTCCTCTGCCGGTGGCTGGCTGGCTGGGAAGCGAGGGGGCCCGGCTGTGTCGGGGTCGCGCTCAGGCTCGCTCGCTCGCTCCTATTGTCAGCCACTCTCACTGGGCTCCGGCCATGGCACACACACAACCAAACCTGCTGCCGCCGCCGCCCACAGCCCGCCCCCCGCACACGCCCACTCAGCCTGCCGCCGCCGGGACGCGCCGCCTCATTGGCGCCCGCCGCCGCCGCCGGGAAGTGGGAGCGCCGCCGCCGGCAGAGGTACCGCACGGGACGGGGGCAGCGGCACCCACCGGGCGCTACCGCTGAGCCAGGCGGAGCTGGGCTCGCCCTCCCCGCCCAGGGGCTGGTGCTGCAGGGAGTCCGGCCCGGGTCTGGCGGTGCTTCACGGGGCTCCTCGCCCGCTCTCCCTGCCCAGGGAGCAGGCCGCCGGCAAGGCCTCGGGCCGGGTAGCGCTGCCCGCCTGGCCCTGCAGCTCGGGGAGACCCAGGCCTCTGTGCTGGAAGGCGCGCCCCGAAAAAAGAGACCCCCCCCCTTCGGAAAGGGCAAGGCCCGCCGCCCCCCGCCGAGCGAGGAGGGGGTGCCTGCCAGGTAAAGCCGAGCCCTCCCCGACGGAGCCCCGGGGCGCTCCACAGCCCTTCTGCGGGGAGGCGCTGCTGGCCGAGCCCCGCGCTGGAGGGGAGGGCCATGAACCGGGTCGTCCGGCTGGTTCCCAGCCGGGATAAATATGTTCTGCCTCCGTCCCTCCACTCCCCCTGTAGCGTCGCTGCCTCACACGTGTGTGGCGGTGGGGTGAGCTGAGCTGCCCAGCTGTTCTCTGTGTAGTAGTGCCACCATCCCCGGGTACGGGACAAGGACTGGGGGGAAAGGTGCTGAATAAATGTGAATTTATATCCGGTAACTGAAGAAATAAAACTGCTTTTAAAAAGTATTAACAACCTTCCCCCCCCCTCCCTGCATTGTGAAAATAAAAATGGGGAAGACACTTGCTGAATTCTCCCAGGTATAAGATGTATGCCAGCCCTCCACATCTTATGGTACAGGGCACCTGGGCTTCCCAGCGCAGTCAGCTTGGTGTTTTCCAAGGATTGTTGTTTTTTTTAAATGGGTACAAGTATATGTGTGCAACAAAGTGAGTATTTTTAATAATAGTTAATAACTTTCATATTATAGTTAAATATATATGTCTCGTGTTTATAAATATAATGCAATGTTTCCCCCATGATTTTGACAGAGTTATTCCTTGCTCTCACAGAACAAGGAGTAATGGTTTCAAGTTGCAGTGGGGGAGGTTTAGATTGGATACTAGGAAAAACTTTTTCACCAGGAGGGTGGTGAAGCACTGGACTGGGTTACCTAGGGAGGTGGTGGAATCTCCTTCCTTAGAGGTTTTTAAGGTCAGGCTTGACAAAGCCCTGGCTGGGGTGATTTAGTAGGGGATTGGACTAGATGACCTCCTGAGGTCCCTTCCAACCCTGATATTCTATGATAAAGTAAGGTCAAACTTTACTGATTTCACAAGAAAGTAGCTGGGAGTATAATGCTATAACAACTGTTAATATATATAGGTACTCATCCTCCCTCTCCCACCTTCACTTGCTCCTCTAACAGGTATTTTTTTTAAAAGATGCTCTTTGAACTATTTAAGAGGAGTGAATTAATTTTTTTATGTGAGTTCCTAAAAAGTACACGTTGGTAGTTCATAAGCATGGATAACGTACTGAAAATCATGGTAGCTACTAGTATTAAGGCCACATAGATGTTCTTTGCCTCATTTTCCGTTTGTCTTCCCTCATCCCATTTGTTCTTTATAATTGTCTCTCCAATAGTCAAGGAGTATACAGTAGTGCCACACTAAATACAGGAAGAGTTGAGGAGCTGATTACCAGCTTCCTTGCTAGGAAACTGACTAAGGGCTTGGCTACACTTACAAATTTGCAGCGCTGCAGCAGGGTGTGAAAACACACCCTCTCCAGCGCTGCAAATTGCAGCGCTGCAAAGCGCAAGTGTGGTCAAAGCTCTAGCGCTGGGAGCGCGGCTCCCAGCGCTGTCCGTTATTCCCCACAGGGAGGTGGAGTACGGACAGCGCTGGGAGAGCTTTCTCCCAGCGCTGGTGCTTTGACTACACTTAGCGCTTCAAAGCGCTGCCGCGGCAGCGCTTTGAAGCGCTAAGTGTAGCCACAGCCTTAGTGTGAGAGCCATGAAAGATTTAAAACTTCACTCTTCTCATTGCTATACAGGTGGACAACCAAGCAACTGTCATTTCCTGTAATGGGACAAAAAGGTAGTAAACTACCTAGCTTATCATGTCCCCAGAAAACTTGTATTAAAAAAAAAAAACTACAATAGAGACTTAGATCTTAACTACATTAGAAAACTTGTATTGATGGAACTATAAAACATTTAGTTACAGAGGAGCAAACCCCTAATACAGATACACTTAAATCACTTTAAATCCACTTTAACCAATTTACCTTACTGTAGTAATGTATGGTATTAAGCTAAATTGGTTTAAGTGAATCTGTTCTAGGGGTTTGCACCAGTGTAACTAGATCAGTTTTTGTTACACCAGTGCAAGTGTCTAATAGAGGGAAGGACTTCACTATTTCAGTTAACAGAGAGTTTCACATAGTTATGTCCCTCCATGTCTATTAATTAAAATTCTCTACATTATCCAAATTCAGTGTCCTCCATGCTATTTAGATCATGTATAGATCACTGGAGTGAGGCTCAGGAGATCTTGGCCACTAGCCTGCTGGGGACCACAGGCAAGTTAGTGAACCTGTCTATGCTTTAATTTTCTCATCAGTTAAATGGGGATAATATTTACCTCCTTTGTGTAAAGCACTTTGATATCTACAGATGAAAGGCAGTATATAAGAGGTTATTATTCTTAAAATAAGTTCCTAGTGATAGAAGGGCTACTGCAAACCACATCTCTGCAGATAGTCTCATGACCTTCCTCTCTTGCTATTTTATAGAAGTTAAGTTTATGTAACCTAATAATATTTATATTATTCATAGATTCATAGATTCTAGGACTGGAAGAGACCTCGAGAGGTCATCGAGTCCAGTCCCCTGCCCTCATGGCAGGACCAAATACTGTCTAGGCCATCCCTGACAGACATTTATCTAACCTACTCTTAAATATCTCCAGAGATGGAGATTCCACAACCTCCCTAGGCAATTTATTCCAGTGTTTAACCACCCTGACAGTTAGGAACTTTTTCCTAATGTCCAATCTAAACCTCCCTTGCTGCAGTTTAAGCCCATTGCTTCTTGTTCTATCCTGAGAGGCCAAGGTGAACAAGTTTTCTCCCTCCTCCTGATGACACCCTTTTAGATACCTGAAAACTGCTATCATGTCCCCTCTCAGTCTTCTCTTTTCCAAACTAAACAAACCCAATTCTTTCAGCCTTCCTTCGTAGGTCATATTCTCAAGATCTTTAATCATTCTTGTTGCTTTTCTCTGGCCCCTCTCCAATTTCTCCACATCTTTCTTGAAATGCGGTGCCCAGAACTGGACACAGTACTCCAGTTGAGGCCTAACCAGCACAGAGTAGAGCGGAAGAATGACTTCTTGTGTCTTGCTCACAACACACCTGTTAATGCATCCCAGAATCACGTTTGCTTTTTTTTTTTTTTTTTTTCAACAACATCACACAGTTGACTCATATTTAGCTTGTGGTCCACTATAACTCCTAGATCCCTTTCTGCCGTACTCCTTCCTAGACAGTCTATTCCCATTTTGTATGCGTGAAACTGATTTTTCCTTCCTAAGTGGAGCACTTTGCATTTGTCTTTGTTAAACTTCATCCTGTTTACCTCAGACCATTTCTCCAATTTGTCCAGATCATTTTGAATTATGACCCAGTCCTCCAAAGCAGTTGCAATCCCTCCCAGTTTGGTATCATCTTCAAACTTAATAAGCATACTTTCTATGCCAATATCTAAGTCGTTGATTTATTCATTAGAAAATGAATAAATCATATTTAAATTATGTATTCCATATAACTAAAAAAATTGCTCTACAAGGACTTGCTATTTCCATTTTGACTGCTACTGGCATGTTTATACTGTTTGTTGTAATATTTATCAGTCTGATGTGGTGATGAACATCTCAAAATCAGGAGACCTACCAATGTATAAACGAGACTTACTTTTTCTTTATCTTCTGGCCAGCAAATTTTCCACAACTCTTCTTTCCTTTCCTTGCATATTGTTTGTTTTTTCTTTTCTTTCCTGGTCATGTCCCATGAGTTCTTGTATTCCTTTAAGAGAAATACGAATCTTGTCCTCAAATGTGCAGGGAGATTTGTCTGCACCCTCATGAAAAGCTGTTGTCATGTGAAAAGGACACAGCAACTTTTTTTTTTTTCATTTAATGCTTGATTTACATTGTGTGAAATCTGTATTTCCAAGAAATTACATATTCTGGTGTCTAGGCAGCAATATAGAAAATCCTAAAAATTCACAAATGTATAGTTAGCAAGAATAAAAGCTACCAAACAAGCAGCACCAAGTAAAGCTGAGAACCCCCAACATCTTCAAGGAAAAGCCTGTATTCATATATGAACCTTTCAATGTGCCCTAAAGGTTTAGGGGCAGAAAAAGCACTCTATTGGACTGTAGCACTCCTCCACTGATATATCCCTATCCTAAGTGAACAAGGTGAAGGACTGTCATCTCAAACATCCCAGGTCGTCACGATAGAGAGAGGTGTTCTCTACAACTGCACTGCTCAATTCGTGCTGCACAATGTGAGCCCAATTAAATTTTTTTTTTCAGGAAAGTTCATCTATGAGCCTTTAAAACAGATTTTAAAAGAAATTTTCAAAGGTAGCTTGTTTTTTTTTTAATAGGCATTAAAAGGCACTAATGCTCTGTGGAGAATGGTCTCTCCAGCTCAACATCTGTAGTGCCAAAACAATACTGGTGGGCAAAGCCTACTGCAACAATTATTCCCAGATTTGGTCTGCCTAGGAGTTCCAAAGTGTGACTAAATATCCACTATCTAGGGTTCATGGACCTGTCTGTGATACAGACTATGAATTAAATATGTGAAAAGGGAAGCCACGCTGCCCAGTGCTGCCTTCCCGGATTGGCACAAGGGAAGAACCCTCTGTAAACTTTACCTAAAAACTTTTATCAAAGACAAGGTCACTGAATGGATAACATTGTGGAAGTCTTGCTCTGTTTGGTAGTAAACAGTTTTATTTGGCTACTTCATCTGGTCTGTGTGTGCATACTGAGTTATATAATGCTCTATAAAGCAGTGGTTCTCAACCAGGGGTACGTTACCCTTGGGGATACACAGAGGTATTCAATGGAGTACATCAATTCATCTAGATATTTGCCTGGTTTTACAACAGGCTACATAAAAAGCACAAGCTAAGTCAGTACAAACTAAAATTTCATACAGACAAAATGAGAAAGTAAGCAGTTTTTCAGTAATAGTGTGCTGTGACCAGTGTTCCCTCTAATTTTTTACATGCATGTGCGGAATGAATTTTGTTATGTGCACCAATATGGAGGTGGTGCACATAACAAAATTCATGGGGTGGGGGTGGGGCTGAGGGGTTTGGAGTGTGGGAGGGGGCAGAGGGTTGGGGTGTGGAGGGATGAGAGCTCTGTCTGGGAGGGGCAGGCTCTGGGGTGAGGCTTGGGAGGAGAGGTTCAGGGTGTGGGAGGTGGCTCAGGGCTGGGCAGAGGGTTGGGGTGGGCTCTGGGCTGGGGATGAGGGGCTTGGGGTGCAGGCTGCCCCGGGGCTGCAGTGGGGAGAGAGGACTCCCCCCAGCCCTCTCTCACCACAGCAGTTTGGGGTTAGGGGAGAGGCGCCTCTCCCTGGCTGGCCTCAGCAGCTCCAGTGGGGCTGGCCCAGGCTGAGGGAGGGGATCCTCTCCCCAGCTGGCTGCAGCAAGTTTGGGGCAGGCTGGCACCGTAGCAGGTCAGCGCTGGGGCTTAATAGGCAGTTGCGCGGCCACACAGCTTAGCGGGAACTTAGGCTGTGATACTCTTGTATTTTTGTCTGATTTTGTAAGCAAGTAAATTTTATGTGAGATGAAACTTGGGGTGCACAACATAAATGCAACGCCTTAAAGGGGTACAATAATCTGGAAAGGTTGAGAACCACTGCTATTAAGCATCTATACATTGAGGGGAAGATTCTCATTGGTGCCATCGGAATTGTTCAGACATTTTCCTGCTTACTAATATTGGAACTAGAAAGACCTTATGTCCCCAGACAACTAATTATTCCTCCCAACAGGAAAAAGACCAGAAAATGTTTTGCAGGAACAAGTCATGCCATCTGAACAGACGAATCAGGCCACAGAAATTGTCAAAAGTGAACAATCAGTGAAATAGTGCTTCAAAATAACTAAACTACTCTAAAATAAATTAAGTGCACCAGAGTTGAGGAGTGTTACTTTAGCATAAGTCCTCTTGAACCAAATTCAGTCCTGGTGCAAGATCATTGTATTTAATCTGCTTACAATCAGGATGACTTTTGCTTCTTTGTTGTTACATTTGTTTTGGCGAATGGCACATCCAACTTTTGCTTTAATATTTATAATTGTAGAACCATAATTTATAGTTTGCATGTTGCCACACTTTAAAGGTGAGTCTTATGCTTGTTTGGGTTCTGTATAGAGCTCCCATACCTGAGCCAACAGTGAGAGAATGGAGAACCAGGTGGTAACTTCAGCAATGCTCTCAAAAAATGTGATCCCAGCTCTGAAGATGGTATGGGAATTTGAAAGTTAGAGCCATGGCTAACAGCATGGGACCCAATCCCTAATTTCTCTGTTTATAGATCCCTCTGTCTATGGGTCCTTAGAAGTCTATTCCTACAGTCAATGCAGTGCAATTGGCAGACACTAGCTCCCTTTTTTGGGTAGATGTCTGTCTTTCACTCACACTTTCTCTGCTCTCACTTTCCCTCTGGTTCAGTTGGTTTCTTCTTTTGCCTAATCCCTTTTTTTATTTCTAATTTGCTTTTCTGCCCCTGCCACGCTTCTTCTCTCTCAAGTCACCACTTCCTGTTACGTTCCCTGCCTGCCTGTTTTCTCTGTCCTCTTAGGGGTATGCTGCTCTTTCGTCTGGCCCGCTCCTCTCCAACCGTCATTCCCCAACTGCCCCTGAACCTCCACTTCAAACATTCCATCTCTTCTCCTGTGTAAAGGACACCATCCAAATGGTTTCGCTCAGTGGGTGAAAAGCAGTATGGGAAAAGATTGCTGCCCCATATGTCACATGTTACATTCTCCCTTACTTTATCACTGTGATTGTGTGTCTGTTGCAAATGAAACAAGGTGAGATCTCATTTCGTTGTTTTCTTTCATATAAAGTCTCTCTTTCAGCTCTGAAATCAATGCATCATTTACCAAGGGCGTACGCAGTCTTTTGTTGTTACCATCCTCAGACAAAACCATTCTCTTGAGATTAGTGGCCTCGTTTCCTGTCTGAAGCTTCTCAAAGGGCCTAGCTGCCTTTATCCTCATCTTAAAAACCAACAACCAGCAGCCATTACACCAACAAGCATATTCTCATATTTTTACCATGTCTGAAAGACATGTTCCCTTAGACTAGTAATGAATTACTCACCATTTTATCTGGATCTCCCAAGCTTGCAACATCCTACTTTCTTTGTTCCCAACTTTTCTTGCAAATTCAGAGCATGCGCCCCACATGTTCCTGTTTCTCCTTATACGTGAAGAAGCCAGCCCTGAAGATGGTATCCTGATGTAATATACTGTTTGTCTGCCACAGGGTAGACTTAGTCCCCGGCAGATCCAAGAACGCTCACAAAGCATCCCCTTACATTTTGCAGCATCCCCGTTACACACAAATGATTTTTCATGGTGATATATATTATATATGTAATGCACAACTGGGCCACTAGCCACCTAATTGCTGGTAACCTGTCTTTCAGGCACATAGGGAAGTAAAAATGTAGTAATGTCAACTTTAAAAAGCCACACAAGGGGAAATCCAACAACCACATTCAGAGTAAAATCCTGATTACTGTAATAACCAAAGAAGAGAGTTTATCCCAGGTTTTATACCATATCTGGTTCATGTTGGAACAACATTTTGGGGATTGTAGTCAATACTAGGGGGAATGCTCTTAGTGCATAACTGTCAGCTTTATCAAGTCTCCATGCGTTGATTTAAAGAGTTACTGTATCTGACACACAGCAAGGGTGGTTATAAGGAAATCCAGCTGCCATGGTGAAAGTTTGCATTGACAGCTGTATTGGTAGCTGATACTAGACTAAGACAGAGGATCAAAAGGAACATATTGAGAGAGAAATAATGCAAGAATTAATTAAAAATAGGATTTGCAGATAAGAATTAGCTAAATTAAGGGGAGGAGCAAAAGATCTCTAGGAAATTCACTGTAAACCAAAAATTCCAAGACAATATTGTGGATGACATTTTATTAGAAGTGAGATGAAGTAGAGGCTCCAGCCTCCTGAGCCTTGGCAGCAACTCACCAAGTCTTCTAGCAAGAGAGAAACAGTTATTGTCCAACCTCAAACCTATTCTGTTTTTCTCTGGCCAGAGTGGTTGTTTCCTTTGCCCATTCATCCCCTAAAATTGGGGCTCCATCAATGTAGATTGGTCTGTCTGCCTGCAGAAACAATGCTCAATGCATTCCATGAAGCTGTGTCCTTCTGTCAGTTAAATACATGTGGTTACTGAATGAACCAGATCATTGAATGTTCCATTGTCCTGATTAAATAACTGTTTGTTGTAGTCATGTTTCTGAGTCTTGTCTGATCCTGGTCTCTCTTGTCCCCAAACCATTCTTAGCTTACTCCACTTTCTATTAACTTTTAGCCCTGAATAACCCTGCTCACACTTTCTTCAATTTCCTCCTTTTCGTCCTATCCACCTGCTATTCACACTGCCACTAACCCTTCTGATGTCCAGATCCAGGTTCTGCTCCTGTTTGAAGTGATATCAGCCAAATTCTATCATCACTTGAAATAGCAGTGGTGAGAAAAAGACCACCTCCCGTCTCCCTGCTATGACAAGATTTTTGTTAGATCTGCTTGCTTTTCCAGAGACCAGTATCTAGTCAGTTTAAGAACCAAGATGAGTTTGTATCCCATTCATCAGATTTCTGAGAGGAGGAAAGAAGACCCAGCTTGAAGAGTTCTACCTTTCTTTGTTCTTTATCTCAGGACTTTAGGAAGTTTATTCCCAGATGTGAGAGCGTGCAAGGCAGTTGCAGTTATGTTTGCCTGCTCTGTAAACTGAAAGGAAAGGGGGGTGACTGAGCCTAAAGAGGCTGGGCTAGCAAAAATCTGTATCATCAAGGTTCCTGTGTAAAGTTAGTGAAAATGGCTTGCTCCATTCTGAAATGCAAAGCTAGCATGGAGGGACTTCGCTCAGCAAGGGTCACATGGAAAGTAGTACATGAGCATTGCAGTAGGACAGACTTACAGGAATTTTCCTGTGGCTGTGTCATAGGAGTGACACACCTTTTTCAGAGGAGCGTTTTTCCTGTGCACATTTATTTCAGCATTTTCCTATGTACCTTTTGCACCTCTTTTCATAGGCAACTCCTTGTGGTATTCTCCAGATTTCCGCAACAGCAGTTCAGGGATTACAATTCTTGAGTTACAGTTGACAAGAAATGTTAGAAACAAAAAGTGGTTCTACAAATATGTCAGGGTTTGGCTACACTTGCAGCTGTACAGCGCTGGGAGTTAAAGCTGTCTTCGTACAGCTGTGTAGGGAAAGCGCTGCAGTGTGGCCACACTGACAGCTACCAGTGCTGCAGTGTGGCCACATTTGCAGCGGTGTTGGGAGTGGTGCATTATGGGCAGCTATCCCAGCGTTCAAGTGGCTGCAACGTGCTTTTCAAAAGAGGGAGGTGGGGTGGAGTGTGACAGGGAGCGTGGGTGAGACAGAGGGAGTGGATTTTTGGAGTCAGCTCCCTGCCTTGCAAGTTCCAACCCCTTCCCCCACCCCTCTCTCATTCACTAAATGCAAATAGCCTTCTTTGTTTTTTTTCCTCACAGACCAGATAAGCAGCTGCTCCGAAACGGACACCCCCCCCCCCCCCGCCCGCCATGCTGCTTCTCTCCTCAAGCAAACACTGGCTGTGGACATTCCAAAGGGATCCCCCTGACTCTGCTCATTCACTGCAAACAGTAGCTGTGTTTGTTTTTTAGATAAGCAGCTCTGGGAGCCCCGAGTTCACAACTAAACAAAGAGAGGCATCACAACAAAACAAAGAGTGTTATCTTTACTTAAGAGCATTATGGGAAGGTTCCAGAGGTCAGTTACAGCGCAGTAAGATTAATCACTGTTTACACTGGCATCCCAGCGCTGCAACAGCAGTGCTGTTCTCTTTATTCCTCTTGTCGAGGTGGAGTACATGCAGCACTGTAGCCATGGAGATACAGTGTTGTATGTGCCTTGCTAGTGTGGACGGGGAGTAAGTTACAGCGCTGTAACTCTCAAGTGTAGCCAAGCCCTTAGACAAAAAAGAAAGATCAGGGATGGTCCATTGAGCAGTGGATCCACACAAGGTGAGCTGGTAACAGAAGATGATAGGAAGGCAGATCTCCTCGGGGTCTACTTTGCTTCAGTCTTCTCACAAAAAATAACGTGGCTGGATGACTAGTGAAGTCACCATAGACAATAAAGGGGAAGGGATGCCATTCAAGATAAGTAAATTGTCAGAGATCTTCTGACAAATTTGAGTGAATTCAAGTCAAGAGGGCCTGATGCTGTTCACCCCAGGGTGCTGAAGGAATTAACTGAAGAAATCTCAGAGCCACTAGCAATCATATTTTCAAACTCATGGATGACAGAAGAGGTCCCAGAAGATGGAGAAGGACTAATGTGTAGTGCCCGTCTTTAAAAAGGGAATAGAGGAGGAGCCGAGGAACTATAGAGCAGTCAGCCGAACCTCGATACCTAGGCTATGGCTACATTAGCGCTTCAAAGCGCTGCCGCGGCAGCGCTCCCGCGGCAGCGCTTTGAAGCGCTAAGTGTAGTCAAAGCCCCAGCGCTGGGAGAAAGCTCTCCCAGCGCTGTCCGTACTCCAGCTCCCTGTGGGGAATAACGGACAGCGCTGGGAGCCACGCTCCCAGCGCTGGGGCTTTGACTACACTGGCGCTTTGTAGCGCCGCAATTTGCAGCGCTGCAGAGGGTGTTTTTTCACACCCTGCTGCAGTGCTGCAAATTTGCAAGTGTAGCCATACCCCTAGTAAACTACTAGAGCAAGGTATAAAATATTCAATTTGCGAATACCTGGAAGATGAAGAGGAAATCACTAGCAGCCAGCATGGATTTACTAAGAACAAATCATGCCAAACCAGCTGATTTCCTTCTTTGACAAGGTAACTGGTTTGGTGGATGGGGGAATGCAGTGGACATAATATACCTGGACTTTAGCAAGGCTTTTGACATAGTCCCACATGACATTCTGCTAAGTAAGCTGAAAAAATGCAGGCTTGGCGGAACTACCATTTAGTGGATATATGGATATACAATCGGTTAAACAATTGCAAACAAAAAGTAGCTATTAATGGAATGTCAGATTGGAAGGAGGTCTCAAATGGAGTTCCACAGGGATCTGTTTTGGGTCCAGTCTTATTTAACATCTTTATTAATGACCTGGATGTAGGAATAGAGAGCATACTCATCAAATTTGCAGATGACACGAATGGGGAGGGAGTTGCAAACACTTTTGGAGGATAGACCTAAAATTCAAAGGGATCTTGATAAATTGGAGAACTGAGTTCTAGACAACAAAATGAAATTCGACAGACACACAGGGAAGAAAAAACAAATGCACAAATACAGAATGGGGGATAACTGGCTTGGCAGCAGCACTGCTGAGAAAGATGTGGGAGTTGTGGTGGATCACAACCTCAACATGAGTCAGCAATGTGATGCTCTTGCAAAAAAAGCAAATGCAATTATAGGTTGTATTAACAGAGGCATAGCAGGCAAGTCACAGGAGGTGATAGTACCACTCTACTCAGTGCTGGTTAGGCCTCATCTGGAGTACTGTGTCCAGTTTTGGTCATCAATGTATAGAAAGGATGTAGAGAAACTGGAAAGGATCCAGAGGTGAGTGACTAAGATGATCAGAGGGATGGAATGCGAGTCATATGAGCAAAGGCTGAAGGAACTGGGTATGTTTAGATTGGAAAAGAGAAGATTAAGGGGAAACATGATAGTGGTCTTCAAATACTTGAAAGGCTGCCATAAAAAAGATGGAGAAAGGTTGTTCTCTCTTGCCACAGAGGGCAGGACAAGAGACAATGGGTTCCAACTACAGCATAGCAGATTAGATTAAATCTCAGGAAAAACTTCCTAACTGGAAGAACAGTAGGACAATGGAATAGACCACCTCAGGAGGTCATGGAAGCTCCTTCACTGGAGATTTTCAAAAAGAGGCTGGATAGCCATCTGTCTTGGATGGTTTAGACAACAAATCCTGCATCTTGGCATGGGTTTAGACTAGATGACCTTGCGGTGCCTTCCCTATGGTTCTATGATTCTATACCTCTGCAACCTGCTGCTGTAGAGACATAACAGGTACATGGGTGTGTGTCTGCAAGGTGTCGGTATTCCTTTGGCTCCTTGTCTTACTCAAAGGAAAGAGCTCCTGTTTACAGTTCTGCATTTCTGTTGTAAAAACTACTAGAGCATCAAGATGGTATAACTTGTTATACCATTTTCACCAATAGAACTGCAGCTGCAGCACTGACTACAAGTCACCTGAATCAAGCCCATTGTCTCTTAAAATTTAGATCTAATTTGAATGCCAGCATTTCTAAGGGTCAAAACAATACATTAATTCAAAAAGCAGATGGTTTTAGTAATAGTTTCACATTAATAATGCTTGGATTAAAGTAATCCCTAAATTAAAGAGAGCCTAGGATTTGGGGTACTGGAGAGGATGAGGGTCCTATTATAGAATTATTAAACTAAATGTCTGATTACGGGAATTTCAGTGTTTAGTGGAAAATCTCACTAAAATCACAGCTCTCCTAGATTTGCATGGTGAGTGCATGATGTAGCAAGGTAAATTCATGAAGAGAAATTGAAATCAGCGGTGGTTATATTGGAAGTGTTTAAATGTGATGCTGTGGTAGTTGCTGAGAAGTTGTCAACCGTTTGGCCATTTGGGGGGTGTGTATACTTGTTACACTAGTTGTCCTACATTTGCACATGACTTGTCATAGCAAACCGATTACAACCCTTCTCCAGTCAATCTAGGCTTTTATACTGTGCTCATCACTATTATATCTGATTGTCCTAAAGATTCCTGTTTCAGGCAGGTGTTATATTTTTAAATTGTGGTCAGCCTTTTAGGCTGCTGTTTTTAGGGTGGGGATGCAGAGAGTTATGCAAATATCCCAGTGGAGTCTCTCTCTACAAAGTGTCTGCTGAGGATCAGCCACACTACCAACAGTGTTGTTTATAGCCAGAACATTCCTTTTAATTTATTTACTCTCCTCTGAAGAATAAAAAAGGAACTACGCATAATAAATGATGGCTTAAAAGCCCTTATGGAGTGCTTACAGCTCAGACATAAATTGTTGGGCAAAAGTCAACATGGTTTCTGTAAAGGGAAATCATGTCTTACTAATCTATTAGAGTTCTTTGAAGGGGTCAACAAACATGTGGACAAGGGGGATCCAGTGGACATAGTGTACTTAGATTTCCAGAAAGCCTTTCCCAAGTCCCTCACCAAAGGCTCTTACGTAAATTAAGTTGTCATGGAATAAGAGGAAAGATCCTTTCATGGATTGAGAACTGGTTAAAAGACAGGGAACAAAGGGTAGGAATAAATGGTAAATTTTCAGAATGGAGATGGGTAACTAGTGGTGTTCCCCAAGGGTCAGTCCTAGGACCAATCCTATTCAACTTATTCATAAATGATCTGGAGAAAGGGGTAAACAGTGAGGTGGCAAAGTTTGCAGACGATACTAAACTGCTCAAGATAGTTAAGACCAAAGCAGACTGTGAAGAACTAAGTGATTGGGCAACAAAACTAAGTGATTGGGCAACAAAACTAAGTGATTGGGCAACAAAATGGCAAATGAAATTTAATGTGGATAAATGTAAAGTAATGCACATTGGAAAAAATAACCCCAACTATACATACAAAATGATGAGGGCTAATTTAGCTACAACTAATCAGGAAAGAGATCTTGGAGTCATTGTGGATAGTTCTCTGAAGACGTCCACGCAGTGTGCAGCGGCAGTCAAAAAAGCAAACAGGATGTTAGGAATCATTTAAAAAAGGATAGAGAATAAGATGGTGAATATTACTGTGTACAGATGTGGTCTCCTCATCTCCAAAAAGATATGCTGGCATTAGAAAAGGTTCAGAGAAGGGCAACTAAAATAATTAGGGGTTTGGATCGGGTCCCATATGAGGAGAGATTAAAGAGGCTAGGACTTTTCAGCTTGGAAAAGAGGAGACTAAGAGGGGATATGATAGAGGTATATAAAATCATGTGTGGTGTGGAGAAAGTGAATAAGGAAAAGTTATTTACTTGTTCCCATAATATAAGAACTAAGGACTACCAAATTAAATTAATGGGCAGCAGGTTTAAAACAAAAGAAGTTCTTCACACAGCGCACAGTCAACCTGTGGAACTCCTTGCCTGAGGAGGTTGTGAAGGCTAGGACTATACCAGGATTTAAAAGAGAACTGGATAAATTCATGGAGGTTAAGTCCACTAATGGCTATTAGCCAAGATGGATGAGGAATGGTGTCCCTAGCCTCTGTTTGTCAGAGGGTGAAGATGGATGGCAGGAGCGAGATCACTTGATCGTTACCTGTTAGGTTCACTCCCTCTGGGACACCTGGCATTGGTCACTGTTGGTAGACAGGATACTGGGTTGGATGGACCTTTGGTCTGACCCAGTATGGCCATTCTTATGTTGATTTAAAGTTAACTCCTACTAGGTAGTTTAGAAAGACTACACTAAGAACTATTCAGTACCTATTAATTCACTGTAACCTGTGTAAGGACAATCTCCAGTGAACAGCCCAGCTTTCTAACATTTCCCCAAAGTTTGCAGTGCCATAGTGTTTAATCTTTAATTGAAGACCACCTCAGCTGGGTACTTGATCTATGTTGTTCCTTTGGGTGGTTGCTTACAATAAATTCCACTATAGTTCAGGTTGACAATTATGCTTCAAACATAGGATTACAGGAATGCTTCTGTAATGGTCATAGTAGAATTCTAGCACATTCCAAAATAACTTGAGTGTTAACATCTTTATAGAAAGTCTCAATTTTCAGTTGCATTAACTTTTTTACTCTTTTGCTTGAGGTGTGGCAAGCCTCTACCAGTGCAGTTACATATTTCCATCAGTTTTCAGTAGATACATGAGCTAATCAATTCCCATTATTCTGGGACAGTGTAAGAGAACACTAGAGAAAGATAACATCATGTAGTTTCTCCCAGTTTTAGGCCAGGTCAGATGCCTCCTGCAAGTTGAAAAGAAAAATAAACTTGTGACTAAAGCATAGGCCAAGGACACAGGGGAGCTGGTATCTGTTCCTGGCTCTGCCACAGAGTTTCTGTGCCACTTCAGGCACGTTGCTTAAGTGATCTATAAAACAAGGCTAATATTTCCCTGCAAACAAAGATGTTGTGTGAGCTAATTAGTTAGCCCCAGATACTCAGAGGTACTTAGATGCATAATGTCCATTGAAATCGATGGAAGTTAGGAGCCTAAATATCTTAGAGAACCTGGACCTTAGTGTTTGAAAGGCACCTTGAGAGTCTCAGATGCACAGTTTTATAGAGTTGCAAAGTAGAAGTAAGAAATTGAGTTTATAAATGATTATTATTCACTTAGGCCTGGTTTACAGTGGGGTGTGTGTGTGTGTGTGTTTGTATATATATATAGAGAGAGAGAGAGAGAGAGATAGCTGAAATGGACATGAATGTTCTTTCCCCTTCATAAGTTCTATTCTCCTTATTTATTACATTTTAATGCATTCATTTTTAAATGGGGGGGGATCGGGGTTTGCACTGATTTTGTTACAGAATAAAATTCTATTATTTGAAACATAATTAATCTTTGTCATTTCACACCATATGCTGGCTGGTGCTCAACAGTTCTGAAAGTGACCATTTACCTGTTACTACACGGTGTCACACAACACAAGATCATTCACAAACAAAATTCCAGTCTTGTGAGTAAAAAATGCCAGTGTGCCTTCAAATGACCAAAGGCACATTCAACTGTCATTCTGCACCTGCTGAGCCGGTAGTTGAAGTGCTCCCTTGGTGCTGTTGAGGTGGCCAGTGTACAACTTCATGAGCAAGGGGTAGACCTGGGCCCCCGGTGTCAGTACTGGCCTTTCAACATTGCCAATGGTAATATGCCAGTCGGGAAAGAGAGTCCCTGCTCGCAGTTTTCTGAACAGTCCTGTGTTCTTAAAGATGTGAATGTCATGTACTTTCTCTGACCTGCCTACACTGATGTCGATGAAGCATCCCTGGTGAGCCACCAGCACTTGCATAACCACAGAAAAGGAGCCTTTTATGTTGATGTGGTCTGTGGCAAGTGGTCTGATGCCAAAATATGGACACACATGCCATCTATCACTCTCCCCGCAGTTCAGGAACATCCATGGCTGAAAATCCATCCACTATGTCCTGCCCATTGCCAAGAGTCACAATCCTGCATATCAGGAGGCGATTAATGGCCCGGCACACTTGTATGATGATGGCCCCTGCGATGGATTTCCAGAGTCCAAATGGATTCTTTGGCATTGCAGATTTCCACAGTGCTACTACCACTTATTTGTCAGTGCACCTTTAATTTTGGTGTCCCTGAGCTGGAGGTCTGTGGTGAGGTTGGCACACAGATCCAGGAACGTAACCTTGTGCATCCAAAAGTTCTACAGTCACTGCACTTCATTTCAAACCTGCATGATGATTTGATTCCACCAGTCAGTGCTTTATTCTTGGGCCCAGAAATGGCACCTCACCATCTGCAGCTGCTTAGTGAATTCCACCAACAACTTTGAATTGGTTTTCACTATATCCCTCAGCAAGCTGTCCTCCAAGGAATCATCATGGTCCCCATTCCTCTGCACATACTCCAGGATCACGCATCTTGTGCTTGCAACACTTATGCCAATAGTGCAGAGCTGTGCAGGCTCCCTGCTTCTGTCATAGATGATGGACAGTAAGGAGGGTCATGCAGGTTTGGGATTTTGAAAAAAAGGTGTGAAAATTATGGGATATAGATGACATTATGGGAAGGAGACAGTTGCAAACTGGGAAGTTGACTCCATGCTCCCAGTCAATGCTGCACAACTCATTTCAGCCTCATCACGTATTGCCAAAACATCCCAAAAGACAGAGCGCTGGATGATGACAAGTTGCATATCTAACCATTGTGCACTGTACTCTGCATCAGTACCAGCTCTCCTGGTGAGTACATGCCCCACTGACACAAGGAACCAGATATGCATGCGCACAAGCGATGAACAAACTGCAGCAGCTGTATGCAATGTAGACATGGCCTTACTTTAGAAGTTACTATTTTTCATTGCTCTGGGAAGGTTTGAAACTTTCTGGAATACTAATGGTCTTGAAGTGCTCTCTTAGAAGAGGCTGGTAAAACAAATCCATGGAGTTGGACTGGCAACAGGCAAGTGAAGAAAACTAACATCCACTTAAGAAACTGTTCTCCCTTCTTTCTCACTCTTTTAAAGAAAAATCCCTTCTTTATGTTAGTATTTTCATATGATGGTGGATTGCTGCCACTTTGGATTAGATGCATCATGTGGTTCCACACTGGGCAATGTTGCCAAACCACGTAATCATGTTAAACTTTTAAAAGTTGCATGTATTTTATATAATAATTTAGGAATAGCAACATGGCTGGAGAAATGATGAGAGGGTTTAGAGTTAAGAAGGCTTTGGGTAAAACCTGGGCCCCAGTAGCAGAAGTCCTATTGACTTCAGGGGGGCCAGATTTCACTCTTAATTTCTAATCCTCATTCACCACTGATTTATTGTGTGACCTTGAGAAAATCGCTTCACCTCTCTGCTTAGTTTCCCCTCTAACACAGGGTATCAGTACGAGTTTACCTCATAGGACTGCTGTTAGAATTCAGTAGCTGATGTTTGTAGTGCTTTGAACATGCCAGTTGCTGAGTATTATTGGTTTTGCCAACCCATGGGAGAAGCAGTAAATGGACACTGTCCAAATCACTCCATTTGTGCAGCAAACACTCCACATTTCTTGATGTTTTCAGTTAGCTGTATTTGGAGTGGAATTTCTAAAGCTTATAGCGAATAGGAAAGGTTGATCAAACACTCAGAGAAGTATTCTGGACTTTGAATTTTGTATGATTGTTTTATAACTGAAGAACAGTGTTCTGCTCTCTGAATGGTGGCATTCACTGCTGTGGTACTTGGAATATTGGCAACTGGCTGTGCACGCAGCCCTGTCACGATCTGAAGGAAGGCTCAAGCTGTTGATTTTGTATTCAGAAATTACACATTTAGGACTCAACTTTCAAATGTGCCTAACCTAAATTCAGCCCTTCTGAAAGGTAGGGGGCAAAGGTGGTGTTATGACCCCTCTCCATCTCCTTTAATCCTGGGGCTGCCCAGGGGCCAATGTGAGCCATGGCCTAAATTAGAGCAGCCGCCGTCTATTGAAGTATGTGTAAATAGAAATAAAAATTTGAATAAAACAGTTCTACACGTATTTCATTCCATAGTAGATGGGCACGTGTAAACATAAAATGCTTCTATGCTCTAATATGTAATGAAGCCTATTTTTTGCAACATTTGTGACCTGTGTAAGGAAAAAAGGACAATTATGGGACCTTGCTCATAGGAGTAGTTCTTCTGTCACTGAACACAGTAGGACTATTTGTCTGCGTAAGGATAGCAGGATCAGGTGCCTAAATCCTTGAACAGTTACCATTTTACCAAGAATATTAGCATCTAGTGGTGTTCCACAAAACCCCCTGTTAAACACATGATGAGATTACTGAAATCTGTGTCTACGCATCCAATACAGTAAAATGTAGGAATTCAGAATGATATAAACTTAATCTTTATATGGGACATGGTATTAAAGCACATTAAAATATGTAGCAAAATGACACTGAGTTAGCTGTAAGGTTGGGTTTGTTGTGCACAGTTCTAGGTTACTAATACAGACTATGTTGCTATGTGCAGAGCTCACAGTAAGTAGGAATTTACAGGTTGCAGCGGGTTAGTGTTATCAGCTGTTATTGTTTGTTTCCGTCCCTAGAAGGTGCCAAACCCAAACATTTAAAGAAAGAGGAATGAAATAATTGTAAAATAAAGATGAAAGGAAGAAGTGAAAGGGAGAATTCTTAGGGCGTGTATTCATAACCATTTGGCAGCGTTAATATACTCATAGATTCCATCTTCTGGTGCTGTGTCCTAGTCTATAGCACATACCTAGAGACAGCTAAACGAAGAAAAAAATAAGTTGTGTAATTGTCAGTTATGGGTAAACCCCAAATCTAGTTATAGTTAGTTTTGTGGAGTTTTTTTTCTTTTCACAGTCACCAGTTTAAAGGAAAGGTCTACTAATTAGATATGTCACTTAGGTTAAATAAAAATGTTTACTAAATTAGAATATTATAATGTTCCAAATTTGCTGTAGAAGAACTTGTAATTGTTTCAGTATCTCAGGTGAATAAAGGGTGCTTGTGTGTCATTGTGGGGTCTTCAGTCTTTATGCCAATCTTCCCCAATCCCTTTTACTTCTAAGAAGGCCCCTTTGCTACTAGGAGAGGACTGAAAAAATCTACTTCACCAGGCATTGAACATAAGCAAGGTTCAAAGTTGGTGTGTGGTAGTGGAAGAGAGGAATTCTACAGAGTGCTGAGGAACACTACCACCCACCCCGATAGATGAATCCCCCTTGGGCCACAGCTGTCTGGGTGAGTGGGGTGTAATGGTGATGTGCTGGAGGGTGAAGCTCAGAGATTTTACCCATGACAACCTTTCAAAGGCTGGTGCGCCCACCACAAAAATATCACCAGAAATATTTTATTTCAGAACAAAATTCAGGGACAGTTTTACAACAGCAGCAAGCTTACAGGAAATTGTAAGCGCAGAAGTTCTCCAAACTATGTCAGAGTCCTACACATTGAGGTCTCTGATTATCTACAGATATTCTCCCACAACTGTGTCCCAAAATAAGTATTTTCTCTGCTGCTATCGCCCTTGTAACTTGGCAGGACTGAGGCATTTGTTTATCAGTTTTTGGAAGTAGCAGAAGTACTCAATGTTTTGCTTGTTTCAGGAGTTAAGTTTAAAAAAAAAATAGAGAACCCACCTATGTTTTCATATGTAGGAACTTTAGGTTTTCCTCACTGCCACTAATATCTACAGCAGAATCTCTCTCCAGACTGCCTTTAATGCGTGTCATAGGCCATCACAGCTTTTCAGGACCAGTCCATTGTTTCTAAGAGGAATATTTTTCAAGGGTTGTCATTGGCTTTAACGCATGAAATAAAACATAGTTAAACTCCTGTTGACCCAAACTGACCTGGGGCGGAGGGTTTCCATGGTTTTGTCAAGCTTCAATAAAATGAAACATGAACCTGTCTTCTTACCTCTGCTTCTTTGTACATAGCTTACAATAGCAACAAGCACAGTCTTCTTGCTTCTGTGTACCTTCATCTGCATTTTCTCACTCACGTACTCCAAGTGTGACTTGTATTAACATATTTAGAAACTTAAAAATATTTCATGAATCTATTCAGAGTTATTAGGTTTGTAGCAGCCACGCTACAGAGAATGTGTCTGCCATAAGGGCCAGGAGGAACTTCTTTCCTCGATAATCAAAACACTCAGTGAATAAAAGGATATGTCAATTTACTGTGGAGACATTTTTTTACTGAAGAAAATGCTTAACGTCACACTAAAGTGGTTGGTGGACCACTAAATAAATACAAGTGCATACACAGAGAATTTTTAAAACTTTCTAAAAAAGCCAATCATTTTAATTTCTACACAGAATCATGGAACTGTAGGAGCTGCAAGGGACCTCAAGAGATCATCTGACACACAAACGTGCAACCACCCTGAAGCGGGATTAACTAACTGTGAATGGTCCTAGTCTCGCTCAAGGAACTCATTTTACTGCCACTTCCCACTGGGAAGCCTCATTTGCTGAGATAGGACCTAATCCTGCAAGATGCTGAACACACTAGAAGTTGCAGGTGCAAACAAAAAAAAAATCGGAGGGGGAGGGGCATGCTTTTTCCATATCTTCCTTTCCCAAACACATGGTTCCATGCTCTCCAGAGGTCATCTATCCAAACCTGTTTCCTATGCTATGCTGCTGAGTCTGGACAGGCCAAAAATTCATGTGCCGTATTTTATACATGGGTTGGATAAACTGAACTTCAAAAGCTACTTATGGCAGTACTGGAGTGAGATTTGGAAGAGGCATGTATATGTGCGTGTGTGTGCGTCTGTCCATCCAGAAAGCTATGAGATGGAAGAATAATCTTCCATAGTAGTTTGTGTCTGAGCTGTGAACACAGTTGTAAGGATCTGAGCATTCTTATGCTTTGCTAGCAAGAAGGGAGAAAAGTGTTTACTTCTGTTAACTCTCCATACTTCTAGTATGTCATAGATTGTGCCTAATGCTAAAATTTATAAGAGACATGGATCATCTCAGTAGAATCACAGAAGTAAGTTTTGCATATTCCTCAATCCTAGAAGTTTATTTTATCTGTATAGCTATTGATTATGAACTACATGCTGCAAGTGTGGAACTTTCCTTTCCAAAATATTATGAAGTTTCTGAGGTTTTTTTAACTTTAAAAAATTAAATGTCTAAAATTCTGGTCTACAGAATTCTGTATAAAACTAGTCTATAATTCCCCAGATCCTCTTTGTTCCCCTTTTTAAAGATAGGTATTTTCCTGCATTTTATGTCCCTTGCTGGGTGTAGCTCATTTTGTGCCTTAGCCTTTCTGATTTTGTAACTACATTTTTGTGCTATTTTTTTGTACTCCTCCTTAGTAATTTGTCCATGTTTTCACTTTTTGTAGGATTCCTTTTTATTTTCAGGTCATTAAAGAACTCCTGATGGAGCCATGTTGGTCTCTTACTATTTGTTCTGTATTTCCTTTGCGTCGTCAGGATAGTTTGCAGTTGTTTCTTTAATATTGTCTCCTTGAGAAACTGCCAGCTCTCCTGAACAGAGGTTTTTTTCCCCATGGGACCTTACCTACCAGTTCTCTGAGTTGGTTAAAGTCTGCTTTTCTGAAATTCATTATCCTTATTCTGTTGCTCTCATTTCCCCCCTTTCCTTAGAATCATGAAATCTGTCATTTCATGATCACTTTTATCTAAATTGCCTTCCACCTTTAGATTTGCTACCAGTTGCTCCCTGTTGGTCAGAATCAACTCTAAAATGCCTGTCCCCCTGGTTGCTTCCTCCACTTTCTGGAACAAAAATACATGCCAAGAACTTATTGGAAATTTGGTGTTTTGCGGTGTTACTTTTCCAACAGAAGTCTGGGTGGTTAAAGTCTCCCATGACTACCAGGTCTTTGGATATTTCTGTTGTTTGTTCAAGAAATGCCTCATCTACCTCCCCTTCCTGATTTGATGGTTTATATGGTAGACCCTATCAGGAAATCACTCCTATTTTTTTTTAGCCCTCTTATCTTTATCCAGAGACTTTCAACTAATCTGCCTCCCACCTCCTGCTGGACCTCAGAACAAATGCATATATTCTTGATTTACCCTGCCTGTCATTCCTGAGCAAGCCATTTCCCTCTACACCAATATTCCATTTATGAGTCATATCCCACCAAGTGTCTGTGATGCCAGTTAAGTTATAATTTTGCTTATGGGCTAATACTTATAGTTCTTACTGTTTATTCCCTATAGTCATTGCATTTATATGTAGACATCTAAGATGCTGAGCAGATTCCCCCATTTATTTCCCTTTTGTTGCTCCTTTGACCCTATTGTAAATGTCTCTGTCTACCCCCACAACATCCAGCCCTCTGTTAAGGTCACCTTTTTTTATGCTTATCTGTGGGCTTTTGTCCCCTGCCTCCTTTGAACCTAGGTTCAATACCTCCTCATTATTAGCGTGCGTGAAGGTGCTCTTCCCCTTCTTGCCCGGGTGGACCCCATCTCTTCCCAAAGCTTAGCTTAGCAAAGACAAGGTTAAGAGGTGACTTGATTAGTCTGTAAGTATCTACATGGGGAATAAATATTTAATAATGAGCTCCTCAGTTTAGCTGAGAAAGGTGTAACACAATCCAGTGGCTGGAAGTTGAGGCTAGAGCACTGCCCAATGGCCAGAGTCAATAGAGGGATTGATGGGCCGCCTCCCAAAGGGGGCAGCTGAGGTAGGGAGCCCATGCCCTCCCTGCTTCACCGGGTCCCAGCCCAGGGCCCTGTCTCCACTAAGTCAACAGGGAATCCGCCCGCAACACACCGACTGCTGCAGGGATACTGGCTAGTCCTTCCCTGGGCTACTTCCTACCATGTCTCCTGTAGTTGAAGTCAGGGGGTCTTCAGAGTCTCTGGGCTCCTTGGGCAACGACTGCAATCTCCCTGGGGCATCCACAGACACCTGGGTGCCTGCCTGGGCCTCGGCGTCTCCTGCTCCCTGGTCCAGAATCCCAGCTGCTCCTTGGCTGGAGCCGGCAAGGTACATCCTTCCTCCTCGGCGGTCAGCCCAGACTGAGCTGGGCTGCTCCCTTTTATACTGCAGCAGCAGTTGGAGCATGCCCAGCAGGGTCGAGGGAGCATGGCTTCCGCTGCTAAGAGTGCAGCCTTAGCCCCTTCCACTCCAGTGCGGGGCTAATACACCCCATCACACCCTCCCCCTCAAGAGGGCACCTGTTTAGTGTCTTTCCTTGTCCTCCTCCCTACCCCACCTCAAAATCTGCATTGGCGTGTGCTTAAACCCAGTCGGTGAAAGACACGGAAACCATACAGCTGTAGGAAGAGGTACCAACACATGGGCCAGGCATTGATGTCTTTCATGCTATTGAGCCAGTGGAGGGGCATGTGGTCTATAATTAGCTGGAAGGGGTTCCCCAGTAACTAATAACACAAGGCCTCTACTAGCTACTTCACAGCTAGTGCCTCTTTCTCGATGGTCAGTTCAGTGGTGAGCAGCATTTTCAATGAGTGGGGAACCCCGCTTGAGACCTGTTTGCCTCAGAGGAAAACAGGAAGTGCAACATATACTGCTCCAGGGGAGCTCAAGGACAGTACTTCAGTGGCGATGCTCTCCTACTGCCTTGGACAGATCACTTAAGCTATGTCTTCCCTCCCATTCCACTACTACTTCAGATTCTAAGGAAGATCAGACTGGACAGGGCACAAGTCATCCTTAGTGTCACCGCCAAATGGCCAAGGCAATTCTAGCTTCCAAGTCTCCTACAAATGTCTACCCATCTACCTGTCAGCATTCAGTCTTTCCCAGATCTCTTGACCCGGGAGAGTGGCAGACTAAGGGTACGTCTATACTACCTGCCAGATCAGCGGGTAGTGTTCGATGCATCGGGGATTGATTTGTCTCGTCTGGACGTGATAAATCGATCTGCTAATCGACACCCATACTCCACCCACAGGAGGAGTAAGTGCAGTCGACGGGGGCGCCACAGCAGTCGACTCGCCATAGTGAGGACAGCCAGGTAAGTCGAACTAAGATACTTTGACTTCAGCTACATGAATAGCGTAGCTGAAGTTGTGTATCTTAGTTCGAACCCCCCAGCTAGTGTAGCCCAGGCCACAGGCATCCCAACCCGAATGTGCTTCATCTCACGGTTTAGGATTTGGATGGGGATTGAGCCTATAACATTCCTGCTCTGAAGCTGTGCAAACCTTTTTTAAAAATAGCAGAAAGCAAACATTCTGGGATGTATTAGCAGGAGTGTTGTAAGCAAGACATGAGAAGTAATTCTTTGACTCTACTCCATGCTGATTAGACCTCAACTGGACTATTGTGTCCAGTTCTTGGCACCACATTTCAGGAAAGATGTGGACTAATTGGAAAACGTCCAGAGGAGAGCAAGAAAAATGATTAAAGGACTAGAAAACATGATCTGTGAGGGAAGATTAGAAAAATTGGGTTTGTTTCATCTGAAGAGAAGACTGAAGGGGGACATGATAACAGTTTTCAAGTACATAAAAGGTGGTTACAAGGAGGAGGGAGAAAAATTATTCTCCTTAACCTCTGAGGATAGGACAAGAAGCAATGGGCTTAAATTGCAGCAAGGATGGTTAGGTTGGACATTAGGAAAAACTTCATAACTGTCAGGGTGGTTAAGCACTGGAATAAATTGTCTAGGGAGGTTGTGAAATCTCCATCATTGGAGATTTTTAAGAGTAGGTTTGACAAACACTTGTCAGGGATGGTCTAGATAATACTTAGTCCTGCCATGAATGCAGGAAACTGGACTTCTATGACTCCACCAGAAAATGTTAACTAGCTAAGTGGAAACATTTCTCTACCTGGGCCCAGCAAAACCATATATTTCCAGAGACAGCAGATATTCCTACTATTTTGGACTATTATTCTCAAGATGATGGGCCTTTCCCTTAGTTCACTATGGGTTCATCTGGTGGCAGTCACAGCTTGTCACCCAGCACTGGATGGTTATTCGATCTTTACTCACCCAGTAACATCCAGATTCTTGAAGATTCTGATCAGAACATTTTGGCCAGTAAAGAACCAGTAGCTACATGTTCCGTGTCTCACCTGTCAATGAAGGTTGCCTTCCTAACTGCCTTCACATCAACCAGAAGGGTAGGTGAACCTGGGACTCTAATGGCTGATCCACCTTACACAATATTCCATAAGGACAAGAGCTCACTATAACTGCACCTGAAATTCACTCCTAAGATAATTGCAGAATTTCACATAAACCAACCAATTCACTAACCTGTGTTTTTCCCTAGGCCCAATTCCTCTAGCTAAAACAGGAGCCTTCA
Organism: Mauremys mutica; assembly: GCF_020497125.1. Lineage (NCBI taxonomy): Eukaryota > Metazoa > Chordata > Testudines > Geoemydidae > Mauremys > Mauremys mutica. Next base: position 15,628,715 of record NC_059075.1, read on the forward strand.
TCCCCTCGACATGCGATAAGCATTGGCTTTTTATCTGCAGAGGATTAATCTGATCAGAAAGTCACTTCAACTGTTTGTTGTCATAGAAGAATGAGTATGAAGTCAAGTTTTATCTTTTCAGAGGATCTCTGGCTGTATCTTACACTGTTATCAGTAGGCACAGCTCCCTCACACTGGGCAAAGGCTCATTCTACAGGGGCACAAGCAGCCTCAATAGCATCACTGTAAGAAGTGCCACTGCTTGACAATTGCAGGGAAGCTACATGGAGTTCCATCCACACACCCACAAGACATTATACCTTGATCCAAGATTCCTCCACTGATGAATCCTTTGGGACAGCGATTCTACAAGCAGATATACCATCTGCATCCTCGCACCCTCTGTCTCCTCCTCTGGGTACTGCTTGTCAGTCACTCATAGTAGAATATGCATACACAGCACTCAAGAAAGGGAGGTTACTTATTCTATTGTAACTGGGGTTCTTCATGGTATATGGTCCCTTGCTGTATTCTGCTACCCACTCTCCTTCGCATCTTGGCAAGTTTCATGGTAGAGGAGGAACTGGAGAGGTGCGCAGTCTGCCCGATCCCTCATACCCTCAGTGCAGACACTGCTTGCAAGAATACTTCAGTGTGCATGTGTACCCACAGTGGAATACAGATAGAGACCACATCTCAAAAAACTAGTTACAATAGGGTAAATAACATCCCTTTCCCTCTTCGATTCCTATGGGAGCAGCTATGTTGCTCATTCCCGACTACACAATTTTTGCTTCAGATTTAAACACAAAGAAACTCCAAATAAGTTTATTGGGAGGACAATCAGTCAATGTATCTATTTAAACCCTTTAGCAATATTTGCAAAATAATCAGAAAGGACTTTTATGCCATCCTTCATGATTTCTCCAGTGTCCCCTGATACTGGGTACATCCATATAGCACTAGAAAGATACACTGGCTGCATAAAAATATGACAAACTAAATTTTTAATATTTTAACTTTTAATGGGGTTCACTCACAGCTGACACCCCTCCTTGTGGCTATGTCTGGGGAATCAGCTCTCATCTGGTCTGGTGTCCCCTTCCATTGTTTGCTTGCCCTACAGCCGCTCTCTCTCTTTTTGCTACTCGGCCCTCTGGCTAGGTTACTGCGTAGTTTTCCTCCCTTCTGAAGCACCAGAATCCCTCCAGACCAGCTGTCTTGTTTATGTCTCCCACAATCCTGTGCCACTTCGCAGTGGCTGGTAGGTGAACCAGGGCGCCCACCCGCTACTCCAGGTTTCAGCCCACAGACCCTACAATCAGCAGTCAAGGTCTGCACAATCTCTAACCTTGCTGCTCTTTACCTGGGGTGTTTCCTGCTCTGCCTCCCACAGGCCTTCTCCACTCTTCCGGGTAAACCATTCTCTCAGGGGCAGAATCCCAAGGCATCTCTTTCTCTTCCTGGGTTTCCTCCTTTTCCCTCTCTAAGCTGAGAGGGTGACTTTCCACTCTGCATCCACTTTCTGTGCCACCTTAACCCCTTCCAGGCTGGCGTAGGCTAAACATCCCATCACAGAATCCCATGCCATTTTCTTATACTGAGTAACTGGCCCTGAGTTTCTGTTTCTCTCTTGCCAAAATTTGTGAAGATAGGAAAAGAGTTGTCAATTCTAAGATTAAAAACATCCATAAAGCAAATCAAAGTTAAAATATTATGGTATGGGCATTGCTTTGTTTAGTTAAGTGTAATGAGTCATCCCAATGCATAGGGAAATGACCCAAAGAGAGAAAAAGAAATGTTGACTATTTGAGCAGATGTTGGCAGGGAATTCAAGCCGAAGGTTCATTTGATGAGGGAAAGTTGTCACAATGCCTGGTTTAATGGGAAGTGGAGAATGGTAAAATGTCTCTGCTTACAAGTTTTGACTAGTTCAACACAGTGTATCTTGTGGTTTTGCTATAAAACTGAGTGCAACTGAAAAATTATCAATATAAAGACAGGGCAACAAAATACAAAGAAAAATAATGTAAAAGACAGATGGCTTTGACCAGTCGAAGAAGAGCAGTCCAAGTATGTATCATCTTCAGGAGCTAATCCAGACCATCGGCCATTGGGGCAGACCTGTATATGTTGAGCCCTTAGTTCTCCACCTCTTTGGCCTAACTCATACCATGGAAAGAGACACAGACATTACAAATTAAACAAAAGAAAGACATCCTTCATTTGGAATTCTTTTCTGCTAAAAAAACACAGTTCAGGGTGCAGAGAAGCAGCCAAAAGCAGATACACCTAAACCAAAGAAAGAACAAGTAGGAACTGAAGAGAAACAGTCAAACAAAAAGGAGTCTCGTCCAATTACATCACATGAAGGCAGACTACTGAATACTGACAAATTTTATAAGTGCTTATATACAAATGCTGGATGTCTAAATACTAAAATGGGTAAATTTGTGTGTCTGACATTATGTGAGGATATTGATATATTAGGCATCACAGAAACTTGGTGGAACAATAATAATCAAAGGGACATGGTAATACTAGGGTACAACATATATAGGAATGACAGAGTAGGTCATGCTGGTGAGGGAGTGGCACTGTATGTGAAAGGATAGAGTCAAATATAGTAAAAATCTTAAATGAATCCAACTGTACCATAGACTCTATATGGATTCCAGGCCTGAATAATAAGAATATAGCAGTAGGAATATACTACTGACCACATGACCAGGGTGGTGACAGTGATTGTGAAATTCTTTGGGAGGTTAGAGAGGCTACAAAAAACAGAAAAACGAATAATAATGGTGTATTTCAACTATCCCCATATTGACTGGGTGCATGTCACCTCAGGATGGGAAACAGAGAGAGAATTTCTAGACACCATTAATGACAGCGTCCTGGAACCCGCAAGCGGAGAGGCGATTCTTGATTCCATCCTAAGTGGTACACAGGATCTGGTCCAAGAGGCAAATACAGCTGAACTGCTCAGTAATAACAACCATAATGTAATTAAATTTAACATCCTTGTATGGGGGGAAATGCCAAAGAAACACACCACGGTAACATTTAACTTAAAAAGGATAACTTCACAACCATTAGGAAGCTGCTTAAAACAGAAATTAAAAGGAACAGTCACAAGATTGAAATGCCTGCAAGCTGCAGAGAAACTATTTATAAATACCATAATAGACGCTCAAACTAAATGTATAGCCTACATCAAAATAAACAGTAAGAGGACCAAAAAATTCCTCCATGCCTAAACAGAGTAAAAAAGACAATTAAAGGCTATGAAGCTAAGCACCTCTATATTCACACCCCACACACTATTGTAATAATTTTGTACAAAATATGCCTTGTGAGGTATCATTTGAAAACTAACAACTCACTGATCATTAATATTCTTGCATGATGTATGTACACAATGTGTCTTAACGATTATGAATATATACTGGAATTATGATGTGTGTGTGTAAACCTGGTATGTCAAGCGGAGTTGTTAAATAGGTCTGTCTTAGACAAAAGAATGTGTATTTGATTCTCTGATCAGCTCAATATTCAGGAAGAGACAGTGAAGACTGCTATTGACATATAAGCATAAACAGGACCATCAAGACACAGCAGGGGGAAGAGATGGCAGAAAACAGAATGACTTGCATTTCAGCAAACACAAGTGGGGGATTAAAAACCAAGGAGCTTCCTTCACCACCAGACTCCATGTTGCCTTCCTCACAGCTTGAATAAACTTTACTTTGAGGGGTAACCCTAAAAAGAATCCATTTCAAAGGTAGGGGGGTCTAAACCTCAAGTGATAAGCAATTGAATCAACTGATTGTATACAACATTACTGTATTAGAAGAGTGTATCGAGTCAGCTCTTTTCTGAAAGTTAATGACAAACTGATGGTTAAAATCATTGTAAAATGTATGTACTAATCCTGAGTAAGGAATTAGGGATACTCATTGATATTAGGCTGTACAGTCCACCCAGACAGAAGGGAAGTCACAGCTATCTACCTGTCTCCTATGTGACTTAAGCATGGTGGAGTCAGAAACCATGGAAGCCCCATTTACATAGAAATCCTCCAGGGGGATGGGAAGCCCACAGGAATGGAAGAACAGCAAGAAATTACCCTGCTCTTAAAGTCATCAGACTTTGGAAGATATGAGCAAAGACAGAAGCCATCTTTGGCATCCATCACTGGACAGACACAAGGGAACAGAGCTCTTGCACGCTGCGGAAGATGGGTCCTTCAACCAAGGAGAAGTTGAAGTTTCTCAAACTGAATATAGATGTGAAACCTGCCTAGATAAAGATTGTTCTCCTAAGAAGACAAGGGAAGCCAGCGCCTTGTACTTTCGTGGAAGGTTCTGACTGAGGGAAAATCAGCCATGGCTGGGAGGAAGAATGACTAGTGAGAAAAAACCATCTGGAGCAAAGCCTGCACCTTGCTAGATTAAGTTTTAGACTTTTAGATGTGTGTTTTCACTTTTGTTTTACTTGTAACCCTTTCTAACTTTATTATTTTTACTTGGCATCACTTAACCTATATCCTATTGTTAATAAATTGATTTTATTCATACTAGAAGCCAACTCATTATTGTGTTTAAATGGAAGACTGCATTTACCCCAGTTAAGTTAAAAAGTTGTGATGTGGTTTTGTCTCTTTACAGGAGCAACGAATATTCTTATTTCACTGAACTGTCCAGGTGAGGTCTGGACTCTTCAGGGAACATGGTTTTGAGGAAATTCAGGACTGGAATTGTGTTCGGGTCATCTGGCTGCTTGTAACCAAGGCCAGAGTGGGGCTGTAGACAGGCTGCTGTCTAATCGTGCAAATTCAAAGACCCTTGGCCTGCCCGCAGCTCACCCCTTCCCTGAGGCCACGCCCCATGCCACCCCTTCTCCAAGGCCCCACCCCCGCTCCCTCACTCAGTTTCACCAGGCTGGGGCAGGGGGTTGGGATGCAGGAGGGAGTGTGGGCTCTGGGCTGGGGCAGGGGGTTGGAGTGCTGAACGAGGTGCCGGGGGTGGGCTCTGGGGGGGAGTTTGGATGCAGGAAGGAGTGTGGGGTTGGGCTTGGAGGGAATTTGGGTGCAGGCTCTGGGCTGGGGCAGGGGGTTGGGTGCAGGAGGTGGTGCAAAGTGCAGGCTCTAGGAGGGAGTTTGGGTGCAGGGGGTGGGCTCTGGGAGGGAGTTTGGGTGTGGGGTGCGGGCTGTAGGCTGGGGAAGGGGGTTGGGTTGCAGGAGGGGGTTGGCACTTACCTTGGGCGGCTCCCAAAAGCGACCAGCACATCCCTGTGGCAGCAGCTCCTAGGCAGGGGGGCCAAGGGGTCTCTGCGTGCTGCTGCCCACAGGCACTGCCCCACATCTCCCATTTAGGCGCAGTTCCTGCCCAATGGGAGCTGCGGAGTCAGTGCTCAGGGCGGGGGCAGCACACAGAAACCCCCTGCCCTTCCCCCAGGGGCTGCATGGACAGTGCCGGCCGCTTCCGGGAGCAGGGCTACAGCAGGCAGGAAGCCTGCCTTAGCCCCACTACTGCACCAGACTCTTCGCACCCAAAATCTCCCGGTTTGGCTGAAGTAGCCTCCGGGAGATAGAGCATGATTCCAGGAGACTCATGACGAAACCAGGAGGGTTGGCAACCCTACTCCTGGGGTCAGAGCTGCTAAACCAGGGCTGTCAAGAATACAGACACTCAGGGTGTGACTTGCATGCTTCTTACAGACTGAGAGCATCCCAGGCTGGGAGCTACAGAAGCAAGGCATTGCAAGGCACCCAGGGTTGCAGGGCAAGCGGTGACAACCCCTCACTGGTCTGCATTGTCCCCTGAACCAGAACAACCACAACAGAGGCAAACAGACATCCTTTAAAAATTGGAAGTCAGATCCTACTGAGGAAAATAGGAGAATAAACTCTGACCAGTCAAGTGTAAAAGTATAATTAGGCAGGTCAAAAAAGAATATGAAGAGCAACTAGCAAAAGACACAAAAACAGCAAAAAAAAATTAAAAATACATCAGAAGCAGGAAGCCTGCCAAACCATCAGTAGGGCCACTGGATGATTGAGTTGCTAAAGGAGCATTCAAGGCAGACAGCCATTATGGAGAAGCTAAATTAATTATTTGCATCAGTCTTCACAGCTGAGGATATGAGGTAGATTCCCACACCTTTGCCATTCTTTTTAGGTGGCAAATCTGAGGAACTGTCCCAAATTGAGGTATCAGTAGAGGAGGTCAATGAAGAATAGCCATACTATCATCACACAAACCAGAGTGCAAGGATTTGCATAGCTGATGAATGACCACAGAGTTATGGCTCAGTATCAGCATGCAGGCACTTTGGCTAAATGAATGCTAAACAAAATAATACATAATGGCCTGAGCTTTCAAAAAGACCACCACCATTCCTTTATTGCCATAATACTCTTTGTACTCCCTTCAGCAATTAGGCCAAATTCATTTTAAACACATTAGCTGTAAGAATTCAAATTATCTATAACACAGCAATCAGTTTAATTCAATATACATGCAGGCAGACTGACAATCTTAAGAGATTCAGTACTCCCTCATTATTGGTGTACTATCAAAAAGTATTCCCTCATAAGGACCATTCTGTGATCTTCTAACAAAAGAAAGTTGAATTCAAGCAAGTATTTTCCACTGGCATTTCTGATCAATGAACAGTCTGGTAGTTGGTCAATTAGGCCTGACCAGATTTTAGTTACTAAGGGCTTGTCTCCATTTACTGATGGATCAATACTGCCACGATCAATCCACTGGGGGTCAATTTAGTGGGTCTAGTGAAGACCCACTAAATCAACCGCCGATCGCTCTCCCGTCGACTCTGGTATTCCACCAGAACGAGAAGCATAAGATAAGTCAATGGGAGAGTTTCTCCCAATGCAGTGTAGACACCGCAATAAGTCACCCTAAGGTACGTCAACGCCAGCTACGTTATTCACGTAGCTGAAGTTGCGTAACTTAGGTCAACTTAACCCCGTAGTGTAGTCCTGCCCTGAGGCTCATGAGCAATTGAAGAGATTTAGAATGGAAATCTCTTCCCACCTTTAGCTATAGCATTCAATACTGCAGATATCAAGGGCCTGATCAGCAGCTTTTACATGAGCAATCCTTACTCTCACAGGTAGTCCCAATTAAGTCAATGTACCTTTGACTTCAATAGGACTGTTTTAATGAGCAATGAATATTCCCATAAGGTTTGTGAGATCTGGCCTTATAATTGCTAGTAGCCTGTTTATATCACTGAATAATCTTATATCAAAATGACTTTATGGACCTTTCACTGCCATAGGGTTTATTGTTCTTTCAGCTAATTAATAAAAGCAGCAATTTAACATGACATCAGATTTAGCTCAGGCCCTATTTTGAAGTAGAGATCTCTGTTTAACTTAAACAAATCAAATCTCAGACTGTCTGACTGTAGAGTAATTTTATTTTCTCTGTCCTGTTGGGCAGAGTGTTTCCTAGAGATTCTAAAACATAATTTGCAACAAACACAGAGTATGTGTCCATAGCAACTGGCCATTTGCAAGCAACTTACTGACTCTCTAAGGTTTCACGGTTTCTGATGTGGAAAAATTCATTGTACCAATAAGGGTTACATAGTTTGATCCCCTCAGGTCACTGCATTCTCAAGAGTACCATGCATCAATTCTCAATTCTCTGGAATTTAGTGCAGGCGAGCACTTCAATCTGACATCATCCTAGCATCAAAGAACTGAAGACAAGGCTCTCTCCCCACCCCTACGTTTTAAAAACACCCGGTGAGTATTTTAAGTCTCTGATTTTCATAAGAGTCATCCACATGTAACTGCTTCAGACCTCATTTGGGCTCATTTGCTCACATAATTGATCAGATTTGCACATGGTAGTACGATATTTGCAGGCACAACAGATGTGAATGTGTTTGTATAAGTGTACTTATCATGCTCTGCTTGGCAAAAACACATCTCCAGAAGTGAAAGTATTGGGGAAAATAGTGTACTTATAGCAAGGGACTATCTCACTCCTCATTCTTTGGAGAATTCATGAGACCTTCATCCCTCAGTCTGACCTTGTTGAGTCCTTCCACAAGAGTCATCTTTCCAATGAATTCTGGAAGCTTTCCTCTCCAGGGCTCATATCCAGCTCCCCTCCATCCCAATTAAAGTCAGGGAACTCTGATAATGAGACCCCATCCCCACTCAAGAGGAGTGGGACCTTGAAGGGGAGGACTCAGAAAGAGAAGTTTCTAGAGGGTTCCAAGCTCTGCACAAGGCAAGCCGCAAAAGACTGAGCTCTGGCCACATCCAGGCAGTAACAACTGCAAAGCATGCCAAAAAGTAAAAAAAAGAAAAAAGAAAGAAAAGAAAAAGTGCAAAACAATCCCGAAGGTACTTGTCCTCTGACTCAGACTCCACCTCCTCTAATGAGAAAGGAGAACTTTCAGGATCCAAATCTGAGCAGGACTTGAAAAAAATGCAACAATATTATATCCCCCCCGAGAAGTTTGAGCTGATCTGCAAAAAGATTGTGGTCACCATCCAGATCAACCTGAGCAGGCTCTTGCAGATGAGCCCCCAAACAAACACCTTTCCTCAAAATCCTCCCCAAAGGCAGCAATTCTTCAGCACTCCTTTGAGGATGTGATCAGGGAGGACCTGGAAAAACCTGATAAGAGATAAACATATTAACAAGCACGACCATAGATGCAAGAAACAAATAAGGACAGAGATCACCCACACATCAGCTGCATACTTAAGAAAATTTCCCTGGCAACAGCATTCGTGGCTGACGCTGTAGTGGACACAATAAGATTCTTACCTGGGGCTATGGCATGCAGCTCAGCAGCCAGGAGGCATATATGATATATGACTCTGCCCCCAGAAGATAGACGCTCATTCCAAGCAAGTCTGTGTTCCTCTAATTCACAGGATCTCTCTTCTTTGGAGAAAAGTTAGATAAGATAGTGGCAGAAAACTCTGCAAAATTAAAGCAGGCCCTCCTGTCTCTCCAAGAAGGGAGTATAAGCCCACTTTTTGGCAGCCACTCTCCTTTCACCCATCCTCTTCACAGAAGTACCAGAGAAAAGATACTAGATACACCAAGGGCAAATCTTGGAACTGAGGCTTGAGCAGAAAGCCCAGAGGTGGTCCCACAGCTCTCAAGAGCCCAGCAAACTATCCCACTACATAAGAAAGATGGGAAGTATGGTAAGAGGCCACTCTAGCTTAACCAGGAGATCTTCAATGCTCTGAAACTCAAAAGAGAGTCCTACAAAAAGTGGAAACTAGTCAAATTACAAATGATGAATATTAACAAACACTACAAGCGTGTAAAGACAAAATTAAACTAGCTAGAGATATTGAGGGTAACAAGAAAATATACAAGTACATGAAAAGCAAGAGGAAGACCAAGGAAAGGATAGGGAAGGGAGAAAGACAATAACGGAAATTGTGGAAATGGCAGAAATCCTAAACAACTATTTTGTTTCAGTTTTCACCAAAAAGTTTAGTAGTGATTGGAAGTCTAATATAGTGAATGCCAGTGAAAATGAGGTAGGATCTCAGGCTAAAATAGGGAAAGAACAAGTTACAAATTACTTAAGACAAGTTTTAAAAAGTGGAAGTCAAATCCTAGTGAGGCAAATAGAAAGGAGCATAAACACTGCCAAATTAAATGTAAAACTGTAATAAGAAAAGCCAAAAAAGAGTTTGAAGAACAGCTAGCCAAAAACTCAAAAGGTAATAACTAAATGTTTTTTAAGTACATCAGAAGCAGCAAGCCTGCTAAACAACCAGTGGGGCCCCTTGATGATCGAGATACAAAAGGAGCGCTTAAAGACGATGAAGTCATTGCAGAGAAACTAAATTAATTATTTGCCTCAGTCTTCACAGCTGAGGATGTTAGGGAAATTCCCAAACCTGAGCCGTCCTTTGTAGGTGACAAATCTGAGGAACTGTCACACATTGAAGTGTCACTAGAGGAGGTTTTGGAATTAATTGATAAACTCAACATTAACAAGTCACCGGGACCAGATGGCATTCACCCAAGAGTTCTGAAAGAACTCAAATGTGAAATTGCGGAACTATTAACTATAGTTTGTAACCTGTCCTTTAAATCGGCTTCTGTACCCCATGACTGGAAGATAGCTAATTTAATGCCAATATTTAAAAAGGGCTCTAGAGGTGAAGCCGGCAATTACAGACTGGTAAGTCTAACATCAGTACCGGACAAATTAGTTGAAAAAATAGTAAAGAATAAAATTGTCAGACACATAGAAGCACATAAATTGTTGGGCAAAAGTCAACATGGTTTCTGTAAAGGGAAATCGTGTCTTACTAATCTATTAGTGTTCTTTGAAGGGGCAACAAACATGTGGACAAGGGGGATCCAGTGGACATAGTGTACTTAGATTTCAAGAAAGCCTTTCACAAGGTCCCTCACCAAAGGCTCTTATGTAAATTAAGTTGTCATGGAATAAGAGGGAAGATCCTTTCATGGACTGAGAACTGGTTAAAAGACAGGGAACAAAGGGTAGGAATAAATGGTAAATTTTCAGAATGGAGACGGGTAACTAGTGGTGTTCCCCAAGGGTCAGTCCTAGGACCAATCCTATTCAACTTACTCATAAATGATCTGGAGAAAGGGGTAAACAGTGAGGTGGCAAAGTTTGCAGATGATACTAAACTGCTCAAGATAGTTAAGACCAAAGCAGACTGTGAAGCACTTCAAAAAGATCTCACAAAGCTAAGTGATTGGGCAACAAAATGGCAAATGAAATTTAATGTGCATAAATGTAAAGTAATGCACATTGGAAAAAATAACCCCAACTATACATTCAATATGATGGGGGGCTAATTTAGCTACAACTAATCAGGAAAAAGATCTTGGCGTCATCGTGGATAGTTCTCTAAAGATGTCCACGCAGTGTGCAGTGGCAGACAAAAAAGCAAACAGGATGTTAGGAATCATTAAAAAAAAAGGATAGCGAATAAGACGGAAAATATCTTATTGCCCTTATATAAATCCATGGTACACCCACATCTTGAATATTGCATACAGATGTGGTCTCCTCATCTCCAAAAAGATATGCTGGCATTAGAAAAGTTTCAGAGAAGGGCAACTAAAATGATTAAGGGTTTGGAACGGTCCCATATGAAGAGAGATTAAAGAGGCTAGGACTTTTCAGCTTGGAAAAGAGGAGACTAAGGGGGGATATGATAGAGGTATATAAATCATGAATGGTGTGGAGAAAGTGAATAAGGAAAAGTTATTTACTTGTTCCCATAATATAAGAACTAGGGGCCACCAAATGAAATTAATGGGCAGCAGGTTTAAAACAAATAAAAGGAAGTTCTTCTTCACGCAGTGCACAGTCAACCTGTGGAACTCCTTGCCTGAGGAGGTTTTGAAGGCTGGGACTATAACAGGGTTTAAAAGAGAACTAGATACATTCATGGAGGTTAAGTCCATTAATGGCTATTAGCCATGATGGGTAAGGAATAGTGTCCTTAGCCTCTGTTTGTCAGAGGGTGGAAATGGATGGCAGGAGAGAGATCACTTGATCATTACCTGGTAGGTTCACTCCCTCTGGGACACCTGGCATTGGTCACTGTTGGTAGACAGGATACTAGGCTGGATGGACCTTTGGTCTGACCCAGTATGGCAATTCTTATGTTCTTGTGTTCTTATATGTCTTCAAGTCGCCAGGGCAGGAGTAGGCAACCTATGGCACGCGTGCCAAAGGCAGCACGCGAGCTGATTTTCAGTGGCACTCACACTGCCCGGGTCCTGGCCACCAGTCTGGGGGGCTCTGCATTTTAATTTAATTTTAAATGAAGTTTCTTAAACATTTTAAAAACCTTATTTACTTTACATACAATAGTTCAGTTATATATTATAGACATAGAAAGATCTTCTAAAAATGTTAAAATGTATTACTGGCACGCGAAACCTTAAATTAGAGTGAATAAATGAAGACTCGGCACACCACTTCTGAAAGGTTGCCAACCCCTGCACCAGGGCCTGATCAAAAACATCCTAGAATACTCAAGGAGCTGACTGAGGAGATATCTGAGCCATTAGCGATTATCTTCAAAACTCATGGAAGAGGGGAAAGATGCCAGAAGACTGCAAAAGGGCAAATATATAGTGTCAATCTAGAAAAAGAGAAATAAAGACAACCTAGGGAATTACAGACTAATCAGCTTAACTTCAGTATGGGGAAAGATAATGGGCAAATAATCAAGCAATCAATTTGCAAACACCTAGAAGATAATAAGGTAAGTAAGGCTGCAATTTAGTCATGGAGGTTGTAGAAGTCACGGAATCTGTGACTTCCAGTGGCCTCTGTGACTTAAACCTGTGGTGGTCAGGAGCTGCTGGGTACCTCCCCCAGCTGCCTGCAGCCGGGGGCAGCAGGGGACCCCCCTAGGTCTTGGAGGGTGGTGGCAGAGAACCCCAAGCTCCCTGCCACTAGGGACAGCACTGTAGGGGAACCCCAAACTCCCAACAGGTGGTGGCAGGGGAACCCCTGAGTTTGCCCGTAATCTGTCTGTGACTTTGACTAAAAATATCCCTGACAAAATCTTAGCCTTAGTGATAAGTAATAGTCAGCATGTATTTGTCAAGAACAAATCATGTCAAACCAACCTAGTAGCTTTTTTTGACAGGGGAACAAGCCTTGTGGATAGTAGGGAAACAGTAGATGTGGTATATCTTGACTTTAATAAGGTTTTTGGTACCATCTCACATGGCCTTCTCCTAAACAAACTAAGGAAATACAACCTAGATGGAGCTACTGTAAGGCGGGGGGAATAACTGGTTGGAAAACTGTTCCCAGAGGGTAATCAGTGGTTCACAGTCAAGCTGGAAGGGCATAGGGAGCAGAGTCCTGCAGGGATCAGTCCTGGGTCCGGTTCTGTTCAATATCTTTATCAGTGATTTAGATAATGGCACCGAGCAGCGGTTCTCAAACTTTAGCAACCCGAGGACCCCCATTTTGATTTAAATTTTTTCATGGACCCCCAAGCCTCCCCCACTCAGCCCCAGATTCTGCCCCCACTCCATCCCTTCCCCCACCCCTGCCCCTCCTCTTCCCATGCCCCCTCCCAGGGTGCCTCATTCCTGCTCCTTCCCCTACCCCACCCTCCCAGTGCCTCCTATACACCAGAGAACAGCTGGAGCACTGGGAGGGAACAGGAGGAGTTGATCAGTGGGACCAGCAGCCCCAGACATGATCCCTACCTTGAGCGTGCCATGTCCCCACTCTTCTCCCTCCCTCCCAGTGCCTCCTGCACACCTTTGAATAGCAGCTCCCTGGCATGCAGGAGGCACTGGGAGGGAAGGGGAGGAGTTGGTCAATAGGGTCCGTGGACCCCCGTTTGAGAAATGCTGGCATAGAGAGTACACTTATAAAGTTTGCAGATGATACCAAGCTGGGAGGGGTTGCAAGTGCTTTGGAGGACAGGATTAAAATTCAAAATGATCTGGACAAACTGAAAAAATGGTCTGAAGTAAATGGAATGAAATTCATTAAGGACAAATGCAATGTAAACCAATTAGGAAGGAACAATCAACTGCACACATACAAAATTGGGAAATGACTGCCTAGGAAGGAGTACTGCAAAAGTGGGATCTGGAGGTTATAGTGGATGACAAGCTAAATGTGAGTCAACAGGGTAACACTGTTGCCAAAAAAAAAAAGAAAAAGGCAAATATTTTGGGATGCATTAGCAGGAGTGTTGAAAGAAAGACACGAGAAGTGATTCATCTGCTCTTCTCCGTGCTGATAAGGCCTCAAATGGAGTAGTGTATCCAGTTCACGGTGCCACACTTCAGGCAAGATGTGGACAACTGGCAAAAGTCCAGAGGAAAGCAACAAAAATAATTAAAGGTCTAGAAAACATGACCTATTTAGAAAGATTGAAAAGGTTGAGTTTGTTTAGTCTGAAGAAGAGAAGATTGGGGGGGGAGGGTGCATCCTAACAGTCTTCAGATACATAAAAGGTTGTTACAAGAAGGAGAGTGAACAATTGTTCTTGTTAACCTCTGAGGATAGGTCAAGAAGCAATGGGCTGAAATTGTAGCAAGGGAGGTTTAGATTGGGCATTAGGAAAAACATCCTAATTGTCAGGGTAGTTAAGCACTGGAATAAATTGCCTAGGGAGGTTGTGGAATCTCCATCATTGGAGGTTTTTAAGAATAGGTTAGACAAACACCTGTCAGGAATGGTCTAGTTGTTACATAGTCTTGCCTTGAGTGCAAGAGACTGGACTACATGGCGGCTCGAGATCCCTTCCAGTCTTACACTTCTATGATTCTGTGACAACAAGCAAATGTACAGTCAGGTCTGGGCAGAGGTAGATGACAGAATTTTCCACTTTTCAGAGGAATGGTCCATGTGGACCACAGACAGGTGGGTAAGTGTTAACTTCAATTTTAGAGGGCTGGCTTATTATAGGCTTGCCAATGATTTGACCAGAAGATAATTAGGTTCTTATCCCAAAATCAGGCTACAGAATTAGAGAATGTAGAGAGTTCAATACTTCGTACAGACCCTCGGGGTGTGCAAGGACATTCACACTGAGGACAAAGCCAAGCTTTAAAGAGATTTATTAAAATAAAGGAAAAAGCTATCAAAGCTTCAAACCACAATCAAAAAGAAGTAATACGGTTCTATAGGGACTTCTGGTACCATCTCTTACAAAAGCTACTTAGATTAGCATATTCACACCCTTCTTTGGGGACCTGGTAGTGGGAGACAAAGGACCAGCCTCGTCTATGACATGCCAACTGAGACCGGTGGTCCAGGTTCCTCAGTCTCAAAATGATGGTGATCAGGGTCAAGTGTTGAGTAACTCAGCTATATTGCAAAAACTGAGCTAACAGCTAAACAAAAGAGAACTTGAAGCTAAAAGAAGGTAGCTCCATATGTTGGTTTACCCTCTAATAGGGTCTTGGCACTATCCTGAATATTCATGTCAGTGCCCAACCTTCCATGTCCAAATCTTATTTCCTCACCCACATAAATCTTAGGGTACACTTACTCTATAGGCTAGTATATTCTTACATATTAATAACATCTATACATATTAATGCCAATTATCTCATTCTTGAAACCATCACCTTTGCCTGAACCGTTACTTCCATGTTCTTGTGATGTACCTTGTGGTTACTGGTATCCCAGAATTTTAGTAAACACATTCCGTTCCCCAAAATCAAAAAGGGTAACCTGTAGGCCATTTATCTATGCCAAAGGTTACATCCACTTACGCTAACTTGCTCTAGCTAATCTTACAGGATACAAGCCTATAGGTTTTCTGCATTACAGCCAAATATAATGAAGTAATGTCTGCTGAAATTACTCAATACAAAAATATAAGCCAAAATAATATAATCGATCAAGCCAATAGAGACAAACAAATATAATATAGTAGGCTAGCCCTGTGGGGGTTACAAGTGAGCATGTGAATTGGGAGTAACTCCTGCAAACCACAGGCTTCACTCCATCCCTTCTTCATCCAGACTCCTTTATCTAGTGATTCTGCCAGGCACAAACTGATCTGGAATGAGATCTCCCAGCTCATGGACATAGGAACAATGGAAGGAGTTCCCTTAGAAAAAGGGTTCTCAGGATTCTACTCCACCTATTTGTTGTTCAGAAGTGCACCGGGGGAGTCAGAGCCATCCTCAACGTGAAAAGACTCACTAAGTGGATGAAAAAGACAAAATTCCAGATGGAGATCCTAGCTTTGACGGTATCATCCCTATCCCAATGGGAACCTCCTAACTTTAGTGAATCTGGCAGAGGCATATCTCCATATTCACATATGCCCATACCACTACAAGCTTCTGAGGTTTACTTAACAGCACAGACCAATACCAGTACTGAACTCTCCCATTTCAGAGCCACCTAGAGGGAAATCACATCCTGTTCAGTCAGACAACAAAAAATGAGGCTCAAGTACCATTTGTTCAAAAATCCTTATTATCTTGAAAACATTAGCAATATTTAATTTAGCTTCATCCAGTGAGGAGTTTTAACTCCAGAAAAAGCATATTTTCTCAGTAACTGACAACTGTAAGAAAATAAAAATATTTCAGTGGAATTTTGAAAACAGAATTATTTTTTGAGATTTATATCATACAGTAGACACTTTTTTTAAAAAAAGCAGGACTGTAGTGTGTAGCACAGAGCTAAAGTGAAATATATTCACTTCCATTGTGGCTTTTAATTGCATAATTTTGTCACTGCCACAGATCTTTCTCAAGTGTTTATGATTACAGTTGAGTAAACCATTGCTTTTACTGTCTTTTTTTTTGGAACCAGAAAAATAATCAAAATAAGAAGCTAGACTAATGCTAGGGCTTCTGCATAAGCTAAAACAAACAATGTCAAGTAATCCAGCCTTAACATTTGACTTGCTTTAAAATAATTCCAATTCTGATGAGGAACATTTTCTAGACTCTAAAAATATTCTCAAGTTAACTATTGTTCTTAAGCAATGCGGGGTGGGAAAATGACTCTGAAATTCTTTACTCTGCTCTTACAGATCGGACTAGCCAATAAATAGAGCACAGGTTAGTTGCATAATATTAACCCCATTTCAAGAACAATTTTGAAAGTATTCGTATCCCTTTTTAAAGTATAAATATTTTGACTTCTTCTGAAATTTTAATTATTGGTATCTTGTAAGAATTACCACTAAAATTAATATTAAGGAATAGCAAAGAGTCCTGTGGCACCTTATAGACTAACAGATGTATTGGAGCATGAGCTTTCCGATAAAGTGGGTATTCACCCACAAAAGCTCATGCTCCAATACGTCTGTTAGTCTATGAGGTGCCACAGGACTCTTTGCTGCTTTTACAGATCCAGACTAACACGGCTACCTCTCTGATATTAAGGAATGTGGCAGAAGAAAGCCATTTAAATAAAGTACAAAATATATTTCTAAAAACCAGTGGATACATTAAGTAAGAAACTGATACTAATGATAATTAATTTCAAAAAGTGTATGTTAGTAGGGAGCCACTGGAATGGGACAGTGACTGTTAAATAGGAAAACAGGTGTTCTGGTCACATTTCTTTAGAAACCTACATTTCGGGACACACAAACCTACATTTCATTACCTGAAATGATCAGGTAAGAACTTTTCCATTTTGGTAGCAGCAACTACCACAATTCTGTTATGTCTGGACTGCTCCCCTCCATTCTGCGGTGTCCAGAGGCGGTTCAAAGCTGTGACACAGCGTGTGCTGGCTGTGCCTCCTCCTCCCACTTGCCACTAGATGAGTCATTCCAAAGCTGTGTAAAACTCATAGAAAGATATTAACAACAAATGCCAACTCAGGCAACTATCTGCATAGTAACTGTCCAAATAAAAAGCTGACCCCTTGGCTAACGAGCCATCCAGGATGGGTAAATTGTGGGGGAGACTGCTAGCAGAAAGAAGCATGATATTGATGTTGAAAGTGTCCTTTAAATGAACATTTAGTGCTAATAAATGCAATGTAATCACACCTTCATCATCACCAAAGGACAAATATGAAGTGAGCATGAAGCTAAATATCCCTTGGGGGGGGGGGGGGGGTGTGTGTGTGTGTGTGTGTGTGTGTGTGTGTGTGTGTGTGTGTGTGTGTGTGTGTGTGTGTGTGTGTGTGTGTGTGTGTGTGTGTGTGTAAACATTGTGTAGTATAAACATGAGAAGGAAACTTGATGCATGTGTATTTGGAGAGGACTCATTTCCACAGGAGATTAATCCAGGTATGTTTGTAACATCTAGTAACCATACATTGTGGTACAGCTGAAAATAAATTACCCATGATGCATAGTGAATTAAACACCATTTTTACTTCAAACTACAGGGTATTTTCAAGTTTAGATGCAGTCTGTAAATATTGTCAAAGTACTTATGTGTGTATTAAACTTACAATCATTTTGATTTCCATGCTCTCTCTATCCTGTAAAATACCAATTCTTACATTTGTTTAAGCTTCACTGAAGCATAGTCCTTATCTGTTAAATCTAGAGTAATTACTGACTGATACATTTGATATGAATGTTACTACAACCTTAGGGAGGGCAGAATACGATAAAGGCAACTTTCAGAGTCAGAGGCACAGAGGTTAAAGTGCCAGTGGAGCAGAATGAGACAAACAACAACTTAGGAGGTATAAGGTAATTTTTACACCACCCAACAGCTGTTTGGTGAGATTTCTGAAATCTCATTGCTCCTAGAGAGGTGTCCACAGAGAGTAGTATTTGTGCTCTAAAGAGCCTAGTTACTTACTGTGCAAATATTGCAGGGCAGAAGCTAAAGGGGGTTAAAAACAAACTCTCTATAGGCAGGTTATTCCATAACTATATTCTGAAAGTTTTTCTGTATCTTCCTATGAGGATGTGGGATGGCATGTCAAAAATAGGTAGTGGACTAGATGGAGCACTGGGGAGATCATGTGCATCAATTCCTATGACCCACTGAGACTGACCTACCTCCTCAGTCTTTATAGGTCTTCCAGGTCAGTATTAAGATATATTGCCAGGATAGCGTGGGGTAGCTTGCAATTTTCATTAGATTGGAGATATTTTTTTCTAATCAAAACACCCAAATATTGTCAATTATAAACACTTTTCATAAGCATAAAAAAGGCTACAGGTACTTCGGATATAGAATTACTGTTTTCTAGAACAAACACACATACCTGCTATAAAGTGTGTTCTGTGAACTACTGTTTATATACTTGTCATTAAATAGTGAGATAATCATGCAAAACAACACCTTTTCTCTATTTCATCAATAAGTACTTCCTCTAAGAATTAGTAAGTAGAACTAAGTCTTTAATATATTTAGCAATTTCATTCATTAAATTATCTGTAAGAAAAAGATGGCTACAAATCTGAAATCTTTTTAAATATGTCCAAAACATTTCACTGTGGGCAATAATATAAAGTATACAAGTTGCAGGCTTTTATTCTAATCCAAGATCTCTGTGCCAATATTTTTTATTTGATATCAATTTGATATAAAAATATACAATATTTTAAGACATACTTTGTTCAATGAATACAAAGTAAATGTTTACCCTTTTAATAAGTATCAGTTGCTTTTTTTAAAAAAGTTATTCACATGATAAAGTGAGGGTCATTTCTAGGTAAAATTTACATACTAAATTATATTTGCCACATAGTGCAAATAAATCATCACCCCAAATATATTGCTCGGGACAGTGAAAAACTCTACAAATTTAAGAGTCCCGTTTTCATAATTTTACTTTTTCTTGCTTTTGAGAGAGTTTCTGTGAACTCTCACTCGCTGCTGAACGGAGGAAGCAATTTTCATAGATGCCTTCTTTACAAGGGACCTTTCCACGGCTCCAGGTTTCCATAGCAACAGCTGTGCATCCTCTCCACCAGTCAACAAAGAATCATCTGTCATGTTCCAGTAGAATGAGCGAACTGTAGCAGAATGCCCTCCATGAAGGGTGCCCACAAGGCTCAGTCCATCAATGCCACAGTTTATTAGGTGAATGTTTCCCATAGCTGTTCCACCAACAACAAACAATTTGTCTGCCTTTTCATGGTACAAGCCACCTATCAGATAGTTTAAGTTGCTATTTTCAGTGAAGACTACTTCTCTGACATCCGGAATCTGCAACAATGTCATTGGTTCCTCACTATCTATTTGAGTAAGATCCCACCAACAAAATCCTTCCGTATGAGTCATGCAATATACCTGTTTATAATCTTTCCCAGACCAACCAATAAAACTTACTGATGAATTTGAATTACAAGTTGCAATCAAAGAATCATCTTCATTTTCCTTGTTAATATCAAACACATTAACCAATCCATCAGTTGATCCAGACACTACCAAATTGGGTTTGTTAGGATGGAAACATATTTTAGTGATATCATCATTGTGAGTCTCTGAATAGGTTCCTAAGGGCTCTTTAGCAGTGCATGCATAGTTTGTATTACTTCTTGCATCCCAAAACACCATGAATGTGTCCTCTTCAACTTTTTCTGTCCCAGCACAAACTATAAGATCACTGCAATTAATATCAAAGCTGATGAAAACATTAGAAGGATAACCACTGAATAATTGTATAGTTTTCTGAGTAGCTAAGCGAGTATCCCAACATTTTATTGTGCCATCACTGCATGCTGAAAACAACATATTCTCACTTGTATGAGCAAATCTGACTCCATTAAGTAACCCAGGATGGCTACTATACTCCCTTAGCAAGTGTAATGTTTCTCTATTATATACTTTAATTGATTTATTGGAACATGAAACAGCAACTAAGTGGTTGCTTTCTGCTAGAACAGATTTTGAAACATCTATATCCAGTAAGTAAGTGGAATCTTCAGTTAGTGCACAACGTTTTGCTATGCACAAATTAGCAAACTGTTCTTCAATCTTCTCCATAGTGGTTGTCAGAAAGCTGGTCGGAATCTGCAATACATCAAATCCCAAATATATTATTTGAATTAAACAAGTTTCAATTATGCAGAAATTCCAGCTCTTACAAATCTCTGAAACAGCATCTTTCACAACAGATCTCATGCATAAAACTAGGTTTAAATTATTCTTACACCATAACTACTGTCATTTGATACATACACAAGAGGATAAAGCAGAAGTACGAACGAATACAGCAGCCTGCTCCATCAGGAAACCATTTTGGTAAAAAGTGTTTTAAGATAAGTATTTAAACTAAGCCTATAAAATCTTAATTGTTCTCTTTGTGAATCATTTGCAAGTTGTTCTAGCCAAATTTGCTTAATAATACTCCTAAGTAGAAAGAACAGGAGTATTTGTGGCACCTTAGGAAAGCAATGTTCTTGACAAATGGAAAGACACTGAGTCAACACCCTAACCTGCTGAGCTATATGTAATATTACCTGAAATGCTACTTGGCAGTATGATTGTCAGTTAGGGTCAGATTTGCCTAAGGATGGCAAGATACGTGCCCTGTGGGGTTAACAGAAAAGCTTAAACAGGGTAGATGCCTAACTCCCATTGATACCTAGTTAATGGGAGTTAGGCACTTAACCTGCCTGGGTGCTTTCCTAAATCCCATGAGGCATCTATCTGCATTTTTACACACCTAAATGTATTTGTACATCTGGCCCTTAGTGCAAAGGGTAAAGAATTAAAATACAATGTACACTACAGTACATTTTTGTTTAAAGTAATCCAAGGTAGGATAAATTAGGAGTCATGGGATGAAACTGAGCAACAGAGAACAGCTTTTAGATTGTGGAAATGTCACTGAAGATCAATGGTGAATGACCTATATCAAACGATTTTTAAAAATAGACTGTATAAAGCACTTAATACACTGTGGATAAAAACCTTACATTCAGATGCAACTTCTTCTGTGACATTACTGAACTGTCCTGTAAATCTAAGATATTTCAGTAAAGTGTACAGGTCCTAAAATGTGCAGATTACTCATAAAAAAAATAATTTCCTAACATGAAAAGAATCCTATTCCAAAATATATAAGGTGCCCTACAGGAGATCTCTTTTTACCAAGCATATCCTGTTTTCTACATTATAAATTAGTAAGAAATTGTGCAACTGCAATAGAGGGTTGATGCCAATTCTGAATCAGAAAACTTCACACAGCCTTTAACTCGAGATAATTTGCCATGATGCCCCATTTCTAAGTTTCTGTCCTTTTACAGACTTTGGCCACTATAAAGGAACAAAAGTTTCTGAAATTTCATGTGGTGACGGAAACTTAACAGAAGTCAGACCATGTGGCTGGCAAAGTTTACAGGATGGACTGAGCTTTTCTTTTTAAATAGAAATCAGCAATAATTTCAATAAAAAATTATCTAATTGAAAAACCATATACCAAGTTCTATGGGCCCAATTCTCCCTCCCGTGCCCTTCATCTTATAAATATATTTATGCCACTGTAAATTGAGTGTAAAACATTATTACAATAACTCCCACAGATTTCACTAGCAGCTTTTGAAGACCCAAAGCAACTACTTGAGTTAACTGAGCATTTTGCATGGGCGGGGGATTTGTGCAGAGGGAAGGGAATGACTGTCAGGAGGGAAGTGTGTGCATGGATTACAGAGGAGTAGGGAAGGGCTATATTACTTGTTTTAGTTCAACCTTTTAAAATGTCCATGAAAAAAAAAAATTATCAGCTACCATGGGTTACCGTAGAATGTTCTATAATATATCTGGATTTTATATTGTTATGGGTTTGTCTGTAGTGCTTGGAAACAGATCGTTTGGGGGTGGAGAGGTGTTCATAATGTGTAAAATATTCATCTTATGATGAAACAATCAGGACCAAATTCACAGTAAACATCAGTTTAAGTACACACTTACGCTCACAAAAGCTTAATTCCCAAATCACAAATAATCTCACAAAACTATTTGCTTCAGTAATATCCTGTGACAATAAGGTCCCCAGGTTAATATTCTACATCAAAGCAACCCTACAGAATACATCTGCAAGTGCATTTTTTGCTACAAAATGCAGACATCCTGTGGAAACTCTCTTTCTCCCCCGAGAGAAAGTACAATATTCTGTCTGGCACAACGGTGTGCACAAGCTTAATCATCACAGTTTACTTCTTCCAAACCTTTCTGGATAGGTCTTCCAGATTAGGCAAGTGTTCAGCAATGCAATTACATAAACATCAGCCAGTTCATAAGCACTGTTCAGTAGACTGTAAGCTCTTCAGAGCAGGGACTGCAACTTACTATGGGTTCGTTAAGCTATACCTACCTAGATAGTGCTTTTTCAAAAATAATTATGTCCTTACTTTTTCTTGACATACTAATAGGGTGAAAAATACTTACCAGATAGTTATGACAGTACTTCAAAGATGAGGCAATGGATAAAAAAAGACAAAAGACACAAACTATAGTTTTAAGAGGGAAAAAAGGTGGCTTAATTATTTAACAATGCTCAGATAAATCTGTGATCTGCTTTTTTTTTTAAATTAAGGGAAAAACAAATAATTTTATTAGTATCAGAAAGTAGAAATGGATCATGGCATATTTAATCAAGATCACTGAAGAATTACAACAGAAACTTATGTTTTAGAGGAGTATTTCCAAATTTGTGCCTGCCTGTGGACACAGGAGGGAAGTGGTCTGCAGAACCTGGGGTAATCTCTGAACTGTGATGATTGCAGAACATGTATATAGTGGGTCCCAGCCAGATTCTGTTTGTAAGAAAAAGGTAATTTTCCATGTTGACTTAAATTTCGACCTCAAAATAATCAAACCTTTTTAGACCAGAAAGGTCAAGTAAACTCAGACAGACATTCTCCTGACAAATGTCAGCCATTTGGAAAGTAACCTATGATTGTTTAATATTACTGACTTTGATAAAATATATTATTCCATGTGCAATTTCTGCAACACTCATCTTGTGTGTCAAAAATTTTACTAACACAGGGAAATGTCAAATTATAGCCTACAGTGTACATAGTCTGCAAGGTCCTTCTTCAACTTAACATATTGGGGTTCTCTAGAAAACAGAATGGCCTGGGGGCTCTTCTAGTTGTTTATTCCAAATTTTACAGTTGCAGTTGCTCTGAAATACTGGGGGGAAATGTTTTCATGTTTTCCAGAGAGATGCAATTTATATGTACTGGAAGGTGAGGGGGTATGGTCTTTCAATTCTATTTTCAATGAAATGGCTGAAAGGGGTTTATGCTGCATTTGACAGCTAGCATGTCACCAAAACCTGTTATACTAATATGCAACAAAATCTCTGCTCTGGTGAAAAATACTTTAGTCTATTATGAATTCCTGATTGAAGGTTACATAAACAATTCATGCTAACTTCAGGGTGTAGCTGCCAGCCCTTCCTTTTCAGAAGGGGAAGTCACTGTTGTATTTTGGTGGGAGAGTTTAAATAGGAGGAATAGGATGTGTGTTAAATTTATGAGATAAATAGGAAATAATGATCTTCCAAGCAAAACAGAAGATAACTAAGTGTTGGAATGATGCCATTTACAAGAATATATAAGGCAAATGATGCTATGTACTCAAGAATGTAGTCTGTGATGCAGTGTTACCACACCCTCCATCTGCCAAGCCTGCAACAACTTTGCTACTGTTTCAACAGGTTTACTAATGTTTTGATCTTAGATACAGTAAAGCACCTATGAGATTAGCAACCAGGTGTTATCCTTGGAAAAGAGGGTGCACAGTTTGTAAATTAGGTTTAAAATTAACCTGAAAGGAAATTTCCAGCTGTTGTAATTTGTATTTTTCTTTTTTATAAAGTGTTTTTTATTTGAATCGTAGAAATGTGGGGCTGGAAGGGACCTCAAGAGGTCATCTAGTCCATTCCCCTGCACTGAGGTAGGATGAAGGTATGTTAGCAACAAGGTGGTGCTCAGGGAAAGCGTGGGCCCTTTACTGAATGGGGAAGGCAACCTAGTGACGGAAGACATGGAAAAAGGTAATGTACTCAGTGCTTTTTTTGCCTCTGCCTTCATGAACAAGGTCAGCTTCCAGACTGCTCCACTGGGCAGCACAGTATGGGGAGGAGGTGACCAGCCCTCTGTGGAGAAAGAAGTGGTTCAGGACTATTTAAAAAAGCTGGACAAGCACAAGTCCATGGGGCCGGATGAACTGCATCCGAGGGTGCTAAAGGAGTTAGTGGATGTGATTGCAGAGCCATTGGCCATTATCTTTGAAAATGCATGAGGATTGGGGGAGGTCCCGGATGACTGGAAAAAGGCTAATGTAGTGCTCATCTTTAAAAAAGGGAAGGAGGAGGATCTGGGGAACTACAGGCCAGTCAGCCTTACCTCAGTCCGTGGAAAAATCATGGAGCAGGTCCTCAAGGAATCAATTTTGAAGCACTTAGAGGAGAAGAAAGTAATCAGGAACAGTCAGCATGGTTCACCAAGGGCAAGTCATGCCTGACTAACCTAACTGCCTTCTATGATGAGATAACTGGTTCTGTGGATGAGGGGAAAGCAGTGGATGTGTTATTCCTTGACTTTAGCAAAGCTTTTGATGCGGTCTCCCACAGTATTCTTGCCAGCAAGTTAAAGTATGGTCTGGATGAATGGACTATAAGGTGGATAGAAAGCTGGCTAAATCGTCGGGCTCAATGGGTAGTGATCAATGGTTCCATATCTAGTTGGCAGCCGGTATCATGCAGAGTGCCCCAAGAGTCAGTCCTGGGGCTGGTTTTGTTCAGTATCTTCATTAATGATCTGGAGGATGGTGTGGACTGTACCCTCAGCAAGTTTGCAGATGACACTAAACTGAGAGGCGTGGTAGATTCACTGGAGGGTAGGGATAGGATACAGAGGGACCTAGACAAATTAGAGGATTGGACCAAAAGAAATCTGATGAAGTTCAACAAGGACAAGTGCAGAGTCCTGCCCTTAAGACGGAAGAATCCCATGCACTGTTACAGACTAGGGACCGAATAACTAGGCAGCTGTTCTGCAGAAAAGGACCTAGGGGTTACAGTGGATGAGAAGCTGGATATGAGTCAACAGTGTGCTCTTATTGCCAAGAAGGCTAACGGCATTTTGGACTGTATAAGTAGGAGCATTGCCAGCAGAGTGAGGGACGTGACTGTTCCCCTCGATTTGGCATTGGTGAGGACTCATCTAGAGTACTGTGTCAAGTTTTGGACCCCACACTACAAGAAGGATGTGGAAAAATTGGAAAGAGTCCAGCGGAGGGCAACAAAAATGATTAGAGGGCTGGACAACATGACTTATAAGGAGAGACTGAGGGAACTGGGATTGTTTAGTCTGCAGAAGAGAAGAATGAGGAGGGATTTGATAGATGCTTTCAACTACCTGGAAGGGGGTTCCAAAGAGGATGGATCTAGATTGCTCTCAGTGGTACCAGATGACAGAACAAGGACTAACGGTCTCAAGTTGCAGTGGGGGAGGTTTAGGTTAGATATTAGGAAAAACTTTTTCACTAGGAGGGTGGTGAAGCACTGGAATGGGTTACCTATGGAGGTGGTGGAATCTCCTTTCTTAGAAGTTTTTAAGGTCAGGCTTGACAAAGCCCTGGCTGGGATGATTTAGTTGGGGATTGGTCCTGCTTTGAGCAGGGGGTTGGACTAGATGACCTCCTGAGGTCCCTTCCAACCCTAATATTCTACGATTCTAACTAATCCTAGACCAGGGGTAGGCAACCTATGGCACGCATGCCGAAGGCGGCACGCGAGCTGATTTTCAGTGGCACTCACACTGCCCGGGTCCTGGCCACCGGTCAGGGGGCTCTGCATTTTAATTTAATTTTAAATGAAGCTTCTTAAACATTTTAAAAACCTTATTTACTTTATATACAACAGTTTATATATTATAGACTTATAGAAAGAGACCTTCTAAAAACATTAAAATGTATTACTGGCACGCAAAACCTTAAATTAGAGTGAATAAATGAAGACTTGGCACACCACTTCTGAAAGATTGCCGACCCCTGTCCTAGACGATCTCTGACAGGTGTTTGTCCAACCTGTTCTTAAAAACCTCCAATGACAGGGATTTCACAATGTTCCTTGGTAACCTGTTCCAGTGCTTAACTATTCTTATGGTTAGCACATTTTTCCTAATATCTAACCTAGTCTGCCTTGCTGCAAACTAAGATGATTAATTCTTGCTACACCCTTGGTGGACTTGGAGAACAAATGATCACAGTCCTCTTTACAACAGGCTTTTATATATTTCAAGGCCATGATGTCCCCCCTCAACCTTCTCTTCTCTAGACTAAACATGCCCAATTCTTTCAGCCTTTCCTCACAGGTCACATTTTCTAAACCTTTTATCATTTTTGTTCTTCTTCTCTGGACTCTCTCCAGTTTGTTTACATCTTTACTGGCACCATTAGAGTTTTCAAAATATGCAGCTGGTTGACCAACCCCACGAACGCACACAGCAACTTATTGGGTGGATCAGTCTTATTGTTTAATCTGGTTGCTCACTCCCCAAACCTACAAGGCTCCTAAACAGAGCTCACAACGATTACAAAGAAATATGGCACAGGTGGTTTCATTTTTATTCATAATGCTTAAAGTCTCTCCAATTAAGTAAAGGGGAAAGACTAATTTATTAATTCCTGATTTACACCTTCATCATCTATCTCTAGAATTATTTTTATATATATATAAAAGCCTTATCTTGTACTGAGAACACCAAGTAGAAAACATATTCCCTATACTTTGTCAAGATTTGGACCAAATTTTTCATTTCTGTGGAAGCAGAACAATATCTTGGGGACAACAAATGCTATATCATCACTACTTGAATTTTAACCAGTAGAGCTTTCTGAGGTACTAGCAAAACCTCATGACACACCCTATGCATTAGATCCATGTCCTTCTTGCAGGTGGAAGTTAGCAGAGAAGTACAGGGCCCAGTACTAAGAGTGATTGTAAATACTGTTGTAATAACTGGGCCAACAAATTTACCCTAATTGTAAGATCAGTTGTAAAAATTATAACATTCTTTATGGTAAGCAAACAGGTGCATGAGAACCAGACAAAGAGACTAAATTAGTCCAAACATAATAGGACACACTGATATAATTCAAGGACTGTGTTGAAATCATGCTTGGTTTAACCAAAACCAAAAACAAAACAAAAAAAAGAGGGTGCAGGGGGGAGAGATGTGGAATCAGAAATTAATTGACCAACATAGGTGTGTCAGATATTAGACCTAACTGATGGATAAAATAATGAGGGGGTGAGCTATTCTTCCCATCACTCCCTTTTTGGATACTTGAAGAAAGACTTTGGGACCATCCTGGGACCCCAGATCTTCTTCATGCTAATCTTAAGTGATGTCTTGATCAGACTGGGCCAGAGACAAGTACCCAGATAACATCACCACTTCAGCTCCACTGAATCCAAACCACCACCTGAGACAAAACAAGATCAGACTTTACCAACAGCAGCAGCAGCAACAGCTCCAGGCCATCTCCGCTAATTTCTTCTCTTTTCCCCAATAGGACAGTTATTACCATCTTTGACACCATCTAAGAGACTGTCAAACAAGGGGGTTGGGGAGGAGAGGTTCCTTCAAAAAACTCTCTCCAGCAAACGGGAACAGGGGATGTTGTTAAAATGAAAGCCTTACTTAATATTTTACATTTCAACTGCTTTAACTGTTTTAACTTCTTTTCTGTCTCTCTTAATACAAGGGTAAAGGATTTTAAATGGTGTTTGCCATGGTGCTAAGCAGCCTGTGGTCTCTGTATACCGAACCATGAACCACGTTTAACATTGTATAAAGTTGGACAGTGACTGGGTTCTGTTAACATCTCTGGCCCGTTTATTCCATTTAAATTAATACAACAGTGTCTCCCATAAAGATGGCAGCTGCCAGCTTCTCTTTAGAAAGCACGAGTATGGGCTATGTTCAGGAAGCCATGTTTTGACCTTGACAATATGGCTAATCACTGCTCTGTATCTAATCTTCCCTTTGTAGGTAAGATTATTGAAAGGTTGTGTTATAACAGCCCTCACAGTATCCAGTTGCCTCAGAGTTCCTTGACCTCTGTGAATATGGGTATGCATAATGACTATTTGTGGTGATCAATGAGAAACAAGTGTCCATGCCAGTATTATAAAGTGAACTGTCTTTGACACAGTTGATTACAAAGTGCAAACCATGCAGGGAGCAGACAGGGCTATGCTTCTACAGCTTTGTTCCTATCTCCAGGGAAATCCTAGAAGTAGTCTTGGGCAATTACCCCTCTTCACCCAGTGTGCTCTGATGCAGGGTTCTGGATTGAATACAAGGCCATTAGAAGGAGAACAAGGAAGCACTGGTTGTCCTGCCTGCAGGATGAAACCCAGCTTTATGTTTCTCTCTCTTCCAACTCAGGTGGTGTGGATGAATGCCTTTTCCAGTGACTGGGTGAGATGGAACACCAACATTTAGTAAAGACACAGGCAACGTTGATTAACTGAGGAAAGCAAATGGAAGATCTGACTGAAGGGATTTGGCCACCATTTGTAACTTGTATTTGCTACCTCGGAATCTGATTGGATTCCCAGTTATTGTTGAAGTGATCGAGTTACATCAGTTTTATTTCTGGCTAACCAAGAAGTTGTGACCTTGTATTTTGGATGTGGACTTGGCCACTTATCTATGGCTTTGTCAACTCACTATCAGACTATTACAATGTGTTCCCTACTTAAGTTAACTCTTACATCCATTCAGAAGCTGAAGCGAGTACAGAATTCAGCAGCCTACTTTTTAAGCAGAATATCTCACTTTAAGTACATTTCACCAGTGCTTCATTATCTTCACAGGCTGGCTTTGGGTTTCTGGGAACACTTTAAGGTATTAATTTTGACCTATAAAGCCTTATTAAATGGCCTGGGGTCTGCTTACCTGAGAGACCCACACCCCTATGCCATACTGCAACAACTGAGATCAGCAGAGGCATTCAAGCTGCAGCTTCCTTGGTTGAGAGAGAAGCAGCTTCTTGCAGGGCACTTTCTGTGAAAACATGCCAACTTTCAAGCTTTTACACCTACCAATCTGAAACAGCCTAAATCTGTGGCCCTTCGGGGTATGATGCAAAGCTTTTGGGGGCAGGGGAGAGTAGAGAGAGGATGGAATGGTCCCCTGAAGGGGAATACTGGAAGGGAGGAGGAGAGGGTGATATCTTTTTGATGTATAGGATAGCTGTTTATTTCTGATTTATGTGGAGTTTGCTTCTGATTTTCCCTTACATTTTTAAAGAGTCAATGGTGCCAAGTGTCTGGGTTAGGTACATTAGAATTCTAAATAAATAAAAAATATTTGTCAATTTTGCAGGGCTAATATGTAGTGTTATCAGAACATATATTGTAATGTTCTGTGCTTGGCATGATAGTTATAAACAACATTTCCCCAGCTAAAGACGACAGATCAATGAGTCATTTTAATCCAACAAGGTTTTCAAAAAATAACCCAGTGATTCATAAAGTAGATTCTGTCTCTTTTTAGAATGGCTCATGGGAATTGTGAGATTCTGCAGTTCTTCCCAAAAAGGAACGTCAGTGCAACAATGTACACAAATTAAATCACATCTCTCTGAAATACGGTGGAAAATGGGAGCAATGAGCTGTTTATCTTAGAAAAGTTACTCTTACATACTGATTAAACCTATCAATAGGCGAATAGAAGCATTTATTCAAAATGAAAACAACCTACAGATTTGGCAGCCTGCTCACTGCAGGTCAAAAACCAAACACGGCAAGCGGTTTGAACAACTGCATGTGGAATCATGCTCAGTTCTTTCCCACTCTCAGCAATGAAAACAAATCCTCACTCACTCCCTTTCACAATTATTAGACATTAAAGAAAAAAAATGAAAATGAACAAGCAATCACTGGCCAGTGTAAAGCGGTCCACACAGCTGCAACAAATGTGTGGTTTGCATTTTACAGTGAAAACACCAAGCACAGCATTGGTTTAGGAGAACACATTAGCATTTGCACAATATGCTCCACTTTTACTCACAGCATAATGCTTTCTGAAACCTCCCATATCATCAGCGCCATGGGGAAAACAAGGTAAATCAGCCAAGTCTACTAATCAGTAAAAGGAAGCACAAGTAGACAATTACTCAGGCCTTGGCTACACTTGCAAATTTGCAGCGCTGCAGCAGGGTGTGAAAACACACCCTCTCCAGCACTGCAAATTGCGGCGCTGCAAAGCGCTAGTGTGGTCAAAGCCCCAGCGCTGGGAGCGCGGCTCCCAGAGCTGTACGTTATTCCCCACAGGGAGGTGGAGTACGGACAGCGCTGGGAGAGCTTTCTCCCAGCACTGGCGCTTTGACTACACTTAGCGCTTCAAAGCGCTGCCGCGGCAGCGCTTTGAAGTGCAAGTGTAGCCAAAGCCTCAGTATATTACAATTCCTTGTACAAAAAGGGGTGCCAACATGCTTTACAAACAACTGGAGAAAGGGTTCCAGCTCCAAACTTACAAATTAAACAGACAACCAAATTTAGGATGGGGGTAAGATGCAACAAAAAACAAGGAACAGAGGTAAACATAAGTATGTACTTTGAGAGTTTGTGCTATCTGTAAATACTGCAATTGATTTTGTTAATCTTACTGAGGTGAGAACTACAGAGACGTAGGCTTATTGGAAATATGTTTTAAGGAGAGACTTGAGGTGAAGAGGGTAGAGGCATGGCATATCAGACAGAGGGAATTTCAGGCATAAGGGGCTTTGTGGAAAGTGCAAAGATGAGACTGAGAGAACATGCAAGATATGGCTTGTGCAGCAAACAGGGAATCACAACGATGAATCCAGCCCAGACATTTGTTTTTTCCTTCCAAACAAATCAGCTAGGTCTAAGTTCCAAGTGGCATGTCAAAGGCAGTAAAAATGAATCTAGGGAAGATTTTTTTAACTGTACAAGAGAGAAAATTATTACTCCTAATGGGCAGAAGGGAGGGACAGACAAATAATGTGGAAGTGGAGGAGAAAATACAAACCTTTGTCATTCAGCAAGTCCAATTCCATCTCTACTTCCTCACAACATGTGTCTTAGGAGTATGATCCGGCCCAAGAACAACAGTAAAGGCTAAGGGATAGGAAAAAGGAGCAGGGAAGTAGGCTTAGGTAACCAGGGGCAGGAAAAGGAAAAATGTAAATCAGACAACCAGAAGAGCATCAAGGAGAAAGTCACAGAGGCTTAGTACAGGCAGTGGTTCTCAACCTTTTTGGGTTCAGGACCCATTTGTAAATGTTTATGGCCTGTCATGATCCAGAAAATAGTCTAGGAGTAGAGGCTCTGGGGTAGTTTTGGTTGGATCTTGCCCCCTGGGGACCTTGGGTCCTGCCTGGCATCACTCCACAGTGGCAGCTCCTGTGCTGTGGGGCTGGCTAGACTTGGCTCTCTGCTCCACTCAGATTTGGCCCCAGCCCACTGACTGGACCAAATCTGTTGAGTGACGTTATGACCTGGCTCATGGGGTTGCAGTGACACTCACTCAAATTTGGTCTACCTGGACTCCTGTCATCATAATGGCTGGTGGGGCAAACCTTAGTGGAGCATGGAGCATGCCTGGAGCATGAGATAGGAGCCACAGGAGCTGCCACACAACCCTTTGAAACATTGTGGCGACCCAATTTTGGGTCCCGACCCACTGGGTGAAAAACCCTGAACTAGAGGATCAATGACAACCAGCGGGAAAGAAGACTACCTCTGCAGCAGGGGGCACTTGCAGGTTTAAACTATTGTAAATGGTGGATTCTCTGTTCACTTGAAGTCTTCAAATCATGAGTTGAGGACTTCAGTAACTCAGCCAGAGGTTATAGCTCTATTACAGGAGTGGGTGGATGAGGTTCTGTGACCTGCAAGGTGCAAGAGGTCAGACAAGATGGTCCCGTCTGGCCTTAAAGTCTATTAGTCTACACAAGAAGGGAACGAGAACAGTTTTGTACCCTAATCTTGTTGCTTAGAAACATTCCCATCAATAGAGAATATGAAGAAGTTTTTTCTTCATCACTATACAGGATTCACAGAGATGGACCAAGAAAATGGTGTTTGCATCTGGATTAAGTTTAGATTAAGTTTCGGGTTAGTCAGCACCAACTTGTTCTAGAGCAACTTTGCTCCAAAGAAAGATGGAAGTTTTAGAAAGTCAGTTGTTCATTTGAATTTTGGCTGCATCCAGACTAGGGTACATATTCCGTTCTAATTTTGGATTTGATGTGAAACAAAAATTGTATAGATAGGCATGGATAAAGAAAATTCAAATATATAGCCTGGCCCAAATTCACCATTCTAATTTTGGCCATCTCTATTTACATTATAACTGAGCAGGAAAATTAACAGAGAAGCAGTACAGGGAAGGGAAATTGGATAGGAGGTGAAGCACAAGTTGGAGACCTATTGATATAAAAACATGAACTAGAAAAGGACAGTTAATGTCAGCAAATGGGATCACAAAGCAGCACAGGAAAGGATTGCTCTCCCTAATAAGACTACATGAGATACACACATAGAACAAAATTCAGACAATTAGGCCAGATCCATATTAAGTGACTGCAATAAATATTAAGTGATTGCAATAATGCTAACCAAAGGAAGTTTTAATTCAGAAAATCTTAAATACTTAAGAATGACATTGCCATTAAGTAGAGTGCCAGCTGTGCATTTGGCTCCAGAGGGCTATGCAACAGAAAATTCTAATAAAGACAATTACAGAAAATGCAACAATGGCCAAAGTGTTAAATGTCTTTTTGCTTTAGTTTACACCCAAAAAATTAGCAGTGATTGGACAACTAAACATAGTGAACATCAGTCTAAATGGGGTAGGATTTGAGGCTAAAATAGGAAAAGAACAAGTTAAGAATTACTTAGACAAGTTAGATGTCTTCATATCAGCCAGGCCTGATGAAATACAACCTAGAATACTTAAGGAACCAGCAGAAAAGATCTATGAGCCATTAGCGATTATCTTTGAGAACATGTGGAGAACAGAAGAGATCGAAGAGGACTGGAAAAGGGCAACTATAGTACCTATCAAGAAAAAGGTGAATAAGGACAACTGATGGAATCAGAGACAAGTCAGCTTAACTTTGGTACCCGGGAAGATAAAGGAGCAAATAATCAAACAATCAATCTGTAAGTACCTAGACGAAAATAAGACAATAAATAACAGTCAACAGCCCAGAACATGTGTCAACCCAACCTAATATCCTTTTTTGACAGGGTAACAAGCCTTGTGGATGGGGGGGGGGAAGTAGCAGATGTAATATATTTTGACTTTAGTAAGACTTTTGACACTATTTCACATGACCTCTTAAGCAAACTAGGGAAATATAGCTTAGATGAACGTCCTATAAGGTGGTTGCACAATTGGTTGGAAAAGTGTACTCAGAAAGTAGTCATCAGTGGTTCACAATCAAGCTGGAAGGGCATATTGAGTGGGGTCCCACAAGGATCTGTCCTGGATCTGGTTCTATTCAATATCTTCATAAATGATTTGGATAATAGCAAAG
Source organism: Mauremys mutica (assembly GCF_020497125.1). Taxonomy (NCBI): domain Eukaryota; kingdom Metazoa; phylum Chordata; order Testudines; family Geoemydidae; genus Mauremys; species Mauremys mutica. The sequence goes on from NC_059075.1 coordinate 15,662,683, forward strand.
AGAGTACACTTAAAGTTTTCAGAGGATACCAAGCTGTGAGGGGTTGCAAGTGCTTCGGAGGATAGGATTAAAATTCAAATGATCTGGACAAACTGGAGAAATGGTCTGAATAAAATAGAATGAAATTTAATAAGGACAAATGCAAAATACTAGACTTAGGAAGGAACAATCAACTGCACAAATACAAACCTGGAAATGACTACCTAGGAAGGAGTAATGCAGAAGAATGATCTGGGGGATTATAGTGGATCACAACTAAATGCGTCAACACTGTAATACTATTCACTTGTTTTGCAACATCATTCTGGGATGTATTAGCAGGAGGGTTACAAGCAAAACATGAGAAGTAATTCTTCCACTCTACTCGGTACTGATAAAGCCTCAACTTGAGTACTATTGTCCAGTTCTGGTACCACACTTTGAGAAAGATGTGAACAAATTGGCGGCATTTCAGCAGCATTGCCTCTTGATGACGTTGCTTCTCGGCGGCATTTTGGTGACTGTTTGTCCGGCAACCACGCTCCTTGGCGGCTGGTCATCCAGCACCCACCACACGAAAAGGTTGGGGACCACTGGTCTAGATAATACTTAGTCCTGCCTCAGTGCAGGTAACTGAACTTGATGACCTATCAAAGTCTCTTCCAATCCCACATTTCTATGATTCCAGAAACATTGCCATTTTACAGATGTGCAAAACAGAGAGATTAAGTTACTTGTCTGGGTGGCAGTGTGGATTTGCCATGGGCCATGATCTTGAAAATCTATTTGCTAATCCTGGTTTTCATATGACTTACTGTATAACTTTAGGCAACTACTGTTTTCAAATTGGATTATAATCCTCATTTTTAAATGAGGATAATGATATTTGCTTACTTCACACTGTTCCTTATGTAAGAAGTATTAGTAAGTCCAGTCAGTGGCAAAGTTGGGAATAGAGCACTGTTCATTACGCTAGGCCACATGGCAAATGTGAGTCACCTCCTGTGATGGGTCAGAGGAGCCCCATACCAATAAAGAAGGAGATAAGGAGACCCTTTTAGCTCAACTAGGTTTAGCTGGGCAAAGCTATGGCCACTGCCAAGCCTGGAGGAACAAAAGGAGACAGCCTGGCTCAGTTCGGGGCTGACTGGCCAGGAAGGAGCTCTGCCTCTCTTTACTTAGAGAGTTGTGGAGACAGCCTTGCTAGCTGGAGCAGCCACTGGGAGGAATAGTTAGACCCCAAGGAACATGCAATGCTCAAATCATAGACCTTGTCTATACTACCACACTAAGTCAACCTAAGTTCCGCTACTTCAATTATTTGAATAACGTAACTGAAGTTGACGTAGCTTAAGTCAATTTACCACGGTGTCTACAACACTCTGTGTCGATGGGAGATGCTCTCCTGCCAACTTACTTTACTCTTCTCAGGAAGCTGCAGTACCAGAGTCGACAGGAGAGTGCTCTGCCATCGACTAAGCGGGTCTTCACACCAATAATTTAGCATACATATGCTTAATTTAGCAATACATATGCTAAATATTACACCAATAATTTAGCATACATATGCTTTGCAGTACCAAAGCTCATTCTTTTAAACCTATGATTACAGCATTTTCTGGATGCTTTGCTTTTCATGCAACCATAAGCTTAAAATTTGTTCCTACTATTCACAACTTCTGTTGAGAAAACTGATGAGAAATTAATCTGAATTATCCTCCTCCTCCTTTGCAGATGTGGTATTACTACTCCCACTTCGTATTCTGAAAAATATATTTTTATTCAAGCTATCATTTTTGTAACGCTACACCAATGTCAGTGCCTTAGTCACAATACCATTTTTTAAGAGTAAACACTTACTGATCCCTATTAATGAGGAAACAAAAATTTCCTCAGTTGTTTCCCCAGGACTTTCATAGGGCACCTCTGATCAACCCACACAGCTGGTCACACCTTGAACCTGGAGTTTGGATTACATATCGATACTGAAGAGACCACCATGCAGCCACTGCTTTGGATACACTATTACCTCACTAAGGCAATGGTGAGAATTCTCCAGTAACCAAACAACTCATGATCCTAGTCTGTCCACAAATTCCCAGGGAGCCCATCAAATTCCAGAACATGGTAAAAGTCAGCAGCACTCCACCTACAGGTCAAATAATTAAGTCTCTGGTGAGCCATCCTCCTCTACACATAGCCACTGAGGTTCTGAATCCCAAATGACGGCTTCCTCCTAACTGTCCACACAAATCTCCTCGGTTTTCTGACAGCCTGATCCGGACGACAAGAAGAAAATGGCACAAAACAAGAAGCTTAAACATCTAGCCCTTCTATGTGAAGCTAAAGTGCTGCAATAGATCTCCTCAAATGAGGTACTGCATGAAGTATGGTTGAATAGCTACTTGAAGGATGAGGATTAGGTCAAAAAGCCCCCAGAACTATCTAAATCCTGTGGGGTCTTGTGGACGGATATATTTAACATTCTCTATAGTGGTAAATGCTCCGTTCACAAAATCATATTACATGACACAGAATCGCATGAAGCCTGAACCTTCAAACTCTTCAGACATTAATTAAGTGGGAGTTCTGCACATGGAGAGCTTGCAAATTTGGGCCTTGTCACCGGTATCCCTCAGTCTCACTGGTGATCTAGAAATGTAGTGGTAATTAGTAATCCTGGCTGGGTGTGATGGAGTTTAGTTAGAATGACCGACCCCAGCTGTGGAGAATCAGAGAGAGGATTATTTAAACAGCTGAACTCAGTCAGGGAGAAGACCCAGGAGACAGGAACAAGGAGAGTTCCCTCTTTGAGAAAGGCCTGGGAAAATTAGGCTGGAAAAGAATCAAAGGGAGCAAGACAGGCCTGCAAAGAACAGAGAAATCCCTGAGGTAAACTGCCAAAGTCCCTGGGGAAAAACGTGCTGGGGAAAAAACAGCTTAGGAGAAATTTTGCAGGATCTAGGAGTATAGGCAAAAGCAGAAGATAATTCAGAGAGGCCTAAGAGGGGCAGAAGAATTATTAGCTGGACTCATAGTTGGACTCTTATTACCCCTGGAAGGGGAGTGAACTTTTATGTCACTTGGCCGGAGGGCTAGGCCACAAAACACCCAGATAAAGACTACTGGGAAAAGACACAGACAGGCCACTGTGGGGCCAAGGCAGTGGCCACATGGGGGAGAGGGGGATGGGACAGAGGTACAAGAGGCAAAGTCCCCTGCAATATAGTGCCCTGATGCCAGGGGAGTGCTACAGCAGTAACAGCAACCTATTACAGCTCTTAATCTACTAAAATAATTTCAGTTGGCCAATTTAGAATGAATAGATGACGTTAACAGCTATCCCCATTCCTTTATCTGGAACATATGACATATTATATGCATTATACACACAGAAAAATCTCACTCAGACATGCACGTTCAATTATTTGATATCTGGAAAACCTGCCTTATAGTGAGAGATTTAAGGAGTTTACTTGGTTTATCCTATAGACGGTTAAGAGATGATGTCATCAAAGTCTGTAAATACCTACATGGACAAAATTTCTAACAGTAGAAGATTTTTTAGTGGACAAAAGCATAACAAAAATCTAATCTCTGGAAGCTGAAGCTAGACAAATTCAGACTAGAAATAAGGTTAAAAATTTTAACATAAGGATAATTAATCATTGGAACAGCTTTTCTAGGGATGTCAGGATTATCCATCCTTTGAAGTCTTTACATCAAGATTAGATGTCCTTCATAACATATTCTGCAACTCAGCCAGAAATTATGGGCTTGATCCAGGAATTATTGGTGACATTCTATGGTCTGTGTTATGAAGGAGGTCAGATTAGAAGATCACAGGAGTCCCCTTCTGGGTTTAAAATGTACGAATCATAATTATGACCTGTCATAGGTTTATTCCCCACTTTGAACTTTAGCGTCCACAAGATGGGGACCTGCATGGACTCCTCTAAACTAAAATCCTAGTTCAGATCTGGTACACTGCCATCAACTAGAAATTCCAGTGTCTAGTTCACTCCCTGTTCCCCCAAACTTTCCCTGGGGAACACAGATCCAAACTCCTTGAATCTCAACACAAAGGGAAATAAACCATTTCTCCCACCTTCTTCCCCCCTCCCCTAGTCGTCGGGAGAGATCACCTTGATTCAAACTCCTTGAATCAAACAAAGAGGGATTCCCTTTCCCCCCTCCCTTCCCCTGAGATTCCAAACAAGGGAAGAAATCAATCAAGTTCTAAAACGAAAAGGATTTTATTAAAAGAAAGAAAGTACACTCTCTCTGTAACACCAGGATGGGAAAAATATACAGGGTCTAGCTTCTAAACCTGGAGAGACTCCCCCCCCCATTCTTGTCTCAGAATAATCAAAGTAACAGCAAACAGAAATAAAGATATTTCTCCAGCAACACACAATTGCAAATGCAGAAATTAATTATAAGACTAATCCGCCTTTCTAATACTCACTATACTGAATAGAAGAAAATACTTCAGGAAACTTGGATAGCCTGGAAATGCGTCTGGCCACTCTTAGATCCAAAGAGAGAACAAAGACCCCAACTAAGAACACTGACAAAGACTTCCCTCCACAGAGATTTGAAATTATTTTGTCCCTTGATTGGTCCTCTGGTCAGGTGTTCGTCAGGTTACTGCTTGTTAACCCTTTACAGGTAAAAGAGACCTTAACCCTTAACTATCTGTTTATGACATGACCTCAACATTTTTTAAGGTCTTAATAACACATTACACACTTTCAAACTGACAGTGTCTTTCAGTAAAATAATAATCTCCCCAAGGACAGAATCTGAGTATATTTTGACTAACTGAATGCAAGTGGATTTGTATTACAAGTGAAAGGAAATTTGTCGCACAGTTAAAGAGTCTGGGTTTATTTTACTGATTTTGTTGATTGGAAATTCATTAGTTATTACTATTATTTATTAGATTGACTAAGTTAGTAAGAGTTTGTGTGTTGTGAAGTCCCTTTTAGTTTTCTTTAAGTGTGTGTGGGGGGACGGAGGGGTAGCAGACAACACAGCATAGGTAATAATCTTAGTGGCGATAGAGCAAGTAGCAGCTTAGGAATGGGGAAGGCAGCAACAAGGTTGTGTGGCAATGTCCCAGGGGAGCAGGGATTTCAAGTTGTAAGTATGTAAGCAGGAGTGGGGTATAAGGTGATATGGGAGTTTGAGGAGCTCAGGTACAGGGCCGTCCTTAGCCATAGGCAGAATAAAGGTGGTAATGAGGTGAGTGGGGCTTCGTACAGGAGAAGCAAAAAGGCAGATAAGGATTAATGCTTTTCCTGCCTTCTCTGCCCAACAGACTACTATGATTACCAACACAGAGACTCTTCTCCCTGGCAAGCCGTAACAAGTGCTACACACCTCCATGCTCCCCCACATTCCAACTCTTTCCCCATCCCCTGCAAAAGATGCATTAAAACTTCCTCCTTGTTCCCAAAACTGCTGAGCTACACAATGTTTGGCAACATGAGTTCCATTGTGATTCATCTACAGATGAGTGCAGATTTCTGGCAATGGAAAACCACAAAAGGCTTGTCAAATCCAGACCGTGCCCTCTTTTTTTTTTTTAAATGAAGGTGCCACCTTGTTTTGTCAGCACAGTTTAGCTGAAACCCCTCCTTTTCACTAGCCCCCTCCCACTACTTCAGTCTCTAATAATGAGTATGTCCAGGAGAAGAGGTGGTTACAGCAATTTGGGCCAACAAATCTAGCTATGAAAGAGGCTGTCAAGTTGGGAAACAGCTGACAGATCTGAACAATTCCATTGTCTCTTTTTGGCAAAGATCAAATTGTGATGAATGGGGAGAATAACTGACTAAATTATGATTTCAAAAGCAGTATGTGACTAAGGTAGAGGTGTGTGTATATATACACACCAGTTATTTAGCTAGAGGACCCCTTGCCTCCTGGGATGCCACTTCAGATTTGGGGGGGGGGGTGAATTTAACTATGATTTCAGGGGTTACTTAGGCACCTGAAAACTCTAGCTTTTTTGCAGATAACAATTTAGAAATTATCTGATGGGAGCAGTCTAATTCCTATATAAAGAAAGAAGAAAATATATACATAAACACCAATTAAAACCATATTTTAAGTAAGTTTAGCAAATGTTCCCAATTCCAAGCCTTGAGGTATCAGTTTTGGAGCCTTAACACAGATCTCAGAAACACAAGTTTGATACTTTTTATTCTATCTTTAGTAGAGATAAATAAAAATAAATAAAATCTGCTTGCCCCTGCAATTTTTTTAATGTCTTATGTTCAAATTATGAATAGGAGAATGAGACAGATAATTAATCCCAGGAATGTTTAAAGGTAAATAAATTATTAAAAACAATCAATACCACTCCAGATATGAGCTAATACAATGGATAATGGCATCGTCTCATCTTGGAAAAATTGTTAATAGCCTTGTTGATATCCAGGTGTTCTGAAGCTTCACATTCACAGACTAAAATTACCAAGTCACTTACGCATTCATCTCCCATTGTGGATCTTAAATAGTCCTTTAATTTCTTGAGCACCGAGAAGTACCTTTCACGTGATGCTGTAGAGACTGGAAGGCTCAATATAGTATCTACACTAGACAGCAAAGACTGGTACCCATTGGTATGTCACTGAGAACATTCCAGAATTCAGAAATTGAAGTCAATTTTTTGGTGCAATGTGCTTCTTGGCAACTTCAACTTCTGCATCCAGATCACAAAAATTGGTACCTGTTGATCCATAATGATCTGCAATTATTTTCAATTTCTCATAAGCAAGAACATTTTCACTTTTTGGGTCACAAGCAGTTAGTGCAGAAAGTAAACTGGAGTTGAAGGTGAATCCTCTATCGAGCTCAGCAACAATTCTGTCCAGAACAGGATAGAAGAAATCAGATTTTATAGATTTTGAGTGCTCTTGGGAACATCATGTGAATGACTGACTCAGTGTACTAGAAACAAATAACAAGGCCAGATTGGAGGATACTTTGTTAGATCTTCTTGCCATTTTTTTGTATTGCTGTGCTGATCAGTTCCAACTGCCTGACCCGGACTAGCAATTTCAAGTTCCTTGGCAATGATCTCAGCTTCATCACATAGTTCTTTCCATTTGCTTTCAGGTGTTCTTATTTCTTGAAGAATAGCAACATTGCTTGCTACTAATTCCATGGCACCTGATAAATTCAATTTTTTATTCTGCAATTCTTCTAAAGCACTATTCAAAATTTTGAATATTCTTTCCAAAACCAAGAGATTCAACAGAAAGGGATAGCTCCTTAGCCTTACCACCCAGTCCTTTGCAGAGCTAACTGATAGTCCATCAGCTCTCTGAACTGAAATTGCTTCCAGTGTTTCCACTACAGTGCCATAACTTGCATGCAGTTTTCAGAGGGAGTCATACTGGTATGACCAGCGAGTCTCACATACTGTACCTAGCTCAAGTACCTTCTGGCCTAGCTCCTGCTGTGCCTTAAACAGTTCATGGTGCTTGTAACTACTGCTAAAGAAGATGTACAGTTCCTTGGCAAATGCAAAGACTTCCTGATACTGGGTGATGCTGGAATATGTATCTATAATGACAAGATTAAGCCTGCGAGCATGGCAGTGCACATAAATGGCAGGCATAATCCTTTCCTGAATTTGAGCTTGTATTCCTGTTAAATGCTCACCCAGATAGAAGCTCCATCATAGCACTGAACAACAATGTAATTAATATCAAGCTTCAAATGCTGTAGTTCTTCAATAATCATTTTTAAACATATTCAGCATTTAGATTTTCCATGTGGAAGCAGCCCAGAACTCATTCCTGAAGATTCCTTTTCGACAGTAGCATAAAAGGAGACAGGTTTTTTTTTTTTTTAATGCATCTTTAGTTTCATCAACAAGGACAGAAAAATACTTGACTTATCCAACCTCTTCAACGATGCTCTCTCGGGGCTTCTGCTGCAGAATGTATTAAATCATTCTGGTGCTGGTGAGAGGTACAGTGTCTGTGACGCTGTATGGAATTTGGGGGACATTATAGGATATTATGAACACCAACATTGTAAAATTGCAATGAGTTGTGCCAGATATGCCATGTAAGATATCTGCAAAAATGTTTTAATTTCCAAGTATAATAATCTTGTTTATATGTTTGTATCACCTTTGTATTACGAGTTATAGATATGTACATATGTCTGTATTTCAAACTTGTGCTATGCTTCTGGGTGACACCCCCAGACAGTTTGGCATCAGCACTGCCTAGCCTGCTTGATGGCTCTCATCAAGGAACATCAACTGTACAATTAACCCACTGAAAGGGTCAAGAGCTACACCTTATGACTCAGCAAGGCATGCAGGGGCCTGCCTATGGATAGAACTCTAAGGCTTCCAGGCCATGTGCTGGGCAGCTTGTGTTTGGAGCAAGGGACGCACAAGCCACATGGTGGGGAGGGATAGCTCAGTGGTTTGAGCATTGGCCTGCTAAACCCAGGGTTGTGAGTTTAATCCTTGAGGGGGCCATTTAGGGAACTGGGATAAAAATCTGTCTGGGGATTGATCCTGCCTTGAGCAAGGGGTTGGACTAGATGACCTCCTGAGGTTCCTTCCAACCCTGATATTCTATGATTCTATGAAAAGACTATAAAAGGCAGCTGCATTTTGTCTTCAGTCCTGCTTCTTACCTCTGGAGTAACCTTTGTTCAAACAATGCTCTGAACAAAGGACTGAATGACCCATCGAAGCTGTGGATGTGGTCCAGAGGGACGTTCAAGCCAGTAAACTCACCAATACTGCTAGGAGCCTGATACATTCAAAGTTCATGTATGTGACTGCTTTACCGTTTAACATCTCTCTTCTTGTTCTTTTTTTCTTTATAATAAACCTTTAGTTTTAGATATTAAAGGATTGGCTGGCAGTGTGGTATTTTGAGTAAGATCCAAACCTATACTGACCTGGTAACATGGCTGACCATTTGGGGTCAGAAGAACATTTTGTATATGTGAGCAGAGTTGAAATAGTTTCTCACTGTACTGGACCTGTGTGCTGACTGGGAGCGAGAGAACTGGAATGCAATAAAGGGGGCTCTGTGATTTCCTTTTTCAGCTTCTCAATAACCAGTGTGGGGGATCAATTTGTGACTGGTTGGGGAGTTTAACTTCAGGGTTACCCACCAGTCTTGGGGAGTATCCGCTCTCCCTTTTGCAGCCTGCCCTGACCTTGGCATTTCTAGTAAGGACTGCCCCAGACACACTGGATCATAGTGTCAATACTTGCTTCTTAGTCTAGTCAAAAGGCTGGGCTGAGTGGAAGCAACCAGCTCAAGAATTTCCATGAAATTGCCATGATTGCTAGAGTTATGTATTTCATCATGCCCTGGAAAAGCTTTACCATGCAGTGCATGGATACCTTTAAGAGTGTTTCAACATACTGGCAATTTTCAGCTATGGCAGCCTGACGACTGGAAACAAGTTGATCTGCAACACTTTTCGAACCGCTGATCCTAAGTTTCAAGTAGTTTTGCCATGAAATGAAAACTGCCGTATGCCTGGAACTGAATGGATGCTGTTTTAAAAAACTATGAAAATCTTCCCGTTTCTTAAAGCTATGCTCAATGAATGTTCTGTTGTTGAACTGTTCTCTTGGTCCAACTGTCCTTTGAGTAGCAAAATGATAGCATGGAAAGCAAAAAACAGAATCCTCTACAACTGAGTATTCAATAAAGAGGTACGAAGAAAACCAACTACAGTTGAAACGTCCACCATTTGTAGGATATGAATCCACCTTAGGCTGTATTGGTCGTTCCTCTTTGTGCAATTAAATAAGCTGTGGAGATGTTGTTTTTCCTGTCATGAACAGCTAAACGCTGTTTAATAAAACCTTCTGCCCCTGCTGGTAATATCAGAGCATACGGGACATCCTTAGATATGTAGTTGCTGGCCATTGATATACTGCCACAAGGATCATTATCCTGTTTGTTTTTTCTGTGTTGACTGCAGGACAATGTTACTTGAGGAAGCATTTGCACAGTTCATTTTCAAGGATAGTTCTTTATTGTCACAGTTTTCATGGTCGGGGCCTTTCTTTTAAAAAAAATGATAAAATATTCCTCTGATGTGGTGGTACAGGTGCCATTGTACACGGGAATTTTTAAAATCAACTTTTAAACATAAAAATCAAATATAAGAATAGTGTAGATTTTATTTTATTACTATATTTGTATTAAATTAAATATTATTTAAAAGCAACACAGCAATGCTTTTCAATGAGGCAGTGTGCAACTAATGAAACAAAAACATATGAAACAAAAATAGAAGTTTTTTTTTTTTACTTTTTTTTTCAATTATATGGAAGGCTTGGAAATTATTGCTACTTCCTACTCTGATTTGGTTTATGGTAGCACAAGTGAATCAGATGTTAGGGACTGTATTAGTGGTGAAGAGAAATCATTCTGCAAAATGAAACCAAAGAAACCAAAGGAAAAAATGGTCAGTCAAATCAGAAGCTGTAGAAAGCATGATAGCTGTCTGCTTAACACCGCTAGATACCCCGATCAAAAAATAAAATAAAAGGAGACATCCGCGTATATGCACAGAATTCAACAAGGAACTCTACATGGAGGTATGCATCAGGTAACAGGCTATCACACACTGAAGCAATAACTCTGGCTCTCTCTCTCTCTCTCTCTAACAGACACACTCTGTGTTATTGCCTTTATCTACTCCAGCGGTTCTCAAACTTCATTGCACTGCGACCCATTATTGACAACAACGACTACACAACCCCAGGAAGGGGGACCAAAGCCTGAGCCCACCTGAGCTCCACTGCCCCGGACGCAGGGGCCCAAAGCTCAGGCCACACCATCCTGTGCGGTGGCCGAGGGGGGCCAGGGGGAGGAGCCAAAGCCCAAGGGCTTCAACTCCAGGCAGGGGGCCTATAACCTGAGCCCCGCTGCCCAGGGCTAAAGCTCTCAGGCTTTGGCTTCGGCCCTGAGTGGTGGGGCTCAGGCTTCGGCCCTGGACCCCATTAAAATGGAGTTGCGACCCACTTTGAGGTCCCAACCCACAGTTTGAGAACCTCTGATCTACTCTATTTTAGTCATTTGTTTTTCACTCCACTAAAAATGTCTCTACCTAATTTTAACATACACAATTAAGTATTATTTTCTCTTTTATTAAGAACGGGGATCTATTTTTCTATTTATTTTGGCATTTAGATTTACCAGTCACAATCATGTACATGACTCACTAACACTTGACTCCATCGTTACTATTAGTATCAGACTTGGAACCGTATTTCTTTCTTTCAAATGTTAAGTTATTTTATAGCTATAATTAAAAATACCATTTGAAAATAAGGAATCCTGTGGCACCTTATAGACTAACAGATGTTTTTGCAGCATGAGCTTTCGTGGGTGATGCATCCGAAGAAGTGGGTATTCACCCACGAAAGCTCATGCTGCAAAAACATCTGTTAGTCTATAAGGTGCCACAGGATTCTTTGCTGCTTCTACAGAACCAGACTAACACGGCTACCCCTCTGATACTTGAAAATAAGCAACCTTCATCTGCACAGTGTCTAAACTTAGATATTTTGCTAATGTCAATGACACTCATCGATATTAAATAGTTGCTTTATTTTTTTCTTGAAATTGGCACTGTTAAGGTGAGTACAAGCTAAGTTTACATTCTAGAAGGCTACTACTATTTGATTGTTCCACTTTAAATAATGAATGACAAAGCAGAAGATAGTAATAAAAGTAATAATGATAATTACTCCAGCCAGGGAAGGTTAGACATTTTAGAACTCACTGCTCAAAGAATTAAATTTAAGCATAATTTTCTCTCTTAAGAAATACATAGACCAGTAAAAAAAACAAAAAAAACTAAAAACAGTACTGTAATCCTTAAACTTTGAAAGAATAAAATTACAGAGAATATATGTGCATTGCACATTTTGACAGGAAGTACCAAGAAGTGACAACAACAACAAAATCCCCTAAACTAGTTAAAAACTATAATAATTTGTTTTAATTCCTGGCCTATTATTGTGTGTGTTTTCAGGCTGTCAGGGCAACAAGTGTTTACTTTGTAAGAACCTGAGTTAGAACATAGGAACATTATGAGTTCAGAGAGTTTACTTACATTATGTAATTCAAATAAACAAGGTATTGCGTTATAAAATGAAGCAGACTCTGCCTGAAGCCTGTCTGTGAACTTCAGTGAATACTGAAGTGATGGACTAAAGAATCAAGTGAATATGATGTAAGCAACTTAAATGGATTTTTTTTTAATCAAAGTAAAATAAGAGACCAAATAATGACACATCATTTAACAAACAAACAAACAAACAAAAAAACAAACAAACAACCATACTTACCAGAGAGGACGGAACACCATGTCTAAAAAGTAGAATTCTTCCAACCTCCACCAGTGTTTGTGTAGACACAGGACTGTTTCAACAGAATTGGCACCGTGAGCTAATAAACTTCCTGCTGAAGTGAAGAGCGCCAAGAGGTGGTGAGTGTGGATTATGGGATTTGTAGGAACAGGCTACGAAAATCAGCAAAAAGAATGTGACTGCACAAACTTCACATTTTAGATATGTGTACTGTTCGTAAAATTATAATGTGGTATGAAACATGGCAGGGGGGGTAGGTGCCCCTCCTGCCTTCCCTAAATGGCACCTTTGCCTGCCTCTTCCACCCCCAAAAGTCTGCAAAATTGTCAGGGCAAAATTTGAAAAAGACAGCATTATTAAATGTCTTTTCTGCAAAGTTTTCTTAAAAATATTACATAGAAAATTCAACTGTCCTCTTCCAAATTTGGAGACTATTTTTACTCACTGAAGTGTGAAACAGAAGGATTTTAGTCCTGAACTAAGTGTACATCTCAATTCAACCTTAACTGGAGTTCCTACTGATGCCTTCATTACATGCGTGAACAGATGTCTCAGAATGTCTCATCAATGGAACATGTTATTTCCTAATAAATCCACTTGGTGTCACTAACTGACCATCAGTCAATGAATATTTGAAACACCATCTTCATGAAACTAGAGCAGGGGTAGGCAACCTATGGCACATGTGCCGAAGGCAGCACACGAGCTGATTTTCAGTGGCACTCACACTGCCCGGGTCCTGGGGGCACTGCATTTTAATGTATTTTTAAATGAAGCTTCTTAAACATTTAAAAAATCTTATTTACTTTACATATAACAATAGTTTAGTTATATATTATAGACTTATAGAAAGAGACCTTCTAAAAACGTTAAAATGTATTACTGGCACGCGAAACCTTAAATTAGAGTGAATAAATGAAGACTCGGCACACCACTTCTGAAAGGCTGCCGACCCTGAACTAGAGAATCAAAGCTTTTAAAGAAGTAATTTGATAGAAGTAATGAGGAATTATCTAATCATTACAAGAACATGTGAACAACTACCTGTGGACAATCATGCAATTCTAATCCCCTCACTATCTTACTAGCACACATTACTGTATTTGGTAAATGAAAAATTATCTTCTGTTTTTGGCATTACAATGAAGACTTAAAAGAAGTCAAACATTTCTGACAACAGCGCTGCCATCTCTCACAATTTCATCATGAATCTCACCATATTTATTGTTTTTGTTAGAGACTCAATTCTTGGAATCAAGTGATTACATGAGAATCTCAGCTTTCATTAAAAAAGTAAGTTTCTGGCCCTCACTGTTGGGACACAAAGCTTGAAAACATGTGCCCAGTATATCAAGTTAGGAAACTGGAATGCAAATAAACAGCCCAACATTTTTTTTTTAAATCTCATGATTTTTAAGCTAATCTCAGGCTTTTTGGAGGGCCTGAATCAAGATTTGTGAACATTTAGGGTTGATATTATCAAGACAATGATTCCAAATCTGAGAACAGGTGTTGCTGTCTCTAAACACAGAAGTCAAGTCATTTGTCACACAACACACACCTGTGTTTGCACTTCAAACATCCAGCAAGTGTCAAAGTCCACACCAGACTCTACAACAGATGTCATGCTGAGATACTACCCCTTCCCAAATTAATATCATAATAGCATTTTGGGCCAAGTTCCCAAAACATGATGCAATTATGTAATATGCACCCTATCTGTTCAGCTGCTCAACTAATTTTGTCTTAAATCCATTATTCTGCCTCTGGGGTTGGTGCATACAATACACTAACTGTGGAAACTACATAAACTAAAACAAATCCACTTACCTAATACAAGTTTTGCAGAATTTTTATCTGGTTTGCTAGTAATAGACGTGTGTTTATTGAACAAGTATTAGTGCTTTCATAACCCATCTGTTTGTCCTTTCAGATCCTGGAAGAAAATCACAATGCTAATTTCCACTATCTCCATCACTTCCATAGCAAAAGACATAACCATATGCTTATTAGATTAGGCTCTCCGATTATCCAAAATCACCAGTTTCTGAACCTGCCTATCTGAGGAACAGCCACCATATTGCCCTGTCTAGCAAACAATTTGCCAATTTTAGTTTATTAGTAGGAGTGATAAATAATGAAGAGGACAGGTGACTGATACAGAGTGATCTGGATTGCTTGGTAAACTGGGCACAAGCAAACTATGTGTATTTTAATAGGGTAAATGTAAATGTGTACATCTAGGAACAAAGAGTGTAAGCCATATTTACAGGATGGGGGACTCTATTCTGGGAAGCAGTGACTGAAAAAGATTTGGGGGTTGTGATGGATAATCAGCTGAATATCAGCTCCAAGTGTGACACTATGGCCAAAAGTGCTAATGCAATCCCGGGATGCATAAACTGGGGAATTCTGAGAAGAAGTAGAGAGGTTATTTTACCTCTGTAGTTGGCACTGGTGAGACCACTGCTGTAAAACTGTGTCTAGTCTAGAACATACAATTAAAAAAAGATGTTTATAAATTGGAGCGGGTTCAGGGAAGTGCCACAAGAATGATTAATGGATTAGAAAACAAACCTTATAGAACTAAATAGATTGATCTCCTTGAGTTTAACACAGAAAACACTGAGGGGGTAACTTGATTACAATCTACAAATATTTACATAATGAAAAAATATTTAATAATGGGCTCTTCAATCTAGCAGAGAAAGTTATAACACAATCCAATGGCTGGAAGTTGAAGCTAGACAAATTCAGACGGGAAATAAGATGTAAATGTTTAAGGGTAAGAGTAATTAACCATCAGAAGTTTCCAAAGGATCGTGGCGGATTCTCCATCACTGCCAATTTTTAAATCAAGAGTGGATGTTTTTCTAAAAAATATACACTAAGGATTATTTTTGGGAAGCTCTATGGCCTGTGTTATACAGAAGGTCAGAGTAGACGACAGTAATGTTCCTTTCGGGCCTTAGAATCTATGACTTTATGAGGTCACTTTGCCAATTTGTTAATTGCTTACCAATTATAAGGCACTTATTCCTTTGTATTTATTAATTCTTGTTGAAAAGCTGTGCAGGAGATTTTGGCAATAATGGACAGATCTGGAAACAAGAAGAGTGTGATAGTTCTGGCTGTATGAGGGAAGGAGATGGGTGTTCACAATTACAGACACTACAGAAGTATAAAAGAAAACTAAGACTTTGCATGTCAATGGAAAGTGCTGCTGAGGCCAAATAAAAAATAAACCATGAATGGTTTCAGCAAATGATGGAGAAGAGGAGCCTTTATTGAACATTTTGTTACAGTATTTTTCTTTAAATTGACTCCCAATTATATGAATAATTCTAGTGTTCAAGTAGCTGAGATCCTATAGAACTTCACTACAGAACCAAGCAGAAGCAACAGTAGATTACACTAAAATACAATCTAAGTAAAACAAAAATAAAATCTAGATCTCCCCCAAACATTTACAAATAAGAGTTTATTCCAAGTAGTAACTGAACCCCAAACTCTAAACTATGCCTACAGTCATTCAAACAATGACTGCATAGTAATAACCAGACATTGCATATGATTTAGTTTAGTGCATTTTAGTGTCACTAAAAGAGATACTGACAGCATTGGCTAGAACCAAACAAAGCACATGCAGTTCCTGGACAAAATGTTACATGGGCCGAGATCCTCAAATACCTTTGAGGAGCTGGGTCATGTTGTTTTGACAGCACTGCAGTGCATCCAAGCTATTCCAGTATTCATCTTTTGAGAAGACTTCAAGTTATGTTTAGCGATATGGAAAACTGTCCCTGAAGAACTGGTTTTCCTGGTGATCAAACTAATGTCTAAAAATATTAAAGGCTAATGCACTAAAATGCCATGTCACTTAACTAGCTTCCATGATATTTCTGTTGCAATATAATCTATATATCCAATTATAGGACCCAGTTCATGAAAGCACTTGTGTCTGAGCTCTATTGAGTTCAAATTAAACAGGTGCTTAAGTGATTTTGTGGATAGGAATGTTTCTTGAATATGTTTCCCAAAAATTAACTGCAAGTGCTATATGTTGGAAGTCAAATGACAAAATAAAAATCTAAGATTAAAACTAAATTCTTAAAGATAAATTGCTGATAAGCATTATCTTGTCATTTTAAAACCTAACACCCTCTTACTCTGACGATTCATTAGTGTTACTTTCTCTACATCTGACACGTGGAAACAGTAAATGATTCGCTTAATTCAACCTCACCTTGGTTTTTGACACTGGGAACACAGGATATAAAATGATCAATAACCACCAGAAAACACTCTCTTCCTGAACTTTGAATTGAACTCTGAATTCCTGAGAATCATCATTCCTCTTTATGTGTAGCAAATAGCTGTGAAACAGACTAAGAAAGTATGTCTTTCATCAACCTCTACTGGCTAGGTCACAGAGGACAACAGCCTACTACCGCTACAGTTAGTTAGCTCAAGTGGCAAGAGGTCTGTGCTGGGGGGTCTAAAGATTCCAATTCTACTCATGACCCATGTAATGGTCAATATGGTTTCTGTTTTTTTCAGTTTGCTTTCTTTAAAATTTAGGAAATTTGTGTGTATATGTGTGCATATTATATATATATATATATATATATATATATAAAAAGAATGTTAAGGTTGCAAAATTGAACACTCAAAAGCGAGGAAATGCCAGAATTAAGGTTGCCTGCACAAAGTTAATTTTTTGCTTAGGCATTATGACAGTCTTTAATTACATGATCCTACTGTTACAGGGTCCTTTGGAAAGTATGTACTGAGTCAGGAGCTGACTCAGCCTGAGACTCAACTCCCCACCAATATATGTTTATTGAAACCAATTAAGTGAGTAGAGCTATGGCTTGACCACCAGAATAAAACACAATGCTTGCGAAGGATAACTGAAGTGGTGTGACAGACCCCATCTCATTCAATGCACAGGATGGACAGTACTCAGGAAATGAACCAGGATTGTATAATGAAGGTGACTTATCTGTAGGACCCCTACCTCATCTATTACAGAAGTAGGAAGTTGTGCAGCAAATGAGGCAGGGGATTCAAAAAAGAAAAATGAAGGTGGTGTTTCAGCTGCCTTCACCACCACTCTGGAGAACTGGATTCTATCCCTGCCTCCATCATGTGAGCTGTGAGATTCTGGGCAAGTTACATAAACCAAAATTTTCCACAGGTGTACAGCATTTTCTGTGTACCCAATATGAGATACCCGGAGACTGATTTGCAGAAGTGCTTAGCATTCTCAATTGCAACTCAATGGGACTTATGGCCAGATCATATCAAGGCCTATAAAACTTTTATCACCTTGACAATTTTGGACTTAACTCCCCATGTGTAAAATGGGGATAATATATACATACCACCTTACTTCACATGGATATTGTGGAGAAATTAATCATGTTTGTGAAACATTATCAGATACTAGTGATGAGTACCAGAGAAAAGACCATAAGGAAATTAATAATTCTATATCCAATGCGGAGTTTGAATGTTGAAGTAAATAAGGCATGAGATTATACACTTAGAGTAGGATCAAAAAAAATATTGAATAGCTGCTCTTAGACCATGTCTAGGCTTACCTCTGGAGCATGAACTGATGAAAGGTTGGACTGAGTAGCATGCATCTGAATTCAACTGCAAGTCTCACATCTCAAGTATAGATCTAGTAGAACATGTCCTTCTCATGGCATTGTAGGTTTAATATTATTTCTATAGTGCCTTACACAACTAGTACACTTTAACAAACAAAAAGACAGTTCTTTCTCTGAAGAGTTTACCATCTAGAAACTGATGATACCCCAGAATCCTTTGTGCCAACTCCTTTGATGCACTGCTACACTCAGAATAAATGTATATGAGAAATATTTGTGAAATATTATTTGCATTGCTAAAGAAACCCACTACAAGTCCATGGGGCCGGATGCGCTGCATCTAAGGGTGCTAAAGGAGTTGGCGGATGTGATTGCAGAGCCATTGGCCATTATCTTTGAAAACTCATGGCGAACAGGGGAGGTCCCGGATGACTGGAAAAAGGCTAATGTAGTGCCCATCTTTAAAAAAGGGAAGGAGGAGGATCCGGGGAACTACAGGCCAGTCAGCCTCACCTCAGTCCCTGGAAAAATCATGGAGCAGGTCCTCAAGGAATCAATTCTGAAACACTTAGAGGAGAGGAAAGTGATCAAGAACAGTCAGCATGGATTCACCAAGGGCAAGTCATGCCTGACTAACCCAATTGCCTTCTATGAGGAGATAACTGGCTCTGTAGACAAGGGGAAAGCAGTGGATGTGTTATTCCTTGACTTTAGCAAAGTTTTTGATACGGTCTCCCACAGTATTCTTGCCAGCAAGTTAAAGAAGTATGGGCTGGATGATTGGACTATAAGGTGGATAGAAAGCTGGCTAGATCGTCGGGCTCAACGGGTAGTGAACAACAGCTCCATGTCTAGTTGGCAGCCGGTTTCAAGTGGAGTGCCCCAAGGGTCGGTCCTGGGGCCGGTTTTGTTCAATATCTTCATTAATAATCTGGAGGATGGCATGGACTGCACCCTCAGCAAGTTTGCAGATGACACTAAACTTGGAGGAGTAGTAGATACGCTGGAGGGTAGGGATAGGATACAGAGGGACCCAGACAAATTAGAGGACTGGGCCAAAAGAAACCTGATGAGGTTCAACAAGGACAAGTGCAGAGTCCTGCACTTAGGAAAGAAGAATCCTATGCACTGTTACAGGCTAGAAACTGAATGGCTCGGCAGCAGTTCTGCAGAAAAGGACCTGGGGGTTACAGTGGACGAGAAGCTGGATATGAGTCAACCGTGTGCCCTTGTTGCCAAGAAGGCTAATGGCATTTTGGGCTGTATAAGTAGGGTCACTACCAGCAGATCGAGGGATGTGATCATTCCTCTCTATTCGACATTGGTGAGGCCTCATCTGGAGTACTGTGTCCAGTTTTGGGCCCCACACTACAAGAAGGATGTGGAAAAATTGGAAAGAGTCCAGCAGAGGGCAACAAAAATGATTAGGGGGCTGGAGCACATGATTTATGAGGACAGGCTGAGGGAACTGGGATTGTTTAGTCTGCAGAAGAGAAGAATGAGGAGGGATTTGATAGATGCTTTCAACTACCTGAAAGGGGGTTCCAAAAAGGATGGATCTAGACTGTTCTCAGTGGTACCAGATGACAGAACAAGGACTAATGGTCTCAAGTTGCAGTGGGGGAGGTTTAGGTTAGATATTAGGAAAAACTTTTTCACTCAGAGAGTGGTGAAGCACTGGAATGGGTTATCTAGGGAGGTGGTGGAATCTCCTTCCTTAGAGGTTTTTAAGGTCAGGCTTGACAAAGCCCTGGCTGGGATGATTTAGTTGGGAATTGGCCCTGCTTTGAGCAGGGGGTTGGACTAGATGACCTCCTGAGGTCCCATCCAACCCTGATATTCTATGATGCTACATATAACTGTGCAAAAATCAGGGACAGACTTTTAGAGGAAGAAGTTTCAGAAGTAATGGGCCAAGGGGAATAAAATACACCAAAGCCTACATTCATATATAGGACAGCATATTTAAGGCCAATTCTGCCTTTGCTTCATATTGACTTTGTCAGAGCAGTATGATACATATGTATGCACAGCTATAGTATGTCAAACCATAATCACAATTTAAAAAAAATTCTCAAAACCCCATTAACAGCAGTACGGGCTACTCCTTGCACATTCATTTGGAAACTAAAAGTTCACCAGTGCTCACGGTGTTTCTATTTTGTGCCATTTCTGAAATTTGGAACAGAACATTGTACAAGAAAGTTTTGATACTGGTGGTACTGTAGAGTTAAATCATGGTTTTCTCCCACTTCAGTATACAGGGATCTTGAAGATATGAGAGAATAAAGAAAGCATATTTTTACTGGTGTGTTATCAGCAACATGGATGCTATCATAACTAAAGAAAATAGAACCGTTTCAACTTAGTTTGGCTGAAAGACGAGAGGTGAAGATGTTGGTGATCAGGATTGTCTCTCTTTTTCCAAGGAGCAGCCTCAGTAAGACAGCTCTGAGACTAAATGCATTTCTCAATACCTGCCAGGAATAAAATCTCATAAAACTGCTATAATATTCTTTACCAAACAGGATATAGAAGACCAAGAGGCTAGCCAGTGTCTATACCAGGGATCAGCAACCTTTCAGAAGTGATGTGCCGAGTCTTCATTTATTCACTCTAATTTAAGGTTTCACGTGCCGGTAATACATTTTAACATTTTTAGATGGTCTCTTTCTAAGGTTTTTAAAATGTTTAAGAAGCTTCATTTAAAATTAAATTAAAAGGCAGAGCCCCCTGGACCGGCGGCCAGGACCCAGGCAGCGTGAGTGCCACTGAAAATCAGCTTGCGTGCCGCCTTCGGCACACGTGCCATAGGTTGCCTACCCCTGGTCTATACATATGTGAGAAAATCTTGAGCTCCAATTTGTACATGTTGCAATCAAGATATTTTTCTCATGGGTCGTTCTAGCAACATCAAAAAGGGTATGTTGTACACAGAGATGTGTAATATCAGTAATTTACATCTGATGAGAGAATGGAACCACCAAGGACTATTCAACATAAGCCAAGATGTCAGCACAAGCTTGGCACCATCCAGTGTGCAGGCAATCAGCACAGTCTTTTACTGCTAGGGTCATGAAACACGCTGTACAACCACCCCCACTTCTCCCTTCCCCCGGACCCTACCCCAGAGACCCCCACACACACACACACAGACCCTGCCCCAGAACCCCTCCCAACACACAAACCCTGCCCAGCACCCCTCCCCCTACAAACCCTGCCCCAGAACCCCACAGACCCTGCCCCAGAACCCCTCCTCCCACACACAAGCCCTGCCCCAGAGCCCCTCCCTCCACACAACCCTGCCCCAGAGCTCCACAGCCCCTGCCCCAGCACCCCTCCCCCCACACACATAAACCCTGCCCCAGCACCCCTTCCCCCCACAAAAACCATGTGCCCCCACAAACCCTACCCCAGCACCCCTCCCCCCCATATAAACCCTGCCCCAGAGCCCCTCCCTACACACACCCTGCCCCAGAACCCCTCCCCCCCACACACACCCTGCCCCAGACCCCCTCCCCCCCACACACACCCTGCCCCAGAACCCCTCCCCCCCACACACACCCTGCCCCAGAACCCCCCCCCACACACACACCCTGCCCCAGAACCCCTCCCCCACACACAGACCCTGCCCCAGAACCCCTCCCCCCATACACACAGATCCTGCCCCAGAACCCCTCCCCCCATACACACAGATCCTGTCCCAGAACCCCTCCCCCCTACACACAGATCCTGTCCCAGAACCCCTCCCCCCCATACACACAGACCCTGCCCCAGAACCCCTCCCCCCCATACACACAGACCCTGCCCCAGAACCCCTCCCCCACACACAGACCCTGCCCCAGAACCCCTCCCCCCCATACACACAGACCCTGCCCCAGAACCCCTCCCCCCATACACACAGATCCTGTCCCAGAACCCCTCCCCCCATACACACAGATCCTGTCCCAGAACCCCTCCCCCCCATACACACAGACCCTACCCCAGAACCCCTCCCCCACACACAGACCCTGCCCCAGAACCCCTCCCCCCATACACACAGATCCTGTCCCAGAACCCCTCTCCCCCCACACACACACCCCGCCCCAGAACCCCCCCCCACACACACCCCCTGCCCCAGAACCCCTCCCCCCATACACACAGACCCTGCCCCAGAGCCCTACGCCCTTTGACCAGGGGCGGCTCTAGGCACCAGCTAAACAAACAGGTGCCCAGCTCATCCCGCCGCCGCCGCCGCGAGCCGAGGAGCGGACCGTCCCCTGCAGCCGGGGCAGGGCCGCGCTCCCGGCTCCGCTTGGGGGAGAGGGATGGCTCCTTACCGCGGAAGAGCGGCGGGTTCCGGTAGCGCGGCCCCGCCTCCGCTTGTTCGCGCCCGGTGCCTCAGCGCGTCCTAAGCGGCGCTGCAGCCGCCTGGCTGCGGGGGGGGGGGGGAGCTGAGCTCCGCCCGGCTCAGAGCCGCGTGGTCAGGGGGCGGGGCTGCGAGCTCCGGGCCGAGCGGCTCCTCCCCTGACCCCGCGGCTCCGAGCGGGGAAGAGCCCAGCCCCCCGCCCTCCCCTCCGGAGCCGTGCGGCTGCAGCGCTGTTCGGGCCGCTCCTGGAGGCGCGCGGTGAGCGGGGGTGAGCAGCCGGGGCCGGGGGCTTGGCTAAGGGGCAGGGAGTCCCGGGGACACTCAGAGGGCAGAGGTTCTGTGGAGGGGGGGGGCGGTCAGGGGCCAGGGAAGGGGGGGTTGGATGGGGGGGGTCTTGGGGAGGTGGTTGTCAGGGCACAAGGAGCAGGATGGGTCAGGGACTCTAAAAAAAATCTCATCTCATTTCATTTGAAACGTTTTTGTGCTTGGTGAAACAAGAACCAAAAAAGCCTCCAAGGTTTTCAATTTGTTGTTACCCCTCTACCCCGCCTCCTTTTTCTCGCCTCTTTACCTTTTTCTCTCCCCGCCCCAGAGGGAAAAGGAGGCGAGGAGAAGGAAAGGCTAAGAGAGGAAAAGCTCAATGAAAACCATTTTTAAAGACTTAAATTTAAGTGGAAAAGTTGAATGAAACAACATTTTTCTGCACATTTTTTCTTAAATGTTGTTTTGATTGAACAAAAAAAGTCACCCAGCTTTAGTTGTAACCACACAGGCTTCTGTATGCTCCTTGTGCCTAGCCTGAATGAGTTCAGTCTCATAGGGGGCACCTGCTAAATATAGCTTGCTTACCTTAACCCTCAGCTTCTGACCCAGCCTCTGTCCCAGTGCCTAGATATCCGGCTGAAACTATTACTTTTGCTGGATGGGATGAGCACATTCCTCCTCCTGACCTATCACTGAGTCACTCCTTGGGCAAAGAAGAAAAATAGTGTATTTCTGCTCTTCAGATTAACCACAAGATATTTCTACATTATTTTAGCCAAGTATGTGCTTGGCCTGCCTTCTACCACTCAGGGCTGGTCTACACTAAGGGGGAAAATCGATATAAGATACGCAACTTCAGCTACGTGAATAACGTAGCTGAAGTTGAAGTATCTTATATCGATTACTTACCCGTCCTCACGGCGCGGGATCGATGTCCGGGGCTCCCCATGTCAACTCCGCCACCGCCGTTTGCGGTGGTGGAGTTCCGGAGTCGACAGGAGCGCGTTCGGGGATCGATATATCGCGTCTAGATGAGACGCGATATATTGATCCTTGAAAAATCGATCGCTACCCGCCGATACGGCGGGTAGTGAAGACGTAGCCTCAGTCATGTGCAGGTAGGGAAATAGTGGGTGAAAAACTGGTTGGAGGACAGTTATCAATGATACACTTTCAAAGTGGTAAATGTGACCAGCAGTCCCACGGGGTCCAGCACTATTCAATATTTTCATAAATCAATTGGATAATGGAAAATTAAATGTTAAAATTACATTAGTAGGAAATGGTTTTGTTTCACTAACTACAAATTCTCTGTTTTCATTTTTTTTAAAATTTTAAACAGTCAAAACAAAACTGCAAAGTGCAAACGTGTAAAAGCAAAAAAAATTCGGGGGGGGGAGCCAAAAATTTTTTTGCTTGGGACAGCAAAAAACCTAGAGCCGGCCCTGCTATGAACAGTCCCAGGCCACTGGCCCCCCCTACAGCCGGGTGCGTGGGTCAGTCCCAGGCCACTGGCCCCCCCTACAGCCGGGTGCGTGGGTCAGTCCCGGGGCACCCCAGCTGGGCAGTGTCATGAACAGCACTGGGCCCAAAGCCACCCTGTGCCGACCAAGGTGCAGTGCTGCGCCAGTGACAGGCCACACCTACACCGAGGGTCGCCTTTAGGGTTACCAGGTGTCCGGGTTTTTGACTGGAAGCCTGGTCACCAAGGGACCCAAGCGGCTCCGACCAGCACTGCCACCCAGGCCGTTAAAAGTCCGCTTGGCAGCGCTGCAGGGCGAAAGCAGGTTTCCTGCCTCTCCTGGCACCGCGCTGCGCCCCTGGAGCAGCCAGCAGATCCGACTTCTAGATCGGGTAGACACGGGGCTCTGCGTGCTGCCCCCACCCCGAGCACCGGCTCCGCACTCCCATTGGCCGGGAAACACCCTCAGCTTTTTTCATGCCCTTATGTAACTACATCTGCTGCCATGGAGGCCTCTCTGGCTGGTGCCGTGCAGTACATTACAGAGAGAAGGGAGTGAGGTAATATAGTTTACTGGACCAACTTCAATTGGTAAGAGAGAAACTTTCAAGCTTACACTGAGCCCTTCTTCAGGTGCTAAGCTCTGTAAAGCTTGAGAACTTGTCTCTCTCGCCCATAGAAGTTGGTCCAATAAGATATTACCTCACCCACCTTGTGTCTCTACTATCCTGGGACCAATAGCGCTACAACTACACTAGAGTCCCTCAGATCCACACAACTACAGCAGGGACACAAGTCATTTTTCCAGCTCCAAAAGCCCAGGGTCCTGTCACTTGAGCTAAAGGAAGATTCTGCAACATTGCAGTGAAAAGCTTAAAAACACAAACTCTAAATGCTGTAATACCAGAAGACAAATCAAAATAATCCAAAATACGTATTTTAAAAAACACATGATTTCTAAACAATCCCATTATTTTTGGGAGGGTGGTGGTAGGGAGGGCTGCTGATTTTTCAGTGTTTGTAGTTGATAATACAGAAACATTTACAGAGTAGGGAACAATCTCTGTGCATTAAATTAAGAATTTTAAAAATAGTGGTGCATTTGAATTTGCACTCTTCATTTGTATCTGATCTAGATTTTAAGTGGGGACTACGTTTTCCTTTATAGATGTATGGGATCGAGGCAACAGACAGCATCAACAAAAATCATAAGTAGTGAGCATGGAAACTTAAAATTAGTGGGATTATAGACTTCAGGATCCAGAGATGTAGAAGATCTTATAGGATCAGGATCTACCAACATGTGTGACACATAGAACAGTGCAGGCTTGAGAAATCACAGGGATATTACTTAGGAAATGCAAGTAGGAAGGTAGGAGCAGAAGGAAAAGGAGAGTACATGGCGGATAGAGAGGAGATAGTCACTCTAAGCTTAAGGATAGCCTAAGACAAATATTAACACCCCCCTCCAAAAATATATCAAACAGCTGTAGGTCAGTATTTCCTATAACTTTTTATTACATTTTTCCAAATTGGGGGTGGAGTTACATATAAACATTCCAGTAATAAAAAAGTAGAAAAGATAAACCAATTTAAAACTCAGAAAAGCCAGAACAAAAACAGCCTTACATATACAAATTATATTAGTATAATTAAGTAATTCTCCTTATTTATTTTACAAATACCTAAGCTTATAGAAATTGAAAGAATTTTTAAAATCAAATTTACCTTTTAGCATTAAAGTTTTTAATTTACATTTTTTCCCCAACACAGATTAGTGGAAATGACTAACCTTTGATTTTATAACTTATTTCTAGTCAGTTTCATGTTCTTTTGCAATAACTGAATGGTGTTAAATATGGGTTACAAATATTGCAAGCGAAAAAATGTTTAAAATAAAAATGGAAATGACTAACCTTGGATTTTATAACTTATTTCTAGTCAGTTTCATGTTCTTTTGCAATAACAGAATGGTGTTAAATATGGGTTACAAATATTGCAAGTGAAAATTTATTTTTAAAATAAAAGTGTTTGCAGCAGGATTTTTTAAAACAGTATAGAAACATTTCCATTAGTTTAGTTGCCACTGCTAAAACACGCACACACCCAAAACTTTTGAGTCACATTTGAGCTGACTCTGTACAGTTTTTCTGACATGGGCATTAATGTCCTAACAAGGACATTAGCTAAAGCCAATAATGTGGTCACGTCACATGGGTAATAACTGTAGAACCATGCATAGTAAACACATGACTTGTTCTTCACTCTTGATAAGATTTTTTTTTTTTTTTTAAAACAACCCTGGTCACATAAGGTAAGCAGAAGTTGATATCAGAAGGCGAGAGTACTGACATTTCAATTATCTGTCAGTGAAAAGCAAAGCTTAATTTTTGTGTACCCTGAGTAGCTGGAGATGGAGATACTTAATGTTAATAAATGTAAACTTTTATTCATGCTGCAGTCTGACCATTAATATACCCATTTCACATTACCAGGGGCGGCTCCAGGCCCCAGCACGCCAAGCGCGTGCTTGGGGTGGCATGCCGCGGGGGGGGCACTCTGCTGGTCGCCGGGAGGGTGGCAGGCAGCTCCGGTGGACCTCCCGCAGGCATGCCTGCGGAGAGTCCGCTGGTTCCATGGCTTCGGTGGAGCATCCGCAGGCACATCTGCGGGAGATCCACCAGAGCCGCAGGACCGGCGTGCTTGGGGCGGCGAAATGGCTAGAGTCGCCCCTGCACATTACAGTGCAGTTACTTTGTTAGTTATTCTGGCAGCATTATAATTTGTTTTTATGACTACTAGAGTGCATTCTTATTTAGGAACATCCTGTAATATTGTGAGAAACAGTCAACTTCCTTTGTAATTCACAGGGATGTTGATATTCTGTGAACCATGATTTCAGTAGAGATAAATTTATTTCTAAATGGTTTCTTATTAGTGTAGTGTATTTGGTATCGCTTTCTGCATTCATGACAAGTTACAAATAGCTTACAGTAAAGCTTAGAGTACAGAAGCCTGGTATCCATGCAGACATTGCTATTAGTAGTGACACAGAAGACAGAGTAATTCAGGGTGTTGGGGGTTTTTTTTGTATTTTTTGTTCTGTAACAATTGTTTCATGGGTCAGATTTTTTTCTAAGTTGTGCATTTAAAATCTAATAGTATATAATGTATAAACACAGTACAGCCATGATAAAGACCTAAATCACATGCTTAGTTCTGCAATGATATAACAGCCTTTCAAAATTGCTATGAAAATGTACAAGCTCAAACACAAAATGTACTGTGCTGCCTTTGACTATGATTGATCATGAAATGCTAATGATGTTTTACTAATTTCAGGTGAGTGGGCAAGAGGAATTTTTCCAGACTAATATAAAAATGCTGTGGAAACAGACATACACTGTCTAAGTATCTCATCTGACAGTAGTCCAGGAGCAGATGCTTCAGAGAAAGAGGCAAAACCAAACCCCATAGTGTACACTTATGGAATAACCTGGCTATAGGTGATATTCTTTCTTATCCATCACAGTTAGTGGTTGGCATGTCCTCTGAAGCAGGAGAAGTTTTCGTCCCTTATAACTTTTGTCATTGTTATTATTCTAATGTAGCCAGGGATGTTCTCACTGTTCCTGTATTTATGTAGTCCTTTTGTGGAATCTTCGAGCTGATCGCCTTTTCCAAGTAAACTCTGTGGTCTTAGCCGGGAGAAGATAGACATTCCCTACCGTCTTACTTTCCCCAGCATCCCCTCCTGTGTCCAGTCCTTTTTCCTTGTATCGATCCTGAACTGTAGAGAGGCCATCAAAGTGCCCATGAAGAAGGTGACAGACAGTACTGTGGAGCTACTAAGATCTTCATATGGTGGATGGGGCTTGGGTTGTAGGGAACAGTCTGCCCAGTTTTGTTTTATACAACAGGATTATTTAATCTTAAATTGGCTTCCTAAGCAGCTCATGAGTAACTATAAATATTCAAATGAGAACTCCTGTGGAAGCATTTTTATTGCAGGATGGAGAAAGTTAGCAAATATTATCTAATACAGGAGGCTGGGAGCTTTGAGTTGACCTGCTGAGAAAATAGTATCTCCATTCTAGTGTTTGACTTTGCAATAAAATGTCCTTTTATCATAGGTTTTTGTACATAATTAGCAAAAGTACATGATTTACTCAACTCTTGATTGCAGTTTCTCAAGTGCTTTCTGAGCACTTCAAGTGAAAATTATTAAAAAAATAAGTATTTAAATGTCTATATTATGCCTGGGGGCTTGATGAAAGCCATCCACTCCAAATTTGCTTCATTTTAAATTGTCATCTGCCAAGCTGTCCATCATGTGAAAGTGGAAATCTCAAATGACTTACAACAAAAAGATTTTTTTCCACTACAGAAACAGTGAGAATTGGGTACTTAAAAAGAGAAATAAAACCTAACTTTAAATACAGTCTTCCCCATCCCACGCATAACCTATTATTTAAAAAGCAATATGTACCTATTGAAAGTATCTACTGCTCTGAATTTGTATCACTGATTCCTGAGATGTATCAACAATATATACCAGATCCTTTACAAAATTAGCACTAAAAAGGAAAATATACAGGTCATCCCATAGATGGCCAAGAAAGCTACCAACCAGCATACTAGAGTGGGGTGGCTCTTTAATCCAAGAAGCATGGTGTCCTTTCAGTATGTCAGCCAGCAGACACTGAATAAGCATGGAAACTAAAAATAAATCAGACACACGTGAGTTTCTTATGATGGTGAAGACGACACAACATGTTTAATCAATAGGTGAACTACTTTAGATGCTAAATTTTTATATTGTTCATTGCCGTTTGAACTGGCTGAGAACATTTATTGACAGAATTATGTATTTATAAAGTGTCTAAGAATTATCTTTGAGTACTATAAAATATAACTAGAATACCTGCTGCACCAGAGTTGTCAGAGGCTTAGTTAATCAATGTTAAAACACTTGAAATCCTTGAATACATGGCACCGTAGAAGTGCAAAGTATTATTACCAACATGAATAGATGTAATAAATTCTGGGGAAGAACCACATTTTCAACATTTGGTAAAGTACATTCTACATCTATAGCACTAAACAATCTGTCTCCATTGCAGTCCTTGTCCATTAGTGAAGAACTATAAAACTGAATTTTATTTGACTTTAAAAATAGTTATAGCACTTAGTTGTTTAAACAGGATTGCTTGCTTTCCTTTGACTTCCTTAATCAATTTTATCACTTTGATATTTGAATTTCTGATTTCCTATATATACCTCAATACTAGAGACCATGGGCCATACTGTGGTAGTAATTAAATAATTGGATATTATAATGAAAGAAATCGGCATGAGTCCCTCCACTCAACCACTGCCTTAAAACACAAGATTCTTGTCTTTATCTTCAAGTACTGTCCCATCTCCACCCTACCTTTCAAATTTTCTGATCTTATCATGCAATTATTCCTTACCTTTGCTCTACCAACTATAGCACTAATCATCAGCCATTTGCCCACTTTTCCTACAAGCACCGTTGTACTTTCTCCCATGCTATATCTTACACATGGGGAAAAGCTCCCCCCACAAAATCTACAAAGCCATATACTCCATCAGATCAGTCCTTAGAGTTCACCTTTGCCATGAGGCCTACAGAACACTACCACCTAATAATGGCAAGCCCATCTTGTACACCAACATCCTACCTCTTTCCCAGATTATTTCACTTACCTGTTGTAACCTGTTTAAAAAAAAAAAGGTCTTTAAGGCAGTGTGTGTCTTTTACTATATATCTACACAGTACCTAGCACAATGGGAACCTCTCCTGGTGGGGCCTCTGGGCACTACAGTAATAAAAATAAATACTGCTAACAATGCATTTGTAAATTGTGCACATATGTAGGAGCAGGATTTTATAGTTGTACTATGAGAATTAATGTATGATTTGATTTCATCCTGCCAGCCACCCTTTTTGAATAGCAGAAAGGAATGACCCTTTGGGACATTGGTAGAAATGCATCTGACAGACTGCCGGTGTCTGTACTGATGTTAAGGCAGGGACAGACCAGAACAATCTTTATGACTGATTATGGTCACCCTTTTGTTTTAGGATAAGTTATAATGTCTACTATGGTTTCCTATATGTATTACAAATTAGGCACTCTAGTTAAATATACATTTCTTTGTTTTAAGGTTTTAGTAAGTAAGTGACAGAATCTTGTATTGCAGTGGTCCTCAACCTTTTCGTCTGGCGGGCGCCAGACAAAGGACCATGGCGGCGGTGGAGCATCCGCCGAAATGCCACCGAATTTCTGCGGCATTTCGGTGGCGACGCCTCTCGATAACACCAGCGTTGAGAGGCGTCGCCACCGAAATGCCGCAGAAATTTGGCGGCATTTCGGCAGATGCTCCACCGCCGGCCAGGACGCGGGCGCATTTAGATGCCCCTGCGGGCGCCATGGCGCCCGTGGGCACGCGTTGGGGACCTCTGTTGTATTGTATCTGTGTTAAGGAGATTAGAGGAATGTTGAAGGCCTGGGCCCCAATGTGAATTGTTTTAATTATAAGATTTAGGAAGGCTTAATTTACAATGCCTTTTCTTGCTCAACATAAAAACTGCTGTATACCTTTGAAGATCTCTGTAAAAAATTGGTTGTGTGAATGAGGAATGTATGCATCAGCAAAAGAAAAGGGGTGAAGGCCATTGTTATAGCCAGATGGTCAAGGAAGGAGGAGTGAAGAGACTTAACGACACCAGAGAACCATCAACGCGCATCCATAATGAAGGAAGGACAGATTGATGACCCAAAGGTGCAGGCTGGCACCCCTAAGGACAAAACAATTAATTAAATCGAAACCAGGACAAGATGGCCCTCTCGGAGGTATACTGGAATGTTTACATCAAAAGATAACACAAGTAACCGCTCAGAAACTGACACACCAAAATCCATAGACTTCTACAGAGAAAAAAGGATTATGAGAACAGGGTGCTTTGCCATAGCACTTTGGGTTCGTCTTTCCACACTCCGGGAGCATTGGACCCCAACTGTCAGAGCCCAGCTCCCCTCTGTGACCAATCTGGCTGGCCACTAGGTTGATCCAGACTCTGGACTGGTAACTATAAACATCAACTGGCAGGACTGGGTACATGGTGTGTGTGTGTGTTAACTGGAAAGCATATGTCAACTGCTGTATTCTCAATAAATGCGGCATTTTTGCCTTCTCCTTTATTCTATACAAAGCACACGGGATCTTTTATAACACATTGTCATAGTGATAGGGCTACTGCACCTCTGCCCCCATTTTGGTCTCTCTGAGTGCACCCCCTCAGAGGTTAGGTCTCGTGCATTTACCTCCTCTGAGGTGGAATTCCACAGTTCTGCCATTTTTTGACTAGAATCTGGCGGGCTACAGTACCTTATATATCAATCATGCCTATCCAGCAGGTCCAACTGGGTTTGGCATCTACAGTTCTTCCCTTCATCAATATGTGACCAGTGTTACATACAGTTGCCAGCCAGCTTTCTTAAAACTAAAGTATTGTTTATTCCCACAGTAGGAACAAAGCCTAAGAGAAAAAGGATTTTCAAAACAAATAGTCTACACACATCTTTCTTATTGAAGGCTTTCCATTTGATGATAAAACAGGCAGGGTGTTTGTGTGTCAGTCTGGTTTCCCAGCACACCTATCCCAGCAACTACCGTCCTCTCTCCCAAGAGTCCCTTTTTAAACTGCACTAGTCCTTCTGATCATCTTTTGTTGCTGGGTCTTTTCCTATCCAGCGTTTTCTTAACGACCCATTTGTGTTGACTGAGGAGGGGCTTGTCTTGAGCTGTTGTTTTCCTTCCTGCTTGTTTGTCCTGACAAACCCTCCCATTACAAAACCAACATGTTCATGTAATAAATATTCCCAATAACTAGGTTATACATTATTCATAAATTATTACAAAGCAGCTGGATCAGCATTCATGTTGTAGTACCCGGCCCAGGCCAGGGAAGCTAATGATCCAACCAGTGGTCCAAATTTGGTGATGAATCTTGGTCACATGCCAATTGAGGCACACTACGAAGAAGACACAGCAGCTCTAATTCATTCACACTCTCTCTCTCTCTCTCTCTCTCACACACACACACACACACACACACACACACACACGACATCTGATCTGCTGAGAAATTATTCTGCCTCTCTTATGGAATTATCAGTTATTAAGTGGACTCAGTTTTGAATTGCACTTTTGCTGGGGAGGTTATAATTTTTATTTATTGACCTGGGGCCCAATCCCCTTGAAATCAACAGACATTGAGAATATTAGCATCTGTCATCATTGGGCTTCACAATTTCAAATTAATATGAGAAAAGCATTGTATATTTGGACCAGTTAGTTAGTCTCAGAATTGCTATATTACCATTATTATAAACAATGCATCCACTAATAAGCATTTGCATTGACTAGCAAGGGGTGGGAGCCGTGTCCAGACATGCCCATCCATGGAAAGAATTGAATCAAAGAGCCAAACCTAACTATAATAATTTTATATTTTTCCTTCAACTCTGTATTAATGAGGTTAGTCGGCTTGAAGTCTAGACACGATACTGATACAGTAATGAGGCCAACTCAGCAGCAGCTGTTGCTATAACATAAGTGGGATGGCACCCGCCAGTCTGCATACTAAATTGGTACTGTTTGTGCTCTTACCACTATACCAAAGATATTGGCAGCAGTTGCATTTTCAACTCTTAAACCATTAACTGAATTTTGGCATATCACAGCCTCAGCCCTAAATAAATATTTTTAGTTCTTAAAACAAAGTCAGTGACAATTTCAGTTATACAAACTAAAGAAAAAAAAACAGTTGTAGTTTTTACAGTCATAACTAAGTCAGTTTAGTTTAAATCAACAATGAAAATCCTTAGTAATCACTGGTCCATAATTAATCAGTTGTTGGTTTATTTTCTAAAACATGAGGCTACTAGATAGATAGATGGATGCAAGCAGAGTCTGAATGAGCTCTCCCTTGACATCTAGTGGTGAGCTGAGGAAAAAGACTTCAGGAGCTGTTCTTGTTTGCATGGGCACACCCACTTTGCCTAGGTGCTCAGCATGATGGGATTTATTGCCCAAATGATCTCTTGTGGCTGGTTTTGGATCCTCAGTCTCCTTGTTATGGGGGTAGGAGTAATAAAGGGTTGTTATCCTTGTTGTGTGAACCAAGGGCAGCAGAACTGTACCTGGCAAACCCTGATAGAGGGACTCACCCTCAACTGAATGGTACTCGCTAAGTAAGAGACATGGGTTCCAAAGCCCAATTGGAGGACAGGGGTGATAGATAGGTAGGCCCTGTTTAAGGGTCTTAGACATCATTTGACTGTTTCTCTCTCCACAGCATAATAAAAGAGCTAATTTAGATTAAATAGAAGTACTAGAAAAACAAGATTCTCAATTGCAAGAGACTGCCCAGTATGTACTAGCCCTGAGGCTCCCCCACTAATACAAGTACTGTAGTGCAATCTCTTTATTGTGAAAGTGCAATTTACAAATGTAGATTTTTTTTGTTTGTTACAAAACTGTACTCAGAAACAAAGTCTACTCAGTCCTACTTCTTGTTCAGCCAATCATGAAGACAAACAAGTTTATCTCCTGTAAATGTAAACAATGCTGCCCACTTCTTATTTACAATGTCACCTGAAAGTGAGAACAGGTGTTTCCCATGGTACTGTTGTAGCCGGTGACACAGATATGTGCCAGGTATGCTAAACATTCATATGTCCCTTCATGCTTCACCCACCATTCCAGAGGACATGCTTCCATGCTGATGATGGTTCTCCTTGATAACAATCCAAAGCAATGCAGACTGACGCATGTTCATTTTCATCATCTGAGTCAGATGCCACCAAAAGGTTGATTTTCTTTTTTGGTTGTTCGGGTTGCGTAGTTTCCACATCAGACTGTTGCTCTTTTAAGACTTTTGAAAACATGCTCCACACTTTGTCTCTCTCAGATTTTGGACAACACTTCAGATTCTTAAACCTTGGGTCAAGTGCTGTAGCTACTTTGAGAAATCTCACATTGGTACCTTCTTTGCGTTTTGTCATATCTGCAGTGAAAGTGTTCTTAAAATGAACAATATGTGCTGGGTTGTCATCCGAGATTGCCATCACACAAAATATATGGCAGAACGCAGGTAAAACAGAGCAGGAGACATACAATTCTCTCCTAAGGAGTTCAGCCACAAATTTAATTAATGCATACTTTTTTTTAATGAGTATCATCAGCATGGAAGCATGTCCTCTGCAATGGTGGCTGAAGCATGAGGGGTATACGAATGTTTTGCATATCTGGCACATAAATACCTAGCAATACCTGCTACAACAGTATCATGGGAAACATCTGTTTTCATTTTCAGGTGACACTGTAAATAAGAAGTGGGCAGCATTATCTCCCATAAATGTAAACAAACTTGTTTCTCATAGCGATTGGCTGAACAAGAAGTAAGACTGGGTGGACTTGTAGGCTCTACAGTTTTACATTGTTTTATTTTTAAGTGCAGTTATTTTTTGTACATAATTCTACATTTGTAAGTTCAACCTTCATGATAAAGAGATTGCACTACCGTACTCATATTAGGCAAATTGAAAAATACTATTTCTTTTTTCCAGTGCAAATATTTGTATTAAAAAATAAATATAAAGTGAGCACTGTATACTTTGTATTCTGTGTTCTAACTGAAATCAATATATTTGAAAATGTAGAAGACATCCAAAAATATTTAAATAAATGGTATTCTATTATTAACAGAGCAATTAATCATACATATACATATATATACACACACATACATATTCTGCACCAAATATTAAAAATTCTGTGCACAATATTTTAAAATTCTGCAAATTTTTGCACATTTTATTTGTCAAAACACCACAATATAAACACTCTAGTTTCAATTATTTTGGTAATTTATTTCAAAATACCTGTCAACAATATGTCAACAATACAGACAACAGCAAAGAAGATTCCCCCAGGAGCAGAGAGTTAAAGAAACCCCTATGGCAACCCAGTTCCAGTTGAAGGATGCTGGAGGGGGCTGTGTGGGGCCCCCAAAGCCTAGCCTCAGGGCACGCCCTGCCCAGACACCAGCACCCCCAGAACCTTTACTCCCCCCAGCTTCGTTACTGTCCTACTGGAGGATGTGGTGTGCTGCAGCCCTGGCCTTACTTGCCCTTTGCCATAGCTGGGCCTCTCAGGCCCTTTCCTTTCCCTGGGAGAATGAGGCTCAAGCAGAGCGTGCAGCCTTCAGCCCAGCCAGGCTCTGTAAAGTCCAGCAGCCCCCCAGTGATGGCCAACAGCTCTGCAGCCCCAATTCTGCAGGGGAAACAGGGAATTCTGTGAAATGCTGCGTTGTGCAGTGGCGCAGAATTCGAGTAATATAAATGAAATGTACCCATCGATTACACAGAAAGCCCCAATAGCAGACTTTCAAGCTCCAGGTTATTGATTCAAATCCATCCCCAGGTAGTAGTGACCAAAGTCACTGTGCTCTCACAGTTGTTCAGTGATCTGCAGGAAGCAGGTGATTTCAGTCCATTGTTCAGTGCAGTGAAGAAGTAATCTTTTACAATTGGCACTTTTTTTTTGGCAGTTGTAGCAGAGAGGAAAAGGGCTGAATGAACATCAAGAATGATGTATCTACACCAGAGATAATCAAACTATGGCCTTTGGATCATCAAAAGTGATGGCTAGTAATTTGAGCCTGCACCACTGAAGTCAGTGGAAGTTTTACTATTGAATTCAATAGGAGTAGGATCAGGCCCTAAATGCATACATAGGAGTTAAACCAACTCTGCTGATCACGTAAATATACAGTTAAAAGTAGATAAACAAATGGCCACTGAACTACAGCAATTGCTTACGTGGAAAAGTATTTTAGCTTCTTCAGTGTGATACAGGGTTGTGGTTTTGGTTTTGCAAGAGCTCTCACACTGCCTTCTCTTTTGCACTTTATTTCATTTCCCCTTCCCCCTGCTATTTCTTTTAGCAGGGAGAATCATCACCAACATGACTAGCCGGCTCTCAGCAAACCACCGAAGCATTCTATTACTACCGGTGGTCCACAAACTCCAGTGACACAACAATGGAGTGCTATATAACAATTTCTCAATAGTGTATATTGACCTGGTTATTGGACTATCAGCTCTAACTAGTCTGGCTTGATACCCTACACTAGCCTTTGAAACTGGTTTGATCAGGAGGGACAAAAACCCAGCAACAACAAAAAGAACAAAGAACTTTGCACTGTTTAAAAAGATACTCTTTCTGGGTCCCGCAGGAACTACGTTGAAAGATACTTGGCACAGGAAAGCATAGGTGTATCTGAAAAAGTAAAGCCTGCCTAAGTCACCAGTATGGGGTGGTAGTAGTTTTGCTATAATAAACATACATGTAGGTTGTTCCTTATTTTAAAATCCTTTTTTCTATAATGCTTTGTTCCAATGTCTAAATAAAAATATTTTGCGCTAAGAAGACTGTTGGTCAGTCTCATATGTCACAGGTTCCCAAAGGAAGAAATGCAGATACCGAAAACCCAGTCAGACCTGCAGGGCGGTAAGCAGTAGATGTCTAATAGTGGAAGAAACTGCAAGACTCCATCCTGAGAGAGGTAAGGGGAAGAGGCCTAAGGCTGAGCTGTGTGTCCTCAGAGGCCAAAAGGGGCACACGTGCACTAGCCTCAAACATGACCCCCAGCTTGCACCCATACTGAAAATCTGAAATTGTAATAGCTCCTGTTGTATACACATGTGCTCCACAACACTGAAGTCAACTCTAATAGAAGTTTGAGATTTTTCTTTTTAATGTAGCTTAGAGCAGGGCTTTAAACATTTTTTGGTAAAGTCGGATTTTTGTAGATGTGTGTGTAAAGCAGTCATGGTACAAAGAGAAGTCTACAACAGACTGTGCTCTGAAAAGTGCTAAAGGGTTATTGTTACTTTCAGGTTTGATTTTCTATATTTCAGATGGCCTGTGTTTTCAAGATGTTTATAATGTAACAGTTGATATGTTGCTACTGCCATAAAAAATATTCTAAATCACTAAAGAAAATTAAACACAAAAGTTCTGTCCTCAAATTTGCATTTTCTGCATTTGTTGGTGTGTGCCAATTTTAAGCTTAATTAAATGCAGATTTCCAGCTAGAACAGTGTGTATATTGATATCAATGTAGATTTGCTGTAGCTATATTTGTATTTGTTTTATGGGTGGGAAGGTACCCAGAATAGATTACAGCTGGGAGTTAGCCACACTACTATGGGTCTGGAATCCACAGTCTTAACA
Source organism: Mauremys mutica (assembly GCF_020497125.1). Taxonomy (NCBI): domain Eukaryota; kingdom Metazoa; phylum Chordata; order Testudines; family Geoemydidae; genus Mauremys; species Mauremys mutica. The sequence continues at coordinate 15,700,074 of NC_059075.1, forward strand.
CAGGAGCCAGGCAGTAGTGTGCAGGGAAAAAAACATGAACATTGTACTTGCTTCGCAAAGTCTGCAAGAAGAAAGTACTACAGGTACCCTTCTCATGATGCGTGCTACTGCAAATCTCATCTCCCTAGGAACCAAAGCTACCGTAGGAAAGAGAAACAGGCCTAACTGGCAAGAAATTTAATCCAATGCCAAAGAGATGGCAAGAGCCTCTCTAAATGTTTTAATTGTTAAAACTGACAGCAAACTGATGGTCAGTTAAACCCTTGGGGAAAAAACCCAGATATAAAGAAGAAAATGAGCCAAAAGCCAAGTAGATTTGGCTGCCACAGGGAGCTTCTCATTCATGAGTGGTTAAAGAGGAATTGGCATTTGGAGGTACCAGTGGGCTGCTCCATTTCCGCTGCAGAAGCAGAACATGATGCCAGCTGATGTGTGTTAGACAGCAACCCTGAACAAAAATATCTTCAGCTTCTGAAGCTTGCTGCCTGTTTAGCTCTGGAGCAGGGGTAGGCAACCTATGGCATGCGTTGCAGAGGCGGCACACGAGCTGATTTTCAGTGGCACTAACACTGCCTGGGTCCTGGCCAATGGTCTGGAGGACTCTGCATCTTAATTTAATTTTAAATGAAGCTTCTTAAACATTTTAAAAAACCTTATTTACTTTACATACAACAATAGTTTAGTTATATATTATAGACTTATAGAAAGAGACCTTCTAAAAACATGAAAATGTGTTACTGGCACGTGAAACCTTAAATCAGAGTGAATAAATGAAGACTCGGCACACCACTGCTGAAAGGTTGCCGACCCCTGCTCTGGAGGCTTGAAACCCAAGGAGAATCCTGTAATGATGGTACTTTTAAAGAAACTTGTGTTTCTCAGTCACTGGATAAATAAATAGCCAGACTTTATGCTCTTGATACAACCCTGGAAAAGAGACTAGTAATTACAGCATGGGTCCTAACTAAAGGCCCCACCTGCAATGATTCTCTGACCAGGAGACTGCAGCTTCAGAGTAGAATTTTCAAAAGCACTCAACATTGGCCTAACTGCTCCTTTTGAAATCACTCGTCAAATTCTCATTGATGTTAATGGGAGCAGTTTGGTCAATGCTGAGCAATCATGAAGATCCCACTCTAAGTGGGTAAGATCATTTCCCGGAGGACTGCACCTTGATGTGGTGGGAAGGCTTGTGTGCTATAATGATCCTCAGAGCTATGCCAGAGGTAGTTATAACTCCTGGTTGGGGTCACCCAACCAAGACAGGTCAAAGGGTAGGGGCCAGATAACAAGCAGTTCACTGGCCCTCCAGATCTGGGGGTTGAGTGATAGGCCAACTTATAGACATACAAGAAGACATATGGCAAACAGCATGTCTTGCAGAAATAACAAGTCTTGGTGAAAACCATCAGGAAGCCAAGTGTTTGAAAAGTTCTTTACTAAAAGGTAAAAATAAAACTATGAAAATAGGTTTCTGAAAAAGACGGTTACTCACCGTAGTAACTGTTGTTCTTCGAGATGTGTTGCTCCTAGCCATTCCAGTTAGTTCCAGTTAGGTGTGCGCGCCGCGCGTGCACGGCATCTCGGAACTTTTTTACCCTAGCAACTCCGGCGGGCCGGCTGGCGCCCCCTGGAGTGGCGCCGCTATGGCGCCTGTTATATACCCTAGCCGGCCCGTCCGCTCCTCAGTTTCTTCTTGCCGGCTACTCCGACAGTGGGGAAGGAGGGCGGGTCTGGAATGGATAGGAGCAACACATCTCGAAGAACAACAGTTACTACGGTGAGTAACCGTCTTTTCTTCTTCGAGTGATTGCTCCTATGCATTCCAGTTAGGTGATTCCCAAGCCTTACCTAGGCGGTGGGGTCGGAGTGAGACGTGGCGGAGTGTAATACCGCAGAGCCGAAGGCTGCGTCGTCTCGAGACTGCTGCACCAACGCGTAGTGGGAGGCGAAGGTGTGAACCGAAGACCAGGTGGCCGCTCGACAGATGTCCTGGATGGGCACATGGGCCAGGAAGGCGGCCGACGAGGCGTGCGCTCTCGTGGAGTGAGCGGTGAGGCGGCATGGTGGCACGCGAGCAAGCTCGTAGCAGGTCCGGATACATGCTGTGACCCAGGAGGAAATCCGTTGAGAGGATATCAGCTCGTCTTTCATGCGGTCCGCAACCGCTACGAACAGCTGGGGCGTGCGCCGGAAGGGCTTAGTCCGCTCGATGTAGAAAGCGAGCACCCTGCGGACGTCGAGGGTGTGCAGCTGCTGCTTCCGAGGCGAGGTATGCGGCTTCGGGAAGAACACCGGGAGGAAGATCTCCTGGTTGAGGTGGAAGGCTGACACCACCTTTGGGAGGAAGGCCGGATGTGGTCGGAGCTGCACCTTGTCCCCGTGGAAGACGGTGTATGGCGGACTAACCATCAGGGCGCGTAGCTCAGAGACTCGTCTCGCTGATGTAATGGCGACGAGGAAGGCCGTCTTCCAGGAGAGGTAGAGCAAGGAGCACGTGGCTAAGGGCTCGAACGGAGGACCCATCAGCTTGGCCAGCACGAGGTTCAAATCCCAGGTCGGGGTAGGACGCCGCACCGGCGGATACAAGCGGTCCAAGCCTTTAAGGAAGCGGGAAACCATCTGGTTAGAGAAGATGGACCGACCTTCCACGGATGGACGAAAGGCGGACACTGCTGCCAGGTGAACTCTCAAGGAGGAGACCGCAAGACCTTGCTCCTTAAGGTACCAGAGGTAGTCCAGGATGGTCGGGACTGGGACTACAAAGGGATTGAGGCCTCGCTGGTCACACCAGAGCGCGAACCGCTTCCATTTCGCCAGATAGGTGGAGCGAGTGGAAGGCTTCCTGCTCTCTAGGAGGACTTGCTGAACTGCCGCTGAACAGTCCCTCTCTGCGTGGGTCAACCACTCAGGTACCAAGCTGTAAGATGGAGGGACTGGAGGCTCGGATGGTGGAGTCTGCCGAAGTCCTGAGTAATGAGGTTTGGCCACAACAGGAGGGGGATGGGATCCCGAACGGAGAGCTCGAGCAGCAGGGAGTACCAATGCTGCCTCGGCCAGGCCGGAGCTACGAGAATGACAGTGGCTCTGTCCCTCCGAAGCTTCTGTAATACTCGATGGACGAGCGGGAACGGAGGGAAGGCATAGAGGAGGTGATCCTTCCAGGAATATAGGAAGGCATCCGACAGGGATCCCGGCGCGTGACCCCGGAACGAGCAGAACAGGTGGCACTTCCTGTTCGCCTTGGATGCGAATAGGTCTACTTGGGGAAACCCCCACCTGCGGAAGATTGTGTGCACGACGTCGGGACGGAGAGACCACTCGTGGGAGAAGAAAGACCTGCTGAGATGGTCGGCCAGCGTGTTCTGTACTCCCGGAAGAAAGGACGCTTCTAGGTGAATAGAGTGGGTCACGCAGAAGTCCCACAGGAGCATCGCTTCCTTGCAGAGGAGGGAGGAGCGGGCTCCGCCCTGCTTGTTCACGTAGAACATTGCTGTTGTATTATCCGTGAACACTGTCACACAGCGGCCTTGCAGGTGGGTGCAGAAGGTGCGACAGGCCAGACGGATCGCTCGCAGCTCGCGGACATTGATGTGCAGAGCGAGCTCCTGGGGCGACCACAGGCCCTGGGTGTGAAGGTCTCCCAGGTGAGCTCCCCAACCGAGCGCTGAGGCATCCGTGGTCAGAGTGGCGGACAGGCGAGGAGGATGGAACGGGACTCCCGCACAGACAATCTCCGGGTTGAGCCACCAGGTGAGGGACTCGAGTGTTGGCCTGGAGACTGTGACCACCATATCGATGGGATCTCGATGCGGCCGGTACACCGACGCGAGCCAAGTCTGGAATGGGCGGAGATGAAGCCGCGCGTACGCGGTGACGTAGGTGCATGATGCCATGTGGCCCAGGAGGCGGAGGCAGGAACGCACCGTCGTGGTCGGGAAGGAGACGAGGTCCCGGATGAGGGAGACCATCGTCTGGTGTCGAGATCGAGGTAGGCAAGCCCGGGCTAGCGAGGAGTCGAGGACCGCTCCAATGAACTCTACCCGCTGCGACGGGATCAAGGTGGACTTCTCGGTGTTGATGAGAAGACCGAGCCGTCGGAAGAGGGACAGTATGCCTGTCAACTGGCCCATCACCAGTTGTTGAGACTGTCTGCGAACTAGCCAGTCGTCGAGATACGGGTAGACATGTATCCGACGATGGCGGAGGGCTGCGGCTACCACCGCCATGCATTTGGTAAAGACCCTCGGTGCGGTGGAGAGCCCGAATGGCAACACGGCGAACTGGTAGTGTGCGTTGTTGACCACAAACCGGAGGTATCGTCGATGAGGAGGATAAATCGCGACATGGAAGTAGGCGTCCTTCATGTCGAGGGCGGCAAACCAGTCTCCCGGATCCAGAGAGGGAATGATGGTCCCCAAGGTGACCATGCGAAACTTGGGCTTGAGCAGGTACTTGTTCAGCTCGCGAAGGTCCAGGATAGGACGTAGCCCCCCTTTCACTTTGGGGATGAGAAAATAACGGGAGTAGAATCCCCTGCCCCGCCTGTCTTGAGGCACTGCTTCTATGGCACCCACGCTCAACAGAGTCTGAACCTCTTGTAAGAGGACTTGCTCGTGAGAGGGGTCCCTGAAGAGGGACAGGGAGGGTGGGTGGGAAGGTGGGGGCGAAACAAATTGAAGGCGGTATCCCGACTGGACTGTTTGAAGCACCCAGTTGTCTGTTGTTAATTGGGACCACGCCGAAAAGAAATGGGAAAGGCGGTTGTAAAATAAAGGGGAAGGATCCGGTAGGGAGAGTAATGGGCCGTCCTCGAGCGTCCCATCAAAAGGCCTGCTTGGCCCCCTGAGGGGCCTTGGAAGAGGCCTGGCCCTGGCTACGCCGATTGCCGGAAGGACGACAGCGATTTTGAGCCGGTCGCCGGCTATTGTACGGTCGATAGCGCTGCTGGTAGAAGGGCCGGGAGGGTTGCTGCCGGAAAGACCTGCGCTGTGTCGCCGGCGTGTGCATCCCCAGGGTGCGGATGGCAACGCGACCGTCCTTTAGGGTCTGGATCCGGGAATCCGTCTTCTCGGAGAAGAGACCCTGCGTGTCAAAGGGCAGGTCCTGCAGTGTATATTGCACCTCCGGTGGCAGGGTGGAGGACTGCAGCCAGGCGATGCGCCGCATCGACACGCCGGAGGCTAAGGTCCGAGCTCCGGAGTCCGCAGCGTCGAGGGCGGCCGTGATGGAGGACCTAGATGATTTCCTTCCCTCATCCAACATCGCCGCGAACTCCTGGCGGGAGGCTGATGGCAGGAGCTCCGTGAACTTCGCCAGGGACGTCATGATGTCATACACGTACCTGGCGAGGAGGACCATCTGGTTGGCGATGCGCATCTGTAGGCCGCCTGCCGAGTAGACCTTGCGGCCTAGCAGGTCCATGCGCCGGGCGTCTTTGGACTTAGGCGCAGGGGCAGGTTGACCGTGCCTCTCATGGTCGTTAACCGATTGCACGACCAACGAGTCCGGGGTCGGGTGGGTATAAAGATACTCATAGCCCGTAGGGGGAACTGAGTATTTACGCTCAACCCCGCGGGCCGTGGGAGGGATGGATGCGGGTGTTTGCCAGAGCGTAGTGGCGTTTTTCTGGATTGTCTTTACAAAGGGCAACGCTACGCGCACGGGAGCGTCCGCGCCAACCACGTTGGTAATGGGGTCCTCGTCCTCCTGGACCTCCGCTACTGGGAGATCCATGGCCGTCGCCACCCGGCGCAGCAGGTCCTGGTGGGCCTTCAGGTCAATGGGCGGTGGCTCCTTGGCTGAAGCACTGGCCACCGCCTCGTCCGGGGAGGACGATGATGACAAGCCCTGCACGACGGCCTCCGCCGCAGGGGCTGCTGACTGCGCCTCGGCTGGGTCGTGCTGCATGGAGGACTGGTGGTCCGGCGGAACGGAGGGCTCGCGTCGAGGCGAAAGGGCCGGCCGGCTAACCGTTGCCTTGGGGACCCTGCGCTCGGAGGCCGAGTGTCTCGGGGGAAATGGTATGCCCTGCGTTTCATACTGGGCCCAGGGAACCCAGTAGCCCCACCGTTGAGCCCCCTGAGGTTCGCCGTGTGGGGTCGGTGGCAGGTGCGCGTTGCTGTCAGCGCCGGAGGCCACCGATGCTGGGCGGGATGGCCAAGGAGGCGCTGAGGCGCTGACGGATTGTACCGCCGAAGGCGGCAGTCTGTCCGCAGACGGTGCCGAGGAATGGTGCCTGTCCATCCGTTACCGGGACGGTGACCGAGACCGTCGGCCACCGCGGTGCCGGGAGCTCGACCGGTGCCGGGATCTGCGGTGCCGGGAGTGGCTGCGGGAGTCGCGGTGCCGGGAACGGTGCCGGGACTGAGACCTCCGGCGGTGCTGACGCGACGGCGATCGGGACCTGGATCGGTGCCGGGAGTGCGACCGGTACCGGGATGACAAACGGTACCGGGACTCCGACCGGCGTCAGGATGGCGACCGGTACCGGGACAGCGAGCGGCGCCGAGATCGGGATCGACGGGATGGCGAGCTTCGTCGGGACCGGGAGCGTGACCGGGAGCGTCGTTTGTGTCGGCGGTCCATGGAGGGCGGCCGGATCATCATCGCCGGCTTTCCTATGGACGCGACAGCCCGCACCGGCGGTGCCGGGGGCTCGGTGCCTCTACGAGCTGTATCAGCTCATGCGCCGCGGAGAATGTCTCCGGCGTCGACGGCAGTCGTGGCTCAACCGCGGACGGTGCCGGGGAGCGTGGCGGTGCCGGACTCGACGGCCCTTGCGGCGCCGGAGTCAACGGCCCGGTGCCCGCCTGGCGCACGGCCACGGCGGGAGTCGCAGGTGGCGCAATAGTCTTGGCTGAGTCCTCAGCGCGGGACTGAGCGATCGCCTTCGCCAGCCTGCGCTTCCTAGCAGGCGAAAGGGAGCGGTGCCGGGTCTTCGCAGTTGCTGGCTGAGGCTGCGGTGCCGCGGTGCCGGAGCAGCTCGGAGCAGCCGGTGCGCTCTGCACCGATGAGGCTCTCGGTGCCGGCGCGGCCGGTGCCGGGGGCTGCAGCGACGCCTCCATGAGGAGCTGCTTAAGTCTATTGTCCCGCTCCTTACGCATTCTCGGCTTGAAGGCGGAACAGATCGGACACTTGTCTGTCCGGTGATCTTCGCCGAGGCAACGAAGACAGGCGTCGTGCGGGTCCCCGATCGGCATAGACCTCTGGCAGATTGCGCAGGGCTTAAAGCCCGGTGCCTTGGGCATGAGCCCGCACCGGGGGAGGAAAGGGAGGGGAAACCCCCCTAACCTTATCACTAAAACCCAACTAACTATAACAACGATCTACACTTACTATGAACGAACTATATACAAAAAACCTTTAGCGAGAGCTAGGGTAGTGGAGGACAGAGAGCACTCCACAGTTCCAACTGGCCGTCACGGGCGGTAAGAAGGAACTGAGGAGCGGACGGGCCGGCTAGGGTATATAACAGGCGCCATAGCGGTGCCACTCCAGGGGGCGCCAGCCGGCCCGCCGGAGTTGCTAGGGTAAAAAAGTTCCGAGATGCCGTGCATGCGCAGCGCGCACACCTAACTGGAACTAACTGGAATGCATAGGAGCAATCACTCGAAGAAGAACATTTGAATGATGGCCGCAACACCAAAAGCTGTGCAGGTGATGAAAGAAATGGATGAATATAATCTCAAATCCTTGGAGTAAGCAAATGTTGATGGCCAGGAGCTGATAAAAAGCAATTAAAAATGAAAATAAAATCGTAAGATACTCAGGAAGTAGCACCAATTGTGACTTCCAAGAGAAAAATCACTTAGATTGGGAACCAATACCCAATTGCTCTGAGTCAGGTTTTAAACACAGTACATGAACATGACAATTATACAATGTTATGCACAGACAGCTCACTATGATGATGCCTACAAACTCTGACAATATTTCAAGCATGACATTCATCTGCTTAGAAATGGAGGATTTCAATGCCACGGTTGACAACAACAACAAGAGAGTGGAGAAATCAATGGGCAATCACATATTTGGTTCCCAAAATCAGAACTGTGAAAGACTAGAAGAACTGTACTTGTAAGGTGATCAGACAGCAAGTGTGAAAAATGGGGACAGGGGGCGGGGGGTAATAGGTGCCTATATAAGACAAAGCCTCAAATATCGGGACTGTCACGATAAAATTGGGACATCTGGTCACCCTATGTACTTCGTATCTGTGGTCATCATTGGTGGAACACTATTCCCACAAAAAGATACACATAAAGTAACTTGGAATTCCCCAGATGGAATCACCAGTAATTAGATTGACAATCTACATATTAGAAAGAAATTTAGATCAACTCTCCAGGATGTTAGAGTATACAGAGGAACTGATGTTGGAAGTGACCACAATTCGCGTGCAGCAAGACTGAAGATAAACTCAAGAAAAACAAGAAGTCTCCCAAAAGTACCAAGAAATTTTACAGCAAAAGGCTAATGGATACAGCAGCAGATTTGAACTGAAGAATCAATTTCAGGTGCTACAAGACTTAGATCCACCACAAGAAGTCATCATGGACATGTCATGGGGCTTTTTCTAAGCAAACCTCAAGTCTGGATAAATGAGGATATGTGGAACTATGTGGGCAAAAAGGAAACAAGTCAAAGCAAACATTAACTACTTAAAAATACCTACCAAAAAAGCAGTAGCAAAAAAATTTTTTTTATATAAAACAGCTAGGGGCTCCTACCATGCGCTAGGCTCCAGATGCTAGTTTTGGCCAGGCTGGGGAGGGATGGGACTTCCTCTTCCCCTGCATGGGCTGCTCCTGGACTGGGTCAGATCCACCTCCAGGAACCTCCCACAGCTGCAGGAAGTTCCACAGCTGCTGGGAGTGGGAGTGGAGATGCCAGCTCTGAAGCCAACACCGCTGCCAGCAGCAGCACAGAATAAGTGAAGGTGGCATGGTATGGTATTACCACCCTTACTTCTGCACTGCTTCTGGTGGTGGTGCTGCCTTCGGATCTGGGCAGCTGGAGAGTGGTGGCTGCTGGCTGGGTACCCAACTTTGAAGGCAGCACAGCTGCCAGCTACTGTGCAGAAATGGGGGTCACAGGGTATGGGGGAGTAGTCACTTGTGGGGGACAGGGCCCCATGGTCAGGGGGGCGCTGTTTTCTACTCCCCACACATGCACTGCCAGTCCTGGGCCTGGAGTCATGGGTTCCTACCATGCACCAGGCTCCAACTTCTAGTCCGGACTTGGCTGAGAAGGGATGAGACTTCCTCTTACCCTGCACAGGCCACTCCCAAGGCTGGGTCAGACCTGCCTCTGGGAACCTACCCCGGCTGCAGGAAGCTCCGCGGCTACTGGCTGAGAACCCAGCTCTGAAGGTAGCGCTGCCACCAGCAGCAGCCCAGCCAGAACTACTAACTGGAGTCTGGTAGGAGCCCCCAACTGGGGCACCCCCAGCCTTGCCCCTCTTTGGCTTCGGACCTAGCACTCGGGAGTTAAAGGGGCCTTGGACTGGCTGTGGGGGGCAGGATGAGGGGGACCATGGCACTCCCTGACCACAGGGCCCTGGGCGGTCACCCACATGGCCCATCCATAAGGCCGTCCCTGTCCCCAAAAAGGGAAGACCTCCCATACCATGCAACCCTCATTTCTGTGCTGTAGCTGGCAGTGGTGCTGCCTTTAGAGCTGGGTGCCCAGCCAGCAGCTGCCGTCCAGCCACCCAGCTCTGAAGGCAGCAGTACAGAAGCATCAGTGGCAATACCATGACCCCCCCCACAATAGTCTTGCAGCCCCCCCATCCAACCCGCTTTTGGGTTGAGACCCCCCCCCCAGTCACACCACCATGAAATTTCAGATTTAAATATCTGAAACTGTGAAATTTATTATTTTAAAGATCTTATGACCATAATGGACTGTGAATTTAGTAGGACTCTACTTATTTTACACACTAGGACAGAAGGAAGATTCTATGTCCCAGCTACCATGTAAGCATTTGCAATTAGCAAAGCATGGAGGACTGATATCAAATCCCCTATAATCAGATTAGAAATGGTAGGGGAGGAGGAATCTGTTTCCTGCCTCTTTCAGAGATTTCTGAACTCTGATACACTTCTTAAGGTAGAACATACCATAATGCACTGATTGTTTAAACTTCCTCACTTGACACTTTGGAGGTCTATGAGTACTAACATCTATCATGCTGACCAACACTGGCAAATTGTTTTTGTGTACTCTCCCGTCTGTCTGTATCCATCTATTGTTTTGTCTTATGAATGGACTGTAAGCTCTCTGGGACAGGGACCATCTCCGTATTTGTACAGCATCTTGCACTGTGGGGGCCTGGTCTATGACTAAGGATCCTAGGTGCTACATTAGTATAAAATAATAAACACATACACATCAAACCAATGGGTTGTATCAGACATTTTGCTTCTTTGTGGCCTGCTTTGATTCATTTTCTAGAAAGCAAATTTCTATCAGATGCTGTGGAGCAGGAGCATGCTTCTGTGAACAAGAAAGGGTGAGGAATGGGGAAGGTGGTAAAGAAGGTAGGACCTAAAGTTCTCAACAATAAAATATTTTATCTAATTTGATCAATGATTTGGCTTCCCATTTAGGGCGTGAGACACTGACAAATATGCCATATAACTATCAGACAGTAAAAATCTTGTCAATGTGTTGTTTTCAGAAGGATTCAAAAGTTAAATGTGAAAATACCATATATTGTCATCCTAATGATTTTCACTATATGAAGAGCTAAATATATAGGTTTTCTCAAGCCAACAATTTACCCTTACATTAGGCATCCCTTCTAACATATCCCTTCTAACATGGGACGCAGAAATGACCAAACATTTGATTCCAACAGTAGTTTATTATCCAATCATTGCAGATGGAGTTACAAATATTGTTTGTGATCAGTTAAAGATTAAATATTAATTCTGACAACTGTGGAGAGTGTACAATGAGTGCAAAAGCATTAACCATAATGTAAGAAATACCGGAACAGTTTTTTTATCTTTAAATGTCAGGTTGTACACTATCATACAGTAACCATTATGTGATCTTGCAAATAAGTCAGGACTTGTGCTAGCAAGTTTGGTTTTTTTTGTTCTCTCTAAGATGTTGAGAGGCTGGCAACAGTTTAAAAAATATATTATTGTTTACTGAAAGTTTGCTGGCAGCCTCATAAAATGAAGAAAAGTCTATAAAATATTTTATATTGAATATTTGCTTTCATTAATGAACACAACAATATTAATGGGAGAAAACAACAAATGCTTACACTCCTATATGTATCTTATTCTGTGAAATTCCTATTTCAGCTGCAGTATACTACAGATCCCGTAAACTCAAGTATAGGCCAAATTCTGACATCACATTTATGGACACCAAAATTTGGTCCAAAATCTGCCTATGAGTTTTTATTCTTTAGAGGCTTTTTGTTCGGTTGGTTTTTTTTGTTTGTAGGGTGGTGGGTTTTTTTTGTTTTGTTTTGGGCTTCTTTGTTTTTTTAAAGTTAGCAGTTCCTGAATGTACCTAATTTCAGTTATGCCGTTTTGGGGTGATCTGAGTGAAGTCATGAAACCTGGTGGCTATTTCAGTAATAATAACCTTGACATTCATTAGACTTTCAAAACCAAAAGAAAAGTAACTATAAAATTAAATAACAAAGATCAAGTACTACTAAAACCCTCTAACTTTGCAATGAAAAATAAATAGCTTTAAAGTAAATTTTCCCATTTAAATTTTAAATATGTTCTGTTCTTCATGGACCTTGCAAGAACTAACTATTAATTAGGCTGCCTATACATTGTAAACACAACTTTGTTATCAATTTCTTTTGGTGAGTTCTCCCACCCACATCTAGTTTATTTCCAGATCAAAACTGAATGTACCAAAGAAAAGTTTTCAAATGCCAATGTGTGTTTTAAAATCTTCTGTGTTACTGGTGGCCCACCAGTACACCTATGAAATTTTACAATGGCTACTGAAAGAGCCAAATTTATATTTTGGAACCATTATTACTGAATGATAGGTTTTATAAAACCTGTCTTCATTGGTCAGTAACTGCAAATAATTTCCAAAATAGTTTCCAACTTGGAATTGGCTCTAGCATGTCATATTTGCAATTTAAAGACAATATTTCACTAGTACTAAGTGCTACTTTGCCTAATCTGATTTTATTTTCCAAGTTAAGGTGTTTTTCCTCCTTTTGATTCAGAAGGAAGTACTGTATAAAGGTAACCAATGCAAATTATCTGAAATTATATAATAACTACATCCAGAGTAAATACTGAACAGGATCAGCTATTTATGCCAAAAATGTAGTGACCAATTACCGGTAAGCTTTTGTCAGCTGTTTCTGAATAAAGAAGTGATGCAAATCATTCAAGGAGCCTTCTTGACAGGAATGCAAGGCTGTAAGAAAGACCAATTTTCTTTCAATTGCTTCAAAGTCACTTCTAAAATATGTCAGTGAATTTCACAAGGCAAAACACTCTGTCATTAAAAGAACTGAATAGAGTGCATTGGCCTCAACATGTTGAAGTTTCCCAGTATATTAATTCTTCTGCTTTATGTATTATTCTGGGATCTTGTCCATCATCATCATCATCATAATACAAAGGGGAATCCACTTTTGCAAATGTAGTACTAGTTCCAGATAAAGAAAACAATTAAAATGAAAAAAGAAGACAGCTGTGAAATTGGACTGAGTCCTATATGTTATTCTATAAAAAGTAATCACCCAGTTCTCAAAAATGAGTATGTTATAGTTGTATCTTATAAGGTTAGCTACTCCACATGCACAGTGACGTACGTCTGCATACTACAGCAGGGTCAAGCCTTTAAAGGTAAATTTTCCACTCAGTATGCATGGACTTGGATTTAAAACTCCCACCAAAGTTAATGGGAGCTGGGCATTTATGTCCTCCCATGTGTTGACTACTAATACCTTAAAATATTTGAATTTAAAATCTTGCCTGTCTTTCGTAGTTAGAAAACAAATACGGAGATAAAACCACTTTTAGCACAATAGATGAATTTACTTACAGCATGCATGGCTTGTTCTCATGAACTTGAGCCACTAACAGCCCTTAAATATTTACAAGTTCAAAATGACAAAATCTTGACATAGGTAATAGAATGTTTGCATTTGTTTACAAATAATAAGGGACCCTCTCTGGGACATAAAACCAGGAAATAATTAACAAAAATACAGAAGCAAATTTAAAATATAACAGCAAAAAAGACAACTTTTAAAATCTGGACAATTAACACTGTTGTGGTTAAAAAAAAAGTACATTTAGAGATGTGATTTTTTAAAATATATCTTTCTAGCTTTCAGAAAAAAGCTATACCTAAAAGGAAAAGTCCAAGTAAACTTAAAACAAAGCAAAAGTTACTTTTGGTTTGCCAATTTACCTTTAAAATACCTTTTTTTTAAAAAATGGTATTAGCAAATTAAGTAATAAGGCAAATATGATCAAATACTTAAGAGCCTTGTACATGACTGCATAAAACAAACCAGCTCAACATTAGTTTAGGAAGCAAAAGTGGCAGTTATACTGTAAACATGAAAAAGTAATAGATTGGATAAATTTTTTAAAGACAGTGTAATACATATATTAGTCTTATTTAAGCGCCAGGTCAGAAAAAAATTCACCTTGCTTTCCATTCTTAAGGCTGACATACAAGTCAATATTTTAGAGACTCTTTGGCCTTGTGGAAAATTCTTTGCTAAATTAGGCCCTATATTAACATTATTTTCAGTCGTATTTAAATTGCATATAGTAACCTAAAAAACCCAACTCAAATGTAATATTGTAATATCTTTTAGTAATGGATGTAGCTCTACTTCTTTAGAGAAATAGCATATTCCTAAAAGTTTAAATAGTATCCAGAATTGAGAAAAGTTCTCTAGTACAGTTATATCTGAATAATTAAGTTCTCACACTACCTCATAAAAGTTCCACAAGTTCTTTCAAGTGTATTCCCACTCTGAAAAGACTGCTAACCACCATCATTTTAAAGCTTTTTTTTTTTTTTTAATTTTGGTACAAGCTGATATTCCAACTATAAGCCTTTGTTTTTTATGTTCAACTCCAACGATAAAGGGATAGAATGTCTGTTTAGGCCAATTAAAACGTTCATGTTATATCAACTGCCAAGTGTTAATTACAGATTTGGAGGAATCGTTTTGGAAAATATAACCACAAAACAAAATTAGACTTTCAATCAAATGTTCATATGAACTTTAAAGAAAGTTCAACTTTGTTAAATGTTTGCATTTCTGACTCTTTTCCCTGCCTCATACTGCTTTCTGTAATTGCATGGCATCTTCTGTTACACTACCCACACGATCCAACCCCCTTATAAAACATGAAAGAAAGGTTTTAATATTCCATTTTCATGTCAACTGGAGTAAGCAGCAATGATCTAAGAACAGGATTGTAAAAGTGCTATATAAATTGACATTTGGATGTACATTTTTCCTGTAGAATAAACTACTCTGTGCATGAGAAATGACATTTCAAAACTACCAAATGCAATGTACAAAATATAAACATATACAGAGTAACAGTAGAACAAATTACAGTGCAATTTTTCCTACTCTGGAAACCATGACTGCATGTGATTTTATAGCTACTACACACTGAGCTTTCTCAGCAACTGAGATTTCTTTTGCATTCATGGTATAGCAGTGCAGTACAACTATAAACTCGGCCTTAAGAGCAATCCCATGCTTGAAATTCAAGTTCCTATAAACCATGAGTGCAATTTTTTACTTGGAACAATTAGTTCTTGTATAACTGCCCTTTTGTACTACTATTTAAACATTCTTCACTAGAACAGTAAAGCCAGGCTATTTAAAGAAAAGGAAACCATTCTAAAAATATTATTTCTATCTCTGGCAGGGCCAATTTAATATTACATGAGTTACAAATTATCTGTTCGGGGCTTTAAGGAAGAAAGCCTTTTTATATATTCTCCCTAGTTATTTGCTCAGAACATGCAAGTATAAATCCAGAATCATACCAGTACAAAATCTCCTCTCTCAACACCTTGAAAATGGGATTTAACTTCTACTGAACATTAAGCACAAAAATGTAATAAAGGAATAGATAGAAAATCATAAATACACAAGTACTGAAACAAACTAACCAAGTTTTTTTTTTTGCAAGCTAAAAATCTCTTCAACTATTAAAAAAAGTTAGTGGTTTAACACACTGAACACGGTGGAATACATTCATAAACAGTGCATTCTAAATGCACATCTGAAAAGTTCAGATGTCAGCGTACCATAAGAAGATCTACTGACTGGTCTAATAAGAAAGAGATAGGAAGTCAGTCAGTGCCTTTACTAAGTTTTGTTAATATACATATTATTAATAGTGTGTGTGGAGTTCATATCTCCAAATCAAAAAGTTCCAATTCCAAGTAATCCTCGACAAAACTATACATTAAAGTGAATAGCTAAGCTAGAACAGAAAGCTTTTAATCAAGTTAAGGTTCTTCCTGAACATATAATATGGATACACAACACAAGTTATGTCTTGTCAGAATACTGCAACATTGCAATAACAACTCCTGACATATCGCTTAGGCAACACGTGAACCTAAACAATCATATGGACAAAATGAAATTCAATCCCAGGTTCATGTAAAATTAGATAGTCCAAGGATTGCATCTTACTTATCAGCAGAAAAGAGGGCACTATAAAACTGAAAAGTGCATTACTGTTAAAGCCATTCAAAACAACCCCGATATGCACAAATAGTTTATGCATTCACAATGCTGTTGTCTTTGCTTCAAACACTTAGTTTAATTTATTATAGAATGATCTCAATGAAATTTGCTTTGACCTTTATATATTTTGTCTAGGTATGGGTAAAAGTGGTAAGACTTCTTGAACTACAATATATGCAATTTGTGCATAAAATTTATATAATTTTTTTTAAAGCCAAGATAAGAGGATCTCTTCTTAAGTACACCTCTAAAAATAGTGGCCCTTTTAAAATCAGTTTGGAATAACAAAACATGAGACCATTTATTGTTAGGGTGTGCATTGTTATTGTTTATAATTTATTTCTTACTATTGGACATACCTGTCCAGTATATAAACTATTAAGACAATTTGCAGAAAAATATATCCTCTACCAGTAACTGACAATGCACATAAAAAATACCTATAAAAGGGAATTATTGTCCATTCACACAACCTGTTGAGCTTAGTGATTCACTGTTTAGCTCATTCCATCTATAGAATTTTAAATATAAGCCAAATTGTGATCAGTATAGTTAAAATTAACCATTGTAATATGTGGACATCTACATTTAAAAATATCTGCCTAATTATGTATGACTTAAAATAAAATTAACTGTCATATTTTTACATCACAGTATATGGCATTTCTTAATTTAGCAACAGAAAGGCACAATTATTAAGCCATAAAATACAGTACCTGAATCTAACAGTTTTATTTATACCTAAAACCAATGTCAACCTAGACATTTTATTTTGTGGAAGGGACTGAAGGAAATAACTTCAGTTTTTACAACTGATCTCACTGCAAGTTTGGTCCATTAGAAATGCCATCTATATAAACAACTGAGTTTGGGGAAGAATGGAGAAAAACACATAAGCTGTTCCATTAGCTGTTTGTTGTTCAATAATTGGTAAGTTTTTATGAAATGACTTAAACCAAACACAAATGGAACTTTCTGATCAGCTGTCAGACACCTTTGCAATATGCCAAAGTATACAAGTACAGTATGATGTATGTTTCACTACGTACGTGTATACACACATATATATGTACTGCATGTATATATACACATACATCATTACAGCAATAAGAATAGACATGGCATTTATAGAGTATAGCACTTCTCAGGAGAGTAATTTTTGGCTTTTGGCCTGACACCATACTTAAGATGTGCAATTTCCTTTAAATGCAGTGCCTGTCATGTATTGCTGTTAAAGCAAAGTTCACAAGTCTGCCAATAGCAAACTGGTGCACATTTTCTTACATTAAGCAACTACCTCCCTTCTTCCCTTGTCAAGTGAATAAGTCTACATCAAGAAAGACCAATAAAAAGAAACAGGCAAGGAACCAAAAACATGAGAGAAAACCCAACCATTCCATATGTAATATAGCGATAGGGAAGTTCAACCTCCATGCGCTGCCTTGCTTGTCGTATATCATCACATGGTATAGAGAACATTTTACAGGCCAGTGGGATGGTGATTTTCTTCATCACTATTCTTGTTAACAATAGTAGTACTACTCCAATCAATAACCGCAATATGGCTTTTCCAAATAAAGTCACAGTGATGGAGGGAGGAATTAAAGGCAATGTATCTGGGGAAGGATCTTGCATTAGACCCAACATGTAATTAAAATGAGATCCACAAGCAACTCCAGCACCACAACCCAGAATCTGAGCTGTATCTCCTCGTGATGTGCTCCAGGTGTCAAGAGTGAAAGAGAAAACCCCCAAGGCTAAATGAAGACTGATGATAATTAGTGGTGCATACTTGTAAGTTAAATTGAAGTTATCAATCAGGTCCACAGCTGGATGGAAGACAACCATGATGAGAATAGCATACAGAAATCCAGCAATAACATCCTGTTGAGAGGAGATAAAAGATACAATCATTTAGTATGATATACTTTATTTTTAGGATTTCTTTCATATCAACTTTGAAATAACTATTTCAATAATTCATTTAAGATTGTAATTTACATTAGCATGGAGAATAGTTTAGTTGCTTTGTAGGTAGAGATCCTTCCACATGTTCTGAAATCTCCTTTTTCTTACATTTAACCTTTCACAATGTAACTAGTTTTGTTCTAATAGTAGGGGAAGGAATTGTACTTGCTCCTTTTCTAATGCAATGTACAAAGAGCCTAAGATTCAGCAGAGATGGTTTCTGGGACTGGTTTTCACAGAAGTGGTCCTAAGCCCCATCTGAAGCTGCCAAGTTCTGGTATCTGCACTCCTAAGAATGAGACAAAGGTAAAACCCACTGTGAAAGATTGCCAGGTAGGAATGGGATAAACAGCAACAAAGTTTGGTAACTTTAAAAAAAAAAAAAAAACCCTAGCAGATAGTGTCATGGTTAGATATTACTAATAGTCACTAGGCCTACAACAGAAATCCTTAGCAAGTGCACTCTGGGATTGCAACAACGAAGTACTGATATCTCTACTATTTACAGTATGTAGAAATACACAGCTGTAATATATGTTAGGAAGAATCCATTTATTTGAATACTAGTTTGTTATTCCAATGATTCTGCTGTGTCGCAGACTTCTCGTTATACACCTCTACCCCGATATAATGCGACCCAATATAAGGCGGGTTCGCATACAAGGCGGTAAAGCTCTGACATGCTGCTCTGAGCAGCGTATTAAGGGTGCTGGGCCAGGCCGGGGGGTTCGATAAGGGGCAGAGGGTCTCAGGGGCAGTCAGGGGCTCCCCCGCCCCAGGGCATGGGGGGCAGGAGCTGTGGGAGGGCACTTTTAGGGCCTCGCAGTCCAGGAGTGGCCCGGGGGATTAGCGGGGCGCCGGGACCAGCCCACTCTGCTTCCCTTGCCCCGGCCTCATCCGTGTCGCTCGGCTCCCCCCGCCCACTCACCAGCAGCGGCAGAAGCGGAGCAGCCAGGCCCCAGCCCGCTCCGCTCCACCAGCTCCCAGCCGCAGCGCTCCACTTCCCGCTGCAGATGAGTATGGAGGGCGTCCTTTCCCCAACCTCCCCGCACTCACCAGCAGCGGCAGAAGCGGAGCAGCCCAGCCCCAGCCCGCTCCACTCCACCAGCCGCAGCGCTCCACTTCCCGCTGCAGATGAGTATGGAGGGCGTCCTTTCCCCAACCTCCCCGCACTCGCCTGCAGCGGGAAGCAGAGCACCGCGGCTGGGAGGTGGAGGAGTGGAGCGGGCTGGGGCTGGGCTGCTCCGCTTTCCGCCGCTGCCGGTGAGTGCCTGTTAGGGGGTGGGGGTGGGGGCAGATAGAGATCGGAGCAGTCAGGGGACAGGTGGGTTGGGTAGGAGGTGGGGTCCTGAGGGTGATTAGGGACGGGGGTCTCAAGGGGGCAGTCAGGGAACAAGGAACAGAGGATATAACACGGTCTCGCCTATAATGCGATGAGATTTTTTTGTCTCCCAAGGACCGCGTTATATCGGGGTAAAGGTGTACTTGTACTGAATATGCTTTATTTTTAAGTATTTGGTAATTTATTTATTTATTTATTTTTTAAAGGAGACTGCCCCTACTTGGGTAATTTTTGATATATCATGACTGGGGGCTGGTCTACACTGGGGGGGGTTCGATCTAAGGTACGCAACTTCAGCTACGCGAATAGCGTAGTTGAAGTCGAAGTACCTTAGCTCGAATTACTTACCCGTCCTCACGGCGCGGGATCGACGTCCGCGGCTCCCTCGTCGACTCCACCACCACCGTTTGTGGTGGTGGAGTTCCAGAGTCGACGGGAGCGCGTTCGGAGTTCGATATATGGCGTCTAGATGAGACGCGATATATCAAAGTCAGAGAAATCGATTGCTACCCGCCGATATGGCGGGTAGTGAAGACGTACCCTAAGAAACAAGTTGACCTGCCAGATGTATTTCATAATTTGGTTACCACGTTTGTGAATTACCAAAGTTGTGTGTTTGAAAAAGGGTTACTCCATCGATGTGTGTCTTTTTTGGTGCTATAAAGCCATCATCATGCTGCATTACTGACTGTTAATACAAAGGCAGAAGCAGCATAGTATTAGTCTAATCCAGGGGTGGGCAAACTTTTTGGGCCGAGGGCCACATCTGGGTGGGGAAATTGTATGCAGGGCCGGGGCGGGGGTTGGGGTGCAAGAGGGAGTATGGGATGTGGGAGGGGGTGTGGTGTGCAGGAAGGGGCTCAGGGCAAGGGATTGGGGCAGAGGAGGGGTGCAGGGCATATGAGGGAGCTCGGAAGGGGGTTGGCGTGCAGGAGGGGTGCCGAGTGCGAGAGGGGGCTCAGGGCAGGGGGTAGGGGTGCAGGAGGGGTGGGAGGTGCAGGCAGAGGGCTTAGGACAAGGAGTTGGGGGGCGGGGTGCAGGAGGGGTTCGGGCTCCGGCCCGTGCCACTTACCTAAAGCGGCTCTGGGGTGGCAGCGGTGCGAACCGGGGCCAGGGTAGGCTCCCTGCACGCCTGCCCTGGCCCCACGCTGCGCCGTTCCGGAAAGCGCTGTGGCCCCTGGGGGAAGGGGGGGGGTGGAGGGCTCCGCATGCGCTGCCCTTGCCGCGCCTCCAGGTACCTCCTCCAAAGCTCCCATTGGCCATGGTTCCCCATTCCCAACCAATGGGAGCTGCGGGAGGCAGTGCCTGGCGGCAAGAGCAACACATGGAGCCCTCTGCCACCCCGCCCCTGGGGGGCTGCAGAGAAGTGGTGCCGGCCGCTTCTGAGACCGGTGTGGGGCCTGCAGCACCACGGGGGACAATCCCACGGGCCGGATCCAAAGCCCTGAGGGGCCGGATCCGGCCCATGGGCCGTGGTTTGCCCACCCCTGGTCTAATCCATACAAAGGTATGTCACAAAAATAGGATTATGACTAAGAAAAGCAGCAGTGGAAATGGGAGGGAGAAGCCCTTTGACCATGCAGATGTCTTCCAGAATATCGAGGCAACACAAAACTACTGACCAAGCACATTCTCTTCCCAGTGTGTGGTAGCATGAAAGTCTTCTTCCCTTAAATAAGATTTAACTTGATGCTTTTGCAGAGTGCCAAGGCGACAAGTGAAAGCTGAATGAGCATGAAAAGCTTTCCTCGTGCCCTAACAAAGTACTTCAACCCTTCTCTGGATGAGCTATCAGAGAGGGAGAAGGCAATTTTGTCCCTTTGCCTGTTAGTCCTTGACTTCTGCACTGAAACTGCAAACAAGAGTGCCAATTAATTTTAATTGTGTAAATAATTTATACAAGTTAACAAGCTTGATATGGAATTTTGAACCGTAATATTGGTCCTTCAGCCAGTCTTACTATGTGAAAAATGCTTTATACAATTTATTTTGTTTTTAAGTATGTGTGGTGAAAATGTTTTTAGTTACAAACCCAATCAGCAATAAACTATTACCTCTTAATAAGGGCACATATTTTGCTAGTTTTAGTTACCGTAATTATTTTAAAAAATTATGTCAAAAGCATCTAGGGTTCTAGACAGCTGCCTTTTCTGAACACTTATAAAGTTACTAGGTAAAATCTTTGTAGACTGTATAGTTTTTCTATTTGCTAATAAATTATACAATGAAACAATTTATTTCATTTAAATTTAACAATAGAATACTGGATCCACATATAATAACATATGC
Source organism: Mauremys mutica (assembly GCF_020497125.1). Lineage (NCBI taxonomy): Eukaryota > Metazoa > Chordata > Testudines > Geoemydidae > Mauremys > Mauremys mutica. Next base: position 15,721,421 of record NC_059075.1, read on the forward strand.
TGAAAAAAGCCTCTCAGATTACCACAGTGCACAAGATACCTTAGTGTAGTTTAAATATCTGAATATTACAGAGGGATATGAAAGCAGGTATATGTTGTCATCATTACATAAAGTAACAGATTTAATGTGTGGTGTTTCTCTTACCAAAATTGAGTGCATTCCCATGTAAATTCGACTAAAACAAACCAGAGAACACCAACCGATCACAAGAATCAGACCATACATAAGAGGATACTGGAAAAAAACAAAAGAAAAAAGATTGTATTAGAATCATAAGCCATAAGTATATACTCCATGAAAATGATTTAGCAATGAATAGCTACACCACACTCAGATCTCATATTTCAAATACCATTTTAAACTGTACACTGAACAGTTCTAATAAAGTTAGCTAAAGCCTACAGCCCAGATTGAGGGGAGTGGAACATTTCTCTCTGATTTACGGAAACATTAGTTGCGTCCATGATGTATTAAATCTCCATAAAAAGGAGTTCCAGCATGTTGGTGCTACAAAATCATTGCATACTATTTTCCCTATCCTAAAGAAAGCCTCACTTGTTTGTTTCCTTACCAATACAATCTCTTCCTCATTCCCTTTCTCTCCAAGCATCTTGAGTGAGTCTGTTGTTCTTCTCCTTCAACTCAACTCCTGTTGACTGACTCTCACTCCGGTGATAATTACCCACTCCCCAAATCCCAAGAAACTTGCTTCCACTGATTTCAATGAGTTTTGAATCAGGTCTCAAATGCTCTCAACTCTTCTTTTAAAGCCCACTTCAAAAACTACTTTTACTTTCCACTATCAAGTTAGGTCCTGATCCTGCAAAGCACTTAAGCATGTGTGCAACTTTAATAAAGTCAATAGAACTAAATCACATGCTTAACTTTAAGCACCTAAGCATGTGTGCAACTTTAGAACTACTTAAGTGCTTTACTGCATCAGGGCTTTATACGCTAGTGCTGTTTACTATTTCTCCTCTTGCTCAAGGCTCAGTTTTTACTTAAGTGTCAGAGCTTACATCGTTTCCTCACTGTATGGATCCATTTATTTTAACCCTTGTCTCTCTTTCCTACCCCCTTCCCTATGTCTGCTTTTCTATTCTATTCACAGTACAGGCACTGCTGGGCAGGACCATGTATTTTTAATCAATTAAGCATCATACAAAGTTAGAACATTATGAAGATATGTAATAAAATTATAATACTGTAACACAGTAAGGACAGGGCCATCCCTAGGCTGGGTGCAAGGCCTGGAGCGGAAGAGACCGATTCGTCTCATCCGGGACTGACAACACTGGCCAATCACACCGGCCCACTGGGCCCCCCAAAGCACAGGGCTCAGAGCAGTTGCCCCGATTTGCCCTACCCAAGGGACAGCTCTAAGTAAGGATGTAGGTTCTTGAGAGTAGAGACAGAGCTTAAAACATTTTGGGCACTATTCACATATTACCATCAGACCCAACCAACTCTGTTTTGGAAGTTCGCTTCAGATTTTAATATTCAAGTCTAAATACTTTTTGCTTTTGGTCTCTCTCATAATCAAGCTAGGCAGTTGGTTATTTTTTTCCTTTGTCTGTCCACTTAGGCCCTGTCTATACTACAAAGTTTTGTTGGTAAAATTTATGTCGCTTTAATTAAAACTGCTGTTGCATGTCCACACTAGCTCATTGTGTCGGTAAAGTGCATCCACACGAACAGCTCTTGCATCGACACAGAGAGCAGTGTGCTGGAGTAGCTATCCCACTGTGCAACTGGCCGCAGGGTGCTTTGAGAAGGGTTTGCAATGCCTCCTGGGGCAGGTACAGCATCACATGATGCAGGTTTCTCAATCTCATCATTCCAGGGGCATCCTAGTAGATTGTCAGCTTTTCAACTGAAAGGGATGAGGGGGAGAGAAAGGATAGTGGTGTGTCTGGGGTGAGGAAGACAGCAGGCTGACCGACCTATCCAAACGCAAAAAAAAAGTTTTATGCTTCTCATCGAGGTGGTTTTGTTTTGCCACCAAAAGTAGCTTTGTACTGTGTATACCTCCCCTGTTTCGTCAGCAAAAGGCAGCTTTTGCCGACAAAACTCTGTTATGTAGACAAGGCCTTATTCTCTTATCTGTTATATCGCAAGCTTTTTATCATTTTCTGCGTGTTCATACTGCGCCTAGCACAATGGGACCCTGACCTGGTTTGCCACCATAATGTTCAAATTATTACTACCGTCATTACTTCATAACAATACTCTCCAGTAACAGCTACTCCTCTCCTGTAGTAATACTACCTAGATTTTTACAAGTAATCCTTGCTAGAATCTTTCACCTGATCATACAGTACTTTTTGTTTGTCTGTGGAAAGTAATAATAGAAAGAAGAAAAGCCTTATTTTCTAAAGAACCAGAACATAGCCTATAGTGGTCATGAACAGACTAAAAGTTTAGACTGTATTTTTAATTACTGGCTCTCTTCTAGGAGGTACAGAAAATCACTCATCTTCCAAAATCTATCTGCAAAATGACAAAGTTATATCAGCTACAGTACCAACGCTCATTGCTTATTTTGTTACAACAGACCAACATTTGTACCTGAAATTGAATTAAACTTTTTTTTCTCCCCAAGAGCAACTAACTATGCAAGGCAGAGGCATAAAATAATTGACTATGGAAAAAGCATGCTTCTTCTCTGAAAAGTGACTTTTTAAAAAAAAAGTGGTTCCATATTTGACAGTTCCAGATCAACTCTGCTCAGTTTACCAGTAAAAACATTAATTTTAATCAGCAAAGTCAGCAAATTAGGCTGACCATACACCAGATCCTTGAGCTTAAGACAGTGCTTCATTGGTGGTGGGGGGGGGGCGGTATTAAAAATAGAGGTATTTTAGAGAAGGCACCACTGCTTTTAAAAAGCTACAGTAGAGCCTCAGTATGAACTGATCAGTCAACCACACATCTCATTTGGAACCAGAAGTATGCAATCGGACAGCAGAAGAGACGGGGAGGGAGGGAGGGAAGGAAGAAAGAGCAAATACAGTACAGTACTGTGTTAAATGAAAACTACTGAAAAATAAAGGGAAAGCAGCATTTCTTTTTCTGCATAGCTCTGCAAAGCTGTATTAAGTCAATGTTCAGTTGCAAACTTTTGAAAGAATCACGATAATATTCAATAGGTATCAAGGAACTGGTAAACAGGATGCATCCAAGATGACAAATCCTTAGTGGCATTGGAGGTCTCCTATGATCTAGTAAAATTATTTATAATACAATATCCTGTGACAAGGTACAACACTGATAAATTACTGTTGTGATAAAGCACTCCAAAGAGGTACTCCATATCAGTTTTGCTGATTTCAAAGTAGCAATGACAGGAGAGAGACTAGTGCTAACCTATTTTATGAGAAAAACTTGCTAACAGTATACCATCTGACATTTTAAAAAAAAGCTAGGATTGACAGAGGACACCCAGTAGGTGCAACATCCTTCGAGTCACAAATATAACAGAACATATTCTCCATTTCCATTCAAAATGTATGCTGCAATCTACAACACATGATGCTGCTGCCGCCAAGTATTTAAACAGAAGTTTCACTAACCCTTCAAAAGACACCATTTTAATTAATATGGCTATATGGGTTTATTCATACTCAAACTTCATGAAGTGTGTTTGTAGATCCAAAGAGTTTTCAGATTTTGATCAGAAAGTGTTTTACACAATATTGAGTTTACCCATCTGTGAAGTGGGAAAAATAATGTATCTCCAGGGTCTTACAAAACATAATATTTGTACAGAACCTTGCAATATTTTGTTGAAAAGAGGACATAGTTTACTGTCTGAAGATTTTACAAACTTTGTTAAACAATTAATTGTCTGCATATTTTTCAAAAAATGGGTGGTAGTGCAGGAAAACAGAAGTTATATTTATTCAAAGGAGTGTTTAGAATTACAGTTATCCCAGAACACTTTAAATGTTTTATAACCATCTATTCCATGAGTCACTCATCTACTACAGCAAGACTACATTAAAAGCAATCTAGAAACACTAATTAAACCTTTGCTAGCATCCTTTTAATGATACATAAATAACTCAGATGCACTTTTGCACATTTTACAAGATCCTTAAAATATTTTAACAGCCAAATAAGTCTATTGAGGAGACCCACTATTTCAGAAATACTTGCTGCAGAACCAAGTCTTTCAACTCCCACTTGTGTGTGACTAAGCCCTCCTGCTGAGATAATCTGCCAAATTGTTTTGAGCAGCCAGCAAATGAAGGGATATCAGGCTGACTCAATGGAAAAAAATACATCATGCCAACAAAAGAACCACTTTTCATCATAGTGGGGCAGATGCTTCCCCCTTCTTGCTGTTTATATAGTGCATCACAGTTGGATTGTCTGTTAGGACCTGAACAGTGGTGCACCAAAGCAAGGGTAGGAAAGTCTTGCAAATTAAACAGTTCTGACTTCTAATTTATTTGTATCACTGAGACTGCATCCAAAACCCCCAAAACCTCCTGTATCTGGAGGTTGTCCTACTGTGCACCTGCTTGAACACATCTGTTACAATGAATCTAAGGGGGCAGGTGGGTGGAATAGAACACCTTGACAGATCTGAAGGTCTGTCCACCAACACAGAGATGGCAGCACTTTTGGTACTTCTACCAGTAGTCCATGCTGCGCCTGATTGGTTGATAAAACTAATATCAGCCCCCTGAATAGGATGGAGGTGGAGTCTTGAATATGGAGTCCTAAGGACATGCTGCCATGTGATCTAGTAAGGTGAGACAGATTGTCACGCATGTTTTTGGCTGACTGTAGAGGTTTGAAATGAAATGTTTTATTGTACAAAACCTCAAGGAAAGTACACTTTAGATAACACTGAGTCCAACCTTGCTCCTCTGAGTAGGGGTGGGAATAAATTTGTTGCAGTTGATTGTGAGACCTATATGGGAATCTCTCTGTTGGAAGTGTGCCCACTGAATCAACCAATTATCAAGAAAGGGGAACACTTGAAGGCCATGTCCCCTCAGATATGCTATCACCTCAGAGAGGCATTTGCTAAACATGTTTGAAGCTGTTGAGAGACTGAAAAGTAGGCTTCTGAATTGGTAATGAAGTCCATTGACCATGAAATAGATACTTCCTATGAGCCAAATGAACTGCCACATGGAAATAAGCTTCTGTAAGTCAAGTGTCACAAACCAATTCACAGGCTTATTGGAAAGGATTATTGAAGAAAGGGTAGCCATCTGAAATTTGAAGCAGCAGATGAATTTGTTGAGATGTCAGATATAATATTAGATGTCAACCTTCATTCTTTTTTGGAATGAAGAAGTAGGGGGAAATAGAACCCCTTGAAGCAGAACTCTGAAGGCACCCTACTGAAAAAAAAGTTTCTCTCCATACACAGCAGGCTGTTGTGATAGGGGGTCCCTGAAAGGCGATGGGGTGGCAGAGACTGAAATTAAATTTAATATCCTTTCCAGACAATATCTAAAACAAGTTCCGACAACTCTAAACTTCACAGATCCCAGGCTGGTCTAACCTGCTCTGGGGCAGAGAATCAGAGAACATAACTGATTGTGGGTTCTCAGTTTCTGCTCTCTCCCCGCCACCTTTTTAGGATCTGCATGGCTCTCTGGGGAAGGGGAGCCATCCTTCACTAGGTACTCTCCTAGCTTCAGACAGAGCCATTCAAGTTCCTGTCCTGCTCTCCCAGGGTGTCCCATAGTATGGCAGGAAATGTGTGGGAGAGCAGCTGGAGTTAACTCTCCTCCCTCCCCTGTGACACAGTGTGTGGCCAGTGGGGAGCTGCTGCAGCAGGAAGGGACAGCACCCACTATATAATTGCCAGCTCACCCCACAGCTGCCCCTGAGGCTACAGGTGTAGTGGTACAAGGCAGCTGGGAAAGCAGTAACCCTTAACTCTTCCCTTTAGTGGCAGAGTTGATTCAAACACTTGACTTCTTTTAAAGGTAGGAGTATAGCTCATGAAATGCATTAATTCCAATTTTAGCAACACCCGCAACTGTCTCATGCTATAAGCCTCAGCTCCTGGAGTAATGAAATTGCATAAGCAGCTCAGCTTCTAACTGGGACGTGTGCAGGGGAGGAGGGGAGACTGTTTCTATTTCTCAGGGTTACCGGGGGGTGGGGGGACACTTGAAAACACAAACCTTAAAGGCTCAAAGCCCAGAAGACAGAAAAAAAATAATTTTTAAAATCTCATGATTTAAAATAATCTCATGATTTTGGAGGAACTGACATGATTTTTTCATCACTTGTGGTTAGCAATACTGAATTTATAATCAAATATAAATTGTTTAAGATAGCTGCCTGGAAGGAAACTGAGTATTACTGATTTATAGAAAGAACTCTGCTGAGTTTCTATTTCTCCCAGTTTGCTTGCTTACTAAAGGTATCTGCATTAATCTAGAATTCTTAACAATTCATCTGCTCTTGTTGCTAACTCTTAGGAACATAGAAGATGAGACAACACCAAATCACCACAAACATTATCCACTGATCCAAGGAGCATTGGAGGCTCAACTCAAAATAAAAATAAATGTGATATGCAGGCATTTATCAAAGTTAGGGAGAAACCTGAAATAGTCTGAACATACTCCATTCACCTTGACCTTTACATAAGGAAGCCTGGAAAATTATGATATTGTCTTCTACAAACCACATAAAGAGAACTTTAATTCTTTAAGGTTTTTGTTAAAGCACGAATGTCAATACTTTTCTTGAACACATGGCATGGAAAAAATCTTTCAAGATTCTGTACATTACATTATTGGGAAGGAAGAACATGCTTCATTTTAACTGGTACGTACTGTATCTGAGAGTCCAGAAATAAACAAAAATTCAAACTTTTTAATAGAAGTTCTGAAGTCCTCAGATTAAGATGGAATACTGTTTCACAACTCATAAAGGGCAAGACATTTTTCTTAAACTACATATTTGCAAAACACTGTATTGCGCAAAATAGGGTGCAGTTCCTTTTATCGTTTAAGAATCATTAGTTTTACAAAGCCATAAAAGGGAGGCAGTCACAAGACACATGGCATACTTCCAAGATTAGTTTCATTTCCTATATAGCAAAAAGAATATCAGTCTGATAAATTTAAGAACTGTATCCAGTATAGACCACAGTAGCTGTTTGTACAGGAGTACTGCAGGTGCTAGGAGTCATACAAAATCTAAGACTTGTAAAATGTATCAGAACTCTTATGTACTCCAGTTGTCTTTGGGGAACATGCTTAGGATTTTAGCTAATCAGGAATCCCAGAGACCTCAGCTTTCCAATAATGGCACAGATTGATACTTGGATCTTTTCCATAGTACTAGCAATTTCTACTTAAGTAGAAAGAAAATGCCAAAGTAAAGCCACAAAATTACAGTAATTTCAATATGTGGTTCCTTAAGTAAGAAAGTGCCAGATCAGCAGAGCTGCAACAGCATATGAGAAATTCCCCTATGGAAACGTGCACTGGCAGCCAGGAGATGAGTTCAAATCTTATTTCATCCACATACGAGGGGTGTGCTTCACTGCTCTTCTTATTAAGCAAGACCTCAGGAGGTACACAAGTGTCATTCAAAATATTTTCACAGAGGAAATGTGTGAAGATCTGAAAGGTTCCCAAGATCACTTCTGGCACAGCTGGGAACAGAAATCAAATTTCATGCATTTGGCCATGCTGTGTCTCAGAAAGATTAGACTAAGTCTTCATACTTGGCTATACTTTCTTTAAAATGGGCTACCCCTGCATCTCCACCTCTGTAAAACAATGCGAGACATACAGTGAACGATAATCTTTAATTACATGACTCAATGCTTTCCTCCTTGCCCCTTTGGAGTGGTATTGTCAAGACATGGGTCTAGGACAGTGCTTCTCCATTGTGGGCCACATCCAATACTACCTGAATGGCCCTGAGGATGCCACATGGGGTGCAGCTCTGTGCCGATTGGGCCGCAAGCAGCCTGTGGGCAGCCAATTGAGAACCACTGATCTAGGACCTTAGAGAACTGTATTCCATCCCCAGCTCTACCAAAAGATTTCTTATATGATGCTAAGCAAGTCATTTAAACCAATATTTTCAGAGGTGGCCACTCTTTTTTAAAAACTAATCTTATGCTAAAATAAAAATGTCACCTCAAAACTAACTCCAATCACATACTTCTCTATGATAAAACACATCATACACTTCAGCAATGCACTGATGTTCAATAGACATTTACATGTTGAAGATGTCAGAATTAAGGTTTCACAGTACAGTGAGATTCTGAGGAATGAGGTGTTTGTACTGTTACTGAACATGTTGGAAGACGTATTCACAGAGAGGAGGAGTCTGTTACTGAAAGTGGTGAGTGTGATGAATAGGGGTTATGGTAGGCTGAAAAAGAATATAATTAATATTTCTTTTTTTTTTTAAGGGTTTGTGTGAGTGGCCATTTCCTTTAAGGAACCTTAGAGCTAACATTTTTTTTTGTGTAGGAATTATATTAATGAATGACAGATTAGATGACGTGCTAAATAGGAGAAAAGAAAGTTAACAAATAAGAAATTTTCTGCCATGGAAAGGCCACTGGTGTAGTAATTCTCCTATTTCACTCATCTTTGAATTCCATTTGTTCAAACTCATAGCTATTTAGTTTCTAGTGTTATCCATGAAAATAAATAAATAAATAAATCTAAGACCACAGATGGACCAGACTAGTGTTTATTGACTGTTTTCTTCTTATATCCAGGATTCTTTTATTTGGATTTCTGAATGAACTGAATTAAATAAGTCTTGAAATCCTTCTTAAAGTCTGGACGATGGTAATGACCAATTTTCTACTAATCCAGCCACCACTGACAAGAACTCTCTCCAAAAAGCCTCCCCACCTTTCCTCCTAAGAACTTTTTCAAAGATAGCAACTGTTTCACCTGGATATCAGTCTTCCATGATCTCAAGCAAAGATGAAGTCTGATTTCTGCCTATAGGTATTACAGTTCCAGTTAAAAACCTCAGGGTATCCACGAATATATCCAATATAAAAAAAGAGGCTGAGGAAGTCTATTATGACAACTTTAAATTTGCTAGGTATGCTGTCTTTTAGGTATAATGAGAATGTCGTAACAGAGCTGGCAAGAAAGTGTGAACTAATGTCTGGCCACTGCTGGCAATTTCTCCAGAGACTTATTTATTTGACCTCAGAAACAAATGCTCCAAAGTATCATTGTTTCCTTAAGTAATGAAGGCATGGCAATATGTACTTTACAGATCTGATTTTTCCTTTTCAAATCCCTAGATGTTCATATCTCATATATTACACCTCCTGTTTTTATTGGGAAATTCCCATTCTGCTTTAATGGCATCCCCTAAAGTAGGTTAGCAAGCTTCTGGTTGGATCCACGCAGAAAATATTTCCCTTGAAGTGCCCTAACTTGAACTTCTTCCCCTTCTGACTGAATGCCAAGGTTTTTAATCACTTAATCATTGTTTGAAAACATTAATAAGGAGACAATCTGTCTTGGAAGATTATGACCCAGGGTCAGAAAGTTCCCCTTCCTTAGTGGAGGAGAATACCAAAGAGGACTCTAGACACCCATTTCTTTTAGTTTAGTCTCCAGTTTTCTGTGTAGGTGGAAAGGAAATTCTGCTTTAAAAAAAAAAAAAGTGTTTTACCTTCCTTCTCAGTTAAAAAAGCCAGGCCTTTTTCAACCTTCTTTCTAATGGTGGGGTTCTAGCATGAGAACAGGGTTCCAAATGTAGTTTTGTTGTGTGTAGTACAGTAATTCTATGTTTGAGAACTAAAAAAACTGATTTTAATCCATTTAATCACATTAAAATTCACATTTTGCCCCTTTTTTCTATCCTCCAAATGTAGGCCATAGCATCCAAAGTAGTTGAAGGAAACAGTATTCTCCTCCCTGAGAAATGGCAAGATCAGAAGCTTCTGCTAGCTAAACCCTCAGATAGCTTTTACAGAGCTTATGATTGCAGAGATAATTAAACTTTCATATGTGAAGGGAAAGTTATTTTCTTAAGTCTAGACAGAAACCCCCAATGCCTTGGCTGCTGTACTAAGCTTTGCTGCCACAGAGTGAAAGTTGACCAGACTCACGTCAGTTTTCACTAATAGGCAACTATGAGAACTAAGAATCAGGTCATTTACACTTTCCTGCTGCTCACAGAAATTATGAGAAGCAGACAAACTGGAGATATTTATTTGGGAGAAGGACCCCACCAGAGACACTCGGGTAAAGATGAAAGCTAAGAGTAGGACATCAATGACACAGCTCCATAGCAGCAGCTACAAGACTGCAGGCAGAACAGTACCAGAAACCCTACCCAGGGGCGGCTCTATGTTTTTTGCTGCCCCAAGCACGGCAGACAGGCGGCCTTTGGCGGCACACCTGTAGGCGGTCTGCTGGTCACACGGATCTGCCGGTGTGTGCCTTTGGTGTACCCACCACCAAATTGCCACCGAAGCCACGGGACCGGCAGATCTCCCGCAGGCATGCTGCCAAAGGCTGCCTGACTGCCGCCCTCATGACGATCGGCACGCCACCCCCCGCGCTGGTGCCTGGAGCCGCCCCGACCCTACCGCCTCTCCTCCCAGCCACTTGATGAGAGGCCTGGAGGAGGGAAAGTATGCATGCTCCTCTCCCTACTAGCAGCCAGGGATTGGACTTTGAAATTTCAGACATCTACCAACCTTCGGCTGATACAGAAGACTCCAGGCAGGCGGGTCCTTAATATTTCAGAAGATCTGACTTTGAGAACTGACCTTGATAGGGGTATGTGGCAGAATATAAAATCTACATCTTCATCATGTTAGAAATTAAGCAATTGCAATATAAAATTCATCATGTGATATGTCCTGAAATGAAAGACATTTCATCTATATTTTATCTAACAGACTACCATTATACTGCAAGTTTGTCCAATTTTCTCGACATGTTTTGCTGAAGCAGCTGTTCTGATCTATAAAATGAAAACACCACCGGTACTGCTGAGTAGGAGTGGGGAGTAGGAGTAAGGAGGTGATTTGATCTCTCTATGGAGCGTCGACGATACAGATGCTGGAATAATGCATACAGCTCTAGAGACCACACATTAAAAAAAGATGTGGAAAAGTTGGAGAAGATGCCAAAAAGGACAAAAATGATTAGAGGGGGTGGAGAAAATGCCTTCCAGTGAGAGACTTAAACAGCTCAATCTGTTTAGTTTATCTTAGAGAAGAGGAAAGTGATCAGGAACAGTCAGCATGGATTTACCAAGGGCAAATCATGCCTGATTAACCTAATTGCTTTCTTTGAGGAGATAAATGGGTCTGTGGATGAGGGGAAAGCAGTGGATGTGTTATTCCTTGACTTGAGCAAAGCTTTAGATACAGTCTCCCACAGAAGAAACAGAAGCACATGAAGGGGTACTTTCCTTGAGAGACTGACTTCTGTTAAGATTTTTCAGCTTCTCTTCTCCTTCCTGCAAAAAGAAACTTTATAAAGGACCACGTCTATGTCAACTCCATGATGAGGAATCTCCTGAGACAACGTTAACTGATTTCACAAAACTGTGGCTCTGCAGCATCCTCATCACATGGTGCCATCTATGACAGTGGCTCTGAATGAGGTCACACAGGAAGGGGTAAGTAGACACAGCCCCCTCCAGTCCAAGAGCTATTATTAACACTACCAGCACTTCTGTAAATACTTGCCATATTATTACTAAACCAAAGGGCAAGGAGCTGTATTGATAGTGTTGTGCTCTGAGAGCAAAACTTAGGAAGCATCTGTTAGACTGTTAGATTGAGATACAGCAATAGTACGTATATCCTGTGACCAACCTGGTCCATAGGGGTGTCATTTCATGACATTTCAATGGGTGGTTTTAATTTGGCAGTGCCCATCTCCATCTCTGAGACCCACATTTTACAGATGGGGAACTGAGGCACAGAGAGGCTAAGGGACTAGTCCCAGGTCCCACAGGAAGTCCATGGCAGAGCAGGGATTGGAACTTAGGTCTGCCATTCCCCAGGCCAGTGCCCAAACGAGGTGGTCATCCTTCCTTGTATGGAGATAAGCATCCTTCAAATCCATTAATATCATGCAGTTCCTTTTGTTGTTGGCAGCCACTGTGGATTTTAAGGTCTCCATACTGAATTTTGATTTTTTCGTGGAACTGTTGAGATACTTGAGGTCAAGAGCTGTTCTTTATGGCCTTCTGATTGGGGGGAGGGGGAGGGAAGAGAGGAGAAGAAACTAGGAACAATATGGAATAAAAGCCTTCTTTTCTTTCTAGAGGGGGGACAGGTTATATTGTTGCCATTCATAAGAGATCTAGGATGACTGTCTGCATGCACTGATTCTTCCTCCTTAGGGAAAAGCCCTTAGACTATACAATTCTCTTTTTAAATAGGTTCAGAGGGACCACACTTACAATACTGTGCATCCATATTATCCCTGCTTGTGAAAGCATGAATGGGCAGTTAGGCTATCAGATTAACAGATATGATGTATGTATGTTTGTTTACTCTTGGGGCCTGATGCTCCCAATAGTTTTCATGCCAGAAGGAAGGGGCTAAGAATACACCTGCCTGGACTTGGCTGCCTGTGATTGGGCTGGATAGGGAGGAAGACACTCTTGCAGGTATTAAAAAAAAAGTCTGTTAGAAAAGATGAGTTCCTGACCACCAGAGAAATAGGCACATTTATCTTTATAAGAGGCACCAGGATAAATTTTGAGTAGTACACACTGAGGAAACTTCTGAGCTTACAGAATGGAAACCAGGAGCGGGGGGCGAGGGCGGAGGGGGAAATACAATGGGCCAAGATGCCCCTTAGTACCTGCTGGTTCTTCTACATCTGAGCTGCTATCATTACTGCACAGCCATCTGCTTGGGTTAGAAGGTGGAGGCAAGGCACAGCAACCTGCAACAGAGGCTGATAGCAACACCCAGGATATTAGGGCAACAACTGTCAGCAGCAGTGGCAGATGACTGTCCGATAGTTTCCTAGTCTTTTAGGTGTGGCAGGAAATCCCTATCCCACTATTATATCCCCCCAGGGTGCATAAAGAGGGATATATAGCTATAGCTTGTCTAGGGCATCTGCAGACCTTATAATCATGATTTAAAATACTCAGTACATTCTTCCCTGAGAGTCTAGCTGGCGCGGGGGGGGGGGGGCCGAGGGTGTGTGGCCTTCCTTCCATAAGTGAGGAGAATTTCCTTTTGTAGGGTTTCAACTATGCACACCTCAAGGAAACAGGTTCATGGCTATGGCCTGCTGTTTTCTGCATTGATTGTTATGCTGCACTTTAGGAAGGTGAGCACAGGAGGCAGGTGCTGAGGAATATCTGTCCTGCTGCATTCCACAGATTTATGTTGCTTGAGGGAAACATTTCACTTTGTACCTATTGAGGGCTTGTCTACATGGGACTTTTCCTATGTGGATGATGCTACAGTGCACTATGCAACTCTTAATGTGTTGTAGCAGCATTCACATGGAATGTTACTGCATGGTGAGCTACTGCTCTGTAGAGTCACACACTGCTTTGTCACAAAGTAAAGCCCCTTGTAGACAAGCCCTTAGAGCAGTGGTCCCCAACGTGGTGGCCGCCGGGGTATTTATGTGTGCCCACCTAGGGGACCTGCCGGGGACAGAGAACTCAGGCTGCGGGCACCAGTGTTCTCGGTCCCCGGCAGGTGCGGGGCCCACCTAGTGCCCAGCAGAGAAGAGAATCTGGGGCCCTGCACCTGGTGGGGACAGAGTACTCCAGGGCTGCGGGCACCAGAGTTCTCTGTCCTCGCGGCTATTCTCCGGCTTCTCTCTGGATTCATATATTATGTAATATTAAATATGTTTTTTGTATTATTTAATGAACAAATAAAAAATAAGCCTTGTAAAATTGTTGGCACCCGCCACGCTCCTCTGAAAACATGAATGTGCTACTGGTCACAAAAAGGTTGGGGACCACTGCCTTAGAGTGCCTCCTAGAGAAATTACCTGAATCAGACTCTTCATAAGACTGAGAGGGATTGGGAGGCCCTTTTTCTTCCCTTAGAGCTTCATAATGGGATGAGTAGAGGGGTCTGAACGTCTGAGACCCCTTTTTTTCTTATGTCTCCTTTGATGCTCCCCATCAGACAGCAAGAGAATTTTCAGATTGAGGGTCTCCTGGAGGGCCATGGAACCTTGTGGTTACTCTCTTGTGCAGATTTCTTGCCCTAGAAAGAGGGGGTTCAAACTGAAAGGTTGTGCTGGACTGGGAGCTGAAGGTGGCTTTCCAGGATTCCACATCCTTTTTTGCAGAGAGATTCCTAGACATAGCCTGAGTCAACTGCGTGGGCAGCAGGTTGCAACCCCAGTGATTCAAACAGAATCCTTAACCAACATGCTGCACCTGATAGATAGAACTGGTATGACACTGCTGGCAAGCAGTAACCCTAAGCCACTGCAGTGCTGGCCAGAGGAGCATGCTGCAGAACACTAGGAGCAGATGGGCCAGAGGGTCCCTTAGAGACCCTCCTTTTTCTCTCTGCTCTCTGGGTCTCTATCAGTAAATCCCTGCTGCCGCAGCAGCTGTCAGAAAGAGGCTGGGCAGGGCTCCAGGCCAACATTCAGGACTATAAGCATGGGCTCCAGCAACTAGGCGGGAGGCTCACCTGGCCTTCTGCTATTGTGCCTCATCTTACACACCCCTCACGTGGTAAGGAGCTGCCACTTATGACAGTCCTGGGGCCTCTGTCTGGGTAATTTTACCATGAGCTGCTGCCAACGTTTCCTGGAAGCTGTCCTGCTCAGGGAGGAAGGCTGCAGGAAATGCTGTCTCAGCCTAGAGCCCTTGAGAAGGGCCTGGGTCACCACAGCAGTCCATGCAGGCACTCAATCAGCAGAGGGAGGTGCAGGAGACAGTGTCCAGCTTTCTCTCACTTCTTACCCATGATGCATTCCACATGGATAAGCAAGGAGGGGAGGGACAGAAAAGGCGATTGCCTCTGCTGATAAAAGCAGAACCTCAAGAATTTCAACCTTCTCTTCCCTCACCCCTACTTCTTTATATATGTTCTGTAGCAGGTCTGTCTGCCTGCAGTTTAAGGGTATGTCTACACTGCAATTGAAATGCTGGGGCTGGACCACGCCAGCTGATTCGGTCTTGGACTAAGGGGCTACTTAATTGTGATGCAGATGTTCAGGCTCAGAACCCAAGCTCTGGGACTCTTTGCCCCTCACAGGATCTAGAGCCCAGGGTGCAAGCCTGAGCCAAATCATCTACACATCAGTTAAACAGCCCCTTAGTCCAAGCCCTGTGAGCCCAAGTCAGCTGGCACAGGCCAACTATAAGTTTTTAACTGCAGTGTAGACATACCCAAAAGAGGAAGATGAAATCTGGTGGTTTCTCTGTGGTGGAGACACACCTCCCTTACTGCCAAGTTTGGTCCACCTCCAATGCTGCACATAACTGAGTCATGGATCTGTGGACCAAATAATTAATAACTCACTTATATTAAAAAAATTTACTCCATGCTTTCCAGAGTTAGACATTAACTGATTCAAGGTATTTACAAGATAAGGGTAAATTTGAGAACTTGCTGGGTGCCAAGTGCCTATGGACGCTCAGCATCTCTGGGGATCAGGCTCAAGACAAGACTCCAGAAAATAATTCAGGTAATGAAAGCTATAAGAAGATGATTAGTGATGACAGGGAAGGAAGAACTGTTACACTATCATTACAAGATTATGAGGTGCAAACCTTATGAAGGGCATCTATAATCGTTAATACAAAACATTTCTCAAGACCTTAAAGAAATCATACAGTTTGTCAAAATCTCTCAATCCTGCTAGCTGCAAGTAATATGGCAAAATACTGCACCCTTACTGTCACTACAGTTTTTGGTAGACAAGCCCTGAAAATATTAACTACATATTTGTGCCAACCATATGAAGTCATGAGAATATGACAAGATGTGTATGTAGACTTTTTTTTTGTTTTTGTTTTTTAAAAACCAAGGACTGGTCATATGTGATCTGACTGACAATTTGAATTTAAAACAATGTTTGCTTTGTTATACATAATGAGGCTATGGATACTTTACCAAGTAAATAAGTTGCAATTAGTGTCAACTTATAGATACAAACTTCTATGATTTGTAGTTTTACTGGCTGTTCTACTGTTAGAGTCTACTAATACACACATTTAAACACACGTTAGTGAGCATATTTCATAACACTTTCAAGAAATAGAATGTAAGCGGCTTATTTGCATGTACAGTATATGGCCAATCTTCAATGAAGTTTTTGAGTATTTATCTGTGAATTTATAAATTAAACATGATCCTGAGAACTTGACAACTGCGTCAGTTATTTCATCTGACATTACAGTATAAATAATATGATCCTGCTGGGGAGAAATTTTCCTATTATTGAGAACTCAGTCAAATTGTGTGGCAAAGCACTAATAGCAAAGTGAAGAGTATGTAATATATAACTTCTAGGTTATGTAGTGGTGATAGGATTTTAGTTAATTAAAATACAGGGTTATTCAATGTATTTGCCTTTAACTCTTAACTGGGGTGTTTTCCTGCACTGAAATTTCAAGAGAGGAACAAATCTAATGTGCTTTTATAGATTTAGTAAGAGATAGGCAATCAAATATGAAGTAAATATGTCACTCATTTTATTTGTAGTTTCCTTAAACTAATCAAATGAAACACAATGCAATGTTCAAAACAAGGTTACAATTGAAAACTCAATCAACATATCAATGGTTCAATTTATCTGGCTCACCAATTACTATGATCGGTAATTAAATCATTTATCAAAATTCACAAGAATTACACTTCAATACTTTACAGGAAAGTTATGGAAGAATTATTAGATTAAAAGAAAGGCAATCGGGCTAAGAGTCTGCTAAAGACAGAAGCTGACTCTTGCCTTTGTTTTAAGGGAGTATAATACATAAAATTATTTCTTTGTATCTTCCCACTGAGCTGTTCCACCTTAAGTTTCTGAGAAAATACGACCCACGTTAGATTTTATTTACTTAGCTTATTCACCTTCCCACATTAAAATACACTGTCTGCATCTTCCTGACACTTTTATACAGATGCAGAAATTATTCTTAAAATCAGGCACTTAACACTTTTAACCAATATACTTTCTTACTAATTAGATAACAGATTTGGGAATTTTTAGTGTCTTCCTAGGGAGAAGATTACACACACACACACACACACAGAATGTCAAATGCACATGGCTTTTTCTTAGAGTCTAATTAACATGATTGGTCTTAGGTGAGAACTAGTTCTGATGTTGCAGAAAAATTGAGCTCCTTTTGCATGCAGGGTGATGGTTGGGCTCTTCTCTCTCTCAGTTGTGACTTCAGGCTTGGCTTAGCTGATGAGCAGTCTTTGAATTTCTTCTCTGGATTACGAGTCCAGGAAAGAAAGCAGGACAAAACTTCAGGTATCGTTGTTGATGCAAGAGGGAGTCTCCCTACTTTCCTTCTGCATGGCTAGTCTTGTAGGATTCTGTGCCCTCTTGCTCTGCCTTGGGGACCACCTTTCTACAATTAGGGTTTCAGCATGTTGGCTATAGCTCAATGTGGTAGTAATTCGGTATCTCAATCTGAGGTCATAGTAGAAGAGTCCAGTCTGAGGTGGACATTTTCTTCCAACATCCATGGTAACCATAAGCAGAGCATGTGAGAAGGATCTGGCAACAGACTTCTAACAGAATATGGCCCATTCTCACTTTGCTAAATATAATTAGCAGCGTGTAGTCCATTACCCTTTTACTAATTTCCATTCATTTCTTGTGACTGTTAGTAAGCATGACAAGGGGGCGGGGGAAGAGAGAGACTCAAAATGGGGCCAAGCACAAGGTGAGTGCCTGGCCTACTTCAGTGCCCTTTCACCTAAAGCAGCTCTGATTTCAGTATTCCTTATTAATACTAAACTTAATTTTACCAAATAAGACCTGGCCAAAGTTTCCTACAGATAGATGGAGAATCAACCATATGTCAAAATGTACTGTAGATGCAGAGGCTGTCGCGATTAAAGTTTTAGTTTAGCTCTTCTTCAGACAGACAGATATAGAAAAATTAATACCAGTAATGTGCTTTGATTCAACTGGGATGAAAACATCCCATAGGTTATTACACATTATGATGTTTTGCAGAAAAGCAAGGGTACTGCTTGCTTTGGAAAAAGCAATTAAAATTTGTTTTAAGCTTACCAAAGATTCCCAATTGTCCATTTTATTAATCTATGTCTTTTAAACACAGTCTGTATAAGAGCAAGAACAAAAAGTTAAACCAATAACCTTGATGAGTAAGATAAGCATAGTTTTGTTTCCTTATTTGCTAATGAGCAGAAACTAAATAAGTCAATTGCCAGCCGCCAGTCTGTTATTGTTCAATTTAAATTTTCACACTAGTTGCTACACAGTCTATCCAAAGAGTGGTTGTACACAAAAACATGCACACAATTTATAAGCAAAGTACTGCAATATTTGCTAACAGCGCTGTTTGGGGGGGGGGGAAGAGGGGGGTTGAATTCCAAATGAAAGCACAGGGAGTTACATGCATGAATACCTATATATCAAGATAACTCAGGTACGGTATATATGCCATCTACTTGTTTAAGCACCCTCCTATTTCCTTTTCCTCCTCATCTTCATGCAAATTCTATGCAGACTTTTACACCTGGAACTTTCTCCCTGACCTTTTCTGGCTAATATCAATATATTTTTTAAAAAATTAAGCTTTTATTAAGTCATCAATGCATATGCACTAACCAAGACATCCATATTATCTTATTGTTGTAAATCTTGTTCTCCCTCCTCAGATTTCTCACTGGACACCAAGCTAAAATGTGACAATTTGATTCTCATTAAAGTCCAGGGAAAAACACTAACAAACAAACAAAAAACCCAACCACCCTAATTAGCTTACATTAAAGGTCTTCAGCATAACAAATAAATATGACAATAAATGTTGGTTTTCCAGGCAAGGGAAAAGGCAACACAGAATTATTAAACAGATATGAATGTTTAGCCATCACATATTTTAACAATCCAAATCTATTTGCTTCATTCCAAAATCTCACTGAACAGCCAAAAAACAAACTAGAACAGCTTTCAGAAATCTCAATGAACAACCTTAGCTTCATGTAGTTTACATTTTTATATTAAACAGCTGAAGGGCTTGTTATGTAGCCATATGTATAAGGGAGTCGGGATTGTCAATTTACACTAATTCAAACCTGCCTAATGTTTACAGGTGCTAGGAAAGATGGTATATTATGCAAATAGCCTGAAGAAAATTAACTGAGAACTAATCAATTTAATATTCACACGATTATATTTTCTTCATGTTAAGTGAATTGTTCCTCTCAATACTAAGTGTACCTAGATAAGACACCACACATTTTTAAGTGAGTCATTACAGTGACTCAAATCCAAGTGAGTAATAAACTAAAGTTCTTCATGGCTAGATCCTGTCATTACTGTAGAGCAGTTTTGGCCTTACCCAGCCACTGGAAGATTCCATCTCCATAGGCAGAGTTGTTCTAGAGAAGCTACAAAATCTCTTACACCACCCACTCCTGGCTACTAGAGCAGGGGGAATGACCCAGTCTTCCATAGACACCACAATTACTCTTTCCTGAAACAACCCTTTAGGACTATTGGCCACCAGCATAATTTAGCAAAATCCACAGGCTGCTCTAGTTTACAGTAAGAATTGTACTTGTGCTTCCCCAATCTGGTACTAAGGTAGTTAAAAAATAATAATAATAATAATTACCTTTGCAGCAGCCCTCCTGAGCTGTGCAGAGTCTGATAAATCTGAAATGTGACACATTAAAATACCAAGCTTTGAAAGTTTGAGTTTGATCTGTACAAAAACATTCTAATATAAAATATTTTCTAAAATCAGGTTAACAAGTACTTGTTTTCAAGCACTCTCTAAAGTTCATGAAAATTTTTATCAAATGTCAGTTAACTGTTTACATCATACAGTGCTTTTATATTACCTCTTACCCCCATGGCACTTTAGAATATTTAAAATATTGAAGACTGGCTGAAGATTAGAGTGTGCCTGTATTTTCTTTACTGTGGTAAAATCATATTTAGAAAATGGTGTGTGAATGTAGATCTTGATATGAACTAGGAAATACACTTTTTATTTTATTTTTTTTAAATATCATCCATGGCACCCTTATTTCCAGTTGATCAGTTTTCTTTACAATTTTCACCATCTATTGTATTAATATCCACAACAGTGTTTCTAAATTTCCATGGATAGATTTCATCTGCTTTGTATTTCAAAGTCACCGAGTAAAATTATAAAGTTTGTGGGTTTTTCCACTTTAGTAAACAATTTAATAATAAAATGAAGGGATTTTTCAACATAATCCCGTATAGCTGAAATAGAGAGCTCATTAATCAAGTTCCTATATAGCATCAAAGTAAGTAACAATTAAAAAGTCATATATTACAAGAGGACAGAACAGTTAACTATGATGAAGTATTATCAAAACAATTTTCTTTTCTTGCTGCTAAAAGATCAATACTGTTCTTTTGGAACCAAGAATCCTTCAAGGTCTCTCTGGTTGTGCAAAAGAATTCAAGCAATATGGTAAAAATGTGGGATATTTGCAGACCATAGGTTAGGGCTCCATATGTCACACTCTAGGTAGAGATCTTCTATTCTGGTATGTTATTGCCAGGACTCAAATACTACACCTTTCAGCTATTACACACAAAAGATGGGGATTACTACTAATGAGGTCCCCTGTTGTTCAAAGCTCTCCCAAGCGGTAACTGAATTAAATTGCCTGATTCCTGTCAATCCACTATTTCCAGAGTAGTAAAGAGAACCAGTGTTTTATGTTCCACTTTTACTTTATGGGTAAACTATGTGGAGTAGCAGAGGTATTAGAATTGCCTTCCTGAATCCAAGGACAGAAAATAGTGCATCAGTTTATATTTGATTCACATTTAGAATGTTTCTTATCTTATGGCTATTATGATAACAGGAATTTTCTTTTTAAATTAAAGCTTCAACTCTGTAGAAGTTAATGGCTTAGGCCCTTTTATTCACAAAAGTTTTACCAAGCTCTACTTATTTGTTAAAGAGAAAAGTAATGAACAAAATTCCATTAAGAACAGCATTCTATGAATGCAAAAGAACTGCACCTGGTAGAAGGTAGCAGCTAGAAGAGTAGTTTTATGTATTGGGATGAAAAATACCTTTACAAAAAAGTAGTACTTTAAAAATATTTTAAATACTATTAACTTTCTTCTACTGAAGAATAAAAGGCATCTCTGCAGAGTTGTTCCCTACAATATACACTCATTTTGCCCAATCCAGCACAACTGAAGTCAAAAGGAGTTTTGTCATGGTCCTTGATAGAAGCAGGATGTGACCCTTAGCAAGAAGATTCTGCCAGGTTTTTTAAAACAAGTAGGGTTTCTCAAAGGCAAGATGGGTGAGGTAATATCTTTTACTGGACCAACTTATATTACCTCACTCACCTTGTGCCTCTGAAATCCTGGGAACAACCAGCTACATCATCACTGCAAACAATATAGGTTTTCAGGAGAGACTTAAGTTTAGTGACATGAAACTATTAATCTAATTTTAAATATTCCTTTGGAAATATTAGCTCGGGAAGTTAGTGCTAAAAATTCATTTTATTAAAAAAGTTTTGTTCATAATACATAGTACAACAAAATCCATCAACAGAGCACTTCATTACTATACAAGAGACATGAGTTCAAACTTTTAACAGAGTCTGGAATTATTATGAATGCAGTACACCAAACTGTACTGTAGAGAGAGAACCTCTAAACTGCTTCATAGCAAATCCTTATAGTCAGCACTCATGAGCAGCACAAATAGGCTTCAGAAGGAAAATACTGCAGCCCTCCTTGGTTAGATGTCAAGCTGCAATAAAAGGCCTAGTATAACACAATAAGCACAAAGAGTCAAAGCTGAGGTTCTGAAGATTCTCAATATCTAGGCCCAAAAACAGAGATCCACATAAATCAAACTCCTCTCCCCAACAAGAATAAAAAAATATGTAGAAGTGTCAATGAAACTACTTAAATGTTACTGCCCAAACTTTTATGTGAAGTCCAGCACATTTATTCACAGCATCCATTTTCTATAAAGTTTCTGAAGCATCCTAGTCTGATTGTTCAGACTTCTTCAGATGACAGATACTATCCTGAATAAACTTTAGTTTCCGTGTGCTCTACTATTCAAGCAAATAATTTCATATGAAATTAAGTTTTTCATAGAATCAAGAGATGGCAGAGCAATCCATTTAAAAGATGCTGGTTTACTGAAAAGGTTAAGGGTGGTTCTACTCTGAATAGTGACAACCAAACCAAAGCATGGGTCCCATGTTTGTCATCACTTGAGTTTTCATAACAACTGTAGTTAGTTTACCAGTAAAAATATTATTTCTCTGATTGCCAGTGCTGCAAAGTCACTCTGACAATCAAGCTAGGCTCTGCTTCCCACACATCACTACCAGAATTGACTTCATAGGGTTTAAACGGATATAACTGACTAGCATTACTAACATGTGCGCTGTAATTGTAGTCTTGTCGATCCCACCTTGCATTTAGCTGTGATTCTTGGAGTACCTTTCCCAGACCTGAAAAAACTCCATGTGGCTCAAAAGCTTCTCTCTCTCACCAACAGACATTGGTCCAATAAAATATATTACCTCGCCCACATTGTCTCTCTGGCATTAATAAGTTATTCTGTTAAGGATATATAGAAAGCAATATAACTCATTCTCAGACTGTCAGCTCTCCAGTGCTAATGGGGTAAAAGGCAATAAAACATTTTTCTGTCAATAAAGTAAGCAACTGTGACTGAATGTACATGTTGTTGAATAAGGTCCAATTTTTATGAGTCACTCTTTATAGTGAAACTATAAACAAAGTTACTAATAACTGAATATATATATTTCATAAAGTAAACCTTAACACCTTGATCTATCAGATGCCTATGCACATCAATTGGGTGGGAACTTGGTGTGTAGTGGAAGGCACTTGGCCTTTGGTTAAAAAAAGTGTAGGTATCCAAAATAACTACACTTTTGGAGAGTGGACTGACTTTTACCAAGGTTAGTTACTGCACTTTGAATCTCAATCTTTGTTTAAACCCCATATTTGCACATTTCTGAACCTTCAACCAGCTCTCTCCTTTCAGAATACCCATTTCACAGACTGAGATAAAAACATAAAAGTGTCATGCTATGACAGTAAACAGCCAGTGATCATTAACAGCATTGACTGAAAAGATAAGGGTTCTTTACTCACTAAGCTGAAAGTATCTCATAGCAATTTGCTGCACTTCTTAAAAGTTATACAGCTATATGAAAAGCAGTACAGACAGCAGACCGTCTGAAAACGCTCAACATGTTGCAAGTAGAAATCAACCCCTTTTACATAAACTGGATATAGGAGATCCGTATCCTCCAAATACATAGCTGTTACTTAACATGCAGTGCATTGAAACTTCTGTCTATAACACTTGCTATCAAGGAATGACCAAAAAACGACTGAAAACTCTTGTTGCTCACCTGCCCCTGCAAGTGGTGCGAGAGAACTCGAGGATCATGTATATGTAGAGAATTTTCTAGCAATATGTTCAAGAGCAAAAATTTCAGCAATACCTACCGCAACTGAAAACATGACATGATCTAATTATCCACAGAGTACAATTTATCATTTAAATTGACCTTGTTGATTTAAGATGCAATATACCTGAGATTAAAATTTAGATGAGAGAAGGGCAAACCTGAAAAGGTTCAGAAGTCAGTTCCTGATAAAAATTAGTACTTCTACAGTTGTGCAGCACTTTGAGGATTATTTATATCATCAACACCCAGATAAGAGATTATTAAACTAAAACAGAGTTCAAGGAGATGCCAAGGACAAGTAGTACATCAGAAGCAAAAGTAAGATTATCATTGAACTCTAAAGTTCCTAGTGCTCTGTAAGTCAGTCAGTCAGTCAATTAAACCAATCAGCCTGCCAAAAGATCAGATGCTTGTACAAAGTTTACCCAAACCACTTGAGGCTACAAAAGTCTCACAAGAACAGGGTGCAGACAGAGATTTACAGCACACTGTGCACATTGTTACTATTCAAATAAAAGATGGAAATACTAGAAGTCTCTCGCCTGATATCTAAACACTTACCTGGATGACCAAAAACAAGTTAAGTTCACATTCATTTTTAAGAATAGATGATTGGGGGGTGTGGAGGGGAGAACAGGTTTTGTATTTTATCCAAACCAGTTCACGCCTCCCATTAAGGCAGTGGAGTGCCTATCTCGCTATGAAAAAGAAGGGCGGGCATTACCTGCCACCTGCCGTAGCTGAGCAGGACGAGCGCCAGAGGGATGGCAGTGCCCGACATGGCGTGGGTGGAGGGCATGCTGTACTCGGAGTTGTAGAAGACCTCCAGCTTCACCACGGGAGGGGAGGCAGGCCGTGGCCAGCGGATCACATCCTTGGTGCACTGGCCCAGATACATAACCCAGACCCAGACGATGATGAGCCTCCTGCCTATCCAGGCGTCCAGGTTCCAGATGCAGAAGGGGAAGAAGAGGATGTAGAAGAGCTCGTTGCCCAGCTCCGTGCCCAGGTTGAACAGATAATAGAGGAAGGGGTTGCGGATGGCGATCTCCTGGCAGGCGGATTCCCCGGTCAGGGAGTTGCGGCGCGGCTGCCTCCTCCCCCAGGCCTGCTGCGGGGGTCCCTCCCCGCCGGCTCCCCCGGGGACCGCCCCGTTCCCCAGCCCCTTCGGGTGCCGCTTCTCCCCGCCAGCGGCGCCTCGGAGCCGGGGCCACCCATCGCCTTCCCCTCCGCCGTTCATGGCGGGGCAGCTGCCGTTGGCTAACGGCCCCGGCTCCCCGCTCTCCTCAGCGGGCGGAGGGGAGGCCGCCAAGCCCGGAGGCCCCTCCACCCCGCAGAGCCGCTGGAAGTCGGCCACTTTCTGCGGGTCCTGCAGCTCGGCAGCGAGCCGGGCCAGGCGCTGGAGCAGAGCCATGCTGGGAGCCGGGCGCCGCGGGGAGTCTCTCCCGGGAGAGGGGCGGGCGGGGTCTCTCCTGAGGGGAGGGGGGGGGCTATGCCGGCGGGGAGGGGGCTTAGCCGCTACTCGACCCTAGAAACCCGCCCAGCGGCCGTTGCGCCTTCCCGCTACGCAGCCGCAGCTCCGGCCCGTCGGT
Source organism: Mauremys mutica (assembly GCF_020497125.1). Classification (NCBI taxonomy): domain Eukaryota; kingdom Metazoa; phylum Chordata; order Testudines; family Geoemydidae; genus Mauremys; species Mauremys mutica. The sequence goes on from NC_059075.1 coordinate 15,746,651, forward strand.
CACCCTCCCCGCTGCCTCCTGTGACCGTCCTGACTCAGCCGAGCCCGGCTGCCCCGCTGCCGCTGCCGCCGCGCGCACCCCGGCGCCCTCCCCCTCCTCCAGTCACCGCCCTCCGTGCGCGCGGTCCCACCACGGCGCCTGCGCAACGTTCTGCTGGCAAGGCAAGAGCACTGGCGGTGGAAGGCCCTCCTGATTGACTGTGCCCCCCCCCCTTCTAGGAGAAAGTGCGACCAATCACCACTTTGTTCTGAGCGCGGGGAGCGGCCAATGAACTTCGCTTGCTTCGTCCTTGCGCGGGCGTCACGTGGAGATGCCCACAGACGCTCAAGGGTGGGGGGTGGGCACTGGGCAGAGGAACTTTAGCGCCTCAGCAGGCAGGAGATGTGCCGGGGGGAAGGGGAAGAGCCACCCCCCGATCTCCATCACCCAGCAGGGGTAGGGAGAAAAGAGCTGCCTCTCCACCCCGCACCCACCCATATCTATCACCCGGGGGGGGGGGGAAGGGAAGAGCTTCCCTCCTCCTCCACACACACCCCACCTCCGTCACCCAGTAGGGAGGAGAGGGACTGGGGGGGAGATGAGCCCCCCAATACACACACCACCACCGAGCATGGAGAAGAGCCTTGAAAGTAATGACTTGTAAGGCCAAAAGGAATGAAGGAGGGGGAAGGATGCCTGGTTCAAAGAACAACTAATGAAATAAAAGCAAGTTTCTAAAAAGACCAATAGGAGTAACTGCAGATGGGTTTAAATCAAAGAGAATCTTAAAATGAGCCAACACACCTGAGTCCTGGGCCTATGGTAATAAAGATAATAATAACAATGCTAGTGTGCCAGTGTTCAAAAAGGGCAAGTGTGATGACCTGTAAACCTGAGGCTGTCTCCCATGTGTCCCCTGGTGGCCTCAGGACAGCCCTGCAAATGCCTCCTTGCATCAGTTGCCCTCTTGGTTCATCAGATAAACTCAGTACTGTATAGCATTTGGAGTACCTAAATAGCTCTTTTGTGGAGTTAATTTATTACCAAAAGTCCCACTACCATAAAGCAGAATTCTCCCAGTGCACTGCAAACAGTAAATTAGTCTCAACAGTCCAACACCAAATATGGCTCTGGGGTGTCTCACCATGCATATCCCAGCTCTCAAGTGTGGCTCTGGGGTCTTTCATTATGCCTCATCCCAGCCCTTCTACCTAGGGTGCTTCTCTGCCCTATTTCCTTCCCAGATATGGTTCCAGTTCTTGCCCAGAGACACCACTAGGCTCACCCCTTCATTATTCCCCAGCCTTCAGTCCTCTCTGGCCCTCCAGCTCAAAGAGCCAGCAAGTATCTACCTCTGCTACTCCCATCCTTCAGCCCTCCCCAGCCCTCTCTCTGGCCTGGAGAAATTTGTAGGTGACCTTCCTGCTTTCAGTTTTCACCTGCCTGCTCTGGTTCCATTGCTCTCTAGGGAATTCTAACTGCTCCCCACTTCAGAGGGATTACCTCCCTGAAGGTCACAGCCTAGCTCTGCTTCAGAGCTCCAGTTCTGGACTCCTCTCTCTCAGCTGTCTGAGCTCTCATTTAGAACTCCGAGGGGCAGCTCTGCCCTCCTCAGTACACCAAATTAGGACAAACCTGGACTGGAACAGGAGAACTGGGCTCAGTCTCATTTAAGGGGCCAGCTACCCTATCACTATAAGTATCTATAGGACAATTACCCTGACATCAATCCTGGGCAAAACATCAATCCTATTGCTACTTTATTTAAATAGGTTAAAAAGGTTGCAACCTTTTCTTTCAGAAGTAGATCTTTCCACTGTTGTTCATCTTTTGTAGTGTTAAAATTAGACTATTGCAATGTGTGCTACATGGGGCTATGCCTTAAAACCATTTGGAGACTGAAGCTTGTGCAGAATACAGCATCTGCTTTATTGTGCAGGGTATCTTGCTAGGACCATATAACTCTGGGTGCTCTGGGATCTGCCCTGGCTGTCCATTGCTCTCCAGTACTGAACCTTGTACAATACTTTCTTAGTAAGCAATCTGAAGTATTAAAATTAACCATCTGTCTATAAAAAAGTCATCACTCATGAATTCCAGTGATTACTTCTGCATTTGGAACTTACAGGAATCCAGCTATCTTTAGCAAAATACATAATGAACCAATGTAGCACTTTATTTAGATAAGGTCCAACTATTATCTCACTCTACAGGAAGTAAAGAGAATAGGCAGTTTTGAAAGAATGAGAAGAGAATGCAAATGAGAAAAAAGAATAGGCAGTTTTGTCCGTTTGTCTCCTTATCACTATGCTGTGAACTTTATACACTGCAATAAAGAGGGATGACACTAACTGCTAATATCCCCAGATACTGACTCTGGTCTGAATGATGCAATTATTCTTGAAACACAAGTTTCTATGGAAACTTTTTTTTGGTGAAAAATGCAGATTAATATTTCACTAATTTGTGCTGAATTTGCCAAATTGTTTCAGATGGAAAAAAAGAAAGCCAAACAAAAATAAAATTCTGACAAAATAGAAATGTTTTGTTTTGACATTTTCAAAATGACTTTTTATTTCAAAATTTCCTTCCATTTTATTTGTAAAAACGTTTTAAGTTCAAAATAGAAACAAAATGTTTTATTTTGGGTCAAATGAAACATTTATTTCAGCCCCAAACAAATTTTTCTTTTACTTTTCAGTTCACCAAAAAAATTTAATTTCAGGTCGACCTGAAACTGTTTTTTTCAATTTTTCACTGCTGCCAACAAACCAAAAAATTAGTTATTTGCACAACTCTGTTTACAGTTTCACATTTTTCTTTCACACAATGTTTGCTTTTATTAAATTTTTCCTAAATGATTGGTGTGCTACAGAATTGCAAAACTTTTCAGTCAGGGCATCACTGTTTGCACACTATTAAAATGCTATAGTATGATAAATTCACTGGCTATGTCAAAAATCTGACTTTGCTGGCTAAACCAGATAGGCCAAAAACTGATGTTCCAAATAACATGAATTTGATGAGCTCCAAGTAGCAGCAAAACCCAAAAGCACAAAACTTGTTAAAACAGTGAATACTTTACTTCAGAATCAGAAGATCATTGTCAAGGCCTCGTCTTATTTTTCAGAAGTTCTCACTTGCACCTGGTCTTGGGAATGCAAAGAACTTTAATGACCAGCCATTTATATACAGATGTGAGACACAAATTGTTATTTTCAGTATAACAAACACAAAAAGAAATGAAGACAAATAATGAATGGGCCCATACTGGAGGAGTTCTCTCTGTCAAATCACTACAGTAATCTTGCTTCCCCATCCAGATGCCTATATTTCCTCCAGTGGGCATGCATTAAATGACTTAAATCCTGATGCCAAGGAACTACTTGACCTCTAGCTCACACCTAACGCTTAGTGAGCTTCTCAAACTAGATAGTCCTCCACCTATCTTGCCTGCAGGGCCTGGTCAGGTAGGTGTGATCTGAGCATGCCTACTGGATTAGGCCCCACAAGTAAAATAGGTGGGGCGCGGGGGTTGTCCCCATATAGCCTACAGACCATTGGTTAGAGCATTCACTCAACCCGTTGGATTAGGGATAGTGGGGACCAGCAATTAAATCTCTAAACCCTAACTTTACTGTGAATTGCTTAAACTCATGCCTACTACACTGTGGCCCATTGTCTGACATTACTACGTCAGGTATACCATGTCTAGCAAAGCTAGATTTGATGTAAAGCTATCTAGTAAAGCTTTCTCAGGGAAGTGAGAATACTAGTCTAGGACAAGTACATAGTTTTTTTCCAGCCAGTGTAAACAATCTATGCCTAATTTGCTCCAGGAAGCCAATTGTTTGTGTGCCACCAACATAGGCTGTTTGCTTGACTTGGCCTGTATTTTTGGCCTATGCAGCAAGCAATGACAGCTTCTTCAAGGTGACTCCTTCAAATTAACAGTGTCTTGCCCGTCTCTTAGATTTTTCAGTCCCTAAATGACCTTCATGTGTCCTTTTAAACATATTTTCCTGTAACACCTTAGGCATCACCATTCAGGTATCTTTAAACAAAACCCTATCTAGGACTGAGAGCGCCCCTCTAAATTTGTATTAGGGACTGGGAACATGCTGTCCGGACCTCCCTGTGCTAATATCCTTAATCACTTACTGCAAGTTCTCATCCTGAGCTGTTGCTCTGGCAATCACAGTCTACATTTTGTCTGAGACTGCACAGGGGTTTTGAAATCAAATTGGCATGTGCAATGTATAGCTCTGGACTTTGCTCCACTGCATGTTTGTCAAATGCTCTAGAAAGTGTGTCTGTGTGGAGGATGTGGGAAATTTCTGTATTATTTGTATATTTAAAAAAATACATCACACAGTTTCCCCACTCACTTTGGAATTGTTAGCTCCTGGGATTGAAGGGGTTAATTTCTTTCCTGAGACAGGGGACTGGGTAGGCATCATATAGGCAGCAGGCATATCATTTTGCATGAATAGACTATCAAGAACTGTCAACATACATGTGTAGATACTTGGAGATAGAATGGAAGATAAATGACTGAATATTAAGTTTTAAAGATGTATGCAATGTTGTTGTTGTCATGTGGGTCCGAGGAAATTAGAGAGACAAAGTGGGTGAGGTAATACTTTTTATTGGACCAACTTCTGTTGATGAGAGAGACAAGTTTTCGAGCTTGGACCTGTTCTTCAGGTTTGGGAAACTTACTCAGGCTTTGGCTACACTTACACTTCAAAGCGCTGCCGCGGCAGCGCTTTGAAGCGCTAAGTGTAGTCAAAGCGCCAGCGCTGGGAGAAAGCTCTCCCAGCGCTGTCCGTACTCCACCTCCCTGTGGGGAATAACGGACAGCGCTGGGAGCCGCGCTCCCAGCGCTGGGGCTTTGACCACACTGGCGCTTTGCAGCGCCGCAATTTGCAGCGCTGGAGAGGGTGTGTTTTCACACCCTGCTGCAGCGCTGCAAATTTGTAAGTGTAGCCAAGCCCTCAGAGTATCACAGCTAATGGTCTCTTGAGATGTGTTAATTACTTATGCTAGAGGTTCTCACAACCAATTTTTGGGTGGCCTCAGATTGAAGCCACCAACTGTTGCTGGTGGCCACTCTAACAATTCTCCTTAAAATACTTAATTAACTTTAGGGGGGGAAATGCACATATACATGTCCAAATCATTGTAATTTATTTATGTAGGTTGCTTGCTTTTTTTTTTTTGGCAGACTCAATAATTAAAAATAATTTACAGTTGTCTCTCTTCTTTACTGGCTCTAAACAGAATAGAAACACAAATAAGGTGCTTTGCATGTTTTGCTTTTTTTTAATTGCTTTTTTTTTTAGACTTGCTAGCCAGTAAATCTGCTACTGTGAAAAGTGACAATTGTATATTTGTTCATATCATTTTTCACAGCAGACTTGCTAGCTCGCTGGGAGGCTGTGAATGATATTAACAATATCACTTTTCACAGCAGACTTACTCAGCCCTGGCAAGTTGGAGAACAAATTAAGCCCTGGATGGGGATTGGGTAGGGGCCTCAGGGGAGATGGAAGGCAACAGGGTCAGAGACGATGAGGGGGTGAGCCCAGGACGGGAGCCTGGATCCTTGCTGCATGGCTGGGGACTGGAAGAGGCAGCTGGGGCCAGGGGCAACATGTGGGGGGTGAGCCCAGAGCTGGACCCAAAGCCCTGCGGCTGGGGGATGGACCCTGCTGTCACACAGCCAGAGCCTGCTGCCCACCACCCCAAGGCTGAAGCCTGAAGCCCAACCCCCATCACCCCCAGGAAGGTGGGGAACTCATGCTGGCCGCAGGCTCCTACAGCGTTTGTGGCTCCTGAAGGGAACACGGACCAGCCTCTGCTGATGGTCCCAGGGGAGGGGTTGCTGCTTTGCCCCATGCCCCCCCATCACTGCCCAGGAGGCTGTGGCCACAAGAAAAGCCCACGGTGGCCACATTTGAGAAATGCTGTTCCATCTTGCATTTAGCTGTGATACTCTGAGTAAGTTTCCCAGACCTGAAGAAGAGGTCAATATAAGCTCGAAAGCTTCTCGGTCACACCAACAGACGTTGGTCCAATAAAAGATATTACCTCACCCACCTTGTCTCATTAATTTTAAAGACTGCCAGCAAAGGGAGATAAAATATGTGAAAATGGCACACTCTGTGGATGCAGGACAGTTTGCAACCACCAAATGTCACCCAGGTTTGTATTTGATTTGCAAATCATATGTTCATTACTAAAAAAATAATCTCTGTATTCTTGGGCAAGGATTGCCAGCCACTCACAAACCAACAGTAGAGAGGCTCCAGCCAATTCCCTCCAGCTCCCCAGCCTTGCACCCCTGGAATATAGCATCTTGCCCTGGTCAGAAGCCTGACCAGTGTAAGTTTATTACCAAATCTGTCTCTCCCTCAAAGTGGAAAGCTCACACACGAAGCCTTTGTAACCTGAACTGAGATTTTTGAAGTACTTCAACCAAAACACACAGTTTTAGGTAAAATATAAAACAGATTTATTAACTACAGAAAGATAGATTTTAAGTGATTATAAGTAGTGAGCATAGAGCTCAAAGTTGCATCCAGGTATTGGGTTATGGGGGGAGTGAGACCAAGTGATGATGTCACTTCCCGTCTTTTATAGTTTCTTCCTGCTTGCTGGGAAGCTGTTTGCCTGTGACATGGGGTCTACTCCTATTGGTCAAGCAGCCTCCATGTATACATGCTCTCCCTGAGAAGTCTCCATTGTATACAGTTCCTGGGATAGTGGATTTTCTTGAATGGGCCATCAGCCGATCTGTCTCCTCCGTTGTTGTACCTGAAAGGCTGGTTGTGGGAGCTCGCAACCTCACAACATATTTCAGTAACACACACACAGAGCAAAACTTCATAACTTCACATACAATGATCGCACATACAAGCTGTAGTAGAGCAACTGCCCCACTCCTGGAGAATGAGTTAAAAGCAGCCACAGCTGTCGCCAGCTCAATCAGGGCCCAGTTGGCCCTTATAAGAGGGTTAGGGGCCAGGAGTCTCACTCTAGTCCTGGAGAGGGAAGGGCTAGCTGTCTGGGAGTAAGGTACTTGAAGTGGAGCAGTGCTGGGGAATAGGGCTGGGGAGTTCCAGCCTGGTAAAACCCCAGGCTGCAGATTTTGTTGAAGGCCTACAGAGGTACTGGGGCTGCAGAGATACAGCCTGGGAATAGGCAGAAGCAGCTGGTCCTAACTCCTTATCAATGATGAGTGGCCATTGCAGACTGCAGTCTGCCTCAGTAAGTGGGGGCTAGCACTGGCAGTGGCTACTGAAGCAAAGTAGGTTTAGAGGGTTGGGGGTTCCCCTGAGAGGGGAGACCCAGAATGTGGGGGTACTGCTGGGGCAGAATCCTGAGGTAAAGGGCACCAGGGGCTGGTGGGATACAGGGGCCTGAGGTAGGTGAGCCACTGGCCACCAGAGGGCCCTCTGAAGCTGGAGTTGAGCCAATTCCCAAGATGACCAGCAGGAGGTGGTGCATCAGTGAGTCTCAACTCACTACCCAAGCCCACAGAATATTAATGTTAAACGGATCAAGACTTTCAAAATGATTCCTTGCAAGGCATACTTTGTACAAAACATATCCTAATTATATGACAGTGGTGAATATGGGGATTCCAGGGCTGCTTTGAGGTACAGAGTGCCACAGGGGTGCATCCCTGCATATAGGGCCGGCTCTAGACAACAGCAAACCAAGCACATGCTTGGGGTTGTAGAATTCCAGGGGTGGCGTTCCAGGTGGTTGTGGTGGCACAGTTCCAGGGGTGGCACTCCGGGTTGTTGTGTTTTTTGTTTTCCTTCAGCAGTTATGCTCTCAGAGGTTGGTTGGTTTATTTTTTGCTTGGGGCAGCAAAAAACCTAGAGCCGACCCTGCCTATGTACCTTCAGGGCCGCAGAGTTCAATCTGGTGACTACAGCAGTCGTGATGGGCATTGTGGGACATCTCCTGGACATAACCAAAAGAAGGTGTCTACATTGACTCTATGTTGCTCTAACTGTGTCGCTAAAAACTCTATGGTGCTTGTTGTTTTATTATGTTGGCAGTTACATTGGTGGGAGGAGCACTGCAGTGTGTCCATCTCCACTGTTTTATCAACCAAAGCTGATTTTTGTTGACAAAACTGTCTAGTGTAAACAAGGCCTTAGTGTAGAAAAATACTTGGCATCAGCCATATCCCCCAAAATGTACCCCCTTGTAGGTAGTGGGAAATGTTTCCTTTTATATATATTTTATTCTTTTGACTCTATGCAAGTGAAGGGTTCAATATTTTTTATTTCTATAATGACCAACTGTCCCAACTATAGGTTCTTCTGCTCTTTCTATGGTTCACAGAGCAATGAGCCTTCCAGTTCCACTTTTAGTCTCTTCCTTTGGTCGAGCAGAACTTTCATAGAGGCATGAATTGTGTGGTGGTTGGGCTCTTTCAGCTTTAATCCTTCAGTGGGATAAGCTCGCCTCTGGAAGCCCTGGGTTTTACCTATTTACCATTCACTACCTGTGGCTTTTCTTTTAGTTTCTGACAACACACTGGCTTTTGCACTACAGTCCAAATTCAAATTAATAAATGTTCCATTTATTTTCAGGTTGACAGTCCATTCATCTGCTTCTAACAGTGTCCATTGCCCCTATGAAAAATTCATATGAGCTAGTGCTGCTGTCATGCTTTTTGTCCACACTGTGCATACTCTGCTGGAGCTTGCAATCTCTTGTAAAGTCAGGTAATCCATTACATTTCTTCCCATAAACCAGGCCCTATCCTGACTTGTGCTGATTGTCACAGCATATGCAGCTCCATGAGCTGTTCTTAATTAAATCTGTTTTTTAGCTCCTTGATTAAATCTGGCTTTCAGATCCATTCCTTTCTGCTCCCGGTTTTTATTCTTGTTGTTTTTTGGATTCTCTATCAGGTTTACAGCACCAGAGCACTGTACACCCTCCATGAGCTTCATTCTGGACTAGCTGGGTTCTCTTGCTTGGCAAATTCTAATAGCTTTGTCAAGGGTTAATTCTGGGTCTTCTGTAGTCTCTAGTTGAGTGTTGTTGTTGTTGTTCTAGATTCCAGTCACAATCTGATCTCTTATTAGGGGCTCAGTTAGTTCTCCCAAAGTGGTAAGATTGGCTCTTCAGTATTAAATCAGTCACAAATTCTTTTATTGTTTTACTTTCCCTTTGTACTCCTGTCAGAGACCCTATGAGCACTCCTCCTGGCCTTCCGCTAGAACTGCTGTTAGGGGAATGCAAGCCTCTGTGCTCTGGCTCCCCAGGGTGTTTCAAGCTCCTGGATCCTGAACAAAGTCCAGCCACTGTCCCAATCTCAGGTTCCCTACCACACTTTCAGGGTGCAGACCTATCTGACATCAGTCTGTGAGTGTTGGAACCTGCTGTCCAGCTGCCTAACACCTCTGGGCACAGTGGGGACCTGTCATGCTCCTAAAATACACCCATCCCCCAGAACTCCACTCCAAAGATTTACAGTTTAACTCCTTCAGGGACACACTAGTTGTAAAGCAGAGAACACACACACTTTGCCCAGTCTAATACCTTTATGCTCTTTTATCCTTAATCATGTAAAGCACAGGAGAGTAGCGACCACACAAAACAATAAACATCTGAAACTACATTGTCCCTCACTTTCTGTCATCTCCTTCTCTTCTGAGTCCTTGGGGAACCATCTGGGTTCAGGAAGACAGGCAAGTGAGCTGTTCTCACCTCATGCAGGCTGTTTGTTGCATGCTAGTTGGGCTCTCTCCCTCATGAAATCTCATCCCTGTTTCTGTGACCTTGCTTCTTCCTCCCCCATGCATCTTTCTGACCCCCTGCTCCTGTGTGTTCCTTTATTGTAAACCCTTCCTGGTCTCTCTTGTTCACCTCCTGGTAAACTTTCCATTACTCCCAATTCTCCACTCCCTTCAGACAAGCAGAGGAAGCATCTTCTCCCACCTAGAGCAAACCTGTTGTCCCAAGGTGTTTTACTTTGACTAAATCGCTCACCATTGTCTCTGACAATCCTGCTAACTCATGTTTGATCCACATACATACAGACTCTCCATTACACAGTAATTTCATTATATAATTTCATTAAATAATCCACAATTCAGAAGTGGTAGAGAAAGAACCCCCAAATCGTCACAACCCTAAAGTTAATCCAGTACAGTTTCATAGGTAGCTTCCTATTCCTGAGTTTACTGAAAGCTGTTAAATGCATCAAGTGCATCAGAACCTGCTGTTGTCAAAATTAAGGCTACTTCCTGATTGTCTTTTTGCTGGCACCCAGTGCTTGCAGATAGAAAGTGAAGTGCAGTTTAAATATCTTCCATTTGTCTTCCATATTTCCAGAGTGTTTCTGGTCTGGTGGAGCTTTTAACTTCTCCATTCTTCCGCTCAGATTATTTTCTTAAATTTGTATTTACCCCATGCCTTAAATATTTATTTTATTCACTACCATGTAGTGTAGCGATGCAGTTCCTCACATACCTCTTTATAACAAAACACGGGCTTCTGCAGCACCCCTCCCCCAGACTTTGTCTGACAAGCTAAACAACTTAGAGATACCCTGTGGTGTTGGGTAGCGTATTTAATTGTATGAATATTTAGGATGGTGCAATTTGCCTTGACATGTATGGATGTAATAAATGGATATTTAATAATACCTGGAAAAGCACGTTTCTCAGGTAGAGAGAGTCTGATGTCAAACTGCTAAAATGGAGTCTGGCATGCCAGGATTATGATAGGGAGGTGATTCATGTAAAAGGGCATGTCAGTGTGGCATCTCATAAGATGTGAAACTTCTCTAGGCTGCTTGTAGACCACCCTGGCTCAGCTCATCTTCAACGGGGGAGAGTTATGACAGTTTGGGTTCATGTCTGTGTCCAGGTATGAATTCCATTTGGGTTTATGAACACTATAATTGTAACCATTACTGTGGATTAATTCATCTGTTTTATAGCAGGAACCTGACCCGTAGTATCAGAAGAAGCTGTGTCTGGAAAGCTGTGACCCAGCCATCTGCACTGAATGGCTTTCCCTTGGTGAAACAATGTGGTTACCACCAGCAGGGCTATTGAGTTTGAATGGACTCTGTACTCAGAAACCTGTCTGGGGATAAGGGAGGTGGCTGGAATTCCTCACCTTCCCTAGGCTAAGCACATGGCTGAGCGAGCTGCAGTTTCTCCCCAGCCCAAAGAGGGACAGAGTCTGTTTTAAAAGGTAGTGTTTTCTGAGGCCATGTCTACACTACACAGTTTTATCAACAAAAGCTGCCTTTTGTTGACAAGACAAACAGTAGAGGTGTATGCACTGCTCCTCCCGCTGATTTAACCCTTCTGCTATGCTGACATAATAAAACCACCGTGACCAGGTATAGAGCTTTTGGGGGCGAAGTTGGAGTGATGCACTGTCTGTGTAGACAGAGCGTTGCTTATGGTGCACTAAGTGGCCTCCAGGAGGTATCCCACAATACTCACCATGACCACTCTGATCACCAGTTTGAACTCTGATGCCCTGCACCCATGTACACAGGCATACACCCCTCCCTCTTTAAAGCCCCAGGAATTTTTGAAATTCCTCTTCCTGTTTGCTCAGCATGGACAGCTCACAGTGCATCTTCCCAGCTGACCATGCTGGCATCCTGCAGCAAACACACTCCCACCTGGCGTACACTGAAATTGTTGGATCTGCTGGGTCTGTGGGGAGAGGAGGCTGTGCAGGCACAGCTCTGCTCCAGCCATAGGAACTTTTAATACCTAAGGGTAGATTGCTCATGGCATGGAGGAGAAAGGGACACGCAGCAGTGCCGTGCTAAAATCAGGGAGCTGAGGCAGGCACACCAGAAAGCAAGGGAGGCCAACTGTTGCTCTGGTGCAGTGCCAAAGACATTCCACTTCTACAAGGAACTGCACGCCATCCTTGGTGGTGACCCCACCTCCACCACCAAGACCTCCATGGATACTTCAGCAGCGTGAACACCGAGGACAAAGTGGTGGACAAGAAAATGGACTTTGAGGAGGATGAGGGACAGGCAAGAGGGTCATCTGGTGGTGTGGTGAGCCAGGACCTCTTTTCAACTCTAGAGCGGGTCTAAACAGTCCAAGCACTCCAGCTCTGGTGCTCCTGATGCAGGAGAGGGGGAGTACTCATTGTGCTTTGATACTGCAGGAGGACATGATACTGCTTTTTCTTTATTTATAAAAAAAAAAGGAAAAAGGGGGGAAAAGGGTAGAAGGGGGATAAAAATAACCAACACTAGCACTGTTTGCATCTGCTTCTCGTTCCCCTGTGCAACTAGGCAGAAGGGGTGCAGCAGAAAAGTTTGTTAATGTCCTGGGACTCCTCCATAGAGATCTCTGGGGAATTTTCCTGAAGGTATTCTGCAATCTTCTGCCACAGGTTCCTTGGGAGGTCATGCATTGTTTCTTCCCACGGTAGGAAAATTTGCTGTGCCAATCAGCAATTACTTCTGGCAAGTAGCATATGGACCCAGGCTGAAGCCACATAGAACCATAAGACTGAAAGGGACCTCCAGAGATCATCTAGTCCCATCCCCTACACTCATGGCAGGACTAAGTATTATCTAGACCATTCCTGACAGGTGTTTGTCCAACCTTCTCTTAAAAATCTCCAATGATGGAGATTTCACAATCTCCCTAGGCAATTTATTTCAGTACTTAATCACCCTGGCAGTTAGGAAGTTTTTCCTAATGCCCAACCTAAACCTCCTTTTCTGGAATTTAAGTCCATTGCTTCTTGACCTATCCTCCTATCCCTCCTCCTTATAACAAACTTTTATGTACTTAAACTGTCATGTCCCCTCTCAGTCTTCTCTTTTCGAGACTAAACCACTCCAGTTTTTTCAACCTTCCCTCATAGGTCATGTTTTCTAGGCCTTTAATCATTTCTGTTGCTCTTCTCTGGACTTTCTCCAATTTGTCCACATCCTTCCTGAAATGTGGCACCCGGAACTGGTCACAATACTCCAGTTGAGGCCCAATCAGTGTGGAATATAGTGGAAGAATTATTTCTCATGTCTTGTATACAACACTCCTGCTAACACATCCCAGGATGCTGTTTGCTTTTTTTGCAACAGTGTTACACTGCTGACTCATACTTAACTTGTGGTCCGCTATGACCCCCAGATCACTTTCTGCAGTTCTCCTTCCTAGCAGGGCCGGCTCCAGACCCCAGCGCGCCAAGTAGGCGCATGGGGCGGCATTGTCCCGGCAGGGCGGCATTTGGCTCCGGCGGACCTTCCGCAGTCATGCCTGCGGGAGGTCCACCGGAGCCCCGGGATGAGTGGACCTGCTGCAGGCATGACTGCGGAGGGTCCCCTCTTCCCGCGGCTCCGCTTGAGCTCCCGCAGGCATGACTGCGGCGGCTGCGCTGGTCCCGTGGCTCGGATGGAGCTCCCGCAGGCATGCCTGCGGATCCTCCACCGGAGCCGCGGGACCAGCGCACCCGCTGCAGACACTTCTGCCCCGGCCGCGGGACCGGGGAAGGGCGGCGAGCGCGCCGCCCTGCTTGGGGCGGTGTAATTTCTAGAGCCGCCCCTGCTTCCTAGGCAGTCATTTCTCATTTTGTATGTGTGCAACTGATTTGTTCTTTCCTAAATGAAGTACTTTGCATTTGTCCTTATTGAATTTCATTCTATTTACTTCAGACCATTTCTGCAGTTTGTCCAGATCATTTTGGCTTTTAATCCTGTCCTCCAAAGCACTTGCAACCCCTCCCAGCTTGGTATCATCCACAAACTTCATAAGTATCCTCTCTATGTCATTATCTAAATACTTGATGAAGATGTTGAACACAACTGGTCCCAGAACTGATCCCTGCAGGACTCCACTTGTTATGCCCTTCCAGCTTGACTGTGAACCACTGATAACTACTCTGTGGGAACGGTTTTCCCGCCAGTTTTGCGCCCACCTTATAGTTGCTCCATCTAGGTTGCATTTCCCTAGTTTGTTTATGAAAAGGTCATGCGAGACAGTATCAAAAGCTTTACTAAAATCATCATGCAGGAGCTGCACTCTTGCATTCTCACTTACCCTCAGGTGCAAGATATCAGCTTCTATCACTGCTGCCTGTGGAAAACAGTCCCAGTATTCAGAATAGTGTCCCTAGGCATTTGTAGTGATCCTCTTTGGAAACCACCCCACCATTTGTCCCATCTTGCCCCTTCCCCTCCGGGTGAAACTCACCATGCTTAGGTCTCTCATCATGCTGTGTGTCTGCAAAGGGAAAACGAGAAAATGATGTGCATAATATCTATGACTCAAGGCTGTGAGTGCACACTCTCAATTGTTTCTCTAGCTTCTGCAGATATGCCCTTGAGGGTCTCCTCCTGCACACTGGCTCTGTCTGATAAGGAGACGAACCAGGAGAAGTAAGGAAGACTTGTTTAGGGAGGTTGTGATGTTCCCCTCTGGTGTTATCTGGACTGGTGATCTGCTAGGTCCCTCCAATCCTTGACTCTGGGAGCCAGCCTTACCCTGCTGTGCTGTGAGAACCCCCACTCCTGGGCTGTTCACACACAGCCTCTGGCATGTAAGCTGCTCCTTGGATTGTGCAACCAAATGACACTAGCCAATATCTCTGGGCTCAGACACAACCCTAGGAACCTCCATCTTGCAGTGTCCAGTTATGCCCGCTGGACGCTGCAAGCTTATGAGTTCATCAATTTAACAAAGAAATTGATATGAACCAGGCTTGTTATCCCAAGGGGGATCTCTGACACGCTTCAAACCAAACGCACTGCTTCAGGCAGAATAAACAAACATTTAAACTATAAAGACAGATATTAAGTGATAAGTCAAGGCATAACAAGTCAGAGTGGCTACCAAAAGAAAATATAAGCACGCAGTCTAAACTCTCAACCCTATTAGACTGGGCAGCAACTAGATTAAGCAGTTTTTCTCACCCCACTGGATATTGCAGTCCTTAATATACAGGTTTGTTCTTTAAACCTGGGCCAATCTTCTGTGTTGGAGTCTTGTCTTCTGCTCAGCGTCTTGGTTGCTTGCAGCATAGGTGGGGGCAGGAGAAGGGCCCAGTATGTGTCGACTCTGTCTGTTTTATACTTTCAGTCCATGTGAGTACAAGTACAAGGCATGCCTGGAAGTCTCTCCAGAGTCTCTCCAAGGGAGGTTGAGCAATTCCCCTGGTGTGGCCTCATGCAGGTAAGTCATTGCATTGTAGCTCCCTTGCCAGACAATGGCTGTTGATGGGTTGTTTGACACCCCACCCAGGTGTTGATTACTTTCCTTGCTGTTGCCTCTGGGGAGCTAATATCTGGCTGATTCCCCAACTTACAGCATGCTTTAGTGACCTCCATACAACACAATTCTCATAACTTCATATGCATTAATGATACACATACATGACTTTCAGCAGGTCATATCCTTTCCCATGATACCTTACAAGGCATGCTTTATATGCAAGATCACGATTATATGAAAATGAGGAATATGAGGGTTACAGTATGCTCCCCCAAGGTATAGAATGGCACAGAGGTGCTGCAATCATCTGATGAAGCTGATTGTGAGCAGAGAGCATGGAGGGAGATATTCAATGAAAATGGATAGCCAGGAGGGGAAACAGGGGCAGGAGTGGATGATACAGCTGCTTGAGGACTAAACTGACATGCTGAGGTCCCTGATTGTGCTGCAGGTAGAACACATCTATGCTTGCCTCCCCCTGCAGCCCACACAGAACTACCTTCCATTCCCTCCCCAAACACATTCCTCACGTGTTCCCAGGCCCTCACAATACCTCATGCACTCAACCCCTCGGGACATGTTTCCCAGTGACAGCTGGACATACACCTAGTTGTGAGAGTCTCATTTCAAAAAGTGCTATTCATGGATATGTCTCTTGTAGGAAATAGTAATGTTTATAAGCCTGCTTAATAAGAATTTACTTATAGGGAAAAAAGAATCTTTGTGTCCTAGACATCATGGTTGCTGCTGAAATTCATACACAGTGGCAATCAATACATTTGCAGACTATAATTAATGCTCACACAATCATATTACAAGGGTCATTCAACGGTGCTAGAAAACAATGGATTACAGAAAGACACGTTACTGGGGCTCATTGTCAAAATGTTGCTTCAAAGCCTCCCTGATTCCTAGCCCCCTGTTGAGCCTCTCTAACAGATCTGGTATCTGGCTGCTCAAAAGCAGCTTCCTGTTGATCCACCTTAATGCTCCACCCTTGCAGAAACTTTTCCCCCCTTAGCTTCACAAATGTTATGCAGAGCACGTCAGGCTGCTAAGGCCATGGGAATATTTTCCTCATTGGGGGTCTAACCTGCCAAAAAGGCAGTGCCAGTGACCCTTTAATCTGCCAAAGGCACATTCAGTGGTGGTTCTGCACCTGCAGAACCTGTTGTTGAAGCACTCCTTGCTGCAGTCAAGGTTTCCAGGGTAAGGCTTTGTGAGCCATGGGATCAAGGGGTAGGCTAGGTCTCCCAGGATCACAACTGGCATTTCCATATCCCCAGTTGGAATCTTCTGGTCTGGAAAGAAAGTCATAGCTTGCAACTTTCTATACAAACCAGTTTTCCTGCAGATTCATGCACCATACACTTTTCCTGACCATCCCCCATTAATGTCAATGAAACGACCCCTGCAATACCGTAGAGAAGGAGGCCTTTCTGTTGATGTACCTGAGGCCAAAATGGGGTTGTGTGTGCCATCTATTGCTCTGCCACAGTTTGGGAATCTCATTGTCACAAAGCCATCCACCATTTCCCCTCACATTGCCCAGACTCACAGTCCTTCGTAGCAGGACATGATTAATGGCCCTGCACACTTACATCACTGCAACCCCCAGGTGGACTTCCCAACTCCAAACTGATTCACGACTGATCAGTAGCAGTCTGGAGCTGCCAGTTTCCACATAGTGGTCGCCACTCGCTTCTCCACTATGACCCAGGGAGCTTCTTAGCAGCACATGGGAGTCAGGGGTTGGATCTCATCACAACAGACTGGTGGTGGCCATTGAGAGAGAGCTGGACTGGACCAGGTTGTGATACCTTGCACAGCCAGGCAACGGATTAAGATCCACACCCAGGATCTCTGCTCTAGGTATGTTGTGGAAAAGGGAGCGCCATAAAACTGCTGCTACTCACAGCCATGAGTAAATGGCCAGAGATGGGGTAGAGAGAGGGGACTGGGGGAAGCCTTCACTCCTACTCTGCAGTGGGTCAGCAAACAGAGCTGAGCCAGTGAGAAGGGAAATAACCTGTACCTGGCAAAGAGCTATAGCAAATTATTTCCCTCTGAGAATGGGGGGAGGGACAGGGAAAGAACTGTGCCTAAAGCCTGCTCCAGCACCCACTGAAGACAAAGGGAGTCCTTCCATTGACTGCAGTGTGTGCTGGATCAGCCTCTCTCACAATACCTTCAGGGGCATATTCATTCATAAACACTGTTTGCCTAACTGCTACATTGGAACTCCGGTGCTTTTTATCAAAAGGTGTGGACACCATGCCAATCTCAATTAAAACTGGGACATTCTGAGCTAATTATTTTGGGTACATGCATTACTTTAATATACACTCATGCTAGAGTAAAAAAAGGTGTTATTGACAGGAGTTTAACTTACAAGCAGCAAAGTCACAAGTATGTTCTGCAGCTCTGCTCAAACAGGTACTGTGCGATGGGGTTTGCAAAACCCAGACTGACCTGGAAAGGGTTAAGGGAGTGATATGAGCTTATTGGAGTGTTGGTGTTTTTTTCCTGTTTCTGATTTCTTTCCACAGATCTGAAGAATTCTACGTAGTTCAAAAGCTTGGACCTACCAACAGCAGTTGATCCAATAAAAGATATTACCTCACCTTGCTTGTCTTGCTATGAGCTTAATCAGTGCCATGTGCCAGACCTGTAATGGGTGGTAGGCCAGAAGGGTGGGGCTAAAAAGGGAAGAGGCCACTTAGTTAAGGGGCTCGTTAGCTGGGAAGGAGTGTAGATAGAGCACTAGCCCTCCTGTTGAGAAAGAAGCTGAGTGGGAGTCCAGAGTGGAGTCAGACAGCTTAAGTTGCAGCGCTGGGAGTTACAGCGCTGGTCATGCAGCTGTGGAAGGGCCAGCGCTGGAGTGTGGCCACACTGACAGCTACCAGCGCTGCAGTGTGGCCACACTTGCAGCACTTTCCAGCGCTGTATTGAGAGGTGCATTGTGGGCAGCTATCCCACAGAGCACCTCGTCCCGTTTTGGCGCCGTTTTGGCGCTGAGTATTGTGGGAAGGGGAAGGAAGTGTGCGGGTCATTCCGCTTCCTGTTTGCCAGCGCCCCGTGGTGCATCGCTTCACATCCCAGCATTCACTCTTTCCAGCAGCGTTTGGCGCCATTGTGAGTGTCTTTCTGTTACTCTCTGTGTGAATCGCGATTTCTGTGGCAAATGGAGCCCGATCTGCTGAGGACTCTGCTGATGAGTGTCACCAGCACAACACGTTTGGCAGTCCAGCTATTCCTTCAGCTCCAAAGTGACAGTGAGGATTCCGACGATGATATCAATATGGATTTGCCTGCCGCGTGTGACACTAAAGTGCTTGCGGCATTTACGGAAATGCTCAGCACCGTTGAACGCCGCTTTTGGGCTCGGGAAACAAGCACTGAGTGGTGGGATCACATCGTCATGGAAGTCTGGGATGACGAGCAGTGGCTGCAGAACTTTCGTATGAGAAAAGCCACTTTCATGGGACTGTGTGCTGAGCTCGCCCCCACTCTGCGGCGCAAGGACACAAGATTGAGAGCTGCCCTGACGGTGGAAAAGCGAGTGGCTATTGCAATCTGGAAGCTGGCAACTCCAGACAGCTACCGGTCGGTCGGGAACCAGTTTGGTGTGGGAAAGTCGACCGTGGGAATCGTTTTGATGCAAGTTTGCAAGGCAATTAATCGCATCCTGCTAAGAAAGACCGTGACTCTGGGGAGCGTGCAGGACATTGTGGATGGCTTTGCACACATGGGTTTCCCTAACTGTGGAGGGGCAATAGATGGGACGCATATTCCTATTCTGGCCCCCCCCCACCTGGCATCAGAGTACGTTAATCGGAAGGGGTATTTCTCTATGGTTCTCCAGGCGCTTGTGGATCACCGCGGGCGTTTCATTGACATTTACACAGGCTGGCCTGGAAAGGTGCATGATGCACGCATCTTTCGGAACAGTGGCCTGTTCAGGAAGATGCAGGCAGGGACTTTTTTCCCAGACAGGAAGATCACAGTAGGGGATGTCGAAATGCCCACTGTGATCCTTGGAGACCCCGCGTACCCGTTACTGCCTTGGCTCATGAAACCCTATACAGGGAAGCTTGACAGGAGCAAGGACCGGTTCAACTACAGGCTGAGCCGGTGCAGAATGACTGTGGAGTGTGCTTTTGGGCGTTTAAAAGCCCGCTGGCGTTGCTTGTATGGGAAGCTAGACTTGGGGGAAAGCAGCATCCCCGCGGTTATATGCGCTTGCTGTACCCTCCATAATATTTGTGAAGGGAAGGGTGAAACATTCAGTGAGGCATGGACCACCGAGGTTCAAGTCCTGGAGGCTGAATATGCACAGCCAGAGAGCAGGGCTAATAGAGAGGCCCAGCACAGGGCTACAAGGATTAGGGATGCCTTGAGGGAAGAATTTGAGGCTGAAAGCCAACAATAATGTTTGCTGCCTTGCATGGGAGTGAATTGCACTGCTTACACTGTTATTCTATTATCCATAATAATAATATGATTTGTAGTG
Organism: Mauremys mutica; assembly: GCF_020497125.1. NCBI lineage: Eukaryota > Metazoa > Chordata > Testudines > Geoemydidae > Mauremys > Mauremys mutica. Next base: position 15,766,382 of record NC_059075.1, read on the forward strand.
CCTCTTTCTTTACTGGGCTAAGGTATCTTTCACTATCTGCTATAATAAAGACTGTTTTCAAAGCCAAGAATTGTTTTATTGAAAAGAAAAAAACTTCCTTGACAGACATTGGGGAACATACAGGTGTTGGAGGCAGCTGGTGGTGGTAAGAACCTGGATGCTGGGGAAAGGTGGTTTGAGCTGACATTGGGGCACAAGGCACAAAGGACGGGGCGGGTGGGGGAGTAGCACGGTAGTGCTCTGCTTGCATGGCAACGAGTGACTCTATAGACTCCGCTTGGCGCTCCAGGATGCTTAGCAGCCGCTCCGTGGTTTTCCTCTTGGCCACTGCATTTCTCTTGCGTGTCCTGCTTTCTTTCTCTCGCCAATCCTTCAAGTCCTTACTCTCTCGAGCAGACTGATTAAGAACAGTTTTCAGCATGTCTTCTTTGCTCTTTCGGGGATTTTTTCTCAAATTTTGAAGCCTCTGTGATGTTGAACATCTGGGCAGTCCAGTAGTCAAGGTCACTGTAGAAACAGAAATGACAACATTTAACACGGGCAGCATTGTATCCACTATCTCCAGACATGAATTGTTACACTGAGGGAGTGAGTTCTTATTTAAGCATTCTTTTACCCACACGCATAACACTACAGAAGCCACGACATGGTGAGTGAGCAGTGCTTATATGGGGAGAAGTGGGGCTTGGGTGATAGAGGGGAGCTGGTTGCTTCGGGTAATCTGGAGTGCTAGAGGGTTTGAGTGAAATGAAGATGCAGATGCAGGGGTGATCTTATCTCCCTATCTCTTCACTAAAGAGTCTCCCAACATTTTTCACAGGACTTAATCCTGGAAGATGTTTCCCTACTGCGAGTCACTAGGGAACAGCGGGGGGCTCTTTTAGAGCAATGTGGATTCCGCCCGGGACCCTATGCGGCTTGCCTGTGTTCAGAAATGGTCCCCCCACCACTGGCAGAAGAGTGGCGCGGACGCGTCACCGTCACTGGGACAAGGGACACAGTGGCTCTGCCTATAAACCTGCGCAGGCATATTGCCCACGCTCTGGATGAAGCTTTTGCTGAGATAACTGAGGCAGATTACCGCGACGTGATAGACCACATCAACGGGCTATTCCACATCTAGAGGCTGGCATGCATGCATCCATAACCCCCCTCCTCTCCAGAAACATTTCACCCAGAAAATAAAAGCCGCTTACCGGTAACACGCTCCTCTGCTTGTCCTTCTGCAACTGCTGGCTGCTGCGATTGGGTGCTTTCCTCCTGGCTTGAGAAGAGCTCCTGGCTGCATGCCTCCAGGGAATCTGCGGTTTCTTCCCCCATGCCAGGAGCTTCACTCGCGGTTTCCTCCCCCCCCACGCCTCCGCCTCCGCCGCCTCCTCCGCCTCCTCCTCCTGTCCCCCAGCCTGCTCAGAAGTGTCCATCGTTATCCTGGGATTGGCAGTGGGGTCACCCCAAGTATCTCATCCATCTCCCTGTAAAAACGGCAGGTCGTGGGAGCAGCTCCGGATCGTCGATTCCCCTCTCGGGCTTTGTAATAGGCACTCCGCAGCTCTTTAATTTTCACCCTGCATTGTACTGCGTCCCGATCATGGCCCCGATCCAGCATGGCCCTTGATATCTGCTCAAAGATATCGTAATTCCTACGGCCGGAGCGCAGCTGTGCCTGAACAGATGCCTCACCCCAAACACTGATGAGGTCCTGCAATTCACCAGTGCTCCATGCTGGGGCTTGTTTGCCGCGTGGAGGCATGGTCACCTGTAACTGATTAAAACTGATTGCACTCCACACCTGGCTGCAGCAAACAGGAAGGAGATTTTTAAATTTCCCGGGGCATTTACAGGGCGGGTCACCTGAGGCAAGAGCAGTAGAGTGCAAACTGATGTGCAGAGTGGCTGAACAGGAATTCTGGGATACCTCCTTATTCCCTGGAGGACAGGTAAAGCGCTGGTGAGTGTCCACACCTGCTGGGCAGCACTGGATCACCAGCGCTGCACTCCTTATACCCCTGCCGGGATGGGTTTTCAGCCAGCGCTGCAACCAGGGAGTTGCAGCGCTGGTTGTGCCCTGCAAGTGTGGACGGGGTGTTGTTGCAGCGCTGGAAAGCCTCCACCAGCGCTGCAACTTGTAAGTGTAGCCAAGCCCTATGTGTGCCTGGGACCTGCTGATGGGCTTAAACCAAGCCAAAGCAGAAGGTATCCTACCTGAAGAGACAGAAGCACTAAGCACTAAACCCAGAGGGAAGATGGATGAATAGTCCCACAGAGGCTGTGAATTAAGTCTAGCTGGGGCAAAGACTCCTTTATCTGGTGTTTGTTTTAGACTAGGACTTTGGTCTCTGTTACCCTGGAAGGGGATTTAACTTGTATAGTGATCTGGCTGGCGGGTTGAGTCATGTAGGCCCACTGAAAAGGCTAGAAGCATGGTTGGGGAAACAGGCAGAGTTCCTGCAGTGCTGTTTCTCTCCATGGAGGGACAGTGACCTGCTCACATGCTGATAAAATCTTGATTGCACCCACACACATTCTTTTTTTTCCCCCTTTTCTTTTCCCCAGGAACAACAGTTCTCTAGTGTTTTAGATACTTGATCGTGTGTGTAGTGTTGTTTTTTTAATCCCTCCTCCTGTAAACCTAAGCTGTTTTTGTTCAATGAGTCCAAATATACAAGTTTTGAAGAGAGGGGAGAAGAATCAACTAAATTTTGGAATTTTCTAAAAATATTTTTAAATAGCTGGTGGCTTTCTCCCTTGAGTCTTCTGGAGTTGCCCTGCTCTTCTTTGTTCAGGGTGGTGGTCAGGCTATTGCTCCCTGTCCCATGATGGATCTTCAGGCATGCACAGATATCCCTAACTCTGATCCTTGAAATTAAAGGCTTCTCTACACTTGAAACGCTACAGTGCACAGCTGCAGCAGCGTTTCAAGTATAGACACTACCTACACTGATGGGAGGGGGTGCTCCCACCGGCGTAGGTAATCCACCTCCTCAAGAGGCGGTAGCTAGGTTGAGGGAAGAAGTCTTCTGTTGACCTAACACTGTCTACATCAGGGCTTATTGCAGCTTACCTATGTTGCTCAGGGGATGGATTTTTCACACTCCCAAGCAATGTAGCTGGACTGACCTAACTTTTTAGTGCAGACCAGGCCTAAGGTTATGTCTGCTATGATGTCCACACTTGAAGCTAGGTATGTGATTCCCAGCTCCCAGTATAATAAGTATCTTGGGTAAGATTATTTTGCATCCTATTCCTCTTCTGATAGTTTTATTATATTATTGCAGCACAAAAGTAGAGTGAGTTTTAATGATTTGTGTACAATCACAATTGATGTTTCTGATCAGCATGCTGGATATCTTTGTTTTAGCATATGAGGTACTCAAAAACAAAAAGCAAGATCTAGAAAAAGAAACAAGAAGGAAGAAAGATATGTACAACTTCTTCAAAATACACATTCTTAATTGGGAATGGGAGACTTATGAGGAGTCTTCAGTTAAAAAGACATACATATTGAGGTATGTTTGAGAAACACTTCTCTAAAGCTTGTGTTAAAATTTTAAGACTACGGGTAGAAAATGTGCCAAAAAAAGTGATTTAAGTTTTATCATTGTAACACTGATTGCAAAAGTGTAACCAGAACATGAAATTCATCGTTAAAAATGCTACTTTCAAACTGATAAAATTCAAATCTTAAAATCTCTTTACAAACATGAATTAAGCCTGAAAGCACCACTGTGAGGTAGCTGGTTATTATAAAGAGTTTAGGGATGGGCAAACTGAGGCACACAATGATTAAATAACTTGCCCCAGGGTATGTAGGCCTCAATTTATCCAAGCACTTAAGTAGGTGTTGAAGTATATGAATAGTCCTATTGACTTCAATCAGACTACTCATGTACTAAAAGTAAGCACGTGCTTCCATTCAGGGGTCACTTTGTGTAAGTAGCAGAGCCAGGACTATCACTCAGGATTTCTGATTCACAGCTCCCTGCTCTCACTATTAAACAAATATGCTTAGTTCTTAGATTGTAAGATCTCTGGGGCGGGAATCTCCCTTATGTTGTGTTCATACAGCACCTAGCACAATGAGGCCACTCGAGGCTAATGAAATACAAATAGTAAATGATTATTAGAATATAGTAGAGGACCTTGTTTAAAAAGTGTCTATTGAAGGAACAGTCATATTAAATTTTTGGAAGTCTCTTAGGGGTATAGCAAGGATTGTAATGTTCTAGAGAAAGTTGATTATAAGGTAACGTCCTGATTGTGCTCCTTGGTACACAAATGCATTACCACAAATCTTGATTGTCCTATTATTCTACATGCTTGCATCAACTAGCATTGCAATTTTCATGTCGGGCCCATTCATATCTGAGGTAGATTTGAGCCCCAATATACATAAGAACCTTCTGGCTATTAAAGGGTTCAACCTGTTAACTGCTAACATGAAATCAAGCACTAACTGCCACTGCTGAAGGGACTTTTTAAATCAACTACATCCAACAACAACAACAAAAGACAGTACCATCTTATAGAGGAGTTGGAGCTGTGGAAAGAAATCCATCTTAAGTTACATTTTCCTGGCTACCTTCATTCTTTTCACACTTGTTTCCATGTAGGCTGAAGGAGCTTCTTCTGTCTGATGTGGTTTTGTCTAACTGCTGACCTGTTGTAACTCTTTGTAATATATTTCTTCTTTCTATTTATCTTATTTTGTTCGCTTTGTCTCCTCCACCTCATGGTCTATGGAAAATGAACCCAAGCGCACAGATAGGAAGAACCCATCTAATACTCTTAGGCTTTATAGCTAGCATATTAAAGTGGTTTCAAGCAGTAACAGACAGAACAAAGTGAATTACCAAGTAAAATAAAATAAAACACGCAAATCTAAGTCTAATACAGTAATACAACTGAGTACAGATAAAAACCTCACCAGTAAGCTTCCTTTTACAGATTAGTCTCCTTTTAGCCAGCAATCACTCACACCCCTTATAGTTACTGTCTTTTGTCCCAGTTCCTTTCAGGTATCCTTGAGGGTGGAGAGGCTTTCTCTTTAGCCAGCTGAAGACAAAATGGAGGGGTCTCCCCTGGGCTTAAATAGACTTTATGTTGTGGGTGGAGACCCCCTCCTCTTTCCTATGCAAAGTCCAGCTCGAAGATGGAGTTCTGGAGTCACCTGGGCAAGTCACATGTCCATGCATGACTCAGTTTTTACAGGCAGAAGCCATTGTTCACATGCTACCTTGAACGTTCTCAAGTAGACTTCTTATTTGGATTGGAGCATTCCAAGATCCATTGTTCCTTAAGTGCTTCTTGACTGGGCACTTAACTTTGCAAATTCCTTTCTAACCGAAGCTGACCAAATGCCTTACAAAGCTTACTTAGAAATCAAGTAAGTGTACAGCCAATATTCATAACTTAAAGTACAAAAAAAGATATGTGTACAAATAGGATGAATAGATTCAGTAGATTATAACCTTTACAGAGATATGTTACATGGCACATGTAGCATAAAACATATTCCAGTTATGTCATATTCCCATAAAGCATTATGGGATACATCATCACAGTGTCTTCACTTAAATGTGGCTCCTACCGATGTAAGGGCCTCTCTACACCTATTTAGTAGCATCACCTCCCTGAACGGCATACAGTCATGGCTGATGTGATTAGGTCGATGCAGCATCAAAGTAGGCACTGCACTGCTTGCATTGACTGTTACCGGCTTTTAGAAGCTGTCCCACAGTGCCCCACAGTGACAATACAATTGATACAAGTGTTCCTGGTGAGGACACACACTGCCAACACAAAGAGCCAAATGTGCGCCCACACGAGCAATTTAATAGTTATGGTGGCTGTATGCCGACGTAAGTTAGGTTGACATAATTTTGTAAAAAGAACTATGTGTTAGTCTCTAAGGTGCCACAAGTACTCCTGTTCTTTTTGCAGATACAGACTAACACAGCTGCTACTCTGAAACCTGTCATAATTTTGTAGTGTAGATATAGCCTTTCATTCAGTAGTATTAATGTGGTGTCACTCCTCTGCCAGTCTGCTCTAGCCCAGAGAACTGGAGAGAACTGCCTCATCCTTCCCACTCTGCATGCTGCTACTTGGTCCAGTTTTGCAATATCAACTCTGCTTCTGGTGGCCAGGGATGCAAAGTCAGCTCTGCAATACCATACCTAATAGGGCATTCTGAAGTCAATTCAATGATGTCACCATCTGTTGGGTTGCTACAAAGTCAACTTTCTGCCATTCTGCCTAGTAGCAGAGCTGTAAAGTCAGTTCTGCACTACTGCTGTTCCACTCAGATCCTGGTCCCACAAACTTATTCCACATGCATAGAATTTCCAGGTGAGGAATCCAAAACACTGCTCTTTAATATACTCCTTGCTCTTTAGAATAGAGCTCCTGAAACCTAGGACAGAGCTCTTTTTCCCTTTTCTGTACTTGGCTTGGATTTTTTACAAAACCCAAGTCTACTACTCACTAAATCAGGATGACCCAATTGCTTCAGGGGACGCTCTTCACTATTCTTTCGCCCTTTCATGAGTACAAAAACATATTTTAAATTTATACAATCAAAATAACTCAACAAATTCCAACTTAAGCAACAAAACTCCCTAGATGGAACTATGGGTAAGCATTATAATAATTGTATGTAAATGAAGCTAGCCAGAGCTAGCTTTTCACCTTCTCCCCTAAATGGGGAGCCCTCAGCCAGTAGGCATTAGGGTTACTCTACCTTCTAATATATCTATATCAAATCAAACAGAATGGCAGAGGGAGCAAGGAAAAAACTTATTGTAGCTGTAGCTAACTGTGTTGCTTCAAGGATGGATTTTAATGGGAACACCTGGGAGGCTGGGGACCTGCATCCCTCTCCCCCTAGACCAGGTATTTAGGCTTCCAGTCCCCCTGCAATTCACTGTGATTATCCCAGCAGGTCTGAGCTCAGTCTAGATGCGCACTTGCAGTTTGCTGTCTCGGTGGGACAATGCCAGGGTTACCAGTGACCAGACAGCTTTCAGAGAGCACACTACATTTATTTTAGGACAAAAGCATTACAGAGAAAACAAAACAATAAACAGTCTACATGCGAGGTAGCATACAAGGTGTCACCTATCTTCCACATGGAGACCCTAGTAAGTTTCCCTTCCAGTAGGATATTGCCCTCTTGGTTACAATCTCATGTTAGTTTTAGAACCAGTAGATGCAATTCTCCCGCCCCTCCCCTGGGTACTTCTCTGGAGTTCTTTACCTGTCCTAAGTTTATCCCTCCCCACCCCCAATGATTTTAGTTCTTGGGGGCAGCTCAGTAACTCCCCCATGGAGCTAACATGTAATTTCTAGCTCAAAAAATACATATGACACTTTTAAATACAAAAGCTTATGACTAATCCTCATGCTGTCAGCGTTTGGTACATTTCAATACAAAAGTCTTTTTGAAGTCTCCAGGCTTCCAAGTTTTCACATCTGTCACACACCCACAGTTCCAAATGAAGCCAACAGGAGCTGTGATCATTCAGCATTTCTGAAACCCATTGTGTTTTAGAACTGGCAGGGATCAATCCTAATAAACTCCCCATCTGAATAATTATTATGTAGTAGTTCAAGCATGAAAACCTTTGTTCACTGCAAAAGCAATATTACGTTTAAATTGCTGAGATGTTGAAACTTACCTGCTGCAGGCCCCTTCATGTCTAATTGTTCGAATTTAGTAACAGCAGCTTTGAATCTCCCTCACTGCCAAAAACTAATAAAGTTCAAAAGAAATGGTGGGTGAACAACACGACTACAGTAACATTTGCTGTCTGTAATGAGAAATGCTACGTCAAACTCAAATGCTTGCCTTGTTAGCCATCTTAGTACAGTAAAAATCATTAATACCAGAGTATTTATATAGTCTGTTTATCATGTGATTATTTCACAAAGGCATACAAATAAAGAAGAGGATCATCACAGGAGATTCATATAAGACTTTTTTTTTTTTTTTTTTTAGAAACACAAAGTGTTAAAACAGAAACACTGTAGGACAGTGGTGCACAAACTTTTCCAACCATGCCTCCTCACCTTTTACCATTAAGGGAATCTGCCTGTGCCTCCCTACATTACTGCACAGCCAAGGCTTCCTCAGCAGTGGGCTGCTTCTACCTGGCAGCCAGGCTGCACCGCTAGGGCAGGGCCCAGACCTGTCCCTCTGCCCCTCCCCCCTCAGGATCTCAGGGTGGGGGAAGGTGCGTGCGATGGTCTCCGGGGGTGGAGCCAGCACTGGGCACAGAGACTGCCAGGAGCAGAAATTGACGTGGCACACTGGCCTACGGGCTGGGTGGCCCACTGAGGGTGGCGTTCCCTCCCTGCCCTCTAGAGGGTCTGGCCCAGACCCCGCCATGTGGGGCTGGCACAAGCCGCTGGGTGTCGCCACCCATCCCCCTGAAATTCCTCCGTTTGTGCACCACTGCTGTAGGGTATAATAAGGAAGGGAGGGAGATGACTATCGTCTCACTGAAGAAAATTACGGAGATATTAAAACACCTAGCAGACAGCAGGTCTACACTTAAAATGCTGCATCAGCCTGCGCCACTAGAGTCCTTTAGTGCAGAAACACCTACACTGGTGGGAGAGCTTTTCCCATCAGTGTAGTTAATCCACCTCCCTGAGAAACAGTAACCATGTCAAAGGGAGAAGTCTTCCCATTGATGTAGCGCTGTCTGCATGGAGGGGTTAGGTCAGTATAACTACATCACTCCGGGGTGTGGATTTTTCACATCCCTAAGGCCTGGTCTACACTGGGGGGGAGGGGGAAATCGATCTAAGTTACGCAACTTCAGCTACGTTATCAACATACTATGATTGACTTACCGTGGCATCTTTACCACAGTGAGTCGACTACTGCCGCTTCCCTGTCAACTCTGCTTGAGCCTCTCACAGCGCTGGAGTACAGGAGTCAACGGGAGAGCGCTCAGGGATCGATTTATCGTGTCTAGACAAGATGCGCTAAATCGATCACTACTGGCCGGATTGGCGGGCAGCGATCGATCCAGCGGGGAAGACATACCCTCAGTGATGTAGTTATACCTATATAGGTCTGTAGTGTAGATGTGGGCAGAGTTGCTTTCAATAGGGCATTGTGGGCAGGTGAGTAAGGCCATCTCTATACTACCACTTAAGTTGGCAAAACTTGTGTCGCTCAGGGCTGTGAAAAAACACCCTCTTGATAGACATAAGTTTTACCGGTATAAGTGGTAGCGTGCACAGCGCTGTGTCAGTGAGAAAGCTTCTCCCGCTGACATAGCTACTGCTGCTCATTTAGGTTGTTTTATTATATCAACGGGAGAACTCTCTTCTGTCGGCATAGAGCAGCTACACAAGTGATCTTACAGTGGCATAGCTGCATCGGGATAGCTGTTCCACTGTAAACACGCTAGTGTAGACATGGCCTAAGGCTGAGGGTGATGGAGAGGGAGAGAAAGGTAGTAGTCTGTCTGAAAAAAGAAAACATTCCACATAATGTGCGGAGTCAAAAGAAAAAGTACAAAGGTTGATTTAAAAAGAAATCAACATGCAAAAGATTTACAGACCTTGAGAGTGGAATGAGAAGGCAGATTAGAAAATGTTTAGCTAAATGATATCAATGAAATGGCATGGAACATGTTTTTAATTACTCTGAGGTAAGGATTATGCAGAGATTAAGGGAAGTGCATGTTTGTGAAGATAGTATAGTTTCAGTAACAGCCAAAAGATCAGAGGTTGCTCTGGACTGTCCTGATTGTTCATTGCCTTGCACCTTGTGCAGTGAACTACTGAAATGCAAAGTGGGTGTTAAACACCACTAGCGTGGAGTGGTAGCATGTTAACACTTGTTTGGCAGATGTAAATAACTGTCAGGAGCATGTCAGTGGAAGTTTAGGCCTAAACTCTTGGAAAATGAATCAAGAATAATAAATAAAATAAAAGTTGATAAACTTCTTGGCTAAAATGATAACAGCAGGAACAGCTTTTCTGGGGTGTGTAAACTGGAGGATACTTGTGTAAACTGAAGGATACTTATTTAAGTAAAAGAAAGCTAGTCTGGTTTTAAGATGACTTAACCATTACTGATTGCTTTGCTATTTATTATAATATAGTTAGTACAGCACAATTTTACGATATGTACACACAAACACTGGATTCAGCTGATATCCCACAAACTCTGGGAGACTGGCCCATTTAAAACGAGCCAGCGAGAAAAGCTGACATTCTCAAGGGTAGAGACTCAGGTTCAGGTCTTTAGTTGGTGTACATCTGCATGGGTCCACTGGGGTCCAATAGAACTATGCTAATTTATACTAGCTGAGGATCTGGCTTTGAAAGCACACTCTTTAAATACATAGCCATTAAACAGCTGATCAAGACCAGCCAACATTCTCTTCACTATTTGCCAGGGTTGGAATCTTCCAGTCTTCTCACAGCTGACTGACCTTCCCCTTCAGCTGAAGCCTTGCCTAACGTGCATGATATGTGTTTGCAGGGTTGGGGCCTAAATTAAAACCCTACATATCACTGCATTCTGCTTTTCAGGAGTAAGAATGGAATTTGTAATTTCTCTGCTCCCCTAAATGTGAGTGAAAGGAGAGCACTCCACTTGTTTGATCTAGTGAAAATGTGCTGACTTTATAACAGGAAAAAAAAAGAAAGGGTAAAAGTGTGCAAAAATGAAATCAAGAAAGTGAGAGATGGAATTCAGAAAAATCAGTAGAAATCCCTGAGCTTCCCTTTAAGGCCTTTTCCCTCTTCACTTTCAAGTCTCTCCTGAATGGCATCACAACAGAGATGAGTCATTAGTAGGGTGACTAGATGTCCTGTTTTTAAAGGGACAGTCCTGTTTTTTGGTACCTGATACTTGCCATGCTTGAAGAGCATCTGGAGTATGCTTTTCTTGTCTATTTACTGGCCCTTTGCAAAGCCATCCACTCATTTGATGTCTGTAGTAAAGTGGTCATGATAGGGTTAATAGGGTTATTCAGAGTATGCTCCACCCCTCTCTTATTTTCTGTTTTAGTTAAAGGGAGTTTCCACCCTACTCTGTTGTGATGTAGTTAAATAAAGTAGCAAGTTCCCAGTCTGCAGTTCTGTAAAGTAGGTGTATTTTTCTTGTATTAAGTGGTCAGTCTCTCTACAAAAATGGTATTTCTCTGTTAATTTTTGAATGTTGCATCTGCTTAATTCCAAAATTTCAAGGAATGTTCTAGGTAACAGTGGCCAGAATCCTATTGATTGGGGAGAAATTGAAAACCCCAAAGAGGGAAAATGAAGGAGACACAGAGCCCCTTGCATCTGTTTAGCACAGTCACAGCTTCATGCATCTCTGCAATTGTCTATAGATCAAATTACTGGTTGATGACATAGAGTTTATTGTCATGCTGCAAGATGTTAACCTATCGGAAGATGAGCAGGTATAATATTGGCACTCTGAATGGCTTATCTCCTAGACAAAATATAGTATTTGGGAGAGAAGGGGAAATGTGGGGGAAAGGAGGAAATAGAGGTTCACATAGCCCCTGGCATGGAGGGGTGGAATTGGGATATCCTGGAATTGGGAAAGGGTTTACACAGAGCCCCTCGCATAGGGGTGAGGGTAGGGGGACTAGAGAGGAAGTGTGAAAACTCAGGACAGAGGCTGGGGGGGTAAATAGGTGTCTATATAAGAAAAAGCCTCAAATATTGGGACTGCCCCTATAAAACTGGGACATCTAGTCACCCTAGGTGAGGGGGGAAATGGGGAGAAGAGAGGCTGACAGAGACCATGGCATGAAAGGAAGGGGCTGCACAGAGAACCCCTGGCTTGGGGGAAAGAATGGCAAGAGGGTAATGGGGGGCAGACAAAACCCCCAGTGGGTAGGAGATTGGGGGACCCTGGTATGGGGGGAGTGGATCAGTTCATCTTCGATGGGGGAGAGATGTGACAGTTTGAGGTTATGTCTGTGTACAGGTATGAATTTCATTTGGGTTTGTGAACACTATTTGTAATTGTAACCATCACTGTGGATTAATTCATCTGTTTTGTAGCAGGAACCTGACACATAGTCTGGAAAGCTGTGATACAGCCACCAAGAGCTAGCTGCACTGAATAGTTTCCCCCTGGTGAAACAATAAGGTTAACCACCAGCAGGGCCATTGACTTTTAATAGATTCTGTACTCAGAAACCTGTCTGGGGAGAAAGGAGGTGGCTAGAATTCCCCACCTTAAGCACATGGCTGAGCCAGCTGCAGTTTCTCCCCTGGCCAAAGAGGGACAGAGTCTGTTTTAAAAGGTAGTGCTTCCTAACCTCCAGACGGAGACCATCACTGGCACAGGACCCAGGGGGAGTAGTGGAGGTAGAAGGGACTTTGCCTTATCTAAAGACACAGGCGAACCCCAAGAGCGAGAGCAGAGTGAGGGGGGTTTGTTCAGGAGTTCATTTCCCCTAGATCTGTAATTCCCTTGTGTTTTTTTAAGAGTAGAGTGCATGTGTAAGAAATCCCTTTGCTAAGCCTGTGTTTCTTTGCTTTACCACCACATTGTCCCTGAAGGGATTAAATAGAAACCAGAGCTCCCATAGCAGGGTGGTCTTTAGGGAGAATGTGTCTAAGAACCTGGGGGGCTCTGGAAGATGGAGGCACCCAGACTTGGGGTTCCAGTGCTCAAGAAGGGTGCAGACATGGGGACTGCACAGTACTTGGGGAGTGCACCAGAGAAACCCAGAACTAGATACAATGATCAGCCACTACCCAGACCCAGGAGCTTGGCAGGAAGGTGGAGTCAGTGCTTGGATCCAGTCACAACAGATTGAGGTCCATTGTGAGAACAGGACTGGAGTAGGATGTGACAATGCACGTATACCCAAAGGCTTTCAAAATCCTGTGTGCTTAAGGTGAGTAATATTTTTTGACTGGAGTGTAAAATATTTGTTTCTGCATCATCATAATTTATCATCACGTTACACAGCCGGTGAGCACACTTTATGCCTGAGCTGGTAAATCTTTATGACAATCTTATGAATCTAAGGCACAGCTAAATTGCAGCAAAAATCAAGTTATGGGAACCTTGGGCCAGATTTCTGCCTTCATTTACACCCGTGTAACTACTCCACTATGGAACTTTGACAGAGAAGGTAAGAGTAAACCTGTTGTATTCAGATCTGAATACTGTACAAGATCCACTCCTTTGAGAAGTAGTGGCATCACCCCAGGGCCAACACAGAAGTGGGGAGTTTGGGGGGGTCAGAGTGAGGGAATAGAAAGCAAGAAGAAAAGAAACAGCTAAACAACCTGCCCCCACCCAAACCAAACCCAACCCAAAAATACCACTCTGCACATGCACACTGTGACCAAAGGGAAGCTGCGAGACTGTTGCCCTTTGGGCTCATTGCTATTTTTCATTGTTGTGCAGCACTTAGCTACCATGGTAATAGGTGCTTTACAAACACCTAAGAAGACAGATACACAATCACCACTGTCTACTAGGAGAAGCTCAGAATGGGGCTGTGAGAAGTCAGGCACAGATGTCATAGGGACTTGGGAAGAAGATTCCAGAATTGTGCAGCAGTTGAAGGTTGTGCACAGGATTGTGAGGAGCTCTTTCCCCAGTCTATGTGCTCTGAGATAAGATTTCTTTGTTTAACCATTTTTACTCTTAATGCAAATGCCTTCAGAAAAGGAGTGAAAAAGAGGCCATTCTTTACTGGAAACAGTGAGTTCATTAATTTCTTCTATTGTCTATTACAGTGGTTTTCAACCTGTGCTCCGCAGACCCCTGAGGGTCTGCAGACTATGTTTAAGGGGTCCGCAAAAGGTGACTATGAAAATAGTTTCAGATCCCAGAAAAGGTATTCCATTTTTCTGATCAATCAAAAGTACATGAATACCCCCACCTAGAGGTCAAAACCTGGAAGTGTTGTTGTTACCATAGAAGCCCACAGTTTAGCACCATTACTCATGCTGCGTCAAATGCCATGCGGAGCACGTGCAACATTTATAGTTGAATACTGTTCAGACAGTTTTCAGTCTAAGACTTCTATGGTAGGATGTCCACAGACCACAGGCTGAATTTCCAAAAGGGTCCAAACCTCTACTTGAAATTTTTTAGGGGTCTGCAAATGAAAATAAGTTGTAAACCACTGGTCTGTTACTTTGGTTCCTCTTAAGCTAATGTTGAGAACGGTGACTGAGCAGTTTAGAAATAGCAATAGTTCCTCACAACCTGCAGCTTACTCCATCCCTGTGCATGAATCATGACAGGGATGTGCCAGGATATTTAGTTGAAAGTGCAAGAGTCTGATTTTTAGTTGTTTTGTTAGAATGGGCATTTCAGAATTGCAGGTTTGAGGGCTCATGGAGGGATGGTACAGTGCTAGAGTCGTAGCATGTAGGAGTGACAGTTTCAGAAGTGCCTGAGACTTAAGAGCCTAAGGGTTTGTTTACACTTAAAATGCTGCAGCAGAGCAGCACATAAAAAGGGGTGATGCCTGGGGAGAGAGTCACAGTCATTGGGTGGGGCCAGAGAGGCAGGTCACTATGGCCTGGTTTCTCCTTTGGGCAGCTAGGAACTGGGCCAGTTCCATCCTGAGTTGCATCCCTGAGTGCTCTGCTTCTCCCAGGTGAGTTTAATTGCTCCCCTTCCCAGTGTCCTGGGATCCTAGAGGCCCTGGGCAAGCCAGCCAGCTGGGACTGGCACCTCTTCTGCTCTGATCCATAAACAGGGCTGTAGGCACTTTTGTAACTCCAGCAATGCCCACCCCCACCCAATCGCCATCACTCCATTGATGTGCTGGCCTCAATGTGCCATAGAGGGGGAGCAGGGGACCTGCCGCTTTCTTTGCATTCTCTTCTTGGGCACCTGGCAGATGAGAGTGACCTGCCTTTTACCTGCTCTGATGCACCTGTGGAGAGCTCTATGAAGCTCAAAAGCATGTACCTTCCACCAACTGAAGTTGTCCAATAAAAAGATACATCTCGCTCACCTAGTCTGTGCTATATCCTGGGACCAACGCAACTACACCACTGCCTACATCACTTTTAAAAATAGGACTTAGGCTCCTAAGTCAGTTATGTGCTTTTGAACATTTTATCATGAGCCCTAGGGGTTAATTATGCCTCTTGGGAAGCTGAGGCATGCTAGGGGGGAGGAGGAGGTATACTACATCAGTTGTTCTCAACCAGGGGTCTGGGGCTCCCTCAAGGGCCACGAGCAGGTTTCAGGGGGTCCACTAAGCAGCCAAACACTGGTCCTTTCTGCCCTGGGCCCCAGCAAATCCAAGTCCCACTGCATAGGGTTGAAGCCTGGGGCTCTGAGTCCTGCCACTTGGGGCTTAAGCAGAAGCCTAAACAACTTAGCTTCACGGTGCCCTTTGTGGCCTGGGGCACTGGGCAATTTCCCTGCTTGCTACCCCTTAACACTGGCCCTGGCTTTTATATGCAGAAAACCAGTTATTGTGGCCCAGGTGGGCCATGCAGTTTTTATAGCATGTTTGTGGGGCTTCAGAAAGAAAGAGGTTGAGAACCCTGGTACTACATCATGGTAGGTGGCAGGGACCATCATATAACCACATATAAGCATGGCCATGACCCTCTAATTCTGTCAGCAACAGCTTTAGCACTCCTTCTTCCCCTATGGAACCCACTGTTGAATGCAGATTACACTTCTCCCCACTCTGTGGGTGGGAAGAGGCATACACAGGTGTCCCCTAGTCAGGGGCGGCTCTAGAAATTCCGCCGCCCCAAGCAGGGCGGCGCGCTGCGCCGCTCGCGCCGCCCTTCCCCGGTCCCGCAGCCGGGGCAGAAGTGTCTGCGGCGGGTGTGCTGGTCCCGCGGCTCCGGTGGAGGATCCGCAGGCATGCCTGCGGGAGCTCCGTCCGAGCCGCGGGACCAGCGCACCTGCCGCAGTCATGCCTGCGGGAGCTCAAGCGGAGCCGCGGGAAGAGGGGACCCTCCGCAGTCATGCCTGCGGCAGGTCCGCTTGTCCCAGGGCTCCGGTGGACCTCCCGCAGGCATGACTGCGGAAGGTCCGCCGGAGCCAAATGCCGCCCTGCCAGGACAATGCCGCCCCACGCGCCTGCTTGGCGCGCTGGGGTCTGGAGCCAGCCCTGCCCCTAGTGCACCCACATGGAGCAGGCATTATTTGGCACTCCATGTTTATCAGAGTTTTTGAGAGGCATGTTTGGCGGTAAGGGGGGGGTGTATGTGTAACCTTTCTGCCAGGCGGAGCCAGCAGCAACCAGGGCCAGGTTCAATATCTAGGGGGTTCCTTTCCATCGATACAACTCAGAACCAGTTGGAGCTCCCACACAGTAACCTGTGGAAATTACACACCACCCCGGGCAATACTTCCCCACTCCTAAGCACAGAATCTGAGTGTAGAAATGAAACTTAATAAAAGGAGGGAAGTAACTTGGAGTTAATTTGGGAAAACACCACAAACAGGATTCATAAACATAACCCATGAGTAAAAGACCCACCCCCAAGTTAGTTAGGCAGTTCCCTTTTCCTCTCAGGTTCTTAAGTCCAGCAACCAAAAGTCCCTTTCACATGCCCAACCCTTCTCTGCACCCCACTCACAGTTGCTGTCCTTGGTCAGTGCAGACCCAGAGTTCAGAGGTGCATCTGCAAAGTTCACCTCCAGCCACTCACCAGCCACCTACTTATTGCTCTCACTGTGCCCCTCCACTAGCCACCCTGCTGGCCACTTATCATACCGCCCTGCTGCCTGCTCATCACCTTCTGCCTTTGCTGTGACTTATGCACATCAGTCTCTCAGTGTTTTTAGCTCTTACTAAGCAGAGCAGAACTACAGTCCTACCACAACTGGTTTCAGCTCTGATTAAGCAATTAAAATAGCAAAAGAGGCTCCTAATGAAGCCTATTTAGCTCTTTTCTTTGAACACTTGGAAAACAGCCTAGGTAAACACCCTCCTGAACAGAAATCAAGTCATGTCCCCCTTTCCTTTCATAGGGCTCTGACATTCAAGCCCCTGCTTAATGACGTTCTTTAAACTGAGGGTGCCCCCCACCTCATTTGGGACAGGTTAAGCAGTCCTGCTTTCCTGTATTGCTACAATAATTACAACATTGGTAACCATATTTCACTATCCTTGCATTCAGTACTAAGGTCATTTGTACCCAACACCAGCCAAAGTTGATCCTTTGACACAGCTGTAAATGACAAATATGTAAACAGAGCAGGAGCAAACGGTGTGTTTATGTAAATACACCCATAGTCTCTTCCTGTCCCAGCTAGCTGTCAGGGAAGCATTCATTTAGACTCTGCTTACATCTGTCAAAACTCTTTGCTGTACAGAAGGGATGGGTAAAATAGTTTAGAAAATAAGAACAGCCCCCTGACCCTTCAGCCAGTTCCAGATGTGAATACAAAACCTTTGCAATGCTCAGATGATGTCACACTGCTTTGCATTCCTTCTTTTCCTCTGACTGTAAACTGACATACTGGAAATCTCACAAGAAAACATTCTGAGGCTATGGCTACACTTGCACTTCAAAGCGCTGCCGCTAAGTGTAGTCAAAGCGCCAGCGCTGGGAGAGAGCTCTCCCAGCGCTGTCCGTACTCCACCTCCCTGTGGGGAATAACGTACAGCGCTGGGAGCCGCACTCCCAGCGCTGGGGCTTTGACCACACTGGCGCTTTGCAGCGCCGCAATTTGCAGCGCTGGAGAGGGTGTGTTTTCACACCCTGCTGCAGCGCTGCAAATTTGCAAGTGTAGCCATGGCCTTATAAAATGTCCAATCTTGTTTCAGCACAAGTCTAAGGAAGCCCTCTATGCCTGAATTTTCCCCCTCCCATGGTGCACTAAGCATCCTCCTCTTTCAGATTCCTCCTTATAACACACTTTCTCCACAAATATTCCCTTTTATTCACCCAGCTAAGATTTTCCATATTCCTATTTATTTAAGGCAGAAAACCCTATGCTACTCTGTTAAATCCATCCTTTGGTCACCCTGTGCATTTGGTCTGCTTTTCATTGTTTAATACCAGGCAAGATTCTGCTATACTTACTCATGCTGAGTAGTACCTCATTCCACAAATACTCATCTTGAAGTAATAGATGTTAAGGCCACATGGGACCATTATGGTCATCTAAATTGATTTCCTGCGTAGGGTTGCCACAGGGCCACCCAGAAGATTCAGGGGGCCTGGGGCAAAGCAATTTCGGGAGCCCCTTCCATAAAAAAAAAAAAGTTGCAATACTATAGAATACTTTATTCTTGTGGGGGGCCCTGCAGGGCCCGGGGCAAATTGCCCCACTTGCCCCCACTGGGCGGCCCTGGGTTGCCAAGCCTCCAGGATTGTCCTGGAGTCTCCAGGAATTAAAGATTAATCTTCAATTAAAGATTGTCATGTGATGAAACTTCCAGGAATATGTCCAACCAAAACTAGCAACCCTAAACACAGGCCATATAATTTCACTCAGTAATCACCGCATCGGGCCCATAATTTCTGGATGGGCTACAGTACATGTTTTTAAAAAGTCAAAGGCAAGTTGTCTAAAATCAATGCATCTACTTATGGAGTAACATACTACTACACCAACATAAGGGTCTCAGAGTCTGACTCATAGTAAATTACTACAAGCCATGAGTAAAGGTGGCATGCGTAATCTGGCCTGTATATTGGAAGCTCCTCCAGGCAAGCATCAGGTCTGCCTCCCTGTTCTGTACAGTGATGCTCTGTATAGCAGTGAGCACACTACTGGCACTCAAATTAACAGTTTAGATTTTGCTGGATATTATATTTAATTCATTGTGATCTGTGCTTGAAAGCCACCCTAAGCAGGCATGGATAATATAGTGTTGGTAAGTAACTGTAATGACCCCAGAATATGGAATTGGACATATTTTTTTAATCTCAGTAATGCATTCTGTTATCTGTGTATGCAGGTCACAGTATGTGGGAAGCAAGGGTAATGCCTGAATATGTCAACTGAGCCATGACATTACTGGAAAAGAGGAGAGAGACTAGATTAGAGAAAGACTTAAAATCAGTATTTCTCTGGGTAATCTGCCTGCAGGCTTCCCTGAGCATGAAGACATGGTCTGCACACAAAAATTATGTGGCAGCATCTTACAGCTTTTTTTTCCCATATGAATAAGAGTACAATATCATTATAAATAGATTTGTTGCTGTACATAAACAGTAAGACAAGTCCCAGCATGCCTATTGAAGCTTATTTGAAAACAGGGAATGAATGGATGAGCAGACATAGTGTCTGGAATGTCAGAGATCTTCTATTGTTCTGTGTCACAGCTGGGATCACCTTCACTGCCTATAGCCAGTTGGCAAACTCTTGAGTTCCCATTTACATCTGCTGATTTGTATTGCAAAGCATCCCTTGCTAAGGGAGGCAGTTCAGTGAATGTCATTTCAGCGAGATACAGCTTTGTGACAAAGTGGGATTTTTTGTAATATTTATGTGAGGCTGATGTGTGCCTCAGTTTCCTCGATATGCTGCATTGTTAGCAGGATGCCTGCAAGCCCAGAGGTCTACATGGCTTGCCCTGGAGGAAGAGCAAGGCCCTTTGGGGTCTGGCACACTGTAAGAGTTCCTCCTAAGGACCATTCCAAAGCTGGGGCCATAGCACCGATCCTGAGGCTCCATGACAACCTGATATGTAGGGAGCTAAAGGAGCACATAACAAGGCATGAAAATGCCACCCTGCAGACACACCCCACCTGAGTGGTATGCATTTCAGCACCATTCAGGTTTGCCCCCTTATTAGTGCTGCCTCTGTACTGCACAACAAGGAAATAGCACTAGTTCCTGTAAAAGGTCTTTCCTTGTCCTTTTCTACCACCTGACCCTGCCTTTCTGCAGTGTGATTCAAGTTATTTGTCTCGATATAGCTATATCATTTTCACTTTCCTATATTTGTAGACTAAGACAAAAATATAATTAGCAAAATCACTATATCACTCTTGTACCCAGTGCAAGAACCTGTGACAGTTGGGGAACTGCTGATGAATATAATCAAATAATTTGCCCCTGAAATAAGACATCCTGGTGGAAATCTTTATGAGAACTACCTGCTCACTGTTTTGCTTTATGCATTTCTGTGGATCCTCTTCACTTCTCCCCTTTCCCTCTATATGTTGATCACATTCATTCCCAGCAATAGAGTCACTGCCTTTTCAACTGAGGAGGGTTGGCTAGGAATCTTTTCAGAGTCCATACTTTTGCTTCATCAGCTGAAAGGAACATTGTGAAATACAAGACTCCTTCACACAGGTAAAGGCTGTGTTATCTAGTCGGAACACTCAGTCCCTGCCAGCCTAGAAAACATAAGTGAGAGAGAGAGAGAGAGAGAGAGAGAGAGAGAGAGACGTTACAGTCTATATGGCTCCTCTCCTCACTTTGTTCTGTTCCACCCCTTTATATATCTTTTGCATAAGATGGGAATCCTTTTGTCCCTCTCTGGGTTCCCACCACCTCCTTCTCAATGGAAAGACACCAGGTTAAAGATGGATTCCAGTTCAGGTGACATGATCACATGTCACTGCAAGACTTCAAGCCTTCATTCCTCCCAGCCTGACTCACAGGGAGGCTTACGTGCAAACAGAGCCATCCACAGTCAATTGCCTTAGTTAATAGGAGTCATCAAGATTCCAAAACCACCATTAATGGCCCACACTTTGCATAATTACAATAGGCCCTCAGAGTTATATTTCTTATTTCTAGTTTCAGATACAAGAGTGTTACCTTTATACAAATAGGATGATCACACTCAGTAGATTATAAGCTTTGTAATGATACCTTACAAGAGACCTTTTGCATGAAGCATATTCCAGTTACATTATATTCACTCATTAGCAGATTTTTATAAAGTCATATAAACTGTAACATCACAGTGTGTATATTTCTCTCATACATCTATATCTATATATATCTTGCATAGTTGTTAGTCCTGAACAATCATTTGGTATTGAATTAGTATCAGGAATTAGTCAGTAAATCCAAAAGGATACATTCATAAACTTGGACTTGAAAGTAACCGATTCTGTTATCCAATGAATCAATATAATGCAACAATCTCGGTTTTCATCTCTGTAAAAAGAAAAGTGATAAATGGGGGTAAATTATTGCTTTGTTAAAAACTGAACGGATTCCAGTAGGTTAGGTTTTGTAAACTCTTAAAAGGAATTGACTGATATATTTAAAAAAAAAAAAGAAGTCTGATTAGGCAGAAAAGAAATTAAGCAAATTAAAGCATCTGATGCCAGTCAACCTTCATCTACATTACTCCTAGGTAAATGTTTCCATTTGAAACAAATCATTGCAAAACTATTAAATTTCAAGACTAAAAAAAATACAGCTTTTTCAGATACAATTACTGAGGATATGTTTCATATAGTATGCCACATTAGGAAATGTGACATACTATAACATAATAAAAGAACCATCATAGTACATAGCTATCAACGCACAGAGTAAAGCCAAATGACAATCTTCTTGTCTTTTGTAGGTTTAGCATTTCAATTTGAATATTGCAACCATAAAGTTGGACTCCAGTGTCTAAAATACAATAACAACCGATAGAACTGTTCCAGTAATCTGACTGGTCAATATACCAGATGTAAATACTCAGGGCTGGCTCCAGGCACCAGCCCAGCAAGCAGATGCTTGGGGCAGCCAGCGGAGAGGGGCAGCAGGTCCCGCTCTTCAGCGGCAATTCGACGGCGGGTCCCTCACTCCCTCTTGGAGTGGAGGACCTGCTGCCGAATTGCTGCCGAAGACTGAAGCGGCAGCCGTAGAGCTGATCGCAGCTTTCCCCCCTGCCCCCTTTTTGCTGCTTGGGGTGGCAAAAACCCTGGAGCCAGCCCTGAAATACTTTAGAAGTGCCTGGCTTACTATGCAAAGAAACTCACGCTAATCCATGTTGCACACAAATTCACGAAGAGACAAAATGTTCTCAGAGTGTTCTTTACTATGTTCCCTTTACAACAACAGTTACAATGTTGTCACATGCCATTTCCTACTAAGCATAACTCCTCCCAGGAGCTCATTCACTGCCAGGAAATGCTCTGAGTTGATTTGGGAAACTTGTAAGTTTTATAAATGCCCTGAAGAGCTTGAATAATACATTTTCCCACTAGATGTCAATATTGCTTGCAGCATTTGCAGAGCTTGAGAAAAAATGAAGCTACAATCCAATTATTAGATAGGCCTTAAAGTAGTAAGAGTGTGAGAATCTCCTCCCACCAGTGCCCTCTGGAAAATACTTTTAACACTACATTTGTTCCAAATGTTTTCCTACTTCCAATCCTCAATTTCACAAGGATTTGTAATGCTTGTGATGGGTTGGATCACAGAAACCCTGTGAGCTGCCACCTGATGTGCCAAGACTACCTCTCTGCCAGCTCAGGACTCCAGCACCCTGTCTTGCTGAGCCAGACACTCTCGTCTGCTCCAACAAAGATCCAGGGTCTGAATTACTTGCCCCAAAGCTGCAGGTTAACCTGAAAAAGCTCACAGAAGTGTGCTTGTCTTTAGCACTCAGATGCCCAACTCCCAATGGGGTCTAAACCCAAATAAATCCGTTTTACCCTGTATAAAGCTTATGCAGGGTAAACTCATAAATTGTTCGCCTTCTATAACGCTGATAGAGAGAGATGCACATTTGTTTGCTCCCCCAGGTATTAATACATATTCAGAGTTAATTGATAAGTGATTTTATTAAATACAGAAAGTAGGATTTAAGCGGTTCCAAGTAGTAACAGACAGAACAAAGTAAGTCACCAAGCAAAATAAAATCAAATGAGCAAATCTATGTCTAATCAAACTGAGTACAAATAATCTCACCCTCACAGATACTTCAGTAAGTTTTTTCCCTCAGACTGGACACCTTCCAGGCCTGGGCACAATTCTTTCCCCTGGTACAGCTCTTGTCTCAGCTTAGGTGGTAGCTAGGGGATTCTTCATGATGGCTCCTCCCCTCTTTCTTCTGTTCCGCCCCTTTATATATCTTTTGCATAAGGCAGGAATCCTTTTGTCCCTCTCTGAGTCTCTTCCCCCCCCACCCCCCATGGAAAACACCAGGTTAAAGATGGATTCCAGTTCAGGTGACATGATCACATGTCACTGCAAGACTTCATTACCCACTTGCCAGCACACACTTATACAGGAAGACTTAGGGTATGGCTACACTGGCGAGTTGCAGCGCTGGAAAGCCTCCACCAGCGCTGCAATTAGTAAGTGGCCACACCTGCAGGGCACTTCCAGCGCTGCAACTCCCTGGCTGCAGCGCTGGCCGTACACCTCACTCAGCATGGGGAATAAGGATTCCAGCGCTGATGCTGCAGCGCTGGTCATCAAGTGTGGCCACACACCAGCGCTGTGATTGGCCTCCAGGGTATAAGGATGTATCCCAGAATGCTTTTATAAATTACTCTTTGTTTTGTTATGCAGCCTCTCTTTGTTTTGTTATGAACGAGCTCCAATCGGAGCTCCGTTGCTTATCTAAAAAACAAACAGAGCTCCTGTTTGCTGTGATCATCTGTACCTGGCTGTAAACAATCAAATGAGAGGGAGGCAGGGAGGGAGTGAAACAGCGGGGAGTCGTGTTGGCTGCAGGCTGTTTGCAATTAAGAGTTAAGACTAAGGGGTCAGAAATATGTTCTGATTTTTCAATGCAGGAAGCTAAACACACAGTGTTGGCTCCAAAAATCCCCTCTCTCTTTCCCCCCCGCTCCCTGTCACACTAGACCCCACTCCACCCCCCTCTTTTGAAAAGCACGTTGCGGCCACTTGAATGCTAGGATAGCTGCCCATAATGCATCACTCCCAACAGCGCTGCAAATGTGGCCACACGCCAGCGCTGGCCCTGCACAGCTGGATGACCAGCGCTGCAAACTGTAAGTGTAGCCATACCCTTACAGGTAAAACACAGCCATTTGCAGACAATGGTCCTAGTTAATGGGCGTCATCAAGATTCCAAACTACCATTAATGGCCCACACTTTGCATAATTACAATAGGCCCTCAGAGTTATATTTCATATTTCTAGTTTCAGATACAAGAGTGGTACATTTGTACAAATAGGATGATTACACTCAGATTATAAGCTTTGTAATAATATCTTACAAGAGACCTTTTGCATGAAGCATCTCAGTTACATTATATTCACTTATTAAATTTTTATAAAACCATATAGACTGCACAATGTCACAATGCTTTTGTGCATCCACCCAGCCCCTATGATATCCAAATGCTGCATCATCCTTCAGAGAGCCTAAAAGAACCCGCAAAACTCTGTCTAAAGCCAAATAAACAAACAGTCTAAGCTAAATAAAAATTCCTTTTCTGTCCACATAGGGGTCAATGGCAAAGTGCAGTGTGCTTCTGTAGATCTGGGTTCAGTGTTTGCTTTAAGTTACAACTGTAAGGGATCTTCTTAATTCTCATGAAAATGAAGGACTAATAGTACTAGTAGAAGCTGGATGTAATATGCATAGGCTTCCCACAGCTCTCTTACACATCTTAACTCTGACCTGCTACAGCATTCTGATTTCATTTCTGGACTGCACCTGAGTAAATACAGAAGCACAGTGCCAAACTATGTGGTGAACTTTATTTGTAGTGAACTAGTATGTGGTAACACTTTGACTTTGATATATTTGCATTTTATTTCAGTCCATGGCAGTAATTAAACTTTCTATGGATAAAACTCAGCTGTGTAGGACAAAGTTTTCTTCGGGCCCAGACCCCAAGACTGTGGCATGAACTCCCCCAGGAATTAAGGACTGTAACAAACTTCACCACCTTCTGCTGCAAGTGCAAGCTGCATTTCCATGACCTTGCCTTCTCTAATATAAACATAGCAACCTGTGTGTGCATGTGTATAACACTAGTTTAAAAAAATTCCAAAACAAAACACTCCTGCTGAGGAGAGGATGAGAAAACAATCGCGTGACACATTAGTCACATCACTTAATGAACTAGTGGAAGGTGCAAATACTATGGTGATAAGTGCCATAGAAGAACCTATACAGAGTACAATATTCCCTAAAGTACAGCACTATATTCTTCAGGGCCAGATTCTGTTAGCTTCAGTCATGTTTAATAGTACCGTACTCTGCAGAAAGTTCCACTGAAATCAACTGTGTCATTCACAGAGTCATACTGGTCCATGAGGCAGATCCTCAGCCGGTATAAATGACCATATACCATTGAAATCAACGCCAGCAGAGAATCTGCCCCAACGTGATTAAGGGTGGCAGAATCTGGCCCTAAATAGCTATTGAAATAGGAAGCCATGTAACACGATGAGAATTTGAATGAGTAAATATGAGACTGTATGATGCAGAACATCAGATGTTTCTTAAAATATCAGAGCTGTTCCTATGCAAAATATAACAGATGACTATTTTCTAAATATATCCATGATGCAATACAAACAACAGCCTAAAATGCCAGAACAAGAGGTCCCAGCAGGCTGTCTGAGTGCCAATCTTACTTTTCTTGCCTACAAGAAATTTTGAATGTAAAAGCCTGAAGAATGAAACAAAGAAGTAGAGCATATTTGAATGTCAACCATAGTCATGTCTTTTCATATTACTGATATTATATAATTTAATACATCTCAGTTTGACAATAAGATATCACATCATTTTCCCAAACAAATCACATCACATTCCCAACTTCACTTATGAAAATTACTGTGATTACTATATAGGAACACAGACTAATCCTGAAATTGTTACATTAAAGACAGTGACAATTTTGCATAAGTAAGGAGTGAATGAAAATTCAGGGAGGGTTCCCCAGTATGATTAATTGGAAAATTAGAATTCTAGTGAAATGTTAATTATACCTGACTGCCCAGAAGCACATTTTAAATATCCTCTTTTCAAATTTCTATGTAAATCCTCATAATCCTACATTTCTAATTGAAACATATGCTTAGTTCAGCTATTTTCCCACTGATTCTTCTTTGAGGCTTTGTGTTAATAATAATAATAATTAATAATTATAATAATAAAGTAGTAGCAGCAGTATTTATTTATATTGTGCTAGCACTTAGGGACTCCAATCATATACCAGGAACCCATTGTGCTAGGAACTCTACAAACACAGAACAAAAAGACAGTCCCTGCCCCAAAAAGATTACAATCCAAGTACAAGAGAAGTGATATGTATGTAATATGGAGCTTTGGGATGAGATTTTCAAAGAAGTCAGTTGTCCAAATCCCATTGAAATTCCATGGGAATTGGGTACATAATTCCCTTAGTCAGCTTTGAAAACTCCAAAACAAACAAACTAAACATCTGGAAAATAATTAATATACTGTAAACACTGAATGTTTATTCATGCAAATTTTTATTCCTAGTGTGATGTGTTCAATCACAGAGACCCCCTTGGGACTGCTACCTGATATGCTTAGATTACCTCTGATCCCATTTTACCTGCCAGCTTGGGACTCTAGAACTCTGCCTTGTTGAGCCAGACATGCTAGCCTGCTGCAACACAGATCCAGTGTCTGGGCCATGCCCCCAAAGCTGCAGACTAAGTGAAAACAGCTCTGCAGGTTACCTGACTCCAGCACCCAGACACCCAATTCCCAATGGGATCCAAACCCCAAATAAATCCTTTTTACTCTGTATAACGCTTATACAGGGTAAACTCATAAATTGTCCGCCCTCTATAACACTGATAGAGAGATATGCACAGCTGTTTGCTCCCCCAGGTATTTATCACTTACTCTGGGTTTATTAATAAACAGCAGTGATTTGATTAACTATAAAAAGTAGGATTTAAGTGGTTTCAAGTAATAACAGACAGAACAAAGTCAGTCATCAAGTAAAATAAAGCAACAACACGCAAGTCTAAGCCTAATACATTAAAAAACTGATTACAGGTAATATCTTACTCTCAGATGTTCTAATAAACTTCTTCCACAGATTAGATTCTTTCCTAGTCTGGGCCCAATCCTTTCCCCTAGTACAGTCCTTGTTAGCAGCCATCTGAGGTGGTAACTAAGGGTTTTCTCATGACTAGCCTCTTTGTCCTCCTCCACCCCCTTTTATAGCTTTGGCACAAGGTGGGAATTTTTTGTCTCTCTGGTCCCCACCCCGACTTCTAAATGGAAAAGTACCAGATTTAAGATGGATTTCACCATCAGATGACATGGTCACATGTCCTGTGAGACCCCCACCTTCATTCTTCCTGGGCTGGCCCACATGTACACAGGAAGGTTTGCAAGTAAACAGAGCCATTTACTGTTCATTGATTCTGAAGCACCCTTAATGGCTTCCACTTAATATGTGGACATCAGTAATACAAGTTTATATCTTCTTCTCCTAACTCTAGATATAGAAATAATACATGCAAACAAGTAGGATGAACACACTCAGTAGATTATAAGCTTTGTAATGATACCTTACAAGAGACCTTTTGCATAAAGCATATTCTAGTTACATCATATTCACATTTATAAGCATATTTTCATAAAGCATATGGAGTGCAACGTCACACCTAGGTCAACTTACATCTCAGTTTAGAGTTCACTGATGCCAAACTTTTCTTTGTACATAAGGAGCAACATGCCTAGATTCTGTATTACTATGTATATCCCTTTTGCCTAAGCTTGAATCCCTTTGTGGATAAAGTTTCAAAATTAAAGCTATGACAAGTTGCTAATCTTACTTTGCAGAAGAAAATGAATATACTTCAACTCACATCTAACAAGATGGATGGCTTGAGTTTCTAGATTAAAAAATGAATTGTATATATGCATTGTATGCATATATCTTAGTAGTTTCTGGGTTTGTCAGTGGTTTGAGCATTGGCCTGCTAAACCAAGGGTTGTGAGTTCAATCCATGAGTGGGCCATTTAGGGATCTGGGGCAAAAATCTGTCTGGGGATTGGTCCTGCTTTGAGCAGTGGGTTGGACTAGATGACCTCCTGAGGTCCCTTCCAACCCTGATATTCTATGATTTGTACAGCTTAAAAAAGTTGAGGAAGCAGAGGCAATATCAGCTTGATTTCTTTGTCTCTGCTATTTACTGTTGTATAGAACCAACATTGTGCTAGGCACATTACAGACAATATAAAGATAAGAGGCCTGATTCTGTTCTGACACCAGGTTTACATTTGTGTGACTCCATTAATTTCAGTGGAGATGATGATGTAAATGAGGGTAGAGTCAGGCACAAGGACCCATATTTTTAAAAGGTATTTAGGTGTGTTCCGCTCAGCATTGCCAGGCCTAAGTGACTCAGGGCAGGTCTATACTTAAAATGCTTCATTGGCACAGCTTCACCAATGCAGCTGCGCCGCTGTAATGTTTTGATGAAGCCGCTCTACGCCAGCGGGAGAGCGCTCACCCCTCAGCATAATTAATCCACCTCTACGAGAGGCGGTAGCTATGTCAGCGAGAGTAGCTCTCCCACCGACATAGTGCTGTTCACACCAGCGCTTAGGTCAGTATAACTGTCTCTCAGGAGTGTGGATTTTTCACACCTCTGAGCGACGAAGTTATGCTGAAGTAATTCTGTAACGTAGACCTGCCCCAAGATGGCTAAGTCCCATTTCCAATGGTGACTTAGGTCTGGTCTACACTACAGACCTATATTGGTATAATTACGTTGCTCAGGGGTGTGGTAAGCCACACTTCTGAGGCCTGGTCTACACTGGGGGGGGGAGCGGGTTCATCGATGTAAGATACGCAACTTCAGCTACAAGAATAGCATAGCTGAAGTCAATATAAATTATTTCTACTTAGCTCCCGTCCTCACGGCATGGGATCGACGGCCGCGGCTCCCCCGTCAACTCTGCTTCCGTCTCTCGCCCTGGTGGAGTTCAGGAGTCGACGGGGAGCGCGTTCACAGATCGATTTATCATCTCTAGACGAGATGCAATAAATCAATCCCCGATAGATCAATCGCTACCCGCCAATCCGGTGGGTAGTGTGGACGTACCCTGAGTGATGTAGTTATATTGACCTAACTCCCTGTGTAGACAGTGCAATATCAGTGGGAAGTTAGGAGCTAAATATCTTTGTGGATCTAGGCTTTTTTCCCTAGCCTTGAACTATAATATGTTAGCATTAATGAGATTATTATATTCTGTAGGGTCTGATTTATGGTTAGACTTCAGTTTGGCAGGGAGAGTGGGAATTGAAGCTTAAGATAAAAACTTTAGGGAGTTTGGAGCTACTACTTGTGAACCTGTTCAATCAGAACTTTGGAATATCTGTCAGAGATGAAGGCATTGACTTATTTTTTCCTCTGGAGCAGTGCATGAGAATTCTGCAGTTACACCCTCATACAGCAAAGCACAGCATGTGTGCAAGCATGTGATTAGTTCCATTGACTTCAATGGGACTACTCGGGTGTTTAAAAGTACACATGTGCAAAACGTTTTGCTGGATCAATGTCTTGTATTCTGAAGACCCTATTAAAAATCATACAAATGGTTCCACTAAATGTGGTGGGACAAGGGAGTGTTGTTAAAATGACTACCTTCAAGCTCTCTCACATGCATGGTTGAAGAAAAAAAAAAAGAGTCTGTAAAATTATGTACACGCCTATATAGATTAAAATTCTCTTTCCTCTTCATTTGGGCTCCCTAACTTTGGTAAACAGGCTGTCCATTATTGGTGTATAAAGGCCTATGGCAAAGCCCACTGAAGTCAGTGGAAAGACTCTCATTGACCTCAGTGAGCATTGGATTGAGACCTAAAAGAGTGTTTCTGGAATAAGTCCCTGAACCTGCTGTCTTTTATCCTGTAATATTGTGGGCTGTTGTGCAAGATGTATCAACAGAAAATCTTCTGGATAAGGGAGATTGCATTAAGTTGGGGACTGGCCTCAGAAATGATGAAAAGGGGAATGGACTTTATTTACATTGACCTAACGTTCTTTTAATAACTTCTCCTAATAACAGCAATTTGTCATGTATGACTCGGGAGAGTTAGATGTCATAGAACATTTCCATTTTCCTTCAATGTTATAGCATTCCAGAATTTCAGAACCATGCTTCCTCTGGCATCCAGAGCTGAGAACAAGAAGAACTATTACCTCTAAATATATGGAGAGCTGTTGACTCCATTGACTGTTGTAGTGATTTAGGTCCCTATCCTGCAAACTAATCCACACAGACAGACATTTATACTCTGTTATACTGAATTCAGTGGGGAATGGGGATGTGCATTGGAACAAATGGAGATCAGCCTGCAGGATCGTGACCACTGTTTTAATTGGCTTTTGATGCAAAGACCTGTTTTATAGGATTCTATTTCACAGATAAATGCAAATCATTTTGAAAGGAGTTATCTGCAGAGAGATTAATACAAATCCTTTCATCACACATTAATGAATGTTGCAATTTCCTTTCCAGTTGAGGGTCCCAAGATTTAAGAAATTACCACATAATCTGCTGTTTTAACACAGCTTTTCTTTGAGAGGAAGGGGGCAGCAGCACTTTCATACTTTAAAACCAGTGTTCACTGAGCCTAAATAAATGACAGGAGGTGACTTGCCGAATGGAGAAGAAGATTGTCCGGGGTGTCACAGCTGGAATAGAGGAGGTATAGGGGAAGAGTGGACCATCAATGCCTCCATTATTCAAGGTTTGGTTAAACAGTAGTTGGCTTCTGGAGTTAAACACAAGAGGAAGAGAAGAATCCAGGGGCAGAGCCATCTTTTTCTCTTCCCAGCACTTCCTGGTTTTCTGCCCTCTTGGTTTCTTTCCCAAACACTTTCCCAAGTTCCCACCCTTACCTCAGTGCCCAGATCATCGAGTCTAGACTCGGGGAATCTCAGTCTGCATATCTTTTTCTGCCTCTCCCTTGCTCCTTTTTGGCTCTGTGCTATGCTGAGTTGGGAGATAGTGAAAGGGGTGAGGGATGTCATGTGGATCAGTTGCTGCTCATTCTAAAGGCCAGAAGACAGCATTTCAGAGGAGGGCATAGCTGGTTGGAAAAGCCCAAACATTTTTGGGGGGTGGAAGAGACATTTTCTTTAAAAAAAAAAAAAAAAGAGGCTTTAATTCCCTCCCCCCTACATCATCTCTAGTTCTCCTCATTCCCTGTGTGCTCCTGCACACCCAGAGAGTGGGTAGAGAAGCTCAAAGGTGGATAATTTCTCACCTGTTCCTCCTCTCTCCCACATCCTTCCTCCTGGACAGAGAGCCAAGGGTCCAGGGACCCCTAGGGGGCTGCAAGCAGGGCCACTGTTAGACTCACTGGGGCCCAGGGCAGAAAGCTGAAGCCCTACTGCATAGGGCTGAAGTCTGGGGTCCTGAGCCCCACCACCTGAGGCTGAAGCTGAATTTAGCTTCACGGGGGCCCCTGTGGCTTTGCGGGGGGAGGGGGGGAACCAGCAACCTTAAACATTGCCCGGCTTGCTACCCCCTAACACCGGCTCTGGCTTTTATATAGCGTGGCCAGATGAGAGGAAGAAAATATCGGGACACGCGGGGGAGAGGGGAGGGAGAAAAAGAAAAAGCCGACTGCTGCCGGCAGAGCAAAATATCGAGACAAAGATCGGTCAGGACGCGGGACAAACACCTAAATATCGGGATGGTCCCAATTTTACAGGACGTCTGGTCACCCTACTTTTATACGCGGAAAACCAGTTGTTGTGGCACAGGTGGGCCATGGAGTTTTTAATAGTATGTTGGGGGAGGGGCCTAAGAAAAAGGTTGAGAACTTCTGCATTAGAGAAGAGACCCAGCCACTGAGATTACAGGACAGCACTGAAGTCCTCCATCACTCATAGCACATTTACATTGCTGTCAATAGCCTTCAGAGTAGACTGGGGCAATTCCACGCTACCCCGGGTCCAGGGGTGAAAGTAACTGAGGACACTTACTGGTACGGGGGGGTGGCTCTGGCTCCGGAAGGGGTGGAGCCTCAGGCAGAAGAGGCGGGGTTGGGGTTCAGCATCCCCCAGCCAGCCCTTAGCCTGCATCGCCCTGGGCTCCTGTGTTGGTTTAAAGAGTCCGGAGCCCCAGGCCCTTTTAAATTGCCAGCCCCAGGGCAGCTGCTCCCTTTGCCCCCCGGCCCGTCAGCACCTGGGGGGGGGTGTGTGTGCAAAAGAGGCAGGGATGTTAAAGCGCTGCAGGGTCCTTTGCCGCGGCAGGACTTTAATGTTGCTGCGCCCCCCACATTGGCGGGGCTGCCGACGGCGGGGCGCAGCAACATTAAAATGCTGCCGCGGCAAAGGACCATCCTTAAACCGCTGCCACGGCAGCACTTTAATATCCCTGCCCCTCCGCCCCTCGTCAGTGGCCCTGCTGGTACGGACCCTACCAGCAGGGCTCCCGACAGGGGAGGCAAAAGGGGCAGGGACATTAAAGCACTGCCGTGGCAGCGCTTTAATGTGGGCTGGGTATGGGCTGGTGCGGGTTCTTACTGGTACGGAGTACTGGCCCGTACTGGCTCACTGTCACCCCTGCCTGGGTCTAATCTCATCATCTCAAATTCCACAGGCATGGAAGGGTGTGGGTCTAGTGAAACTTGTGCAGGACCTGTAGGTGGGCCCAGGGCTACAGAAGCAGTTGTAGAGTTGCACCATTGCTGGTTTACAACCTGGGGTCCACGTGTGAAGATTCTCTCTCCATTCCCTGTGAAACCCCCAGCACACTTCTTGGACACGATTGGGCTGTGTACTGAGTAGAATTTGCCACTTACAGCTATAGTTCGCCTTTCAGTAGACTGCAGAAGATTGCCCTACGAGAATGGCTTGTTGTTAGCCTATTTGGCAGTAGCTATGCAGTTGTCAAAGTGGCACTTCCCAGGACTACAGGGATCTTAAATACGCCTAGCTAGTATAGTGTAATACTTGTAGCTCAAGGGCAGCATAAAGAAAGAAAGATACCTGCCTATTAAGAGAAGGCCCATGACACATTAAATACCTAGAATTCAGCTGATGGCCACAGCTGTGGATACAAAGCTGATTATCTGTTTCACCATCATGTCTCATCTTTAATTGTTTGCATTCTGTGTCTAATAATACCTAGCATTTTATATCTTTTAAGTACTGTACAAACTAATTAAGTGCATTAACTAATTTAGATTGTAAACATCCTGGCAGGGACCTATCTTTGTGCTTTACAAAGTGCCGTGTATGCTTATGGCACTGTATTTATAATAATGAAAGACCTGATCCCACTCCCATAGAAGTCAATGGAAAAAGTCCCATTGACTTCAGGGTGAGTTGGGTCAGACCCAAAGCAAGTAAGAGAGTGCCTGAAATAATTATATTTTAGATGGGTAATTGGGGCCAGTAGAGTCAGTGGATTGCCATTTTGGTATCAACAGTGGGAGTTCTAGTGTAGACGAGAAGCTGGTGGCTCTAAGGGCTGGACAGCAAAGTGGTAAAAATGCTTGAGCTCTGTGTACACTACTGCTACCAGTAATGGAGCTGCACTGATGAGTTATGGATATAACATTTACAAGTTTAGACAAGACCATAACACACATTTTGGTACTGCTGGTTTAGAGCAGTCCAAATCATGTTATAGCCAAGTTAAGGGAGCAAGGTTTAACTCGGGATAGGTGTTGTTCCTTAGCATGATTATAATGCAGTTTGGTACTCCCCACAAAAGAAAGATCAGCTTGGTATAACATGTTTGGGACACTACTCTGTTTATTGCAAAGACAGTGACCTAAATGCTTTAAGAAAAAAAATTACTAATCAGCTAAATGATAATTTTGATATATTTGGAGATGCTATTTTGATTCCTAGAATAATATGATTAAAAGCAGCCAGCTGTTGAAGAATCCATACGTGTGTGTGTGTGTGTGAGAGAGAGAGACATACCACCACCCCAAGATTGCTCTAAAGCAGGGGGAATCGATTATTTTTGTCAAGGTCCAAATTTCTTGGTCAAGGTATAGTCAAGGGCCAAACTCCAGAGAAAAATAATTAAAAAAGCCCAACAATAATGGTGATACTAAATAAGTAAATAAAACGATTTCAGGGTCCATTCAAAAGCATCTGGTGGTCAGGATTTAGGCCCCAGTCCACCTTCTCTAGGATTAAAAAGGGGCAACACCTAAGTGGCTAGTCAAAGTTCAGGCCTATAGATGTTCCAGTTTGAAGTTGCAATTATTTTCTTTGATGCAATTTTGTGAATTTGCAATGAACATATATACAGCCCTGTATTTCTTTGCATGCAGAAGCCAAGAACATAAGGAGCTGCAGTTTCTTAACTTACAGCCCCAAGCCTCTTTAGCCAATACCAGACCCAAAAGCGCTCTCTGGCTTTTTCCAGGGTCACACCAGCCCAGATCCCCAAAGGTACTGGCTTCCAATTTCCATTGTATGCAGGCTCCTGCTTGCCTTTCTTGCCTCTCCCCCTCTCGTTTCAGTTTCTGTTCTATGTAATTTCTGTTCCCTCACCCACCCAAAACAATACTCAGCCAAAATCTCCCAGGCAGATGCATACACACTTTTTGTCTTAGGTGAGGATTTAGGCTTACAGTTATGTTAACTGAAGGGTGAGTTCATACCTAATAATCTCAATGGTGTTTTAATTCAACCCGTAACAAGATTTCACCCAGCTTTTAACAAAAGGATTGGTTTGGGCAAATACTATATTAATCTTCCTAGTCAAAATATCTGGATGTAGTGAGTGATCAGTTTAGACTGTAAAGCTCTTTGGGGCAGGAACTTGGTCTTCATCCCTGACTGTAAAGTGTCAAGCACAGCAGTGCCACTATACAAATAAATAAAATAAATAATTATCCATAGATAGAGATAATGTTACAAGAGCAGAGTGAATTATATTATGCGTTTACCAAGGCAGGGCTGTCAAGTTACAACTGGCTGTAGCTGGCACTCCCACAAGCTGGAACATTCTTTAGCTAAAGTGGCACTCAAAAAGGTGTGGAATTCACTTGTCTTAAAATACAAAAGACCAAATCTAGCAGTACTTACTCAGAAACTATTGAAACCTATGACGGTTACCTTGAGTAAGAAGTTTCAGAGTGGTAGCCATGTTAGTCTGTATCAGCAAAAACAACAAGTCCTTGTGGCACTTTAGAGACTAACATTTACTTGGGCATAATCTTTCGTGGGCTAGAACCCACTTCATCATATGCACAAAGTGGAAAATACAGGTATAAATACATGAAAGGACAGGGGTTGCCTTCTCAAGTGTGAAGTCAGTCTAACAAGAAATCTATTAATAGCAGGATACTCAGGGAGGAAAAATAACTTTTGAAGTGGTAATAAGAAGTAAAGGCTGCTAGATTTGGCCTTGAGAAATGGCTTCAAATATGGGGCCTTGTTCTACTTCCATTTATTTAAATCAATCAGGGATTCATTTGTTTTTACCAGTTACTCTAAAGCAGAGGTCGGCAACCTTTCAGAAGTGGTGTGCCGAGTCTTCATTTATTCACTCTAATTTAAGGTTTCATGTGCCAGTAACACATTTTAACATTTTTAGAAGGTCTCTTTATAAGTTTATAATATATAACTAAACTCTTGTATGTAAAGTAACTAAGAGTTTTAAAATGTTTAAGAAGCTTCATTTAAAATTAAATTAAAATGCAGAGCCCCCTGGAGTGGTGGCCAGGACCTGGGCAGTGTGAGTGCCACTGAAAATCAGCTCGCGTGCCGCCTTTGGCATGCATGCCATAGGATGCCTACCCCTGCTCTAAAGGAACCAGGATTGGGCCTTTGATCCTTAACACCAAATACCCATCTAGCAGAATAAATGAAGGAGAAACCTACTTTATCAGCATGGATAGGAACTGGCTTTTGGAATTTTTTTTTTTAATCCATATAGCCAAGTGATCACTACCAGAACTGACTGTTAAAACCATCTCCCATTCTGATATTTTACTGTACTACTTTGTAATACATAGCTCTAAAACTATTGACTACTATTATGTATTTCTTAGATTAGGCAGTTACCTTATGCACAG
Source organism: Mauremys mutica (assembly GCF_020497125.1). Taxonomy (NCBI): domain Eukaryota; kingdom Metazoa; phylum Chordata; order Testudines; family Geoemydidae; genus Mauremys; species Mauremys mutica. Next base: position 15,802,277 of record NC_059075.1, read on the forward strand.
ATTGAGTTAATATTGTTTAACCATGCTCTGCCCAAAAGAAATTGAATTGGATTAACTACTACTCTTCAGTGTGGTATATGCTGTATTGATGGTGGCCATACTGCTGGTGACCGCAACCCAGCTGAATTAGAAGAGCTTTTTGCAGGGCTAGAGTGGGAAATTGGTACATTTTTGACAGATACGGTGAGGTTTAAAAATATTTAGCACTTCCACAGCTCCTTTCAGCCAAGGATCAGTAGTTTAACTCAGTGTAATTCAGTGTTACAAGGACTCCTGAAGGTAGGTGTCAATCCTCCCATTTTTAGGGATGGGTGAAATGACTTGCAAAGATTGTCCCTTCCCCACTACCACATAGCCAGTGAATGGCAGAGGGGAGGAGAGCTCCTATGTAGGGGCCCCGGCTCTCTGCTCTCATTACTCCATAGGCCCCAGTGCGGTGAAGGGATGTAGCAGGCTGAATGGGTTCTAAGTGAGAACACTCCTACTACTAGTGGAGCGATTTGCCCAAGGTCACAGGGCTCATCAGTAGCAGGGTGAGACTAGGACCCAGTAGTCCAGGCTACCATTGCCTGCTCCAGCTGCCAGCCGCCCTAGACAAACCCAGGTGTTGTAGGGGCCGCATTTCCCCGGGGCCCCGCTTTTCCTCCTCCCGTGGCCCGGCCTGGCCTGTGGCCGTCAGGCAGGTGCCGGGCGGGGGCAGCCGGGCTGCGGGCCCAGCCACGTGCTGTTTGTTTGGAAGGTGGGCGCTAGGCGCGCTGGGCTGGGCTCCTCTCAGGGGCGTGTGGGCCAAGGGCGCTCCGACTTCCTGCACGAGGGGCCGCGAGCGGGAGTCGGGAGAGTCCGGGCTCGCACCGGCTCGGGGCGTGGTTTGCAGCCGAGGAGCGGAGCCAGGGGCCGCGCCACCGCGCCCAGTCCCCTCCCGAGGCGAGGCCAGGGTCCCCGCTCCCCACCCCCCAGCGCAGGCGGGTGCCCCCTGCCGCCCCCGGACAGTGAGTATCTCCCAGCGCCCCCTGGAGCCGCGGGTGTCCGCCTCCGGCCGGGCAGCAGGGGCAGCGCGGTGGGGCGGTCCCGGGGGCTCAGCCCGCCGCCCGCGGAGCGTCTGCTGGGGGAGCGCGCAGGAAAGTTGGCGGCGCTGCGGCGTTGACTGGCCGGCGTGTGGCCCCTGCGGGCAGGCGGGGCAGGGGCCGCCGCCGCCGCCGCCCGGGGGCTCCTACCCGCGCTGCCGGCCCGGCTGGGGGAGGCAGGCTCCGCGCCGGCGGGGATGTCAGCGAGCGAGCCGCACGCCCGGGCGGGAAGGGAGCCGAGCGAAGCCCTTTGTGTGGGTGACAAGACGCCTGGAAAGTACCAAGCGCCTGCCCCTGCCGACAGCACCGACCCCTTCCTCCCGCAGCCCCAGGGGCCCCCTGACCCTGCGCCCCTCGCTGGGTGGGATGCTGGGAGAGCCCCCCTCCGCCTTCATTGTCTAGGCTTTGGTTACCGTACCTGGCCGCCTTTGTTGGCTGAAGCTGCCTTTGTTCCTTAGGTGTCAGCTTCACCTTCCCTGGCCCCCTGTGACTTGTAAGCAGACGCTTTTAAGAAAAAATCAGGCGCCTTATTTAATCAAGCAGTGCAGTTCCCCGCAGGTGTTGGTATTTTTAACATATATTTCGAATGGCTTCAGTTTACCGTTTATTTCATTTTCCTGGCAGAAAAAAAAAGCTACCAGTTGTGCACAGGCATAACCACTTGCAGAATCTTTGTGAGATAAATCAAATTGCAGGAACTGGGAGAAGTAGGGAAAAACTAGTGAGACTTAAGGTAGGAACCCTCTAATAAGATAGTTCAAGAAGCATAGGCCACCTTTTTATGTGAAATCGCCTTATCTGTCATTGAGGCAAACTAGCACCCTTTTGAAATCCATGTTTTCCAGGTTTGAAATATTAGTTTCTAATATGAGTATTAGTCCGAGTGATGTGTTTTTGGAGACACCACGATGCTGGAGGACATGTAAACTTATATGTGGAAGAGAGAGTCCACAAACCAAAGGACTAATATTTCTTTCTGACTTGATGCTCTCTTGCTTATGTAACATATGTTATCTTTTAAGATTATTGTTACATAGTCGATTATGTACTTGGATTCTGAGCCTGAATCCTTATTAAGGCAAAATTCCACTGAAGTGCATGGGTGTCTTGGCTGAATAAGGACTACAGGAGTTAGTCATATTATTAACTTTATTACCTGTGTGTGCTCATACAGTCATGTTGTGATGGACAAAATAATACATAGCAGAGGGTTGCACACTCTGTAGCTTCTGTAGGCCGAGCTCATTACACACGTCGGTGCTCCTTGCATCCCTCCATTCCACCGCACAAGCTCCCTCTGGGCCACTCTCCCGTCCCCCTCTATTTTAGGGACTCCCTGTGACTCCCCGAACTCCTACGAGTGCCAAGGGCTCTGTGCCCCCTATTTCTCCCTCCAGAATACTAGGGTCCTCTTTTCCTCCTCACATGCCATGGCTTTATATACCCCATATTCCTCTCTTCCCCGCATGCCAAGGACTCTATCCCCCATTCTCCCTCCACTACATGCTAGGGGCTCTGTGTCAGTGGTGTAGCCATGTGGAGGGAACAGGTGGAGCATCAAAAAAAAAAAGTACCACCCGCTGCAGCCCTTCAGATACCCTTTCCCCTATGCCAGGGGCTCCGTGTCTCCTCCTCCCCCCCATATCATTGTCCTCCATTCTCCCCACCATCATGGCGGGGGCTTTTTGTACTTCCCATTCTCCACCACACAGCAGGGGCTCTGTGTGCCCCCCCTTCCTCCCTCTGCCCATATGGCAGAGACTCTGTGTGCCCCCCATGTTCTCCCCCTATTCCATTGTCCTCATTCTTTCCCCCCATGCCAAGGGCTCTCTGTGCCCCCTCCCTTTCCTTCAACACTAGGGCTCATTATAAGCCAAACAGAGACTGCCATTGAGTTGAGTGTAAGACTTTGCTTCATCCAACCAGGTATTATGATTATTGGTTAAACGTATGAGGCCTTACACTCACATCAGTGGCATTTCTCCGTCTGTAATGTGAAAACTTTTGAAATGCCCCATCTGATTGTAAAAATTCAGGGAATGTTCTAGATATGAGCAAAACCCTACTGATTTTGGTTAAAATCAGAAAACCAGGAACAGGAAATGGGGGATGCACAGAGCCCCATGCATCTGGTTAGCAAACTCATCAGTTTCAAGCACTTCTGTAATTGTCTATAGATAAGGCCCTTCATTTTATCCATTGTCTCTAAAAAATATCCGGGTTTCGAAAAAGCCAATAATGGATTTTATCGCTTTCCTCCCAGATGTGTCTTTCCTGCACTTTGCTCCCCCTTTGCACAGTTCCTGCCAGAATTCAGCACAGCCCTGTCCACTTCCACTGTGCGCAAAGCGAGATGGGCAGGGAGCTGAGTCCTGTCAGCCAAGACCACCCAACCACTGCAGCAGCAGGCCCTCAGGGAGTAGAAGGGTGCACCCTGTGAGTACTAGCCCCTTGCTGGACAGAGCCCACTCCTGACAACCATGCAATACAGCCTCAAGGCAGGGGAAAGCAGGTGACAGAATGATTCAGTCCAGTGTTAGGACACCTGCCTAGTAGGTGGGAGACCCTGGATCCAGTCCCCCTCCTTCAGATAACTCTTTCATTATTTATTCACAATGGATTAGCTTCAACAGGAGAGAATGAGGGTTCCCCACATGAGTATATCCCATAGCCCAGTGTTTAGAACACTCCTGAAAGGTGGGAAACTGCTGTTCAAATCCTATCTCCCCCTCTGGCAGAGAGGAGGGAATTGAACTTGAGTCTCTCACATCCTTGCTGAGTTCTCTAACCACTGGATTAAAAGTTGAAGGTGGGAATCGTCTCCACCCCTGTTTTGTGCGGAGCAAATTCATTCATTCATTCATGCCCGTCACCCCAACCGGGGTATGGGCCGCCAACCACAGATCTCCATAGTCTTCTATCCTGGGCCATTCGCTCTAGCTGGTTCCAGGTATAGCCCATTTTTTTGCTATCAACCTGAAGGTCGCGTCGCCAGGTATTTCTTGGGCGGCCTCTTTTCCGCTTGCCTTGGGGGTTCCACTGCAGTGCCTGTCTGGTGATGTTGGTTGGCTGCTTGCGTAGTGTATGTCCTATCCAGCCCCACCTTCTCCTTCTAATTTCTTCCTCTGCTGGGAGTTGATGGGTCCTCTCCAAGAGGTGGATGTTACTGATGGTGTCTGGCCAGCGGATCTGGAGAATCCTTCTGAGGCAGCTATTAATGAAGGTCTGGATCTTCCTGGTGGTTGTTTTGGTTGTCCTCCAGGTTTCAGCTCCATACAGTAAGACTGATTTCACGTTGGAGTTGAACAGTCGAATCTTTATTGCCAAAGACAGCTCTCTGGAGCTCCAGATGTTCTTGAGCTGTAAGAAGGCTGCTCTTGCCTTACCAATCCTTACTTTGATGTCTGCGTCTGTGCCACCCTGCTGGTCGATGATGCTACCTAGGTAGGTGAAGGACTGCACTTCTTCCAGGGGGCTTCCATTCAGTGTGACTGGGTCGTTGCTGATGGAATTGATCCTAAGGATCTTGGTCTTGTCCTTGTGGATGTTGAGGCCAACCTGTGATGACGTGGCTGCCACTACGTTGGTCTTCTCTTGCATCTGCTGTTTACTGTGCGAAAGGAGTGCAAGGTCGTCGGCAAAGTCCAGGTCATCAAGCTGGGTCCACAATGACCATTGGATTCCATTCCTACGCTTGTAAGTGGATGTCTTCATAATCCAATCGATGACGAGAAGAAAGAGAAGTGGTGACAACAAGCATCCTTGTCTGACTCCTGTTCGCACCTGGAAGCTGTTTGTGAGCTGCCCTCCATGGATCACTCTACAGTGTATGCCGTCGTAGGAATTCTTGATCAGGTTGACCACCTTTGCTGGGATGCCATAGTGCCGAAGGAGCTTCCAGAGGGTCTCTCGATCCACGCTATCGAATGCTTTCTCATAGTCAACAAAGTTGATGTACAACGAGGAGTTCCACTCCATAGACTGCTCGACTATGATGCGGAGCGTTGCTATCTGGTCCGTGCATGATCTGTTCTGCCGGAAACCTGCCTGTTCATCTCGTAGCTGTGGATCGACGGCATCCTTCATTCTCTCTAAGAGGACTCGGTTGAAGACCTTCCCTGGCACCGACAGGAGTGTGATTCCTCTATAGTTGGCACAGTTGCTGAGGTCTCCTTTCTTGGGGATTTTGATGAGATATCCCTCTTTCCAGTCAGCCGGAATCACTTCTTCTTCCCATATTTTCTCAAAGAGGGGGTACAGCATTTCCACTGAAGCATCCAGGTCTGCTTTCAGGGCCTCTGCTGGGATATCGTCAGGTCCAGCCGCCTTCCTGTTCTTCATCAGGTCCAGCCGCCTGCCTGTGCGGAGCAAAGCAGGCACCTAACTCATTCCTTCAATAAGACTTAGGTCCCTATCCCAATAAGAGGGACAGAGCTTAGCACACATCCCTGTTTTCAGCATCGCCCATTGGTTAGCTTAGGCAGGGAGCCGCCTAGCATGCTGGCTTTTGTGGATTGCAGTCCTAGGTGCCTATCTCTCCTCATCGTATAGCAGCCCAGGCACCTGACTCAGGCTTTGTGGATTGGTGTGTCATTCCTGTGATTTTCTAGGTGTCTAAAAGTTAGACACTATGATGCTTAGCATTGTAACACCCAAGTCCCTTTGTGGGTCTCACTCTTTGGAGCCTAAGTCCAATGCCTAAATACTTTAAAAAATGGACTACAGTTGTTTAAAATACAGCACAGGTGGCTTTTGTGGGTTTTAAGTCCTTTTATTAAGTCTTCCCAATTGAAATATAGTAATTATTTGAGGGTCCTGAGTTTTTTTTAAAACAAATAGATTATAAGTATCAGTTGGTAGCTGAGTTAGTCTGTATCCACAAAAACAACGAGGAGTCCGGTGGCACCTTAAAGACTAACAGATTTACAAATCTGTTAGTCTTTAAGGTACCACCGGACTCCTTGTTGTTTAATAAGATTATACTATTCTTGAGCATTTTGAATGGCATTTTAGAGATTGCGTTTTTTCGAGCATGTTATATTAAACATCTGCCCTATTCTGCTGGAAGCATACGGAAGCCAAGTTGCCATAAATGATTATGCAGCAAGACTTAGTGATGATTTAATTTTGTGTAATGTAGTAAAACTAGAGGGAAAGACAACACAGTTTGTTCACTGAAAGTAAGTTCAGCCATGGAATATAGATATTTAGTTACCCATAAAAGGGAATGCAAGAGAATAAAAGAACAGAGAAGTCAAAGCTAAGTTGGTTGGAGAAGGGGTCTATGTCTAGGTGTAATGGCACATCCTCACTTCAGGGAGTGCCCCTTTGTATCAAGGTGCAGTGTTGGCAGGGGACCTTATCTGGCACTCTCGATGGTCACTTCCTCAGCTCTGCAACAGCTCCTCCCCGAGTCTTTGGCATCCTGGCCCTCTGGCCAAGTCACATAAAAGTTCACTTCCTTTCTGGAGTAACAAAAAGTCCAAAACAAATGCCCAAGCTTACTGTTCTTCTGGGGCTCCTCTGAAGTCCTCTACTTCTTGGCCCCTTCTCCTGCCCCTGCAGAGCTTCTCTGGTTCCTCTTACAGGATTCCCCCACTGCCTCCTTTCTCCGGGGACACTGGCAGCTCCATTTACTGGTCTCCCTGCTCCAGGTAGGCCCTATGTAAGAGCTCTCCCACAGGAACGTACTCCTCTCTGAGTCTCTTCTATTCCCTGTTCCCATTCCAGAACATCAGCCCCAGGACTGTCTCCCTGAACAGCTGGCCCCTTGCTCCAGGGGCTTATCACAGGAGTTAGCTCTACTCTTATGGCTCAGCTTTTTAGTCACAGCCAGCCCCAGACTGCTAGGCTTCCCCTTACAGGCAAGTCCTACCTCCTGTGCATCTCTCCTACACTGACTTCCCTGCTCGGTTTCAGTAGTCCTTTCTGATTCCTTGCAGCTGGGGTCACTAACCATCAACTGGGTGCTAGCTGGTAGACCACAGGCAAGGCTGAGCCTGGCTGCCTTAAAGGGCCAGCAGCCAGCCTGTGACATTGAGCAAGGGGAGCTCTAGGTTGATCCCAGTCTTTCCAGAGATGTATGTTTACATTATACATCTTAACGTGCCAACGCCTTACTGTCAGACATAGTGTGACAAAGATTGTGGTCATGGGCGTACAGATGTTGTCTGTGCAGGAACCTTAAAATGCTGTGGAAGTAATTCATTTAGCGTAAATGACTCTATAACTTCATCTTCATGTGTCTTTATTTCTGATGTAAATAATTTGTAACTATAAAATTGAGGGGAGAACAAATTTGTGTGGAAAGGGAATAACTTTGAGACTAACATGAGTGATATCCCTTGAAAGGAGGACATGTGAGAGGTCTGGTTTGCACTGACGCTTGATGTCGGAGGAGTTGAGACTTACTGTGGATTTCAGTGCGAAAGGTTCCACGTCTCTACTGTAGCTCGTTCTTGCTAGAGTGAGGCCTAGCAGTGAACCTTGCAAGGAACTGGAGCTGACCTCTGGGGAACAAGGACATTTGTTTTTGTTATTTGTACATGAGCTCTGTTAGTTTTTAAAACTAACATATACAGTAGGTGGTAAAATTAGATTTTTTAAAGCCCTAGGAAAAACAGTGCATTATGTTAAAATAAAATCATTTACCCAAACCCTCTAGGCTGGCTCTTTCTGTAGCAGTTTGACAACACCTGATAAATGCATGTTGGGGTTTCAATCACATGGAATGGAAGCAGGGGCGGCTCTAGGTATTTTGCCGCTCCAAGCACGGCAGGCAGGCTGCCTTTGGTGGCTTGCCTGCGGGAGGTCCCTGGTCCCGCGGATTCGGCGGCACGCCTGCAGGAGGTCCACCGAAGCCGCGGGACCAGGGACCCTCCGCAGGCATGCTGCCGAAGGCAGCCTGCCTGCCGCCCTCGCGGCGACCGGCAGAGCGCCTCCGGTGGCTTGCCGCTCCAGGCACGCGCTTGGCGTGCTGGTGCCTGGAGCCGCCCCTGAATGGAAGCTAGTGAGATATGATATCAAGATCTAATTAGCTGTGAGAAAAGATAATTTATAAAGACCTGATCCTGCAAACAGTTACTACCCAGCATAGTGCTTACCACTATGAGTAGTCCCATTGAATAGAGCTTCTCATGGTAATAAATACTTTGCTAAATAGTAAGGGCTTAGTCCGTCAAGATGCTGAGCACCTCCTGCTGGGTGCTGAGTGACCTCATTTTCCACTGAAATCAACAGGAGTTGAGATTGCGTAACACATTGGCAGAGATGCTGATGACCTTGTAAGGTTAGGCCCTAAGACCTTCCTTGGGGCTCTGCATGGGTGCAGAGGTTTCCCTGTGTGGAACAATTTGCAGCATCAGTCCCTGCATTAGTAGAGTTGTGGATGACCCTCTTACCATAGTTGTTTAGGGAAGTGGTTCTCAACCCAGGGTACACGTACCCCTGGGGGTACGCAGAGGTCTTCCAGAGGATACATCAACTCATCTAGGTAGTTGCCTAGTTTTACAACAGGCTACATAAAAAGCACTAGTGAAGTCGGTGCAAACTAAAATCTCATACAGTGACTTGTTTATACTTCTGTATATACTACACTGAAATGTAAGTACAGTATTTATATTCCAATTGATTTATTTTATAATTATATGGTAAAAATGAGAAAGTAAGCAATTTTTCAGAAATAGTGTGCTGTGACACTTTTGTATTTTTATGTCTGATTTTGTAAGCAAGTAGTTTTTAAGTGAGGTGAAACTTGGGGTGCGCAAGACAAATCAGACTCCTGAAAGGGGTGCAGTAGTCTGGAAGGGTTGAGAGCTACTGATTTAGGGCACTCAGAACATCTTACTTCAATTCCTGGATTAAAAAAAAAGCATTTACAAGTCACCTTTAGGAACAAGGTGTTAAAAAGTGCTATACCCTTCATACCTAGTTAAGAACCGAACATGGAAAAATAAATAAAAGAAGGATTCTTCCTCCCTCTTCCCCCCCCCGCCCCCCCATAGCGTATGATCCAAAGTCCATTGACGTCAATAGAAGTCTTTCAGTTGGCTTTGGTGGGAACTAGATCAGGCCCATAGGGAGCTAGATATTTTTTTATTTGTGAAGCGAAGTTTGTAAGAATAGACACAATGAACCAATTCAAGAAGCAGCAAACATTGCTGGATAATGATCTAATAGGATTAAAATGCTTTCTCTCCGTGACAGTGGTTTCAGTTTTGTGTTTTAAATGATAGCAACAAAAGAAAAATACTAATATTTCACACGCTACAGTTTTAAACTTTACAGACTTGATATGATTTCTAGGTCAAGTTCTCTCTTTTGTTGAGAAGCCCTTGTTTCAAAGAAAAATGGTCCCTTATTTAGTCTTTGCATTGAGTTCGCTGTAAGAATGATAAAACCTCTTTACTGATAATGAATTCCATAAATAGAGTTTAGCTCAGCAGTTAGCTCATTTTCAAAGTATGTTAAGCTAAACAGGATCAAGGGATCTTTATTCCGGAATAAGGGTGTCTACATGTGGACTTTTTCTGGAATGACTGTTCCTGAATAACTCCATGTGTAGACAAGTTCTAAGTACTGTTTCCAACCTAGCCCCCAAACTAAATAAAGAAACAGCCAAGAAACATGGTTTGAAAGATCAGGCATAAAGAACAGTAGTCATTTTTCTCATGATTTATTTCTGAAGTGGGGAGATATGGCCTTACTCCATGAGTCGTCTTATTGCATCTGTTTGTGATGGTGTTTTCTTAGCAACTGTGGCTCTGTTTTAGATCTGGATTCTCAATTATTGTTTTTGTTTAGAAAGATATAAAGCGATGACACCTCTTCCTACTGCTGAAGATAGTGACTGTGCCTTGTGAGCAGGCTAAATCAATTTCTTTTTCTCTCTGAAGTACAACAGGTATTGTTTTTAAAAAGTATAGATGCAGAAGTGCCTGCTTGTGCATGTGGAATGCCTGTCTGTGTACAGTATTGATTACAATAACTGAACACATCCCCGATAATTTTGGATAACATGTATCAGGCTGTAACTGAGTGTGTAATTTTTTTGTTTAAAGAATGGGGTGAAAGTTAGTGTTGTCAACTTGCTTTCCTTGCTTGCCTTCTTTACGGGCTTTCTTAAGGGCAGGGGTATCATTTCAGAAAAATTCTAGGTGGAGCAAAGTTGTTTCAGCATATGAACATTATATGCAATTCTATCCTGCAAAGTTGGGAGGCGGGCTGGAGAGCGGAAGACATAATGGAGCATACAGACCTATGAAAAATCTGGGTGGAGGGGATAAACCAAGGTCTGGGGGTGGGAGGTGACTGCCCAACTTGCCGCATAGCAAATGATGCTGCCCCTACTTATGGGGCTTTTTGATGTGGGAAGAAAGTGTCATCTTTAACTATGAACTTTTAGAAACATTAGAAATGTAGGTGGTAATTATAGGGCTTGGTCATGTAATTCATATGCCTAAGACCTGTCTATCAAAACAAATTCTATATTCCAAATTGAGCTCTAGTAACCATAAGGGTGGAGGGCATATGAAATGTTTCAAAGATACTCTGAAACAACATCTGCACAAGACAAATATCTATGACTTGATCTTTGACAACTGGCAACTGACCACATTGCGTGGCACCACCCCAAAAGCGTGGGTATCCATGACTTTGAGAAGAACCGTGTTGTGCTATTGGAAGCACAGGACCAGGTATGGAAACAATCAACACAATCAGGCAGATGGCTCTGTGGTCAGTGTGGTAAATGTTGTTCTTCCTGAATGGGTCTGTGGAGCCATGTGAAGACCCATTAGTACAAACTGTGATTGTTGATGTTGTCCTGGAAATTGGGGTGAGTTTTACTGTGTTATGGGCTAAACTGTGACCCAGGGTGTGCATCCGTGTTGGTATGTAAGGAGGACAACCTCTAAATCCGCTGTGTGGATCATCTGCATTGTGGATCTCACAGCATGAGGGAGAGCAGCCTCTCTGGTGCTGCCATAGGGCAGGGGTCAAGAGTGGGTGAAGCTTTCTTCCCTTCTCCCCCCAGGTGAGGCAAACTGTATGGAGGGGCAAGTAAGCTGTCGTGGATAAAAGGCAGATATAGATCACATCTCACCCCTACAGCAAAAGGGAACCAATGACAGAGTTTTGATTCTCTGTGTCACACTTTGATCCCTAGTCTGCTCTGGGGCAGCATAATACACACTGCCCCTTACATGGAGGTTGCAATACCTCCACAGTCTAGCTGCAGTGGTCGGGGCAATTTCATCTGGTTTGTGGAGTGGGGTAGGGTAAGAGCAAAATCAGTTCTCAGAAGCTCTAAAACCATGTTGTAAAGTCTATTTAAGGAAAGACTATTTAAAAAGGGGGGGGACGGGACCCTTACAATTATTGTTATGGAGGTGTGGGAGGGACAGATAAAAGAAGCTTTATGTAGGAAAAGGCTTTTTCCCTAAAGCACACTGGCTGTCAGAACAGGGACAGGAGGATGACCAATAACAAAGTGGAAAGACAAAAAAGAGGAATGTACTTTCAGATGTGTCTGATCTTGTTGGTCTGGGCGTAACGTTACGGCAGACAGCCCAGCACGGAAGTATGAAGTATGCTTTGTGAGAAAGGACGCTGTGCACCTCCCAACTTAGTGGCTCAAATAGCATGATGTAGGTGTGAGAAGAAATTACGTCTACCCGCCCAGTGCACAGAGCAGCTAGTGTATACGGTACACCTTCAATGACAAGAATCAATTTTTGAAGAACTTTATTCTTTGAATTCTAACCTACCTTGGGAGCTTCCTCGAGGCTAAGTCCAGAAAAGCGCTGGATCAGAGCCAGGTATTGTTGTTGTTATAACTTCCCACCACAGCAGCATGCACTACTCATGGCCCCTTCAAGGGCCCACTCCCAAGTGTCCCCATCCTGTTTCTAGAGGGGCAGCTCCCATGTTTCTCATTACATAATTTATATAGCTATTAACAAAAATAACAAATACAACAATGAAATATCCAAACAAATTAGTACTATGTATAAACAATCTGAACCAATTTCTAAAATGATCTGTTCTCGAGTCCTCACATACACATTATTGTTTGTGCTATAGGTCAGCAATCCAACTTGTGTAACACAATCAAGTTATGACCATCTCACTAATCATATATTGTTTATTATGTTGTATGGTAGTGCCTAAAAGGCACAAACTGAGAACAGGGACCTGCTGTGCAAGGCACTGTGCAAGCATGTAGTGGCTGATTCAAAGCCCATTGAATGCAATGTGACTCTTTCCACTGACTTTAACAGGCTTTGGATTAGATCCTAGTGTGAGACAATCCCTGTCCTGAAGATCTGACATTCTAAATGACAGAGGCAAAGGATAGGGAAGGTAAACAAAGGCGAAGTGACTTTTTCAAGGTCATGCAGCAGATTAGTGGTAGACCCAGAAATAGCACTCACGTCTCCCGACTCCCAGGCCAGTGCCCCCACCACTAGACAACACTGCTATCTACTATTGCCCTCATAAAACAGACACTGTCTATCAAAATAATGCTTGCTGGAGGACAACCGAATGTCAGTGCTTGTTTCCACCTCAGAAAAACCTCTGTTTTTAAATTATCTACGCCAGTGATTCATTGTCTTTTCCCCCTTCACTCTCCTCTACCCCAAAATACATTGCTAATACCTCAGGATATATTATTGAGATAAGACTGTGTATTAAATAGATCCTGTTCAGTTCTAATTCCAGACAAATACAAGTGCATTCTCCCACCTCATTCTGGGGAAAGATAGAGAACTTGACAGAAGTAAATAGAAAGTAAAAAGGAGAAGGAAAATACCATCTGAGTCAAGATTTGATCTAAAGTTTCTTTGTGCCCGAGGGTCAGTGGTTATTCACCAAGAGGCAAAATGAATGATGAGTGGAAGTCAAGTCCTTAAATGAATGGATTAAATAAAAACGAATGAACTATTAAAGAACTGGAAGAAAGCCACTCTACAAAGCTAACCATGAAAACTAGAAAGGATCAATCCTAGTTATTTCCAGACATTGTTTTTCATTTTAATCAACCCCTTGAGACAGAGCTAACAGTGCCAAAGAAGTCAGCAGACTGGTAGGTTTTGGGGTGGCTATTGGTTTTATTTATTTTTTTAAAGAAATGTAGGCTAGGTCACTTGTACCATTTGTTGCATAAATTTGAGTGGGAGTGTTAGGGGTGAAATACACCAGTCACAGGGGATATTATGTTTCCTGTTGGAAAAGACAATGGAAACAAATAGCCTCTATGGTCCAGATGTAGTGGCTAATAGTGGGAAAAGGCAGCACAGCTGGCCCTATTTTGAAGTTGTGGGAAATCTGAATTTTCTTCCCAGAATACACACTGAATAGCACTTCTGAGTTGGAGAAACCAGAAACTTTTGCAGCACAGATGTCCATGGTGAATGCTGGTGCATGGAGAGTGCTGTTCCTTGAGGAGCAATTAATTACATCTCTTATCTCTTGTGTTGACTTTGAATGTCTTCACAGAACACACCTGTGGTCTGATGCTACCATTTCATATAGTTGTTAAAATTCATATTTCAAATGTATGGCATTAGCTGACTCCCAATTCCCTCACTCTCATCACTATGTTCCTCCTTTCAAATATTTCTCAATAAAGCTAGTCCATATGTCTATTCAATGGGAAAGCAATTTACAATTTCAAATAAGTTTGGAGGCATATCCTATTACTAAAGATTTGTGAGACTGTGTTCACATGCCAGATTACTGCACTGTCATGATAAATTGCTACCAGAGCTTTGTTCTGCCCAGCTTTCCCAAAACAAATGAATTGGAAAACATGCAGAAATGTACATTATAATTTTGAAAATTCCCACACTGGAGTCCACCTACAGTACCACAGTCAGTCATGGTTCACTCAGCCTTCTGAGTCTTAGAATCATTCTTTCAAACAATATCAGTGAAGAATGGAACAGTAGCTCTGTTTCTACAACACACTTTTTGTACTGCTTGACTGAACTTGTTGACAAATAACTTAATGCTTTATAACATTGCCACTTGAAAGTCTGCTTTGGTGAGAGAGACACACAAGATCTGTAGATATTTTCCTGTTTTGGCAAAATCAGAAGAAATCCTGAACTGGCTCTAGGAATAAAGCAACTTGCAGAAGGGAAGGATGGTTCTGTGATTAAGGCACTGACCTGAGACTTTGCCCTGGTCTACACTTACCTTGAAGTCCGACGCCGCGAGTTCGACTGCTCGGAGTTCGAACTATCGCGTCTGATCTAGACGCGATAGTTCGAACTCCGGAAGCGCTAGTTCGAACTCCGGTACTCCACCGCGTCAGGAGGAGTTGCCGGAGTCGACCTGCGAGCCGCGGAGTTCGCTTCCCCGCCGTCTGGACGGGTAAGTTTTCGAACTAGGGTAGTTCGAATTCAGCTACGTTATTCACGTAGCTGAATTCGCGTACCCTAGTTCGACCCCGGGGCTACGTGTAGACCAGGGCTTAGAAGATGTGGATTCAGTTTCAGGCTCAGCTGCAGACTTCCTGTGTGATCTTGAGCAAGCCATTTAATCACTCCATGCTTCAATGTTCCATCTGTAAAACGGGAACGATAATTGTCTTGTTGATATAGATTTTACTCCCTTCAGGATAGAACTGTCCCTAAGTCTTTGTGTATATGTTGCTTAGTTCAGTGGGGCTCTGATCATAAGTGCCGACTTTCCCACTTTCCCATGGGTGCTCGACCCCCCTCTCTGCCCCTGGCCCCGCCCCCATTCCACCCCTTTCATGGGACCCTGCCCCTGCCCTGCCTCTTCCCACCCCACCCTGCCCCCATTCCAACTCCTTCCCCAAAGTCCCCACCCCAACTCTGCCCCCTCCCTGCCCCTATTCCTACTCCTTCCACAAATCCCTGCCCCGGCCCCGCCTTTTCCCCACCTCCTCCCCTGAGTGCGCCATGTTCCCGCTCCTCCCCCTCCCTCCCGGAGCCAAACAGCTGCCAAACAGCTGTTTGGCGGCAGCTGGGCGGAAAGCGCTGGGAGGTAGGTGGAGGAGCAGGGACGTGGTGTGCTCAGGGGAGGAGGTGGAGGAGGAGGTAGGGTGGGAGGTGAAGAGAGCTTGGCTACCAGTGTGTGCAGCACGCCCACTAATATTTCCCCATGGGTGCTCCAGCCTCGGAGCACCCACGGAGTCGGTGCCTATGGCTCTGATCCCATTTGGGGTGTCCAGGCCCTACTGTAGTACTAATTATAGGTAGTGCTGGTAGCATTACCTGTAATTAAGGTTGTCCTGTTTTCAATTGCTTACAACTTTGCCAAATTGAAATTGTTGGGCAGAAATTTTCCATGCCAGGTGACTGCCTCAAGTAGATTTTTTTTTTTTCCTGGAACATTTGAGCAAGAATGGTTCAGAGAGCTTGCAGAATGAGATTGGGAGGAGGGGGGAATATCTTGTTTTGCCCATGTTAAAAAAGTTCTGGTAACTATTTCATGGTGAAGTTCTTGCACCTCTGTGATTTGGAGAAAGGATTTGAAATTTAGCTGGTGTCAGCCACGTGTCTTTTGATCAGTCCATGAAAAGTCCAAATTTGGCCAAGTTATCAGCCTTTGAAAAATCTCCATTCACAGTTGTTCCATAGAGACTTCTTAGATTTTGACAGCGAAATTTTCCAGGAAGTCTGTCTGCACTGGGTATGCTTGAGCCCAGGCCTACAGTGGGCTGAGCACAGTATTTTTCCAGCTATTGCTGCTCCCAGTGGCAGCAGGATCAGGTACAGGAAATGGGAGGGGAAGGAGTCTGTCTCTCCTGTACTCTCAATGCTACCCCTGCTGGTGAATAGGCAGGATGGAGAAGGAGGAGGAAGCAGCGTGGCTGAAATGCAGTGGGGACAAGAGTTGGATAGGGGAGAGCAGAGGAAGAGGGAGTAGATTGGGATAAGGAGCAAGGACAGAAGACTGGGAGTTGGGGTGGGGGAGACAAGGACAGGATGGGCAAGGAGCCTACAGGGAGACTGGGATGTGGAGCCCAGGGGAGGGAGACTGGGACTTGGATGAGTAGCCTGGTACGGGCTGGGCAAAGACACTGGAAATGGAATAATAGGATATCATGGTTGGAAGGGACCTCAGGAGGTCATCTAGTCCAACCTCCTGCTCAAAGCAGGACCAATTCCCAGACAGATTTTTCCCCCATCCCTAAATGGCCCCCTCAAGTATTGAACTCGCAGGCCAATGCTCAAACCACTGAGCTATCTCTCTGCCCAATATAATGAGGAGCCCCAGGGAGTTGAGGCTGAGACTGCATAAACAAAGAGACTGGGATAAGTAAGGACTGGGAACAGGAGCAGACGGGGTCTGTGCCCACGAAAGAGCACTCCCCTCCAGAACCTGGAAATGAATCCAGAATTCCTGAGCCTCAGCAGTTCTCTGCTGGTAGCAAAAAGCTGTGAAACCCACTGTCAATCAGTGTGTCTCATTCTTCTCTAGTGGCTGGTCTGTATAGAGGATGACAATCTAATACTGCTGTCAGTTACTCCATTAGCTCAAGTGGCAGAGATCAGTGCTGTGGATCTAAAGGTTCCAAACTTTCTGAAGACCTGTGTGGTGATCAGTATGGTTGCATGTGGTAGACTTTTGTTTTTTTCAGTTTGCTTTTTTAAAAACCTAGGAAATGACATTCAAAAACCTACATTAAAAGAACATTAAGGTTGCAAAGTCAAACATTCAAAAGTTAGGAAACATCAGAGTTAAGGCTTATAGCATGTGATTATGTAATTAAAGACTATCAGAATGCAAATGCAGAAGGGGGGCAAATTAAGATTGCACAGGGAATCTTAAATATGGCATTTCCTACCTTTTGAGTGTTTGTCTTTGTAACCTTATTGTTCTTTTAAAGTAGTGTTTTGTGTATAATAATAGCTTGTCATAACAGCTCTAGTACAGCATAAAGTTCCTTTTCTGTAGGCAGTTGGGCTGACTAGTCACCTCTTAATTGTCTTAGTTGTCTTAATATTGTTACCAAAAGTGGCTGGCTTGGCTTTCGTTGTACCAAAAAAGTTATTGTGTTGCCTTGAAACCATTCTGTGAATTAAAGTTTAAAAAAATTAAAAAGCACAAGTTCCTTGAAAGCAGAGACAGACACATTGTTTTACTTTGTCTTAATCAGTTATCTAAACAAAAGTGCTTTGTTTCACAGTGCTGAAGGATTTGGTGGAGAAAATCTACCTAGATAAGTTGTAGAAACACAGATTTTTCTCACATCATAAACACTAAGGTCATCTTTGTCAAAGGGACTCTCATTTTGCGTGCAGACATTTGGTCATGCAGATTATATGCCTGAAAGTGATGGTCTGTATGCAAACTATATGTCCACAGAGCAGAAGCCTTTTGAAAATAAGGCACTAACTGTCACTCTTGGTGTAATTCTCACCAGAAAGAATTGCATTCTAGTGAAGACTAAGTGATTTCTTACTCCTATGGGTAATCCTTCCAGGTCAGAGTTCATGTATGTTGGTGGGATGGTGGGTGAAAGTTTACACTGCTGTAGCCTGAACTGGACACGGTCTGTCCATAAGGGATGAATCCAGGGCTGTCAATTCAACACCTGCTACTACAGTTAAAGTTTAATTTTCCTATCAAGTTTCAGGAAGTTTGGTTTGAGTTTTACTTTCCCAATCTCTCTCTGAAGAGAGTTTTTTGTTAAGAACCACTTGCAGGGTGATGCCTCTTTTCTGTTCTATATAGCAATCTAAACAATCCTTGATCTTTAAAGGAATATTGTCAAGGCAGATAGGCCTAACGTGAGACCTCTCTGCTCTGTTTTGGGTTGTGTGTGAGCATGCCATTGTGCATCCCTTTCTTTCCTTGTCACCTTGATTGCTTTGTCTGCTCTGTTCTTAGGAGACAACAGTGTGCTGCAGTTTACAAGAATCTTGCTCTCTACAAGAATAGGCCCAGGGTCCCAGAGACAATCTCAGGATTTGGTTTATGAATCCACACCAGTCTCTCCAGCACCACCTCACGCTGCTTGTTTCTTTTGATTTTACTAACAGGTTACTGACATTCAGAAGGATCTTTCTTTCCAAGAACAGACCTATTATCTCAGAGAGAAACCCAGTGCCCTGGCTAGTGTTGGTTCACACCAGCAGAATAATCTGAATTTGAACCATTAGACTGCTTCCTTTATCATAAAAAAACCCAGGAAGTAGGAACGCTGTGAAAAGGAAAAATCTGTACCATTTTCAAGGCCATTTTGATTGTGTGCCTGATTCTCTGATAATGCACTGTGATACAGCACTCTGATAATGTACTGTGGAAGTAATTATAATTTTCTTCCACTTTAAATGCCCTTTACACCATCAGTGGTATCAAATGGCCTTGTGTAAATGAGACTCAGGCCCTGGGTCTCTGTTAAGACAATAAACAAGCAATCTGAATGATAATCCCAAAGGCAGAATAGAAATGTTTCTAAATAAAAAACAATTTATTGAAATACACTCAATCAAAATAGGCTAGATTTTCCTGTTTATCTTGGTTTGTCAAGCTGCCAAGTGAGAGTTAATGTCACCATAAGGGTCCTAGAGGCCTCCTGCCTCTTCCCTTCTGAATGTTGACAAATGAGGCAGGTTTAGGACACCTGGGAGAATGGTATAAAGAGTTGCTCATGTGGCTGTACATCAAGACACTTCTGTTGTTATGGTGGGAACATGATATAAGGAGTCATTAAATCAAATATCCTGGAGCTTCCCATTTTTCTCAGCTGACCAATACTGATTTTATGTCAATCCATGTTTTTTATTTTTTTTTATGATGTCCATTCCCCTCAGCCCTTTATGAATGTTTTATTTAATGGGATGGCCTGTGTTGTGGCTGCATCATGCCATGCAGTGGGAAAGGGTCACAGGCACAACAGCTATACAAGGGAGCCTTTGGACTTGCTATGCACTAGAGAAAGTATCTCCATTCTGGCCTTGAATGTGCTGCTCTGGAGGGCAGCAATAAGTCAGGCAAGGAAATTTTTCATGTATCCAGAGGCTTCAGCACAATGCGTAGGGTCTGTAGCTATGAATGGTAGTTTCCAGAGGTGAAATCCCATCCAAAATTCCAACTGACTTCGGTGGGGCCACGAGTATGCCCCAGTTTCCTATACTTCCTGCACTCTACTGCTCTCGGCATCAGTCTCTTTTTTGAGTTACTGCATAGACTGTTACAGTCACTCTGTTCTTTACTAATGAGAAGAGATAACTGAATGAGGGTAACTACAGGTTTTGAAAATTCAGGTTTATCAAACTACTATATAGACTCCATTTCTGGATATCTAGTTATGAGGAAATAAATCTGAGGTAAACTCTAGCTCTAAAAATAGAACACAGCCAAATAGAACACACGTTTCTCTGGGGGCCACATTCCAGCCTTGGATGTTTGTACAGAATTCAGACTGATTTATTTAGGAGTTGTGTTCATGCATTTTTAGGGCAAAATTTGGTCTAGTGCATTGACCTCAAATAATTAAATTTCACAATCTCTCTAAAAAATTACAACAAAGTCTCAGCAGCTAGTGATACCGGAACAATTACAGTCATTTAAGTAAGAGACATATGCTATGTGAAAGTTCAGTGTTTTTAATGAAAACAGCAACATGCTTTAAAAGTGCAGCAATAGTGCAATTTGAAGTATGTAATTCTCCTGTTAAAATTGGTGATAATATGTTTAACAAAAAGGACTATCAGGAAAGATACTTTAAAAAAAAAAGTACACATTGTTGTCTGATAAATTTAATGAGAAGATCAATTGTGCTGGTTTAACAGGAAGCACTATTTGTATATAAACCAAAACAAAGAAGTAACATTTGTTGGCCTTAAAAAGTGACATAGCCTTTGTATAGCCGTATGTTTTGCTTGGAATCTTGCCAGGATTATAAATAGATTGGTGGGAAGCCTCTGGGCAAGAAAAAATCTACCGTCGTAAATAAAATAATCATAGAAGGGACAGTCTTATAACCCGTACTCCTGTTAGTAAATTTACCCCTACAGCTAACCTTCAGTGGGACTGTTCTCATAAATAATTACCCATATGAGTATGGGGTACAGGATTAGATCTATAGTTAGAGCCCAACTGGTTCTCTACTGTGCCTGAGCAGAGCTATTTAGGATGTCTAAACTTTTCCATGTTCACTTCTCTCAGGGAAGATGTAAAGTTGTTCCTGATGGTTCAGAGCTTCCCAACTCACATGTGGAGCACACTTTAATGGAGAGCTTGATACGCTGTCTTCTGCAGCAGGGACTTGTGCGGAGTAGGGACACGGTCATGACCCTCCTCACTACCAACTTTGGGGTGACTAGAGTTCTGATGGGAACCAGTTATTTCTCTTGGGAAAAGATGGGGACTATGTTACTCAGAACTAACTTGCTTTTAATGGATTTAAATCATACCTTTAACTTTCCTGGAACAAGTTGAATTCTTGCTTGTTCAATGATGAAAGTATGTGACATGTTTTATTTTTCATGGAAAATGAAGCCAGTCAAGGAGATAATGGGTCAGAGCATCAGCTGGGGTAAATCAGTGGAACTAGCTGATTTGCACCAGCTGAGGAACTGGCTCAGTATCATTTGGGGGAAAGGGAGTTGTGGATTTATGATGAAGAAGTGTTTCAGCTGGGTGCTGTAGAACTGGAAAGATTGTCCAGACAATATCCCCCCAGAACCCAGGGGTACATTCCAAGCATTTTTCTCTGGAAATGAAGTACTTTTACATTCAGTTTAGAGCAGGAGTCCACCCTAGTGAGGGTGTTTTGTTGCAAGGGTCTCAGAGAAGTGCATGTAAAAATAGCTAACCCCCTGATGATTTTTCATGTAAGTAAACCTATTTAAAAATGGTAAATATAATGTTGAGGCAGAAACCTGCAGGTCATATCTCAGCATGCTGTAAATTACTTTAAAACAAAAGAGTTTGAAGAACTTGGATGAAAATGTAAATACCTATAGAACCTTAACTGTTGTGATGTCTGTGGAATTCTCTCAGTATAATGGCATGAACATGACCTTGACACTTTCCCATTGAGAAGATGATAGAATGCTGGAAAAATAGTCTAAAAACAACTTTACTAGCAACTAGAAAAGCTCATTATAGGTACAGATACTACTGATTCTCTTCTAATGTATGCAAAAAATAAAATATACAAGATCTCTGTTAATTATTAGGAAGTAAATAGAACACTACAATGAAAAAAACACTAAAGACAAAAATCAGCTGTTTCTATCCATGACATCTGCTCCAACTGGACTCATGGTTAATAATAATCTGTTGCTAGGATCAGGCTTTAGTTTATATGTAGAGGCCTCTGCAGAGGGAAATACTTTCAGAATTCCCGAGTGGGTCATAAATAATCAGTGGCACTGAAAAGAAGAGAAAAAAAGAACAAGCAATATGAGGATCCACAGTAGGAATGACTGTCATTCCCATTGCAACATCACGTGTGCAGCCAAACTGGTTTATCAGCCGCCACGTATTAGTTGGATAGCACCCTAGAAATAGTTGCTTATAAATAAACAAGCAGAGAGTAAGACTATTACCAACAACTTTGCAATATAATCTTCTGCATATGCATTCTAATCTAATTAGAACTTATCTAGATGGGGAAATTTACTGGCAATGTAATTATACTGGTATAGTTATGCGGGTAAATTTCCCTGTGTAGATAAGACCTAAGTTTTTAGGATCTGGGTCATTTACTTCCATTATCCCAATGATTTTAAATCCACATCAGTCCCAGATTTGGAAATATGCATGTAGTGTATGACAAAGTGAAACACACCTACTGGGTATAGAGATATCAGGTTCAAACAATACGTCCAAATTATAACAGCAACAACAGAAAGTTCTCAGGCTCACTTGAGGCAGGATTGTTCTCCACTTATTTAATAACCATGGTGCTAATCCTGAGGTCAAAACGTGCACATTAGGACCAAACACAGTAGAAACCCTGTGTGCTGGATGGTATCACGGTCACTTCCACGTGGGAAGAACTCTGCTGTAGATCTTGGACCTGCAGGGTGGGGGGAAGGGGGCAGGTTGGGGACATGGCTCCACAAAGGAGAGGACCAATTCAGCTGTGGCTCAGAGGGCTTTGTCATCCACTCTACACTCAGACCCCGGAGGTTGTAGCTTGGCTGCATGGGTTTGTGGCCCTTATTTCACTTTTGGTTTTGAAGGGTGCACCTCTGAGCTCCCCTGTGTGAGCTCAGGATTTTTCAGGATTGGGTCCCATAGGAGGATTCAGTCGATGTGCACAATGTTTACGCATGTAGCCTGTGTAATTACTGCACACACCCACATTATTAAACTAAGTTACTTTGTAATTATAACGCGATAATTACACAGATATTGCTGAGAATAGCATCCTTTTCACAAAAATCATATGGATTCTACAATTGGTAACTTCATTTTTTCCCCATAAAATTAAATATCATGACTGGAGTAAATAAAAATACATTCACAAAATGCAGTGATTCAAATTATACACTTACAGCTCTGAAATCTCCACTGGTGAAGCCTCTAAATCTGTCTCCGACTCTCCTTTCTTTGGAGTCCAGAATGTCATAAAGGCTGTTCAGGAAAGCATCGTTATTTGGTCATCTCTCTTGAAGTTAAGCATGAACTTAAGTGTCATTGGGGACATGGGACTTAAAACAGTGTTGCTACCTCTCATGACTTTGAAGTTAGTCTCATGATTTTTCTGGGTTTGACTCATGATTTTTTGAGCGCTTGGGTCTGGCAATACTTACCTAAGCTTAAATGCTTCCCTGAACTTTCAAGAGAGGTGGATAGGCAAAGGTAATTCCTTCAGATGAGGTTTCTATCCATACTGAAATGGCACACTGCCATTCAAAAGCTTTTAATTTTTTTAAAACATTGTTTTTTCATAATTACCCATTAATACAGTCTGTTGTAAGGAACTGGCTTAACTACACATAATTGTGTCGGATAGTTATCCAATAAAAGGATCAGTGTAAATGTAAAATAAAAAAGGAAATATTTAATAGGAACATGAAAGCAATAGCAATCAATCTTATTAACCTAGTGGGTGCAGTAGATTTATTAAAGGCTAGATATAAAACAGTTACTCACACTGAATAGTATCTTACTTTGAGTGAAGTCCCACTGAAGTCAAAGGTACTACTTTCAGAGTCAGATGCTACTCCATGTGAGTGAGAAGGTTGCAATCTAGCCCAAAATTTATGAGGTGGATATTGCATTTGGTTTTCATTTTGGATATGTAATAAATCCAAGTACAGTATGGGTTGGTTAAAATTATTATTAATAATTTATGTGTACTGTAGTAACACCTAGAGACACCACCTGAGATTAGAGAGCACATAGTAAGAGAGTTTTCTGCCCTCAAGAGTTTACAGTCTAAATAGACAAGACAGATAAAGGGTGTGAGGGGAAACTGAGGCACGGAGTGGTGACATGATTTGTCACATAGCAGGTTAGTGGCACAGCTGGGAATAGAACCCAGGTCTATTTGCTCCCAGTCTAGGGCACTATCCACTGCGTTACACTTTCTCTTTCACATTTAAAATGTTTTGTTTTTATTGAGACTTCCATAAACACCCTTTGTCTTTTAAATACATTGGGAAAATAATCACCGTAGAACTTTAGGGCCAAACCCTGCTCCACATGTTCACAAGCCTATTGACTTCAATGTCAGATGAGTAAGATGAACAGGTTTTGTTTTTTAGTGTAGTGTCACCTCATAAAATAGGCCCATGGAAGACAGGAAACATTGGCATTCAATATACACGTATCTTCTCGTTGTTTGGGGATTTCAAACTGTTTTGGTTTTAAAGGTTTGGCGTTCACTCTTAAAGGAACACTGAAAACTGGGAGCAAGCTTTCTTTTTAATTGAACATTCTTTTAAGATTATGTAGGCAGGGGTGCTGGAACCATGTGTATAGCAGGGGTGCTGAGAGCCACTGAACCAAACTGTAAACGCTGAATATAATGAAAACCACTTCAATCCAGGAGGTGCTGCAGCATGCCCTGCACCTAGTTCCAGCACCCAGGGCCGGCTTTAAGCTGATTTCCCCCAATTCCCCAGAATCGGGCCCCGCGCCTTAGGCGTCTTTTTAATTTAAAAATTTTTTTTTTACTCACCCAGCGGCGTGTGTGTGTGGGTCCGTTCCGGGTCTTCGGCAGCATTTCAGTGGTGGAGGGGTGGGGGTCCTGCTCCCGGTCTTTGGTGGCATTTCAGCGGCAGGGGGTCCTTTGGTGCTGCGGAAGACCTGGAGCAGACCCCACCACCACCGAAGTGCCGCCGAAGCCCTAGACCGCCGCCAGGTACTCGAATCGGGCCCCACCGTTCATAAAGCTAGCCCTGCCAGCAACTAGGTATGTAGGAAAGAAAGGCAGAATGTTTTTTTCAGTGTTTCGCAGGTTTAAATGTTAGCCATTTATTCGAACCAAATAAACACAGATTGAACCAAATAAACACAGAAAGGAGGGGTTAATTTTCCGCGTCGTGATCAGGAGTTTAGATACACAACTCTAAATATTAATAAATAATAAGAGTTGGGCATGCCACTCGTTATACTTGGTGCTGAAAATGTTCTGTTGTTTGTGAACAGAGTTTGTTTAAGGTCAGATCTGTTTGACTTCATTTAATTTTTTAACTTTTTGAAAAAAAAATCAGTCTGTTTTTGAGAGGCCAGTTTTTCTCCCACTGTATAGTTAAACAATGTAGTTACCACAGTCAAAAACATAAGACTACTTTTTAAAAAAAAGGATACTGCATATTGTTCTCTAAGATGGCGTTAGAGATGGGGGAGGCATCCACAGAAGGGAAAAAACGAGGGCTAGAAAATAAAACTCCTTTGTGAGAAATAGACTTTGTGGGAGAAGAGGAGTAGCTAAGATACAGATAGGAACAGCAAGAATGATTGTTCTGTTATGTCAACCATCATCTTTTTTGTTACACTTTAATTGTGTAATCTTTGCAGGCTCAGCTGCTATTGTTTCCAGTCTGCTCTAACAATTACCAAGCAGGAAAAGAAGTCTGTAAAATATAAAGATTTAAAGAAAACCTTTTGGGTTAGTCAGTAACAAATGTACATGAGCCTTTGTCAACCTGACTTCCTACAAAAAGCCTACCGTGTTTTGAATCTTTCTAATTGCATTGCTTTCCTTTTCATGACAAGACACATTTGAAGCCATTATTTGAATTCTGGAGTTCAGCCAGCCGTTAGAAATAACCTGAATAGAGCCAAGGGACAATAACTTTATGATTCAAAAAGTAGGCGTAGTCACTTTTTTCTACATAAGCTAAGGAAACACCTTAGCAGGAAAAAAAATAAAGCATGTCTCCTATCAGACTAGCATTTAAGAGCACCAGTTCTTAATGAGAACACAGAGGTGCTGATCTCCTAACTTTTCTTTTTCTTTCTCATTTCAGTTTGTCAGCTGAAATAATGTGGAAATGATATAATCGTCCTGAAGTTTAATATGGCATGTAAGAAATCATCTCCATTAGCTGAGGAGCAATCTTCCACCGAAATAGATGATCTTCATATTTCACTGCAAGGTAAGTTATGCAAGTTTCATGTAACTTTTCATGTAAGTTTTTGGCAAATGTCTGTGGATGTGTGCAAGTTGAATGAAAATCTGTGAAATCCATTAAAACATAAAAATAGTATGAGATATAGTCCATTTATTTCTGTGCTGTAAACAGACTTCTGTAAATATCTCACCAGAGGCTTTTCAACTGTAAAGTGAAACACAGTACTGAGTTTTTCTTCATGGTATTTACCGAGTCATTGCCTTTTTTGGAACAGATTTGCTCACAGTTTGTTTTCCTTAGCTGAACACGTTACTGTAAACAGTTGTCAAGGGAACTATTAAAGAGTTACACAATTCCTATAATTTATTAGGTATCTCTGCAAATTAAAACATGCCTTTGCTTGCCTAATTTTTATGTGCTATTAGTGGAAAGCACTAAATAGTCTTTGCTTTAGATAATAGTCTTGCTGCATTTTCTTCTTCTTTCTTGTCTCCGTCCCCTGTGGATATATATTTCAGGGCCTGAATGAGCATAAAATCTCTCTGGCTTCCACACAAACTCATTAAAGACCAGATTCTGCCCTCCTTACTCACAGAGTCACACCCTACAGAGCAAGCAGTCCCCTTTATTTCAATGGGACTACTTGAGTAATAAGGTGCTGGTCAGTCTGAGCAAGGGAGGCAGAATTGGGCTCTAAAAATAATAAGCTAAAGGTTCCTCAACTATTTGTTGGAGTGTGCAGGGCTGAGAAGAATTTTATTTTTCCCTAAACTTGTGTCTCTTTGGATAAGTTTTGGAATGTGTTTTTGAAATAGCAGTACTTGTGTTTCACATTAATAGGGAGTTTTGTTTAAATGTTTGCAGTATGCTATGTTTCCTTGTTTGGTTTCTTTGATAGCCAATCCTACAGTCTTTCTGCATGCAAAAACTGATCTTGATTTCAGGATCAAGTCCATTACAAAGCTGATTTTTTCAGTTTTTTGTCTGCTCTATGGGAAGATGGGCTGCATCACCCTCTATAAAAGGATTTCCCAATGGCTTACCTATGGTGAAGTTACTCTCTGATTTATTTGAAGGAAAACATTGAAGACAGATGAAGCTCGTGCAGAAAACAAATCTGCAAGGTGTCTTCTGTCATCCTTATCTACACAAATGTTTCTTGAGCTATGAATTGTGTTTCATTAGTATTTACAATGATCTAAAGCAGCGGTCCCCAACGCGGTGGCGCCCGCGGGGGCATCTAAATGCGCCTGCATCCTGGCCGGTGGTCGACAAGCGACGTCATCGAGAGGCATCGCTGCCGAAATGCCGCCAAAATTCGGCGGCATTTCGGCGGATGCTCGACCGCCGCCACGGTCCTTCGTCTGGCGCCCACCAGACAAAGAGGTTGGGGACCACTGATCTAAAGCTAAACTTATTTCTAACTGATATCTTTTCCTTTTGCACTTGACTTCATTACAGTCAGACAGGCAAGCAGAAAACTTCCAATGGCCTAAGGTTACTCTAAAACAGGGGTGGGCAAATAACGGCCCGCGGGCCACATCTGACCTGCAGGACTGTCCTGCCTGGCCCCCAAGCTCCTGGTCCGGGAGACTCATCCACACCCACAGCCTCAGCTCGCTCACTCCACTGCCAGTGCAATGCTCTGGGCGGCAGGGCTGGGAGCTCCTGGGCCTGACCCGGTTCTCTGAGCTGCGTGGCGGTGGCAGCGGCGTGGCTGGCTCCAGCTGGGTGGTGCGGCTGTAGCGCTGCCAGCCACTGGTGGTAAGGGGGCAGGGAGCAGGGGAGGTTGGATAGAGGGCAGGGGAGTTCGGGGTGGTGGTCAGAGGGTGGGGATGTGGATGGTGGTTGGGGAGGAAAGAGGGGGTTGAATGGGGGCAGCGGTCTCGGGGGGCAGTCAGGAAGGAGCAGGGGTTGGATGGGGCAGCAGGGGCAGGGGTTCCGGGGACAGCCAGGGAACAGGGAGAAGGGTTGGAGTAGGGGTTCCAGGGGGGCCGTCAGGAATGAGAGGAGCGGTTGGATGAGGCAGGAGTCCCAGGGGGGCATGACCGCCTCCCCTAACCGGCCCTCCATACAATTTACAAAACCCGATGTGGTCCTCAGGCCAAAAAGTTTGCCCGCCCCTGCTCTAAAAAGGCACACAAAGTATAGCCCCATTTTGCCCTCAGATGCACATTTGCAGCACCCATCAAAGTCAGTGGGAAATGCCCATGAGCATCTAAAGAGAGAATTTTGCCTCAGGTAAACACTTAGGTGTGTGTGTTTAGCATGAAGTAGAATCAGAAAAGTAAGTTCTAGCTTTAAGTCAGGAGATAGTGTTATTCTTACAAAGGATCATAGATAGGGCACTACCAAATTCACGGCCACGAAAAAACATCATGGACCATGAAATCTGGTCTCCCCCCCATGAAAATTTGGTCTTTTGTGTGCTTTTAACCTATACTATACAGATTTCATGGGGAGAGCAGCGTTTCTCAAACTGGGGTCCTGACCCAAAGTGGGTTGCGGGGGAGTGTCACAAGTTTATTTCGGGGGGGAGTCAAGGTATTGCCACCCTTACTTCCGTGCTGCTGCCTTTACAGCTGAGCGACCAGAGAGTGGCGGCTGTTGGCCAGGAGCCCTGCTCTGCAGGCAGCACCCCATCAGCAGCAGCGCAGAAGTAAGGGTGGAAATACCATACCATGCCAACCTTACTTCTGTGCTACTGCCTTCAGAGCTGGGTGGCTGGAGAGTGGTGGCTGCTGACTGAGGACCCAGCTCTGCAGGCAGCAGCACAGAAGTCAGAGTGGCAATACCATACCATGCCATCCTTCCTTTTGTGCTGCTAATGGCAGCAGCTCTGCCTTCAGTGCTGGGCTCCTGGCCAGCAGGTGCTGCTCTCTGGTTGCCCAGTTCTGAAGGCAGCATTGCCGCCAGCAGCAGCGTAGAAGTAAGGGCAGCAGTACCACAACCCCTCAACTCCTTTTTGGGTCAGGACTCTACAATTACAACACCATGAAATTTCAGATTTAAATATCTAAAATCATGATATGTACAATTTAAAAAATCCTATGACCGTGAAATGGACCGTGAATTTGGTAGGACCCTAATCATAGATGGGGATTTTGCTTTGAAATAATATTCATGTTATTTCTGAACAAATTGAAATTGAATTTTTAAGTTAACTGGCCGCCATACTGAAGGAATGGAGAATTCAAGGTCCAATAGCCCAGAGATTAAGGGTATGCCTACACTGCGGCTAGACACCTCTGGCTGTCCCGTGCCAGCTGACTCGAGCTCACAGGGCTTGAGCTGAGGGGTGTTTAATTGCAATGTATACATTCCAACTCAGGCTGAAGCCCGAGCACTGGGACCCTCTCACTTCACAGGGTCCTAGAGTCTAGGCTCCAGCCCAAGTACGGACATCTGCACTGCAATTAAAGAGCCCCATGCGCCTGAGTCAGCCTGCAGTGTAATTGCAGTGTAGTGTAGACATACTGTAAGAGCCCCATTTATTAAAATGTCAAGAGGTTATACATTATCTTTGTGCTGAAGAAATTTGAGTGCTTCAGCTCTGTTGAAATGGCAACACAATTGGGCCTAATTGTTTTTGTCAGAATTCTTTCTGTTGGCATACGCTTCATGTGGTTGGCTCTCACATGAGGCCATGTCTGCACTACAGAGTCAATGTTGGCATAGGTGTCCCAGAATAGACCCCTAGTGTAGATGCTTTGTGTGCCAACAGAAGGAGTTCTGCTGACATAACAACAGCATCTCCCTAAACCACATTAGTTATGCCAGCAGAAACACTCTTCCATCAGCTTAGTTGCATGTATAGTGGGGGTTCTGCCAACATAACTATGCAACCTAGGGGATGTGAATTTTTCATGCTCCTAGCCGAAGTAGTTATGCTAGCATAACTCTGTAGTGTAGACCAAGCCTAAGACATCTCAAGATGCTTTACAAAAAATAATTAAAAATATAAATACAAAAACAGACTAAGAAGTGAGACCCTGGTAGAACCTTTGGGGCAGAATTACAGAACTGGAATTATATACTTAGAAGAAGTAAAGACATATTTCTTAAGGTAATAGACAGAAACCACTTGCCTTGAAATCAGTAGATCCTCAGTAACAGATGGGAAGTGGGAATAACAGGGAAATTCAAGAGCAAACGCTAAAGCTAAGATTTTTCAGAAATAGAAGCCTAAAGTTAAGCTTCTAGAGGCAAGATTTTCAAAGTGTCTGGAGATTTTGTGTTTGTCAGTTTTTGGGTGCTCAGCTTGAGACACCTTAGAGAGGGCTCATTTTCAGAGAGTGACTGCTCAGTACTTTCTGAAAATCAGATCACTTATGTAGGTGCTTAAATATGGACTTAGAAGTCTATCATTAGGATGTTATTTTTGAAAATCTTAATGGGGGGGAGGGATAGCTCAGTGGTTTGAGCATTGGCCTGCTAAACCCAGGGTTGTGAGTTCAATCCTTGATGGGGCCAGTTAGGGATCTGGGGCAAAAATTGGTCCTGCTAGTGAACACAGGGGGCTGGACTCAATGACCTTTCAAGGTCCTTTTCAGTTCTAGGAGATTGGTATATCTCCTATTATTATTTATAATTCTTAACTGTATGATTTATGATCAGTTTTGTATAATGCACAGGTTAAAACTAGTGCATATCTTTTAGTATTGGAAAAAAGAAAAACTGAGCAGGCGTGTAGTCTGGATGACTAGTCTTGATAATACATTCAGATGTCAGTACATTACTTTACCTGGAAGGCATCCAAGGACATCACAACATTGATCTAATCTGGTTGCTATAGGGGCAAAGTCTATAATTTTTTCAGTCAGTCTTGGTCACAGCCAAGCAATAGTTCTAATAGTGTCGAAGGAATATTTAACCATTCTACTAATATATGAAAGGGCCAAATTCTCAGTTTAGATTAGATGAGCAATTCATTTTAGATTGTAAACTTAATGGGACAGTGACCATCTTTTTATTCCGTGTTTGTGCAGTGCTTAGTATAATAGGGTTCTGGTCCATGACCGGGACTCCTAGGTATTACCACAATACACATAGATACATAATCAGCTGGCATAAATCAGTGTAGCTCCACTGAGTGAAAATTTGTATGCGTTTTATGAGAACTCAGTGATATACAACATGCAGAGCTAGAAAAAGATTATGAAATATTAAAATTACAGGTTGTCACACCCCGTGGCCATCAAGATTATGATATTAGTTTGTTAAATTAATGTCATTGTTAAATCTGTTAAATTAATGTCAGTATTCTGCATTTGCTGCATTAGCTACTGAACTTGTAGAAAGGAAAATTGTTCGAGGTGTGACAGCTTCCCCTAAAATTGTCATAGCTGACTACAGAAGAAAAGACGTGGTAAAAAAAAACTATAGGTAAAAGGAAGAAATGTAACTTGGTTCATAGTGAGTCACTCTTTGTAGTTAGATGGTTTAAGAAGATATAAATTAAGTTTAATAAAGCTTGAAAATATTGGGTCAGATTCTAGGTACAACGCAGGAAGTGAGGAGAGTGAGGAGGAGGGTGCACAGGTGACCTTACACCCAGTATTGCCAATCCCAAGCATTCAAAAATCACAAATCAGGTCCCAAAATCATGAGATTTAAAAAAATCTCATAAATCATATATTTTCCTCTGTTTTTTCGAGTCTTTAGAGTGTCATGTTTTCAGACCATTGGAGGGCTAAAAACTTTTTATTATTTTTAAATGAAAGCTGAGATTTGTATGTAATCACATGACTCCAGCAACTAGGGTTTTAAGACACCAACTCTTGAGAGACTCTTAGTAAAATCACAGGATTTGTCAGTGCTGTACACCTCCAATATTCTCTGCTGCTGCAGGGTCTGATGTGGCATGCAGCATAACTTAGAGCAGCCTTCGAGACTGCTCTAATATGTGGTGGCTCTGCATAGCCACTTCAAGGGGCTGCAGCCAAGTCTGGAAGTGGACCCATTGTATTGATTGGGTGTATGTTTGCAATATTTATCATTCATGTGGGAAGTGTTTAATAAAGGAGGGGCAGCTCCTGCCTGGGCAGAGTGTATTGGAGATCATGCCCAATACATGATGCATTAGTTAAAGGGATATTGCCTCTATTGTATTTATACACGGTGCCTAAATCAGACAGTCGCAAACTGTGCGCAGTGTTTCTGTGGGACCTAAAACTCTTGCTTCACTTGTTTATTTACACTCTTATAACTAAGAGATGTCTGCCTGAGATTTTCTGTTAGATTTCTGTGTTTCTTTCTTCCAGCTTCAGCTAAACGTTCTCCCATGCACTCAGCACAGCTTCAAGCACTGAGCAGATGTTCCTCTGTAGTGACTGCTCCTGGCCACCAAGTGCCATTCCACTGACAGCAGGACTCTCTGCTCTCCTCACATCCTCCTTGCAGATGTCCAACCAGTGTGATAGCAGTGAGGAAGGAGGCAGTACCCAGTTGCCCTCGTGCTTTGTTGGCTGGGTGGTGCAAGGGGCAGTCTGGGGGCTCTGCTGCCAACCCCCCTCCCAATAGTGGTTCTATTGGAGTCCTGGTCCAATGGAGAAACTTACAGGCTGCTCTCCGGTTTCAGTTTGGGTCACTTTTTTTCCTCTCTATGCTGTGGGCATAGAAACCCTCTCGCTGAGCTTTGGCAAGGCCACGTAGCTCATTGCCCTTTAGTAACCATGTATGCCACCAAAGGCTGGTATACAATTATATGCAAATGTTGTCTCTAGTACAGTGGTCCCCAACCTTTTTCGTCTGGTGGGCGCCAGACGACGAGCAACGGAAGACCGTGGCGGCGGACGAGCATCCGCCAAAATGCCGCTGACAAGCGGCAACGTCAATAGGCGTCACTGCTGAAATACTGCCGACAAACAGCGTCATCCAGAGGGGCCGCCGCCAAAATGCCGCCGATATTTGGCGGCATTTTGGCGGTGACGCCTCTGGATGACGCTGCTTGTCGGCGGATGCTTGTCCCCCGGCCAGTACGCGGGCACATGTAGACGCCCCGGCGGGTACCATGGTGCCCGCGGGCACCGCATTGGGGACTTCTGCTCTAGTACATGGGGAAAGGCGGCCTGGGCTCATTTCCTTTGATACAAGCAGGGCTCAATGGTAAAAGGTTTGGGAGCTACTGGGCGAAGCAGGTCTGGGATAATACAGAAATTACCTTGAAATGAGGAAAGGGTGTGAGGGCAGGGGTGTATGGGTGGTGGAGGTTAACAGTGAGATATGGCAGCTGGACTGGTATCTGGAGCCGATTAGAGGCTTTTTTCTATTTGCAGCAGGAGATTTTGTTCATTTCTTTAATGCAGGCTAGGATGGGTTGGTAAGTGTCCCAAAGGGACACACTGGTCCTTTCCCCAGCTCACCTTTTCCCATACTATTTTCCTGGCAGGCAAGCCTAGATGCATAGGGGTGGTAGGTGTGGTCTCCTGCTGAACAAGCCTAGGCAGGATACAGAATTTACTTTCAGTGCTTGCTGAGCCAATTTGAACATCAGCACTGGAGCGTAATTCCCCTTCTTAACCTGTTTGAGGGCCACTTAACCCTGTGATTCAGTGCTGATGATAGAAATAAAGACAGTATCTCAGAATATGAAATATACTATTGAGTTATGCAATTATACGCTGCTCTGTCTTTTTCATGGAGTGTAGAAAAGGATTAAAATGATGGTGTATGGCCAGTGGAGTGTACAAGTCCCAATTTATATTTTTTATTTGTAAAGTTGATTGGTGGTGGCAAATTTGCATAAATTGGAGTAATGTATTATTTTTATTAGATTGCATCATGTTAGGTGTCATAGCATCAGTGTGACCTCAAAATTCCACTACACAAATAGTGTAGGGAGGATGGGAGGATAAAAAAAGCAGGTTTTCAGCCGGTTAGATTTTGGAGCTAAATACAAATTCAAGCATGTAGCCTTTCAACAGATCATTAGCAGTGTAGGTGCTCAGTTGTTGTCTTTATTTATTGATGTGTATATATTAATATTTGATGGCACCCAAAAGGATGATAACATAAGAGGATAAGAGCAGAAACTATTTAGGTGTGTTTAATAATTTAACATATTGCAATGATTTAATTTAATTCAAATGTGTTGAATAGTCCCTGAATGATTAAGAAGAAAGAATAACTGTGTTTTCTGTTTACTTGAAACCTCACAAATAGTGATAAGTGGATAGTTTTTTCTGCATTTTATATTAGATTACATGCTTCTTTCCAAAATTGTCTTCTGCTTAACTGAATCTCCTTTATTTTACTTGCATGAGTATGTACCTGTCAGGCGCACTTGGTATTCCAGAGATTACGCAAACTGGGAATTCCTAGATGGTAATCCTCTGTGGTCTAACCTAATCCCTGGTCTATCCAGATTGCTGTTTTATTACAACTAGGGTTTCTGGGTTTTAGCTAGAACAGGAAAGAGTCCATTAAACAACACTGGCTCTGGTTTTTCAGGAGTCACTTTTAAAAATGGAAAAGTTCCTATCAGGGGACTTATAGTGAAATTTACATCCCGTTTACAGTGTCTGCTGTAAATCCCAGCATCCTGTCTGCAGTTCACTTCTTGATTGCACATAGCAACTGCATGGCATGCGGCTTTTTGGTATGTGGTCTTAGGATGCAAACAGTAAATGAGATATGCTAAAAAGTTTTTATGGGTATTTTTCTTTCAGTTTTCAAGTAAACCTATAAAAACAATTGGTCTAAGAAGTTACCTGGTACAATAAGAGTAAAAACCTAACACTGAAAATGAGTAAAATAAACACTCCTATCCCCAGTGAAGAGGAAGGATAGTTCAGTGGTTAGGGTGCTACTCTGGAATGCAGGAGATTTCCTGCTCCAGAGGAGAGGTCCTATGTGACCTTGGGTAAGTTACTTAGTCTCTCTGTGCCTCAGTTCAGTGGCGATAATAGCACTGTCTTACCTCATAGGGATGCTGTGAGGATAAATAAAGATGAAGGGGTTCAGATACCACAATAATGGGGGACATAGAAGTACCTTAGATATCTAGATATATAGAAACCTAATGGTCACAAAGCTCAGTAAAATGAGACTTCATGAGTTGATGAAGGTGTCTGTGGGCTGGTGAATTTGCTTTCAATTTCTGGGAATGGGAAGTCATAAATAGGTGGTTTGGGGTCAGGGGCTCACATTTAACTCCTGCACAGAGGGGTGATGTGATTAATTGATTAATATCTGTGCAGCACTTTGAACACATAGGGCCTGATCCAAAGCCCATTAAAGTCGATGGAAAGACTCTTGTTGACTTCATTTGGCTTTGGACAGTCTCATAAAACTTGATGAAAGTATCTTTATTACTGATTGATAACAGAACACTGTATGGCTGGACATTAGCATCAGCTCTGGAGACTTCTTTTTCTGCCTTCCTATTACGGGTGAATGAAACTGCATTCATTGGTGGAGGGGAACGGAATAAATAGAAAGCTCTGTTTTGAATTTCCGCCCATACGGCAAATATGTAATTATTTTTCTAAAAGTGCAAGGACTTGCCCAGCATTTGCAGCTAACTGGAATTGTGAAAAGGAGGGGGATGGGCAAGGCTATGCTAGAGGTAATTTTCCTGTTCAAATGAAAATGGTAATAAGATAGAAATAAATGAAGTTGCAGGATTGGTTCAATTATTTTAAGATAATGTAATTGCTGTTTAAAATCTGTTTTAAATTTGCTGTTTTAAATAATGTAATTTAACTGTTTAAAATCCATATCTCTAAAAAAAATCATGCAGTACTTCACTGGCTGTGATATCCCAGAGCTCCTGCTAATGAATAACCTGTATCAGAATGTTTTGACAAGCACTCAGGGCCAAATTGTGGCCATCTTGTGCTGGTGCACTGTACCGCTACTTCCTGCGTGCAGGGAGAAGCAGGCTCTTCAGTGCTGCTACATCCCACCTTCATGCAGCTGTGCAGGAAAGGATGGGAGGAGGTGGGAAGAGGCATAACTGCACTGCAATGTCATCCCAGGGTTAGTAGAATCAACTTAGCCAGCCCTGGGTTTGTTAACCTAGGGTTTGAGTGTCTACACTCATTGTAACCCTAGATTAGGAATTGTTGAACCATGGGTCATAATCTGGGGCTTCAGAGTCTACAGTGCATTATGTGTGCCCCGAGTCCAACCACCCATACCCCAGACTTCCTAGCATCCAAAATGTGATCACTCCAACCCTTTGTTTATGGTGCAGCATGGGAAAACCTGACTGTCCACCAAACTGGACTGTCCAGAGGACAAAGAAAATCAGTCCTTAGAATTGTGGGATAGTTTTGGTGGACTCTTAGAGCATGAGCCCAATGGGGCTGTGTCTACATTGCAAAACAATAGGGTTTGAGCCCTGGGTCCCAGATTGACTCAGGTTTGGACCTTCCACCCCCGTGGGATCCTGGTATCCTGGGTCTGAGCCCAGGGTGAGTGTGATCTGTATGTTGATGGAAGGAGGGTTAGATTTGAGCCTGAATTCGAACCCTGGTCTTACAATGCAGTGTAGACATACCTGAGTGTGTGTGCTGTGACAAATCTATATGTATCACAGAGTAGTCCTTTCCTGGAGCAGTGGGGAGTCTAGCTGGGAGATTGCAACTCCCTGATTCTCACTTTTTCCTTTGGGATGCTCTTGCAACAGTTCAGCGGTGCACTGCCCCATACTATGTGCTAGATCACATGCCGATGACCCAGCCTTTACTGATTAGCCTATTAAGTAGTGGCTGTGATTGTCCATTTCAGGACATACTAATAAGTGTCCAACAGTTTCTCTTTATCATCAATTATTATATGTAACAGATTAATTATTATTGTTCCCCAAAAAAGTTATTCTTTAAAGACTGACTTTAAAAAGCAAGAGAAAATCTGAGGGTTTTCAGGTGTTCTCAAACTATCAGATGCATGTTTGTCTCATCAGCTCCATTTTCTGGCATGATAAATTTGAGCACTGATTTTGCCAGGGGTGAAGGAAGTGCTTTATTAGTTTTTGGATAGCTTTATTTATTCTGGGTCAAACTAGTGAAAACTAGGGCAAGATAAATCCAAGAGTCGTATTAAAATGGCCAACAAAGAACTCATTCATACTTCTAGAAATAAAAATCCTTTTTAATTAACCACATGATAGATACAAGAATTTGAGCTTTCATAAATCATTAAAGCCTTGGAGCAGTGGCCTAGGGGAAATACACATTCACCATAAAAATGAAGAAATAACCATCTGCCGCTCTGTTAGGAACATGTCTAGAGTAGGATGTGTGGTGTGCATGGGCAGATGTGTGTATACTGATCTGAATGTTGTACTACACCTGGCTACTATCCAAAGAGCTCTGTGAGCTATTGGCTATTCTTGTCCTAGAGCTTGTTATTGATTCATGACAGTTCTTTTTATGGGTCAGGAAAGTAAACCGAGCTGTAGGCTAGATGTGTGCTCAATCCTTACGCAGCCCCGCAGGGTGTAGGAAGGAGAAAGAACTCCTTCCCCCCACCTTTGCATTGCTTTCATGCTGTCTGGGCACAGTGGCAGCTATAGGCTGCAGGGCCTGCACCATAGGTTTTTCCCTTAGGAGCAACTGGCAGGAGAGTGAGCAGGGAGGGAAGGGGAGTAGAAGGAGCCAATGCATCCTGCATAGGGGGGAGAATATCTGACACCATTAAATAGGTTAGTAAATTACCTGCCCCCCAGTTCAACATGTGAGACTAGCTGCCTAAGTAAGGACTATTCCCATGAGAAAATGTTTGCAGGATCAGGCCCATATTGTGTAACACTTTTGAACATGAACATCAGAAGCAACTAGCAACTGATAGAGGCAAAAGATATGTGAAAGGGCCTAAGGCTCCTCACTGTCTCTCAGAATCAGGCCCAAAAGCTAGTTCTTTGGCTCAGCAACAGCACACTGTGTGTGAGCTACAGGTGGGACAAGAAAGGAGACGGAACCACTGGCTTCAGTGAAATATTGAGTCTTGGGTATACGCTCCTTTTCAAACCGTAGAAATACGAGCTGTGCTTGCCTGCTACAGCCGGTAGCCACCACCCACTCGAATTTCAGTTAAATAGTTGGCAAAGGCTCCATGATATTTCTGCAGCTTGAAACATAGCAAAGGGGTGTGGTTTGCTTATGTGCTAACTTGAATCTAATATCTTGGTGTTGTTTACCTAATTCCTAGAGCAGTAGTGATTATGATTTGCCTCTAACACTGTATTTCTGTTAATGTTTTTAAGGTTATCCCCTTTTTCAAAACAAAAATTATTTTAATATTATATTTCTGCATGCACACAGTCTTCTCTCCTTTTTTATTTTGTTGTAATGTTCATTTTAAAAAAATGAACAATAATATAATCACAAGAGAAAATAGAGTGCTACATACTTTGCTGTGGTGGAGTCAGGGTGGTACTATTACAAATAATAGATACAAAGCATGATGGATTATGGAGAACCACAGAAAGATTGTTTAGATGTATCATGCAAAGTATTATTGATGTGCAGAATATGAATATTTAATTCTGGGCAGATTTAGTATTAAGGCTTTGGTAGATGATCTAGAAATATGAACCAGAATTAGCTATCTACCTCTTTAGGTGTAGATCCTGCATTGAGCTCTGCCCCTTTGTCCATACGGAGGCTCACATAATGGAGCTCTGTATGGGTGCAGCGTTTGATGCTAGAAAAGTCGGATGCAAGATTGGGGCTTTAGAATGGGAATTTGTGTTAGCTCAGGGGTTCTCAAACTGGGGGTTGGGACCCTTCAGGGGGTCACGAGGTTAATACGTGGGGGGTTGTGAGCTGTCCGCCTCCACCCCAAACTCCACTTTGCCTCCAGCATTTATAATGGTGTTAAATATATAAAAAAGTGTTTTTAATTTATAAGAGGGGTTGCACTCAGAGGCTTGCTATGTGAAAGGGGTCACCAGTACAAACGTTTGAGAACCACTGTATATTCTATGAGCATAATAAAGTACTTGCTGCACTGTGTGAAATGGGTTTCATTTTCTCGAGCAGAGTAGTAAGGCGTTTTTTATGGGCATATGTTTTTGGGATCTTTCTACAGGGGAATTGCTGGATTTTCATTGTAAAGTAATTGTGCATTTGGCCTGCAGTGCCAAGTGAACAAACTTTCTCTCATATTTATCTTTTGGATTATTTGTGCAGTCATATAGCAGGAAGGCTTTGGGACAGAAGGGCTGTTCAATTTCACATGATCCTCTTTGTTAACATTTTTGTTTCTGCAAGCTGCTTACCAGTTTCGAATCTGGACTCATTACATGGTTAGAGATAACTCCGTCCCCTAGATGGTTGCTAGGCTTTGGGTGCCCACAGAGCAGCAGCCCATCGCTCTCAGATCCAGTCACCTTCTACCTCATAGTGGGAGTTCTGGTTGAAGGCTGTATGGGCAGGCACAAGATTGGAGCAGTGCACAGGGCACCGCAGTGACTGCAGAATGGACCTGGACAATTCTGTCAGGCCGTCTTTGGTCTTCTTTCCCCTCACACATGAGGGAGGGGAGGGCCATCGAGACACAGCCCTCCCCATCCCTTCCCAGGCAGGTGTTGGGCTGGCATCCCTCCTCTCGCAAAGCCTGGCTGTTTGGGGAATGGTGTTGGGGAATTGTGAGGTGGGGGGCTTTGGAATTCACCAGTTCCCAGCCTGAGGGGTAGGTCACAGACAGCCTTTCTGAAACCTCAATACCAGCCTACGGGTGGTATAGCCGTTGCTCCTCTGTACCCTATATGTAGGAGTTCTGGGCCTCGAGATCTATGTAAGTGCAGATCCCCAAGCTCACTTCTCAAGCAGACACTCCCTTTCTGGTGCACTCTGCCTGCACTCTCTCCTCGCATCCTGCATGGTGTCAACGATGTGGAGGGCGTACGACTGGCTCTCCCCATCTGGATGAAAATCACACTTTGCAGATGAAGTTCATTCCCTCTGCCAGGCTGGTGCAGTGAGATCTCCCCTACCCTTTTCAGTCTGTTTTAACCAGTGTTCTAGAATCATCGTTACACAACTTAGCTAACAAGAGCACTATTTTCAAAATGCCCCATGAGTGTGCATACAAGGTGGAACCAAGAGAGAGGGGTAAGCACTGTACACATGTCAGAATTTGTTCTCATTAAGTGGCTAAGTTAATTGGCTGGTTTAATCATCTTTCTAGTTGGATACCATAGGTCTCCTGTTACCTTGCACCTCAGATTTCATGGCTTTAATCAGGTGGGATTCAGGTAGTAGGAAGCTGTCAGGGGAGAGGAAGGTTGGTAGCAACCTAAGTTGAATGAAATATAAGCCTAAAGCCTGGGAGGGACACCAGAGAAATCAAAATAAATAAAATTACTGTGGCCCAGACTATGCCTTTAGATTTGTTCATGCAGCTCCCACTGCCTTTAATGTGAGTCACATGAGAGCATTTGATAATAATTGTAGTCGTATGCCAATTCACATACTATTCCTGTTAGCTATACTGTATAAAAATGAAGAATTAAACACAATTAGATCTTTGGGGGGAGTCTTAAATAAAAAGGAGGGAGGGAAAGAAAGAGAGTTTTTTGGTTTTCTTGCAGAGTCAATGGGACTTAGACCCCTCGGGGTATGTATTCACAAGGACAAAAGCCCTGTAGCACGGCCTCAACTCGGGGGCTCAGGCTGTGGGGCTAAAAAATTGCTATGTAGACATTTGGATTTGGGCTGGAGTCTGAGTTCTGGGACCCTTCACCCACACAGGATCCCAGAGCTGGGGCTCAGGCCCGAGCCCAGACATCTACACAATGATTTTTCAGCCTGGGAGCCTGAGCCCTGTGGGCCCAAGTCAGCTGACCCGGGCCTGCGCAGGTTTTTTATCCCTGTGTAGACAAACCGTAAGTGATTTTTGACACTTTTGACAATTTTACCCTAGATCTGAACTTTTAGAATTGCAACAGTCGATTTATGCTGACAAAAGGCCTAAAGCATTTG
Organism: Mauremys mutica; assembly: GCF_020497125.1. NCBI lineage: Eukaryota > Metazoa > Chordata > Testudines > Geoemydidae > Mauremys > Mauremys mutica. Next base: position 15,842,798 of record NC_059075.1, read on the forward strand.
AGGCACATTTAGAAATAAGTTGAGGCCCAAGCTGTTTTAGACCTATTGCTTTGTAGACTCATTTGTTCATTTTACTATTTGCATTAGTTGAGCTTTTACAAAAAATCTTAAAGAACATTAGGATTCTCTGCGTGGATGGACCTTTTCCTCAGATCAAGCCCCATCAAATCCACTAAGAGTGCATTTTCCAGTTGTGGAGCTCCTTGGAGATGCTTTCATTTCTGAATGGAGGATAATACCAGTTAGATTCCAGAAAATAATATTAAAATCTATATAAAAAACCCAGTGAGATAACTGAGGACAGAACTTAGATTTGAGATGGATTCCATGTTTCTCTTTGAAAAAGTGAAATAAAAATAGTCAAATTGTTTAATTAAGTGATTTTTCTTTTTTCATAGTGGAGCAGGAATGCATCCAGAAGAAAACCTTCACTAGTTGGATAAATTTACAGTTGGCAAAGGTAAGAAAATGGTTTCTGGAAGGCAGTTTTGTTTTATTGTCTTGCAATAATAGTTAAGGTTGCATCCAAAATGCTTTTCAGGTTCTGTATCTCAAAACCCCTTTTTTGTAAACATGCCATGGGAAATTTGAAGCAAATTTCACTCACTAATGAATATATGTGAGGAATGATCTCCAATGTGTATTTTATATTGCTATATTGTTGTTTATTTAGGAAATTTTGGAAAACAGGAACAGTGAAAAAGCTAGATTCCCCTGCTTTCCCCCTACCCCCATACATTTGATGCCCTCTGCTGTCACATGAGCTGTAACATTGTGACATCAGCGATTACCACTCATCACTCACCCTACCCCAGTTTGTTTGCACGCTTGGGGAAAGTCACTGTTACCCTTGTTAGCAGGGCCGGTGCTACCATTAAGGTGAACTAGGCGGTTGCCTAGGGCGCCAAGATTTGGGGGCGCTAAAAAGCGGTGCCCCCCCCCCCAAATTTTGTAAAGCTGTTTCAGCTGCCGCTGTACTTGGAGGGATAAGGAATCTGAGCCGCCGCCGGCAGCCCAGAGGTTCCCTTGGGTCAGCACGCCGCCAGCAGCCCGGGGATTCCACCGCGCAGTTGCTGCTTTGCTTCTCCCGCCTCCCAGGCTTGCGGCGCCAATCAGCTTTTTCGCGCCACAAGCCTGGGAGGAGAATTAGAGCAGGGGCAGCGTGTTTGGGGAGGACGTGGAGCAGAGGTGAGCTGGGGTGGGGAGGTACCATACGGCTCCCTGGGCCAGGGGGGGAGAGCTGCCGCAGGGAGGGGTGTGCCTCAGGACAGTGGGGGGCGCCTCAGGGCGGAGGGGGGGATGGGGAGCTGCTGCAGGGCTTGGGGGGTGCAAGGTGGAAGTTTCGCCTAGGGCGCAAAACTTCCTTGCACCAGCCCTGCTTGTTAGAGAGACAAGGTGGGTGAGGTAATAGTTTTTATTGGACCAACTTCTGTGGTGAAAGAGTCTCTCACCGAAGTTGGCTCAAAAAAAGCTGTTACTTCACCCACCTTGTCTCTCTAATAGCTTGGGACCAACACGGCTGCAACACTGCACCCTCTTGTCATGGCAATGGCTGCCTTTGATAACTGATTTGCCTCAGACTATGATAGGTCACAGGAATAATTGTAATGAAAGCATACTGTGTTGGGATAAGTTACTGCTGAGCTGTTTGGGTTTGTACTGTTTCATTTCAAGATTAATTGTTACTTTCCTCAAAAATGTTTACATGAATACAAAGCTACAAAATGACAGCCCCTTTTCTGTGCTTCTTGTGGTTTTCCAAGTGTTTTATGTGAATACAAATTAATTTAATTACTTTGAATATATTTGTCAACACGACACCGTGTGGTGAATAATGGGTCTTCACAAAGGTAACAATGATAATGAAGTATACATTGAAAACAACAAAGATAGAAGTGCTCTATTATTTAAATAGGACATATATAAAATATTTTCTTTCTATTAAAAAAACAAGGAAATTCAATAACAAAAAAGTTTTTGTTTAACAATCTTTAAGATTGCCTTCCTCAGTAAACAAACCATAAAAAGTAAGAAGTACAAAGTTAAGGATATAAAAGGATTAAAAAATTGCAAAGTCAAAGCACTATCAAATTAGGAAATGCCAGAATGAATGTTGCCCAAAGAACCTTAATTCGGTGCCCCTGTGGGTATGATTATTATACAGTCTTTAATTACATGCAGAAGTGACTATGTGAACAGTTTGGAGTAAATGACTTGCCAAGCATCACATAGGAACTCCGTTGCAGAGGCAAGGACAGAATCCAAGTTTTCAGGGCGGCATTGAACTGTTCTGACCACAAGACCATCCTTTGTTTTCCTGCTGGCCTCTGGCTCATTCACTACACACCTACTAACTTCTGCAGCAAATGTGGCAGGGGTCCTACAGACAACAGGCTCCTTAACTACACAATCCCAATTCATCCCCAGAGCAGATCCAGCCTGTGCACTGAATGAACCAGGGTTTTTGTAAAATAATACACCTCTGCCTTGATATAACGCTGTCCTCGGGAGCCAAAAAATCTTACTGCATTATAAGTGAAACCGCATTATATTGAACTTGATTTGAGCCGCCGGAGCGTGCAGCTCCCCCTCCCCCAAGCACTGCTTTACTGCGTTATATCCGAATTCGTGTTATACCGGGTGGTGTTATAACGGGGTAGAGGTGTAATAATATGGGATCATGTAATTAATGACTGTATCATAAGGCATATGCACAAGGGGACTGAATTAAGATTGCATGAGCAATGTTCATTCTGGCATTTCCTAACTCAAGAATGCTTGACTTCACAAACTTTTAATCCTTTACTTTGCATTTCCTAATTTTTTATGATTTGTTTACTGAGGAGAGCAACCTTTAATTAATGTTAAACAAGTTGTTGTTTTTTGTTGTTGTCGTTGCTGTTGTTTGTGAATAAATTTAGAACTGTACTTTGGAGAGCAAAATGTAAAAGAATGAATAAACCAAACAAATTTAAATATTCATGGTTCAACAGGGAAAATTAGCCTGGAAAGATATGTTTTAACTGTTGAATAACATGCATGTGGCAGAGACAGGTGTGTGTGGTTATATATTTGTGTGGTGTTTGTGTTTGTTTGGTTGGGGTTTTTTGGTGGTGGTGTTATGTAGGCATTATCATAGGCTGTTAGTTTTATTGTTGTATATTTGTGCTACACTGGAATGCATTTAAAACATTGTTTTAATTCAGTGAAAGTCAAGGATTAACAGAAATAGCTGCAGAGGGGGCAGGTACTTGTAAGCTTTCACAAATCTGCTCTGTCAATGCACTTTGGTCCTGACCTGTGGCATGCCAGCTGTTCCAGTGCTGGTACCTTCTTGAGCAGAGACGGGCAGCCTCAACATGGTTTTGCAAAGTCTGCCAATAGCAAGCAACATTAAGGTCATTATCACTTATCTCCAGAGTCAATATTCAAACCTTAGGCTTCATTGGTGAAAAGCAACAATGTTAATCAACTGCTCTTTCTGACCTTCATATTTTTCAAAGTTAGTTACTGGAAATTTTGCATCAAAACTGAGTTACCTCTTCTTCTTAGCCTCCTTAAAGGGATAGCTAGAAACATGATCATTTTGGCCCCAATACAGGAAAGCGCTTTAGCGGGTGCTTAAGTCCACCTTTATTCAGGAAAGCATTTAAGCATGTGCTTAAAGTTAATTGGCTTTAATTACTTAAAGTTAAGCACATACTTACGTGCTTTCCTGAACAAGGATGCTTTCTTGAACTGGGGCCCTCAGCTTTAAAATAAATCCATTTTCTGTACTGTACTATTGAAATAAGCAGAAAAATGGTAAGTGGAACAAAAAAAAGGGGCAAAGAAATGAAAACTTTTTAAAAAAAAGAAGCAAAACAATCAGTGATATTTTGCTTGATGATGATTTCAGAATTCAGTATATAACTTGCACCTAAATGTATTACTTTTGCAGCATACTCCTCCTTCCGTTATCTCAGATCTATATACAGACGTCAAAGAAGGTCGTGTGCTCTTGGACCTGCTGGAAGTACTTTCAGGTCAACAACTGGTAAGATAAAATAAAGGAATGAAATCCTGACTTTGGCCTAAATCCTGTAAAGATTTATGCATGTGCTTAACTGTAAGCATGTTAGCAGTCCCACTGGAGTCAGTGGGTGAGTATCCTGTCACACCCTCCACTGCCAGGAACAACTGTCCCATGGCTTGCAGGCCCTCTCATTCAGAACCAGCTGTCCCTGCTGCTAGGGCTCAAGCAGCAAGAACTTACTGGCCCTGCGCTTGAGCTGTACTGTGCTAAGGAGCAGGCTTCCTGCAGATAAGGACTACTCACAAGGGTCTTGATGCAGCATCGTTTAAGTCAATGGAAGCTTTGCTACTGGTGTCAATGGATGCAAAATCAGACATCAGTCTTTGCAGAATTTGGACCTTTATTGATGAACAATCTAAAAGCTGTGCAATGTTGACTGTGCAATGTTTTCTTTTTACTTTTTAGCCACGGGAGAAAGGATGTAACACCTTCCAGTGCAGAAGCAATGTAGAAAATGCCTTGAAATTTTTAAAGAACAAATCAGTGAGTATTAAAGTTAACCTTAAAATTCACTCTTCACACCAGTTTAGTTTGTGGAACATGTTCCTTCTTTAACAATGATCCTCTTTTTCCAGATCAAGCTCATAAATATTCATGTTGCTGACATTATTGAAGGAAAACCTTCCATTGTGCTTGGCCTAATTTGGACAATTATATTACATTTTCATGTAAGTATTGCAGTGATGTGGGAAAGTATTTTTAATGGAGAAAAAAAAGAACAAAAAATTGTGGCATGAAATCGTCATAAAATGAGATGAATTATGCATAAGCACAAGCCAAAACGCTTCTTATGCTGTATGCCTGAAGTCTTAGCTCAGAGACGAAACATCTAATATGTTCTAATTGGACATTGTAGCTGCTTCTCTGAAATGGGTACTAGAGTCCCTGTTAGCGGAACAAGATATGATTGACAGCAGTGTGATGTGCATGTTAATTTTTTTTATAACTGGTTTAAAACCATGGTCCAGATTCTGCCTGCAGGTATGTGCACAGGAGAGACAGCTACCTGTTCTCTGGTCTGGTGCCTGGGCCCAGCCCAGCCTGTAGCAGGCCAGAGCTGCAACAGGGAAGGTTCTTCTCAACCCGGGCTGGAGCATGCTCAATGCAGACAGAATCTTTGGGGAATTAAGTTTGGGTGAATGGCTTTTAACGGGGATGGAACAAGACACCTTCTGGACACAAAGGTCTACCTAATTTCAAACCCCTACTCCAAAGTATCGGTATGCCACAGCTTTTGAAAGAAAAGGTCACCAGAATGGGCAAAACAATGTATTTTTCTGTAGTTTTGTTTTTGGAAATCGCTTAACTGTTTTGGCTAAAATGTTCCAAACAAATTCAGCTTGAGGTAGATACTCAGCATGGAGTATATCAGCCCAACAGTTAAAGTTGACAGAGTTATAAGCTACTGAAAACAGTCTTATAAGAGGAAGTATTCGGCTACCAGCTTCAGCTATAATAAAATCATACTGAATTTCTTATTCTTAATGGTTCTCTGCATCTGATCTCTGTGATTATTCTTCAGAGTGAAGCATTGTTAAACTCTCCCCCTGTCTCTGGTAGATTGAAGAACTTGCGTGGACCCTTAGTAGTAGTTATAATCAGCCATCTCTTGATTGTTCGAGCGTTGTCGACTCATCTGTAAGCCCACAGGCAAGAAAAAGAGGTAAAATTAAGAAACGGTGGAAGATGTCTGCAAAAAAGGCCCTCCTGTTGTGGGTGAAGGAGCAATGTTCAGTGTAAGTATCATGAAAGGCTTATAAACTGTATCTCATGCTTATTTTTACTGTGTTACCCTATAAAGGTGCTATATTTTGTCTGTTTAATTTCTTAGTGACTGATTACTAGATATAACAAAAAAGTAGCACATTAGAATCTAGTTGACATTTCACAACAATTCTAACAAAGCTTGGATTTCAATTTGGGGCCTAAATATGTTGACAGGGGTCCTTTAAATATAAAAAGTTGGAGCTAACTGTACAAATAAAACACTGATAAATTGGCTTGTTTGCCTTTCTTTTTTATCAGCTGTCTCCATTCTCTGTGTAATGTGCCTACTGCAATGCTTGCATGCTTTGCCAGTTTTAATCCTGTTGGATTAGGATTTACTGATTCTCTTAGTAACAAAGTTACACTAATCGTCCAAGAATTTGTTGAACAAAAAAAGCAGAATGCCTAGAAAAGAATCAGCATCCCAGTTCATGCGTTTTCCCCCCAGAGCACTGCACAAGTCAAAAGAAGGTGTCTGATGAGCTAGGGACTTTTTATAGAGTTAAGAAGGCTCAGGCTCTGCTCCAGCAGAGATTTATACACCTGCTTAACTTGACATGCTGCAGGTCATTCCATTGACTTAAATGAGAGTGCTAATCATATGCATTTGGTTTTGCAAGATCAGGGCTTTACATTTGAATATCCTTGAAAAACCATTGTCTGGCACAAATACATTTTAAAAAATATTACCAAAACATCAGCCCTTTCTTTCTAGCTCTCCAGGTTACCTTTTCAGGTGTCACCCCACTAATGATCCATTCATATTAGTGGAAGGTTAGAGTTAGGAGAACCAGACAGCAAATGTGAAAAATCAGGACGGGGGTGGGAGGTACTAGGAGCCTATATAAGAAAAAAACCCAGAAATCAGGACTGTCACTACAAAATCGGGACATCTGGTCACCCTAGTTAGAGTGTTTGTCAGCACAGCAGGTGCTTTCTGCTGGATGTATATACAGCATTTGTCAGGAGTTGAATCCTACATTTTCTGTATTTTTCATTTGTTTTATTAAGGCTATGGGCTTTGGGTGTAAATGCAAGCGCTCTCTTTTCTAATCATCATTTTTCTTTTGCCCGCCTTTATTCAGCATAGGTATAATCGATTTGATTGTGATTAGAGTGGGTTTAACATATCAGTGACTGCTATAACATATATATATATAAGACCAACTTTGGTTTTTAAATCAATGGACCCTCACGTTTTAATCATGAAAGATTACTGATACCCTGCGTTAACCCCTGTTCAGATACCATCATATCCACATACAGAAACCGTTTTTTGAGAAGTTTTGAAACCATTTTTTGAGAAGTTTTCTCAGTACTCATTGACTCATGCATCTTCTGTGCACACCAGTTATCATCTAGACACCAGATGCATTGTAGAAATTGTGGGATCCCTCTCCAAATATTTTTTTTTTCATTTCTCTAGTCCTAATTGAGTTGAACATTGTGGGGAAAAAAAAATCTTTCCAAAAGTAATGTAATAAATTTAAGGCTGGGATTTTCAAAAAGGCCTCAGGTAGCAAGATGCCTGACCCCTATTGGCTTGTAGAAAAATATCTGGGTTGCACTTGGCTAAGCTTAGTGTTTCATTTGTTGTTTTTTGTGCTGTAAAAGGCATTGATAAATGCCTTAAATGTAATAAATATAAAAAGAAAATTTGGTCATCAAAGTTCCCTTGCAGCACATAGCAAGAAGTAAAAGCTTGATACTAAGCATAATACTAAGCATGATACAAATATTTTAGTTTTTAACCGCGCATAATGAGGCTGACTCAGCTTCCACAGAATTCATTGGAAAGATTCCCAGTAACTCGAGTGGGATTTGGATTAGGCCCAGTCGGACATGGTTTACATTGTATTGATAACTGAATATTAAATATTTTGAGAAAACAGAACATGACATTTTATTCTTTATGATTTTGGGGCAGGCATGGATCTATCAAAGTGGCAGATTTCAAATCAAGCTGGAGGAATGGACTGGCTTTTTTAGCTATCATCCATGCCTTAAGACCAGATTTAGTTGACATGGACAGAGCAAAGAGTAGAGCCAACAAAGAAAATTTGAAGGAGGCTTTTAAAATTGCAGAACATGAATTAAATATTCCAAGACTTCTTGAACCTGAAGGTAAATGATCTGTTTTGCATACACTTGGTATAAGGTCTGATACTGATACTGTCAAACCAAGGTCCGTTTATAACAAAGGATACGTCTACACTGTGAAAAAAACCTGTGGCAGCGAGTTCCAAAGCTTGGGTCAACTGACTTAGGCTCAGGGCTCACGGTATGGGCTAAAATTAGCAGTATAGACATTCCCACTCAGGCTAAAGCCCTGTGATGGGAGTGGGTCTCAGATCCTGGGCTCCAGCCTAAGCGGACTGCTATTTTTAGCCCTGTAGCACAAGCCCAAGTCAGTTGAGCTGGAGTCTGAGACTTACTGTTGGGGGTTTCTTTTGCGATGTACAATTTTTAATTTTTAATATTTAATCACTGTGATGATTGGGGTTTAAAATGAAATACTGATCTTTATGATAAAAGTAAGAATGCTCTAACCTGAGGTTCTTTGCTGAATAGTTCATAGGGAACCTGAACTAATAGGAGTTTTGACTTGGCAACAATTACAGGAACATCCTTTAGAAGAAAGAATATAAAGCTGCATTATGATGATGATAATTGCCCGTTTCTTTTCTAATTTGCTGTTTTCTATTACAATATTCCTGAGGGAAAAAATCAGTTTAATACTGTTTTTCTCAGTGAAATTTTAACTGAAATGCTGAAAATAAATTTATTTGTATTTGGTAAATTTTCATGATTGCTTTGTAGAATATAATTGTACAATGAAACTGAGAAATATGCAAGAATGATCTAATAGTGTGCTACCTCTCACAGATGTTGATGTTATCAGTCCAGATGAAAAATCTATCATGACTTATGTGGCTCAGTTTCTGCAGTATTCCAGAAGTTTACCAGTGGCTGAAGAAGACATGCAGGTATGTCATTTCTTTTATCATTGAACCAAGCCAAATGAGTGTACTTTTTGCTTTTCATAACTCTAATTGAGAATTTCAACACCTCCTTTGCAAAGCCTGTAGCATGATTCAGTAACATAGTTATAAAACATGGTGTGATCTTGTCTACAATGACACAACTGAGCTTATTCTAACCTTGTGTGTCTCTATCTTATTGTAACCAAAATCCCCAACACGGTAGATTTTGTTAATAGTGTAGACAAAAACTTTGTTGCAAAGTTCACTTTTTTATTAGTTAAGATGTCCATAAGTATTCCAAACAGCATTTGCAGACCTGGTTGCCTAAATGCAAGCTCCCAAATTTATAGCGAGGTACCTAGATAGAAGTAGACTGATTTTCAGAAGTTCTGAGCAACCCCAGATCTTTCTTGTTAGAAGCTGATATAAAGAGCAGCCAGAGAAAGCCATTTGGAGGCCACAGCAAGAATTCTATTGGGTCTACAAAACCCAGGATAATTGCTGTATGTTCTTGAATGCCATCTACTGGCACCTTTATCTATTAATCAACTATTTACATATGATAGAATGTTCCTGTAACACCCTGAAGTCTGGCTACTTGTTTCAAGCTACCTTACTGTATTCAGGAAACTAACTTCTGGCACCAGGTTTTAAGATTTTGGCTTTCATCTATTTGTAGAGCCTGATCCAAAACTCATTAAATCACTGGGAGTCTTTTCATTGATTTCAATGGGATTTGGAACAGACCTCTAGTGAGTGGGAAGGCTTCACTAGTGTGTTGTTTTATGGCACAATGCAAACTAAAAATAAGACTTGCAGAATGCAAAAATGGAATTTTCTGCTCCAATTACCAGGGGAAAGTAAAAGCGGCCTTGAGCTGGCTGACTGCACAAGAGAAGAAGTTAACAAAGTTGTTGGTTGATACAGAAAATGAAACATGCTATAGAAAATTTCAAGTAAGTAGCACTATGTGACATTTTTGAATATGATAGTATTTGCAAAGAGAAATATTAAAATAAACCCCACAAAAGTAGCTTTTCATGTTATTGTCCAATCTGAGGATTTAAATTTAACAAAAAAAATAAAAAATCACAAATCTGTCACTGGATTTGGTAAATAAAGCAAAGTCACCGAGGAAGGGTTAAGATAAAATTCCCTCTCCAGAAGGAATGCAGATATATACTTCTCAGTTACTATGGTGATAATATTGCAGGTCTCGCGCCAGTTTGTTGTCACTGAAGGGGTGCTGGAATTGTTGGCTGCTACTCATGGGGAATGGCTTCCTCCCTTTGTACAGCCCAGGTAACCGAGTACGTAGAAGGGAGATTTATGGGGCCATTAGAGAAGTAATTATCCACTTCCACACACAGTGAGTGCTATTGCACCTTCAGTGCTGCAGCAACCCCTAATGGGTGTTGCACTCTGCCCTCTTTAGGAGCAGGGGAAGAATGGCCATACCGCACTGTCCCTAGCTTGCCCCCAAACCCATCATCCATCAGGGAGACCTCATAGAGCTGTACTTCTGGAAGAGTATGGGACTTGCAGTCCCTATGCAGTGTTTCCCCTTGCTAGTGGTTCTGCTGAGTCCTGGGCCCTCTACACTAATAGTGGGGTGATAGTCACAATTTGCCTGAGAGAACATGAACCCATACAAAGTCTGACTGAAAACAAGTGATTGAATATAATAATAGGCAGGGAGGAGTGTTTTCTTCTCTTCCTCTTATTTAAGTTCCATGCAGAGTCAGACAGGCTGGATTTACTCTTATGTTCTGCAGCTGGTCTGACTTCCTTCTTGACAGTCTGTGCATTGACAGCCAAAATGCAAAAGTAACTGATTTTGAAATGTTCCCCCTTGTCCCCTCCCCTCATTGGGCTACATCTGTGTGGCACACAGAGGCTTTGTATCTAACATGTAATATCCTTCTCTCCTTCAAGTTCCCCATGTTGACTACGCCTCGTCTCAGACAAGATATTTTTCTCAGTACAGTTGAATAGTTATAGCACTAGAAAAAGTTAGAGATATTACTGTGCATTTGCTTGGGAATAATGTATTAACATGATATTAAATAAAGATTCAGCTATAGTGTTATATTGTAAGGCGCAGATACTGCCGTTAGATGACTGTGCCTGATTCCCATTGACCTCAGTGGTTTTATTATTCCATCATTCCTTATCTGGAACACCCACTGAAGTAAATGGGAGCCAGAAATTCACCTCCAACAGTAATAGCTGGTTCTAGGAATTATTACATGTAGTAGTTTTCCACTATAGATTGCCTTTCCATTTTAACCCTAGGAAATGCTGTCATTCATGGAATTGTTTAATGAAGAGAAAAGACCCTTTCTGCCAGTGTTGTCTTCAAAAAGAAGTGTGCCTGGGCTAAATGAAGAGCAGAAACAGATGAGAGCAGCATGGGATAACCTAACCTCCCAGGTTACAGAAGTTTTTCTAGCTGCTGTTTATGTTGTTGTTGTGAACACATTCTGTGAAAAGGATAAATCTCACCCCAGGAATTTGTACTGTAGTATAATTATGTTTCTCCTGTTTTGGTGAGGGGGAGGAATCACTATACTTAGATATTGACCGTGATCCTGAGGTCCAGTTGAGCTGGGTCTGGTGTGCCGTGCTCCAAAGGTGTGGAGGAGAAATTGGGGGTTTGTGGGTGGAGGAGGGTGACGGCAAACGTGGCTCTCTTTATGCCTATCTGATCCTAGAGCTGCCAGCGGCAAGCAAAGTATGATCTCGATCTGATCGTGCTCTGAGCTTGGCAGCATTCAGATGCAGAGTTTTGGGCCAATCTCTGCTTAAAATGTTCGGTTTGACATAATTAGGGCTAAAATAATGAGGCAGCAGAGAAAAGAGCGAGCAATAGAGTCAGCAGCTGACTAGATATTTTTTTCCATGGCATGGGTGGCCTTCCTGCACTATCCAACTCTGCCATAGCAGTACTGTTAATCCCATTGAGTAGTGCTTTGTAACAAGCTTGCTCATGTCAACCGTCTCTGAACTAAGGCTTGGAATGGCTAGGGTTGATACTGCCAAGTATTTCTCTGCTTGATAAGTGGCCAGTGTGGATCAGACATTTTTGGTCCACATGGATGGAAAGACAGTCAGAGCATGTTACTCATGATAGAAGTCATCTGCCAAGGTGCCACTAACATTGGGTAAATTTCCCTGTGACAAAACTTTGTTAGTCATCGTATAGCGATAAAAAATGCTCAATTCCCTGTAGCACCAAGAAGATTGCAAGCAGGAGAGCTAATTCTGACCTTGGATGCACCCAAATGACTCCCATTTGACTGCTCTGGGAACTGCCTGCTTGCTACTGAGTGCAAAAATTGTCTGTGAGATAGTTAGAACGTTAGATTAACAAGTATTATATATAATAACCTTGCTAATCCCCTGAGAACAGGGTAACAAACAAAGAGAGATTTTACCGTTGACATGTATTTATCTTTTAGATTAATGAATGGAAAACAAAGCTGGACCGTGCACTACCCCCACCTCTAGACAGCATCGAGGTCTGGCTCCAAGAGATAGAACATCTGCTGGCAGAAGGTTTACCTGATTTGCAGGACCACTGTAAAGCAATGGCTCTCTTCAAAGAAAAAATTATCTTATTTAAGGTTTGTTAAATAAAAAAAGACTTGTTAAATCTGACCCACTAAAGAACCTACTATGGAAGTGATGTTAGTTTTTGGGAGGGAATGTGGTTACTGGATTGATTGATTTCTTCTGGACAATATATGTACTTCTAAAGATGCCTTTGGTAGCAGCTGTTGATTTTGAACAATGGCAGGGTAACCAGATGAATACAGAGTTTTGTAGGAAAGTTTTATGACTTCCTTGGGGTGAGATGTAAGAGAAAGCCTTGGTAGAAGGAGTAAATTAATGTATTTTGATCATATTAACACAGGGGTGGGCAAACTACAGCCTGTGGGCCACATCTGGCCTGCCAGCCATTTTAATCCAGCCCTCAAGCTGTCCAGACGGAGAGCAGGGTCAGGGGCTACTCCACGTGGCTCCCAGAAGCAGCGGCATGGCCTCCCCTCTGGCTCCTATGCATAGGGACAGCCAGGGGGCTCCGCTCTGCACGGTTCCTCCACCCCTAGCGCCACACCCACAGCTCCCATTAGCTGGGAACTGCAGCCAATGGGAGCTGCAGGGGCGGTGCCTGCACACGGGGCAGCATGTCGAGCTGCCTGGCTGTGCCTCCGCATAGGAGCTGGAGAAGGGACATGCCGCCGCTTTCGGGAGCCGCTTGAGGCAACCTTAATTTGTCCCCATTGTACATATACATTATGATAGTCTTTAATTACATGATTAATTCTAACATATTGTAATTATAACTGTGTCCTTCATCTGTGACACACACTTTTTTGTCACCTGCAATTCCCAGGTGGCATCAGTATTTAATAATAGTTTACAGGAATGCTGCATTTCATGTTGTGATCACTAATATTCATATGGGAATGTTGTGCAGTACTCTGAGGTTTTCTGTGTGGGTACTTTGTATGTTCAATTTGTTGCTTTTGGCAACTGGCACCTGTGATATGTTCCCATTAGATTTGCAGCAAAAATTCCAACTTTGCCATCAAAAGGTTAATATATTATCAATGGGATAAATGTTTTTTTAAATAGTGATTTTACAATATCAGACAATTAACTGAAGATATTTATTTACAAGGTCTTGCTGTCAAGCTAACATGTGGCAAAGGAAGAGCTTCATACTTTGAAAAGATGTAATATTGCATTACAGTATGTGGAGAGGGTGTAAACAAACACTGGTAGTATTGACTTAATGCAATATTATATATATATAGAATGGTGAGGTTTTTACTATGCTGTAGTAAATACTCACATTTGGGGGTAATGTAGGAAATGCATTTATACTGTACTGAATAAAAACTGAAGTGAGAGCCTGTGGTAAATGTGTTTTCTTAATAGCTCTCACTGTAATATGGGAGTGGATTGCATATTCCCAAATACAATACTTAGCAGTGAAATATCTTAATTATAATATTTTTTTCCAGGGCTTGATGGATTATTTTGACTGTCACTTGGTCAGCCTTCAATCCTTTGAGAATAAAGATGAGAAGGATATGCCACTGGTACCAACTGAGAAGCTAGATGACATGAAAAGAAGGTTGCAATTCTCAGATTTAACCTGTTGGGCTCCTGAGTTGCCTACATTCATATTAAGTTAAATTATTATTTTTAGCAAGTTTAGCACCATTATGGAAAAACACTCCAATTACTTGTTTTCTGTGTTCAGTTGTTGTGCACTTAGATGGCACAAGCATAAATGGTCTGTTCCCAATTCTGCAACTGACTTGCTGCATGATCTTGTCCGTGCCTGTTTCCCCATCTGTAAAATAAGGATAATGATACTTACCCATCTTTTAAAATCATGTGCAGATCTACAGATGAAAGCACTATAAGTACAAAGTATTATTAAATAATTAAAATTTTGAATCTGCTAAAGAATTCTGGAATATAAGGCTCAGCTGACAAAGTCAGCTCTTAGCTCAAAACTGGACTGCATCATTCTGCCATCTCTGATTTCATTATTTGTTGAGCACCATCAGTGTGCTTTGTGTTCTACAAACATATAAAGAAACATGGTCCTACCTCAAGGGGTTTGTTACTGTCTAGTACAAACACAGGCAAAGCAGGTCAGCCACATGCTAGTAGTAAGATGGGCTATGACTTTAAACAGGAGTAAGAATTTTGCAGAGGTCAATTTTGAAAACCTTTGTGAAAAAAATGTGTTTTGATGTAGATTTTGGAGGAAGGAAGAGGTGGTTTGGTGTATGAGGATTGTGAGACTGTTCCAAGTAAAACAGAAGATGAGTTAGTAGGGGAATATTAGTTTTAATCTTCTCATTAAAAATTAATCATTATATTGAACTTGTTTAAATACTGAAACACTTTGTTTTTGTTCCATCTCAGTTATGCTGATCGGGGTATCATCATGCAGTTTAAAGCCTACATTTTTTAAAGTGACCAGTGATTTTGTGTGCTTGAACTAGAGACATCTTTCAAGGGCCTGATTTTCAGACAGTGAATGCACCGCACTTTCTGAAAATCAGCCCTTTTTAAGGTTTCTTAAATTGGACATCCAAAAATTAAAGGTAATAGGTAATAATTGGAGATATACCAATCTCCTAGAACTGGAAGGGACCTTGAAAGGTCATCGAGTCCAGCCCCCTGCCTTCACTAGCAGGACCAATTTTAGCCCCAGATCCCTAAGTGGCCTCCTCAAGGATTGAACTCACAACCCTGGGTTTAGCAGGCCAATGCTCAAACCACTGAGCTATTCACTTAAATAATTAACACTAAATATTTTAGAATTTATTTTCTGTTCAACAGTAGGGACTGTTTGCATATATCTAGAATTCAGGTAATCTTTAGGTTAGAGGTTTCTCTCTGTAAATGAATGGCTCATTATGTCCAGTTTAATTCCAAAACTCTACTGTTTTCCAGATTCAGCAATATCCAGTCTACAAACTTCAGCATACTTCTAGAATACCACTGCTGCCTGTGCTCAGCTATCTCGGATGAACTGACATTAAAGTTAAATATCAGGGATATCAAATATGGGACTAAGGAATCTGTGGAGTTATTGCTGAGAGATTGGCATGTAAGCTTAAAAATAGTTTATATTTTTGGCAACTGTTCTCCAATTTAAACTGGTGGTAGTTGCCCTCTTGGATACAACCTTAGAACTAACTCCATCCAACATGGACTCTCGCAGCTGGAGGCAATTTGAGAGTTATGCAAAGAAGGTTGGGTTTCAGGTTGAACCTGTATCTTTATTACAGGCCTTGCTATCACCATGTTCATCTTCTCATTTTGCTGTAGATATGTGTATGCCTCATATAGCTAAAATACACTTCAGTCTGGAATAAAGGTGAGACAAGGTAGGTGAGGTGATATAGTTTATTGGACCAACCTCTACTGGTGGAACGGTACAGAGCTCTGTGTAGCTCTAAAGCTTGTACCTTCTTCCACCAATTGAAGTTGGTTCAATAAAAGCCATCAGCTTGCCTCTCATATCTGGAACCAACATGCTATAACAACACTACAAACAACTATGGAATGAAAATGTTATTTGTGATCACTCAGCAGTTTGTCACTGTACAGCAAGGAGAAACATATAGAGTGATGAAGGACTAACCCCCTTTCAGAAGCTGGTTAATTTTGCTCATTGAAATAAATGAGCACATGCACACTGTGCTAAATGTGACCATGTGATCATCATCTTACATCATGTGATTGTGATCGTCATCTTACACTAAAATGGACCCTGCCAGTATGGATAATGTTTACAATAATACACCGTATTCTGCATTTCTTTCCTCCCTCCATCTCTTTTTCAGTATCTCTTTTCTGGTTACAGTTTCCCAGAGTTTCATAAAACACTCTGGTTTGGCTCTGGCCTGGATTCAGTGAGGCTTTTTTTTTTGGTTGGATCCAGTGAGAGTGATTTCACTCTTAAGTTTCAATTTCATTTGAACTCAAAGCAAAACTCAGTCCAAACCACTGAGTTTCATTTCATTGTGAGTCCAAATCCCATGAAAGTGATGAGTTTTTGCAGGATTTTGAGCAAAAGCCATGAGCCAAGATACCTTCTCCATGACAGGCCCTCCATAATCCCCCTTGTCCCCCATTTCTCTCTCTCTCTTCTGATGATGTGATTGTCTGTGACCTCTTCTTTTCTGTCATTGTCTTCGGGGACAGTTGACTAGCCTCCTTTCCTCCTGTAGTATACAAGGGCCAGCAATATCAGCCCACTCCCTGCCTCAAATTCACAAATATTTCATGCAGGACAGCAGGTGGTCTGCTGTGCCTCCTGTCACAATTCTGCCTCAGCAGGACTCTAAATGTAGAAGCCGTCTGCCACCACCTGCTACTCCCAGAGAGTAATACTCAGCAGCCCTTCCTTCTCCTCCTTCCCAATATGCACATATCCTTATGGTCCTCGTTGCGGATGAGTTGACCTGTCTGATTACATTTTGTGCTTACCTCACATTTTGTGGCTGGTTATTACAGCACATACGGGGCTCAACATTACAGTCCTTAGACAGGCAATTCTCCAATTAGAATCAGGGAGAATTTTGCCTGCATTAGAACTGCAGGATGGGGCAACATGTTGTGTAAAATCACACTGTTCTTGAAGACATCAGCAACAATAACCCATAACATGGATTGAAAATTGAAATTTAGCCTTTACTCTGAATTTCTTGGATTTTGTCAGTTTCATCTGGCTCCTTGGTGTATTGTTAACACAGATTTATTATTATAATGTATTCTTGGGCTTTTGATTTTTGGTTTTAACTGATAAACAGCAATAAAACAATATAAATATAAAAAAAAATCCATGTTTATCCAATAAACACCAGAAAAACACCGGAAATTGTTACTTGTATTTAAGAGATTGTCTGTACAGAGCATTAATGCAGACTGGGGGGGGTGTGATTTCTAAAGTACTCTAAGTGTTGCTCGTTAACTGGACCCTGTTGACCCTGCTGGTGCACACTAAAGGTTCCCTAGTGTGCATAAATGTAGTGCTGTTTGAAACAGGACTGTGTTAAAGTGCACTGGGGAACATACAGTATATAGTAACAAAGTTGTGAAACCCCTTGATTTTTGGACAGCTACATACAGTTCAAAAATTTCAAAAAGTAAATCTTAAAAAATGAACTTAATAAATCCCCCAAACCAGAAGTCATGTGTATTAATTCTGTAGTGCCATAGGTGCCTGTGGCACTTTACAGGCTTATCGGAAACAAACGCATTCCCCAAGCAGTTTACGATCTAAGAACTTAATTCTGAAATGACTAATCCTGACTCAGGCAAGTACTGTGTTCTCTTTGAGTCAATGGCCTCCGGGTCTGTCTATATGAACAATTGTTCACAGTAAACTGGGGTGTGAACCTACCCTTCACTAGCCTGCTGTGGACTAACTGTGTGGACTCCGGTGACATGCATTAACTGTTTATTAATGCGCTTTGATCTAATCCTCTTTGAAATGGGACTTGATCAACGCTTATCAATGAACTATTAATTTGTTTCATTAGGGTCCACACAAACAGTTATTCCATGGCAGGTTGGTGTGGGGTAGATTCATGCCCCAGCTTGTTGCGAATTAAGGGCAGGCCTATGCCTAAAGTAGACAGTTAGGTCAACCTAGCTATATCACTCAGGGGTGTGAAAAGTTCACACCTTATGATACTTAGTTAAGCCGACCTAAGTCCCAGTGTAGACAGTGCTAGGTCAATGAAAGATGACCTAGCTCCTGCCTCTCAGATTTACTGCAGTGATGGAAGAATCCCCTCCATCACTGTAGTAATTGTCTACATTACAGCAGCGCTTCTAGTGTAGACATACCTTAAGTGTTTGTGTAGACAAACCCTCAATGTATGAGTTAGGATTACTCACAGAAGTAACAGTTTGCAAGATTAGGCCCTATAATAGGCATAATTCATACAAAGGGTGGGGGATGGGATACAGTGGAAATAACTTGATTTTGCTCTGTTTATGTTTGCCCTGTATCTTCTGGGTTCATGTTCTAAAAATTAATTGATCACAAACTGAATTTTCTATATATTTTTATGTCAGTCAGTATTACCCATCTCAATTCCCTTTAACTTTGGGCAGGATTTTATTGAAGAAAGGGGAGTCACAGCTCAACTAGAAACTGCTTTTCAAATATGTGAAGACATGAAAAACAAAAACATAAGCACGAATGTCTTAGGTAAGTACATGCAAATAACATAATACTTTAATAAGAGTTGTGCTTTAAATTGATCATTATTAATGTTTTAAATTCCTGATACTTTTATTTTCTAAAAAAACAACGAGGAGTCCAGTGGCACCTTAAAGACTAACAGATTTATTTAGGCCTAAGCTTTCATGGGTAAAAAACCTTCCATGCATCTGAAGAAGTGGGTTTTTTACCCAGGAAAGCTTAGGCCCAAATAAATCTGTTAGTCTTTAAGGTGCCACCAGACTCCTCCTTGTTTTTGTGGATACAGACTAACACGGCTACCCCTCTTTTACTTTCTGCAGAATGTTGGTTTTGTTTAGTTGGTTTATGTTTTTTCCAAACAGTTAATGATATTCCCCTTCAGCAGCCAAAGGAGGAAGGATTCACTTCTCTATTTTGGCAGTTTCCAAGCAATTGAGAAATATGTTTAATATTATTTTGAAATTATTAATGTGAATCAGTGTCTATTTCTAACATTTGTTTTATCATGTATTTAATATTCTAGTTGGTGATCCTCCAGACACTTGTAAACTATTTAAGATGGTAGACTCTAAGATTTCAATGTGCAGAGAATATATTTACAATGTAAACACTGTCCTACAAAAAGTTCTATGTTCTTGGGCTACTTATATGGAGAACATTCATTTACTGAAGACATGGTTGGACGAAACACGAAAAGGACATCCTAAAAAGGTATTTGATTGACTGTCTCTTCGTGATTATGCATAAAGATACTTGTTCACCTTTTTAAAGCACTTTGAAGTCTATGGATGAAAAGCACTATAAGTCCAAATTATTATTATTGTTTTGGGAAATATATTAAAGAACTGCATGGTGTGGTCTTTAATCCTTTCAATGCATCTCTATAGGTCCCCACTGAGATTCTGGCAGACTGGAACTCAGTGCATGGTTCCTTAAATGAAGCTGGAAACTTCTTAATTGAAGTCAGCAATGAGCAAGTGGGATCAGATATTTCTAAAGAATTGAAAAAACTGAACACAAGATGGGCTAAATTTATAAAGAGAACACAGTTTGTAAGTAACCGCAGCTCCGTTTTCTTTTCATGTGATCATTTTGTTATGTAGATTTCAAAAGCACAGCTGTATTTTTAACAGTATAATTATCAATTGTTATTTACAGATCAATAATCTTTCATACAATTCAGTGTTCTCCATTTTGGAGCAGGTAAAGCAGGCAATACACACAGGTTCCCAGCTGTAACTCTCACTGCCTCTTTGTGTAAAAGTCCTTTAGAACTCCGTTAGCACTGAATGCAATGGTGTATATGGCTGAGACTATATGAGCGCCCCTTGTTTCAGTTTTCTAGATGAGCCCAGAAAAAGTGTATTTATTAATCATACTGTTGTGACAATAAATGAT
Source organism: Mauremys mutica (assembly GCF_020497125.1). NCBI lineage: Eukaryota > Metazoa > Chordata > Testudines > Geoemydidae > Mauremys > Mauremys mutica. The sequence goes on from NC_059075.1 coordinate 15,862,776, forward strand.
AGTAAAAATGCCATGCACCGTTTTCACAGGAGATGAGATTACTGAGAATGCAAGAAGAGCAAAAGAAGTCAGTTGTTGACAGTAATGGAAATTCTCAGTCTCCTGCCGAAGCAGTGCCAAATGCACTCAGTGTTACAGCAGATATAGCAACGGAGGCTAGTAAGAAACCCATTCAGAATGCAGAGGTAAAGAGTTCTCCTATATTCTAATCCAAATATCAGCACTTAAATTTGGGTAGTTTTATCTATTAAATATACAGCCCCACTTTTTTGGGCACTGCATCGCCACTTCAGTCTCAGCTTCCACCTATGCTCCTCAGGGTGTATGTGATGGTCCCAGGGGTACCCAGGGCGGTGAGGTACCTCACCACTACCTCTTCTTAGTGAGAAGTAGTCTTGTCTCTGCCTGCTATAGATCAGCTCCCTGAAATGGTATGTGGCAGTACAAGCATGGCCTTCCAGGTGTCCACAGGCCTCGCTCTCTCTGTACAGGTAGCGATAGGCACACAGTAACCCCTGAGTACTCAGACTTCTCTGCAGTGTTCAGCCTCTGTTCCCCAGAACACTTACAGAATTACAGGCCTGCTATTCCCACAGGAACAGAACTCACCGGCCTGTAAGATTCAAGTCAGGACCAGCACTTTGCTTATCACCACAAGACTTAGATATAATTATAGTGAAAACAAGAATAAGTTTATCACAGAATAGAGATTCAAGTAATAGTGAGTAAGACTATTGGAAACAAATGGGTACATATTAAACAAAATCATAACATTCTTTCTAGAGCCTGTACTTAACTGACAAGTTACTCTTCTTTAGACAAGAGAGTATCTGAACCAAAGTTATCTCCAGAATTCTCAGCCAAGCCTGGTTGAGACCCCTCTTTCATGAAGCAAATGTGCTTTCCCACACTCAAGATAAGATTCTCTTCTCCCGCTCCGTTTCTTTTCCTGTTAGATTCTTTCTGAAGTTCTTTCTTACAATCCTTCATTTGCATTCAGTTCAGACTGGTGAGGGGATCCACTCTGAACAAGAAAATACTCAATTTACATGTAAACAGGTAGCCTGTCTGACAGAAAAACTGTTTTTCACCTTTTCTGGTGACTAGTACCTAGATACAGACTTTAAGAACATGTTTTCAGTTTATACACAACACCTGTACATACATTTCACAGTGATATTGATGACCAGAGTGACACCACCTTTCATTAGAGACCTCACATGTCATTCTTTGGTGAATCAGAATGTGTATACCAGAATCAGGAGATCCCTGTAACCGCATTGTGCTCCCTTGTCAGTTGGCATTAAGAAGTTTTTGGGTCACAGAGCGAAAGCCAGAAAGTGGCCCATAAGCTGGGTAAATGCTGGAAATGTAGGGAGGGGGGGAAGAAATTCTGAGCATTTTACAAATACTAACTTTGCTAAGAGTCTAAGTGTTCTGTGTTCTCAGTTTAGAGAAAATAATGCAGATGTAACTGAACAGGCCACTGAGCTTCTGCCCAGAGTGGAGAAAATTGAAGAGCTTCTCAAAGGAGTAGAAAACTGGGCCACAGAAACAGAATGCCTTCTTGAGACGATCAAAAACGAAGAATGCGTGGGAAGCTCAACAGAACCATCTTTACGGGTAGAAATGCAAATCTAAAGTTTAAAATATCTACCCATTCATCAGATTCTCAGACCTGAGTTATGAATTCAATGGCTTGTGTTAAATGAAGCAGGAATTAGGATTGATTTTGTATTAATAAATGGCTAAGTAAGGGAAGGAGGTGCTGCAGTGTTACTAGGACTAGGTTAGTTGTCTAACATTATTTTTAAGGATGGCTCCTGTCAGAGTCCTGAGTATTTCATCATGGTAACTGCTTTCCCCCCCCAGACATTGGCACTCCTGGATTACAATCACAGTCTAAAGAAGAATCTCAGTCCCATTCTTCAACTGGTTATAGTTGTGTGATAAAGGTGCTCCCGCCCCCTCAGTAATCCAGCACACTCCCTGCTGACTAATACCCTGGAAATTAATGCAGTGAGAGTGTGAGGAATGCTGGTGATAATATTTACTGCAGAGGCAATGCATTTATCCCCTGGGGAGGAAGCACTTTATCCCATCAGTCCTCCTTGGCTGGAAAGGGGACCTGTAGATCTCTGGCAGGGGTGTGAATCAGCTGCCTGCTGTGTACTTTGTGCATCTGACCCTGTGGGAAATTGATTCAAACATCCACTCTGTAAAGAGGGAAGAAGTCCTCAGTGTAGTTGCAAAGATCTTTGTTTTTAGTCTCAGGGTTATTTTACTTAGAGATTGTGCACTCCTGCTCTGGGTAAAGTCTACAGTATTAGGAGGTATGGGCATGTTAAAAGAATGTACATGAATTTTCAGAATGTGTGTGCATGTATATAAACTAAATCTCATTCTCAGCGTGACATTTGCTTGTTAAAAATGTGAAAGTGAAAAAAAATGCTCTTAAATTTCTATGAGTTGTGTTTCAATAAGATTGTAATATAATGTCCCCCGTGAGTATACAAGATCAAGTCCTTGCTTCACTTGCAGTACATAATAGAGAGAAATTTTAATAAAGCATAGATCAGAGGAATGGTAATGGATAGTTTGAAAATGAGGTGAATATTCATAGTTCAGAAGAGCTCTCATAAAGACACACAGTGATAAATATCCAAACCCAGCGGTGTAAGCTGTGCTTTCAAAATATCCAAGCATGTTTTCTAAACAGCGGAGTGCACATTTGAGGCTCTGTTCTGCAAGCAAATATATACACAAATAAATTTGCTTATATGAGACTTCCTGTTTACTTCAATGGGACTGTTCACATGATACAGTTACTGCTGTGCGTACACATTTTCATGATCAGACAATGCACGTGCAAATGTGTGCTTTGTATATTCAGTTACTAGGTTGTATGTATGCAAGCATATTTTAAAGATATATTTCTTTGCCCAACCTGCTATTTTAAAGTAACATATAACGTAGTGATAGCAAGTACAATCACAGAAGTTAAGTACAAGTCAAATATGCGTATGGATGTCACAGGATCCACTCACTGCTAGGGTGTCTCCTCCTGGCCACTTTAGGGATTAGCGCCTTCCGGGTGCTGTGCCCTCCTCTGGCATTCTCTCCACCCTGTGGACCCTCTTGCTCCAGGAGCTGCAGCTTCCTCTTCATCACTTGGCCCTCCAGGCAGGTCACTATGGTCCTCACCTTCCGGGGTATCGAAGTCTTTCAGCACAAACTATCCCAGGCAGTCCGATCTCCACTTCCCCAGTGGCTGGTAGGGGAACCCGGGCCGCCCTCTACCCCAGGTTCCAGCTCAGGGGCCCTCTCTTCAGCAGCCAAGGTCTGCCTTGCTGCTTTTTCCCTGAGCCTTCGCTGTCTTTCTGGCTCTCCCCACACTCTGGGGTTGCCAGCCGCACAACTCCCTTCTCCCAGGGAATGACTGCAGACTACTTCCCTGAGCCTCCAGCTGCTCTCAGCTCCTGGGCTTTACACAGTCGCCTCCTGTTCCCATCCAGCTGAGCCTCCTCTAATTAATCCCTGCTCCCTGGCTCTTCTTTCATGTGCAGCCTGGACAGTTAATTGGCCTACCTAGCCACCTTAACCCCTTTAAGTCTTGTGTGGGGTGGACACCCCATCACAATGGAATTAGATGGCTTGACAAATTGTTTTCTCTGCTTTCTTTTTTGGTTGGTGCCAAACTCTCCCCCACCCAGATGTTGATACTTTGGACTACAAGATAATGACCTGTAATTGCAAAGCATGGTCCATATGTGACCAAATATTGCCTACTTTTTCAGTCAATCCTTGCCTTTCAATTCAGTTCCTAAAGTTAAATGATATAAATAATAATATTTAATATTGAAGACATCTGTTGTGTTTCATCTACACAGATCCTAATTGCCAAAAGGACCTTGTGCCAAGAACAAGTTGCTGCAGCAGAAGAAATCTTGCAAGTTTTGACACGTAATATTTCAGGCCAGGTGTCCCTCCCGGATTTTGAGACAGCTGGGCTACAGACACGAATTAAAGAAGTCAGAGAGAGACTCCAGGTCTCTGTTCCCTATCACTATCATATTCAGTACACAGATATCCTTATCTGTAGTATTAAATAGTTAGAAAAACGTCTTTTAGGGTCCATGTAAAATATAAATATTTTTAAAATATTTGAGCGACTCTTCTCTTGTCAGGTGCAAAAGGAGAAAAGACTTTGAAATTAATATCCAAAGCTGAGAAACTTGACTCATGTTAAAAAAGAATATTTTAATTGTTTTAACGATACTCATGCACACTCTCAAAATTATCTTTCTTCCTAGGCTGCCATGAATAACCTAGACCTTGTCTCACCCAAATCTGAAGAGACTCTGTCAAAAAAGGAGGTCATGATCAATTTTGAAAAATCCCAGAAGGAGCTTGAAACATCTATTTTAAAAGCTGTGCAGCTCATTAGCCAAAAAGTGAGCCCTGATGAGCACATTTCAAAAAATGAGGTGGGTTCAAATATTTACTTCCTACCTGTGTCATATGAAGCTTTTGACTGTCAGAGCACATTATTTCATAGTGAGATTTTGTGACTAAAAAAATCATCTTACACAAGTGGTCCCCAAATTTTTCAGGGTCATCCCTCCCTTTCCCATGTGCGCCCCCCCCCCTCCGAGCCGAGGCTGGGAGTGTGGCTGCCGTTCCTGGGGTGGGCAAACGCAGACATGGGTAAGGGGGCTGAGGCTGGGGCCGCAGCTGGGGGCAGGTCTGGGGCCAGGTGTGGAGCCACGGTCGGGGGCTCGGGGTGGGGCTGGGCATGGGACCAGGAGCTGGCGCCAGGGCTGGAGGTGGGGCCAGAGCAGAGCTGGGAGTGCAGTGGGGCTGGGTGGCACTCCCTCCTTGCCCCCATCATGCCCCCGCAAACATGCCTCTGTGCCTCCACAGGTGGACGCACCCCACAGTCTGGGGACCTCTGTTTTACACTGATGTGGAAAAAAGCACATATTTCTTGGCAGTTCTTACAACTTTTGTTTAAAACTTTTTATTTTATCATTATTAACATACCTGAACTTTCTGTAGAAATATTAAGAAATCTTACAACCTGGATTTTTATGTTATCATTATCTGGGTGTATTTTGTTTAAATCCCCAAAAAGGTAACTACACATTATAAAATCTTGATCTTAAAATAAGGCTGTTTTTTCCATTGAAAGGATATCCTGAACTTTGTTTCTTCATGTCACTAATGCTAGGAGGTCTCTCCTTTTCCAGCAATGCCCTATTAAACATCTGGCTATTAGTTGTAAGTGCAAAACTTTGAAAGCTGACTGACTAAGTGGCCATCAGACACACAAGTAACTTTTTGCACGTAGCTTTGACATGATTTGAAGGGAAGTAAAACCTAGTTTAGATTATGTTTATAATCATATGGGGGTGTTATGATGGAGATTTATATAAAAGGAAATTGAAAGTTCTCAAAGCTACTGTAATTCAACCTCCTTGTTTATATAAGCTATTCTATATACTATCTGTCTTCTTATATGGCTCCATCACTCCCATACCCAGGCAACTATAAGCACTCAAGAATGTAAAGCTGTGAACCACAGTCATGTTTCATGGCTAGTTAAAAGCCTTTGGTCTCATCCTTTATTACAGAGATGGGCAAACTTTTTGGCCCTCACATCGGAGTTGTGAAACTGTACAGAGGGGCGGGTAGGGAAGGCTGTGCCCTCGCCCCTATCCGCCCCCTCCCACTTCCTGCCCCCTGACTGCCCCCCTCTGAATCCCCAACCCATCCAACCTCCCCTGCTCCTTGTCCCCTGACTGCCCACTTCCGGGACCCCCGGGACCCCACCCCCTATCCAATCCCCCCATCCCCTGACTGCCCCCCCCACCCCCTATCCATACCCCGACCTCCTGACAGGCCCCTCAGGACTCCCACGCCTATCCAACCCCCCCTGTCCCCTGACTACCCTGACTACCCTGACCCCTATCCACACTCCCACTCCCTGACAGGCCCCCTGGGACTCCCATGCCTATCCAACCCCCTTTGCTCCCCAGACCCTGCTAGCACCTGCCCTTCCCCAGGTGCTGGTCCTGCTGTAACCCTCTAGGAAGCCAGTCTTCTCCCTAGGGCTCCCTGCAGCAGACTATCTCCCTCTGGTCTGCAGCTTCCTTTTATATGGGCCGACTGGGCCCTGATTGGCTAGTCCATCTGCTGCTGTAATTGTCTACAGCCCCCTCCCTAATTGGCTATTTCCCCTGCAGCCCCTCCTTTGACTGCCTGTTGCTCAGCCTCCCTAGGCTGGTTTTAACCCCCTCAGGGCCAGTGCAGTCATAGAGACACAGACCCCTCCCATGCTTCCTGTAACATTTAGGAGGTGTGCCCCATTGTCTGGGCATAGGGAGGGAGAATAGCCGTTGATCCACTTTGTCCACTCCCCCTTGATACAAAATGTTCCCGCGAGAGGTGTTGTGGGAGCTGTACCTGCACTTTCCCAAGCGCAGGGGCTGCAGTTGTCCTTGGCCCTTTTTCAGGCACAGAAAGTGCAGAAGTGCAATTGTGCTCTGGCCTGCCTATGCGTCCATACAAGGGCCTGGGACAATCTGGCCTTTTGCCATTGCAGCCCAATAATAAGTACCTTGTCATTCGTTATTGTATAGTTTTGATATGATAATGAAATTGTTTTACGATATACATAAGTGAAGATCAATTCTGTTTTGTTTTTTTCAGGAAGCTTTTAGCATTTTGGACACAAGAATTCTTGAAAATTTTTTGAAAGCAGCTGAACAATTGAAAAATATTTCACCAGCTCATGAAAAGTTAGCAGTGGAGGAAAGATGCAAAGATGTTCGTGAAAGATGGGAGGTGAGAAAATATACATAAGAGAATGAGTTGCTTTTTCTTATCAGGCCTGGTCTCTTGAAAAACAAATTTTTGTTACAGAATAGAGGTTTTAATTTGCTTTGTAGCCCATTGTCACCATCACACTGAGACAGTGCTTTCTGTACTTTGCAGGCCGTTCATCGTGAAATCATATCATGTATTCAGTTCATAATGGAAATTGAAATAGGGAAATTTAATGCAACTTTTTCAAAACTCAATAAGCAAATAAATAAAGAGAAGAAACTCCTTAGCATGGGTAAAACCAAGGGACTTATAAAAGAACACGAGGTACTGTATAAAAATGCTATCCTCAACTTCTCTGCTTGGTGACTGTATTGTATATCCTTCTGCATTTTTCATTTAATTTTCTTTCTAACTTCAGACTGTTCCATCATTGCAGGAAGCAGGCTTTCAAAGAGTCACCTCCTTGCCAGTAGGATGCTAAATTTTTTCAGTTTATACCTTACTTTATAATAATCTCTTACAGGTGGTTTTATTTTTAATCCTTAATTACTCAAAATGTAATAATTGAAAAAACAAACTTGACATGCACTTTAGCTCCCATGCAATGCAGTAGTTGCATGGCTAAGGTCCTATCCATAGAGCTGACTCTACCCATAATGGTTGTACAGAAGCCCCAGTTTAACTCCTTGTTTGTGTTGCACACAAACTAGTCACGTAACCTTAAGTGGTGCTTTACTGGTTCATAGGCCCATGCTAGTCCTCTGCCCAGGGGTAAATTTCACACAGTGTGTAATAAACTTTGGTTTACATTTAACATTTTTACTCATGTCTCTTTCTCGGTCATCTCTTCTTGAATTTTCTTTTCACCTTAGGTGAACCTGGCCGTCACTGTATTCCCCAAGATCTGCCTATATTTATTTCTTACAGGGATTCTAGGTGTGAACTCCTGGCCTCAGTAAAGTCAATATGAGTTTTGCCATTAACCGTAACGGTTCAGGATTTCACCCAAGGTGTTTCTATGTGAAGAAAAACAGCACACGTATATAAAAGCAAAAAGAGAAACAAGCATGTATACCAGATGCATTCTATTCCTCTCATATTGGCCAAGAGAGTAGAGTATCATTTCTTTCATTGTAGTTGCTTCTTACAGGGGGGAGAGAATGATGGAGAATATTTTGGGAAAATGTCTCAGTCCAGCTGTCCCTGAAGTCAGTGGGAGATTTGCTATTGACTTCAGTGGGAGCAGAATTGGTAGCTAAAATTGGAATAAAGAAGAAAAGACCCATGTAAGACAGGGAAAATTTCACATTGCAAAGATATTAAGTGAGGAAGTATTGGTCTGTTGGTTAGAGCTGGGGTCTGCAAGTCAGGACTCCTGGTTTCTGTTCTTGGCTCTGGTTAGAATATGATCAGGTAATCATTTAGGCCCAGATTTAAAAAAATATTTAGGCACCTAACTTTTATTAATTTGAGTGGGGGTTAAGTGCCTGAATACCTTTAAGAATCTGGTCTTTAACCTTTTTGTGCCTTTACTCAGGTGTAAAATTGGGGCCATCACTTGCTTGCATCAGAGGGATTTTGTGAGAGTTAATTTATGTTTTCAAAGCGGTTTGAGAGCCTCAGTTGAAAGTGCATTTACATGACGAACACTAAATAGAACAATGAAAATAAATAAATATGAAAATAACCACATTGTTATAATTTATCATGTGTTTGTTTCTTCATTTAGGCTTTTTTTTCTCCTGAAGGCAGCCTGAGGGAACTAAACAATTGCCTACAAGTTCTTAAAGGAATGTGTGAAAGATTGACTGCAGAAGAAACTCACCCAGAAACTAAGACACTAGTTGCAGAGTGTGAACAAAAGCAAGAAGAACTTCAAAATTGTGCTGCAGATGTTTATGTAACTCTGCTGTCCCACGTTGGAGGTGGCCAGGCATCTAAACAAGGGTGAATATTTTTCAGGACAATGTATCATAGCTCCATAAAACTAAGACATCTAGATCGTCCTCCTGCTGTTGCAGGATTGTAAGCTGGAGTATATTTTCTCGTGTAATTGTTCTTTTAAAATATTTTAATGAACTAGTCTATGTCATGTTAGATTAATCTTTGGCAGAGCTGCAGTGTTTGTTTTTCTCTTTTGATATATACTGCATGATTGCAATGTTTTTTCTTTGTATTCACTATAGTTGCTGCTGTTATTATTAAGCTGAAATTTCTTTTAAACCTTAGGGGCTCTATACTTGCTCCTGAGAATGGAGAAAAGGAAACATCTTCCCAATCAGTTGATATACTTTCAACTCAGGAGGTATGGAATTCAGATCATAGACTCATTGGGTTAGAAGGGACTGCAAGGGTCATCTACTCTGCCCCCTGCGAAGATGCAGGATTTGTTGTGTCTAACCCATCCAAGACAGATGGCTAAAGACATACCATTAGCAAATATTGGTTTATCTAGAGTGGATCCCGGTCAAACGGAGAGCAATTATTATGTCTGTCTATATCCCAGTGGGACTCAGGCACTCCAGTCAAAGCTCAGGACCTCATTTTGCTCACCATGTACAAATTCTTATTGAAAAGACCGTCTCTGCCCCAGAGAACTTACAGTCTAGTTCCTCCCTCTGAGTGGAAGTCATTCCTGTGCAAAGGGCCAGCTCAAGGCCCACTTAAGTTCTCAAAATAGCACTCAAGTCCTTGTATTGCCCTTCTTGATGGGGTGAATTTCAGCCTCTAGCACTGGAGGAAACACACTTAGAATACTACATTCAGTTTTGAGCCCCTCGGTAGCCAAAAGATGTGAACAAAAATAGGAGGGGATATAGAGATGAAAAATGCTGGAGGGGTTCGCTTGTAAGGAAATATTAAAAGAATATGTATAGCTTTATTAAACAATTGCTAATGTAGAGGGGTACAACTGTTTACCGGGAGTGGAATGCCATAGAGGAAGAGGTCTTGTTTAGAGTGTGGTCCAAGAGGACTACAATTCATGTGACTTGAGATGTACATAGGCAGCACAGTATTCATCAGCAAGACATCCAAAAACATGCTGGTGACCTACACAGAGTTCAGCTTGTGTCTCCATTGTATTAGCACCAATGGCTGAGGATATAGAGGAAACATCTGTTAAGGTAGCTGAGGTTGCAGTATGCACTACTGCGATGAGGAAGCTCTCTCACACTGTGCTACAAATACTGTCCATTGTATAGTGATGGAATCTGCTGCTTTGCTGATGGCTCAAGCGTCATGTTTATAGTCCATGGAAAGAGGTGTATTTCATAATTTTATCATTTTACTTAATAATCTAGTTTAAGGGAATCTTATGTTCATAAACAGCTGCTTCTTTCAGAAATTGGGTGTGTTTCGCATGAAAAAGTGATTTTCTTTCTGCAGTGTATGTATGTCTTCTGATCTTTGTTGAATGCATAGATATAAGGTAATGCAGTTATCAACATAACTGATTTTTATATTTGATTAGGCATCAGGACCAGCTTCAGGTGTAATTTTGGAATCAGACGTGAAACAACAGAATGGTGAAAGCTGTACAAAGAAGTTTGAGAAAGACAGTGATTTGCCCTTAGAGACTTTATTAGAGAGGTAATTTTTAAATGGCAAAATACGTACATTGAGAGATAATACTATATTAAAAAGTTACAAGTAAATTGGGAATTTCATATATCTGGACTATTTTTGCTATGCTGAATTCTGTTCTCTACTTGTTCTTCTAAATTTTGTTTATTTATCTATCTTACTATACAGTCACTCACAGTAGTATCTAAATGTAAATTAGATCTCTATAACAAGGAAACTAGCGGATTTAGTGATTTTTCTGCTTTTCGCTCTTCCTTACTTAGAGGAAGCTTTGCTTTTGGGTGTGTGTATGTGCCTGAATATGATGAAGCCAAACATTCTGGGCCAAATTTCCAGAAATTCATGGTTTTTACACACAAAAAACCCATGTTTGAGCCTGAAATTAGAATTTGCACACACAAATCAGGTAGCTAGGTGAGCAATTACTCCATTTTAAACACAAATGCTTATTCATGTAACATTTGGAATTTAGGTAAAAAAAACCAATTACATGAGCAAATTGCTGAATTTACTTTAATTGCCATTAAAGTAATGGCAATTAAAGTAATTGTTCAGCAAGTCACAACCTCAATTATTTTTCCTTTCCTATCTTCTATTAAAGTAAAGTTGATACTGTCTAAGAACTATTGCATCTTTTCCTAGCTTTGATACACAGAGGAGTAATCTCGAACTTCATTTACAAAGAATCAAAGATGAAGTAGAGTCTCCTTTTACTGATGAAATAAAAGACACCTCATGCCTTCAGAATAAGCTGCTAGATCTACAGGTAAATATCAATCATTTTGAAGAATATGTTGCTTGTCTACAATTTATATGATATGTTAAGAAGAGGGGGTTAAATTACTCTCTTTTGAGGCCCTCTTTTTCAAGGTACTGAGCATACTGCTGAGGGGTAATCCGTGTCCCCAACTGCTGCTGGCTTCAGTGGGAGTTGAAGACATTCAACAGTCATAGGAAGGCTCAGCTCTTTGCGAGATTGAGGCCTTACACGGCAGTGGAGTTGTGCCGGTGTAGCTGAGAGGAGAGTTTGGACCATTGTGTGCAAAATTACTCCAGCGCTATTGTAGTTTGAGAGGATTTGAATTGTTTGTAAACAATTATTATAAACATTATTTTGTCATGCTCTAAATTTGCTACACACAAAAAACTATGTTAAAAGAACATTGAAGTTGCAAAGTCAATTGCTCCTCCTTATTTTACTCCTGGGGGAACTCTGCAACAAAAAATTAAAAATTCTGTGCACAATATTTTAAAACTCTGCAAAATTCTGCATATTTTATTTGTCAAAATAACATAATATAATCACACCAGCTTCAATTATTTTTGGTCATTTATTTCAAAGTACCTGTCAGCAAGTATGTCTGTAACAATACAGACAACAACAAAAATTCAGGAAATGTGTTTTGACAAGTAGATTCTTTACTAGGCATATTAATACAGAACTCTGGGTAATAATTCATTTAAACTACAGTACAGAACCGTATTTCCTGTGTCCTCAGAAGCAGTGCAAAGGCTTGCGGGAGTCAGGGGTAATGGAGGAGCTGAGGGAGAGGGTAATAAATTGCTGGGAAGGAGCTTGGGTGTGAACTTTGAGGGTTGTTGGGTATGGGTGGGAAAAGTATGGAACAGGTTTTTTGGGGGGGCAGGGAGGGATTGTTAGGGAGCTTCCCCCATGCAGACCCTGGCTGACCCCTAGCCTCTCCCATTCAGTCAGGCACATCTGCTCCTGTCCCCATGTGTCCCTCAACCCCCACTCAGACATCCACTCCCCCCCATCATGTGGCCCTGCACTCCCTCCCCTGTCCCTGTGTGTCCCTGTATCCCCGCCCCCTTTCCCCATGTGTGTCTGTGCTCTCATTCAGCCACCCCCTGTCCCTATGTAGCTCTGCACTCTCTCCCCCATCACCATGTGGCCCTGCACCTCCCTTCCCCCTGTGGCTCTGTGCCTCCACTCCCATTCAGCCCATGACCCAGTCTGTTCTCACCCACTAGCCCTAATGAGCCCCTGTCTGACCCCCCCACAACAGCCCACGCTGTCTGTCTCGCTATAGCCCCTGTCTCCTGACCTTGCCTGACAGGCTCTGCAAAGAAGGCGGGCTCTTTCTTTTCCCTAGCTGGCTGGGAGCTGCTGCTCTGTGCAAGCACTACAGTGCCCTCTGGTGGGAAAAAGGCAGAACTGCAGCAATATTTGAGCAGAAGCTTTTTTCTGTGCAAAAAAATTAAAAATATGCATGGCTTATTAATTATGTGCGCATGCAGTAGCACAGAATTCCCCCAGGAGTAATATTACTCTTCCTCTCTGATGCCTGGGCACTAAGAGCACAGGAGAGTTTCCTTGCTCTCAATTCCACTTGGCGCCACACTTGCCCCTGGCAACCAGGAGGAACAATTGCAGGGAAAATCGTATTCAGCCCCTGCACCCTGGGCTGGAGCATTTTCAGTCACTGTATGAGCACGGCACATGCACAGTCCAATCACATCTAGGAGCTGTGAGGGTGTGAAGCATACTTACTGCAGACAAAATCTTTGGAGAATTTAGGTGCTGAACTCTAACAAGTCTCTACTGAGTATGTGAAAACCAAGCTAGTTCAAAGGATTATAAATTGGCCAAATTTGGGTGACTTTTCAAAGGGATGGTAGAAGACACATCTGACCCTCCTGTAAAATTTCAAATCCTTGCTACAAAGCATGGAGGCACTGGAGCTTCTCAGTGAAATTGGTGTAAGATTTTTTGTAAACATAGGTAGAACTATGTAATTTTTTCCATAATCTTGTTCTGAAAAATGGCTGAAACTTAAAAAACAAAAAACAAACAAACAACAAAAAAGCCTGAGGCACCCGACATGGAAAATTGACAATTTCTATAATAACTCTTCTAAAGGTAATTTTCAAAATTGACCAGTCTGTTTGCACAATATGATGCCTTTTGAATTAATTAAATATATGTATTTTCTTTTAGGGCATAGAGAGTAAAGCTAATTCTTGTTGGACACAGTTTGAAATTATTGCATCTAAACTAGAAAATCTTATGGATGACACAGGGAAGCCTGTTATCTCTGAAACACAAAACAGACTTAACAGAGAGTGGAGTGAACTTCAGATTATTCTAAATGCCAGGTATAAAATATCACTGTACTTTGTGTTATTTGAGAAATAGTATGTCATCATACAATTAAAGAGTGTATTGTATAGTATATATTTTGCATTGTAAGGCATAGTTAGAATTGTATGTTCTGCTCGAACCCTGGCATTTTTCAATTTAAACACACAAACTTAACATGATCTTAATGTATTTTTATGGAGTATCTTATGCTATATATTAGCGGTTCTCAAACTGTGGGTCGGGACCCCAAAGTAGGTCATAACCCCATTTTAATGGGGTCGCTAGGACCAGCATTAGACTTGCTGGGACCCAGGGCTGAAGCCTAAGCTCCACCTCCACCTTGGGCAATGGAGTTCGGGCTGCAGCCCCTTCTCCCTCCACCCGGAGCAGCAGGGCTCAGGCTCCGACCCCCACCCCCAGGGGTCATGTAGTAACTTTATTGTCAGAAGGGGGGTTGCGGTGCAATGAAGTTTGAGAACCCCTGCTGTATATGCTTCATATAATATACCATAGGCAATGAGAGATACTTACACTAAGAACCATAGTAAACAAATCTCCATTTTATAAGAACATAAGACTGGCCATACTGGGTCAGACCAAAGGTCCATCTAGCCCAGTATCCTGTCTTCTGACAGTGGCCAATGCCAGGTGCCCCAGAGGGAATGAACAGAACAGGTCATCATCAAGTGATCCATTCCCTGTCACCCATTCCCAGGTTCTGGCAAACAGAGGCTAGAAAAACACTATCCCTGTCCATCTTGGCTAATAGCCACTGATGGACCTATCCTCCATGAACTTATCTAGTTCTTTTTTGAACCCAGTTATAGATTTGGCCTTCACAACATCCTCTGGCAAGGAGTTCCCCAGGCTGACTGTGCGTTGTGTGAAAAAATACTTCCACTTTATAAGACCACTTTATCGTATCCCCAAGTTTTCTAATACAATTTTTTTCAACCGTTGAGTTAAAATGTTTGGAATTGGGCCTGCTCCTATTTAAGTCTGTGGTAAAACTTCTGTTGACATCAGTGAATTGCTCCCAAAGTCTAATAGTTAATTTTTGGTTTACAGTAAAACTTTGCTTTTTGCCCTGAAATATGTGCAGGGTCTTTTCTTGCCAGCTTCTCCTGTTCATGTTTATTTACCTTTCTTGTAGAATGAAGTCTTTAAAGATTGCTTTGGAAATTGTTTCGCCAATAGAAAATGAATTCATTCTTCTATGTGACTCAAACGAGCAACTCCACAGAAAGGACATTCAGCAATTTACTCTGACAAATATTGATCTCATTTATGGAGAACTGAAGGTAAGGAAAAACACAGAGACCACATCTCAGTTTTCAAATGTGAGTACAAGGTGAAACTCTGCAAAAATAGGCATTTGTACATGCAAGAGCTGGATAACTGCATGGGACTTCTCACTCAGGGATTTGGGAATAGCTTCCAGTAGCCTGAGGTTTTTTTTTGACCCTTCTGACCTTTAACAACATGCTGCCCTCTTCTTTCTGAATAACATTGCTATACAACAGTCATACCCAAGTGTACACCAATGGTACCCATTCAAAATGGAGTCACAAATAGTCCTTCCTCATAATTGTCTTTTTTTCATCCAAAATGGCATTGGTCCCAATCTAGCTGTTTAGTATCAGGCTTTCTGAGATGAGGAAGCTCCTGCTGCTGCAAGCATGATCAGTAGCCTTTTCTGTGGATCTTACCATCCAAAACCAGCTCCCCAAAGATTCTTAGAGTCAACCTACTATGTGGTGTAATTCAGATTGCAGAATATTTCAGTAGACTATTATTACAACCCTGAGAAGTTCCCCCTGCTGGGCACTCACCAGGCTACAGTATCTTGGATCCCACATGGCCTCTGCGTGCTAAGGCTGAGCAGAGTTTAGATACTGTCTCTCTGGCACTGGACTTCTGGGCATACACTCTGGGTGCAGACCCTATGTCTGACCTCCTTCTTGGCAGTGGGGACCATACAGTCCAATTGGCGAGGCTCTGAAACTGACTCCAGTTGTCTCAAGCTCTCGAGGTAGCTGCTGCATGCCACCAAAGCTGTGGACTCTCTGTTTTACTGTTTTGTTCTTCAGGGAGTGCATGATACCGTAACCAAGTAACAGACTCTGCAGCGGGATTTCTCAGCACACCCGCATTTTACTTTTAGAGAAAGTAGAAGACTCCCCGGGTAGGGCTGCCAACTTTGTAATATATAAAACCGGAACCTCCCCTGCCCCTTTCCCCCGAGGTCCTGCTCCTGCCCCACCTTGTTCCCTGAGACCCCACTCCTGCCCTGCCTCTTTCCCCGAGGTCCTGCCCCTGCCCCACCCCTTCCTCCTGAGGGCCCACCCCCGTTCACTCCTCTTTCCCCTTCCCCCTGTCAGTCGCTGCTCTTTCCCTCTCCCCCACTCCCTGTGTGGGTCGGGAGGGACTCACCTGCAGAGCACGCAATGCAACCGAGAGCCGATCACCATTACAGCTTCTTTTTAGCTGATTGGCTGGGCCTGGGGCTCATTTTTTTTCCAGCTCTATGTTTTGCTTGGAATATGAGATACAATTTCTCTTTCACTTTGCTAAACCTGCTGTGGTTCTCTCAATTTCAGAAGGTCCAGAGCTGTATAGTAAATCAGATTGAATTATGCAAACAACTGGAAAACCTAGACAGCTCAACAGGAGATGAATTTAACCTAATAGATTTGCAAGCAGCACGTGAGATTATGCTTAAATATAAAAGGCAGTTTGAAGAAATGAATCATAAAATGCAGGCCAGTGAAATGGTCCTCAAAGAACTAGAAGCTTTTCTGGCCTCATTGAGAAGAGTTAAACTTTCTATTGAGCATGCAACGGACTCTTCAATTTCTGACAAACCTGCGGTGCAAGGAAACACATCAAAAGAAGCTGTGCAGCAAGAAGTTTCTCTGATGAAAGAAAAGGCTAAATGTTTGGATGAGCGCTTGCAGATGGTTGATATCTACTTGGAAGATGCTGAATGCGGGGGAAAGACTTGCTGTGAAAAACTCATTGCGGCTTTATCTGAAAAGGCAAACAAGACTTTTGCCCATCTGAGTAAGCAGGAACTCATCCAAGAAAATGAGTTACAGGAGATTTTTTCCACAAGAAATAACGAACTCTTAAAAAATGTTCAAGATCTACACAATAAGATTAATAAAATAGGCTTGAAGGACCCAACAATTCCTGCTGTTCAACAAAGGTGAGTGTGTTTATTGGAGCTTTTTTAGATCCTTAGTTAATAATTTCAATAAGTTCTGTTGGTCTGGTCTCTATGGCTCCAATCCAGCAAAGCACATAAACTTGTGTGTAACTTTACAGCATAGTCCCATTGAAGTCAACTGATTGTCATGTTGGATCAGGGACGGCATTGTTTAAAAAGTCTTCTCCATGATATTACTTCTTTAACCCCATGCTGCTACACTTTGTTTGCTTGAGGGAGTTGGGAGGGTTGAATCATTAGCTATAATGACCACCTCTGTTAGCAGTGAGTTTGCAATTTACAAATGCTGCCAAGTAGAGTTATACTATATATTGCTAAACGGTGATACATATTTTGTAGAAACTTTGTGTGTCAAAAGTCAGTGCATATCACATACAGCAAACTGAGAATTTTTCTAAAATGATCCGCATCTTCTCCTATTAACTTATGGCATTTATATATTTGAGGTGGGTCTCTTCTCCCCTTCAGGAAAATTCATTCACCATGTATCACACAGGGATTTGATACATTTTGATCAATACTAATTTATATCCATTGCTTTATTCATGAAATCCATACATTGCCACGCTTTTCATTGAATAGGGCACCTTAACTGAGATTTTAAATTGGCCAGAGTGTCACTTAGTAGTCAAAGGCACTATAATTAGCTACATTAATATAGAACCTATTGGCCTGTGAAATTTTGGATTAGATCCTCAGATGGTGTAAATTGTTACAGCTCCACTGAAGAACTGTGCCAGATTACACCAGTTGAGGATCTGACCTTTCTACAATTAAGCTTTCTGTTTAGAGCTCGACTTTTCTAAATGTTCTGAAATCTACAGTGTTACTTGGATTGCCTTGAAATTTGGAGTGCTTCAGGGGTCACCGGCGCTAGGCATAAGCAGACTGAGGGCAGGTCTTCACTACCCGCCGGATCGGCGGGTAGAGATCGATCTATCAGTGATTGATTTATCCCGTCTCATCTAGACGTAGATAAATTGATCCCCGAACGTGCTCCCCGTTGACTCCGGAACTCCAGCTCGTGAGAGGCAGAAGTGGAGTCGACAGGGGAGTAGCAGCGGTTGACTCGCCACCGTCCTCACGGCCACGTAAGTCGACCTAAGATACGCCGACTTCATCTACGCAAAGTTGCATATCTTAGGTCAACCCCGCCCCCCCTTAGTGTAGACCAGGGCTGGGTCTATGTCTCCTCTACAGCCTACGTTGGAAAAACTTACGTCGCTCAGGGATGTGAATATTCCACCCCCCTGAGCGACATATGTTACACCGACATAAGTTATGCCACTTGCAGAGGTGTTTTTTTTAATGCTGTTGGGAGAGCTTTCTTCCATTGCCATAAAGTGTCTTCACCTGATGCTCTTCAGTGGTGCAGCTGTATCAGTACAGCTGTGCCACTGCAACGAGGTACATGTAAGCAATTACTTAGGACCCCGAACGGATCAAAGGGGTCTCCTATTATTAGTATGTGTTGTGTGTGTGTGTGTGTGTGGGCAAAATATTCCTGTTTAGGGTTTCCAATGGACTAGCACCAGTACTTCACGGGGTTCTGCTAGTGACCCAAATTTGGGGCCATTTCACCAAGCGGGTCCTGAGAAAAAAACATCTTTTTTTAAAATTGAGAGATTCTTGCAAAGCTATTTTGGGTCACAGATAGAGATCAGACAAGGGCTCTGATCATCGCACAAGGGTGTCCAGTGCTCAAGGGTCACTCCAACAGAGGGCATGCACCCACCCGTCCTTTGGGGGGAAATCAAATTAAAAGGATTTTCCTTCTCCAGTTTGGCTTGTCACAAGCATCCTGCACTAATTCTTCTTCGAGTGATTGCTCCTATGCATTCCAGTTAGGTGTGCGCGCCGCGCGTGCACGGCTCTTCGGAACATTTTTACCCTAGCAACACTCGGTGGGTCGGCTGGGCGCCCCCTGGAGTGGCGCCACTATGGCGCAGGATATATACCCCTGCCGACCCATCCGCTCCTCAGTTCCTTCTTCCCGCCCGTGACGGCCAGTTGGAACAGTGGAGCGCAGCTTAACTGACCTCCACTTCCCTAGCTACTCGTAGTTTTTCTCGTTCTGTTTACAGTTGTAGTTAACTTTATTTTGTTTGTAGAATAGTATTTATTTTACAGGGGTTCGGGGTTTATCCCCGTCCCCTCACCCGGTACCGGGTCCGATGCCCGGTCCACAGGGTTGTGTAATGCTCGGCCGGCCATAAGCCGCTGCCGACAAGAGATCCTCTCTTAAGTGCCTCGAGGGATCTCACCACACAGATAAGTGCCGCTTTTGTGAGGCCTTTCATCTGAGAACAAAGGGGAGCGGGGCTTTCCCCTCAAGCAGCTCCTGAGGGAGGCAGCTCTTGCTCCTCCGCTCTCGGCGCCGAGCGCTGGTTAATCTTCAAGGAGCGCTCCCTCGGCACCGGATCGCCGGTACCGCTAAGGCCTCTCGGCACCGACCGTCGCCGACGTCCCTGCTCCGCAGCTGAGCGCGATGCTCAGTCGGATCGCCCGGCACCGATGTCTGCCACGGCACCGACAATATCCGCACCATTAACTCCGGCCAGGCAAGAGCCGTCGAGTCCGGTGCTGGAAAGCTCCCCGGTACGAACCGTGGTCGAGCTCGCTACGAAGCTGCGTCCGAGCCGCCTGCTCCGCAGCCGAGCGCTATGCTCAGTCGGCTCGCCCGGCACCGATGTCTGCCGCGGCCCCGACAATATCCGCACCATTAACTCCGGCCAGGCAAGAGCCGTAGAGTCCGGTGCTGGAAAGCTCCCCGGTATGGTCCGTGGTCGAGCTCGCTCTGAAGCTGCGTCCGAGCCGCCTGCTCCGCAGCCGAGCGCTATACTCAGTCGGAGCACCCGGCACCGATGTCTGCCGCGGCACCGACAATATCCGCACCATTAACTCCGGCCAGGCAAGAGCCATCGAGTCCGGTGCTGGAAAGCTCCCCGGTACGGACCGTGGTCGAGCTCGCTATGAAGCTGCGTCCGAGCCGCCTGCTCCGCAGCCGAGCGTTATGCTCAGTGGGATCGCCCTGCACCGATGTCTGCCGCGGCACCGATGATATCCACACCATCAACTCTGGCCAGGTAAGAACCATTGAGTCAGGTGTTGCAAAGCTCCCCGGTACGGACCGCGGTCGAGCTCGCTAGGAAGCTGTGTCCGAGCCGCCTGCTCCGCAGCCGAGCGCTATGCTCAGTCGGATCGCCCGGCACCGATGTCTGCCACGGCACCGACGATATCCGCACCATCAACTCCGGCCAGGTAAGGACCGTCGAGTCCGGTGCTGGCTAGCTCCCCGGTACGGACCGCGGTCGAGCTCACTCTGAAGCTGCATCCGAGCTGCCTGCTCCGCAGCCGAGCGCGATGCTCAGTCGGATTGCCCGGCACCGATGTCTGCCGCGGCACCGGCACTATCCGCACCATTAACTCCGGCCAGGCAGGAGCCGTCGAGTCCGGTGCCGGTAAGCTCCCCGGTACTAACCGTGGTCGGGCTCGCTAGGAAGCTGCGTCCGAGCCACCTGCTCCGCAGCCGAGCGCTATGCTCAGTCGGATCGCCCGGCACCGATGTCTGCTGTGCACCGACGATATCCACACCATCAACTCCGGCCAGGTAAGGACCGTCGAGTCCGGTGCTGGCAAGCTCCCCGGTACGGACCGTGGTCGAGCTCGCTCTGAAGCTGCGTCCGAGCTGCCTGCTCCGCAGCCGAGCGCGATGCTCAGTCGGACCACCCGACACCGATGTCTGCCGCGGCACCGACAATACCCGCACCATTAACTCCGGCCAGGCAAAGCCGTCGAGTCCGGTGCGGGAACGCTCCCCGGTACGGCCCGTGGTCGAGCTCGCTATGAAGTGGCGTCTGTGGTGCGAGCTGTGGTCGAGCTCACTATTCCCTCCACGCCGGAAACATTTCCACAGTGAGGGAGTTGCTGGCGAGGGCAGAGCCTGCGCTGCCTCAACCCCCGGCACCGCCGGTGCGGGTTACATAGTCAATCGGCAAGCCTGCCTTGATCAGTCCACCCTCCGTCGGCACCGCAGAGCGGCACCGTTTACGATCGCGGTCCCGCAGATGTTCTCGGTCCCGCCGATCGAGGTCCCGACGCCGCTCTCAGTCTCGGCACCGTTCTCCATGTCGGTACCAGTAGTACTCGCGGCACCGGTCAGCGTCCCGCAGCACCGATCCATCCCGGTACCGATCCCGGGCGCAGCGTCGAGTGACGTCAGTTACAGACGCAGACTCTACCATGGGCTTTTCAGCTCCTCCAGGGCCATCCAGACACGCATCAGTGTCGTTCCGTGCGGACGCTTCCTATGCGTAGAACTCTGTTTTCCGATGGGCCCTCCAGAGTCTTCCAGGAGACCTATCAGTGGTCATTCTGGACGCCTTGGGTGTCCTACCACGCCAGCGGCGTACCAGTGATCCCATCTCGCTCCGCTCCGTCGGAGCTCTGGGTGCCAGAGGTGACAATTAGCTGTCCCCCTCCGACCGGTATGGAGCAAGCCCCGGTTCATCCACCGGGCTCCCCGATCCCGCCGGATCAGGAGGTCGTCCAGGAGCGTGAGCCCACACAGGACCCGCTTCTCCCTGGCCTTTCTTCTTCCTCCTCCCCGGATAGGGGGGGCAGGAACATACTCCTCGGGCCCTCCTCTAATCCAAACGCACCAGCCCCTATATCTAAGGAGGCTAGGCGTATGGTCTTACTGGGCCGTAAGATATACTCGGCGGGGGCCCTGCAACTTCGTGTGGCAGACTGGCAAGCCCTGCTTAGCCACTACTATGGGTGGCAGCCAAATTTACAGAGGCGGTTCTTCAGAACTCCCGCTCTGGCCTCGGGGGTGGCCACAAGATGGCTCCAGTTATCGAGCCTTCCCTCGCAGCTGCGGCACACTGTACAGGACTTGCCCTTCAATGACAAAGGCCTGTTCCCTGGAAACACTGGCCCTAAGCGGCAAAGCCTAGAGGGCAGCAGGGTCGCTTTGAGCTCTCTCCCTGTCGGCATACACATGCCGGTAATTCAGAACCGACATTGCCGTCCCCAGCGTATCCGCTCTTTCCCTGCGCCTTGCCAAAGTCAGTACTTTGCCAGCGGGCGTGGCTTACGCGGTCGTGGGCGTCAATCCGGACCCCAAAGGTACAGGAGGTACCTAAGGACGAAACCTATCCCCTAGGCGAAGGGAGGTCTCAGACCTATCCTAGACCTGCGGGACCGTGACAAGTCACGATGCGGATAAGTTCCGCACGGTACCCAGGGGGGACGTCAATCCCATCCTTGGATCCCGGAAACTGGTACGCCGCCCTCCATATGCAGGGCGCATGTTTCACATCACTATTTCTTCTCCACACAGAAAGTGCCCTCGTTTGGGGCCTACCGTCGTTTCCAGTATACGGCCCTCCCGGTTGGCCTCTATACAGCCCAAGTGTATGCAAAGTGCATGGCTGTAGTCGCCGCGTCTCTTCGCCACCGTCGGATACACGTTCTCCGTATCTAGACGATTGGCTCATTCAAGGGACCACCAGGCCCAAGTTACCAGTCGTGTGGGCATCGACACGGACCTATTCCCGTGTCTAGGCCTGATGATCAATGGAAAAATCCACTCTCATTCCCACACAGGGAATAGAATTCATTGGGGCCGCCCTGGCCTCCAGTCTCTCCAGAGCCTGCTTACCTCAGCCTCGGTTTCAGGCGAGGGTAACGATTGTACAAGGCCTACGGTCCTTCCCGACAACTTTGGCTCGCACTTGCCTAGGTTTCCTGAGTCACACGGCTGTCTGCACGTTTGTAACCGAACATGCCAGGCTTTGCCTCCGTCCACTTCAATTGTGGCTCACCTGGGTGTACCACCCGGGCAGAGATACCATACTCGTGGTCGTCTCGTTCCCCCCGAGCATCCTAGGCTCCCTCGACCGGGAGTCAGCGCCCTCCCTGGTGTATCCAGGCAGGCTGTTCCATTCACCCCTCGGGGTCCCTCCGGACAGACACCCCATCTCTCGGCTGGGTGCTCCCCTGGCTCGGCTTCGCACTCACGGCCTTCGGTCGGCGCGAGAGATGGCCTTACACATCAATGTCCGAGAGCTGAGACCGCTCTGCCTTGTGTACCAGGCGTCTCAGCTGGCGGATCGCCTCAGCAGATCCTTCCTGTCTCGCAAGTGGTCGTTTCCTCCGGACATTATCCATTCCGTTTTCCGGACGTGGAGCTTTTCCCGCATAGCCTCCTCGCTCTCGCAAGAACGAAGAGAGAAAGAAGTTCTCCTCGTTCCAAGGCCTCTCCCCAGGCTCGGTCTTGGGGGGGTTTCCCTGAGGCCGTGGATCAGCCATCTGCTGTACGCCTTTACACTGTTCCCGCTGGTTCACAGGGTCCTGCTAAAACTCCGCAGGGACAGACCGCACCTGATCGTGATCGCTCCAGCGTAACCCGGGCAGCACTGGTGCACCATGTTGCTACACCTGTCGGTAGCCAACCCTCTTTGCCCCGACCCCGTGTCGCGGGATCACGGCGAGCTTCACCACCCGGACTTGTACTCCCTGCACCTCACAACAGGGCTGCTGCGTGGCTAACCCGTTCCGAGTTACGTGGTTCTGCCTCGGGTCTACAGGATTCTCCGGGGTGGTAGAAAATCTTCCACTCGGTTAATGTATCTGGCGAAGTGGACGCGTTTCTCCTGCTGCTTCGAAACACTCAATGTTTCTCCCGCCGAGGTCCCGATCCATTCCATCAGGTTCCTCAGGGCTTGGAGTGTTTATACCCCCCAAGTGGGGCCCCGCCATAAACCTGGGTCCTCAACCTGGTTCTAACCAGTCTATGCCTGCCCTATTTGAGCCAATCTCAGCATGCTCATTGATATACCTGTCCTGGGAGACGGTTTTCCTGTAGCCTTTCAAACGGCCAGACGAGTCTCCGAGATTCAGGCTCTCACAATAGGCCCACAGTATAATGTGTTCCTCTAGGACAAGGGCAGTTCTTACCACGTCCGCCCTGCCTCCCTAAGGAGGTGTCGGCCTTTTATATCTACCAGGATGTCTTCCTTCAGGTCTTCTTTCCGAAGCCACTCTCATTGCAAGGAGAACAACAATTGCACTCCTTCGACGTCCGTAGGGTGTCCGCAATCTATATCTGGCAGACAGAGCCCTCTCGTAATGCCCCCAAACCGTTGTCGTACCGGCATACCGGACAAAGGGCTTACCTGTCTCCTCCTAGAGGATTTCATATTCAATGACGTTGTGCATCCGCACCTCCTGGATTTTTGGCCCATGTTCCATGGAGCCATCTTACTGCACATTCCACCAGGGCTCAGGCTTCTCTGCTGCCTTCCTGGCTCACATACCCTTTCAGGGGATGTGTCGTGCAGCTCCCTGGTCCTCGATCCACACTTTTGACTCATTGGTCCAAGAGTCCATAGCTGATGCAGCCTTTGGCTTAGCAGTTTGCATTCAGCAACATCTAACTCCGACCCCACCGCCTACGTAAGGCTTGGGAATCACCTAACTGGAATGCATAGGAGCAATCACTCGAAGAAGAAAAGACGGTTACTCACCTGTAGTAACTGTTGTTCTTCGAGATGTGTTGCTCCAATCCATTCCAGACCCGCCCTCCTTCCCCACTGTCGGAGTAGCCGGCAAGAAGGAACTGAGGAGCGGATGGGTCGGCAGGGGTATATATCCTGCGCCATAGTGGCGCCACTCCAGGGGGCGCCCAACCGACCCACCGAGTGTTGCTAGGGTAAAAATGTTCCGAAGAGCCGTGCATGCGCGGCGCGCACACCTAACTGGAATGGATAGGAGCAACACATCTCGAAGAACAACAGTTACTACAGGTGAGTAACCGTCTTTTCTCGTGTCAAATTGATGATATTGAGCATGCGGGGACAGAGGAGTGCAGAGCCTGCAAAGTTTCACACTAGCTGCAGACCTCAAGGGGATGAGCAGTAGTCCTTTGAACCTGACCTTTGAACCTAGCTAGCATCAGGTGGAGTCCCACCTTGGGCTGAAATATGGAAAAGGTTAGGAGGCTGTTGCTGAAATCTGTCACTGCGGTATGCCTAGAAATTCAGTAACTTTTTTTAAAATTTAGATATGCAAATGATTGCTGACAGGGGAGGGGCATTTTAGGGGTGGAAGAGTGGGGGAAAAAGGGGCAATAGGAGGTTGGAGCAGCATCAAGTGGATAGGGATAAATGAGGATGGGTGGTATGGAAGGTGAGAGGGGTTGGGGGGCCCAGGTGAAGGGAAGGGGAGCAGGTTGAGTGTCAGAGGACCTGGGGGACAATAGTGGCAGGCCTGCCTGTCAGCCCGAGATTCTCCCCTGCTGTGTGTGTGTGTGTGTGTGTGCGCGTCAGAATTGGAGGGGGAGAGTCTGAGCCCCTCTCCCTACTCCCCCATGTGAGCTGGAATCTGGGTGTCCCTGTCTGAGCCCCACTCTCTGCCCCCCTGTGAGTTGGCCAGTATATGGGACCCCTGCCTATCTGTGGGGGTCTGGCCCCCATCCCTGATCTCTCCATGTGAGCCAGGCTTGCTTTTCCAGGGGTGTCTGAGCTCCTTTCCTGCCCCCACTTCAGGAGCTGGCGGTTCCTGTCCCCCAGGGGTGCCTTAACCCCCTGCCCCCTATGTGTGTGCCAGGAACTGGGGGGGCCCAGTGGCCCTGTGGGGGATCTGAGCCCATCTCCCTGCCCCCCACCCGCTGCATGTGAGCTGGGATCTGGGATTCTTTGCTCTCCAGTGATATCTGAGCCCCACTCTCTGCCTCCATGTGTGTGCCAGAATCTGAGGGCCCCTGCCCATCTGTGGGGGTCTGACCCTCACCCCCTCACTCCACCCATGTGATCCAGGTGATGAGATGGGGGTTTGCTTTTCTGGGGGGTCTGAGCCCCTCTCCCTACCCATCCGATGTGATCTGGGAGTCTCGGCCCCCATTGTTGGTGTCTGAACCCCACTCCATGTCTGCCATGTGTGTGCCAAGATCTGGGGGCTCCTGCTCATTTATTGGAGTCTTACCTCCCCTTCTTTGCCTCCTCGCATTTGAGCCAGGTTCTCGAGGGGTCTTGCCTTTCTGGGGGTACGTTAGCCCCACTCCCTAAACCCTTCTTGTATTCTGGGGGTGTGCAGGAGAGAGACACGCCAGTCTTCTCTTACATGCTTAAAGTTACTGTAACAACCATATAATAAAATTGTTCAAGTTTTGGGACATAGCCCATAGGTGAGATTTCTCCCACCAGCCCTGTTAGTAACTCACTCACTCATGCCCGTCACATATGGCTAACATCTCAAAGCATGACCATTATCCCCATTCCACTATAACAAAATGTACAGGAATGGGAGGAGCACTGAAGAATCACATAGCAATCGTGTGGCCTCATGGAGAGACAGGACTATTCCTAGCTTTGCCACTGGCCTGTTGAGTGACTTGGGCAAGTCACTTCACTCTCTGCGTCTTGGTTTCCTGTCTGTAAAATGAGGGTAATGATGAAAAGTTTGTTGAATTCCGCTGAGGGAAAGCACTATATAAAAGCTAAGTCTTTTGGTTATTTCCTATCCACAGTAGCAAACATCAACTGTGCACATAGGTGAGACCTACAACTATCTAAATGATCACTCCTACCAACAAACATTTATCTTTCTCTTTAAAAAAAAGTAGGAAATTAAACGGCAAAAAACTGTTTTAATGCAGAATTAAGGCTGCCTGGTGATAGCTTGTGCCCTTCAGAACGTGGAGTTCGGTGTAATTCACACATCTGAAAACCAGAAACTGCAGAGTTAAGGTAAACAACCACACAACCTTAACTCTGCCCTCTTTGAGCCATGCCCCACAACACACCACACTCACACTCTGCCTTTTCACTGTAATGGGCAGAGTAATGTACTTTCACTGTAATGTATTTGCCCTGGGCTCAAACACTGCGCCTGCCCTGCCCTCGACAGACTTACAGACTATAACAATCACTTCATACCCTTTTAGAAACCCTCCACACTTGCACACAGAATATACCTAAACCTATACTTTCCCTTACCCATGGTTAAATCCACAGACTGCTTTCATATTCCACCTCACTACTGACATTACCCCCAGCAAGAAGCCTCAGTGCCCTGCTATTGAGACAACATATGTGATTCTGTATTGAAATGATGTAGACGGCACATCAAGGTCCACTTGCACCTTTTTCCTTTGATAACAAATATGGGGGGACTCAGACTCAGTTCTTAAATCAAATCACAGCTTCTCCAACCTACTCCAACTTATTCTTCCACCCTCCAAAACAACTACACCTAACAGAGGGAACTGGAGTGCATGCAGATAATCCCCAGTGGCTATTGCCAGCTCCAGTGGGGCAGAGTTAAGGTTGCATAGGCATTTATCTTAACTCTGTATTTCCTGCTTTTCAGAAGTTTGAGTTAATGCTGAACTTGACATTCTGGAAGGGCAGGAGCTATCACTGGGCAGCCTTAACTCTGCATTAATAAGGTTCTTTCCCATTTAATGTTAGGTTAGTCAATGTGTGCCATTCATGAAAAACTTTCAAAGAAACCTCATACTTACATTTGAAAAAAAAATCTATGATCTGTTTTAATATAGGGCTATATTTTATTTCTTTTCTAATAAAGGATAAAATCATTAACTGAATTGGAACAGGAATTGGGTTGCTATGCTATTGAAATGAAATCCATACGAGAAATTGCTAACAAGTTTCTACAGATTGAAGAGACAAAAGGAGAAGAAGCAGATGAACAGTGCACAGTTACAGAAAGGTTGTGGGAGGATACAAAACTGTCACTTGCTGAATGGTAAGGAGAAAGAATGAAAATTTTAAGCAGGTCATATGAGTAATAACATCTCTCATAAAATCAAACGGAAAAAGGGCCTTAAACAGAGATACTTGAAAGTAAATAATATATTTAGAAAAAAAGAAAATGTTGCTGTCGTAGTACTAGAACTAGGCAAAAATTCACATTTAAAAACATATTGTATTATTATTGCAATCCTGTAACCCTATCATATATCAAGCTAAGTATGGAACATGGTGAGTACTTGGATGAGGGAACTCTTAAGAAACACCTAGCTCCTGATGGAAGTGATGGTGAGTCAAGAGATGACGCTTCCCTCTAAGTCTATACTTAACTAGTGCTCCAGTATGAGGAAAGGGGCATTGTGCCACAGAAGGTCTGAACATTTAGATGAGATACAAGACTGAGATCCTAAACAGTAAGGATGGTATTTTCAAAGCTGCCTAAAGGATTTAGATGCTGCATCCAAATCCCCTAGGCAGCTTTGAAAATACCACCCTAAAGGTCCTGTGGAAGTTACTGTAAATTAATACAAATGGCCTACTTAAATTTCAGTTTGCATAATTACATTTTGTGTACTGAGTTCCTCCTCCAGTTTCAGTTGGAGATAATATTTTAAATTTCTTGCCCTAAACTGTGGTGAAATTTTGCTGTATGCGGTTAAATAGCTGTTGGGTTTCATCCCACTGGTGGGTGAAATGAGCCTTCAGAATGAAAGGTGCAATATAAATGTAAGTTATTAATATTATGTCACTTTTACGTGTGGAAGAGAGGAGGGGTTGAAGCTGTTCCTTTATACATGTATAGTAAATAATTCTGCCTTTGAATAGCCAGGAACAGTGTGTGAGGGTGGTGGAGCTCCTGAAGCAGTATCAAAGCTGCAAAAATAGTCTGACGAGCATGATCCAGAAACAAGAGAGTGTCCTCTCACAGCAGACTTCTTACATGGGGAAAGACAATCTGCAGAGGATGATAGCAAAGGTGAGTTCTGTAGAGGTAAAGGGTGTACCTGGAAAGTTTAAATCCAGATCTGATCTTTCCAAAATTTGAGGGAGTTCAGATGTGAGCTGTTGTTCATTTCATTATAGATGTAGGATTGAGCTGCAAAGTTGAGACTTGACTCTGGTTTCGGCTCCAAGCTATTTCAGAGTATGTTCAGAACCAGATTTTTGTGTTAGGCTCATCTCTAACTTTACACAGTAAACTAAGCTCACTTTCAATGTGTGAGATTTAAAAAAAAAATAAAAATGTAATAAAGAGAGAGGGTGAAATACTGACCACATTGAAGACAAAACTTCCAGTGACGTCAATGGAATTTCAGCCGTGCTATTTTAAAATATTCTCCCAACTTTCCACCATTTTTATATATTAGAGGCGTTTTTATTGCACAATTTTTAAATACACAAGCAAAGCAAGTTTAGTTATTTAATAAGAGGACATTTTAAATAGCTGAGATATATAAAGACAGACCCTTTTTCCTTTGATAACACAGTAGCACAGTAGACAACATACAATGAACATAATATTAAATGTCATAATTGTGGGCTTCTTGCTTCAGAGAAGTTTCTGGTGTGACTCTGTACTCTAACAGAAGATCAAAATTACAATCCGTGCATATCACTCAGATAAGCACTTTCCTTCCTTGCTCAGAGGAATACCTGGAACACCTTGGGTGAGTTTTTGGGCTGTACCTCTAAGGGTGTGTCTACACAGCTTGCGGGAGCAAGCCTCCCAGCTCGGGTTAGTGCTCTAAAAATAGCTGTGTGGACAGCACTTTGAAGTTGCTGCGGAGGCAGGAGCTGAGGAAGGTGTCCTTGCAGCCATCTCCAGATTTGATTGTGGGGGTGAGGAGGGCATTTGCACTAACAGAATCCAGGATTTCATATTTCTCCCCTTTCTCCTCCTGGCTCACACGCAGTATGGAGGATAAACCCCATCTATGAGAACTTCAGTCTCAGGAGCCACCATCTATTAGATATGGTATCTGCTAACTGTTAAGTGTTCACAGTAATGTAGGCATCAGCTGATACCATTGCAAAAGTTATGACTGATTTTATAGGGAGTAAGTGGTCACTCCCAAGTGGTCCTTTTGGTGTTCAACAGACTTTGAAAATAACTTTTTTGAGTGCAAGTGCATGCCTTTCAGCACCATTAATGTTCACTGCATGCATAGAGCAATAATCATGCCTATATAATAAATAATAATTGGAGATATACCTATCTCCGAGAACTTGAAAAGTCATTGAGTCCAGCCCCCTGCCTTCACTAGCAGGACCAAGTCTTGATTTTTGCCCCAGATCCCTAAGTGGTCCCCTCAAGGACTGAGCTTACAACCCTGGATTTAGCAGGCTAATGCTCAAACCACTGAGCTATCCCTCCCCCCTAACTCTTACAAAGCACTTTTCATCAGTAGATCTCTAAGTGCTTTACAAAGGAGGTCAATATCATTATCCCCATTTTACAAAGGGGTAAACTGAGGCACAGAGCAGTGAAGTGACTTGCTCAAAGTCACCCAGCAGGCCAGTGGCAGAGCTGGGAATAGAACCCAGGTCTCCTGAATCCCTGCCTAGTGCTTGGTCTATAGGACCACACTTCTTGCCTACAGGCACTTCATAACTGGATAAAGGATTAAGGGGACATCCAACCTCAGAATCTCTCATAGAATCATAGAATTCAAGATCAGAAGGGACCATTATGATCATCTAGTCTGACCTCCTGCAAGATGCAGGCCACATAAGCCGATCTACCCACTCCTTTAGCAAGCGACCCCTGCCCCATGCTTCGGAGGAAGGCGAAAAACCTCCAGGGCCACTGCCAATCTGCCTTGGAGGAAAATTCCTTCCCGACCCCAAATATGGCGGTCAGCTGAACCCCGAGCATGCGGGCAAGACTCTCCAGCCATACACTAATAATTCACATATTATTGGTGCTATTGTTTCTATACTAGAATTATCTTTCTCCACTGGGTCACATGTCCGGTACTTTAGTTTCCCCTGTTAGGCACACAAACCTATGTAGTTCAGGTAACATCCCCTCGCTTGGGGGGTCTGATTTATTACACTCAATAAGTACAAGCAGTTCCTCCCCATGGGCTGCAGGCACTCCAGCCTCTATACACCCCTTTGGGATTAGTCCTTTCTCTCCTCTTGGTGACCTCTCTCGGGTCTGTAATCTTTCAGCCCTCTGGCTTGCTACTACATAGCAGCCCCACACTGGGATTTGCCTGATCCCCAGTCTCTACCAGACCATCCACCAGGCCTAGGTGGCGAGCCTTCTGTCTGGTTTTCTCTAGGTCACATGCTTGTTCATAATCATGTGCCTTATGACTACAACTTCCAGCTTTAGAGGGCTGGAGCCTGTAACAGATGCACCAGGACATGTGTATGCACTCAGGTACCAGTGCGCTGTTACAGTTACTTTCCCATCAAATATAGGACAGAAAGTCTGTTCTCATTCTGGGCTGCAAGACCTTCCCCCCCACCTCTTTCTCAGTGGCTGGCTGCATCTATAATATGTCTACACTGCAATGTAAGCCCAGGGTTAGTAGAACTTGAGTTATTGGACCCTGAGTTTGTTAACCTAGGGCTTGAGTGTCTAGGTAAGGTAATAAGTGGAGATATACCAATCTCCTAGAACTGGAAGGGACCTCGAAAGGTCATTGAGTCCAGCCCCCTGCCTTCACTAGCAGGACCAATTTTTGCCCCAGATCCCTAAGTGTCCCCCTCAAGATTTGAACTCATAACCCTGGGTTTAGCAGGCCAATGCTCAAACCACTGAGCTATCTCCCCACCCCTGTACACTCATTGTAACCTCAGGTTAGGAATTGTTGAACCCTGGGGCTCTCGTGTACACTGCATTATGTGGGCCGGAGTCCAACCACCCATATCCCAGACTTCCTAGCATTCACCCAAATTTGGCCGCTCTAGCTCTTTGTTTGTGGTGCAGTGTTGGAAAACTGGACTGTCCCTCAAATTAGACTATCCAGAGGACAAAGAAAGTTGGCCTATGGGATTCTTTTGGCAGACTCCCAGAGCACGAGACTGCACCTACATTGCAGAGCAATAGGGCTTGAACTCTGGGATTTAGCTTGACTCAGGCTTGGAACCTCCATCTCATGAGGTCCTGGGTCCGAGCCATGGGTTAGTGCGATTTGTATGTAAATGGAAGGGGGGTTAGGTTTGAGCCTGAGTTCAAACCATGGGATTACATTGCAGTGTAGACATATCCTAAAAGAACATTGTCTGGAGAAAAAAGATAGATCCATTAATGTCAAATTGCCAAACACTAGAGGTCAGTATTTCATTTCCTTCATTTTTAAATGTTGTTTATAAATATACACTGATATTATATTTGTACACTAAGAAATTGTTTTAGGATTTAAATAAAAATTAAAATGAATAGCAGTATGCTGTTTACCAATGTGAATTTATTTTGGCAGTTCCTATTTTTAGGAACATGCAGTGATAAAACTGAGAATCAGAATCACAAATTATATCTCTCAGAGCTTTGTGTGAATCAGATTATTGTTGTACAGATATTGTTTCATTCGGTATCTGAAACTGTATATGGATGTAATTCACTTTTGATGTCTGTGGATATTAATTTGTTTGAGGCAAATTGTTTGGGTCTCATAAGCCAGAAACTTATTTGTAAACCAATATTCCTATTCCTCATTTAGCAATTTACAGTCTGTATCATGATGTAGTTAGAGTGACAGGTGGAATGTTCAGATCAGTAGTACAGACAATAGGATATAATGACAGAGGATGGATTCTTAGTCTCACTGTATTAGATAGAATGGATTATTTTGGGTCATGCTGCTGTGTTTCTCAATTGAAAAGAACAGCATGATAGTTAACCAGAAAAAGAAAAAGATTTGGTGGATAAACAAGAGTTTTGACCAAATGCAGGACACGTGCTTTCAAATATACATTCTTTCTTTTTCACAGATTGAAGCGGTTAAAGAAGAATTTAACGATCGCTCTGAAGATGTAGACAAAATAAATCAGATCTGCAAAAACCTCCACTTCCAGATCAATAAAATGAGAAGTTTCGAGGAGCCTCCCTTTCAGAATGAGGCTGACATTATTGTGGACAGATGGCTGGATGTATGTAAAAAGTAAATTATCAACGAGGTCTTATCTGTTATGCATTATAGTAATTGATTCTGACTTGCACCTAATATTTAGAATAAATTAAATGCAGAATGTCAAAGACTCTTAAGAGATAAAGTCAAGTGTTTATCAAAGCAAAGCTTAGACTATGTCTTCAACCTCATTGTTTGTGATATATAAGGCTATATATGTCATGGGCACACTCCTACAATGGACAATTCTGGAGCATACAAAAAGGCAATATTTGCTTTTGTTGATTGGATTTATAAGCTTTTATGGCAACTTCTGTTGGTTTAGACTTTGGGAACAATATGGAAGATTACTGTGCCTGTGCAATTGGTAAGAAATTGAAATATTCGAAAGTGTCAGTCTAAGTAGTACTCTGATGCTGAGATAAAATTGTACTTATTGAGTGTAGATAAAATGTGATTAGCAAGTCATGCTGCTAAACCTGTTTTTAAACTGGAGACAAGCCATTGTATTTGATATGGTATTTCTGAAAGCCATATTTAGTAAGAACTGAAATGTCTTCTCTCTGACCAGTGCACAATGAAGACATACGAAATTTTTTTGCAGCTACTGCCCTTGTTGTTTGTGTGGTTCCATCTCATCTAGTCTTTATCATATTGCCTTTCTGCTAAGAATCTTACTTTGTTTTCTAAAATTTTTTTTTATTGTAAATCTTGTGGTAGATCAATGAAAAAACTGAAAACTATTGTGAAAATTTGGGAAGAGCTCTGGCTTTGTGGGACAAACTTATTAATTTATTCAGCAAGACTGACACATGGGCAAATACACAGCTTAGGAGCATAGAAGAACATCAGCTGACTGAAGAGGAGGTGACACAATTGAAGGTAATTTGACTGAGATAATATTAGTCAATTAAATACAACAAACTCATTCCAACATGTTAAGGATTTGTAGGATATAAAGGTACATATTGGTTAAAAATATCAGTGATACCAGGGGCGGCTCTAGGCATTTTGCCACCCCAAGCACGGCGGCACGCCGCGGGGGGTGCTCTGCCGGTCGCCGGTCCCACGGCTCCGGTGGGCCTCCCGCAGACGTGCCTGCGGATGCTCCACCGAAGCCACGGGACCAGCGGACCCTCTGCAGGCACGTCTGTGGGAGGTCCACCGGAGCCGCCTGCCGCCCACCCGGCGACCGGCAGAGCGCCCCCCGCGGCATGCCGCCCCAAGCACGTGCTCGGCGTGCTGGGGCCTGGAGCCGCCCCTGAGTGATACACAGCGAAAGTCTCGAAATTTGTAATTTTCTCTGCAATTTCGGAGCAAGTTCACTGAATTAATTGTGTACCTCACTAGGATGCAGATCTTGGAAACTTAATGATTCATTAATTCACTTTGATTTAGTCCTCTTTGAAATGGGACTAGATCAAATAATGGAAGTCAGCAGGGTTCACAGGGACAGTTAGTTTGCAGCAGATTAGTACAGGGTAGATAGACACCCCAGCTTGCCAAGAACTAAATGTTTGTGTAGACAAGCCCTGAGTGCATGAGTATGTATAGTGTAAGAGCACCCACAATGTGCTCCAAACATAGAACCTGTCAGAGAAACAAGGATAAGGGTGTGTGAGTGTGTGTGTGTATATGGCCATGTTTAAATCTATGTGTGATAGGTTGGACCCCTTGAAATGTAACCTCATGTGCTGAGATACCACTGAGCCCGCCTGTCACGCCAGTTTGGGCACCCTTTTTACCTGTCTTGCAGAGTCAGGCTGTCAAGCCTGTTCCAAAACACAGGCTGCACTACCCCCAGCTGCAGAATGAAACAGACACTGAGATCAGTTCTGGGAAGGCTCAGCTTAAGGGACTTGCTCTAACACTCAGGTGTCCACCTCCCTTGGAGTGCAGACCCAAAGATATATTATGAAATCTACCTCCTCCCTCAGTGTGGAGGAAGATATGCAAAACTTCCCTCCTCACACACCCCCAGTTAGAAATTACAGAAACGGGTTTAATAATAAACAAAACAAACTTTATTAACTATAATAGGCAGATTTTAAGTAGTAAAAGGGGTAACAAACAGAACAAAGCAGATTATTGACCAAATGAAATTAAACAGGCAAACTAAGCTAGTTTCACTAAAGAAATTGGTTACAAATAGTATTTTTCAACCAAGATATTGTTGCAGGCAGGTTGCAGAGTTTCTGTGGTTCAGAGTTCCAGTTATATTCCTTTTCAGACTGGACCTCTGTCTCAGTCTGGACTCCCACTTGCCTTCCCTTCAGGTGGCTTTTGCAGTCTTTCTCCTTGGGCAGACAGCCATGGAGAGGAGGAGCCCCATTTGCCTTCCTCCCCACCCTTAAATAGGATTTACATAAGGCAGGAATCCTTTGTTTTCCAGACTTGACCCTTTCCCCCCCCCTTCTCTTCCAGTGGAAAGTTACAAGAAGTCCCAGGTAAGGTTTAGTATCAGGTGACAAGACCACCTGACTCTGCAGGATCACAGCATCCATGAGTTAGTGGGAGTATGGAGCATCCACAGGAAGGCCAAGCTTTTCACAGTCCATTGTCCTCACTGATGGACCATGAGCCCTGTCTGGCTTTTCCACTGTTGTACCTGAAGTGTTTGCAGTGGGCGTCACCCAAAGTAGCATAGTTGAAATACAGATACATAGTCAATATTGCTAACATCAGATACAGGCATATGGATTGGATAATCGCATTCAGTAAATCATAACCTTTCCAATGATATCTTACAAGACCCATCTTGCATAAAGTACATCTCAGTTATATCATATTCATATGATAAGCATATTTTCATAAAGAATATGGAGTGAAACATCACACTATGTATTGCTATTTTCATATTTTATTGTTTATCTTGGAATAGTTTGGAATACCTCAGAGCTGCTCTAAAGTACACCAGCTGGCATCTGTCCCCTAAGAGCCATTTTGTCACCTAGAAACTGTTGAAAAACAGTATGCTATGGCCACACCGCTGGCATGCCTCCTTTACTAGGGTTGGGTGTGGTAGGTGTAGGAACTATGTGGAATTCATACCAGCTGTGGATTCCCTTATATGAGGAAGAACCCTCAGCAGGGGAGATAAAATCAGTTTCCATCACCCATGCATCGCTTCAGCAGTGCAAAAGAGATCAGGCAAGGAAGGAAAACTGATCCAGCATAGTTATATTAAATGTAAGACTTGTATAAGTTCCCAGGGAATCTCGGACAGTTATCCATTTTTTCCTTTACCATGAAAGATCTCTGTGAATGTTTGTGCAATAAAATTGTTGCAACATATTTAGTGTGTAATATTAACCATCATCCTTAATGACAGCTCCATTATAGCAATGCAGTTAAATACAGCTCATTTTAAGTCTATATGTTTCCAAAAAGTTTAGCATGACAGGAGCTAGATTGTGAAATATTTTACAGCCTATTTAAAAGATGGTTTCCATATAAATTATGTGAAAGAAGTTGCACAACTTTCTTGTGTTCTTTATGTTGTTGGCATGAAACTGGAAACTCCTCTTTGTGCGAACTGGAATGGGTGAGTGGACAGAAATGAGTCACTCGCTAAGTAGGTAGAGAAGGAGAAAAAGGAATATTTTGCCCTGAGTGAACGAGGCACATGGATTCATGAATGTGACATGTAGAATGTTTCTGATAGCACCTGTTTCAGAAGTTGAAGATCCCCCAGGGTATTTTAACTTGGACAATCAAATTTTGATAGACTTATCCAATGCCCGAGACTTCAGTAGGTGTTGGATTGGGCTATTATATACCTGGAAATCCACATAGATGCAGACAGCATTATGAAATATCATCAAATCACGCTAAAGTATTACCCTTAAAATATAATCAGGATTTAGTCCTGAACTCATTTCACACACAACTCCCATGGAAATCTGAAAGGGAATTTAGCACACAGGCTCAATAAATTAGTAATATCATCATTGTACTCTAGTAGGAAAATGGAAATTAAATTCAACAGAAAATTATGTAGTTACAGGTATATTAGTTTCGCTCCCCCCCCTTTAGTCTTCTTTACAGGTCCAAGAGCAAAGCTTAGAGGAATTTGACCGAAAAGTGGCTGAGATAGAGCATCTTCTTCATAACAGTGAGCCTCCATTGGAGCTGCAGGTAAGGGGTGACGTATATGGTTAACATGATAGCATTGATAATTGTAATCTAGCCATTAGTGCCCTGTTCACCACAATCATTACTTTGGTTTGCCTTGACCACGGGGCAAGGGACATATTTCTGTAGGATATTAAGATCAACATTTAATTTGCCCCTTTTTTAAAGTAAATTGTCTGAACCAAACCAGTATTTTTAAACGTTAAGGGCTCAGTCTGTCCTCTGCTGTCCTGGGATCAAACTGTGGCATTTAGGGCAGGGGAGGGCAAACTACAGCCCGCAGGTCAGATCCGGCCTGTCAGGGCTTTGAATCCAGCCCGTGGGATTGCCAGCCCCATGGCGCCATGGGGCTGGCAGGCTCCCTGCCTGCCCTGGCCCCGCAGCACCATGTCCCTGTGGCCCTGGGGGAGGGGGAAGGAGGGTAGAGGGCTTCGTGCATTGCCCTTGCTTGCAGGCACCGCCCCCGCATCTCCCATTGGCTGGGAATGGGGAACCGCAGCCAATGGGAGCTTCGGGAGCGTTACCCACAGATGAGGGCAGCACACGGCAGAGCCGCTTGCACCACCCCACCCCCTGGAGCCACTGCTGGACATGCTGGCCACTTTCGGGAGCGGCGCGGGGCCAGGGCAGGCAGGGAGCCTGCCTTAGTCGCACTGCGCGCTGCTGCCACCCCGGTGCTGCTTGAGGTAAGCGGTGCTGGGCTGGAGCCTGCACCCCAAACCCCTCCTTCACCCCAACCCTCTGCCCTGAGGCCCCTCCTTCACCCCAACCCTCTGCCCTGAGCCCCCTCCTGTACCCCGCACCCCTCCTGCACCTCAACCCCTTGCCCTGAGCCCCTTCCTACACACTGTACCCTCTCCCACACCCCAGCCCCCTGCCCCAGCCCTACATTCATGGCCCTGCATACAATTGCCCCACCCAGATGTGGTTCTTGGGCCAAAAATTTTGTCCTCCCCTGATTTAGGGCCTGATCCAACTTCCTTTCTAGCTAATGGATGGATGCCCATTGATTTCCAGGGGAGTAGGACCAGGCCTTTAGCCACTGCTCCAAGTAGAGGGCATTGAAGAGCCACTTTGCACCAAGGGGAACTCCAGGCAGGCAACAAGCTACTTTACGATGGATTTTTAACATGTCTGTTGTATTTACTGTGTTCTTTTCTTGTAGGGTTCTGTAGTAAGTCAATATAAATGTTTTTGCACTGGTGCACTAATTCCTTAGGTTAGGGACACAGCCTTCTCCCCGTATGGGCACATATTTCCAAAAATGAGCAGAATCAGTGTGGCAAGTTTATATAGGGGGTTTACAACCCCTGTGCAATTCAGACTCAACTTCTTGTGTGCCTAAGCTCTCAAGGATGGTGTTCTGGGGTGAGGACATGACCATTGTAAGCAACTCGGGGGGCAATTTCTGTGCGTCTAGAACAGCTATGAAGGCCATGGAGTGATTCTGTTGCTGTGTAAGCTGATGGGGACTTGTTCTGCTCCCTTCTGTCTCCATCCCCTCTTTGCTGTGTCCTTGGAAGCCTGCAGTGGAGCCATGTGGCACTCTGGTGGCAATGCTTCTGCAGGATGCCTGGGACAGGGCAGAATGTCATTGTATGGATCAGAGAGGTCTGGCTCCTTGTTGTTCCCAGAAGTGGAGAGGAGACTAGTGCCCATGTTCAGCTGAGAGTATTCATGTAGTCAGAAGAATAAACTTTACTCATTTAAAGCAGCAGCAACACTCTCAGTGTAGGATTAGATTCTTTTCTTAAATATCAGAGATAAGAAAAAAAGAAAGTACAGTAGTTTAGAATGGAGGAAAATGCAATTAATGTAGAAAGGTTAGGTATAAAAAGGATTAAACTCTTTTGAGCCCCATTTTGTAGGAAACTAGTCCAGTAAAACTTCTTATGCTGCTTGTGCATTTCCAATTTTAAGGTCATCAAGTCATCTGTTGAGAACAAAATGGAGCTAATAAGAAAGCACTTACCGAATAAGATGAGACCCAGTGAACTCAATGGCAATTCAGCAGAGCTAAAAGGGGACCTTGACCTTGCCAAGACACAGATTGGGATGACAGAATCACTTTTAAAAGCTTTATTTCCCTCTGACACTTTAGAGATCTTTACGAAATTAGAGGTACTGTATATCAAATTATGCATCTCCTGTAATTTTGATAACCTTTTCTTTCACGGGCAGCTCTTCATATGTGTTTCTGTCATGTATTTTAAAACGGTTGAAGCTGGTAGAACAATGAAGTAAAGAATTTAACTTGACTCCCAGTATTTCCCAAAGTTACCCACGAACAAGAAGGAAAGGCCTGCTTTCTCTGAGTATTCTATAGCTAGCTAATCAGACATTTTAGCTACCTGAAATAGTAGTTTGTGCTGGGCTTGGTAATCACGCACCACCTCAAAAGGTATTAAATTCCCAGTGCATATATTGGGCTGGGTCACATCATGATGTTGGGCTATATTGTAGAGCTGTATCGTTTGCCAGGAGCTGGTGATACAGAGCCAACTATGCTGGTTTTATGCCACGGGGGTATTCCTCTATGCAAGGGAATCCCCACTTGGCTATTTAAGCCAACTTTCCACCCATTTGCACCTCCAGAAGGGACAGAGCAGGGCTAAGGATCTTGCCTCCTGCATCTAGCCTTGCAGGGTCTAGAGATAACAAATTCCATGTTTAGGAGAGAAGTAAAAATGTATTTGGCTGAAGAATGTTTATTTAAAAAAAACAACAACCCTGTGGCTGCTAAGTGGTTTGAAATGTTAGAATAAGTCCCTGAGAGAGGGATTAGTGTGCATAATGCAGGTGATACAAAGGTACATGATAAATGCTATTTATTTATGGCCCTGAAGTTTGTTACATTGCTATAACCTCCACCTGTCTGTTGTGTGTGATGCAGAAGTGTGTGTGTGTGTAAGTGTAATAACGCCTGCTCACCGCTTAGTATTTATTCCTGTTCATTTGTTGCATAAATAATGTTAATATATTTTGACATATTTTGAAATGACCCCTTCTTAAAACAATTTAATTTGTCACAAAACAGCTTTGTACAGTGCATGCTGAAACCTTCTCCTTAACCTTAAATGCCTTTTAATATATCACTAACTTTCTTCCTTTTTAATTTGTTTATTTTTTTAATTTAGGAGCTACATCAGAAAATTCTCCAACAAAAACACCATGTGAAATTACTCCAAAAAAAGACAGGTTGTCTGACTCCAGAAGTGGCTGAATTAAAGAAGCAGCTTCAGTGTATCACTGATTTATTTAATACAAAGAAACACATTTTCCAGGATCATTTTATCAGTCTTTTGAACTGTAAGCAAAAATGGATTTCACTTTTAAAGACTGACATACGTGTCTGTGTCGAGGAAGTGCTTGAATGTTGTAACTCGCAAGTCAAAAGTTGAGGGCTAGATCCTCAACTGGCGCAAAATGGAATAGTTCCATTTGCTGCAATGGAACCATGTCTCCTTACACCAGCTCAGGATCTGACCCTCAGTCTCCACATTCTTTCTGAGCTGTGGGTCCTGTCCCGCAGTCTTTACTTGCACAAAATTCCTATTGAATTAAATGGAAGTTCTGTTAGAATAAAGACTGTAGATTGGGCCCTGTGTAGAGAATCATGGCAGGTCTTTGTGTTCCATAGTGTCTGAGGAACTCCTTCAAGAGTCCATCCTTTCAGATCAGCATTTGAGATCTGGCAATAGGAAAGGTTACCAGAACTTCGCTGCCGCAATGCATGTGCGAACAGTGCTTAGCTTCTTGATGTGGCCTATTCATAAGTGTGTATTTTCAGTTCTAGGTGACATATTTTAGTTGCCAAACACAGGACGATGGGTATCTTTAACCTACGGGTGTAACTCCATTGGAGTTATGCCCGCAGAGAATTTCACCCAAAGAGAATATCAGCCTGCAGTCACTGGGAATAGTATTTGCTGAATAGTATTTTTTTGTGATAGAGGCCAGAGTAGCAACAGTAAATCAGAATGTTTGATGATAGATTATCCCAGGCAACGTTTTCTGAAAATGTCACAAACAGGCCTCTGAGCTGGGTGCTCCAGCATGTCATGTTCACTGTCAATACAAGGATGGGTTCCAAAAGAAAGAAGTAAGGACAACAGCATTTTCTGTCATTTTGCATGTACTGAGAGGCAGCATCCAGGGACAGCATTGATAAATATAATTATTAGGAGATTAACTGAAATCTTCATGTTGAGTAGAGATTTTCTGTTACTGGATAAGAAAAAAAAAAGTCAGACTCTATCTTTCCGCAGATCAGTGTAAGGATTTTAATGACTGGTTCAGCAGCGCTCAGCTGTCTTTAAAGGATTGTTTTGACCCATCAGAAACAAAACAGACATTGGAAGAAAAATTGCAGAAGCTCATGGTAAGATATTAGAATATTTTAAAATATAAAATATTTTGGAAGGAGGTTGCACCCTCCCATGTTAGCAAGGGACTCTGTACTTTGGAGTAGATTCACAAAGCAGCGTGGCAGTCAGTGGAAGGGGTAATAAAATTGTGTTAAGAAGTGTACATTTGAGATAAAGTTCTAACCTACAGTTAGGAAAGTTCAGATGCTAGAACGTACTAAATTGAAGTCATTGGGACTTAAGGAAGTGCTTAAGCATTATGGTGAATCAGGGTCTTAGAGACTAAGGCCTGGTCTACACTAAGGGCGGGGGTCGAACTAGGGTACGCAAGTTCAGCTACGCGAATAGCGTAGCTGAACTCGAAGTACCCTAGTTCGACTGACTTACCCGTCCAGACGCGGCGGGGTCGAACTCCGCGGCTCCAAGGTCGACTCCGCCACCGCCGTTCGCGGTGGTGGAGTTCCGGAGTCGACCGCAGCGCTTCCGGAGTTCGAACTATTGCGTCTAGATCAGACGCGATAGTTCGAACTCCAAGAAGTCGAACTCACCGCGTCGACCTGCGCGGTGAGTATGGACCTGCCCTAAGGTGATCCTGACCCTATTGAAGTCAATAGCAAAACCCTATGGACGTCAGTGGAACTAGTATTTCACCCTTATTATTAATATTATTATTAATCTGTATATTACTGTAGCCACCTAGGAGCCCTAGGCATCCTCATTCCCATCAGCCTTTCCTCTCTGATTTACTCCACTCCCTCTCTTCCTCTCCTCACAATCTCCCACACTCATCCTCGATGATGTCATCTTCCACACTGATGACCCATCTGACCCCTTAGCTGCATGTTTCCTCACCTTCATGTCTTCCTTCATCCTGCAGCTTTGGTTCAACTCTCCCTTTCACCAAAATGGCCGTTCACTTGACTCGATCTTCACCACACACTGATCTCTCTCTGATCTCTCTGTTGCTCCATTCCTCCTCTCTGACCATCATCTGGTCTCCTTCAGCATTGCCCATCACACACCCATTCTTTGTTACTTAGGCTCTCCATGATTTCCAGCCCGTCAGTGTTGATATTCTTGTTTGCCCTCAACCTTTTCCTTCCTGCCTCTCTTCCCTTTCTTCTGTCAGACTGATACAATGCAAATTGCAGGTTGGAGCAGACAGTCATAGTTTATCAACAGTTGAAGGCCTGATGGAAGAAGTGAGTCTTAATGAGAGATTTGAATATGAAAGTTGTGGATGCTTGGTTCATTCTTCTGCTTTGTGTACTTTACCCCAGAAGAGAATCTCTGTCCTCTCTTCTTCTTTACTTTCCCCTTATATTTCAAGGGAGTTTTTCCATTTGCACTTAGGTGAGGTGGGTTTTAAATGAATAGAACACTGTAAATATACCTTGCAAGAGACACTAATGATTTTTTAAAAAAGCTT
Source organism: Mauremys mutica (assembly GCF_020497125.1). NCBI lineage: Eukaryota > Metazoa > Chordata > Testudines > Geoemydidae > Mauremys > Mauremys mutica. The sequence goes on from NC_059075.1 coordinate 15,905,310, forward strand.
ATAGTGATAACACAAACTAAGAAGTTTATATAGAATATAAATATCTGTTATATAGCAGCAAACTTGCTACATGCATTTCTAATTTGTCATGTTTGTGCTTTTGTTAAGAGTTTCCTAACTTTTGAAGGCAAAGAGAGTGACATCCAAGAGGTAAAATCTCTCTTGAGTAAGGTGAAGAGTTATTTGCCTGAAGCAAGTGTTAACCAGCTTAGTAGCTGGGTGAGAGATCAAGAAGCAGAATTACAAAGCATAACCTCCAAATGTCAAAAACAAGAAAAGAAACTTCATGCTTCTCTGCAGCAACTCATTAGGTAGGGAGCTAAAATTTATTCCCAGCAGCTTACTTATAGATGATATAAAGTGATATCATTCTTAAACAATCATAATGAAGAATAAATAACTCTGATTTTCATTGTAAATCATGTGTTACTGAGGAATCTGCTGTTTTCTTCTGTTTTGTTTCACTTTTTCAGTTTTCTTAACAATAAAGAGATCATGAGGACCCTGATTTAGCAACATATTTGAGCATGTGCTTAAAACTTGTCAATGGTTCATTTGAAATCAGTGGGGCTACTCACATGCTTAGTTACGTATGTGCATAAATACCTTGCTAAATCACAGCCCAGATAATTTCATATCTGTTACAGTGAAATGTTATTGTCAATGTTTTTTAGAAATTACAGATATAATACTTCTTACTTACCAATGTATACATTTTTGTGTATGTTGTTTCTTTAGACTTCAAGAAGACAGCAGTGGCTTGAAGGAATGGCTCACCATTCAGGAAGAAAAATTGCCAGAGACCAAAAATGAGAAGATAAAATTAGAAAACTTTTACCAAATGCTAATAAAGCAGAGGTAGCCTTGTCTTGGGGAAGGGGGATAGTTTGTATCTTTCTTGACTCCTCTTTGTTACAGCAGATTCACTGTGATTGATTTGTTGTATTTTTCAGAGAATCATTTGACTCCTTGTCTCAGCTGGCAAATTCTTTGAGGGAATCTGGGTTTACAAGAGATGAAACAGTGTCCGAATCCAGTCATCTCATTAGTCGGTATCAGGAACTACAGACACACATAAGTGAAGCACTAGGAATTAGTCAGACATGGTCCATGGAAGAGCAGAATTTTGAAGCGCTTGCACAGAACATGTCTTCTTGGATAAAAAGACTTAAAGAATCAGTTATTGGCTTGAGTTCACAGCAAGGCGAGTTGCCACTGGAAGAAAGGATACATCAAATAAAGGTACTGCAGCACACTTATTACTCTGATTTTGCCAGTTGAGGGTAATATATGGGAAATGTATGGTATGTAATAATCTCATTAGACCCACCATATGTCATTGATGATTACAGTGTACAACTAAGCACGTGGTTGTGTGGTTAATTAAATGCAGTTGGGCAGCACAGAACTCTCAGCCCAGAGGGAAGGGAGGGCTACAGTGGTTTTGTGCCCTCCCAATCCTGACTTTCCAGATGCTGGAAAGATCCCCAGCATAAATTAGACAGCCCAGGGCCTGTGTAAGTTATAGCAACCTCCCCACGGTTGCCTTGTAGGCTTCAGTGCTGCCTGGAATATTGGCAGTGCTGTGTTCTGTTGGCTCACCTCTGATACACCCCACCTATCCACCAGCCTCCTATGCTGAGGTTTGTGAGAGGGTCCTCATAGGGTAAGACATACCGTTATCTTCTGCAATGCCCAGGGTGGGAGAATCCTCCCCAGCTAGAAATGCGTCTTTATGGCGCTTTGGCCTTTATACACAGCTTAAAGGGGCTGCAGTGGATGTTAGGCTCTCACTCATAGTATCTGAAGCAAATTTTTGCTTTATTTTATCAGAATGATACTGGTGTTTCTATAGCAGTGGTTCTCAACCTTTCCAGACTACTGTATGCCTTTCAGGAGTCTGATTTGTCTTGTGATCCCCCAAGTTACACCTCACTTAACAACTACTTGCTTACAAAATCAGACATCAAAATACAAAAGCGTCACAGCACACTATTACTGAAAAATTGCCTACTTTCTCATTTTTGCCACACAATTATAAAATAAATCAATTGAAATATAAATATTGTACTTACATTTTAGTGTATAGTATATAGAGCAGCATCAACAAGTCATTGTCTGTATGAAATTTTAATTTGTACTGACGTTGCTGATGCTTTTTATGTAGCTTGTTGAAAAACTACACAAATATCTACCTGAGTTGATGTACCTTCGGAAGACCTCCGCGTATCCCGAGGGGTATGCGAACCCCTGGTTGAAAACCACTGGTCTATAGAAGGATTAGGGAATGTGTGTGTTTAAAAAATCTTAGGTACATTTTGGCATGCTAACATTTAAACTGGATTATCCATCCAATTATTAATATCAATTATGTAGGACATAGAAGTGATAATTGTTTTTGTTCAACAGCAGTAGACAAAGAATAAAACATTTTGCAGATGATACTCTTTGTTAGAATAACTACAAGTAAATGAATAAAGTATGTTACATGTTCTGCTTCTGCTCTTTTGTTTAATGCAGGAAATAGTTTTTCTCAAAGATAAGGGAGATGCTAAAATGCAAAACATTATAGCGCTGGGCAAAATCTTAACAAGTACTGAAGGAGTGAAGGACCCTGCCATTCAGCAGACGATTTCTGATCTCCAGAATCAATGGGAGTGCACTGTTCATTTAGCCACCGAATATCTAAGGTACCATGGAGCTTACAAAGAGACCAGTACTATAGCTTGACCTACTACGACTATCAGTTCCTCTTCCTGCTTTGCACAGTATATAGTTTCTATGCTCTTTGTTTTGGCAGGACAAGAAAATGACAACTAGAAAAAAGTTTGAATTTCTGCACTATTCATGATGGGACATATTGTGGCCATGAGTATGGGGTATGAGGAGGAACAGCAGAAACCCCTAGTAGAAAGGTTTTGGCCAGCTCAGCCAGAATTCCTCTGGGAGCCCAGGATGGAGTTGGCAATGTAGAGAAGAGTTGTTCATCCAACCCCAGTTTTGGAATAGCCATTGGCAGCACTAGCCTAGTCCCCTCTTTGCTCCCATTGAGATGGTAGCTGTTCTGTGTGCCCTTTGTGACCGATCCAGGGCCAGCCATGATCTCGCCTTATAAGAGATTTACACTGTCAGAATCAATCTTAGGATTTAAGGAAATCTGTTTCAGAGTAGCAGCCGTGTTAGTCTGTGCTCACAAAAAGAACAGGAGTACTTGTGGCACCTTAGAGACTAACTAACAAATTTATTTGAGCATAAGCTTTCGTGGGCAACAGCCCACTTCATTGTGGGGGTCAGCTCCCCACGAAAGCTTATGCTCAAATAAATGTGTTAGTCTCTAAGGTGCCACAAGTACTCCTGTTCTTTTAAAGGAAATCTGTGTGTCACTAGCAGCACAGAGGTTTTTAAAGACCATGTAGTGATGTGGCTGCCTACTGAGGGCCTCTCCGTGGCTATGAGTGCCTCCGCAGTGCATGGCTAATAATTTCGCCCTCAAATAGCTCCTTAGACCAACTCCACACATTTTTCTGGGGTCAAAAATACCCTTGCTTGGAAACTGGGTTTATTTACAGAAAATAACTCAATTAGTTATAATTATGTCCCCCAACCAAACATTTCTTTTCCTACTCTGAGGCTTCCTTGTCTGGAGAGATTTTGCACTCTTTCCTTGTTTGCCCAGGGTCGCCTGCCTTAGCAGGCCACTCACAGCCCTTTCTGCCTGAAGTCTTATTCTCAAATCCCAGGCCTTGCTCAAGCCAGCAAACCCCTAGCGGTCTCTGTACTCTCTGAGCGTCTCCCCTTCACTACAGCCACCTGCTGCCCTTTATAGGGAATTACCTGATTTGACTCAGGAGGGGCTCATCCTGTAATCAGGGTTAGCTTAGCCCCAGACTCTCTGGGCCATGGGGCAAGTCACCCTGTTAGAAACCAGTTTGTTCTAGCTCTGCGAGAGATTCTTCTCATTTATATCACATGAATTGAAACATGCAGTATGTGTCCATGCTGGAAGACAGAAGGCCATGGATGTGGTTTAATTAGTTTGCATCTTTATTCACTTATAATATTTGGGAGTACCAGGCAACAAGTTGTAGAGTGCAGGGAGGAAGGGGTCATGTCCCTGCTGATCCAAACATAGGAGCCCCAACACCCCACCCCAACTCCCTTAAAGGAGGTCAGGAAAAGGAAAGGGGGTCAGCTCCCTGCTGATGAGATGGAGGAGCCCCCAACCCCTCTTACTCAGCTCCCAGAAGAGATTCTTCCAGCCCAATCCTGGTAAAGAGGGCATCTCTGTGGCTCTATGGGGTGTAAATACCCCTTCCACTCTTCCAGTGAGCGGGAAGGGCAATGCAGTGACCTTGACCTCACCCCAAGTACATTGTGCCCTTCCTAGTAAGCTTTCCTCTTTCTCTCCCCCCTGTTGCAAAGAGTCCTTAAAGGGGCAATGCACTTCTTCTTCCACCTAGCCAGACACAGACCCACGCACATAAAGGTTTCAGTGGTCACATTTCAAGAAGAATTCTATTCTGGGTTCTAGTCACTGTTTTACATTAAATTGATAATGTTACTCTGGATTTAGCTACATCTATTTATTTTGATCTGTTCATAATAGTTCATATTTTCAATTATTGGCACATAAGTTCCATCTGCAAAATATATTTACGTACCCGCTGAATGTATGAACATACAGGAAAATGTGAGTGTGCAGCTCGCCTTTTGTATGAGTAATTACAGTTGCGTGTTTTTCACAGTATTTAAATCCTTTTCATGATCATGAAAAGGTAATACGTGTATTTTCTACAGTATATTACATTTTTCAAGAACCCTTCAACAAAAGGGTCATAAAGACAGTAGGTTTAACTTAGTAGTTAAAAATAAAACTTGAATTGGAATGAGAAGCAAAGAATATACAGCATGAGCAGCAGGTCTCAGATTTTAACAACTATGTTTTCATAGGCTGAGATTTAAAAGGAGCCTAAGGGATTTAAGCACTCAACCACCACTGAAATGTAATGATATTTGGATGCTATACTCCCTTATGTCCCTTTGAAAATTTCTGCCTTACTATTTATGGGTAATTTACAACTCAAAGAATAAACCTCATGATTATAATTGGATCTAATGATTTAATGTCTGCAGTTTAATATTTCTAAACAAATAATACAAAATCCTTGAATTCTATTACTGTATTTCCCCCCCTTCTTCAAGCCACCAAGAACAGATTCAACTTCAAAGCAAACGATACGTGCAAAGCAAAGAAGATTTGAGATTAGTGCTGACTGAACTGAAGAAGCAACAGCAGGAATTAGGTTTTGATGTTCAGGCTGGTTTGCAGGAGAAACAAACTCAGTTAACAAGTTATATAAAACTCCTGCAGAAAGCAGAAGGTTTAATGTTCCTATTAAATGAATTAAAAAGCCAAGGAGATTACCTACGGGATTGCATTGAGGATTCCTGCTTCATGGAAGAATCACGGATAGAGCTAAAATATCTGCATGAAAGTCTGCTCAGCCAGTTGCAGGTTGGAATCATGCCATATTTCCTTATCATATTATTAGTTTTAGTATACCTAATTATTTAAAGTTCTTATTATTTGCTTGTTATCTCATTAAGCTATCAGATCAGAATGTTGTGGTACAAAGTGAGGACACTCTGAAGTGAACTTCTTTACTAGTTTCCTGTAGTGGAATAATTAAAGCCAAATCTTCTCCACTGGGCAAAGCTGAAATAGTTGTTAGTGGTGAGTTCCTCTGCATATTGGTAGGTACAGAATCCTTCCCTGGGCCACAGAGTGGAAGGGGGAACCACTTAAGGTTTTGATCCTCTACTGCTTTGCGCTTTGCCCAGAAGTAAACGATTACACAAAGTGGGGGCTAGTGAGTGTGAAATACTGACAAACAACAAATCAGAACATTAGCATTTTGCATCTATTGGTACAGGGGTAAATGGTTATGAAGTGCAAAGAGAAGGAGAAAGAGGCCTTTTACTTACACATGCAGTGAACAGCTGCTGATCCTCTGCAGCTGTTGGATTTAAGAGCACGCCACCTGACTGCCTTAGCCAATCCGGTGTCTCTGCCATGGCGCAGCTGCGCTCCTTTGCTGCCTGGCGACTGGCAGGTGCTGCTGCAGACACTGAGTTCACATCATCTGGGTGTCCCGCTAGCTCCCCTCCCCTTTGGGCGGCTCTGCTGCATGTCTTCATAGGCTAAAGCTCAGTTTAATAAATATCATACATCTTGACTCTAAATAATCATTTAAGAGCAAATTTTGACGCTTTGACTGTGGGTTAAGAGCAAGGACCTTCCTCCACGAGCAGTTCCACTGACTTTAGTGGGACCACAGTCAGGGCCGGCTCCAGACCCCAGCACGGCAAGCACGCGCGTGGGGCGGCCCTTTCCCGGGGGGGCGGCAGGCTGGGCCGGGACGACCGGACCTGCCGCAGGCATGACTGCGGAGGGGGCGCTCGTCCCGCGGCTCCAGTGGACCTCCCGCAAGCATGACTGCGGACGGTTCGCTGGTCCCGCGGCTCGGCTGGACCTCCCGCAGCTGCGGGAGGTCCAGCCGAGCCGCGCGACCATCCGCAGTCATGCCCGCGGGAGGTCCGCTGCTCCCGCGGCTCCGGGGCGCCTCCCGGGCATGACTGCTTGGGGCGGCCAAAAAGGTAGAGCCGCCCCTGACCACAGTGGAGTAGGACACTCCTCTATGTGAGTATTGGTGTCAGCATGGAGCTCTTTACTAATAGTAAACGTTTAAAACAAACAAACCAGGAGAAGCACAATATAGGGATGCCAGTGGTGACTGAACAGGATAGCATGCGAGGAAGTGGAGCACAGCTGAAAATGTTTCCTACTACTCTGTGTGATGATAATGAAATGACAAAGGCAATTGATCAAAAAGAGGAGGTAATTGTACTCAAGGTGCTAAGGGTCAGTGGAATCATAAAAAATACATGTTTAAAGTTTAATTACAGAGGGAATGATAGCAATAAACATCCCATTCAGTTACACTGATGTATTCTCGCCTCGGTGTGTGGGGATTTGCGTCTCTAACTCCATGATAATGAAAATGAGAATTTATCCTATCCACTCAAAATACATGTGGATTGATTTATTTCATCCGTGTGGGTGGCCTTGAAGTGATTTGCTGACAATGCTGTGTTGCAAGCCACTTGACGCTGGAAATAAATCTACACCTGTGATGTTCTTTTAGCATTTTACCCCGCTAATATGTATATCTGTGTTTCAATTTATAAAAACATGTGCTTTTTGTGTAGTGTCTGGCCTGATGTAATTAGTATCTACTGTTGTAACTGTACAATAACCAGAGTTTGGTTACAAAAACCTGTAATGACCAAGGGCCAGATTGTGGATTGTGCTTTGTGCTGGAGCAAAGGAATAAGGGTGTGTAAGTCGCCCCATACTCCCTTGTGCTGGCTATCTGTATCCTGGGTAGCAGCACTGGAGTGGAAGCAGAGCCTACACGTTCTCCCACCATGCAGGGTAATGGAATGGGGCAGGATTGTGTGAAGTCTTGGTTCTGACCTCATCCCCCACTGCCCTTGAGACAATGTATTTGCTGCAACAGATGTGTTGGCAGATGTATAGACCAGTGCAGTTTTGTTCCTTCCTTGGAGCAGCTGGGGAGCTGGGAGAGAGATTGTGACTTTCTCTCTTGGGCTGCTCCTGAGGCCGTGCAAAAATGCGCTGCTTCTTACTCCAGGTCATAATCTCACTATCTATCTTAAATTTCATTCAAACAGAAATAAAACTGAGCAGAACTCCCTGTTGAATCCACTTCCAGAAAATGCCTCACTATATACAGAGGCTTGTTGGACCAAAACAAGGCAAATTCCAGGGCTGGGGACCATTCTCTGAGAATACTTCGCCTTGTGTCCCACAGGATTCTACTCAGCGAGGGTGCAGAAGGGCATCAGTCAATCTCAAGCATTAGACTGGTACATAGGAAGAGAAGTGTAGTCTTTTACCATATGTATCCAAGAACCAGACCAGGTAGGGCTTTATAGCTCAAAACCAACACTTCGACAGGAAGCTAGTGCATCCCACACATAAAGCAGTGTAAAAAGTGTAAGTCAGAAGAAGAGAGCTAATCCATCACTAACCGCAATTTTTCAAAACATTTGTTATGACAAAATTACAGTTCTGCTTCTTCATGTAAATCATCTTCCTTATCATAACCTTGCCCGGTGCAATCTTTTACGAGTCGTAGTTGCGTTTGCCTCATTTACTTGTAATTGTAGGGTTCACCACCTTGTCATTTGAAATACTGTAATTATTAGTCAGCATGTCTGATTAAGGCTTTTTGATTACTTGTTTCTTTCTTTTTCCTAACACAGCGATGTTGGGAGCACTAACGCTGCTGTGCAGGGGAGATTTGAGGGAGAGGAATTACTCCCTTGTCTGGCTGTGTTAGGCTGGGCCTCAGCATGTGCAGTGCCTGAAACCCCACATACATATGAAGAGAAATGTACACCATATAATACCACCCTGCATTTTCCCTATTTTCATTTCACTTGTTTCTTCATGTTTGTGACTTACGTTCCATCTGATGATGCTGTCTTCCCACTTCCTCTCTGACAGCTAGCTGACTTTTTTCATTTCCTTCAATTTCATGGTCCTTCAGGGCCTCTTAAGATGAAACCTGTTTCTGTCTAGTAGATACAATTGCTGTAGCTGTGTAGTTAGGGTAAATGGAAAAGTTCCCTGGTTATTTGATTTTCCTGACTGGATATATTTGGTTCACAGTGAAAAGGTAACAAGAAGAGTGTTAATTATTGTTGTTATTATTTATTTCCGATAGCAACTTACGTGCAAGGCACTTTACAAACTGAACAGATGGCACGGTCCCTGCCCTGAGGAGTTCACAGTATAAGCAGAGACAGACAGAGGGTTGTGGGTGGTGGTACAACAGATAAACCAGATGGCCAAAGTGATACTTGGACACCTTTTAGTAATACAGTGTTGTGCTGACAAAAGATATTTGTATTATTTATATTATGGCGCCACCCAGAACCTCCCACTGATACCAGGCCTCATTGTGCTAGGTTCTGTACATACTCATAGTCAGAGACAGTCCCTGCCCTGCAGAGCATACAGTCTAAATAAAGAGTTGGGGAAGGGAAGTAGTAGTATCTCCATTTTACAGATGGGGAATTGAGGCAGAGAGAGATTTTAAGTGATTTGCCCAAGGTCATACAAGGAGTTGGTGGCAGCACCATTAATTAAACCCCTTTCCCCATCCAGTGCTTTAATCACAAGGCCATCCTCCCTATCAATCACAATGTATAGACTATTCACAAATACTCCTCAAACTTGCCATTATCAGTCAGCTCATGGAGAAGATAGTGACCTTGCAAATGGTCAAGAAAGGGCATTCCATGTATAGAGAGCATGGAGATGGTTATGACAAAGGAAGCAAATGAAGTGCTGAGGCTGGCATCACTGCTAAACAAAGGGGGCTTGGGCGCAAAGTGAAACAAGAGCAGATGAGTAGGATGGGAGAGAGTTAAGCAGGACTTTGAAGACAGTGATAAACAGCCTGAAGAAGATGCATTGGAGGAGGATAAGCTGGGGAGGAATTTGAAGTGGTGATGCCATGATCAGAATGATGGGCAACATCTTAGCACTTGTATGAACTGTATTAGTGAATGACCCGGGAGACCATAGAGGAGCAGGCTGAGATAATCCAGGCAGGAGAGGACAAGGGTCTATATGAGAATTTTAGCTGCAGGGACAGAAAGAAAAGAATGGGTTGTAGAGATGCTGTGGAGGAAAGAGTGGCAGGATTTGGACATAGCCATAACACATTCGGCTAAGTAGAAAAAATAAAAGGAGAGATGCTACATTGTTACGTATATTGCAGAATGAAAAATCCTGTTTTACATTCCAGGGTTCAAATGTGGAAATGGTTTTCCAGAAACAGATTCTTCCTGAAGCCCAAGCAAATGCTGAATATATTGGTGAGGAACAAAAGGTCGCTGAGCTGAAAAATCAAACTGCAGAATTGGATGTTGTGTTAGTAAATGAGCAACTAAAAGAGATAGAGGTATGGAACCGGCAAAACTCATTCCCTCACTAATTACATAGCTGAGTTTATTCAATGTTGTATAATATAGCTAATCACAGAATTATTAAACTGTTGCATATAGTCTCATTTTACATTGGACTGATGACACAGTCCCACATGGCATCCTTTAAGCAAACTAAGGAAATGTGATCTAGATGAAATTACTATAAAGTGGGTGCACAGCTGGATGAAAGACTGTACTCAGAGAGTAGTTATCAATGGTTTGCTGTCAAACTGGGCATGTGTCTCTAGTGGGGTTTCGCAGGGGTCAGTCAAGGGTCCAGAACTATTCAATATTTTCATTAATAACTTAGATAACAGAGTGGACAGTATACTTATAAAATTTGCAGGGGACACCAAATTTGCTGGGAGATGTTGCTGGCATTTTGGAGGACAGGATTAGAATTCAAAACAACCTGGACAAATTAGAGAATTGGTCTGACATCAGCAAGATAAAATTCAGTAAAGGCAAGTTCAAAGTACTTCACTTAGGAAGGAAAAATCAAATGCACAACTACAAAATGAGGACTAACTTGCTAGGCAGTAATGCCGCTGAAAAGGACCTGGGATTTATAGTGGATCACAAATTGACTATAAGCCAACAACCTGATGGAGTTGCAAAAAAGGGTAGTATAATTCTGGGGTGTATTAATAAGAGTGTCGTGTGTAAGACACAGGAAGTAATTGTCCTGCTCTATTCGGCACTTGGCAAGGCCTGAATTGCAGTGCTGTGTCCAATTCTGGGTGCCACAATTTAGTTAGGATGTGGACAAATTGGAGAGAGTCCAATGGAGAGCAACAAAAATGATGAAAGGTTTAGAAAACCTGACCTAAGAGGAAAGGTTGAAAAAAGTGGGCACATTGAGTCTTGAGAAAAGCCCTGATAACAGTCTTCAACTATATTAAGAGCTATTTTATAGAATACGGTGATTAATGGTTCTCCATATCCACAAAAAATATTGGGCTTAATTTGCAGCAAGGGCAATTTAAACTAAATATTAGGAAAAATTTTCTAACTGTAAGGGTAGTTAAGGTCTGGCATGGGCTTCCAATGGAAGTTGTGGAATCTCCATTGGAGGTTTTTAATAAACTATTGGACAAACATCTGTCAGAGATGGTCTAGGTCTACTTGGTCTCGCCTCAGCGCAATGGGCTGGATTTGATGACCTCTCAAGGTCCCTTCTACCCCTACATTTCTATGATTCTATGATCAACCATGTGAAAACATAGTTTGTGTAAATCCATCTGCATGAACTATGTCTGTAAATGTTTGTCTTTGCATACAGATATACCTGTTTTGTGCTTGTCTGCTGATGTGCAACTGTATATATATGTGTGATTACGTATGTATGTGCATGCATGTGCCTATGTGCATCTGTGTGTATGCTCACATTTAACTGAGCATGCATGTGTGTTCATGTGTACACAAATCTGCAATTTTAATCATATTTTGTAAAGACAGTAGGAAGTAAAAATGGTGAAAATTCTCTTTAATTATCTTTCTTTTTTCACTGTTTGTGGATGTGATTGTAGAATTTATATACTGAACTGGAAAAACAGAGAGCCACAGCTTTGTCTCTGAGGCAAGAGTTGTCACCCAACACAACAGAAATAAGCACATCAAACCTGCAAAGTACAGAATATATGGTTTTTTGCTGGGACAGGCTGCTTCAAGAATTGGAAGCCATTAAGAAGGTTACGCAACACCATTATCATCTAGTTAATGATTACCAGGAAAAGCTGTCTGCTGTTCAGTCTTCAATGAAAAGTTTATCAACAGAAAAAGAAAACATAAAAACGTAAGAAACTTTTTTAGTTTACTCTATGGGGACCACACTTAGGTTGATTTACATCAGTTACACTGATGTAACAGATCCAAATGGAGTTACTCTAAGTATGCACTGGTATAACTGAAATCTGAATATGGCACTGTATCGATTTAACTGAAGTTATATAAGGACAGAGCAAAAATTGGTGTAGTCCAAGTACATTAGTATATTGGTAATAACATTACATTGCATCTAAAGCACTTCAGTAACAATGGCTATGAAAACAATTATTATTATTTATTACTTTTTGCTATGCTAGCATCTAGCGATCCCAGCCTCATTGAGTTATATGCTTTACAGACACATAACAAACAGATGGTCCTACCCTGCAAAACTTAAAATCTAAGTGCTATATTATTACAATATTTTTTTCCAAAGTCATGGCAGATACAAAATAGATCGCCATCTTTCTTTGTTAACAAATGACAAAAATAGGAGGCAAAAGGTATTATTTTAAAAAATCTGACACATTAAGAGATCAGGTACCCATTTGCTGTTTACTGAAATATTTTCATATTCTGCAAATGAACTTTCATTGATAGGGAAAGTGTTATTTTCTGTAGTCAGAATGAACTCTGCCAGTACTAAGCCAAAGATAACCAGTACACGTTCATATCTAGTATGTTTTTCAAATTAGCCTTCAAGGTATGGAACTAACCTATAAATCATAATAATGAGTCGGTTTATTTGAAAACACTTTAAAAATTACTTATGGAATTATTTGTTTATATTTAAGTGGTTGCACAGAATTGAATTAAAATATCAACTATTACATGGATTTAAGGTAGGATTTTCAAAAGCAGTCTTAGGAGCAAAAGTCTTATTCATTTAATTAAAGAGATTGATTCAATCTCAATAAATGGGAATCTTATAATTGATTCCAAACTTTTACATTCATTTTTACATTGGAAGTTACTATACAACAGTGTTAATTTACCCACAACTGATTTAATATTGTTATTGAAGTTTACTTTTTGTTTAGCTTTAAAAGTGGGCTACAAGATAACTCTTCTAAAGAACTGCACACATTATGTTAGTGAATATTATTCCTGTGCAGTTCATACACTGGAAGTTACTGTTATTGCAGTAATTGGAAAGGATAGTCAACTCTTCCTGGGATTACGTGGGAAATAACTGTATACTGTAAAAAGTATAAACTTACCAGGATAAGAAAATTTTAAAAAATGAAAACGTATATTGATTACTTTTGTGAGTGAATAATTTTCTGGTTGGTGGGTATACAACAGAATTATCATTTAAAAATGTGTCTAATAATTCTAATTCTGGAAGATTGTTTTAAATCTTGATAATTTTATTGACAGGGGCCCTATGAGCAACACAGTTCTGGAGAAAATTAAAAAATGTATGGATTCAGTACAGAAGGAGAGAGACATTTTAAACAAGCTGAAAACTGAACAAGATAATTTATCTAGGTATCTGACATGCATAGATAAGGAATTAACAGAAAGCCAAGTGAAACAACTTGAGCGATGGTGGGAACACATAGAGCAATCAGTGCAAAAGAAACATTATCAACTTGTGTCAGAAATTGACGAATTTAACCTTCTCATGAACAAAGCACAGAACATTCAAAAGTTGATAGAGCACCAGCAGCATTTACAAGCTGGGTTGGGTTCCCCAGATGGACAAAAAACCGGTTGTCCAGTATTTTGGACCTCAGAGCTACAAGCCATTAAACACAGTGTTTCTTTGTTAAAAAGAAGAACTGAGCTGCAGATGAAAAGGATTTGGAGTGAGGAAGAAAAGAAAACTTTGGAAAATGCAATAAATGATTTGCAGAATCAGTTGGAAGTATTGGAGCACCAAACTCCTCAGGAGGATGTTCTGATCCTTAGTTCTGATCCCAAGAAATATGAAATCACGAGAAGGATGAAAGAGAATATATCATGGGTCAAAGATTCATTGTTTTCTCTTGATCAGAAGGCAGCACTTTTCCCAGATGATATTAAAATACAGATCAGAAATTGCAAGGCTGTGAACAGTGCAGCTGTAGACAAAGAGTCTACTATTGTGTCACTGGCTGATGAAACCCAGTGTATCATTCCTGATTTGAATCCAGAGGAAGTTACTGACCTAAGCGCCCTTTTACAAGAATTACAGAATTCATACCAAGCACTTGTTTTAAAATCAGCTCAAAGATTACAACAGCTAGAATTCCAACTGGAAAAAAGGCAGAGGCTTATTGCAGACATAGAAAGGGTTCACAGACAGCTTCAAAGTGCTGAGACACTGACCATTCCCGACATAAATCAAACAATCACATGCTCTGAGCCAGGCAATTTACATGTCATTTTAAAGGAGCTTTCAAAGGAAATACAGGAGATGGAAGGTCTCATCTCATCACATCTCCAAGAGAGTGAGCACTCACAGGGGGAGCTAAACATATTCGAACAATTATTTCTAACTGACCAATTAAGATGCCTTAAGAATAGAGCTAGGAAAATACAGAAATTAATCCAGAATAAATGCCAAACCATGGAAAAAAAGATAGCTATCTACACAGATTTTTCTGAAAGAATAACTTCATTGCATCAGGAGCTTAATGATCTATGGTGTGATGTATTGAAACTGGAGAGAGAGGAAATATTAAGTGTAAAAGCGGAAGTTAAGGATAAACTCAATGTGCTTAAAGAGAGAACCTTAGCTGTTCAATCTAGTTTGTTACAAATAACAAAGTACAAGGAAATATTTGACTTTATAAGGCTAAATTGGGACACTTCACACCATGATGAATTGCAAACTCTATTTCTTGAAATTAAAAATAAACTTAAATGCTTTGACAACTTTGTTATAGAATATGACAGGCATCAAGAATTGCTAAATGAAATCCAGGCCATGACATCCAGTATAAAGAATGAAGCTGACATACTAACAAATAACCCTGGCTCTTCCACAGAAACCAATATTATATCAGCACAAATTTTGTGCCACAGAGTTCAACAAATCAGGTACTTAATCCAGGAGGCAGTAAATCAATTACATATAAATGAAGTCTTTGATGTATCACTCAAAGAGGCTAAAACACAGCAAATAAAGAGACTGGAGGAAGATATTGATGGGTTGCATCAATTTTTCCAAAACATGATAGTGGATCTTCAGGCAGAGTGTGTAAATAAACAAGATTTCCAGAGCAAATTGGAACACACATTACATACCATAAAGCAGATTAAATCTGAATTTCAGCAGCCTCTTCTGGTAGACTTGGAAATGAAAAAAATTCAGTATGAAAAGATGCATTGTGAAGCAATGCAGGACAGGGTGCAAGCAGAATTTTGTGCCTTGAAAGATCTAATGGGTAAAGAGAAAGAAAAGCAAGAAGAAACATCTTATTTTATTGCTGGTACAGAAGTGAAATTAGATGAACTGGAAGATCTTGAAATACAGCTGAGGACAGATATTGCTTCCCGTGTAGTAAGTATCTTTAGGAAGAGTAAATGAGATTGTACATCCTTTTGTAAGTCTTGATTAGCTGTCCAGGAGTATCCTCCTTACTACAGTGTTAATAGTTTCATGACTTGTAGATACTCTATTAAGTCAAGTAACTGAATTAGATTGAAGCCTTCATTGCCATCTCAGGAGTGGTTGGATTATTGGTTACTTTTTAGATCATGATGCCAATGAACAAAGAGATTATTTGTGTTAAACTTATTATAATCAAACAGTGCCATATTCTCTGGCCTGCTGCATTTCTTTTGCACCATTCCAGTGGCACACAGGGAGCAGAAAGCTGCCATATCCACCTTGCTTGTCATTTCCCTGGCTTGGGGGAATCCCCAGCCGCATATATTTGAGTGTGTGGAGGGGATTGGGAGAGGTCACAGAAAAGTGAGGTCTGGCAATGGATTATAGCCCATTTGGGTAGATGAGAGCAGCCCTGAGTATACACATGTGGGCTTTCCTTTGCTTTATGGACATTACTAAGGGTAATATGCACAGGTATCCTCACCTGCCCAAGTCTGTATGAGGGTTCTAGGGCTTTCATCCACTCCTTAGTCAGGAATGCAGTTTCCATTAACATAGCTCTGCTCCCTACCACCCCCAACCCACAGTACTTTGGCAACAGCTGAAATTTCAGCACTCACCCTGCAACTGTGAGTGTGATCAGTCATTCTAAGATTGCAACACTCTGCTATGACTTGCTGGCCCGAAAGTGTAGCGTACTTACCATGCTTCCTGACTCTGTCCCATGGTACGTCTACACTGGGATAAAAGCCCTGCGGCATATCCCCGGCTCATCCGGGTCAGCTGACTAGGGCTCATGGGGCTAAAAATTGCTGTGTAGATGTTTGGCCTCAGGCTAGAGCATGAGCTCTAGGGCACTCCATCCTCGCAGAGTCCCAGAGCTTGGGCTCCATCCCAAGCCTGAACGTCTACATGGCATTTTTTCAGCCCTGGCGCCTGAGCCCTGTGAGTCCAAGGCAGCTGACCCAGGCCAGCTGTGGGTTTTTCATCCTCACGTAGACATACCCCCAGTGGCCTCTGAGAGCATCACCTGCCAGGCTGACTCATGTCATTTCTCTGAAATGGCCGTTTTGCAATCCATTGAGTCCTGCAGTTTTTCTTGATTGAATCTTTTTGTCTCTGAAATGCTTTCAGAATGCCATAGATGAAGCTCATGAGAATGTTAAGCTTTATACCAAAGCCGTCCAAAGGGCTGTGGATCTCCTCGCTGAATACGAAGCCAGAATTCTCTCAGCAAAAGTTGACCTTGGTAGCCTAGAAGAGTCCTGCCAAATTCTACATTGGAAACAAGAAGAATTTGAGTCTGCAAAGGCCGACATAGAGGATCTGACCTCCAAACTGGAAAACATAATTAAACCAAGAGCCAAACCACAACTGAAAAATACTTTAAGTGAGCTAGTCACTAAGAATTCAATACTGAGAAAAAAGGCGCAAAGAAAGAGAACTGATCTGCAGAGGTAGGTTTAAGTGATCTATGTAGGCAATGATACAAGGAAGATGATTGACAGTAAAAGTGGAATCTTGTTTTTACTGTGATGGCTCCTTATAGTTTAATAAAAAGGGCTCGGTGCAAATACATGCAATTCCCAGATGCTATTCTAATGTGTGAAAATTACTAGGCATATTTAAATTAATGTATAAAGCATTCGCTTTGAATATATTCAAATAAGTATATCAGCCAGCACTGGGTCTGGTGCAGGGATCAAACAGAGACAGAGCATCTCCATAATCCAAGGCTTCGCCTCTGGTACGGCACTTAGCCTAACATGCCCCTTTCACAGGCCATTCTAGTAACTGGAGATAGTCAAGGCAAAATCAACACGCAGATCACAGTGTCTTCTGCTCCCGGCCCTCAGATACATGTACCAAAAGCTCATTTTGTCTTTTTGCTTTTGTTGTTTGTTTAATTCTTTGCTTGTGATCTAATGTCTTTGATTATGTCAATAATAATGTGAAAAGCAACTCTGGGAACAAACCTAAAATATTCGGCAAGTATTGCTTTAAAAGATATATTTGTTCAGATCCGCTTGTTTGTTACATTTATTATTACACTGTGCATTAAAACTGCGGCCAGGAGGAACTATGGTAAAGTGTATGCTAATTGTGTTCCATAGGTGCTTTGAAAAATACAAAAGCTACACAAAAATCAAAGAGAAGGTATGTGCTAATCTTAATGAACTGGAAAAGATTCTTGGACAATCTTTGTCCCACATTCCAACATCTTACAAGGAAGCTCTGGAGCACTTGGAACAAAGCAAGGTAAGTGTGACTCTGAAGTAGCTACAAAACCCCTGTACAAAACAGTGATCCAAACAGGCTCATTAGGTCTTGAAACACAAAGAGTAGAAGTAGAGTTGGTAGGCCTGTGTTTTCCTGAGGTTAGGTTTAAACGGGCCATATATGATGTGTATATCATAATGTTTATGAAATGAACTTTATATGTGTTTCAGATACTTTTGTATCCATGCAAATGTATTATTTTTAGCACAAGTTCCTCCATGCGTCTTGATTGGGGTCTAGGCCCAGAAGGAGGAGAGAGATCACTGCTTCTTCCCTCCTACCTCCCTAAGGCCCTTCCCCTGCCTCCTGTTCACATCCCTGTGTTAAAGAATCCATAGTTTATTCCTTTTCTGGCCTACTGTTGTATTGTACACCCCATTGCAGGCTTTTTATATTTTATATCTGTAATTCCCCAATAATTACTCCTCCTGTCAAAAAATCCCCCAGAAAACAAAAACAACCACCCAGCCTTCATCCTTGGTAAAAGGCATTTCTCTGCAGGGCCAACAAAACAAAGATTCCAAAAAAGGAGACTGTTCAAAAAGTCAAACATAAGGAACCTTCTTAAATGCGGGGGTGAAATCCTAGCCCCAGGAAGATCAGTGGAAGTTTTGCCATTGTCTTAAATGGAGCCAAGATTTCACCCAATAATGTTAACATTCTCTTTTTGAGCTTTTTTTAAAACTTCCAGAAAAACTTTACTCAAAATGAGATGTGGCATATGAAATCTCAGGTGGATTGGTTTCTTTTGCGGGAAGTTAGAGATGTTGAACCTTAGCTAGGTGTCTATTACCATGCCACTGTGAGGATAAAGTAAAAGGTGGTTAGGCAGGTGCTCTATAGCAGATACTGTATAAGCAAATACGATTTCCATTGTTATATATTCCAAACTCTTGCCCAGATTCTCTCTGTCTGTCTAGTTTACCCTGGTCTATCTTACATTTTCTGATATAAAATTGGCTCATCGGTATAGTATCTAGGCATCAGACAACAAAGTATCTGTTATTTAACCCAGAAGACTAATCATGTAAGGAATTGTTTTATTAGATATCCTGATATGCAATATTGTTCTGCTTATTATTTGTATCAAGGTTTTGGTCTCTAACCTTCTTTCGGCTGAAGAGGATCTAATGACGTTGAGACGGGACTCGAGAGACCTGAGCGTGATGTGCAAAGGAAGTGACTGCACGCTTGTCAGGATTGTGTCAGCACTGTGGGGAAAGTGGCTTGGTTTGCTCGAGGCTGCAAAAGAATGGGAGATTAACTGCGAGGAGCTAAAACAGGAATGGAAATTTGTCAATGAAGAAGTGAGTGGCTTAACAGATTGTAGAATATTTTGGGAACAACCATAGCAAAACAGGATGCTTAAAGAAGATTACAGGGCCAAATCTTTGGCTGGTGAAAATCAGTATAGTTCCCCTGAAGTCAGTGGAGATATGTCAGTTTACACCAGCTGACTGTCCCATTATCTATAACCTTTTCTTAATGTAAACACTGGAGATATTTATAGAATGAACTGCTGAATTCAGTCGGGCTACTCATTGGGTTTGAACTATGCATGTGCTTATGTGCTTTGTTGGATCAGAACTAAAGTGCTCAGTATCCTGCAGGATCAAGCCCTGAGCTCTCAGTCCACACACTGAGCTCCCATTGCTGTTGGTGCGAGTTTGAGATGCATGTCAAGGACATAATATAATGTGAAATGCTGAAGAAAGTGCACTTTATCTCATACTTGTATTATTTATTTAGGTGGAACGGCAAGCAATAATTCTAGATAATCTTCAGGAAGAACTACCAGAAAGTCCTAAAGAGAAAGAGAAGACCTCCACAGATGCACTTTTAGAATTGCTAGAATATGTGGACTGTTACGAGGAAAACATTGACAGAGAGCAACTGTTATTGCTTTTACTACTTCATCGTATAAGAAGCATCCTGAATGTGCCTGAAAGCACTGAGAGAAAAGCAGACGTTCCCATTCGATACGAGATACATGCAATGCAAGATCGATGTAAAAAGTACGTGCAAGAAACTACACTGCAAAAACATCTTATGCAGAACTACTTAATAGCAGAATGTTTTACTTGGCTCACTTGCATTTTCTTTGTACTAAGAGAATGTTTCAAAAAATTTAATGGACTTCAAATATGGGCTAAAATTATGTGAAGGATGTAAAATCCTGAATTTTAGAGGTATTGAGGACCTGCAGCTCCCATTGACTGGAAGGGATGTTGTAGGTGGCAGCACCTGTGAAAATCAGCCTCCGTCTGTGTATTTGTGTACAAATTTTTATCTTTATCACGTCGTTACTCCCTCATGTACCAGATTTTCAAAGGGGTCTCAACCCAGTTACCAAATTTGTGAGCAAAATTGTACACTTTTGTGTTTCTTCATGCTTGCTCTTTGGTGTCTTAATCTTTGTGCACTTACTTTTCAATGCCTGTGTCTTGACACCTCAGCTGTAAGTGTGAAAGCTCTATGTCAAGCCGACATTGGACAGTTAGATGGCTGACCTACTCAATTTGCTTGACTAAACATACTATATTTACTTTTATCTGAAGATTCATGTGTAAAGAAACTTAGAGCGTGAAGTCAAAAGTGACTTAAGTACCAGAAAGTAAGCATGCCAAAATATAGACATGCATTTTAAGGCACAGATTTGGTTCTAAATGTATATTTTTAAATATCGGCATTTAATTTTGCAGAATACTCTTTGGAATATTTCACTTTCTAATTAATATTGAGACTAATAATTAATGTTTTCCCAATGCAATTTTTTTTAAAGGCTATCACAAAAGGCTCAAAAACATAAAAAATCTGTGCAGGCTGAGATTCAGGAAAGAGACAAGATTAATGAAGAAATAAATGCCGTGAGGAGTTCATTACAAAAGGCCTCATTTTTGTTGCGTGATGGAGAGTCACAAGAGTCTACTGAAAAGGCAGCACAATTGGAGGTGAGTAGAAGACTGTCACATTGTATGTAGCGGGTCTCTGCTTTTAGATACTAAATTTCACACAGGGGGCTGGAGCCTGCTCCCATTGAAATCAGTGGCAAAAAATATAAGCACAGTGGGGTGTGGACCAAATCCTTGGCTCTGCAAAATAAATGGTTTGGAGCCAGCTAGAACTTCGTGACCTGATCATGTGCCACAGCTACAGAGGCCTGTTCTAATCCTAAAGAGGGATTCAGCCAATCCTGTCTCACTTAGAAATGGCTGCTCAGCTTATATGCATCTTCTCATTCCTCCCATCCTGCCCAAGGATATCTTCGAAGGGACTGATTCTGATTTCTTGCAGTGTATATTGGCAGTAGCTCCACTGAAGTCAGTGGATTACACTGGTGTAAAATGTTTGTAAGTAAGATCATTATCATGACCACAACCTCCTTCAGTTTTAGGGCATGTCTGTACAGAGAGAGATCGTGTATGGCAAGCTGGGGTGCAAATCTACAGTGCTGTAGCATGCCACACATTAACTGGTCATATGAACCTTGCTGTTGTGCACTAAAAGTTCTGCAGTGCACTTTGACCTCCTGTTGTTTCAAACATAATCCACTTCAAACAGCAGTAGATCAAAATGCTTGGCAGAGCTTTTAGTGCACAGCAGCAGGGTCCACTTGGTGACTTTGTGTGCAGCAAGCTACTGCGCTGTAGATTTACACCCCAGCTTGTCTATACAGAGTTAGTGCATGACAAGCCCTTAGATTTACATCTGGGTTTTAACACATTTTCTAAAACCTTTATATCATTTAAATGTATTTGTTGTTAATCTTGCATGAGTGGCTTATTTAAACTGTAGTTTTCTTTAACAAACTCCCTTATGTGGATTAATTATTGTTATTGATGATTAATATTATAATATACGTTTATTTACGGTAGACCCTGAAGGCCCCAGTGAACACTGGGGGTCAGTTGTGCTGGGTGCAGTACAAACACAGAGTGACAATCCCTGCCCCATAGAATTTACAGTCTGGAAGAGTCAAGATGACGAAGGGTTGAGGGCAGGGAATAACCTACGAACATATGAGAATGGTGATAATGTGCCTGGGGATTTCTTTGGGAGTAAACACAATGTGGAATATGCAAATACATATCTAAGGAGTTCATGAGCTAGCATTACTGTGATGAAGTCTTTCAAACTTGTCTGTAAGAACTGTTTTTCACTCTGTAAGTACTTGCAGGTCAATGCTGTTATTTCAGTGAGGTTTTTATAGTATCCAAGGGCAAAAGGCTACCATTTCAGCCTCTAAATTCATGCTGTATTCCTTACATTGTGCTTGCTGTAGCTGAATGAGAGGTGGAAAACTGACCGGGAGGGATGCTGGCAAAATGAAGCAGTGTAGACAGTACTCCCAATACCACTGCCAGGAATTGGCAGAAGAATCAGCAATAGCCCTTAAAAAAAAAAAGTCAGTTTCCTTAGTTGACTAAATAACATAACCTCAGTATTTGCAGTGTTCCTTCTACTGAGAGTACTGAAAAATCCTCCAATTTCACTTAAAATAAATATATATAAGAATAATATGTGCAATATTCTCTTTCCTATATTTAATATAAGAAACACCATGGCTACCGCAATTAGGTTTCTTAATCCTGCTTCAGTGCAGGGGGAGGAACTTCAAGACCTACATTTCTATGATTCTATTCTATGAAATACTGACAAAAATGAACTGCAGAGCTTATTTATCTGTCCAAGGCAGTTGGCAATGTTTTAAAGTAGCACCCATGTAGGATAAAGCTGCAGATAGTGAGGTAATGTTATGTAGCCCCTTGGGGTAGGGACCATCTTTTTCTTCTGCTTGTACAGCACCTAACACTGTGGAGCCCTGGTCCATGACTAGTGCTCTTAGGTGCTAGAGAAATACAAACAATAATAATCATCATTATTATCTAGTTCTTTAGGACAAAATTGGGAAGCTTTTATGTACTACAATTTTGCAGCTAAAAAGTATTAACTGCATGTTTGTATTTATATACTGACACGGAAGTCCATTTTACAAAGGTATATTTTCTGCTTACTGCAGGTCAGAGAGTTGTTTTCTTTCAAATACAGATCATTTGGGAGCCCATAAATTCTGGCACAGCCTTAATTGTGGCACTGTTACAGTAAGCTTCTTTGTGGTGTATTAGGTTTACAGATGTTTTATGTTCTTTACAATTGGACCCAGTTGTCACAGCAAAATGGGAAAGAAATCTTAATTTCATCCATTGATACAGTGTTTCTCTGCATTGTACTTAGGAGTGGGACAGGATTCCCAAATGGAGGTTAGGATTTAACGGGGAATGATTAAACTTTATAAAAATCATCACCCCATAGTCTAACAGTAAAATAAAAAGTTCTCACTGCATAATAGGAATTTATCACTTTTCCCAGTAACTTATTTAATATTTGACACCATACAAAAATGGCAGAGAGTAGGGGAAAGTAACTGTAAAAACAAGAAATTTTGCAACCTGAAATTTTAGAAAGCATAACAAACAAGTTTCTTCTTCCTCCTTTCTGTGAGAGGACTTAGTTCAGGTTTTGTTTCCAGGCCACAGGCTGTAGACAATTGTTCAGGTTTCTTTTGTCTCACAAAACCTACATTCCTCACACGGAACTGGAACCTACTGTTTTGAAAGGAGCTGTGCTCTGCAGTTCTACATAATTACATGAAAGCAGACACTTCAGCTTCAAGGCTGTTGCTTTTAGCAGTCTTTGTGATGTTATTATAGTAATGTAGCTGTTAAAATAATGTTAAACTGTTAAAGCTTCTTTGAAAGTAAAAATCGAGTATTTGAAACAGGAATGTCACAAAGCTGAACATTAAATCACAGAAGCATTTTAACGTTTTAAACATATATTATTTCTGTCAATAAGTATTACTGGAACAATAGTTTGACATTGAGTGGTATCAAGTTTAATTAATTCTTACAGATTGAAAAGCATCATTTGTCTAAACCAGTGAATATATTTCAGGTTTAATCTGCTAGCATAGGTTGTCAAGTCAGGTTTTGTAATGTGAAAACAACTTATTTAAATCAACATCATGGTAGAAGACTCACTTAGTTCCTACTGAGTTTAAGTTTTTTGTGTATTATAAGTGCTGAAACCTCTCTGAAATGTTTTTAGGAGATTCAGAGTATAATTAACCGAGCAAATCAAACTATTAAGGATTTTATGGAGAAACTACAAATCAAGTATTCAGAAATGTATACAATAGTTCCTGCAGATATTGAAACACAGTTGGAAGACTGCAAGAAAACATTACAAGACATAGAAGAGAAGGTAATAATTTGTGAAATTCACATTTATTTATTTGGAATGTTTTTACACTGTATTATTGCCATAACTACAAGTGTCAGTTGAAATGTTAGTTAGTATAAATGCTAATTTTACTTGTATTCCACACTTAGTAAAAATGTATAAACTACCGATAAATTGCATGTGTTACCTCTGTATCTTTTAAAATATTATAGCAATCAACAAATTAGGGTATAAAATTTATTTTAGTTAAGCTAAATGGCAGATTCAGTAAGGCTAAGAAGCATATACATTCTTTATACCGTCCAGAACACCACTGTTCTCTTTCCCTTCAATCTTATTCTTAAACTTGACCAATAGTGTTTTTTGTTCTCTGTTTCCCAAGAAGTGTGAAACCTCATCATGGTATCATACACAGCTGGATGAGATGAGATGTTCAAAACATATGTCTTTGTTTTGTGGGCATTTCAAAGCCATCAAGAAGTTCAACAAATACTTTTATAAACAGAGCTGCACACATGGCAGGGTATTGTTAGTGCCATAATTCTTTATAGCAACCCCTGAAGCACTGTAGTGCCCTAAAAAACTTGCCAGTTAATATAGATAACTAACATTGTCTCAGTATTTTCAGTATTCCCTAAGTATAATACATACAGAATAAATGAAATATCATTTATTTTTCTAGAGCAAAGCTGTCAAAGTTTTAAGAGGGACTGCAGGGTGTGAAACAAGAAGAAAATGAGAATCAGATTGGTCCATTAAGTTTGAGATAAAATTCTAATCTAGAAGCATAGAATTATTGTTGTTTATATTGTTTGTTCATTTTTACTGATTCTAATAAAAGGGGTGAAAAAGAACAAAATGTATCCTCTGTGGTGCACACTGCTTTCATGCTCCACAGTGATTAAGGAGTCTCAGTCCCATTTTCAGAAGTGACAAAGGCCTGGTCTACACTAGGGTTGGGGGTCGAACTAAGGTACGCGACTTCAGCTACGCGAATAGCGTAGCTGAATTCGAACTACCTTAGTTCGAAGTACTCACCCGTCCAGATGCCGCGGGATTGAAGTCCGCTGCTCCCCTGTCGACTCCGCCACCGCCGTTCGCGGTGGTGGAGTTCCGGAGTCGACGGGAGCGCGTTCGGAGTTCGAACTATCGCGTCTAGATTAGATGTGATAGTTCGAACTCCGAGAAGTCGAACGCTACGCGTTGACCTGGCAGGAAAGTATAGACCTGCCCTAAGGCATTTGGAAGCCATATCAGTATAGGTATTTTGGAACAGGAGCATGATTTTTTTACTGTAATAGCTATACCAATACACTCCCCTAATGAGGATGCTGTTATACCGGTATAAGTTATACTCCTGTAAGCTGTGCTGGTTAGTATAAGCATCTTTATACCAGTATAACTGCATCCACACTAAGGATGGTGTACTGCTTTAACTACAGTGGTATAATTAATGTAGTACAATTTTTGTGTGCAGACTAGTCCTAAATGCCGAAGTCTCTTTAAAAAATTGGGCTTAGGTTCCTAAATCAGTTAGGCAATTTTGAAAAAATTACCACAACTTACACAAAAATCTTGGTACTCAATATCACTATTTCTTGCTTCTGTGGAGTTCTGCTGAGAGAGATTCTGCACTTGATGGTTTTTGGGCCTTAAAGTTATTTATTTTTGTAGTGACTCTGAGCATTAATATAGTGGAAACATGTAAAACCTTGATATTTATTTCTCAGGCAAAACAGTGCTATCAGCTGGCAGAGAATAGTTCAGTTTTGATTTTTTAGAGTGAGGCGCTGGAGTGTGTCCTTTCCCTAGTACAGGTTGTATCTCTTACATTACTGGCCAGAACAGAAACCAGCAGACGTGACCCAATATTGCACTATATTCTATTGATTTGTATTTAATGCTGTGTTCCACCTGTCATTTTAGTGGGATGAAACTATTGAATGACCCATGAACTCCACACCATATTACTGTTGCTTCTCACAGCAAATCTAATTCTGCCTTTACATTCTTATGTGACTTGTCAAGGAAGTAATACAAAGAGTTCTGAAACTTTTTGTGAGACATTATGAATAAAGAAACAGATCTTTGTTACCTGCATAACTTTTCCCTTTACTATGACAGGTTAGCACCAAAATCTTGCAGAGCTCTCCTCATTATGTGATGAATAAAAAAATAGAGAATATTAACAATGGCCTGCAAGCTGTTGAAAAGATGTTACAACACAAGAGTGAAAACATTGCAAATGCCAAGGAAATTCAAAAGGTAATGTCTCAAAAGTCCCCTTTCTGAGTCTGAAGACCACGGGTCTAGTTACTGAATCTGATTTAGGAGACTGTCAAGTGACCTTCCGTTGTGTTTGCCTGCATACACAGAAGCATCTACTTGATGAATACTTTCAAAACCTTTCAGCTTACAGCAAAAGATTTTTTTTCTCATTTGCCTTGGGCATGAGTGACCCAGGGTAGATACAGAACATTCTGTACTAGTCATATGAATTCGTAAACCTTTGCAAATTCAAAACTCACATGCCCCACACAGGAAACATAAATTAGATATGTATCTTGTCAGAATTAGGTCTGACTTTAATGTTTTTTTTTACCATATTCCCATATGCAGACAATCTGGGATGTGCTAGACCTTTGGCATTACAAACTGAATGAACTGGACTCAGAAGTGCAGGATATAGCAGAACAGGATCCATGTCATGCACAGGAATGGATGGACAGCTTAATGATTCCTTTGCAGCAGTACCAGCAGGTCTCACAATGTGCTGAGCGCAGAACCACACTCTTAAACAAGGTAAAGGCAGAGCTACAAGTGTTTGGCTTAATAAAGGATCAGACATTAAAGTAGACACTATGGTTCAAATTCAAAAGTGCCTGCGTGGCATAGGAGCCTAAGTCTCATTGTGGTCTCAGTGGGACATAGGCTTCTAAGCCCAGGTTCTCAAAGGTACTTAGGTGCTTAACTCCCACTGCTTTTAATGTGAGTTAAATACTTTTGAAGATCTTGGCCTAAGTGCCTAAATCACTTATAAAACTGGGAATTAAGCTCCTAAATCACTGAAGTGTTTTTGATCATTTTATCCTGCTTTTTTATTTCATAGCAAGGTTAATTTCACCAAACTCCACAAAAATATATTGTGTTCTTTAATTTTTCCCCTTAAATGTGTTTCTGTTCAGAATATACCTAAAACGTCATTCAGCTAATCAGGCCAAACTCTGTTGATGTAAGTCCTTATGAGTTCAGTGGATGCCAGTCGAGAATTAGGCCTTCCATCTCTCACAGTTAGGGATTTCTCTCTGTATAAGTGCGATATGGTCCTCACACTCCTTAATGGATTTATTCTCACGACACCCTTAAGAAGTAGGAGAGTACTATTCTCATTTTAAAGATAGATCTGAGGTAAATTATGTGACTTGCCCAAGGTCTCACACACAGTGTGGCAGAGCTGGGGATTGAATTCAGATTTTCTGTTTTCTCAGTCAAATGTGCTAACCCTGATTTGAGCAGAATAATACCTCATAATTCATAACTTACTAATAAATACAACTAGTCTTTTATTTATAAGGGATGTTAACTTCAAGGGATGTTAACTTCAAGTGTTATCAAACATAAATTTATGAGTATTTTTTTATAGGCCACTAGTAAGATGGAGGAATATGAGGAACTCTTGAAGAGCATGCAGTTATGGATAGAAACCACCAATCGTTTGTTAACTGTGAAGGCTGAAAATGACTCTGCAAAAGCCCTGAGTAAACATGCCAGTGCCCTTCAAGTAAGTGTATATACAAAATTTCTGTACAGGGAGCCCAAGTTACAAAAACTACGTGGCTTATTCTAAGTACCACCTGCTCATGTAGGTATGGATTTTGCACCAACAAAATTTTTAGGTACAAATAAGGAAGTCCACTGAAAATTTGAACTTCAGTGAAAAATGACCATAGTGATAAAAAATGTCAGCAGACATATAACAATATGACAGTTTTAGTAGGGGATAGATCTGTCTCAGAAAATGATTAACTTTGTGTCCTGGCCTTTGTCTATTTGTTGCACTGCTTTATAGTTTATCAGATTTTACAAGTCATGCTGTTGTTTTTAGTAAACAGTGCATTGATCTAGAATTAGTAGATCAGTTTTTTGGTTCTTGTGCATTTGTTAAAGCATTTTGAGGTGAATTGTTATTCATAAATCAGTTTTCGTTATGCACTTTAAAGTGGACTGTAGTAAGTTATTTCAAGTGTCAGGTTTTTGTAACGTTATCGGAGGGAATTTGACGCCATGGGCAGAATGGTGGAAAGACTGGTTTCTGTATGTGAAATCTTACTTCATAGAATCACAGAATATCAGGGTTGGAAGGGACTTCAGGAGGTCATCTAGTCCAACCCCCTGCTCAAAGCAGGACCAATCCCCAACTAAATCTTCCCAGCCAGGGCTTTGTCAAGCCTGACCTTAAAAACCTCTAAGGAAGGAGATTCCACCACCTCCCTAGGTAACCCATTCCAGTGCTTCACCACCCTCCTAGTGAAAAAGTTTTTCCTAATATCCAACCTAGACCTCCCCCACTGCAACTTGAGACCATTACTCCTTGTTCTGTCATCTGTTACCACTGAGAACAATCTAGATCCATCCTCTTTGGAACCCCCATTCAGGTAGTTGAAAGCAGCTATCAAATCCCCCCTCATTCTTCTCTTTTTCAGACTAAACAATCCCAATTCCCTCACCCTCTCCTCATAAGTCATGTGCTCCAGCCCTCTAATCATTTTTGTTGCCCTCTTCTGGACTCTTTCCAATTTTTCCACATCCTTCTTGTAGTGTGGGGCCCAAAACTGGATACAGTACTCCAGATGAGGCCTCACCAATGCCAAATAGAGGGGAATGATCACGTCCCTCAATCTGCTGGCAATGCTCCTACTCGTACAGCCCAAAATGCCGTTAGCCTTCTTGGCAACAAGGACACACTGTTGACTCATATCCAGCTTCTTGTCCAATGTAACCCCTAGGTCCTTTTCTGCAGAACTGCTGCCTAGCCACTCGGTCCCTAGTCTGTAGCAGTGCATGGGATTCTTCCTTCCTAAATTCAGGACTCTGCACTTGTCCTTGTTGAACCTCATCTGATTTCTTTTGTCCCAATCCTCTAATTTGTCTAGGTCCCTCTGTATCCTATCCCTACCCTCCAGCGTATCTACCACTCCCCCCAGTTTAGTGTCATCTGCAAATTTGCTGAGGGTGCAGTCCACACCATCCTCCAGATCATTAATGAAGATATTGAACAAAACTGGCCCCAGGACTGACCCTTGGGGCACTCCACTTGATACCAGCTGCCAACTAGACATGGAGCCATTGATCATGACCTGCTGACCCCAATGATCTAGCCAGCTTTCTATCCACCTTATAGTCCATTCATCCAGCCCATACTTCTTTAACTTGCCAGCAAGAATACTGTGGGAGACCGTATCACAGAGCCAATTATTTCCTCATAGAAGGCAATTAGGTTAGTCAGGCATGACTTGCCCTTGGTGAATCCATGCTGACTGTTCCTGATCACTTTCCTCTCCTCTAAGTGCTTCAAAATTGATTCCTTGAGGACCTACTCCATGATTTTTCCAGCGACTGAGTTTTGGCATGAGAAGGCATGAATTTAGCCCAGAAGAATCATTTGCTCTCAGGACATGACTTTTTGTATAAAACGTCATCAGAATGTCATTGCTGTGCCTGGGATTTTACTAGTGGTAATGTAGCCTTCCATGGTATGTTGTTCTATATTATAGATGGTGTAATCTGCCATAGGGGGAATATGAATGCAAAATTCTATGAAAGTTTCACTGACTCCTGTTAATCCAAGGATTATATTATTGCATTTAAACAAAGTCTTGGAACATTAGTATGTTTTGGGCTGGAAGGCCAAAGTATTTGAGAATGCATCAGAGGTTTGTATCTGAGCTGAGGTGCATCAGTGAATCCGGCAATCTAAGTGCCTCAAACATGGTGATGTTTTTATTTTTTTTTTCTAGATGGCATTGGAAGATTCAGAACAAAAGCAAAATCTTCTACATACCATCTATTCACAACTGGATGAGTTATCAATAATCTTTGAAACAGAAAATATAGTGCAACAGATAAATGAAGTAAATGGTCAAGTAACATCTTTACAGCAAAAGATAGT
Organism: Mauremys mutica; assembly: GCF_020497125.1. NCBI lineage: Eukaryota > Metazoa > Chordata > Testudines > Geoemydidae > Mauremys > Mauremys mutica. The sequence goes on from NC_059075.1 coordinate 15,935,393, forward strand.
GGAAATTCTTCCACGGATCCAGCACATGGCTGATGTAAGTCTGGGTAGTCTGAAAAAATAGCCTTTTATTGGTGTTTCATTAGATCGTATACATTATTTGCCATTAGAATGCAAGCATTCTCATTTTAATAATAGCAATAACATATAGGTAAATGCATCATTTAAAAAAAATTCCAGTGTGATAATTAAGCTGTAAAATTCAAGAGAAATAGTAAAATAATTTTGGGGGTGTGCGTTCTGTCTCTATGTGGAGGAGAAATACAGTGCTTATTTATTCAAAGGGCTTGTTTCCACAGAGAAATTTGACAGCAGAACGATACTGTTATATAATTATTCTGCTTGAGTTACACCAGAATAATAGTGTGCACATGGGGAGTTATACCAATATAAGAGTGCCTTTTTCTGGTTTAGCTCATACAGTTTCAAAGCAACATAGGCTAAATTGGAAAAAGAGAATCTTATACTAGAATAACAGTGTCCACACAGGGTGCTGTGCGAGTATAATTATATCAGAATAGTTCAGCCAGTAAACTTCCCCATGTATACAAGCCCAAGACTAGTTCATGTGTGACTTCAAGGTTATTTTGATTCCCTGCTCAGGGATTAAAGCTATATCCTGACTAGCTGACCATTAATACCTAAATCCTTATGTGAGTTATGACAAGGAGCCTGTGAAAGACTGTGTGATTGATAGCAGCTAGCTTCTGGATCAGCAATACCTGCTGAATGTACTGTAAATGCAGCAGCATTCAATCTCTGATATTGTACATAATTATTATTTTTTTAGTAAGGTTCAATTTAATACCTCTTTCTGATATGTTTCCAGTCAAAACATATTGTATAATACAAATTGTTTTATTTAATTATTTATTTATGTTTGAAGGGCATCTTGAAAATATTTGTTGTTAATATGAAACATTTAAATGAAAGCCACACATTTTGTGATTCTTATTTGAATTAGAAGAAAATGTACTTCGATTAAATTATTGGAGTACAATGTATTTAGAATTTTGATAAAATTTAGACCTGGTAATTCATTAATTTATTTGGTATTTGTTAAGATAACAACAATAATAGACACAATAACAATTCATGTGGCTGTAAAATGAAATTTCATAGTCCACAAATATTTTGGATATTTCAAAACATCTAGGAGGTGGATGCCATTGAATCTGAAGTGAAAGTGATAGGGAAGAATGTTGCCAAAATTAAGACGATCTTGTCAACAGAAGATATATTAGATTTTTCTCCTATGGAGCATCTTAGACATGGACAGGTGTGTATGTATCTTATTAAACCTTTTTTTCTTACATTGAATAAACAAATCAGCACATTTCACAGATATGAAGATGGCTTATTAAAGCAAACAAATTATTATGATGCATGACTTGGTTTTGAGGACAATAACTGTAAAATACTGAGTAGGTATATTATGGAAATTGTGGCTGTAATTCCCATAATCCAAAGGCTGAAGGAACTTTTTCACAATTAAATTAAGTGGCCTTGTGGTTAATGTGTGAGACTATGAGTTGGAACATCTGTGTTCTCTCTCTGCAGCAGATTTCCTATGTGACCTTGTGAAAGTTGTCTATGCTTAAATTTTCAGAAGTGCACATTAATTTTTGGTGTCTCCATTTCTGGAAACTTTATGACCTGATTTTCAGAGGTCACGACCACCCAAACTCTAGAGAATATCAACTTAAACTGCAGGCAATTGGCACTTCGGAAAATCAGGCCCTAGGTTTCAGGTTGGACACTCAAAAGTTGAGGCAAAAGTTGATATTAATTTCTCTGTACCTTATTGTCCTCATTTTGTGAAATGAAGGTGATTATATTACCCAAAAGGGCAAATTCATTTGTTTTTTCCAAAGCACTTGAAGATCGTTGGATGGAAAAGTGTATATATGTGCAAAGTCTTATTATCCAAGTCCCTTTCAGTCTTACATTTCTATAATTCCATGATTTATCAATTCAAGACTTCATTGCACGGATATTTTGGCCAGGATGTTCTGCTTTCCATGCTTGGGTACAATAAATCAAAGTTATAAAGATATTTTCTATTTATTTTTTCCCTGTGTCTACAAGCCACATTTTCAGTTCACCTACATGCAAAATTTGTGGATTCAGTTTAAGAGGAGAGCTGACAGTTTGGTCATATGTTTGCTGTTCTGTTACCCAAAGGGCACTTGTAGCTGCTACAGTATATGGAGAAGTCAGTAATATTGTGAAGAAATAGTTCACCTTGAAAACAGTATTCTTCCTTCCCGCTTTGTAGCCTTTATCCACATTAGAGAAATATACAAAACATTCCCACTGATTTAAACGCTTGTGAACCATAATGTAGATAGGCTTCTGCTAGTTAGACCCTGTAAACAAGCCGGACTTACCCCTGCGGCACCTCCTGCTGGTCGTCCTTGGGAATTAGCTCAGTCCAGCGTTCGGAGCGTCCTCTGCAGGCCGGTGATCCACCTGTCTTCTCCTGGCCCCCGTGTCCCTCCCAGGACCCCGGTGCCCCTTTAACTGGGTCTCCCCCTCCCAGGGGAACCCCCCACCCTACTATCCCCACTTTGCCTCAGTATTGGCCACTGCCAGTCATTGTCTAGCCCCACGTCCTGGGGCAGACTGCAGTATCAGCCTGTTCATTATTGGCAAGGAGGGTTTGGACCTGCTGCCTTGGCCTACCCCTGGGCTGCCCCCTGCAACCCCCAGTACCTGTTAGCCCTCTGCTAGGCCACAGCCTGGGGCTTTCCAGACTAGAGCTCCCCAGCCCTGCTCCACTCAGGTACCCAGTCTAGCTCCCTGCAGCCAGGCCCATCTCTCTCTACAGCCAGAGAGAGACTGTCTTCCTTCTGGCTTCCCTGGCCGCCTTATAAGGCCCTGCAGCTCTGTTTGAGGCATGGCCCCATCTGCAGCCACTCCTCCAATCAGCCCAGCCTAAAGCCCCTTCCCAGGGCTGTTTTAAAGCCCCAAAAGGGCAGGAGCGGGTAGCCACCCCACTACACACCCATTTTCACCACCATTTTAGTGAAACCTGCTGAAAGCAAGTCTAGTGGTTGGATAACTAATGTTTCAGTGAGCTCCATCAATTTCTGATAAAGTCTGTGTGACTCTGTAATAAGGTAATAAACAGGTCCAGCAACCTTTACACAGAGTCATGCAGATTTCACCTGAAATTGATGGAGGTCATCGAAATGTTAAAATTACCAACCACTCAGTAAAACTATAGTACATTAGACACGACTTTCTGTCTGCACTTATTCATCAGGTAGAATATTCTGTTCTAATTGCATATGTGTTTTCAGTAACATGCAGCATTTCCACCATATGCCTCAGGTCCACAAGACGGACAGAAATAGTCCCAATGGCCCCTGTCCTGCAAGTGTCATGACACACTCCTCTTGGTTTGTACAGTCTCATCATATATTTTTTTAAAACATTCTGAGGTAAAAATTCTCTGAAGGTAAACTGAGAGAAGGTACAAAATCAGTCCTGCAGAATTTACATAAGAGAACTTTTTAACAGCGTGACAAAAGTGATCATTGTTTCTTCTTCATAGCATATTCTGGTTATACTTACATTTTTAGGTTATACTTGGCCACATCAGTCCCTTGCAGAAGACCCTTGCTGAGATACAGGGCTACGAAGAAGGTCTTAGGTTACGAGGAATGAGAATGCAACCTCTCTCAGTCTTCAAAAGAACAGCCCAACTTCTGAAAGAACTGAAAATGTTAGAAAAAATTACCAAGGAACAAAATGAGCTACTGGAGGTAAAGTACTTGCATTGACATCAGATTCATTTGTTCTGAAATTTCATACAAAATTCCTTAAATTGGTGGGAATATTTTTGGTGACGAGACATGATTGTCAAGGCAAGACCATAATACACTTGCCAGGTCTCTTATCTCTGTTTTTGCTGGGTAATTTAATACAAGGACAAAGCATGCTGTAACTGTCGTGAAGTTTATTTAACTTTTGGAATTCAGCTAAAAGTAGTGCCAGTTTTCCAGATAGCTAATGCCTTGTGGTATTACTTAAATACCTATGCTCCCACAACCCAAGTCAAAGCAAGCTGCGGGTGCTCAGCACCGCTGAAATTCAGATCCTACATCTTTATACAGAACACAGAAATATTTTTGTTACATATAGCTAGCATTTAATAGTAATTTAATTACATTATCATTATTAAAATGTGAATAGTGCAAAGTCTGTTGCTGAAGGAGTTATTTCTAAAGGATGTAATCTCTTCTTATCACTAAAGCATAATGGGCCAGTTTCCCCCACTGTAACTTGTACTGCTTATAATTTTGAAGCTGAACATCTCCTGACCTGACCTCATATTAGGCACTGCAATTGGACTTCTAATAGAGGTTAGCTATCCTGAGAAGCAGTGACTCTAAAAAAGATTTGGGGGTCCTGATGGATAATCAGTTGAATGTGAGCTCCCAGTGCAATGCTGTTGCCAAAAGGGCTAATGCAGTCCTTGAATGCATAAATGGGAATCTCGAGTAGGAGCAGAGAGGTTATTTTACCTCTGTCTTTGGCACTGGTGTGACCACTTCTGGAATAGTTTGTCTAGTTCGGGTGCCCATGATTCAAGAAGGATGTTCAAAAATTGGAGTGTTCAGAGGAGAGCCATAAAAATGATTAAAGGATTAGACAATATGTCAAGGAGCTCAATCTATTTAGTTTAACACAGGGAAGATTACTAGGTACTTGATTACAGTCTAGAAGAACCCACTGGGGGAACAAATATTTTATAATGGGCTCTTCAGTCTAGCAGACAAAAATATAATATGATCTAATGTCTGGAAGTTGAAGTTAGAAAAATTCAGACTGAAAATAAGGTGTAAATTTTTAACAGTGAGAGAAATTAACCATTGGAACAATTTACCAAGGATTGTGGTAGATTATCCATCACTGACCATTTTAAAATCAAGATTGGATGTTTTTCTAAAAGATGTGCTCTAGGAATTATTTTTGGGGAAGTTCAATGACTTGTGTTATATAGAATGTCAGATGAGAGCAGTGGCTTTGCATCTTTCCAGACTACTGTACACCTTTCCAGAGTCTGATTTGTCTTACATACCCCCAAGTTTCACCTCACATAAAAACAACTTGCTTACAAAATCGGACAAAAAAAAATAGAAAAGTGTCACAGCACACTATTACTGAAAAATTGCTTACTTTCTCATTTTTACTATACAATTATAAAATCAATTGGAATATTAATATTGTATTTACATTTCAGTGTATAGTACAGGGGTAGGCAACCTATGGCACGGGTGCCGAAGGCGGCACGCGAGCTGATTTTCAGTGGTACTCACACTGCCCGGGTCCTGGCCACCAGTTCAAGGGGCTCTGCATTTTAATTTAATTTTAAATGAAGCTCCTTAAACATTTTAAAAACCTTATTTACTTTACATGCAACAATAGTTTAGTTATATATTATAGACTTATAGAAAGAGACCTTCTAAAAACGTTACAATGTATTACTGGCACACGAAACCTTACATTAGAGTGAATAAATGAAGACTCAGCACACCACTTCTGAAAGGTTGCTGACCCCTGGTATAGTATATAGAGCAGTACAAACAAGTCATTGTCCGCATGAAATTTTAGTTTCTACTGACTTCGCTATTGCTTTTTATGTAGCCTGTTGTAAAACTAGGCAAATATCTAGATGAGTTGATGTTCCCCCTGGAAGATCTCTGCGTACCTCCACAGATACACATACCCCTGGTTGAGAACCACTGGACTAGATGATCACAATGGTCCGTTCTGGCCTTGGAATCTTTGAATATTTCTGGTTGAGCAGGAGAGTGGAGGCTCAGGACTAAACAGTCCAAGATGGATCTATGCATTTCTCAGCATGATGTCATCAAACAAAAGTTTTTTTTCTTCTTAAACACACCTTTTAACTGTTCTCTATTAACGGGAGTGCGTTAGCACCTCAAGGGCTGTTGTTCCACTGCTGGGCTGTTTGGCATTCATACCTGCTACTGTTAGCATATGAAGGTAGATATCATCCTAGATGTGTGCTTATATGCCCAATATTTAGAGGAGCTGGTATGGAATATGCTAAAAGGTATGCACATTCTTATAGTTGGGGGAAGGCTGGGGCTCCAGGGGCTGCAGCAGTATACTTCAGTGTTCAGTGTTGAAGCATCATCTTGTGGTGAAGATGTACCTAGGTGTCACAAATTTGGGGTCCTGTTCATTTTTTACCCCAGATTTCCTGTGTGAGCCTCTGATGTCCTACATTTGTAAAATGGAGGTGGTGGCAGGCCTGCGAAGTAGATGTATATTATGAAGTTAAGTTTGCAAAGCACATTGAGATCCTCAGATACAAGATGCTATTCAAATGCAAAGTATTATTATTACATGGTTCCCATTGGTTCAGATGGGCCCTTAGGTATAAGTTTTCGTGCTTTGAAATATATTTTACTTATTGGAAGCAATATAATGTTTATGCTCGGCATTTCCATAGAATCATAGAAGATTAGGGTTGGAAGAGACCTCAGGAGGTCACCTAGTCCAACCCCCTGCTCAGCAGGACCAACCCCAACAAAATCATCCGAGCCAGGGCTTTGTCAAGCCAGGCCTTAAAAACCTCTAAGGGTGGACATTCCACCACCTCCCTAGATAACCCATTCCAGTGCTTCACCATCCTCCGAGTGAAATAGTTTTTCCTAATATCCAACCTAGACCTCCCCCACTGCAACTTGAGATCATTTCTTCTTGTTCTGTCATCTGTCACCACTTAGCTAGCCTAGCTCCATCCTCTTTGGAACCCTCCTTTAGGTAGTTGAAGGCTGCTATCAAATTCCCCCTCACTCTTCTCTTCCGCAGACTAAATAAGCCCAGTTACCTCAGCCTCTCCTCATAAGTCATGTGCCCCAGCCCCCTAATCATTTTTATTGCCCTCCACTGGACTTTCTCCAATTTGTCCACATCCTTTCTGTATTGGGGGCCCCAAAGTGGATGCAATACTCCAGATGTGGCCCCACCAGTGCCAAATAGAGGGGAATAATCACTTCCCTCAATCTGCTGGCAATGCTCCTCCTACTAATGCAGCCCAATATGCAGTTAGCCTTCTTGGCAACAAGGGCACACTGTTGACTCATATCCAGCTACTTTGCCTTTATCTCCTACAAATCTAACTCAATCTTTAAATGAGATTTTTTTCATTAGAAAACAGTTTGGAAAAATTGCATTTCTTGGCAACTTGGGTGTCATACTGTGCAGCAAAGACTCTCCAGTCCTGTTGTGTAGGTTGAAAGCAAGTGTAGTCCAATACAAGTCTATTGTCTGGCAAAGATATTACAAAGGAAGAAGTGTATTAAAGCATGAACATTTTATTATTAACTGTGCATCAGAAATGTAGTAAGTGCTCTGTTATAAAGGCAACCAGAATGGAAATAATGTGCTCTTATTTTTTAAAAAAACTCTTGGGTATTTATTTTGAATACTTAACTGTGTAGGGGCATATGAATGTTTATGTATATATTACTCTCAGTTTACATACATCACATGATATTGTAATAGAACAATCCTAATAATTTTATCATGATTAAATTCCAGCATAACAAAGCATAGTGAAATATAACAGAAACAAAAAGGAATTAGGTGCTGTTGGTTTGTAAATTCCTTGTGGTTAGGTCATCAATCAACTTACACCAAGGATTAATTTGACCCTTTGTCTTTGTATTTTGGCCCATGGAGTGCCATGCATACCTACAGTGCTATATAAATAACACTCAGGTTAGAGAGTATAAAGAGGACAGCGGGGTGTCCTGACTTTCCATATAAGAAGGACACTGTTTTCATATTTTAAGATTAGGACTGTCAAGCGATTAAAACAATTAATCACGATTTTAAAAATTAATCGTGATTAATCACGCGATTAATCGCATTGTTAAACAATAATAGAATACCATTTATTTAAATATTTTTGGATATTTTCTACATTTTCAAATATATTGATTTAAATTACAACACAATACAAAGTGTACAGTGCTCACTTTATACCGGTACAAATATTTGCACTGTAAAAAAACAAAAAAATAGTATATTTCAATTCACCTAATACAAGTACTGTAGTACAATCTCTTTATAATGAACATTGAACTTACAAATGTAGAATTATGTACAAAAAAAAAACTGCATTCAAAAGTAAAACAATGTAAAACTTCAGAACCTACAAGTCTACTCAGTCCTACTTCAGCCAATCGCTCAGACAAACAAGTTTGGTTAGAATTTGCAGGAGATAATGCTGCCCACATCTTGTTTACAATGTCACCTGAAAGTGAGAACAGGCTTTCGCATGGCACTGTTGTAGCCGGCATTGCAAGATATTTACGTGCCAGATGCGCTGAAGATTCATATGTCCTTTCATGCTTCAGCCGCCATTCCAGAAGACATGGATCCATGCTGATGATGGGTTCTGCTCGTTAACGATCCAAAGCAGAGCAGACCAATCCATGTTCATTTTCATCATCTGAGTCAGATGCCACCAGCAGAAGGTTGATTTTCTTTTTTGGTGGTTTGGATTCTGTAGTTTCTGCATCGGAGGGTTGCTCTTTTAAGACATATGAAAGCATGCTCCACACGTCATCTCTCTCAGATTTTGGAAGGCACTTCAGATTCTTAAACCTTGGGTCGAGTGCTGTATCTCCTTAGAAATCTCATGTTGATACCTTCTTTGTGTTTTGTCAAATCTGCTGTGAAAGTGTTCTTAAAATAAACATGTGCTGGCTCATCATTTGAGACTGCTATTACAAGAAATATATGGCAGAATGTGGGTAAAACAGAACAGGAGACATGCAATTCTGCCCCCAGGAGTTCAGTCACAAATTTAATTAACACATTATTTTTTTAACAAGCATCATCAACATGGAAGCATGTCCTCTGGAATGGCGGCCGAAGCATGAAGGGGCATATGAATGTTTAGCAAACTGTCAAATATTGCAGATAGTAGTGCTGTTGTAGCTAAGTTGGTCCCAAGATATTAGAGAGACAAGGTGGGTGAGTTAATATATTTTATTGGAACAACTTTTGTTGGTGAGAGCTTACATAGAGCTCACCCACCTTGTCTCTCAAATATTATAGATAGAATTTACCCTTTGACCTGCACCTCTCACCTTTGCTGCACAGCATGATTTATTTTTGCTAGTTGCAAGGCTTAGCCTGCAACAATGAACTAAACTATGCCAAATAAAAGTAGGAAGGTTTTCTCATAAGGTATCATGAAACCAACAAAAAGGCAAAATCATCCAGTTTCTCTTTAATTTCTTCTTTTTACACAACTGTACTGGTGAATATGATTAAATATGTCCGACTTCACGTTTTACAGCCAAAGGGAGCTGAATGCATAGATTTATTTTGTAATAAATAGTTATCGCCAAAGCTACTTACTCTGCTGCCAGTCACAGCTATGATACAGTATTTTTATTTCATTTTAGTTTATTTTTGTTTATGAGAAAAATAATAAAGAACTTGAAGACAACAGAATTCAGGAACACTGAATAAAATCAGCTCACAAATTCTTAATTTAAACCTAGGTACAGATATAGGAACATGGTTGTTTGACTTTCCAGTGGTTTGAATTAATTGCAATAATGATTAGTTTGTTTCTATATTCTACTAATCAATTGAAAATGACTAATGAAAATTATCCTTTTACAGTCATTCATACAAGAGACAGATGAATGCGAACAAGAAATTGAAAAGTTGAAGCAGTTCTTAAAGAACCAGCTGGGTGAACTGTCGTATGAAAAAACATTGTTTCCTCAGACTGCTTCCTGTCCAGAGGCGAGTTTCATTATTTTCATTTTTTCTTTGACCTGTAGTGTATACCTCTGTGACCAGGACTTGCTTCTAGTTCTACTCCTGTATGCTAATGTGGGGTAAACAGCAACACTTTTTTTTCCCCCTCCCAATCATTTCCCGGTGTGTGAAGGCTAAAATAAGTAGGCAGATAGATTTCAACGCAGTATACACGACTATTCATGCATAAGATGACATGTACCAACTAGTGTTACACTGTTGTACCTTTAGTTTGTCAGTTAGGTATATATTTTAAGATATATTTATCAGATCTCATGAGCTAGGCATTATCAAACACGGTCAGTATGTGGATGGCAGACCTCCGAAGGACATGCAGAGGGCTGGAGGGAGTGGTGTTGGTGAGTCAGTAGGCAGCACTTGTCTTGAGTTTGTGGTGCTCCAATACCCCAACATGGTATTAGGAAGCAGTGTGTGCTGATGTAGGCTCTGTTTTGTAGATGAGACATATAAGCAAAGTCCAGATCACTTGTGCTTATTGACGATGCAGTGGCACTTTCTGCAAGTATAGGGGTGTTCGCCCCAGTGTCATGATATCACAGGATTGGTCTCCACAGTGCCCCTTTGGGATATGACTGGTTCCTGGACTCACCCAACCTCTGGTCCAGCGTTAACATGGCACCAGCTTTGGGAGACTCAGCCTCAAACTCAGTCATGAGGGAGTCCACCCCTTCCTAGGCTATCAAAGAGCCAAAGGGAAAAGAAGCACAAATTAACTAATACAAGCCCTGAACTGGCCTCCTTTCCTCCAGGAATCCTCTGAGAGGCTGTATTCCTGTTCAGCCCTGACAGGCGAGTCGCTGGTAATAGTCCCAAAGTAACTGTTCTGCATCAGGCCCACCTTCCCCTCAGGGGGGCTCCAATAGGCAGCAGTGATTCAAGCAGTTCCTGCTCTCAGCAGAGCTTTCTCTAGGAGCTGAGGACCGAAAATCTGTTCCTTCCAGGTCTTCCACCGGCTGATCCCGGCTTCTTCCTCTCCTTCAAGCGTGAATCTCCTTGCAGTTGTGGCAGGACAGGCCTGACTGGGTGCAAAGCAGTTCAGTAACCATTACCTGGCCTGCGTGGGGTTTGTACACCCCATCACACGTGGCTGTATTCCATGTTGGTTAATTATATTTTACTTGAGTAAATTCTCTTTGCTCGTGCAGTTAGAGTCTCTAGTTTCCACTTCCTATCCTAAACTGTTGTTCTGTGGCTTCATTAGCTGTTACACACCCCAGCGGTGGCGGCTTTTTGTAGTGGATGAAGTGATTATATAGTGGGCAAATTTTATTTTATTTTATTTTATTTTATTTTTTAAAGCATGAAGGCAACATTAAGGTGTCAAATACAAACCTGCAAAACTTAGGAAATGACTGAGTCATACAAGTATAATAATTATTTATAAAGTGCCTCTGAAGTACTTGGCCTGCTGCATATAGTCATGATAACATTAAGACGTCTACATTGTACCTGTATAGACCCCTACCAAATTCACGGCCCATTTTGGTCAATTTCCAGTCATAGGATTTAAAAAATAATAAATTTCATTATTTCACCTATTTAAATCTGAACTTTCACACAGTTGTAATTGTAGGGATCTTGACCCAAAAAGGAGTTGTCGAAGGGTTGCAAGGTTATTGTATGGGTGGGTTGGGGTACAGCTGCTCTTACTTCTGCACTGTCTTCAGAGCTGAGCAGCTGGAGAGCGGTGACTGCTGTGAAACCTGGTCTCCCACCGTAAAATCTGGTCTTGTGTGTGCTTTTACCCTATACTATACAGATTTCACGGGGGAGGCCAGCGTTTCTCAAATTGGAGTCCTGACCCAAAAGGGAGTTGAAAGGGGGGTGTCACAAGGTTATTTTAGGAGGGTCATGGAATTGCCATCTTTACTTCTGCACTGCTGCCTGCAGAGCTGGGCCCTCAGTCAGCAGCTGCCACTCTCCAGCTACCCAGCTCTGAAGGCAGCAGCGCAGCAGTAAGAGTAGCATGGCCTGGTATTGCCATCCTTACTTCTGCGCTCTGCTGGCGGGGTGCTGCCTTCAGAGCTGGACAACCAGCCAACAGCTGCTGCTCTCCAGCTGCCCAGCTCTGAAGTCAGCACAGAAGTAAGGGTGTCAATTCCATGACCCTCCTAAAATAACCTTGTGACCCCCCCCCCTTTCAACTCCCTTTTGGGTCAGGACTCCAATTTGAGAAACGCTGGCCTCCCCCGTGAAATCTGTATAGTATAGGGTAAAAGCACACACAAGACCAGATTTTACGGTGGGAGACCAGGTTTCACAGTCAGTGATGCATTTTTTATGGCCGTGAATTTGGTAGGGCCCTATACATGTATAATACATAGGATTGCTCGTTAAACTTTTAAATGTATAGCTAGAGATATGTTCAATAGATTGAACATATGGTGAGTTAATGTTAATCCTGATAGTGAGTCATTTCCTGTCTCCTGTGTGAGTTAAATTAAGAACCTAAGTGTTGCCTCTTAATATAGATATTTGCATTTAATGTTCTTGTTCTTTTTTTAAAAGAAAAAAAATCACCTGCTTAGTGGTGATAGTATTTCATTGGCTGAAGTAGCCTTTGACTTTCATACCTCACTGAAGGCTTTGGAGTGGGGAAGTGGTGAATTTACATCTCACTAGAGTGATTGCAGTAGAGGAGGAGTGAGCACACCACTTTGATGGTACTCTTGCTTGTCTCAAGACAATTTCCCAGCTATAGATATTAGCAGAGAAGTTGCATGCGGGCTTACGCTGCAAAGTCCACCTTTGCAATGGAAAAAGATAGCGATGTCGTTCTTTTAACTACAACTTAGAACAGGGGTGGGCAAACTTTTTGGGCCGAGGGCCACATCTGGGTGGGGAAATTGTATGCAGGGCCGGGGCGGGGGTTGGGGTGCAGGAGGGAGTATGGGGGTGGGAGGGGGTGTGGTGTGCAGGAAGGGGCTCAGGGCAAGGGATTGGGGCACAGGAGGGGTGCAGGGCATATGAGGGAGCTCGGAAGGGGGTTGGCATGCAGGAGGGGTGCTGAGTGCGAGAGGGGGCTCAGGCCAGGGGGTAGGGGTGCAGGAGGGGTGGGAGGTGCAGGCAGAGGGCGTAGGACAGGGAGTTGGGGGGCGGGGTGCAGGAGGGGTTCGGGCTCCGGCCCGTGCCACTTACCTAAAGCGGCTCTGGGGTGGCAGCGGTGCGCACTCCCTGCATGCCTGCCCTGGCCCCACGCTGCGCCGTTCCGGAAAGTGCTGTGGCCCCTGGGGGAAGAGGGGGTGGAGGGCTCCGCATGCGCTGCCCTTGCCGCGCCTCCAGGTACCTCCCCCAAAGCTCCCATTGGCCATGGTTCCCCGTTCCCAACCAATGGGAGCTGCGGGAGGCAGTGCCTGGCGGCAAGAGCAACACATGGACCCCTCTGCCCCCCCGCCCTTGGGGGGCTGCAGAGAAGTGGTGCCGGCCACTTCTGAGACCGGTGTGGGGCCTGCAGCACCACGGGGGGCAATCCCACAGGCCGGATCCAAAGCCCTGAGGGGTTTGCCCACCCCTGACTTAGATAGTGCAGCACATTGCCAAATACAGGCAGTATTTCATGCTGATGACTTTCTCCTGACCCGATGGGGAGGCAGTTATTGGAGGGTTTTGCTGCATGTGTTTCAGTGTGTCAGGAAAGGTGTATTTATGTCAGCAGCACTCTATCCCGCTCCGACAGAGCCAAAGAAAATTCTGCCTGCCCCTTAGTCATGTCCCCTACATAAGGGTGGGCTGTAATCCTATCAGATGCCTACTGAGGCCTTCTATGCAAAGGCCTTGCCTATGTTCAGAAAATCTGTAAATGTCCAGTGCAGCTCCACTGGTCCTTTTAACAGCAGAAACTGTAGTGGAGACAGGGCCCATGATGTGTCATCTAACCTGGGTTAGTTATTTGTTTTGCTTTATTGATGCTCGGGGTGAGCAGCCTCTAGAAACAAGACTGATGCTGAATTTCAGGCCATCACATCAAGGCCAGCTGTTGGGGTTGCACTGCTATCTGCAGGCCTTGAACTGGGTGTGCAGCTTCTTTTCCCTGGCAGAACTCTGCGAACACTAGCTCTTTGTAGCGTGCAGTGAAGAGGAGAGAGCACCAAGGACATCCCTGCTCCTGTCTCTTGCACTTCTTTGGCTGGCTTAGACACCTGAGGGATAGGGATGGGGCAGCAGATAGCGAGAGTATTGAGTGGAAGCTGGGGAATTATGGGAATGTCCAGTGTGAAGCAAGAGTCAATGGGACAACCAGTCCCACTGTTAACACCACATGTGGGAGATGCAGGGCAGCTCTACTAAACAGACATGAAAGATAAAAATCCCTTCCTAGGTGTCACGCTGTCTGGAGTGTCTCATGACCAAGAGTGCTAACCTCAGCGCAGGCTGTCAGAAGCAGGGTAGACACCCCAAACTGGTGTTACATTTTACAGTTAGATTTCACCAACCCAGTAACAAATGTGAACTCCTAGAGCACTGTAATAGTCTTACCATGGAGTCACAGAGAATCCCCCTGCGTTCTCCAGTCTATCTTGCCACCCAGGCAAGCTGGACTTAGTGATAATTGGTCACCTATACCAAAGATCACAAAATATTCAGGTTACTTCCAGTCCCAAGGGACCAGTAAATACCTCAGCTCAGTTTGTATCTCAGCTCTCATACCAAACACAACGCTTGTAGCCAGTCCTGTAATAAACTAACTAAAGGTTTATTAACTAGGAAAAACAAACAAGAGAGAGTTATTTACAGGTTAAAGCAATCAAACATACACACACAAATGAGTTACCATCTGTGGTTCCTAAAGATGACAGAAATGTAGTAATCTGTCATATCAAAATGTCTTTCAGGGTGGACCCAGGGGTAACCCCTGGGGATCTCTGCCTTAGTTTAGTATGTCTGGCCCCATGAGAGTTCAGACAACAAAGAGATGGACAATTTTCTGTTTTATCTTTTACATTTAGCCTTCCAGTCCATGAGACAAGCTCCCTTGCACATAGCATTTCTAAGATCTGATAGGGCCTTTGTACTGTGATGTTCCTTAATGGCTCATTGAATCTTGATAGGCTTCCTGAATGGGCAGAGGGGACAATTCCTGTGCGTGGGTTCACAAGTTCAGAGAAAACATTTTCAAAGTTATAAAGCAATACTTATGTACTTCCTTAAAACATGGACTACAGACATTACAAGTGAGATTAATGAGTGCAACAATTTACAAGCGCTTCATAGAGTCTAAACATTAATACATTCTTATAAGACTAATACCTATTTTGAACAAAACTAACAAACAGGTGAGCTGGTTTGGTTTCCAGCTGTCAGTTTGTTGGTGCTCAGCTGATGCCTACAGATGTGGCAAGAACTGGCACCTAGTCTGCCAGCGTCACACAAGGGTCTGTTTTTCCCTGTTTTTCGGTGTTTTTAATAAAGATGATGCAGTCCTGAGCTACCCACCAGTTGATTTCTCCCTCATAAATACTTCTGTCTCCCTCTCCTCTCATTTCTGATAGAAAAAGCCTCTTTTATAGTTACTTTGTAGAGAAGTTGGTGGGAAGTACAGTCAAACCTCGCAATAAAGTGCCCCGCCATAACGCGAAATCGCATATAAGTTGGCTCCCCTTTAAAGCCTAATACCAGTGGTCCCCAACGCCATGGAGCCTGCCGGGACATTGATGTGCCCCCACCTAGTGCCCAGCAGGGGAGAGAAGCCGGGGCCCAGCGCCTGCCGGGGACAGAGAGTACTGGCGCCCGCAGCCCTGGAGTTCTCTGTCCCCGGCAGGCGCAGGGCTGCGGCTCCTCTTGAAGCCGGAGAGAAGCCGCGGCCCTGCGCCTGCCAGGGACAAAGGGCACCGGCACCCGCAGCCTCGGAGTTCTCTGTCCCCGGCAGGCGTGGGGCCACGGCTTCTCTCCCCTGCTGGGCACTAGGCACTAGGCGGCGCACATCAATGCACCGCGTTGTGGACCGCTGACTGAAACTGACCGGCTTGAAATCCCGCTACACCGCGACCCCGTATTTATTGTGATGGAATTTTTTGGACCCCAAACATCGCGTTATAGCGGGGTTTCACTGTACCATCAACTGACCTGACTAGCTGAGAAATGCAACCCAGCTGCATTCCCTCTATCCTGGGGAGGAGGAGCTCCAGGATTTCCGCTCCCATGGCCCTGCCAGTGAGAATCCAGATCAGTGTTAATTACCAAGCCTTCACGTTCCCTATAAGACAACAGCTGGCTCTGTATACAGCTGGTAGGCTGTGTGTTTTGTTCTGAGCCCACTGCCTCTGAGTTAGTGCTTACCTAAACATCTCCTGCTGTGACGATGGGGGAATTGCCCCAGTGCAAAAAAGAAGGCCGAAGGACTGGGATCCCCTCTCACAGTAAGATGTCATTATTATTTATTGTATCATCACTTTGTCAACAACGAAAGTGTAAGTTGCAAGCCTTGTTGCTCCTCAGGGGGAAATGGAAGACATAAAAGAGCAGATCATCAAACTGTGCCAGAAAAAAGAAGACATCCTTAGGGGTATGAAGAGTTCAATGCTGGAACTTCACCAGCACTTACAGCAAGAACAACCTGAATCAGAGGATGAACTTTCTGTGCCTCTGTCACCCGAGGAAACTGGCTCGGTTGGGAAAGATGCCTCCGAACGACAGGTAGGTAGAACACCATGCTATCCCTTTGAATGGCCCCAACAAGAAATGGTTACATGCATGATATGGGGGCCCTTTTGGGTTATTTTTCAACATGTGGAAAAACAATGTGAGATTGCAGGAAATAAACAAATGCAAAATGCTGGATCTGTAATTTACACTGTATGGAATTGTTTAAAGATTTTCAGTACTTTGTTTACATGAAACAGGATGATAGTTATCTCAATTGTAGAGATGACTTTAAAAGCTGAAAAATAAAGGACTTGATTTTCGAGGTTGCTTCGAACCTGCAGCTTTTGGTTATTTCAAATGGAGCTGCAGGTGCTTAGCATTTCTCAAAATTGGGTGCAAAAGGCAGAAGAAAAGAGGCAATTTGTGGACCTAAGAGTAACTGGACTCTATCTCTGTATGTGCATTGTAGTTGAAAAAGAAAGGATCATTGTCTCTCCTACCATCTTTAGTTGAAGAAACAGAAGACAGTTCATTCCACAGTGAAGTAAGTATAATGGAGACCTTGGTGGAAATAAGATTTATTATGGAATAAATCAGGGGTCGGCAACCTTTCAGAAGTGGTGTGCCAAGTCTTCATTTATTCACTCTAATTTAAGGTTTTGCATGCCAGTAATACATTTTAATGTTTTTAGAAGGTCTCTTTCTATAAGTCTATAATATATAATTAAACTATTGTTGTATGTAAAGTAAACAAGGTTTTTTAAATATTTAAAAAGCTTCATTTAAAATTAAATTAAAATGCAGAGCCCCCTGGACCAGTGGCCAGGACCCAGGCAGTGTGAGTGCCACTGAAAATCAGCTTGCATGCCGCAGGTTGCCTACCCCTGGAATAAATTATGAAAAATGTATGTGTAAATGTAAACATTTGTAGAATAAATTGCAGCATCCCTAGTAGGGGATAATTTAAAATTAATTTAAAATCTGACAGACAGAAATAAAATATCAGTACATATATTAGAGTCAGATCCTATCACCCTTACTTTGCGTAGTACTTCATTCTGTGACTGTGTCGTTGATTGGACCGCTTACAGAGTGGGACTACTCAGTGGGAGTGCAGGTGGTCCTAATGCAGCAGCATCAGTGCCTGTGGCCTTTTACAAAACACAGCGTAGGGCATCCCCTTCCCTACGGAGCTTAGAATCTAAGAGAAATAAAATAAACATAGACAAGATACAAGGCATAGGATTAAATAAAGAAGGGTGTAGCAAGATTATTGGTGGTGAAAATAAGGTGGAAAGGCTTCCTGGGAGAAATGGGCAGTAAAGGGGGATTTTTAGGAGAGAGAGGGCACTTAATGGGCATGAACTGGGGAACTCTTTCAAACATAGAGGGCAACACAGAAGTAGGTGTAGAGGAGAAGGCAGTAAAGAGAGGTTTAAGGCTGGGTATGGAATGAGCGGGGGAGTAGGAGGAAATGAGAGCAGAGATGCAGACAGGGATTGGGTTACGGAGGGCAGTGATACTCATACCTCAGTGATTGAGGAGCCAAATTAGAGATCAGCATTACCCAAAAGAGCCACAGTACTGTGAATGCATTGCTTCATTTACTATAGTATTATAGACTCACAGTCAAACAGTATGACAGGAAATATTTATAAAAATACAAAATACAATTCTCACAGCAAAATGACTGACCAAGTATTATTATTTTATCAACTACAATTGGTTCATAACATAGTAAAAGCATTCTGATTGGTCAATGACTTAGATTGGTTAATAATTAAATCACATTGTTGTAATATGTGCTGCAAAAAGCCATAGGAGACACGTTAAAGAGCTAGTTGCGGCTTGCAAGTCTCAGTCTGAGTATCACTGATGTCAGGCCTTGAAAGTGAGGACAAAGAGCCTGGGGTTTGATATTGTAATGTATAGGGCACCACACCAGTGAAGTGATTCAAGCAGTGGGATACATGGGACAGAAATGAGCCGGGGGTTTGATGTTGTAATGTATAGGGCACCAGTGAAGTGATTCAGGAAGTGAGATACATGGGACAGAAATAATTGGCATGGCCTGAGAGAAAGATGATGACTTCAGCAGTCACATGTGGATAGACTAATTACTCTAAGTATCCTTGCTCAAAGGCCATCATAAATAGTCAAGCAATAAACCCTGTTTAAATGTATGACCAGCACTATTGGTTACCTTTTGACAATCATAGGCAGGGCCGGCTCCAGACCCCAGCGTGCCAAGCGCACACTTGGGGCGGCGTCCCGCAGGAGGGCGGCAGGCGGCTCCGGTGGACCTCCCGCAGGCGTGCCTGTGGAGGGTCCGCTGGTCCCGCGGCTCCGGTGGAGCATCCGCAGGTGTGCTTGTGGGACGTCCACCGAAGCCGCGGGACCAGCGGACCCTCCACAGGCATGCCTGCGGGAGGTCCACCGGAGCCGCGGGACCGGCGACCGCCAGAGCGCCCCCCGCGGCGCGCCACCCTGCTTGGGGCGGCGCAAATCCTAGAGACGCCCCTGATCATAGGGTACAATGGGCCCTTTCCTAGAGACACTATGATGCCACTACGCTTCCCTTGCATAGAATGCTCTGGGAAGAGGCAACAAAGAGTTCATTGCCATATTGTTATTATGCATTAAATGCAAGAAAATAAACACCAGGGATTTGCATTAAGCTAAATACAGCCTCTTACCCCGTTGTTTTATTTTTTATTAGCATCACAGACATATGTGACACTTCAGACAAATGAGGAAACTTGGCCCTTGTTGGAAGATCTTATAGCATAAGGCCCCACTCTTGCAAACGCACACGCTCAACTTTAAGCACATGAATATTCCCATTGACTCTAATCATGTGGGTAGTCTCTATGAAGTCAGTGGGACTATTCATTAGAGCTGTCCAGAGATTGGAATTCCTGTTCCCTGGAAAATGCCATAATTAAAAAAAAATTAATTCTGAAAAGGAACAAAAACAATAAAAATCTCCCAGAAAATGGCAATTCCAAAATCGCTCTTTGAAAGACTCCTCCAGATGCCTGGGGCTTTGGTAGCATGCCAGGTGGGGAGCTTGGGAGCCGAGCAGCTTGGAGAGCTTGGGAGCTAACATTCCCAGGGTTTCTGGGCTGCCAACGAGTTGGGAGCTCCAGCTCCATGCCAGTTTCTTTGCTAGACTGCTGAGGAGCAGGGGAGCCACAGAGCTGGAAAAAAATTTCCAATGTAAAATTGAAATTTTCCCATGGAAAGTAAATTTTACACCAGAAAATAATTTCACTGGAAGATTCCTAACCAGCTCTGCAGAAGTGCTTGTGGGATTAGCCCCTAAATACCCTCTAGACAGGGGTGGGCAAACTTTTTGGCCCGAGGGCCACATCGGGGAATAGAAATTGTATGGCAGGCATAAGTGCTCACAAAATTGCGGCTGGGGTGTGAGAGGAGGGTGTGGGCTCTGGGATGCTCCGGGCTGGGATCGAGGGGTCTGAAGAGCGGGAGGGGGATCAGGTCAGGGGGTTGGGCGTGGGGAGAGGCTCAGGAGTACAGGCTCTGAGCGATACTTACCTCAAGCGGCTCCCAGAAGCAGTGGCATGTCCCTTCTCCAGCTCCTACACGGAGGCGCGGCCAGGTGGCTCTGCACGCTGCTTCATCTGCAGGCACCGCCCCTGCAGCTCCCATTGGAACCCCGGAGGGGGCCATTGGAGCTCATAGAGCCAGAGCGGGGCCATGCCACAGCTTCCGGGAGCTGCATGGTGCAGCCCCTGACCCAGCACTCTGGCCAGAGCAGGGCCAAGCTGATGCCGTAGTTTGCCCATCCCCACTCTAGGACAACAGTTCATATCCTGCCCAGCTCTTGGTAGTGTCAAGGGTTATTACCATCTGATGGTCTTCAGTAGCTAATGGGAAATGAACTGTGATCTCAGTCATTTTTTAGGTGTATCAGCTTCTCAAAAATCATCCCAGTTGGTACAAAGTGGCATCTTTGTTGGCAGTCATAGCAGAGAGACCAAGAATTGGAAGGACATAAACTCCAGTAGCCTTTCACATCTGGAGTTGTTCCCACCAGGTCAACACTAAGGCACATTGGCATGGTAGCATGCGGGAAATGTGAACTGCTATTGCCTACGCTGTGCATGTTTGTGTGGGCTGAGAATTTCAGTTTCCAGGACTGCCAATCGAGCGCCTTTGCTGATGATAAATTTCATTTGTATCAAAGTAAAAAAGACAAAGAAATATTACTTCATTGAGATAGAAAAAGTATTATAAACAACACAAGCAATTTAGAATGTTTGAGATCAGTAGAAAGGGCTGTCGGCGTCTATCACCGGGAGACGGGGGACTGGAAGTGGGGTAGAAGGGCGGCTGTGGGGTTAGGTTTACTGAATAAAGAAAGAGAACGTGCATGGCAGAAATGTACCATAGAGTGGCTAATGGTTTTAGTGATTAACATTTTCTGAAGACGCCTTTGAACTGCATGTCCTCAAGCTAATGCTGGGCTGTTGCTGTTTTCAAAGGAAAATGCAGTAGCACCCACAGCTGAAAGTTTTTGGCCTTCAGGAAAGGGAGATAAGAGAGAGAAAGAAGACAGCGGAGCTTCCTGGTCCTCAGGCACCCTATCAGATGGCATTTCCCTGGTAACGTTCTTCATGTTTATCTCTGCATGGGGGAATAACTTGTGTAGAGAGCCTGTACAAGGTCTGTGCATTGCTTTAGTCCTCAAATCAGCACTTGAGTGGGATCTATGGTGCATAGGTCTTGCGTGGCTCCTCCAAACAGGGCTGAATTTCACCCTTTGTGAGCATCCTTTAATAGTTGCCCTCTCAGCAGGAAAACAGTTTTTGTAGGTGATGCTATCTGCCAGTAACACAAGGATGTAAATGCAAACTCGGGTTAATAGAGAGTTCACCCCTCTCCCCCCATCGCTTGATAAGAGACCAAATGAGACTTTTCATGAGTGTTTCCTCTACTCTCTGTGTGGAGTAACTTGTGGAGGATGTGCAGTTTCTGAAGCAGAAGTGGGCAGCATCTAAGCAATCTGATCAGCTACAATCTGTTATGAGAGCTGCAGCTATCTGTCTTTCTGTACCTTCACCTCAGACGTGGTTTCCTGCATTGGTTATTGGCCCAGAATGATGTATGGGTTGAATGACTGCTGCCTTTTGAGGCTTCTAAAGCACAACAAGGCAACGGCAATATAAATCTTTCCGCCACTGCCTTTCTTTTTACAGGATGCTGATGTGTTAATAGAATCATGTGATAAACATGGCAAGGAAACATCTTTTCAAGTTCCACAGAAAGCTGGAAGTGATGAAGACTCTGCTACAGACCTTAGTAATTGGGCAGTGGTAAGTATGTTGGTCTGAATTTGGTGACCTTCTGGGCATGCTGCAAAAGTCATCTGTTTGATAGGGGTTTTGGAGCAGGCTGAGGGTGTTCTTCCCACAACCATTAAAGGATAAAAAGGAGCTCTTTTGGGGGTGATTGGTTTGCTGAGTTACTGTTTGAATGATTATTTTAATTCGAATGGTGTTTTGCGGTAGCACTGGTTATGTGTAAGGGCACCTAGATCCTTGTATAGGCATCTTTCATATTATCATTAATGATTGTTATTGTTATTTATTATTTAAATCAGAGCAAATACATATATTTACTCTTAGAAAATGCAATTTACCAGAAAGCCAATGTGCGTAGTTTCAGGAAGTAAATGTGCTGTCATATATGTAGGTTTCTCCTGGGGGAATTCTGCACCAAAAATTAAAAATTCTGCACACAATATTTTAAAATTCTGCAAAATTGTGCATATTTTATTTGTCAAAATAACACAATATAATCATGCCTGTTTTAATTATTTTGGTAATTTATTTCAAAATACCCGTCAGCAAGTATATCTGTAACAATATAGACAACAAAAAAAGATTCAGGAAATGTTTTTTGACAAATAGATTCCTTTCTAAGTATATTAATACAGAGCTTTGAGTAATAATTCATTTAAACTACAATACACAAACGTATTTCCTGCATCCCTCAGAAGCAATGCAAAGGATTGGGGGAATCAGGGTAATGGAGGAGCTGAGGGAGAGGGAAGTAATTGCTAAGTAGGAGCCTGGGAGTGAACCTGGGGGGGTTGTTTGGTGTGGGAAATATGGAACAGGTTTTTTGAGGGGGGAGAGGGGAGAGATTGTTAGAGAGTTAGGGAGCCTCCCCCATGCAGACCCTGGCTAACCTCTAGCCTCTCCCATTCAGTCAGGCACATCAACCCCTGTCCCCATGTGTACCTGCCGCCCCACTCAGCCACTCCCCCAATCCCATGTGTCCCTGAATGCTCACTCAGCCACCCCCACTCTCCATCCCCTTGTGGCCTTGCACCCACACTCCCATTCAACCCCTGCCCCAGTTTGTCTACTCACTGGCCCTTCTGAACCCCAATCTCTGACCCCCCAGCTACCCTGTGTGCCCCACTCTATCTCCCCCCCTTTCCCGTGGCTCCTCACCTGGCCCTGTGGGCAGGGCACTGTAAGGAATGCAGCCTCTCCACATCCCTCTCCGGGGCTGGCTGAGATGGCTGCCCTCTGTTCTGGCACCAATAGCCCCTGGCGGATGAAGGTGTAATTGCAGCGCCTCTCTGGCAGAATGTATATTTTGTGGAGGAAAAAAAAATCTGCGAGGGACACGAATTCTGCATGTGCACAGTATTCCCCCAGAAGTAGTAGGTCTGGAGAAAAGATTAGTAATCTGGGAGCCTGAGTCACTGTAGGTTGAAGGAGAGACTGATTAGATTGAGTTTCCTGCATGTCACCACTTGCTCTGTACTGGCTAGAAAGCATCAGCTAATAACATTTACAATATTAAAAATTAAAAACCAATCACACAATACTTTTCGTGGATTGTTTTTTATTGATACTATGAGAAATGTGGTTCGATGATGGTATATTTATGACCATTCCATGTGCACGACATGGAATGGTGTCCATTTTCTCTGTTTTCTTATTATCTGCAACAATTTTCTATTTCTTATGCACCATAGAAAATTTACTTTGCTCATAAAAAGAGTTTCTCTTTGTATGGGAAACCCCCAGGTATTGTAGGAAGAGAGATGCAGCTTCAGACTTAGTGTAAGGTCAGTCCTAGAAAGGAAACCATACATAATATTCCCAGGATGATTATTGAGATGTTATGTGCCCATATGTTGTACTGGCATCTCTATGAGCTTTCACCATTTTCCGCTGCCCCTTTCTTGCCATATCAAAGCCAGTGGAACAAAAACTCAGAAGAACTGTTGCCTGTGACAGACAGGCAGTTGCTTCCGCACTTGCTATCAGTAGAGGAAGCACTATGGGATCCAGAGCCACCGCTGCTGCCAAAGTCCCCTTACTGCTCCTGTAACAAATTTTCCATTGGAGAGGTCTTCCTTCCTTGAATTGTCTTGAATGGTCATTTTGCCGGCATTGTGATTCCATCCCAGTTTCCCCCTCATATTATATCATACATTGAGATTTAAACTAGTTTCTTTCTAAGATCATAAATTTACTGGATGGAGACAAAAGGAAATGTATTTCTGTAAACACTAAATCAGTTTTCTTTCTCTTGAGAAATACTTTTAGTCAGATAGAGCAGGATTTTGATAATTGAATTTTAAATGTTCTTGTGATTCAGAGTGTAAACAAATTTCAAAATGTCAGTGTTTCCCACTGGATAGCAATCCCATTTTCCAACAAGTACAGTTTTAAGATCTGTATTAAAGATACATTTAAAAAAAAAATCCTACTCTAAAAACCAAAAATAAATGAATCTGCTTTCACCTCTCCATGTGTATTTGAGTGAGTGAACTCATAATAACAAATATATCTAGACTGAAAGCTGAAAATCTCAGCTGACACTTCCTAATACCGCACACAAGCACACTTGCCCATGTATATATTCAATCAGTTCCTGGATGTGTGGTGTTAAATTAGGATTTCTTTGCATTTATGTGTTTAATTCATAATGGCTGTGTTCCAGACCACTGAAGAGACAAGCAACAAAAGTGATGTTTACTTATTTAATAAAGTAACACAGTGTAATATTGAAAACAACGTGTTTTTCCTGTCTTGTCATCCACCATGTCCCATCTCAAAAGCTAGTGAATACCATACTATTGCTGTCGGTGTGTCTGTACAAACAGTTATTGTTCCACTACCACATTAGGGCCCAAATTGTCAGACATATGGAGGCATTTTTGCACCCGCTTGCCTTGCGCGCTAAATGGTCGATTCGCATATGAAAATTAGAGATTTGCATATGCATGTGTGTGCCTGCATATGCACAACGCTGACCTGCGTATGCATTTTTGAAAATTTGCCTACTTGTCCAAAACTTAAGAAAATTGTGTTTATTGCAGAATGTTAAAGGCTGCTCCTAGGGTGACGATAAATAAAAGGGAAATATTATTCAAGAGTGGGTTTGAGTTACGACTCTACAATGTTTCCTGCATAGCCTACGTCCTAAATAAAGAATGCTTTTAAAGTTTATTTGGCACTGAACTCCTAAAAGTAGTGCATAAGTATTGCCCAGCTGCAAGCTGTGCATGCCTTAGAATACAACACTTTGCAATTGAACTCACAGAAAAATACCTATCCTCTGGGACAGCTAGTTAATGAACCGTGAGTCATTGTTCTTCCTGTGTGCTTCGGTATACCTGTGTAAATGCAAATTGGCTGCTTGGAAACCTTTTGCAGCAGATCATATGATCATTCAGCGTAGTTGTTGGGGTTTTTCTTTCTGTTTTAACCTGGGAATAAGGTGACAGCCAGTGCAGGTTCATAGCTCTCGGTACGCCAAAGTTAAACATTTTCCTCTGATAGATTTTCTGTGTTTGAATATCCTTTGCTTCAGGGTGACACGCCTTCTTCTGACACAAATACTGGCCATTGCTTTCAGAACAAACCAGGAGATTCAAAGGAAACAGTGGATATCAATAGGCCCGAGCCTGAAAAGATCCTCCATGTCTGCCAGGTACAGGTTGCTGAGCTGGAGCTGTGGCTAGACAAAGCTAAAGTGTCTCTGGAATCAGAAACCCAGACCCCAGAAATGCAGCAGATGGTGGAACAGCAGCTTGCTGATTGCCAGGTAAGATTACGTGGTCAAAGTTCACTGCTGCCAGCTAAACCAATCGCCCTTCCCCCAATTAGGTGTGTTTGCATAATAGCTACAATTACTGCTTCAGCTCCTGTTCCTGCATACTCTGACTTACACTGTAGTGAAAAGGAACCACTTGGTTTTTATTTTAGCTGCTTTTTTCCAATTATCTTTTTTAAAACCATGTTGTACACATTCAGTTTCCTTGTGTGTATATTGCAGTGTCTGGGATCTTAGATAGGATTTACAGTATACCAAATTTGTGTTTTGTAAAGATTTACTGTAATTTACAGAGATCATTTTGGTTTGCATAGTATAATGTGTATAAAAGTTCACCAGTTTAAATTCACTAATAAAAGGTAGGTGGTTTTTTTTAACAAGACAGTGACCTCAGTCATGATAAAAGGTTGTTTACTTTGAATAGGGAATTTGCTAACCATTTGACATTTCCATTTTATTTTACTGTAGGCTTTTCAGGTAAAAGTGCTCTAAAATTTCTTCTTAAAATGTAAATTTTTGTTTTGCACCCTGGGGCCCAATCCTGGAGACTTAAGCTGAGCTCCACTCTTGCAATAAGAATAGTCCAGCTGAAGTCCATGTGAAGACAATGTACATAACATTATTCCCTTGCATAAGTCTTTGCAGGATCAGATGGAGCTAGAGTGACCAGATGACCCGATTTATAGGGTCAATCCCAATATTTGGGGCTTTGTCTTATATAGGTGCCTATTACCCCCTGCCTCCTGTCCCGATTTTTCACGCCTGCTATCTGGTCTTCCTAGATGGGACATAGATGTTCAACACTGCAACTGGACAGGTTTATATTTGTTCATGCTACTGTAGCTACAGCTCATTCCTTTTCACAGAGATAGAGTGGATCCTTTGGGGAACACAATGGCCTAATACAAAGACGCCCATTTTAAATCCATGAGTGATTCCACCACTACAAATGACTACAGGCCTATTCACTCGTGGTTCATACCAGGGCTTTATATAAACTAGGAAAACTAGTTTAACTCCACTATAAACCCTATTTAATACCAATATAGAATCACAGAATATCAGGGTTGGAAGGGACCTCAGAAGATCATCTAGTCCAATCCCCTGCTCAAAGGGGGACCAATCCCCAGACAGATTTTTGCCCCAGATCCCTAAGTGGCCCCCTCAAGGATTGAATTCATAACCCTGAGTTTAATAGGTCAGTGCTCAAACTACTGAGCTATTTAGCTCAATTTTGACAGGTTAAACTCAAAAAGCAACATTTTTCATGGTCTCAACAAGGCCTAGTAGCACAAGGGAGAGTAGCACAAAGCAGCTGCAAACTCAGATATGCAGTCAAAGCAAATTAAGCTTGATGACTGTGTCATTGTAGTTGTGCTCTTACTATCACAGTTGGAATGGAGAGCCTGCACCTAAAGGTCAAAGGGGAAGAGGATTTGTGGACCATGATCTCCACAAGTATGGTTCCTTACCTAGCCACGACATTTTGGACTTCTGCCAATATAAACCCTGGAGCCAAATTTTGGCCCTAATGGTATCTTACTCTGCTTTTGTAGATAGTTAAAAACTACATTTTGAAATGGCTTCCTTTTTAAAACCCACCTCTTTATATATTAGTTAATAAGCAGATTTTTGTATTTTTCTAAGTATTAGTTTCATAACATGAATAGAACTCCTGGAATATTTCTTGCTTTGCAAATGGATATAATTAAAAGTTAAAAAAAAAAAAAAGAGAGAGAGGGAAAAAAGGCTGTACTGTAATTATATAGTCAGAGCATTTTCCTTTCCTCACTCACTGACTGCCAAGTCATTTACAAGACTCACAGATCATGTGAATAATCAGCTGAACACCAACTCCTAGTGTGATGCTATGGCCAAAAAGGCTAATGGAAGTCCTTTGATGCATAAACGGGAATCTCAAATAGGAATAGGGAGGCTATATTACCTCTATTTTTACACTAATATGGCTGTTACTGGAATACTGTGTTCAGTTCTGATGTCTACAATTCAAAGAGGAGGATGGAAAAATTAGAGCGTGTTCAGAGAAGAGCCACAAAATGATTAAAGGATTAAAAAACATACCTGATAGAGAGAGACTCAAGGAGCTCAATCGATTTAGTTTGCCAAAGAGACGGTTAAGGGGTGACCTGATTAGTCTGTCAGTATCTTTGTGGCAAACAAATATTTGATGTTGGGCTGGGACTGAGGGGTTCAGAGGGTGGGAGGGGATCAGGACTTGGGTAGGGGGTTTGGGTGTGGGGGTGGTGGTGAGGTCTTTGGCTGGGAGGGCGGGCTCTGGCATGGGGCTGGGGATGAAAGGTTTAGGGTGCAGGAGGGTGCTCTCGGCTGGGACTGAGGGGTTCAGAGGGCAGGAGGGGGATCAGGGCTGGGGCAGGGGGTGGGGCTTGGGAGGGGGTCAGGGGTGCAGGCTCTGGGCAGTGTTTACCTCAAGCAGCTCCTGGAAGCAACGGCATGTTCCTCCTCTGGCTCCTACACGGAGGTGCAGCCAGGTGGCTCCGCGTGCTGCCCGTCCACAGGTGCCACCCCCACAGCTCCCATTGGCCGCGGTTCCCAGCCAATGGGAGCTTCAGAGCCAGTGCTTGGGGTGGTGGAAACACGTGGAGCCCCTATGCCTAAGAGCCGGAGGGGAGACATGCCGCTGCTTCGGGGAGCCACGGGGAGCCACGGCAGGTAAGGAGCATGTCTCAGCTCCACTGCACTGCCAGTGGGACTTTCAACGGCCCCTCAGTGGTGCTGATCAGAGCTGCCAGGGTCCCTTTTTGACGGGCGTTCTGGTCGAAAACCGGACACATGGCAATCCTATCTCTGGCCTATGTTATATAAGAGGTCAGTCTAGATGATAACTGTGGTACCTTCTGCCCTTCAAATCTGTGCACATCAATACCATTTAAGTACTGTGATTGCCTTCACAGCAGGTCAAATCTAGGCAGCATCAGAGGCCACCTTTGTCCCCCTCTCTTCCTGGGCTGTGACCTCTTTGGGGCATCTCTCACAGATTCTAGTCCGTAATTTTCCTGCCTTGCCTATGAATAATTGTATATTAGCATGAGTAATGGAGTTAATGTTTCTCAATGCACAGTCTCTGGGTTGAAAAGGCATTTCCTTTTGTACACATGGCCATACATACAGCTTAATTTATCATTTGCTAGCCAGGTTGGGGATTTTTTGGTAGCAATTTCTGATTTTCTCCCTCATTTTTCTCTAAACAGCTGAAGTGTGAACAGTGACTAGAGTATTAGGCACCTTGTGCTGGTAAAGGTGAATAATTAACTGCTTTATTTCCTAGGTTATGTTATCAGAGATTGAACAAAAGGTCGCTTCTTTATTGGAGGATTGCAGAGATAGGCAGCAAGGAGATCGTGCAGGCCCTCAGAAGGAAGCAGAGGCCCTTTCCTTGAAGCTCAAGGATGTGAAGTGCAATTTGGAAAAAGTCCAGGTGATGCTTCAGGACAAATACAATGAAGAACAGGTAAAAAGCCTGAATACTGTGCAAAGTCCTGTGAGAGAGACATTGTGAGGGCTTCAGAGGACTAGTTATAAGAGGCGATGTGAAATTAAGGGATGGATGCAAATGAATGTGCATGTCTGTCACTGTCATTTTAGTTCACAGTGCTGTATAATTATACTCAGCTTGCTGCTTGTAATGGGTTTTAGTGGTTCTCTGAATGATTTTTGTTTGCTTAAAGAGCACAGTGTCCGAGGTCAAGGTTTTATGAGCCACAAATGAGAGAGAATGAAAAAAAAATTTTAAGATTTTTTTTAAAAATGTTATGTATAATAAAGGTCCTGGTGGTGAAAGGTTCCAAGTGGACAATTCTAGAGACTGTAGCCCTCTGCAAGGGCAGTGACAATGCAAGCTTTCCAACACTGCCCCACCTATGTCCTCCACTGGAGGATCTCCAACAGTGATGAAAGAATAGGTTGTTCTCTGTGCTTATTCAGTACTCATCTGAGTATCTCTCTGAATATCTTTGCTGAGATTGACTCACTTATTGGCAGTCAGTTACAGCTATGGGGCTAGTTCCCCACCAACCCTTTTTATGATGGCTTCAGGAAAGTCTGTTAGGAGTGGGTGCATTGGCAAAGACAGCTGCAGGCTCACCTACCCTGGAACAGCACTGTCTGAAAGGTGAGCTGTGGTAGCCAGGGAAGGGGACTGGTGGTGCTAAATTCTCCTGTTGAATACTAACATACCTCTACAAGTATCACCAGGCAGAAAATCTACACAACTTCTGGACCATACGAACCATTTGTAAGTTGGAAGCTAGTTTGACAGGCATAAATTGCACCTCACCATAGTTCATTCAGGCAAAAGTGTTCAGAGTTGGTGTCAATGAAACTTCCAAAACCATGCGTTCCTATGCTACCATGCTACCAACAGTGTGGGGAAGTGAACTAATGGAAGAAAGGACTTTACTGGGAGATGAGAATAAATTCAAGCTCTCCCCAGGTGAAACAGCACAAATATCTTTGCCGCAAGACTCAACTAATAGCCTTGTCCCATCCTTCTGAGAGATCACCCCTCGTTCATCCCCGGTGTATTTTTCACAGCCTGTCATGATACCATCTCTTTCCTAAACTACACACATATATTTTGCCACTTTTTCAATTCTGAGAGCTTTCACAAAACACCGTCTCGCTTTATAGCTCAACAACAGTGAAAGGATCCCTTCAGAACGTCTTCAGCTTGGCAGCTCCAAAGTATCCAGCCTCCTTACCACTGATGCGCCACCGTTCAGCAGGCATAACGGTTTGCAGCAGCCTCGGGTAATCCTATTGCTCATCCCATAAATACGCAATTGTCTATTATCTGCTATGTTCAGATATGTTTGACTCTGAGGGCTAGACCGTGGCTTGGATTATGCACCTCCACAGGGAGGGAGAGCTCTCCCTGCATTTCTGTGGGGGGGTTACCCTGCCTTGGGTCTGGGCACATGGGAGTAAGCAGGCACTGCCTGGAGTAGGGGAGTGGGGAGCGGGGGCAGGGAATGAGCAGAGTCTTGGCTTCACCTCCAACACCTTGACAACTGCAGCTTAGCTTGAGATGGGGAGGTGATGTAGTTTGTTCCTGGTAAATGCTAGCAGCAAGCTACTACCCCCGGGAGCTGGGCCGGCGGGGAGACAGTAAGTGTTATTTAACAGGCCTAAACTGATGTAAAAGAGTCATCACACAAAGCAACACTGATTTAACGAAACCAGTGCAGCTTTTGTGTGTGGACAGAGCCTTGAGGGGTGTGTCTGAGGTGCAGTACCTCCCAAGGGTACTCCTGGAGCAGGGCAGCTTACGCTGCACAGCTTGATCATGGTTGTGCCTAGAGGCATAAGAAAAAATTGTCAACAGTGTCTTGGGCACTTAGGAGCCTAACTCTAATTGAAAGTGAGTGGGACTTGGGTTCCTAAGGGCCAGATCTTCAAAGTTATTTAGGTGTCTAAAGATGCATATAGGCATGTAGTGGGATTTTCTAAAGCACCTAAACACATGACAAACCTGGTCAGGAACTTCAGAAAATCCCACTAGGCACCTTTCTGCACCTTAAACACTTAAATATCTTTGAAAATCTGGTGCTAAATGCCTAAGTCACTTTTGAAAATGGGACTTGAGGCTTCAGTGTAATTGAGGTGCTTTTGAAAATTTTACCCACAATCTAGCCCACAGTGGCTTTTAAGGTTACTGTTAGCAGATTAAAAATATGAGGTCATGGTCTCTGTTCTGTAAGTAACACTGTAGATTTGGCTGTTTGAAAATCAGCTTTTCCCTTTTTGTGCCCTCTGTCTTTGAAGATTACTCAAGGAAGCAATCCAGACTGAATCACTGGAGACTGGAGTTGCTGAATTTCTAATTCAACTCCCTCGTCTAATTACAGACACACAGTTAAACCTAGTGGTTCATACTCAAGCAAAAGTCTCATTGAAGTCAATGGAAGTTTTGCCAGAATAAGAATGGAAAGATATGGTCCATTATTTCACAGTGTGCTCTGTTCTCCTGCCCTGATGTGATAGACATCAATGAAGGCAACTGGAGAGGTTGTGGAATCCCATTATTGAAGGTTTTTAAGAACAGGTTCGACAAACACCTGTGGGGGATGGCCTAGATATACTTAATCCCATTTTAGCATGGGGGGCTGAACTAGAAGACCTTTGGAGATGTCTTCCCGCCCTACATTTCTGTGATTTTATTATGAGCTCTTAGATCTCAACATAGGTTAAAAACAATTCCATAATGTTATATCATCTAAGAAAAGTTATGTATTTGGTAAAGTTATATGTAGTTCACATATATATATAATCAGTTGCTTTTTGTTTTGGTAGCTGTAATTTTTTTTATTTATTTTTGTTAAGTGAGCAACCAAGACCATCCTTTGAGAAGAACATGGTTTACACTCTTTACTTTATCATTCATGTTGTTCCTTATTTCCAGGACCTGCCATTAAAATCGACTGAGCAAAATAATCTTGTCGACTTCATCGAATTTTATGTAGAAAAAATGCAGCCATGCTTTGATGACAGCACTACTCAGAAATTACAGTCAAGGTACAAAATAGAAAAAATAGTCACTGAGCATGTATTATATGGCTTCCAAAACACCATATGGTCTGCAGGATTGCTGTACACAGGAGTTTCTCACACAGGGATGTGTTGCCAAAAAAAAACAAAAGCAAAACAAAAAATCACAGAAGGAAAAAATCTGCCAAAAGCTGTGCAGTTTAGTGGAGATCCAATTCACACTGTAGTATCCCCTGAAATTGATACATAACTCAAGTGTGTCTGTACAGTGCCTACCACAATATGGTCCTGGTCCATGACTAGGCCTCCTATATGCTATGGTAATATAAATAATTATTATTATTATTGTGTGTCATAAGCTATGATAGGCATGACCACAAAAACTTATATACAGATGTAGATCAGGCACCTCTATTCTCTTTATTTCACAATACAAAAACAAGGGGACATTCAGTGATAGTAAAAAGCAGCAAATTTAAAACTAGTAGAAGGTTAGAAGTTTTCACACAGTGTGCAATTAGCTTGTGGTTATCACTGAGGCCAAGAGCTCAGAAGTATTCAAAAAAGGACTGGACATTTATATGGATAATGAGAACATTCAGAGTTAGCATATTACTGGAGAAATAATAAAGTATTTGATTTTGCTGCACCCAAACAAAAAGCGAGAACTAAGTTTTTCTCCGACAATAGTAAGGATCTTTAAAAAGGGAGTTTGGGAAGTGATATAGTCCCTCATATGTCAGGACATAAGCCAACTTCTAACTGAGGAGAGCTGGAAGAAACTTGCCCTGCAGGCATGTTACTGATGCTTTACAATGAATTAATTCCAGATACGTGCCAAAGTTTTGTAATGTATGCAGTTGTCACCTATAGTTATGTATCCTGTTGCCTTAAGATACCTCTACATTTAGGCAGTGTGTAGAGTACAGACGCTGCACACACACCTAGCATGGGGATAAATAGAAGCACAGAGAGTGAGGCATGGCTGGAGTGAATAGAATAGAGTGCTCTACATGCGTGTCCCCTAGGTATCTACCCTACACAGCTCTCTACCCACCCAAGCAGTGCCTTCCATGCCTACCCTGTTATTTTTAGCAGTGTAGCGTCCTGCTGCCTCCCCTGCTCCAGCCTTTCCCAGCTGCAGTGAAAGTCTGGCAGCAGGCAAAAGCTCAGGCAGAGGGGAGAGGCTCCTGCCAGAGCCCTCCCCACTGCTGGAGCCTTTCACTGCAGCATGGAGCTACACATGTAGTGCCTGTCCTGTACATGCCACTGTAAGCGTAGACATAGCTTTAGCCTTCTGCTGTGCTGCATTGCATTCTGCCCCAATACCATATGCTACATCATGCCCATGCTTTTAAATGTCTGTGGTGCTGCCTATAATATTATGCTGATGGTAATTAAAAATAATACATCACCTGACAGCCATGGAATATAAATATTCACTGAAGGCTTTTCTCTATCATAATAGTAATGTTTAAAAAAAAACACTATCTTTTATTTCACCTCTTTAACACAACATTTGGTGGTAAGCTAGTACTGAATGAAAGGGAAAGCTTGAAGGAAGATTATTCTTATTAGTTATTATTTCTGTTGTGCCAACTGTATGCTAAGTACTGTACAGGCATATGGAGATACGGACCCTACCCCCAACAAGCTGTCAGTTTAAGGCCCCCGTCCTGCAAGGATATGAGTAGAAGCTTAAAGTTTTCATGCTGGAGTCATCTCACTGCATTCAAGAAGTCATTGAAGGCCAATGGGACTGTTCACAATACATAAAGTTAAGCATATATGTAAATCTTTGCAGGATTGCAGCCTAAGTGGATAAGAAGCAAAACAAAAGTGGGAGGAAAGGGAGTGGCAAAAGAAATGTGATTAAGGGTGAGGCTAAAATCACGTTCTGTTGGTTTCGATGTGGGTATATGGGGGGCAGGAGGGTAGGTTAAGGGAGATAATTCTATACACACAGTTGTAACAATCTAACGATATGCTAATCTTTCCTTGTTCTTATGATCATGCTGCCCGAACACAGCAGTGACCTATCTCTCCCAAGGAGTGAGTTTGCTGGTCCATTTTTAAAGGACCAAACTGGTGATAAGTGGCAATATTTACAACAAGAGCTGTCTTCTGTGATGAAGTCTCCTCTGTGTCAGCTTGCTGACCCTCAGGTTTGTTTATGTTCTTTCCAATACAAAATCATTACTACCTTTGAAAGTGAAAAAGTTACAGCTAATATGTGCTCCTTCATCAGATACGGCAAAGGCATAAATGAATACATTTTGCTTTCTGTATCATCATACTGTCTCTCTTAACGTCATTAAATAATTGAAAACTGTGTAATAGCTGTCCAGTTGAAATCGTGATTTATAGTAGTCAGTGGTATCATTACACAGCATTTTTAGTATTCCTGTTTCTCTTGCTCATCCTTGAAAGCCATTAGGAGTAGTCATTAGTGCTTTTCTTTAAGTTTCTGTTAGATGGTGTCACTGCAGTGATGAGTGTAATAAGTAGCATGAAGGCCATCTAGAAGAATTCTTGTATTAAATGGTTAGGCCTGATGCTGTCTTTTTTATTTCAGCTGGGATTTTCAAAGAAGCCTAAGGGAGTTAGGTGCCCAACTCCTAGCCTTAATTAAATGATTGGATAGAGATTAAAGCCCAATTCTTGCAGATGCAAACATAGATCACAGGGACAAATTCTGTCCTGACATTCACCATTGCGGGACTCATTTATCCTCTATGAGGATGTACATGATGCATGTCAACACAAAGTTTGAGCTGCAGGGATTGAAGATTATTAGTATGACCTTGCAGGTTTTTACTGTGTGGGAACATGAATAGCTTGTACTGTTGTCAGTTTTGTTTGTTGATATTAAAAAAAATTAGTAACTACAAACAAGCTGAGATTTTGTGTTCTAGGAAATGATTCCATCACATTGGACAATATCAGTTACTCAAGGAGGGTCATGAGTGGTGAAGGACTGGATCATGCAGTCCTCACTCAGGTAGAACTCAAACAGAAGTAAACAGGGGGGTTGCCTTACTGAGGGCTGGTCCACACTAAGAAGCGGGGTCGAACTAGGGTACGCAAATTCAGCTACGTGAATAGCGTAGCTGAATTCGAAGTACCCTAGTTTGAACTACTTACCCGTCCAGACGCCGCGGAATCGAAGTCCGCGGCTCCAAGGTCGACTCCGCCACCGCCGTTTGCAGTGGTGGAGTACCGGAGTCGACCGCGGCGCTTCCGGAGTTCAAACTATCGCGTCCAGATTAGACGCGATAGTTCGAACTCTGAGAAGTCGAACTCACCGCGTCGACCCGGCTGGTAAGTGTAGACTAACCCTGAGAACTGCAGCCTGTCGTTTCGAAAGACTGAAACTCATAGGGCTACATTTTCAGCCAAAGGCCCAAGTGGCCCCTTTGCATGCACATAAATAGGTTTTTGTGGATGCAGCAGGTGTGAAAACCTTTTTGCAGGTGAACTTCCTGCCTGTTAGTGAAAATGTGACCCATAGGATCCAGATGGTGTTATTTTAATTTTTTCTTTTAAAAATAATATTATGTAGCAGTATGATTCCATTTTTAATCTGAACCATTAATCTATCTGTAATTTGCTTTTCCAAACGTTAGATTACTACAAAACTGAATATTCTGCCGAGAGATGCTGTATGTGGTATTGGAATCCCAACTGTCAAGGAACTGAAAACTTACACCATGCAGCTTGGAGATCTAAGCCAAGAAGCAAATGTTGTGCAGACACAGGTACAAATCACATGCTCTATAATTTCCAAAATGACAAGGACTTCTAGAAAGCTAGACATAGCTTTGGCACTATGAAGCACAGCTAGTCAGTAACCATGTTCCCCCAAACTGAGTGTATTATAGAGGTGGGCTTTGGTAAGGTTCTTAATGCACTGTAGAATCAGGTCTGGATTTAGAGAAGCACCTTCTCATTTTTCTACCCCAACATTAGCTATTGCCTGGATGCAAACATTTGCTGGCACAAGTGATGTCATTTGCACACCAAAATTGCAACATTAGATAATCGGTCATGTACATGACTTCAGTTGGCTCTGCAATTGGGTCTGCAATATTGCATGGGTGCAAAATAGAAGGTTGGGGTGAGGACTGTTTCCAAATCAGCCATTCAGTATTTTACTAACTTTTTATTGCTAATAGCTTGAGTTGGCTGAATATTTCACAGTTTTATACACATTTCTTTAGTCAATGTTCTTGCTCAGTATCATCTCTGACTTGGTCAGAAGCTCTGAAAAATGCTATAACTTGTCTTCATCCAGGAAAATGGGGCCGGGGAAGCTTCCTTAAATTTGGACAAAAAGCTCTTTGAGCTGCTTTTGGCAATCGGTCGGTGTTTGAACAACATGGAAGAGATGTTAAACACCTGCGTGCTCTCCAATGAAGAGACTGCTGTGCAGCAGGGACTGTATGAGGTAAGTGCACCAAAATGTAGATGGATGGGCATCAATGGGTTTCTGTTAATAGTGAAATAGATAGGTCTCCTCTCTCACTTACGCTGGTGTAAATCAGGAGTAACTCCACAAAGTCGGTGGATTTACACGGAGAAGGCGAATCAGGCCCATTATATTTGAGTAAAAGTAGAAACCTGAGTCCTGCTGGTGTTTTTAAAAGTTGAATCTTCTCTAACAAGGACCATTTTCACTAGCCTTCTCTATTTTTCAATCCTTTAGACTCTGTCTCTAGAGCTGCAAAAACTTCACACAGATATCAGAGATAAAAAGGATGATCTTTTAAAGTCTATTACCTGTGCCGATGGGAGCGCTGATGTATTCTTCGAGTGCTTTAACAACTTGCAAGCCCGGCTGGAACTAACTCAAACTGCTGCTGCTTCTAGAAGCAAATCAATGAAAGCTGAGCTGGATCTGAATAGTAATCATCAGGTACTGTACTGCTGAATGCATGTCTTGTTTCACAGCATCTATTAGACGTGTTAGTGTTAATGCATTTTGGATTATAAATGAGCAGTATACAATGGACATAAAAAAAAACCGAAAAAAAAAAACCCAGAGAAAGCTTTTCCTAGCTTATTGCTGATTTCAGATACATCTAGGAGTAAATCCTGTCATGTCCCTGCTCCCCACAGTGATAGTTGCATTGGGCTATGATCACAGTAGACGTATGTGTGCAGAACGAGGAGGGAAGCAACCTGGGACCCTGTGCAGGGGGTTGTCACTCCTCTGCAGAGACGCTTGTTGAACACTAACATGCTGTAGGCTATGCTATAGGAGGGGGCTGGAGGCTTGCTTCTGCCAGATGAGGGTGCAGGAGCAGAGGGAGTTATTACAGTCCTGAAAGCAGCATTAGCCACTGCAGATTGGCTTATGGGGAGGATTCCTTCTCCCCTGGCCCTCCACAGCTCAGTCTACACTGGCACCAGGCACTGTGGGCTATGCACTGGGAACAGGTTTAGCTCATAATGCTCACTGTATTTTGTTGGGGTGGGTTTTTTTTTGCTATACTTAGCATGTGCCACAGTACTGGGTGTCATAATATTACAGTCTTTATTCTTCTGTGAAAGAGGGGAAAGGGTGATGTGAAATGTTCTGAAAGTACCCAAGACAAGGAAACGAAAACAATTAGTCTGGGCAATATCCAAGATCCTACAGAATGTTAACACCAAAAGACTGTGTTTCCTTAGGAAAAATATTGTGATTTTTGTTATAAAATATATGGGCCACATCTGTCCTTACTCAGGCAGACTCCTATTGAAGTGAACAAAAGCAAAGGAAGGACCTCGGGATTTGGCTTACTATGTTCAAACAAAGCTCCTGAGCCCCCATTGTTTGAGTATAAATGTAGATACTTCAGTGCTAAATTTCTATTGCTATGGAGAATATTTGATCTTGTATCAAAATATAAGGGGAACCAATCCTGCAGTCCATGCTCAGGCAAACTTACCATTCATCTCAAAAGGCTGCCATACAGGACTCATTTTCTTCAGAGCAGGAGATTTTGTACCTCCTTATGTATTTCATAGATTTTAAGGCCAAGAGGAACCATTATGAGCCTCTGATCTGACCTCTTCATCAGGAGCTCTTTAATGACCTGAAAATCAAAAAGGAATCCTACAACAAGTGGAGACATGAACAAATTGCTAAGGAGGAGTACAAAAGAATAGTGCGAGCATGTGGGGATGCAATGAGAAAGGCTGCGGCACAAAATGAGTTACTCATAGCAAGAGACATAAAAGGCTATAAGAAGAGGTTCTATAAGTACATTAGGAGCAAGAGAAAGATAAAGGAAAGTGTAGATCTGCTACTTAGTGGGGAAGGAGAGCTTATAATGGATAACACCAAGAAAGATGTGGTGTTTAATGTCTATTTTGGTTCAATCTTCATTAAAAAGATTAATTGTGAACAGGTGCTAAACACAGTTAATATTAACAACAAAGGGGGAAGGAACACAATCTGGAATAAGGAAAAAATAGGTTAAAGAATATTTAGATTAGTTAGATGTATTCAAGTTGGCAGGACCTGACAAAATTCACCCAAGAGTACTTAAGAAACTAGCTGAAGCCATCTCGGAACTGTTTGCTATTATCTTCAAGAACTCAATATGACGCTCTCCTCAGGGCAGCTCAGAACTGAAAGCTACCGAGTTGCCCCTCTGCCTAAGCAAGTGTGAGCTTTGCTGCAGATTAGACTGTGTGTCAGCTCCCTACCACATGAGTTCATCGAATTCACCAGCAAACTCCTCAAGACTCTGCCAGTCTTAACCTTGCCTTGCAGGTAGTGATCAGTGAACCCCAGTTCCCAAGTACCCCAGAGATATCTCTCTGTAGTGACCAGTCCCATTCATTTGACGCTTACAGAAATTATTAAGTTCTTTGCCTGCAAAGAGACAGTGTACGCACTAGCCTGTTAGGTTAGCTGAGGACTCACTCTGTACTTCAATGTAATGACACTGAGATGGTTTATAGTAAAACTAAAAATAAGTTTATTAACAAAGAACAAAAAAGAGAAAAACAGACAGAAATGGTTACAAACAAAGCAAAACATGCTTTTTATTGACTAAAACTTAATTTTAGGAAGTTGCAGTCTTTGCCTAATCAGTTTTCTCACTTACATCAGGTTACGTACCAGCATTTCCAGCACTCCAGACCAGAGGGTCCAACTTCCACAATCAGAGGGTGCTGTTCCCTTTGATGGATAACTAAGGGGTTCTCTCCGCTTTTTATAGTCCAGTAAACCTCTGTAATGTATTTTTGCAAAGTAAACCCAGACCCTGCTAGGGTGTAGATGCCATGCTGTCTTCCTCATCCTCTGGTCAATTTGCTTTTTTGATTGGCTTAATTACTTTGTTTCCCATAGATGTAAATGTACTTCCATTGTATCTGGCCTCACTTTGCTCAATTTACATTGGAGATAAAGGCAAGCTGGTGAAACAACATTCCTTTGTCTACGACAATCTTGTTTATCCTCTCTACTCAAATTGCGTGGTCTGAACATAGCTTAGTAACATATTTCCAGCATACATACATAATTCTTTACACACTAAGTGGACATAAATCATGCAATATTATTAATGACCAGCAAGTCACCTATTTTTATATGAAACCTTACAGGACACCGCTTGGCTATATGTTCTGACAATAGTGTATTGGGTGTGCCCTTTGCCAGTTGGCATACAGGGGATCTTAGGGCCATACTCGTGGAGGATGGGTGAGGACTGAAGAAGGGCAAAGTGGACCTATCTTTAAAAAGGGGAACTAAGGAGACTTGGGGAATTAAAGACCAAACAGCCTAACTTTGATACATGGAAAGATACTGGAACAAATTATTAAACAATCAATTTGTAAGGATCTAGTGATACCCATCATGGATTTGTGAAGAACAAATCACACCAAACCAACCTAATTCCCTCCTCTGACAGGACTGTGGATTGGGGGAAGCAGTAGACATGATATATCTTCATTTTAGATAGGCTTTTGACACAGTCCCAAAGGACATTCTCATAAGCAAACTAGGGAATTGTGGTCTAGATGAAATTACTGTAAGGTGAGAGCAAAACTGGTTGAAAGACTGTATTCAAAGAGTAATTATCAATTATTCTCTGTCAAACTGACAGGCTATATCTAGTGGGGTCCTAGGAAGGTCTGCCCTGGGTCTGGTACTATTCAATAGTTTTATTAATGACTTGGATAATGGAGTGGAGCGCATGCTTATATAATGTGCCGATGATACCGAGCTGGGAAGGGTTACAAGCACTTTGGAAGACAGGGTTAGAATTCAAAAGGACCTTGAGAAATTGTAGAATTTAGTCTGAAATCAACAAGATAAATTGAATGAAGACAAATGCAAAGTACTTCATTGAGGGAGGAAAAATCGAAACATTAATACAAAATGGGGACTAGCTGTCCAAGCAGTAGTACTGCAGAAAAGGATCTGGGGGTTATAGTGGATCACAAACTGAATATGCGTCAACAATGTGATGCGGTTGAAAAAAAGGCAAAAATCATTCTGGGGTGTATTAACAGGAGTGTCATATGTAAGATATGGGAGGTAATTGTCTTGCTTTACTTGGCAGTGGTGAGGCCTCAGCTACAGTACTGTGTCTAGTTCTGGGTACCACATTTCAAGAAAGATGTGGACAACCTGGAGAGAGTCCAGAGCAACACAAATGATAAAAGGTTTGGAAAATCCTTTCCAGCCCCACATTTCTATGATGAATACAGACTGTAGAATTTCACCCAGTGATTCCTGAATCGAGCCCAGAGCATGTAAAAAACGAGTGATCAAAGTGCCATGCTGAATCACCATTCAGTTGTCTTTTCACTGTATGAGATTTATCACTGCCATTTATTATTGAATACACTTCTGAGTTTGCTCCTGCTATTATCTCTTCACAGAATGAAATCAGGCTGTTGTATGATCACTTAATTGAGAAAAAATCTACTCTGCAACAAACCTTGAATGGAATACGTGGGCATAATGTTGCTGAACAGCTTCAGGTAATTAACTCAAAATACTAAGTTAAGGCAAAATTATCTAGCACTGGACAATATTGTCTGGTTTGAGTCTGTGGTTTTGTGAGAAATAATATGAGAACAAAATAATGTGAGAAATAATTTCATATTTTCTAAGGGCTGGTTCATGCTGTCAGGTGTGCAAATATGGGGGAGAAGGCCCAATGAACCACTCCCCATACGCACACACACACTATGCCCCCATGCAACAGCTGGGCTGGATTGCAGTCCCGGCACTAGCTGAAACACAGGGCTCATTCGTTCTTTGACTCCCTTGGGGTGCAAGTCACCCCAGCCAGACCGGTTAGGGCAGAGAGGAACCAAGACAAGATACACAAAATACAAGCACAAAATACAGCCCTTTATTTGTAACAGCCTTAATTAGAAAGTCCCTTGAGCTTCCCCTTATGGGAGAGGGGACGCTAGTATTTATTTCAAACCTCCCAGCAGTATAAGTATTCACATAAGGAATACCTAGTAAATGGATGTTAACAAATGCAACAAACACCATAGCATTCGTAGTATGGTACATGAATCAGTTAACCTACCCTCTCCTAGTTAAGGGCTTAAAAGACCCTAGGGAAGGACAGACAAGATGACAAGATAGTTCAGCTGAGGGCAGATTGCATGCCCTTTCCAGACCATACAACAGCCACCTACCCCTCAGAGATGTCCCGACACCTACCCCGCTATATCTGAAAATCATACAAATCTAAAACTTCCCTTATTTCAGAGAACTCCCTACACCAGATCTCTCGTGTTCACTGGAAAACAAAATTCTGCACCCTCAGAGGTGATGATGTGTTTTTATTATGACTACTACTGATTTAGTAAAAATAACTGTGCATGGACCAGTTCATAGGACACTGAATTGGGAGATCTGGATTATTTTCCTGGCTCTGCTACTGGCTGACTGTATGACCTGGGGCAAGTCACTTTCCTTCTGTTTCCCCTGTAGGTCTTGTATATTTAGATTGTAAGCTTTTGAGATAGGGACTCTTTCACTGTGTGTTTGTAAGTGCCTAGCACAATTAAGTCCCAATCTTTAACTGCTATCATAATACTGATAATAATAGTGTAAAACCTGAAGGAACAAAACTACACTTAATTCCTTATTATATCTTTTATTCAGAAAACTGATATATATGCGTTGGAGCTACACAACTATGAGGCCCAAATAGCAAAACTGAGAGATCATGGGGAGAGATGTCAGTTACCTGTTGCTCTGATCCATGAAGTTGATAAATTAGAGGTAAGAATACAGAGCAATCAACATTCTATCCTGCGAGATTTGACTCTTCAAAACGAGACACTTTAGCAGTGAAAGGTTTAGGGCCATCTGGCATCCTAGCACGATACGATACTCTAGAAATGGTGCATGCAGGTCTCTGGGTTGGTTTATATCTTGCAAGAAATAAGCTCATTGAATTTTGTTTAATTCCTAGGATGTTATGAATGACTCCTGGGGGGTTCTGAGAGCCAAGTATGCAGAACTAAACTCTCCTTTCGTCAGCGAGAGCCAATACGAAGGCTTGATTTGTGGGCTGGCAGAATTGGTAGACATTGGACGAGAGAAGGTTGCTCAGGACCCAAAGCAGCTAGCGAAAAGTAGAGCTACCTTACATTCTCACCTGCAAAATCACAAGGTACAGCACATGCAACACAGCGCGGCTTGAATCATTGTAGAATATGACTTTCTGTGACTGACTTTTCTGAAATATCATTGCTGAGTAGTTATTGCTATTTCTCCTAGCATAAGAGAGAGTCTGAGGTAGTTGAAGTAAACGCAGTAAATATTTTGAGATAGATAGGATGTTTTCAAAAACAGTAAGTAAAGAGGCTGTTTTCATGCTGCTGGACTTTTTCTTTTTTTTCTTTTGATTGGTTTGTTGCGAAGGGTTTTGTTGTTGTTGTTGTTTGTTGTTTGGTCACCTCGGGGGAATGGGACATGAGCGGGGAGGGGACGGGACGGTTAGGGCAGAGAGGAAGCAAGACAAGATACACAAAATACATGTTCTGCCCCAGCTGGCAAGTATGGTCATTCCTGGATGGAAACGCACAATTTTGCGGACCTCTTTGGATCGGGGTCTGGGTTTGCTGATCCATTTATCCCTGGTTCGAGCTACCTCGGAATGTATCAAAGTGTCAGGAAGATGTTTTATTATCTATCCAGTATTTTGTAAATCTGTGGTAAAGTTAATTAAGGAAGAGTGTGCAGCCTAGTGGAGTGAGCAGGGATATGGGCATAGGGGCTCCTGCGTTCTACTCCCGGTTATTAACTTTCTGTGTGACCTTGGGCAAGTCTCTGGGGTAGACCATGGCTTTTAGCCACTGGGATGAGCAGGTGATGGTATGGAGGGAGCTCCTACTGTGTGCCAATGTGACCAGCCCTCTCTGGATCTTCTTTGTCCCCTTCCTGTGTGCTCCTCCCTGCCCCATTTGGGTGCTGAGCTCCTGGGATCATGGAGAAGGAGCATTTGCTGTTTCATTGGGTGCAGGAACTGCACTTGTGACAAACTAATTGAGCTCCCTAGCCCTGCAATCCCATATAAGGTCCTGCCCCAATCCATCCCTTACTTCAGCTAACATCACTATAGTATAATGAATATTATTTACCTGGTTCACAGGCGTGTTTGAAGTCCTTGGATGAAGCAGTATATAATGAATGCAAAGTGTCATTAGTATTTATGATTAAAATCACAACAGATGTCCTCACGTAATACAAAGAGTCTGATTTTGATGGAGCACTTGCTATAAAACAGAAAAATAGGCTTGAAACATGTAAAAGTGTTTGTTGGTTTTTCAGGGCTTTTTTCACAAGCTCATCGCTCATATGCTTGTCGTGCAATCGTATTCCAAGAAGGTGGCTCCTGCTACATTACAAAAGAAAGAGAAATTCTGGACTGAGCTGGTGGAAGATGTCAGATTGCTGGAACAAAAGGCTTCCCAATATGGCATACGCATAGAGAGTTTATTAAAGGTAATGGATTAGAATAAACCTGGTATGGAAAATGGAACCCTTTCTATGCTAGAGATACTGTGGCCAGCAGCTGTCTACTAGCCATGTCTGTTTGAGGGCAGTGACCGACTGTTCACGCTCTTGAGTGTTAGTAATTCATCTCTTTCTCCTCAAATGTGGAATTTACATGCCTTCCCTCCCTCCAACATGA
Source organism: Mauremys mutica (assembly GCF_020497125.1). NCBI lineage: Eukaryota > Metazoa > Chordata > Testudines > Geoemydidae > Mauremys > Mauremys mutica. The sequence goes on from NC_059075.1 coordinate 15,979,624, forward strand.
ATGGGAATTCCTGTAACATGCCTGTGGTACTTCCTGAACACCCAGACTGAGACTAAATACCTGTGTGGCACAGAAATACCAATAGTACATTAAAATGAAAAGAAGTTTTAAAAACCCAAGTTAAAAAAAAATGTTGAGTCAGAAATCATTTGTGTGTTAACTGAAATCCTCAGTTTTCAGATGATATAGAAGCTACTCTTTAAGATATGTTCTCTCTACATACTCTTCTTTTGACATTCTGTTTTGTTGGTTGAACTAAGAATAATATGTAAGTGTTAAAGCATCAGCATTTTCAATGTTTAGCACAAGCATAGAATAAGAGGTACACTACATTAACATATGGCTTTTGTTTTAGGAATGGACAGAATTTGATGAGTATTCTGTACCTTTCAACAAAGAATTAGAGGCACTTGCTTCTGCAGTGCCTTCTGTGAATTTGGTAGAAGAGACAGAAGAAAGATTAATGGAGAGGATTACACTTCTCCAGGTATTTTTATTTATTTCTGTTGAATCACTTTTTTTGGTAGGATCATGGTACACTGTATATGGCAAAAATACTGTTTTAGAAATATCTGCTTAGCACATGCTTAATGTCCTCCAAACAGGGTCCTTCTCATCTCCCTCTTAGCCAAGGTAGCAACTATAGTCTGTGCCCAAATGTACATTTCCATATGAAAACAAAGCTTTTTATACCTTTTAAAAGTACTGGGAAGAGGGGTATTTGTAGCCACATTTTAATTAGTTCATTTATGAAGAGAGAGTCCCTGCAGCTGCTCTAAAAGCTGGCATTCAAATATATACTCCAGTGATACACAGAGATTATGAGCCTTATTCAACTCTCACCCATGTGAGGTGAGAATCAGGCCACTGTTTCCAAATATTTGAGCTGCTCTTTGTAGTGAGAAGTCTATCAATTCTATCAAACTCTTCCAAAATTCTGGGAAGTACAGTTAAATCACCTTGAATTCTCCTCTTTTCCAAGGAAAATAAAGTTTGTTTTCTGGAGAAAGGCAGATAGACATTTGATAATTTGTTCCAAACATCAGAGAAGTGCTGTGTATCTGAAGGCAGAACTGCACGTTCACTTAGGACGATACAGTTCTTGAGTTAATATAAATGAGTTTAAAACACAAAATGTATCCTGTTAATATGTTTGTCTGCTGGTGCTCCTTAGACTGAGTGATATATGCTTAGGGCTGATCCCCATTCCTGGGGAGTCTTTCCATTGTCTTCTGAGGGCTGAGACTGAAAGTGTGGAAGACTAATCTACCTTAACTGAAGAGCCATGTTTGTTTCTTGGAGTTATTTCTGTTAGGAGAAGGAATGTTTTTAGGTAGAACACAGCATGTAGAAAAAACACAATAGTTACAGATTTGCATATTATTCCACCTAAAACAGTGGCGGAAGTTAATTGTTTTTTGTGACAGCACTTGGCTTTTGCACTCTTCAGGGAGCATGTTGTATTAGCAGTATTGGAGCTCCCATATCCTTATGTCCATAGTGAGTCAAGTTTATAAACTTTTACCTTGTTTGCCTGCATTCTGTTTGTTTTTTTTCACTACGGCTTGATTCTATGCATGACTATTTAATTGCAGATAAATCCTTTACCAACCCAAGAGTATTTTGTGTATAACAAGGAGTATTTTCTGACTGTGCATATTTATGTAGTGCCTTTATAGAAGTTCATAATCCAAAGTAAACAAATGGATATGAGATTATTCAGCACTGAGAAGGAATTACTTTATCAAAATCCTTAACAAACTGTGATGAACACAGGTGTCATAGATTATCATTTGAATTTGTATTACGAGATGCCTCAAATGAGCCACAATAATTCTGTTTCATGTGGTGGAGCCATGTCATGCTATTTCATGACATGTCAAGCTACATCACAAGGTAATATGAAAAATAACTTGTGTGTCCATTATTCTTACCACTGTTCATAACAGAAAATAAAATAAATGCCAGTTGTGAGGATAAAGTGCATGTTTTAATAGCCATATTTCTCTTTTAAAATACACTGTTGTTGTGCAAACTATTTATACTTTGCTAGCAAACCAAAAGAAACATTGATGAAAAACATGCCAGACTTTACCAGATGGTGAAGGAAGGGAAGAAATTGATGACTGTTGTGAGCTGTCCTGAATTAGTAAACCAAATTGGGAAACTAGAAGAACTGTGGTTGTCCTTAACCAAAAAAGTTGGCCATGAGCTGCACAGACTTCAAACATTACTCAAACTCTTGGTCAGGTAAGTTTTTACTCAAGGGGAAATTAGGGTTAGCCACTGCTCTTTGGGGTTTCTCACAAATTCTTCAGCACCCATATTTCCTGAATCATGAGATCAATGTAATTAAACTACAGAGTTTGTGCATCTGTTTGTGGAAAACAAAAGTCCAATTATGGTAAAAAAAGTGACTGTTTAAATAAAAAATTTCATCTTCCTACTGAATAGATCTTCTTCCTGTGTGTAGTCAGTCATATTTGCTTCCTTTATGACAAAAATGTCTTCACTCCTGTTGGCACTGCAAGGCCAACATCTCTAGGGGAAAGTGAGCTGGATTCTCTTTTGACTTGCACATCAGAGTTGTTAACTAAAGCCCAGATTGCACTCCCCTGATCTGTAGATGTAGGGTACCCACTGGAGTGTACTGTCAAAGACCAGGGGCTGGTGTCTGAGCCAGTGTGAAGACTTTGCCTCTTCACAGATGATCCAAGCCTTCAACAGGGCCCCTGAGATCCATATGCAATTGTGTGGTCAATACAGGAAGAGAGTCTTTTGAGGCTCAGAAGCTCTGAGGCTGTGTCTCACAGGCCATAAATATGGTGGTTATTTCTTTAATCAACATATGCATGCTTTCAGCAGAACAGAGTTGTCATATATCAGTTCTGTGCTACTACAGTGATGCTGTCTGAAGTGGAAGGTGGGAATCCTATCTTGTATAAACCTGTACGGTCTAGCAGCATACATCTTTAGGTGGATGGAAGGACAATTCTGAGAGGAGAAAAGAAATGTGTTATAGACTCTACTAAGGGATCGAGTCATTTCTAGTCCATTAACCTGCTTTGTTTTGTTTCTATAGCTACAACAGAGACTCAGACAAGTTAATCAAATGGTTGGAGTCTGCTCAGCAGAGAATGAATTTTTGGAAGGAGCAGTCTCTCAATGTGTCACAGGACCTACATACTGTCAGAAACAATATAGACAACTTGTTTGTAAGTCAAAAAAATCTGCAGCATTTAGATGCCAGATAATAATCCCCCCCGCCCACAAATGACATTGCAATATGGCCAGAATCTGCCAGCAGGGCATAGCCCTGAGTATGAAGTGGGGTAGCACTGCACTGCCTCCAGGGTTCCTCTAGGAGGCAGCATGTCACAGTCCTGCTGCTGCTGTTAAATGTGGGTGAGAGAGATTGGGGGTCTTTAACTCTGCTGAAGATATTTCTGTGGATGGGTGGATATGAACCAACCAGCACCTCAAAGACAGGGGACAAGGAGATCTGGGCACCCTGAAGATCCTGATAGGTGAGAGGGGACCAGCAGGTTATTCCTCTCAATCCTCCAAAAATGGTCTTTCAAGACACTGGAGTTCCAACCTGAGAAAAAAGCACCAAATATAGGGTCCTGTTGGGTTAAAAGGGTTATAGGTGGCAGCATATTGGGGTTAAAAGGTCCTGCAGGAAGATAGAGAAGAAAGATCTTGGCTGACACCTGTGTGGCTCAAAGTTTCTCTGGGGTTTACTGAGCCTCAGCAGGTTTCAAGTTTCCATCAGATGAGATGAGTTTTACCAGGTTTCAGTGCAACCAGAATTGCAACCCATCCAGTCAGTCCCTCCTGTGATTGAGACCCTGTCTGTGTTTTTAAAATATGTGTTTTGTTAACTCTCTGTATATTTCAGGCATTTTCTAAGGAAGTAGATGAAAAATCATCCTTAAAGTCATCTGTCATAAGCACTGGCAACCAGCTTCTTCATGTGAAACAAATGGATGCTGCAGTGCTTAGATCATCTTTGGCACAGTTTGAGCAAAAATGGGCAGAATTGATCACTCAGTTCCCAACCATCCAAGAAAAACTTCATCAGGTAAGGAGGGAATCTCAAGTTATTTCTTCATTTGTGCCAAGCTACGTGCAGAATTATTTTAAAATGTTACTGATTGGATTCAGTCAAGCACTACATAATGCAGGGAAAGCACTTTTTTCTTTAGGGCTCAATTACCCATCTGACTCACTTTTGGAACATCCTCAATATTGTATTGAGGCTTAATTATTACTGTATTTCTACCTAACTCTGCCTGTGCCCATCAATGTCATATTTTATATAAAGGTTAGTTTCAACAGGCAACAATAATCTTATTCCAGACTTCAGAGATGTCCAAATTTCTTGTTTTAAGTTTGAATCATATCCTAAATTTGAGTATCAGGGTTTACTTGCAAGTTCATACTTACATAATTACATTATGTGAGGCCTTTTTGGGATAAAGATGTCGTCCTCCTTGATGGTCTGATTTAATATTGCTAGCAAGTTAAGTACAAAAGAATCATTATATATTTGATTTCCAGCTTCAGATGGAAAAGCTTCCGTCTCGTGAGGCCATCACAGAAATAATGGCATGGCTGAGCCATGTGGAACAACAAAAAGAAGATGATGAGGCCACTGTAAATTTGCAAAGTAACGCATCCCAAGTTAAAAATCTTCTTCAGAAATATAAGGTAAATACGCAAGCAGAAGAACAAGTTGTCTACAGGGTGCTCAGGTACCACAGTAATGGATGCAGTATAAGAGCCAGAATAGAATTGAATAGAATATCCATTTACTTCTAGGTTCCTTAGGGCAGCTGAGTACTTAGTCTTCCAGCTCAGAACATTGGTGTACTCTTGAAGATTAATCCTGTGCTTCTTAGCCCTTTGAACTTTTGGGGTCAGCTTCTTGGTTCTGGTTAACAGTTAAAAGTATGTTCCTAGCATTCATATCCTAGGACCCCTGTATAACAGAATTGACCACTGCCTTGTCTTGTAGATATCGCCAGAATTTTTCACGAGGATAAACTTAAGGATATTCCTAGCTTCCTTCCTGAGGGGGACATGCAGTCTCATAAGCTCCAAGATATTTGTATCTTTATTACCATATCATCCAGCAGCCCCAGTCGGGTTGGTACTATTTGGTGAAAGGACTGCGTCTTCATGATAAACAGCTACAATTTAAGAGAGAGAGAATCTGCTTTCTTTTGTCCAAATCTTCCTCCTTTCAAAGAAAAGAAATGGCATTTCCTAGCTGTAGTTAGTATTTACTATCGGGCAGAATCGTCTTCTCTGAAAAGATCCATCTGTGTGGGTAAGGACAAAGAAGCGGGGACCTATCTTAGCCCATGCTGTGCGTCTGTTAGCTACGGACTAAGGCCACCTTTGATTTAGACAATGGAGAATAGATCTCTCAGGAAATGCACTGTATTATGGCTCAGAATAAGAAGTTTTCTCTGAATACCACAGAATTACACTATAAATCAGCAGTTAATGGAGTTTATGAAATTTAAATTGCCATCGTAACTGTTTTTCAGGAATACATGATGGAGATGAACTTTAAGCAGTGGACGGTTGATTTTGTTAACCAGTCGCTGTTGCAGATCAGCACTTGCGATGTAGAAAGCAAGCGCTATGAAAGGACAGAATTTGCAGAGCATCTTGGTGAGATGAACTTGCAGTGGCACAGGCTGCAAGGGTCTCTGAACAGAAAGGTTTGCTCCTATTTCATGGTTTTATATCTTTTTTTTTTCTTCCAATGTTGATTACACGTGTTATAATCCTTTGTGCTTCTATGCTACCTTTTCCCCAAGGATCTCAAAGCACTTTCACACGTGCTGAGTCACATAACACTCCTGGAAGGTACAGTAGGTGGGTGTTTTCACACCCGTGTAAGAACGGGTATAATTAGTAAATTCAGAAAGGGAGAATTTAGATGAATATTGGGGCGGGGGAATCATAATGATGAGATCTGTTGAGCGGAAGGAAAGCCATATGGACCCCCCAGCTTGAGACATTTAAAATTGAAAATAGTAGGCAGTATATGGTAAGAAACAGTCCTGCGCCAGCAGGTAGATGACCAAGACCCACTCAGAAGCCACAGAGACAATGATACTGTTTAAAAAGAGGCCAATCCCTCTGCACATTATGGAACATGATTGAAAAGGGGCAGGATGCTAAAATATCCTCCCCCTGCCTGTTTCCATTTAACATAATGATGTTGGGACCACTAAAAGGACTGATTGGCATATCGCCAGCCACACTCGTTTGTTATGAAAAACTGTGGTCTAGTGGATGAGGCACAGGCCTGGGAATCAGGAGCCCTGGCTTCTGTTCCCCACTGTGTGATCAGGGGCAGGTCACTTAACTTCTCTCTGCCCCCTCTGGAAAATGGGAATGATGGAATATGTTCTCCTTATAGAAGAACTTTAAGATCAATGGATGAAAACCACTGTCAAGGTGCATATCGCTATTATTTATTTTATTACGTGCTTACTATTACATATAAATAAATGCATCAGAGTTATTTCACCCTAGTGAAACTAGAAATAATCTGTGGAACAGGCTCAGAGTTGGAGGCAGTGTGGCCTAGCGACTAGAACACTGGACCTGGGTTGTGTTCCAAGCTCTCCCACTAGACCTGCTGGGTGACCTTGGGCACATCACTTCCCCTCTCTGTGACTTTGTTTCCCCCTCAGTAAAATGGGGATACTGGCCTCCTTTTTACAGCACTTTGAGATCTACTGATGAAAAACTCTATGGAAGAGCTCAGTGATACTGTTCTGTTAGAGAATATGTCAGCATACCCAAGTATGGAGAAATTATGATGTGAGGTATAGAAACAAATGGGGAAAGAGCTATTTACTGTGAATGGGCAGTTAGAGAAATTCCTGAATCCTACCCCTTCAGGCATGACATTGTTAGAATAGACACTGTCAACTGTTAGTATGCTGTGTATATCTGTATACTGTCTTCAGCTATGGTATGACAGGAGAGACTGCCATGATTGAGTCCTACAAGGGACTCCAATCAAAACAGGGAGTTTAAATCGGCGAAACACTTTCAATCTGATATAATTTAATTAAAATGAAATGTTTTAATTCTGTAATTTGCAGATACAAGATTTGGAACATATTTTGGAAATTGTCACTGAAAATGAAAACAAAGCACAAACTCTGAGCAGCTGGCTGGAAGCACAAGGCGAGAGACTGAAATCTTTGGAAAAGCCAGCGAGTCTAATCTCAGTACAGAACACGCTGGAAGACTGTAAGGTAAAAAGTGTTCTTTATGTTGCAAGCATTACCCTTAAGACTTTGCTGGGTCCATGCTACAAAAGTCACATAATTTTTATTTTAAATTGGAGGAACCTACCATATTCCTAAAAGCTTAGTACAGCGTATCACTTTAATGAAAACATGAAATGCAAAATTTAAGAAAGAGATCGGGGCCAGATCCTCAGCTGTTGTAAATTGACATGCACCGAATTACAGCGCCCGAAGATCTGGCACAACACAGATGTGAAATTCCACAGTTGTTTTTTTGAACTCTTTTATCCTTGGAATTTCCTGCAACATTACAACAATTCTTAATATTTTCACTACCTTATTTTAGATTTCTTCTAATGGAAAATGTTTCATTTTCGTTCGGTTCAGCACATTGATGGAAAGACTCATCTATTTGATTAGTGTGAAACATTCTTTGGTGATACTTTGGTTAGGAAGAATAGCAACTCTGTGGTAACTTGGTATAATTCAGCATTAGCATAATACTTCTTCTGTTTCTCAAATGGGCCATTTTGTCTTTCCCACTTAGTCCTGTTTGCCTGTTGACCTGTTGATACATGAAGATGTCATTCTATTATTGATGCTGTGATGCTAGCCTTGCCACATCATGACCTGGCACAAATACAGTCATACTGCTCCAGCCCTAAGGATATTTTAGAGATTTTTCAGTGGGATAGCTCAATCAAAATCAGGACAGGTGGCAGTCATCTGCCAGCTGGTCCCCAATTACTCTAGGAATATTCAGCATCCATTCAGTTCAGTGTTACTCCTCTTATTTCCTCCCATGAAATGTTTGTTATTTTATTACCATGGTTACTTGTATCTCTCCCAAATTATGCTGCTATTATTCCCTGCAGTGCTATATTAATGCAGAGTTACTCATCTATCTGCATTTTCTCTGAAGTGTATTGGGGGTGAGAATGTACCAGCTAGTTAATAAGATACTTTTGGTATCTCTAAAGTACCATATCTGATCACAGCAAGATAAGATTCTATGCTTCAGGCTGGTAAAATGCTTAATTAAAATTCATTTACTTCATTAGAAACTAAATGAATTTTAAATAAATTCAAAAAGCTATTGGACAGTGAATCATTAACAGAAAACATGTGCTGACTTAAAGGGCAACATTTTAGTTAAAGGAATCAGCCCATTTGGATGTCTGAAACATTCACAGGTACTGCTGTGGGGCTTGAGCTGAGCTTTCCTGAATACATAAGGACCACATTGTGATCCCCTTAATTGCGTTGGGGAGCAGTTCTTCTCACAAGTAGTCCCACTGACTTCAATGGGACTGCTTCCAAATTCCAGACCAGATCATTGGTCTAGCCGAGCTATGCTGAAAGGCGAAGAGAAAGGTGGCTTAAAGCTACCTATGCATTCCTCAAAGCTAGGGTCAGCCAGGGCTCATGTCAGGCTCGGTGTAAGTTAAAGCAGCCTCTGGACTGCTCTAACCCATGTCAGCTGAAAATGACTTCCTAGTAACTGTTAGGAAGCCAGAGATCCTCAATGTGTAAGGTGCTCCTACCTTTGGCGCATGCGTATGCTGGAGGGGGTAGGAGGGCTGGAATCTGACATAGGGAATCTTCTGCTGCCCTGCTTGAAAAACTTTCTAGCCCCTTTGCCTGGCATGGTGCAAGGGAGCCCAAGTGCTGGGGGAGGATCTGGCTCTCAGTTCCAAATCAGCATGTTGCATTCCATGTCACGGCCATATGCAGTTTCTTGTGTTCTGCCTGACAATTGTTCCGGTTTCCTGAGGCAAACTCATTTCTGCCAGAACTCAATTGCTGTAAGTTCCCATGGTTAGAAAAATGACATGGGGTTGATTTTAAAGAAGAATCATTTGTCTTTATTTTTATATTGTCACACAGATAAAATTTTAATCTTTCTTCCCTTTAGGAACTAGAAAATCAGCTTGCATTTAAATCCAAAGCTCTTGATCAGCTAAACGAGAATTATATGGCTTTGGAAGATGGTGCAAAACAAACCTCAGAAGATATGGCTGTCAGAATGGATAAGCTGCATGAAATGAGGAACAGTGTCATCAGTCAGGTAGAGAACTTTGCATTTACACTTCTCCCCAGGATTTAACCTTTGCAACTGTTCCTAACCCTCTTTGGGAATTTCCAGTGTTACTGAGCTGTTCAATGACAGATCCATAGTTAAGGTTGCAATAGATGTCCCATTCTTCTTCAAGTGCTTGCTCATGTCAATTCCATTCTAGGTGGGCGCAGTTGTCTGAGATTTTTGCCTTAGGGGTATCGGTAGGGTCGGCTGTGGCGCCCCCTTGAGTGCCGTGCCCATGCACTGGTATATACACACCACCCACCCTATGCCCTCTCAGTTCCTTCTTTCCGCCTGTGTCGGTTGATCGGAGCGCCTTGTCTTGCAATCACAAGATCATTAGCGGTTCTTCAACCACCCATTGTCTGTCTTCTTTGTATATAGTTAGGTACTCGGTCAGCCTTTAAATTAAGTGTTGGGTTAGTTGGTAGTTAGAGTCCCGGCTGGGACTTTGCCCAGGAGCGTGGCCTGCCCCGCTCTCCTGGCTTCAAACCATGCTTCTCATGCAACAGGCCAATGCCTATTAGTGACCCCCATGACAGTTGTCTGAAGTGGAGCGGGGAGTCCCATCGAAAGGACAAGTCCAGAATCTGTAAGCACTTTTGCCCTAGAACCCGGAAGGAGCGGGATATCCGCTTGAGGACCCTCCTCATGGAGGCTGCGTTTCATCCTGCATTGGAGCCCTCCCACTCGAATCCCACGCCGAGCACCTCAGCTTCCGTGCGGAGCGCACCGCCGGCACCATTCCCCCTCACCAGTGCCGAAGAAGCGACAAAAGAAGACGAGCCCCCTGACACCATAAAGGAAAGGGGCCTTGGGCAAAGGAACAATGTCAGGCCATGTGCCCACCCAAGGGCTTCACGGGAGTACCACCGAGGTCAGACCCTCCTGCCTGGCCAGGGATCCGCCTCCAACTCCCGGGAGCGGCAGGGGACCCCAGCTTCTAGGGGCCTCATTGCCCGAAGCAGCCTAGGCTGCTAAAGAACAAGCAGGCCAACCAGCACCACAGACACTGTGCCAGGCGCCAGCCTCGGCTAAGGCCCCAATGCCTAAGGTCAAGCCGGTCATGGGACCACCCCATAGAACAGTTCCCCGGACCGCAGGCATAGATCCCCATCTCGGGTCTCTGGTCAGAAGGCCCAGATTCCCTGATGCCACCCTCTTCCCTACAAGACATGGGACACTGGCGTCAAGACACCAGTCTCTATACTACCAGTACCAGCAAGTTTCCTGTCAAAGATGGCCACGGCGCAAGTCACCATCGTCAAGACAGTCTCCAAGACATCAGTGCTCACCGGTGCAGGATCGCTCCTGGTCACAGCAGTGGTCTCCATAACCCCGGTTCTGCTCATCAGGCAGGCACCAATCTTTGCCCTCGTCTCACCAGTCCTCGACTAGGGTCAGTTGGCAGACTCAGGCCTCGATGGCTCTGCCCTGGTCGCTGGAGGAGCAATGGTCAGATTTGGACTGGGAGTTCAGCCCCTCACCAAGGAGGGGTGATTCGTTGGCAACCTGTGAAGCTGGCATGGCGCCTGCAGCAATGGCATGGCAGCTGGGACAATGGCCTGCTCAATGGCTGTACTGGGACCCGTGGAGCATGCCTGTAATGCCAGTTCCATATTCCCACCAGTCCTCCCTTGCTGCCCCCAGCACTGCCAGAACCGGAGTCTGAAAACAGTACCGAATTTGATGTGGGGGCAGTGCATTGGACTCTAGCACCTAAGGAGTTGTTCCTGGAGCAGGAAGGGGAACCTGCCCCTCCCCCGGTGGTGCACTCATCGTCCTCTCCGGACGAAGCAGCGGCGTGTCCCTCCCAAGCAGGCAGCTTCTCTCCCTCCCGCCCCCCAATGACTTCAAGGAGCACCAGGGTGGCTACCAACTTGAACTTAAAAATTGAGGTTGCGAAGGAGTCCGACAACCTCTTTAACATTATATCCTCCCCCACCTCAGCCTGGGTTGTGATTCCTGTCCACCCAGGGGTCCTTAAGATTGCCAAATCGCCCTCGACTTGAAGGATGCATATTTCCACATTTCCATTTTCCCGGGACACAGGCGCTTCCTTCATTTTACGCTGGGCCAGCACCATTTCCAATTCACGGCATTGCCATTTGGTCTCTCATCAGCCTCGAGACTGTTCACGAAGTGCATAGCACCAGTGGCCGTTTATCTGAGGATCCGGTGTGTTCACATTTACCCGTACCTCAACAACTGGGTAATAAAGGGTAAGTCCCAGGACCAGGTGCGGCAGCATCTCGATCGAGTTTGTTCTATCTGTCGCAACCTGGGGCTGTTAATAAACAAGAAAAAGTCGACCTTAAGTCCAGTGCATAGAGTTCATTGGAGCAGGCCTTGAGTCTACTCAGGCCAGAGGCTTCCTCCCCAAAGCTCGGTTCCAAGCCATGGCGGAACTCATCTTGTGCATGCAAGCCCGTCCTCTTGCCACTGCTCACATGTGCCTGCGTTTGTTGGGTCACATGGCAGCCTGTACTTACATGGTCGGACATGCGCAGCTGTCTCAGGCCCCTGCAGGCATGGCTGCCGTCGGTCTACATCCCCAACAGACGCAATATGGACCATGTGGTCTGGATCCCGGACCACGTACTGACATCACTCATCTGGTGGCAGAATCCTGCATCGGCGTTGGAGGGAGTTCTCTTCACGGCTCCGTCCCCGTTGGTGACCTTCGTCTCCGATGCCTCGGACTGGGGTGGGGAGCCCACCTGGGCGATCTCAGCATGCAAGGTTGTTGGTCGAGTCATGATCGCTCCCCACACATCAATGTCAGGGAGCTCAGAGTGGTTCGCCTGGCCTGCCAAGCCTTCCTACTTCACCTAAAAAGTAGAGTTGTCCAGGTCCTGACAGACACTACAGTGGTTATGTTCTATATCAACAAGCAAGGCGTGGAGCCAGATCATCTGCCCTTTGCCAGGAAGCTCTCAGGCTCTGAGACTTCTGTGTACAAAACAGCATCCATCTCGTAGCCACACATCTCTCCAGGCCAGGAATGCTTTGCCAGATCGCCTCAGCAGGACCTTCTCGTCTTGCCACGAGTGGTCCCTCCATCCGAAAGTGGTCAGCATCATCTTCCAGAGGTGGGGGATTCCCCAGGTGGACCTGTTCGCTTCCAGGCAGAACAGGAAATGCTACGTTTCTGCCCAATTTGGGGGATTGACAGAGGCTCCTTCTCAGACGCTTTCCTACTCCCGTGGTGAGGGGCTCTGTTGAACACCTTCCCCTCAGTGCCGTTAATTCACAGGGTCCTCATGAAGATCAAACAGGACAGGGCGAAGGTGATCCTCATAGCGCCGGCTTGGCCACATCAGCACTGGTTCGTCACACTGCTGAATCTCTTGGTGGCTGCTCCGTTATGGCTACTGCTCAGGCCGGACCTGCTGTCCCAAAACCATGGCAGTCTTCTGCATCTGAACCTGCCAGTGCTGCATGGTTAAATGCGGAGGAGCAGGAGTGTCCAACAGGTCCTGTTGGGCAGCAGACAGCCCTCCACCAGAGTGACCTACCTGGCCAAATGGAAACAATTTGCTTGTTGGACCTCAGATAAAGGCATTTGGCCCGAGTGGGCCTCAGTGCAATCAATCCTGGACTACCTTCTGCATCTCAAGCTCCAAGGCCTGTCCCTTTCATCTCTCAAGGCCAACTTGGCCGCTATCTTGGCCTTCCATCCGCTGCTCGAGGGTAGGTCGGGTTTTTCACCCAGGACATGACGGCCAGGTTCCTTAAGGGCCTCGAGTGCTTCTACCCTAACATCAGGAAACCCGTCCCTCTGTGAGACCTGAATGTGGTGCTGTTGTGGCTCACAGGGCCCTGCTTCAAGCCTCTGGCTTCCTGCTCTCTCCTTCTCCTGTTCTGCCTGCCAGGTCTCTGAGATTAGGGTGCTTACGTTGGAACTGCCTTATATGGTTTTTTACAAAGACAAGGTCCAGCTGCTGCCTCACCTGGCTTTCCTGCCCAAGGTGGTCTCACAGTTTCATACAGGCCAGGACATTTACTTACCTGTCTTTTTTCCAAAATTGCATAAGTCAGAGGAGCAGCATAGGCTGCATTCCGTAGACATCAGGAGGGTGCTAGCCTTCTACATTGAAAAGACCAAGCCATTTCGCAAGTCAACGCAATTATTCGTTGCAATGGCTGACAGGATGAAAGGTCGTCCAGTGTCTGTTCAAAGAATTTCTTCTTGGATCACTGCCTGTATTCGCTGCTGCTATGGTCAGGCACAGGTGCCACCTCCAGCAATTGTCACCGTCCACTCAACCAGAGTGCAAGCCTCTTCGGCAACTTTCCTAGCCCAAGTGCCTATCTGGGACATATGTAGAGAGGTCACCTGGTTGTCCGACCACACGTTCACGTCCCGTTATGAACTCCGAGCCCAGCTCCATTGATACTACTTGTGAGTCACCTAAAATGGAATTGAGCAAGCACTTGAAGAAGAAAAAATGGTTACATACCTTTGGTAACTATTCTTTGAGATGTGTTGCTCGTGTACATTCCGTTACCTGCACTCCTACCCCTCTGTCGGAGTTGCCGGCAAGAAGGAACTGAGAGGGCATAGGGCCGGTGGCACCTGATATCCCTGACACATGAGCGCGGCACTCAAGGGGGTGCCACAGCTGACCCTACAGATACTGCTAAGGCAAAAATCTCAGACGACTGTGCGCGTGGGTGCGCACGTATCTAAAACAGAATGGACATGAGCAACACATCTCAAAGAACAACAGTTACGAAAGGTAGGTAACTGTTTTTTCTACTTCTTTTTGCTCCATATAACTTTGGCAAGAAATCTCCTTTTGGCCAAAAAACTATCATGCTTATTCTCATGCCAAAGGAGAACCTGTATGCCAAGTTTGGAAAAAAGATCAAACTGCTTTGGAGTCAAATAAGGAAAAATTTACCCCCTTTTGCAGTTTTTTTTGAAGTATCTACATTTTTCTGGTAGCTTAAAGGATTTGTTTGAAAACCTCAAACTTTCTAACTGGATCCACTTGGTCCCTTACTATTCCTATTTGTTCCTTCTCTCTGGTAGAGTCCTAATAGAGACTCTCCATTCTCAGCTAAACCTTTTTCATCTTCACAGCGCTGGGTTCTCCCTCCTCCACTCCCATTGCTTTTTTTAATTCTAGGCAAATCTCTTATAGTTCCCAGTTGCTCCGCTCATGTTCCTATGGATTCCCTTTACCTCCTCAATGGCTGTCCATAACTTATTCTTAGGCCAATTAACCCCAACAATGTCAATGATATGTGTATGATAAATACGGCTTTATGTTTACAATCCATCATATAATATATAATACTATATGTAATGCAGATAAAGTTAAGGTTGCCCAATGCTTTCCAGTAGGTAACTTTGCCAAATTTTAACCATTTTGACTGAAATCTTCCACATCAGGTGTCTGCTTCAGGCTGATTTTTTAAAATATTTTTTAAGCTTCAGCAGAAATGATTCAGCTGTTTCTCAGAATGAGATTAGAGAAAATATGTTGTTTTGTGCATGTTAAAAACATTCTTCCAACTGTTTTGTTGAGAAACCCTAGTGCACCAATGTTTTGGAACAGGGATTTGAAATTCAGCAATGGGAGGTTGCCACGGTGCCAGAGAAGTGCCTTTTTTTTTTTGCAAGGCCAGTAAAAGCTCTAATTTGACCCAGTTATAAGAATTTGAAAAACTCCATTCAAATGTGCTCAGTAGAGACTTCTTAGAGTTTAGCAGTGAAATTATTTGACATTTCCATCTGTACTGAACATGCTCCTGCCAAGAGCTACAGGGGCTGAGCTGGACTTTCTGTGCAATTGCTACTCCCTGCTACTGTGGGCAACCTTCATTTTGACATTTCGTAACGTTTAATTGCTTAACGTTGCAACCCTAATGTTCTTTTAATGTGTTTTTTTGTATGTAACAGACAGTAGAACTCAGAGTTATGAACACTTCGGAAATGGAAGTTGTTCGTAACTCTGAAATGTTCATAACTCTGAACCAAACATTATGGCTGTTCTTTCAAAAGTTTTCAACTGAACATTGACTTAGTAGTTTACTATGCAGAAGAAAAATGCTGTTTTCCCTTTATTTTTTTAGTAGTTTACATCATTTAACACAGTACTGGACAGTACTTGCTTTTTTTTTTTTTTTGGTCTCTGCTGCTGCCTGGTTGCGCACTTCCAGTTCCAAATGAGGTTTGTGGTTGACTGGTCAGTTCATAACTCTGCTGTTCATAACTCTGAGGTTCTACTTTATATACTGCTTTTTTCCTTCTAGCAGGCTGGCCTAATTAGGGGCTAGATTGTGACTTCATGGTCCTCAGCAAGGGGTGGTGCACTAATTGCACCACTGCTGGGAGAGTCTCAGGTAGGACTCTGACTCCAACACTGCTCAGAGGCACAATTCCTCCCATGTGTCCCCTTTGCTCCCTGGTGGCAATAATTTGCTGCTGACTGGTACCAACGGTAAATTATCCCTACCTCTGCACACTGGCTCAGGCACACGTCTTTCTGTCTGGGTTTGCTGTCCAAGTACACTAGCCAATGGAAAATGGGATTGAGCCGAAGTCTGCCACCTCTGTCATTGCACAGCTCATGTATCTAGTGAGTCCTGAAGTTCCTCCAGCAGTTGTTGAATGTGAATACAAGGCTGTGGTTCTGTTTCATCTGCGTTGTTATCGCACAATGGCATACAAGAGAATGTAGCTGTCTAGAACACTATGGTATTTTATTAGAAGCTTAAACTACCCCAAACAATTTCTGTTCAATTTTGACTAAACTGGAACTAAATTTCCATCTCAAATTGTCTATTTCCTAAGGAGATTAAGGCCTTCAGGAACCACAGTACTTTATCTGTTAGCGGGTATCCTGATATTGGTAGCAAAGAATAACAGTCGTGCATTGTTTTTGCACATTTTCACCTGGTCTGGAGTTCTGGAGTGGTGGCTGCCAAACCAGCATTGCCTTGGTATCCAATTAAAGTTGTATTTTAAACTTATCTTGATACTTCATTTGTGAAATTGTTGTGGATTGTTATCCAGCATGCGTTGAGCTGATGTACTGAAGTCAGTTTTTATTTCAGAATTACCCATGAAATAGCTTCATTAATACATTTCATAGGTAAATGTTAAGAAGGAGCAATCCTTTTTCTCAGCAATGATTGTTTGTTTGCAGGTAGCACAGTTAAAAACCTCAATGCAGTCAGTATTACAGCAATGGATAATTTATGACGAAGCCTATGAAGAAGTTAACCTGATGATAATAAGCTCTCTGTATTGCCTAGAACAATGCAAACCTTCTGTAATATCACTGGAAGCTTTGAAAGGCCAGGTGAAGACTCTACAGGTAAATCTACCAAAGACAAAGTAAATGTATTAGTGCAAACTTGGGAAAAGATTAATTAAAAGCCCAGTAAGTTTCACCTCCAGAAACTGCTTTTTTAGAGCCTCACGATGGAGCTAACCCAAAGCCCGGGGGAGTCGGTGGCATTCTTTCTACCTGCAGAGATAATGGGCCCATGGGCTGCTCTACTAGCAGAGTTGCACCAGTTTAACTAAAGGTCTGAATGTAAACCAGTTTAGTTAAACCAATGCCAAAAGCAGTGTAGATGCTCTTATTTCAGTTTAAATCAGGCTTATTTGGATTTATCTGAAGTTAGGAACTGGTGTAAATTAAATTGAAATAAGGCACTTTCAGGTATCTACCAGATTAATTAAACAAATGCAAGATTGTGTGTAGACAAGGCCTAATTCTTCATTGCCCTACATCTCATGTTGTTGTTCACACCAGTGCAGACCAAGTGCAAAGTATGACCAAACCAGAATGGTAGTGATTTGTGCTTGCTCTGTGCTCTCTTTACAATGAATAAACAAGGTGCAGGGCAACAGGGAATCAAGCCTCAAGTATTCAGAGGACTATAGTTATTGATATTTAACATTTCTTTATTATTTCCGATCTAAAATAAGAATTTCAAAGTACATCTGCTCTCTGGTTGGACTGGGAACAAGTAACACCAAAGGAAAAATTAATTCCAATTTAGAATGAATAGTTTGAATGAAATAAGTGAAACTTCTTTAAAAAGTCAATTGATATTTTTCTATTGATATTTAATTTGATAAACTGGAATTTCAAACTTCTTAAAAAAGTATATTGATATTTTTCTATTGATATTTAATTTGATAAACTGGAATTTCAAACCAGTTATTTTTTCCATATTTGCCAGTCAAAGGCCTAATTCTTCAACACTTTCTTGCTTTGAATAGCACCTATTCACAAGAGGAGTCCCACTGGACCAATACCTGTGTAAAGAGATGCTTCTGAAATTATGTATTACAGGAATTGGCCACAATTTATTCTTCAGTTCTTTAATTTGTAGCAGCAAGTATATTATTGTTACATTTTTAATTTCTTTCACAAAACTTGTCTTTGTCATAAATGTTGCTACAGTATCACTACTGTACATCTGCTAGTCTCTAAAGAAAACTACATTTTAGCTCAATGAACTGTGGCTCATTCGTCTCTACATCTAATTGTTGTGACTCATTTTTCACAGTCTCTTCAAGACAAAGCAGAGAAGAGTGAAGAAAGCTGGGCCAAGCTCCAGGCTTCTGCTGCTAACCTCAAGAAATACTGTTGTTCCTCATTTGCAGAGATTATTGATCATAAATGCAAGGAGGCACATACAAGGTACGCCTGAAAAAAGACACAAAATAGATGTTGGTAATAAAGGCCCTCGATTCTGCAAGGTACTGAGCATGTGTGTAGCTTTAGGCATGTGAATGTTTCTATTGACTTCATTGTGAATACTCACACGCTTAAAGTTAGGCATGTGCTTAAATATCTTGGTGAACTAGGGCCAGTCGACTTTAACATATTGTTTTATTGTGGGTCTGGGTGGTAGACCAAAAAAACAAACAAACAGAAAAAGCAGCAACATAGTAACCATGCAATGCAGTATGGACATTACACATGGCAAGACTGATCTCAGATGCCCTGGTGTAAATCCAGAGAAATTCCACTGAGAATCTTCAAAAGAGATCAGTGTCTGGTCCGTGCACATCCCCAAGTGTAAGGGCAAAACCTAAATCAATAACCTGTGTTATGTTCTTGTATATTGCAGATGGACTCTGGCAAATGAAGAAGTCACTGATGAACTACAGACAGCACAAGCTTTGTTATTGCTTTGGGAGTCATTAGATGGGTTATACACTGAGGCAGCATTGAGGTTAGAACAACATGAAGATCAGTGTCATCAGCTCTTGGGAACTCACTTACCTGAAGACAACATGGTGGAAGCCCTGAAGCAGAAGATACAGGATGTGAAGGTACATAAAAGTGCTCTCGCTGCCTTATTTATGCAAGGCTGGACTTATTTAAAAATCCTGACAGTGGAAACCAGGGCCTGACTTCTCTTTTGTAATCCTTCCTTTTTTAATTTTCTTTAACTACATTGGCCCAGTCCTCAGGTCAGTCCAAGCACAGGATGCAAAGAAGGGAAGGAGATGGTGACCTGACTTCATCTCTTGCACTCTCCATTTCTGTGGGCAGCCCGTGACCAGTTTAGCCTCAGCATAAGTTAGAACAGCAGCAAGGCTTCTCTAAACTATATTGTCTGCAGTGGTCCCCTAGGGAGGGTGCAGTTTGCTCTGGACATGTCTCCTATGCCAGAGGAGGGGTGCCAGGAGTAACTGGCATAGAGCCAGCTACTCTTGCTTAATCCTCTTCAGTGATCCCCAAATGTAAGAGGAATCCCTGGCTGGCAGTTAATGCCAGATTTCCATCCCCTTGCAGTGGCAATACTCTATGAAGGTAACATAGGGAACCTGAGAATCTGGCTATTTTGTAGCAATAATTGAACCAAAAATGATTGACCTTTATTATATATTTTGACCTTTATAAACAACTGAAGTGCTTACAGTCTGATCCATGCCAAAGACAGGGTCAATACGCCCCAAAGCATATTTTACCTTTCAGGGAAGTCTGTCCTTTTATAGTTAATCTTTACTCGTTGCCCACTGAAATATAGTTTTCAGTGGAATAAAAGCCCAGGGATTTTCACGTTTAGTATTAAGTGAACGGGGCAGAGGATTACACATTCCAGGATGATATTCTGTAAATCTCTCCCCAGATAAAAGGAACTACAAGCAGTAGGTTATAGAAGTACCAGCTGCTCCCTTCGTTGTTCATAACATTTAGAACTGAAAGTTATAGTATTGTTGTTGGAGGGGGAAAAAAAAGCTCTCAGTCAATCAAAATGATTCCAAAATGCTGGCAAAGGTGTTCAGCATAGCGGTTAGCAGGATATTATTATCACTGTATAAAGCCATTCTAGAGAGGATGCATATTCTCTCCAATTTATCTCTCTAATCTCCCTCATAACATTAGTATCCGAGAGCCTGAAATTATTACTGGGCAATGTTATCCCACTGAACTTTGAATCCAGATACTAAGGCTGGGAATTTTTAAAGGAGCTGAAGCGAGCTCATCGGGAGCTGGATGCCTAACTCCCTTCAGCACCTTTAAAAAATCAGCCTAAATCTCTGGGTAACTGAGAGGCAGACCTTCGGTAACATCTATGGTTTTGTCCCTCCCGTCACTGTTAATAGACTTATCATCAGATTCCGCCCTGGAGTAAGTGCTTGTCGCACCCATTAAAGTCAATGAAAGATACTCTCTTAGTCTATGGCTGAATTTGGCTTCCAACGCAGATCAACAGAAAGAGCTTAGTTATAGCAATAAAAGAGACACAGGAACATAGATCTGATTTATTTTTTTTATCTTTCACTTTAGATACTGCAACAAGGCCTTCAAACCATAAAGGGAAGCTTTCTCCAGGTTTCTGAGTTGACAGACCAGATAGCACAACAGGTTAATGCAGCTACACAAGCAGTTCTCTCAGAGAAGTTGCATCCTCTCAAAAGGATAGCTTATTTGGAAAAGATGTTGCAGATGAAATCGGATGAATTTGAGGTACTTCCTTATATAGTAAATTTGCTCTCAGTACGGTTTTATTCTTCAACAAAATCATGTAGTTCCTGAACTGAAGTTCAGTTTGAATTAGAACTCAGTGAAATCTGAATGATAGCATCAGCTGAGCTATGAAAGAGAAATAAAGTCCTGGGGGAACAGGTGGGTTACACGTTTATCGTGTGCCTGCTATGCTGCGTTCACTCAGTTTCAATTGTTTTCCCCTTCCACACACACCCTGCTCTGTAACACACTTGTAAGCAGGCCTGTTAATTTGTAATATGGATGGATCTTAATGTCTCCATGCATCATCCCAGTCCAATGCTTGGAAACTCAGGTTGTTTCCTGGAGATGATGTCTCTGATTCTTGATATCATGTGTAAGCTTTACCTGTAGTGTAATATAGTTTTATTTCATTTCTAGTTGTGTAGTCGTTTTCTCTTGTGTAATTTTGTGGTCTTACCACAAGTGATTTCCTTTGTCATTCTTGTCATTCATTCCTTACACAAGTGTAATTTGAGAGCTCTCAGGCAGAGGGTGACACCAGACCCCTTCCTGGCACAGGTCCCTCAACCCTGGAAATGGGAAGGGAAGAGAAAACTGTAGGATCCCAGACCCAGTCCTGCATTTCTTCCCCTCAGATGGAGCCAACTGGGAGCTACTAGAGCCCAAGTAATGCCCACAGCCCTATCTATAAGAGCAAATGGGACCAAACTCTCCATGTGGCTGATAAAGGAGCAGAACCATTTTCATGAATTTCCTGCCGTCTGAGTAGCTGTGCTGTGGCTCCATAATTTCATCCTAAATCATCAAGTCCTTGGTAGTAGGTCTCTGCACAGCATGTCTGCCCTTTTCTCCTAGATCCATGTGGATCTCCCACAATTCACAGGATATGGAGGCTCAGCTCCTTGCCACATGTCTGTATATTGGGTTAAATCCTACTTCTCCTCAATTGAAAAAGTGGGAGGAAACTGTAAGTCAAAACTTGCAGAGTTTACCACCTTCTACAAGTATGATGCAGAGCTGGTAAACAAGCCCAGGTTTCCCAAGTTTAAAAAAAAAGTCATTACAGGGTTTTAACCACAACACCATCTCTCCTCCCCAGTGAGTTATTTCTCATCGTGACAGCGGACAGTGGTGCCTCTATATGTAATGAAGCATTTTCTTCATTGTCATTTCACTTTCCTTGTTTTTTCATAGTCAAAAAACGTATTGCACTATGGGAAAACAGCCATTAATTTCTAGAACTATGAAGCCAATAACAAGAAATCAAGGCTAATATTTACTCTAAAAATGCAAGGACATATTCCAAAGATAAAATCTAGAAAAAGAATATAAATAAGCATGGTTTAAATATAGACATAAATATTAACTACAAATACACCAGTTACTCTAATCTAGCAGATGTTTGTTTTCCCAAGGATGCTGTTTATTATTCTCTTGCTCATATTGAATATATGTATTAAAGCTGATTATAATAAAAATAATCTCTCATCCTAGTTCAACCTTTTACAACTGATGGATTTCAATAATTGTCTGGACACAGTGGAAGCTCGAATTAAGACACGTATAGAAGTTTTGGATAAGTTGTATCTACAGGGAAAAGAAGACGACTCAGAATTACTCATGGTACATCCAGCTCTTATGACTATAAAGAAATAAATTATGCATATGTAAGAGAGTCTGTAGGATACTTATTCATGTAGCACCATAGGTACTTCCTGTAGCTTAATTATCATAAATGTTACATGCACAAAAATTATGTTAAAAGAACATTATTAAGGTGGCAAAGTCAAGCACTCAAAAGTTAGGAAATGCCAGAAATGCCTCTGAAACTTGAATTTGGCCCCGACCTGCATATCCATTATGATACAGTCTTGAATTTCCTGATCACATACTATTTTTTTTCCACAAGGCCCCTAACTCATTTAGTGCAAAACTCTGTGGCAGAAGCAGGGATAGAATCCAGTTGTCTATTCAGCTGCCTTAACAATGAGACCCTCCTTTCTCTTCCTGCAGTCCCCTGCCTCATTCACTACACGCCTCCGATTTCTGCAGCAAAAAAGCAGGGGTCCTACAGACAACAATTTCCTTTACTAAATTAGCCTGATGGATACCCAGAGCAGGTCCATCCTATGCAGGGACTGAGGTAGGGGTCGTCTTGAAAAAAATAGTAATTTAAGTCTGTATCATAGAATCATAGAATATCAGGGTTGGAAGGGACCTCAGGAGGTCATCTAGTCCAACCCCCTGCTCAAAGCAGGACCAATCCCCAATTAAATCATCCCAGCCAGGGCTTCATCAAGCCTGACCTTAAAAACCTCTAAGGAAGGAGATTCCACCACCTCCCTAGGTAACCCATTCCAGTGCTTCACCACCCTACTAGTGAAAAAATGTTTCCTATTATCCAACCTAAACCTCCCTCACTGCAACTTGAGACCGTTACTCCTTGTTCTGTCTTATGGTACCACTGAGAACAGTCTAGATCCATCCCCTTTGGAACTCCCTTTCAGGTAGTTGAAAGCAGCTATCAAATCCCCCCTCATTCTTCTCTTCTGCAGATTAAACAATCCCAGTTCCCTCAGCCTCTCCTCATAAGTCATGTCCTCCCCCTAATCATTTTTGTTGCCCTCTGCTGGACTCTTTCCAATTTTTCCACATCCTTCTTGTAGTGTGGGGCCCAAAACTGGACACAGTACTACAGATTCCATTCAAATTCACCAATGCTGAATAGAGGGGAGTGATCACATCCCTCGATCTGCTGGCAATGCCCCTACTTATACAGCCCAAAATGCCATTAGCCTTCTTGGCAACAAGGGCACACTGACTCATATCCAGCTTCTCATCCACTGTAACCCCTAGGTCCTTTTCTGCAGAACTGCTGCCGAGCCACTCGGTCCCTAGTCTGTAGCAGTGTATGGGATTCTTCCGTCCTAAGTGCAGGACTCTGCACTTGTCCTTGTTGAACCTCATCAGATTCAGGGCCGGCTCTAGGTTTTTTGCTGCCCCAAGCGAAAAAAAAACCTCCTAGAGCGCAACTGCTGAAGCAAAAAAGCCCAACCTGGAATGCCGCCTCTGGAATTCTGCCACCCCAAGCACGTGCTCAGTTTGCTGGTGCCTATAGCCAGCTCTGATCAGATTCTTTTGGCCCAATTCTCTAATTTGTCTAGGTCCCTCTGTATCCTATCCCTATCCTTCAGCGTATCTACCACTCCTCCCAGTTTAGTGTCATCTGCAAATTTGCTGAGGGTGCAGTCCACACCATCCTCCAGATCATTAATGAAGATATTGAACAAAACCACCCGAGAACCGACCCTTGGGGTACTCCACTTGATACCGGCTGCCAACTAGACATGGAGCCATTGATCACTACCTGTTGAGCCCAACGATCTAGCCAGCTTTCTATCCACCTTATAGTCCATTCATCCAGCCCATACTTCTTTAACTTGCTGGCAAGAATACTGTGGGAGACCGTATCAAAAGCTTTGCTAAAGTCAAGGAATAACATGTCCACTGCTTTCCCCTCATCCACAGAGCCAGTTATCTCCTCATAGAAGGCAATTAGGTTAGTCAGGCATGACTTGCCCTTGGTGAATCCATGCTGACTGTTCCTGATCACTTTCCTCTCCTCTAAGTGCTTCAGAATTGATTCCTTGAGGACCTGCTCCATGATTTTTCCAGGGACTGAGGTGAGGCTGACTGGCCTTTAGTTCCCTGGATCCTCCTCTTTCCCTTTTTTAAAGATGGGCACTACATTAGCCTTTTTCCAGTCATCCAGGATCTCCCCCGATCGCCATGAGTTTTCAAAGATACTGGCCAATGGCTCTGCAGTCACATCCGCTAACTCCTTTAGCACCCTTGGATGCAGCGCATCCTGCCCAATGGACTTGTGCTCATCCAGCTTTTTTAAATAGTCCTGAATCACTTCCTTCTCCACAGCAAGCTGGTCACCTCCTCCCCGTACTGTGCTGCCCAGTGCAGCAGTCTGGGAGGTTCGTGAAGACAGAGGCAAAAAAAGCATTGAGTACATTAGCTCTTTCCACATCCTCTGTTACTAGGTTGCCTCCCCCATTCAATAAGGGGCCCACACTTTCCTTGACTTTCTTCTTGTTGCTAACATACCTGAAGAAACCCCTTCTTTTTACTCTTAACATCTCTTGCTAGCTGCAACTCCAAGTGAGATTTGGCCTTCCTGATTTCACTCCTGCATGCCTGAGCAATGTTTTTATACTCCTCCCTGGTCATTTGTCCAATCTTCCACTTCTTGTAAGCTTCTTTTTTGTGTTTTAAGATCAGCAAGGATTTCATTGTTAAGCCAAGCTGGTCACCTGCCATATTTACTATTCTTTCTACACACTGGGATGGTTTGTTCCTGCAACCTCGATAAGGATTCTTTAAAATACAGCCAGCTCTCCTGGACTCCTTTCCCCCTCATGTTATTCTCCCAGGGGATCCTGCCCATCAGTTCCCTAAGGGAGTCAAAGTCTGCTTTTCTGAAGTCCAGGGTCTGTATTCTGCTGCTCTCCTTTCTTCCCTGTGTCAGGATCCTGAACTCTGACATCTCATGGTCACTGCCTCCCAGGTTCCCATCCACTTTTGCTTCCCCTACTAATTCTTCCTTGTTTGCGAGCAGCAGGTCAAGAAGAGCTGTGCCCCTAGTTGGTTCCTCCAACACTTGCACCAGGAAATTGCCCCCTACACTTTCCAAAAAATTCCTGGATTGTCTGTGCACTGCTGTATTGCTTTCCCAGCAGATATCGGGGTGATTGAAGTCCCCCATGAGAATCAGGGCCTGCAATCTAGTAACTTCTGCTAGTTGCCGGAAGAAAGCCTCGTCCACCTCATCCCTTTGGTCTGGTGGTCTACAGCAGACTCCCACCACAACATCACCCTTGTTGCTCACACTTCTAAACTTAATCCAGAGACTCTCAGGTTTTTCTGCAGTTTCATACTGGAACTCTGAGCAGTCATACTGCTCTCTTCCATACAATGCAACTCCCCCACCTTTTCTGCCCTGCCTGTCCTTCCTGAACAGTTTATATCCATCTATGACCGTACTCCAATCATGTGAGTTATCCCACCAGGTCTCTGTTATTCCAGTCACCTTGGATGTGCCAGGACTTCCAGTTCTCCCTGCTTGTTTCCCAGGCTTCTTGTATTTATGTATAGGCACTTAAGATAACTCCCTGAGCTCCTGCTTTCTCAGTATGAGGCAGGAGTCCTCCCCTCTTGTGCTCTCCTGCTCGTGCACAAGGCGGCCAAATTAAGATTGCACAGGCAACCTCAATTCTTTGATTTCCTAACTTTTGAGTGCTTGACTTTGCCACCTTAAAAATGTTCTTAGTAATGTTAACATAGTATGTTTGTGTGTAATTTCCTAGGTTTTTTAAAAAGCAAACTGAAAAACCAGAAATCCCATCATATGTCATCTCTCTTCACAAGCATTGGAAATAAATAAAGTACAGTAGCAGCCTGGGTAATTTTAATTGCTAGCAGAAGATGGTTCTTCATCATTAAAAAAAATTCTAAGGAAATCAGAAATGCAGTGGAATACTTTATCTGAAGAGCATTACATCAGAATAACTGAATCCCCAGAGCAACATAAAACATAATGAGTTACTTTTAAAAATGAATCAAAACCTGGATTGCAGGCAGAATTGTAAAAGAGAAAAGGGACACCTGCTGGATCTGGGGTTGGTGTAATTCCCCCTCCTCAAACTTCAGTATGAAGTTTAAGCCGTGCCACTTACGGATACTACAAAATACGCTATGCAGAACCCTTTACTACTTCCATGAATGAGGATTCAGAAGGTGTGTCTGACTTTCCCCCCAAGAATAGTGCAAAGGAAACTGAAAGTGAAAACTCTTTTGTTTTCAGTCCTCTCTACTGGAGGGACGACATAGCCCAATATGAACTAACTATGCTTCTTGAAATTCACCTTTTTCATCCATGACCCTTTTAACACACAAATTACACACAAACATACTATGAACATAAGGCATTGTTTACATTATGTTGTCAAACATCACAGTAAAGACTTATATTTTCTAGACATGGAAAAAAGGTGATATTTCTGTCAGTTATTTTGTTCCATTATTTGCAGAGCCACATGTTGGAGCTCACTGCAATGTCTCCTGACATCGAGAATCTGAATGAAGTGAGCTTTAGGCTACCACTCAGTGATTTCACTGTGAAGAAACTACAGAACCTGAATCGACAGTGGGCTCAGAAGACAGCAACAGCCCTGGAGCATTGCAGGTCAAAAAAGCACAATAATTCCCCCAACTGTTTCAGTGTGCATGAGGACAATTAAAAGCAGATTAAAATATTTTCCACAAGCTGGTCCCCAGATTTCCAAGAGGCTTGTCAAAAATAATTCCTCCATTTGAAACTAACTTAAAAACAATCCAACGATTTTGTTTGTTTGTTTTGTTTTTTAATATTTTAAGTTGTTTGGTGCACAAAGGCACATGTGTTAGCATGTGTTTTGTGTAGAGACTAGCACAATGGGACCTCATCTTGATTAGAGCCCATGGTGCTACCAATCTACCCCCTTTGTTAGAGCATAACCAATCCATAAGTGGAAAATATACAACAATAGACTGGTTCCTGTATTATTTCTCTTAACAGTGAATTTGAGGGAATTCAATCGGATGAAAAGAAATTTCTTCAGAAATGTGAAAACTGGATACAATTTCTAGAAAAGATGAAAGAGGGTTTAAAAGTGAATATTGCTGGCAGATTTGAAAAGCTTCAGGAACAACAGAGAATATATGAGGTAATAATGCTGAAGATTTAATCTGGGTTTTAAAAAAAAATCTTGAAAACCATATCTTTGCAAAGAGATACTGTGGGTGGTATTATAGAACAGCAGCAGTCTGTGCAATATATAAATGGAATCCACTCAAAGTGTCAATAATACATTACACCTTGGGAACATTAGACTGGGGCAAGGCTGAGAGGATGCTTCTTGTCCCAGCTGAAATAAATCACAAAATCTGTATCTGCAAATACTAAATACCATGCATTGCAAGTTAGACACACAGAGACAGGATGTCACCCAGACTTTTTTATAATTAGTAGTTGTGCATCTAATTCCACAAACATTATACTAAACATTTACTACTTTGTGTAAAACAGGGATCGGCAGCCTTTCAGAAGTGGTGTGCCGAGTCTTCATTTATTCACTCTAAGTTAAGGTTTCGCGTACCAGTAATACATTTTAACGTTTTTGGAAGGTCTCTTTCTATAAGTCTATAATATATAAGTAAACTATTGTTGTATGTAAAGTAAATAAGGTTTTAAAAATGTTTAAGAAGCTTCATTTAAAATTAAATTAAAATGCAGAGCCCTCCGGACCAGTGGCCAGGAGCTGGCAGTGTGAGTGCCAATGAAAATCAGCTTGTGTGACGCCTTCGGCACACGTGCCAGAGGTTGCCTACCCCGATGTAAAACTTGTACTCCTCAGGGCATGTGGGCCATATTCTGCTCCTTATTCACTAAATATGGAGCTGCTCAAAAATAGCTATTCCAGAATAATTCTATGTGTAAAGCCCATTGTAAAGCTTGTTTTTAAATGCCCATCAGTTACTGAACTAATATTGTTCTTATTTTTGCAATGTTTGCAGATGCTGCAAGTGGAGATTTCTGTAAATCAGCAGATTTTTAATTCTATCATATCAAAAGCATTACTTTTGCTGGAAACAGGAGAAGCAGAAAAAGGGTAAAAAAAAATAGATTTTTTCCCCTTAGTTCTTAACCAGGGGCATGCATAAGCGGGGGAGGGGCAAGCAGGGGCATGCCCCCACCAATAGTTGGCCAGGGCACAGAACTCCTCCAGCCCTGCCACAAGCCCCAGGACCAGAGGAGCTCTGTAACCCTGCTGCAGCCAAGTACTTGTGTGGATACATTAATTCAGATGGCTCCACGGCGCATAGATTTTCATTGAAATGGTGAGTGTATGGCCATTTATTTCTATGCCTATGATTAAGGCTGCAGGTCAGTCACGGATTCTGTGACCTCCATGACTTCTGTGGCGGCTGGTGCTGGCTCAGGGACTGGCAGAGCCAGGCAGCCCCTGGGCCGGCAGCAGCAGTTTGGGTGTGTGGGACAGGGCTCAGGGCTAAGGGCAGGGGGTTGGGGTGCGGGTTGGCGCTTACCTCAGGATGGGGGGGCTCCCTGGCTCCCACTGGCATGTCCCTGCAGCTCCTAGGCGGAGCGGCAAAGGGGATCTGTCTGCGCCTGCAGGTGCCGCCCCCACAGCTCCCATTGGCTGCGGTTCCTGGCCAATGGGAGCTGTGGAGCTGGCACTTGTGGCGGGAGCAACGTGTCAAGCCCCCGTGGCCTCCCCTCTTCCTAGAAGATGCAGAGACACATGGAGCCAGGTAGGGAGCCTGCTAACCATCCCCCACAGTGTCCCGGGCTGTGCGCTGCTGCCTGGCCGTCCCTCCCAGCACCAGCGGGGGTCCTGGGCCATGCGCCGCCACCTGGCTCCCCCTCCCAGCACCAGTGAGGGTCCTGGGCCACCACCGCCCCTGTACCGCTCCCCCCACCCCCTGAGCACCCGTGGCCCCCCGCCCAGGTTTTAGTTAGGGTATATAGTAAAAGTAATAAACAGGTCACGGGCCATGAATGTTTGTTTACTGCCCGTGACCTGTCCATGATTTTTACTAAAAATACCCATGACTTAAACGTAGCCTTACCTATGATGTATGTGCATGTGTTGATATGGTTTAATGTGTATAATATGTGTGTGTTTAATGGGCCCCTCCAAAAGCAGTCAAATTTAAATTCCTGCATATATTCCTGGGTCTTACACAGAGTAATACTGGTGATTCAAGAGGTGACATGCTTCCCTCTGAGTCAGTCCGGAACACCCTCAACTGTCCCTTAAAAGAGACTTTTTAAACCCAAGTCAAAACCAGGTGTGTTCATTAGAGCCTGTGTTACATCTTGCAAAAGTAGAGGTGTGACCACCGGTGTCCTGGCCAAGTTCCCCTTTGGATAGTAACTACATTCTGCCTACCAAAAAAACAACAATCCCCTTGTAGTTTCTCCTGGGATAAGATATCCTTCACTTCCTGCCCTAACTGTTCTGCACTGTTAAAGAGTTGCTGTGTTTGCAGCTGAGGTGGCTATACTCTGGTGGTAGGTAAAATGATTGATTTAGTTCGGGATTGGTCCTGCTTTGAGCAGGGGGTTGGACTAGATGACCTCCTGAGGTCCCTTCCAACCCTGATAGTCTGTGATTCCATGATGATTCTATGGTTGCCATATGTAAAGGACTCAATCCTCTTTTCCTCCATGAGTACTCGTGCTGCAACAGGGTGAGAGAGCACTCAAGAAGGGCACCTAGCAATGGAGCCTGCTGATTCTCCATTCACAACAGGACATGGTCTTCTGGCTAATATTTGTAAACCCAACATGAACCTAATTTGGGTAGTGGAGAGATGAGTTGTTTATTGGCTGGAGTATGAACTCGTGGAACATCTCTAAGAATGACTTATACATACTGTGGTTTTATGTGAACCCCATCCTCCGTAGTAGCAGTAACATTGCAAGTGATTTACCTTTCCTCTTCCCCATTTTTCTCTAAGGCATCATCTGAGCTATTCAAAAAGTATGTTAGCTGAACTCATTTTTACTAGCATGGGCTGAAAACACTTCAGCTTGTTAATGTGGAGCAGGCAAAAGCATATTATATCGCATGGTAGAAACCAAAAACTGGGTTGAAGGGGTTCAGCACTACACAGATTTTTTTTGTAATGCAGACAGTCTCTAATGCTGCACCTGCGCTAGAGTATAATGGTGACAGGAGGCTGTTCTAGCATTGCTCAAGTACAGCTCTATTTTGCAGTGCAGTTGCTGCCAGTATTGACTTCCATCCACTTCAAGAATGCATTTGGAACAACTTGCTTCTGGGTCTAGCTGTACCATATGTTGTTGTGCCATAGCAGGAGAAACTCTCGTGTTTGTTCTTGTATCATTTTATAGTTTTCTGTCACACAGAAGTTTTGATGCACAGAGAAGGCTTGTGCTTATGGTGCTCCATTTTGTGTTTTAATGTGCTTTTAAGGTGAAGATGACATTCTGTATTAACACTCCAATCTCTGTCCTCTTCAGAACTGAGTTTATTTCCAAACTCACATTGCTGAAGGAGCAGTGGCAGAGTGTTATCCGGATGGTTCAGCAGAGGAAGAAAGATATCGATGGACTTGTGAAGCAGTGGCAGCACTTCAGGGTTTCTCAACAGAATCTCACAAATTTTCTTACTTGTACAAATAACTTCATAGCTGCTGTGAAGAGCCAGGACGGCTACAGCCTTTACCATCTTAGGAATCTAATTCATGATTTCAAGGTCATATTTTTATTTCTTATAAACAAATAGATGATCAGTGATTTTTCAGATTGAAATGACATGTATCCAGAAAAATGAAAGGACTTCAAAGGCATTCACTTTTTGCTCAAAACAAATTGCTGATTTCTTTTCTTAAAGGGACAGTTTCATTAAAACGTGTCTTGATTTATGCATTGTGGAAACCCACAATAAACTCCTAAATAAAATTATGATCTGGGAGCAGATGCAGTTTTTAGTGAATCTGTCCTGATGAAAAGATTCAAAGAACCTCAACAAGTTCTCGCTAAAGCACATAGATTATGCCTGCCCATAATATTGCAGAAAGTCAGCCCTGTTTCCTTTTGCTTGTCTTCATTTGAGTGACCTCTGTGAGTAAATTTTCGAAATTCCCAATAGTTTGTGAGTATTTACTGTAATTGAGAGGTTTTATGTTAATGGGAATGTTGAACTGAACATTAACAATGTAAGTTACCAGAGCTGTTTGTTTTTTAATTTAAATGTGACCCTATTCAAAAAAAGTAACTTTAGGTTGAATTATGAACCAAAACCAGAATCTCTTGCTTGGTTAATAGGGCAACACTGTCATGAATTTCTGGATAGAGAAGCTCTTAAAGCTAATAGTTTAAAGTGTAATAGGAATCTGAGTTTAAAGTTGAACAATGTCTGATTTGAAGCCAGCTATATATTTGGTAGAGTACTGAATAATTTTTTGCTTTGGAAAGAAATATTCCGTGACAGAGAATATTTTAAACAATAATATGTCTGATTAGATTAGCCAAACTATTTTGAATTCATTAGAACCTGATTCTGCCAACCTTCCTCGTGTCCAGTAGTACCTTACTATGGGAGACGAGCCCATAATAGTAAGGGACTTGCTAGTGTAAACATGGCATCGTTCAGCTTATTGCACAGAATTGTAGTTTACACTTGTCCTTTTTAAAAATAAAAGGTGAGAAAACTTCAGTGTAGACAAGGCCATAATAGTTAGTTATGGAATAACCATCAGATAGAGGAAGGTTCTTCCTAACTTCTGTCATTTAGTGTCTGGTTTATGACTTGAAGTATGAAAGCTTATATTCCTTACTAAAAATATATCTCATGTAGCGTAACTGTAGATTTTCTTCTTATCAATATAAATATCTAAAGGTTTCCTGAGTGGCACTAAACTTTTGGCTTCAGTGATACTTTGAGGCAATGAGTTCCATAGATTGATTATGTAATATGTAAAAAATAATTTCCTTTTATTAGTTTTAAATGTGTTGCCTTTCAGTTGAATTGAATATTCCCTTATGTTATAACAATCTGAATAGGAGTACCTAACTGGCCTGTGTATAAGGCAATCAGAAAATTTGGTTTTGATTAATTATTACACTACTCTTTCTGCACAGACACAAGCCATTAACATTAGGACCTAGGAATATTATAAATTTTAAGACTTTCAGTGCCCCACTCCTTTGCTGCTAGCCTCATTTGTTTCATGTTTATTTTCTCCTATTGTTAAAGGTGACATTCGGGGGACTTTAAAAATTATGCTAGTGCCTGTTTTTGCTTCTTTATGATGCATAATGAAGGCCAGAAAGTCTGGCTTTTATGGATATTTTTCTGCTTAGTTCTTTACCTTAAAAATAACAGGAATGTTAACTTTCATCTTCCCTATTTTTGATGAAGATCTTGTTAGGGTTCACAGAGCAGAGATGTTTTTAGCTTACTTTACTGAAATGAGGTGTTCAGTCTTTAACAAAGACATTCTTTCTCCAATATGTTGCTTAGTCATTGAAGTTAAAGAGTTGTTAACAAATGCAACATTTTATTAAACACTTGACTTTTTAACTGTATGACTAAAAATCCCATCTCCTCTCAATTGCTCCAATCATTTAACTCATTATAAAGTCAGCATAGCATCTTATAGACTCAAAACAAGCAGGAAAAAATGCAGGGTTGAGGGGTTTTGTTTGTTTGTTTGTTTGTTTGTTTGTTTTTACACATAACAAAAAGTTAAATAAAAACAAAGAACAAGCCCATTTTTTTCACCCTTTTAAAAAGTGAAATTCCAAGCAGGTTTGTAAAGCTCTCTAATCCTGGGGCTGAGATTTAGAATGTTGTGGTTGGTTTTTTAGAACAAGGAAATACTTCTTCAGAGATGGCAAACCACATACTCCCTCACTGTCGATACTGGGGAGAAGTTATGTAAAGACTCAGACCCGGAGACCAATGCTGTAATACAAGAGGAACTCAGCCAGTTACAGGAGAATTGGAATGATGCCCAGCTTCAAGTGGAGAAGATCATGAAACAGCTCCTCGGCACTGTGCAGGTACTCGACAGGTGTTCTCTAGGGAAGAGGACACCTTGAGATGCCTGCACACTCCTGTTCCCACGTGGAGGAGTTCCAGGGCAGCGTGACCAGTCCTAGGGACAAGCCAGCTAGTGGCGTGGAGAGGCTCTCTGCAGCAAGTGCCCAAGGAGCCCCAGAAAGAGTAGCAGCTTCCCAGCTCTTTGTTTTCCCTTCTGTGGATCCTAATATGCAGGCCCTGCAAAGACTACTACTTGACTGGGCTGCGGTAACACCCACAAACAAGCTTACAGGTTGGGGACACAGAGCCCCTAAACCAGTGCCTTTGATTAGGGGTGTGGGGTGTCATGGTGGCTCTGTTGTCCCCCACTTGCCCTTGCAGGGGTGTGTCAGTCAGTGGCCTCTAATCTCAGGTAACAGCTTCATTTTGAAGTTGTCAAAAGGCTCCCATTCCCCTTGCTTCCCCAGCAGAGTTCCTTGCCAGTAAAGCATCAAGTGTGAACTCCCCAACTCTAGACTCTGAGGAGGCCCTGTGACTCCCTTTGAGATCATTCCCCAACAGCTCCATCACTCTATATCTGGGGGTTGTGGGAAGGCTAAAGTCATGGACTATACCTCTGTGGAGAGGGGCTGGGTAGCTGGGTGGATACTGCTATAATGGGCTTCCGCTCTTTGGACTGCAGTAATGGTCTGTGGGCATGGAGCCTGGCTGAGCTCTGCCCACACTTTTCAGCCATGAAGCACCTGGGTGAGAATTGGGGCCAGTGGCATTAGTCACACTTCTTTACTCTCTTATAGAGCCATTATAGGTGCAGACTATGCCAGAGGCCGTATGCTCCTCACCATATATACCCCCTCTGAAAATTAAGAGGTAGATTCATGAACGTTTCCTCTCTGTAGTAAATTTGTGTTTCAAAGCATAAAAACTTGATATCACTTTAATTGATCCCCAGCATAATTTGAAACTATGCTCCAAAGAATCTTCGTTTGAATAGAAGGAGATGTGAGCCACTTGAGCTAAAATGCATTTCAAGGCAAACATTAAATACAAGAGGGCTCAATTCTCCCATTAATCCATGAATGAAATTCTTATTAGGGACAGTGTGCATGCACTGAGAGAAGATCCTGAGGATCAGTCCTCTAAAACAAATTAATTTAGAAATTGCTGTTCTTTAATTCATCCATACAGTACAGTACATGCATATTGTGAGGTATTTGTCATTCATAACTTCCTTGTTTCTGTAAAAAACAGACCTGGGACAGCTGTGAAAAGCTAATCAAGGAATTGGAAAGCAGGCTGCGAGAACTTAAGGAAAAAGTAAAAGATCCACTTCCAGAGGAACATGAAGAGCTCTACAAAACCAAGGAACATGTTAAGGTATTGAAAGCACATTTTGTAGAAAAATATTCCTTGTACAATACTTGAGCCCCTAGGAGACTGGAGTTCTGTCTTGCCTGCTCCTCTGTGAAACTGAGTTCTTCTGTGCTACTGGTAAATTGCCTCTGCCTCTTCCCCCATGTCTGAGGTAACATCCTAATCTCTGCAAGTGCTGGAATTTTTTTAATTTGGCAAGACATTTCTTATGTCCTTGATGGGACACAGAGGTTTATCACTTCCCCTGCCTCTCCAAATAAATAAATACATAAATAAAAATTCAAACCCATTAAAATAAGAAGCTAAAATTCCCTTCTCCCCATTTGTCACTCCACCTCCCTCCCCTCTATGTGGTTGGATGTCTTTATTCATTGTGTTATCAGTCTATTATAGACTGTAAAATTCTCCAGGCAGGGACCTTATTATCCCCCTTGCACACCTGTGGCATGCTAAAAATAATAGAGAAAAGGAAAGGCGTGCCAGAGTGGGGCAGCAGCTGTTTAAGCCTTTGCTGCCAATGTCCTGCCATGAAAGTTAAATGGCATGGAAAGTATTTCCAGTGCATGACTCGTTTTGGTAATTTTGCATTTGGCTTCATGGCATTGTGCTTTATCACCATGTTTATGAACTGAATTGCTTGTTCTTTGTGGAAACAAGTACCGTAAGTTTACCGATGTCAGACGCCTTTGGATCGCTATCAGCTCCCTGAGATCTTCTTTGTGATAGCTGGCTTCCTTTCATGTGCAAGAACAGTCTGCTTTCAAACACGTGTGTTGACACAGTGTTTATTAAAAATGCCTGCACCCTGTCTGCGTACAGCCACCACCACTGAGAATACCTACAGTGGAGCTTTGGCAATGGAGAACGAGTGTCAAATTGTGTCAGTATAGAAGCAGCACTTACGTACAAGGGAAAGTATAGAAGGACCAAATAAGGACCCCAGTTTCTTCATTTGATCTTTCTTTTCATGCATAGAGCACTGGACTGGGACTCACACAGGAGACCTGGGTTCCATTCCTGGGTCTGCCACTGGCTTGCTGGGTGACCTTGGGCAAATCACTTCCTTCCCTATGCCTCAGTTTATCCGCCTGTAAAGAAAATAATACTGGGGATAATGACCTCCTTTGTAAAGCACTTTGAGATCTAAAGATGAAAAGCACCATATAAGAGCTGCTAGGAGGTAGTATTCTGTGGAACGGTGCTCTTCCCATCCCATTGACTTCACTGGGCTTTGACTCAGATCCCTTGTTAATGTATGCTGAGCTGCATAAATACATACCCTTATATTTCCAAGGGAGAATTTATTGTGAACTGGGAGAATTCTTTTCAGTTCAATTATCAACCCTTTTTATTTTAATAGAATTTTTTTCAGTGTTTCGTTTGCGAATTGAATGGTGAGTCAGTCTCCTTTCGAAATGTGAATGTGCATATATACAGATGGATCAAAAGAACATGGGTGGCCGGTGAACGGGCCGTTGGGGGAGGCTAGCCCCCAGCCCCTCCCCTTCTGCCTGAGGCCCCACCTCTCACCCTCCTCTTCTGCTCCCCCTCCCTCTCAGGAGCCCGGAGCAACCTCCCACTTCCTAGCCCTGGGCCACCCGAGCACCCTCAGCCCCGGAGCTCCCTACCCCGGCTCCGGGCAGTCCGTCTGCAGCGCCCCCAGCCATGGAGCCACAGCAGCCCGGCATAGAGCACCAGAGCTGTGGACGGGCCCCCAACCCCTGCGCTGGGCAGTGCGGTCCCAGCACCCCGAGTCATTGCGGCACCTACCTCCCGCAGCCCTAGCTAGCCTGGGCTACGGAAGAGAGGGGCCCCGGGAAGGAACTGCAGGAAGGGGCTTAGGGGTGGAGCGTGGGCAGGACCACAGCGGGCTCTTTGCAGGGAGACAGCCTCCCCCAACCCATGCAGAAGAACTATGAGGGTAGGAGGAGCTGTCTGCTCCCCTTGTGCTTTTTTTCTTTTTTTTTTTTTGGTCCAGTTTACCTCTCCTAGAGGCAGAGCATTTTTCCTTGTTAGCAGAACCAGGAAGGTTTTTTGACAAGTTTTCTTTATTGTAAAATGTGACCTTCCCTCATGTTTAGAACACAGATATTTCCCTACTGCAGTTTCTTGTGCAATTACTCCTCTACTTCAGTGACAACGTTAACATAAGCACTTTTTAAAAGCCATCAGGAAAGATTATCTCCTTGATAATGGGTCTGGGGGTTGTTGGGTTTTTTTGTTTGTTTTTTAAAATTTTAATATTTTTTAAAAAGTCCAGTTGGCAGCGCGGCGGCGCTAAGGCAGTCTCCCTGCCTGCCCTGGCTCCGCGCGGCTCCCAGAAACTGCCAACATGTCCGGCTCCTAGGCAGAAGGACAGCCGGCCAGGGAGGCTCCATCCGCTGGCCTTGCCCTGAGCTCCAGCTCCACAGCAACCATTGGCCGGGAACTGCCAGGAGGAGCTGCGGGGGACAGTGCCTGCGGGCAGCACACAGAGCCCCCTGTGCCTAGGAGACAGGCATGCTGCCACTTCTGGTATCTGCGCAGAGCCAGGGCAGACAGAGACCCTGCCTGAGGTCAGCGCCACCTGGCCGGAGCCCACATCCCAACCCCCTGCCTGAGCCCTGAGCCCCCTCCTCCACCCCAGCTCCCTCACCCCTGAGCCCACACCCCAAGCCAGGGCCCACATCTCCTCCCGCACCCAACCCCAGAGCCTGCACCCCTAGCCAGAGCCTGCACCCCCTCTTGCACCTCAACCCCCTGCCCCAGTCCAGTGAAAGTGAGCAAGAGTGTTCGGTTTTGTGCGATTAGGAAGTTGGTCACTCTGCCAAACCCTGCAGCAGTGTATCAGAAGATGTTGGGTGTTGGATATCTAGTAGAGCCTATTTTAGTATTTTATAGAGTAACAGGAGGCTTGTTTCTGCACTAATGAAGTCAACAAGAGCTATGCCATTGACTTTATTGGGCTCTGGATCAGGCTCAGAATAACTAACACTGGAGGGAACCCTCTAATAAAGCTAAAGAGAGATTAATCTTTTAAGCTAACCATTTCTCTTCCCGCCCTCCCCCAAACAGGATGCAGAGATAGAAGGAAAAGGAAAGGGAGGCTGACCTAAAAGCATCCTAGCAAAGGCTTTCACAGCTTTACCCTTTTGGCTGCCTATGTGTAAATTTCCCCTCCTCTTTTTCTGTTTTCCCCTCCCCCACAGGCCAATCAGAGGATTAAACCAACAGGTTTTGAAAAAACACAGGCGCTTAGTCTAAAGGATTGTTTCCCTTGTGTTTAAATGCAGGAACTGGAGAAGTCACTTGCAGACTGGAATCAAAACGTGAAAGAACTTGATAATATGAAGGCAGACTTGGCTCATTATATCCTTGCAGAAGATGTGGTGCTGCTGAAGGAGCAAGTAGAGCATTTGCACAGGAAATGGGAAGAACTCTGCTTGCGAGTAAGTCACTTAGCTGTTGAATATACTGTTCATGTCCTTGTTCTTTGTTGATGCATTTAGGGTGAAATGTCTTGCCAGGCCTAAACAGCAGAAAGAAACATGCTTTAGTAGAGTCTCTTTTGTTGCATTCTTTGCCGATGCAGTTTCTTTATAGCAGCATGGCTGAACAATACTGGAATAAAGTTAGTCTGGGCTCTGCTCTCTTTGTTTCCATAACACACAGTGCTCCAGTTTTGCAAACTCTTAGCAATGGAGTGTATGAAAGAAATGCAACTGTTGGGTGAAATGGATGGTTTTGTTCTAACTCACAAACTAGAGTGCTAAGGCTAAACAGAGGAATCGCCTGAGGTGAAGAAGGGAAAAAGTGGGGGGAATTGTTTTGCTGTTCCTGCTACCTACTTTGTCTTATGAATTCACCAGTGATGGCATGTTGCATAGGCTGATGTAAAATACAGCTCCAAGAAAGCTAATACCGGTAAATGAAATTGAGAAATAAATTAGCTTTTCGGTTTGTTTAGTAAAAAGGACCAAAACATATAAAAATGGATTTGCCATTTATTTAATATAATGTATTTCCAAAACTTTGCACAGTTTACTGTTCAACATTTGCCATCTTTTGTGGCCTACTGCTTTATTACATTTAGTTAGCACTGCGTTTAAATGTACTGGCCCAAATTCATTCACAGAAGCCAATTGCGTTACACCAGGGATGAATTTGGCTCACTGAATTTATAGAATGGTATATATCGATGTGTAAAATATATGCGTAAAATACCCCAGGGTATTAATAGAGAAAGGTAATGGATAAATAAGCAAAATGCTAGATGTTAAGATTCTTGATTTAAGAAGATAGCTTAGCAGATAGTTCTAAGCTAGCAAGAAATGGAACCCTTTATAGTCATAGAATTACACAGCTCTTTTTTGTAGATTACAAAAGAAACCTGTAGAAACAAAGTTCTCTTAGTATTTAGGGCCAAAACCTTACCCAGGCAAAGGGAGTTTGGGTGCAATGGGAGTTTGGGTGGAATAAGGATTGCAGTCAGGCCCTTCATAATAACTTTGATGTGGGGAAATGTTTTGCCTTAAACAGAAGCCAGGTCTACACTACAGAGTTAGGTCGATGTTGTCGACCTAACTCTGTAAGTGTCTACACTACAGCGTTGTTCCTACCAATGTAAGTCCTCCAGTATATCGAGCTTAATAACTCCACCTCCACAAGAGACCTAGTGTTTAGGTCAATGTAGTTAGGGCGCCATAGTGTCTGTGTAGACACTGCTTTACTTACATTACCTGTCTGCTCTGCATGGAGCTCACAGCTGTGAGGCACTATGCAGGGCCAACAGCCCAGGGTGTCGGTGCCCAGCAGCAGGGCTCCACACCGAGCCAACAGCCCAGGCGATCATTTCCCCACTTCAGTTGGTGCAAGGACGCCTGATAAGGACACACACCACCAGCAGAAGGAAGGTAGGGTGGACATGAAAAACCGCAGTAATTACTGTGGTGGCTGTACATTAACCTGGCATAGGTCAGTTTAATAATGTAGTGTAGACAAGGCCTGACTGGCTCATCCAATGAAATATGTTCATTATTTTACTTACTACAGCAGATTCTGAACACTGAGAATGTTAGACTTGAAAACATGTAGGCACAATATTTTCAAAGTTGGATGCCTGATTTGGGCATCTTCTGTATATTCATATTTAGACACCTAAATAAGAGGCTTGATTATGCAGTGATGCTGAGCACCATTAGCTCAGACAGAGAGTGCCCCGTGGCTCTGAAAATGAAAATCAAGCCAATGTGCAGATTAATCCAAACTGTAAACTTTTGTCCATTGTAATTCAATTTCAAACATACTAATAGAATACTCCATTTTGTATGTCTTTTGCGAGAGGAGTCGAAGCAAGAGAGTGAAAGATATGTATTGTTTGAAAACAATTGATATTTAAATGAAGAGGTCTGAAAGACTTTAAAAGTCAAACCCTGCAGCTGTCATGAACATCGCAGAGTGAGGCAGCCAGATGCTCATTCTGGAAAGGGTAGGGAAGTAAATAAACAAACAGTTAATGAGCAGATGCATGCAAGGGGATTAGTGTTTGCATCCTGCCATTGCAAGGTATATGTAGGTCAAGGATTTAACAATTCATATCAGTAAGGGTTCTGGTCTATTATAACACACACATGTATAGTATGTGCAGATATCTAGATCTATAGTGCATGTTCCGCCTCAGAGCAAAGAGGGGGACAAAACCGCAGACCGGGAAAAAGAGTGGAAGCACAGAAGGGAAAGGCAGCTAGTTCATAATGGCCCCCCTTCCCTGCAAACTGCCCGGGAGAGTTCCTGCCTGAAGTTCTAGTGGGAAGAGCTCTGTGAGTGATGGGGGCCAGAACAGGGAACAGCCATTCTATGCAAAATGTTCCCCTCTTAAACAGGCAGAACTGAAATCAGAAACACTTACAGGAGTTAATGCTGCTTCAGTCAGCATTGCTGTCCCCTCCTTGCCCCCCATGGATGGAGATAACTTACCTCATCAGCGGGGAGGCAGTGCAGGTGGCAGAGGATAGCCAGTGCCATCATGTGATCCCCATTCTGCTGGTGTTGCTCATGAAGAGTTAGCAGGCATATCATGGATGCAGAAGAGCTCTCAGATTGGGGCAGATTGGGAGGTCTCTGGATTCTTTGGTTGATTTCTTCTTAATGTGAGTTCATGTGAGTCTAAATTAGCTGTTACCACTCAAGAAAGAGATCTTGGAGTCATTGTGGATAGTTCTCTGAAAACATCCGCTCAATGTGCAGCGGCAGTCAAAAAAAATGAGCAGAATGCTGGGAATAATTAAGAAAAGGATAGATAATAGGACAGAAAATATCATGCTGCCTCTACATAAATCCATGGTATGCCCACATCTTGAATACTGTGTGCAGATATGGTCGCCCCATCTCAAAAAAGATATATTGGAATTGGAAAAGGTTCAGAAAAGGGCAACAGAAATGATTAGGGGTATGGGACAGCTTCCATATGAGGAGAGTTTAATAAGACTGGGACTTTTAA
Source organism: Mauremys mutica (assembly GCF_020497125.1). Taxonomy (NCBI): domain Eukaryota; kingdom Metazoa; phylum Chordata; order Testudines; family Geoemydidae; genus Mauremys; species Mauremys mutica. Next base: position 16,020,444 of record NC_059075.1, read on the forward strand.
GCTTGGAAAAGAAACAGCTAAGGGGAGATATGACTGGGGTCTATAAAATCATGACTGCTGTAGAGAAAGTAGATAAGGAAGTGTTGTGTACTACTTCTCCTATCACAAGGACTAGGGGGTCACCAAATGAAATTAATAGGCAGCAGGTTTAAAACAAATAAAAGGAAGTATTTTTTCACACACCACAGTCAACCTGTGGAACTCCTTGCCAGAGGATGTTGTGAAGGCCAAGATTATTACAGGATTCAAAAAAGAACTAGATAAATTCATGGGGAATAGGTCCATCAATGGCTATTAGCCAAGATGGGCAGGAATGGTGTCCCTAGTCTCTGTTTGCCAGAAGCTGGGAATGAGCGACAGGGGATGGATCACTTGTTAATTACCTGCCCTGTTCATTCCCTCTGGGGCACCTGGCACTGGCCACTGTCGGAAGACAGGAAACTGGACTAGCTGGACCTTTGGTCTGACACAGTAGGGCCATTCTTATGTTCTTATGAGTTTTGGAGGCCGTTCCCATATGCCCCTTCCATAACACTTCTAACTTCCTCTTTCTGTGTAGTCCATGTAATGTGAATGAAGAGGCAGTGCAGATTTAGGAATACATTTCCCTACTCATGTAATTTGTTGTGCATGAGGAACATATGGAACCCAAGTTCTCAGAACTGAAAGGGCAAAAGGAGAATAGTGTGAGGTTATCTAATGTATCACATGATATGAATGATCTTTTTATGTTTCTTTTCCCTCATTGCTACTCCCAAATTTCAACCAGTGTATAAAATTATATCGGGCGTAGAATCCAGGCACTAGTAATAGGAGAGGTAAATGGGAAGAATGCCAGTGAGATGATCAAAGGTGGACAATAAATGGGATCTGTATTTGCAAAATTTATCATGATTGCAGAAATATGGGAAATTACAGGGATGTATCTCAACACGTGTTGTGTGTATGTATGTGTGTCTGTAAGATATAGCTATTTTCTATATGTTTGTATGTAGAAATGAATATTTTGTTTTCCTGGTTTGTTTGGCATTGTCAGATTTCCACTGCATGGCGTATGAATTGTTACACAAGTCATCATTTATAAAGCCGTCATCTAGTTTAGTAGCTTTCCTAAAGGAGAGAATCTGCTGTTTGTTAGGGCTGGTCTACACTAGGAGGGGGGGATCGATCTAAGATATGCAACTTCAGCTACGTGAATAGCGTAGCTGAAGTCAAAGTACCTTAGATCGAATTACTTACTGTCCTCACGGCGCAGGATCGACGTCCGTGGCTCCCCATGTCGACTCCGCTACCGCTGTTCGCGTTGGTGGAGTTCCGGAGTCGACAGGAGCGCGTTCGGGGATCGATATATTGCGTCTAGATGAGACGCGATATATCGATCCCCGAGAAATCGATTGCTACCCGCCAATACGGCCGGTAGTGAAGACGTACCCATAGACAGTGTTTACTCCTGGTGTTCCAACCTCATGTTATAACATTCTGGTTACCATCTTTAAAAGGAAAACTGGAGAACTCTAGTAAATGGTCCTGTAAATTGGAACCGCTAATTAATTTAGAATTTTGCATTTATAATAAAGTCTGCTGCAATAATCTATTGTTAAAAATAAACATGAATATATATCTTAGTCATGCATGCTTTTGATTATATTTGTAATCGTTGGCTTCCTGCTGAGAGATTTCAGAGATGTTGACAGCTGTCATGTATTGTTATCCATAGGTGTCTCTGCGTAAGCAGGAGATAGAGGACAGACTCAATGCGTGGATTGTGTTCGATGAAAAGAATAAGGAGCTATGTACATGGCTGGTAGAGATGGAAAGCAAAGTGTTACAGACTGCGGATGTTAGCATTGAAGATGCGATAGACAAATTAAAAAAGGTAAACAAGAAAGCAGCTTTTCATGCATTCTAAGAATTTGTTGTAGATAAGCCCACACTAAAATAGGAATGTCAAACAGGATTTACAGGCTCAGGCCTTGGCTACACTTACAAATTTGCAGCGCTGCAGCAGGGTGTGAAAACACACCCTCTCCAGCGCTGCAAATTGCGGCGCTGCAAAGCGCCAGTGTGGTCAAAGCCCCAGAGCTGGGAGCGCGGCTCCCAGCGCTGTCCGTTATTCCCCACAGGCAGGTGGAGTACGGACAGCGCTGGGAGAGCTCTCTCCCAGCGCTGGCGCTTTGACTACACTTAGCCCCGGCAGCGCTTTGAAGTGCTAAGTGTAGCCAAAGCCAAAAGATTAGAAGTTTAAACATTTAGACCCCAATTGACAAAGGTATTTAGTGCCTAACTTCCATTGATACCAAGTCCTTTGTCTTTATCCCTACTGCTGATCAATCTCGGAGTCAAAACCAAAACAGAACACCCCCCTGATTGCGCTGCAGCAGCATACTGCATTTACACTTGGGACTCCTGCTTCATACACTGGGGAAGGATGTAACATATGGGTCCTGTGCTTGATATTTGTAGTGTGTGAAGCTAGAGACTCCTCATCTTGGAGTATCCTTTGTAGCTAATCTACGGAGGCCTGGTAGTGCTTCATTGCTCCCCCACTTCTCACCAGTGCTAGCTGTTGTGAAAGGGGCAGTTGGAAGGTAAATGGGGGATGATCCCAGAATACGGAGGTGTACAGTAGTTTTGGTACTAAGTACATAGGAGGTCACCACAACCAAAAATCCCTCCAAACCCACAGATCAAGTCGGGACACAAACCTGATTTCCTTCGATGGTACTGGACTTGATTAAGTAATAATATATAAAAAGCACTGTCTTAAAGACACAGGACAGTAGTCCACTGCCAGTGTCCTTTCCTAATGGCTTAAGGGGCTCAGTATCTAATCCCAGATCACTGAGTATAAGAATACCAGCAAAGGAAGAGCCCTTTGAACTTGAATTCAGGTTCTTTCAAGGTAACTCATTGAAAATTTAAGTTAAAAGAAAAAAACCCCAAGAAAATACTAGAAATTTAAATTGCTATTCTTAGGGTTAGGTACCTGAAAGCTTTCAGGTCTTTCAGCCACTTACTGTTTATAGTGGCTTAATTATGGGTACTTTATTCAATTAAGAATAAGTTTTCAATGTAGTACTTTAATGTATTAAAACACCAGATCTAATGTAGTCCTTTGTGGTTTGTTTTCCCTACCCTTCTCTATTTTATTGATTTTTCTGGTTGTATAATAAAAAAAAAGGTTGGATCCTCGGCTAGTGTAAACTGATGTAGTTCCATTTTCCCCAGTGGAGCTCTGCCAGTTTACACCAGCTGAGGATCTATTCCCCCGGTGTTTCTATAGTAGTCTTGGTCATCCCACTTCAAGCCCATCCCTACCCCATACAACAAAGAAACCCAGAAATGTTATTTCAACAAGAAATTGATTTTCAGTATTTGCTGAGAGTAATTTTGGGATTTATTTTTTTCAGGACTGTATGGAAGAAATAAACCTGTTTGGTGAAAATAAACTTCATTTGAAGCAAATGGGTGATCAGCTGATCAAGACTAGCAACAAGAGCAGAGTCGCAGAAATAGACGACAAACTCAATAAAATTAACAATCGGTGGCAGCATCTCTTCGATGTCTTTGGAGGACGGTAAGAACTTAAATTTCAATACTTGCATTTGATGGAAAGTGATTGAAACTAGGAAGTGGCCTTAAACTTTTAAATAAAATGCTATTTTGACAATTTGTATAATGTCTACATGGGGTTCCCAACTAAACTCAGAAGCATACTGACCTGATTTTAAAGTATATTAATTGGGATTTCAAAATTGGCTTAAAAATAAGATTAAATCTATATTTTCTTATTCAGTTTGATTGTTAGGGTTTTCTGGTCTATTTTGAAACCACACTACTCCATGTACACAGCATCGGGGTGTGGGGGATTTTTCTTTCTAAATCTGAGGATTTAAGGTGGAATCAAAGTGATTTTTACTTTGCTATCATTGTACTGAACTTCATTTAAAAATGCCATATTGGCTGTGCAGTGATGCGGTAGAGTCTCCATCACTTGGGAATCTTTAAATTAACACTGGATGCCTTTCTAAAAGATAGGCTCTAGTCCATGTGCAAGTTATTGGAATATGTGGGCATCACTGGGTCAAATCCTATGGCTTGTGTTATGCAGGTGGTCAGACTAGATGGTCAAAATGGTCCAGTCTGCTCTTAAAATTTTTGGAATGTCTAACAAATAGGAATTTAATCCCAACATTGTAGGCTGCTCTGACATGACCACATCTATAAGGCCTGCACATTATTTTTAAAATGCAGCATCCGCCACAGACCGATAAATTAGAAAAAGCTTTGCCGTGGCAAATCAACAAAATCTGGATAGCCCCATCTATGACCTCTTCTGATTGGATTAAATGTTTTATTTTCCTGAAAGAACTAAGAAAACTGTGACCCTGCCCACTGATTGAGATAATCCAATTTCATTATAATCTGTGAACAGACTGAGTCTTTATCCCACCCCCAGCACAGTACACAGACCCCATGGTAGTGTCCAGACTCACCCCCGTCCTGGGATTTGGGTTTATTGGTAACTCAGAAACAATAAAATGAATACAACATTGGCATCAGCCTAAGCCTTCTGCCTGAGATAAACTCTTTCTAGAGTTTCTCCCTGTCCTTGTTTTCTGTGGGCCTTAAAGAAGACTCCCACCCCCTTAATATTCTGGTTGGAGCTAAATGGGCCCAACCATCATCACGGCTCAGCTGTAATTACCCTGAATCGTAATGAAGGGTTTTAGCACTTGAGCCTAAGGTGATTCAACAGAAGAGCCCTTCTTTAGAGTCTGCCACTCAGGTCTGCTCTTAATGGATAGGGCACTGGATTGGGACTCAGTAGACATGGGTTCTATTCCTGGCTCCGCCACTGGCCTTCATGGTGATCTTGGGCAAGTCTGTGCCTCAGTTTCCCCATCTGTCAAATGGGGATAGATACTGACCTCCTTTGTAAAGCGCTTTGGGATCTGCTGATGAAAAGTGCTGTATAAGAGGAAGGCATCCAGTTCTTCATGCAAGAGGTTTCCTACTTGCAGTTCACTCCAGTACCATAAATACAATGGAGATCCATCAACAGAAGTGTTATAACTGCACTTTTTCTCTGCCTGTTATAGGTTTGTCGCAAGGTGCTGGGTTTTTAACTTCTGAGACCACTTAGTGTTGTTGTATGCTGCACACTTGCTTTCAGTTTTGAACGTTAACTGTTGTGAAATAATGTTTTAAAATACAAGCTACCATATTTTTTAAAAAAATCTCTGATCTTTGCAAGCAGCTTGGTGCCACTTCATACATTTTTTAGTTTAAAAACTGAATTACACATGGTGTGTTTTACTGATAATATTTGAGAAAGTACTAGAAATTAAACGCAAAGGAAAGATTATTTTCTTCACAACACTGTACTCCACGAAGTACTCAAGTAATCTTTGCCATAAACCAACCTCTGCCTGGCTGCGGCTAGGAATAACTTCCCCTTTGCACATATTATTGCATAACTGTCCATTGTGGCAGGGTTTTTTTACTTACCTCTGAAGCATCAGAACAATGGCCACTGCGTTGGGGTTATGGATATTGAACCAGATAGACCAAGGAGCTGGGGGAGGAATGAGAGTGGGGGAGTCTGGACTGGTGAGACTAGGATTTACTGGGCAAAGGGACTGGAACTGGGATGAGAAGATTGAGTACTGGGACTGGCTAAGAGAGGAGAATGGGACTGGGACAAAGAGTTGGGTGGGGAAGAGACAGGACAGGGACAGTTTGTAAGGAACCGAATGGGTCACTCTTGTGGGGAATGCCCCCTAGAATACACTCCCCTCCAGAGCCGGGGAGCCTCATCATTCCCCTGCTGTCACCAAATATCTCACTTATCTCAAGTAGCAGGGGTCTGTGCAGTGATCTAAAGGTTCTAACTCTGATGATGTCAAATGGTGGAATTTCTGTTTTTTTCATTATTTTTTTTTAAACTTAGGAAATTACCCACACAAAACTTTGTTAAAAGATTCATCCTGTGCCCTGAATGAGACACAGGTCCTGTGGAAAAAATAGTATGTGATCCTATCATTAAAGACTGTATCATGAGCTATATATGCACAAAGAGGTCACATTAATGTTGCACAGGGACTCTTATTTCTGTTATTTCCTAACTTTTGAGTGCTTGACTTGGCAACCTGAATGCTTTTAACATAGTTCTTTGCATGTAATATAATATATATCTGTCTATACAGTATTGAAATGACAGCAAAACACAGTCAAAAGCCAATCTAATCAATACAGAACATTTTCAATAAACAACTTACTTCACCTTAAACCAATAAACAACCTGAGACAGATGGGCAAATTAGGTGAGTTCTCAGTTTAGACCTTGGAGCGATTCTCTTAGATCATGGTGACAAGCTCAGATTTGCCATATGGCAGCAGCTACACAGAATGGACTTAGCACTTTTATTGTATGTATCTACTTGGCTTGTGCAGTTCACAAAGGCATTGTCATGTGAAGCATGGTTTGATGTAAACTAGGAAGCATCTGAAAACATAATTCCCATGGAAAAAATAACATGCAGACATCTGTTCCTTTTTTAGTTACGCAAATGAATTTCTGTACAGCTTTGGAGAGACTGTTAGCTAGCCATGCTCTTCTCTGCTTTTCTTTGTTGGCTGGCAGGAAAGGAAAAAAGTAGGGTACTAGACAAACAAAAGTTTAAAGTCTAATTTGAGATTTTGGCCACTTTTCTGAGTGTTCTGCAATTCTACTAATTGTGGAAACATATACCTTAGATTCCAGAACATCATCCGTAATCTTTTCTTATCGCCACTTATCAGTTAGCAGCTGTTACCCTTAAAATGAAATGCTACACGTATGTACACACACACACACACACACACAGAGACAAGTGTGCAAGGCTCAAAATGTAGAGGAAATGGCATATGTAGGCTGCAGGGGGAGCAGGTTGCCAAAAACACATACACTAAGAATTCACACCCTGTATGCAGTGGAGCAGTACTCTGCAACGATTGCCTTCAAGGATTGAGAGAGCTGTCAGGGGCAGTGCATCATATAGGGCAATGAAGTCCTGTGGCCTCTCTCTATGGCCTGCTTGCCACCAAGATTCTACCGCATGTAGTGTTTTGTGAGCAAGCACAGTGAGGAAAGATTTGCTCTTGAAGCTGTTGTTTCATTATGACTGTCTGCAGACTCAGGAAGCCACCACAGTGGTGGTTCATGCTCAGAGGATATCTGCACAACCCCAGGGTTTAACAATGTACATATTTATAGATGGATGTTTAAACTGCACAGAAAACACTTGAACCCGCATTACAGCATGGTATCTCGGTGGTGGGTCCCTCCAGTGGCCATAACCAAACCGATTAGTCTACAGTAATAAAGTACTTTCAGCATGCATTTTTGTACCCCATAAACATACTGTATATTGCAAGCAGCTTTTCAATCTAATTTCTGTATAAGATTGCAGAGAATAAGCACCATTTCCAAACAGTCTGTAGTGGCTTATTGGTAATGCCTTGTGCTCCTGTGTTTGTTGCATAGGTTCACGTTCTTTGCCTTACTGAGAATAGCATGAATTGGATGTATGCCGTGATGAGAGGATTTGTGTAATTCTGTGTCTGCAGGGCAGCTCACAATAAATTATAGCAGGGATTGGTTGGAATAAATACATGGCTACAACCCCTAATATAAGCACTGAAATATGAGGACATTACCAAGGCAAGTTAACGTTAAGGCTCCCAACATGGTGGTGTCATTCACCTTATACCCCTTCAAGATGGCTCTCATCCATGGTTGTTTGGCATTTCCTATGCATCTGGAGGCTCATAGCCCTGACCACAGCAAACCCTTTTGATGGATAAACAGGGTAGGCTTTAAAGAGCCTTCCTTCCATCTCTTAGAGATTAAGATTTTTCCCCTCCCATGGGCAGTCTGGTGAAATTCTTAAACAGCAATCTAAAACTACTATTAAAATAGGATTTCATAAGAATATTGAGGACGTCAGATTAAAGCAAAATAAATCGTCTGCATAACACAGGTAGCCTTGCAGCCTGCAACAGGTAGTCTATATACAGTAGGTCCAATCTGTGTCGTTACTGGGAATGCTCCGAGCTTGTCTGTATGGCAAATTGGTGCACAGAAAGCCAGTGTGGGAATCCACAGTAAAAGTCCCATTGTCTGTGGTAGCAGTATCCACATGGTGAGCTATCTTGCGGAAAGCTGGTGTGCTGTAGATTCACACCTTCGCTTACGCCACACTAGTTCACCGTACAAACAAACCCTTAGGCTCTGGCCATGTCTACACTACAAACTTTGGTCGACACAAGTTACATCGTCATTCAGCCGCCGCACTTAGTATATCACCTGTGCACATGCATACTTGTCTCCTTGTGTCAGCACTGCACATGCTCACCAAGAGTGTTTGCAGTGCACCAGGGGTAGATATGCCAGTGTGCAACGCACCACCATCCAGTGCACCATCTTTTGGGAAGTTTTGGCAGTGCATGGTGGGGCCAAAATGAGTTGGGCAGAGGTGGGAGCAAGGGGTCAACTTCCCAACATGCAACTGTCTCCATCCCATAATGTCATCTCTATCCCATAATTTTTGCACCTTTTTTCAAAAATCTCATGAACCCATAAGTCATAAGTGTGGCAAGCACAGGATTCATGATTCTCCAGTATTTGCAGAGCCGCAAGAAGATGATTGTTTTGGAGGACAGATTGCTGTGGTACATAATAAGAACCAAGTTGGCATTCACGGAACAGCTGCAGATGGTGGAGCACGACTTCTGGGCCCAAGAAACGAGCACTGACTGCTGGGATTGCATTGTAGTGCAGGCTTGGGATGACAAGCAGTGGCTGCAGAGCTTTTCGATGTGCAAGGCTGCATTTCTGGATCTGTGTGTTGAGCTAGCCCCAGTCCTCCAGCTCAGGGACACCAACATTGAGAGCTGCACTGACTGTGGAGAAGAGAATGATGATCACGCTGTGGAAACTTGCAAAGCCAGATTGCTACCGGTCAATGGAAAATCAGTTAGGAGTTGCAGAATCCACTGCAGGGGCCATTTATTGCCTCCTGCTACAAAGGGCTGTGACGTAGTGGGTGCATTTGCAGCACTGCGGTTCTCGAACTGCGATGCAGCAATAGATGGAACACAGATCTCTATGTTGGCATCAGAGCACTTTGCCACGGAGTACATCAACAGAAAAGGCTACTTTTCTCTGGTTATGAAAGCATTGATGGCTCACCACAGACACGTCACTGATGCCATTGTGGGCTGGTCAGAGAAGATGCATGATGCTCGCATCTTTAACAACAGGATTTTTCAGAAAGCTACAAGCAAGGACCTTTCCCCCCTGACCGGCGGATTACCATCGACAATAGTGTTCCTGGGGGACACGGCCTACCCTCTGCTTCCCTGACTCATGAAGCCATACCCTACCACCTCAACAGCAGCAAGGAAAGATTCAGCTGCCTCCTCAGCAGGTGCAGAATGACAGTTGAGTGTGCCTTTGGTAGGGTGAAGGGACGCTGGCATTGTTTACTCACAAGATTGGATCTCAGTGAGAAAAATATCCCAATGGATCTATCTGCCTGCTGTGTCCTATACAGAGGCGACACGTAACTGTTGATAGTGGGGGGAGAGGGGAGGAAAGGAGGGTGCAATTTAAAAGTTCGGTTGCCCCCTGAACAGCTCGAGTCACAGCACCTCCCCCAGGCAAGCCTCCTCCCACTTACCCTCAGTCTCCCCTCCCAAAAAGCAGCAGCCCATCTCTGCAGCATCCAGCTGTTGCTCCTGCCTCTCCCTTCGGGGTGCAGCTCACAGCTCGCCTGGCCTCTGAGGTCGCTTCACTGGCTTGACCCTGGCGGCACCATATGATTAACCGGGGCTGGCTCTGAGTCAATAGGAAAACCCACACCTAGGAATGGGGCGGCCCCACCCTGAGCCCACAGAGGCTGGGAGGTTTCCAGCGGTGTCTTTCAAGGCCCCCCAGCTAGGGGCTGCTGCACATTAGCCACCCCATGGCCCTGGTTAAATCCCCCCAGGTCCCTGTGTGAGACCCAAACCAACACCGAGGCAGGCACAGAATTTAGCTCCTGCAGGTAGGCCCCATTGGCCTGGTTTGAGGGTCACCATGGGTCAGCACCAGTGTGAGCCAGCCTGCAAAGGGGGGGGTGGGGGGAGCTCGCTATTGCTGGTGTCTCTGTTTTGAATAAACTACTGTGCACTCATGTATTTTGAACCCACTCCCTGCAGAAAAAAGAAATAAAAATATAAACCCTGGTAGAAATCGGGGTGGGGACATATATTCCCATAATGCCAGAGAAAATGGTCAAATGCATTAGACTTCCAAATAATTCCTTGGATTTTTGGTGTGATTTTCAAAGTTTTAGTGCCGTGTTGGTGATTTTCAGATACATCTGTGTTTAAAGCAAGTTTCTCTCCCTCCCAGCCCTTCTCACCCTTCTCTGGCAGTGATATCAGAACAAGGAATTTGTGGTGATCGATTTTTTGACAAACGATGTAATAAGTAAAGATTAGGGGGCAGTTTGAGCGTCAGTGTAACTCCTTGCACTTTATTGGCCCTACTCCTTCACTGGAGGGCTGAGCACAGGACAGGGTAGATTGAATTGGAGTAAGCTTTAATTTGTACATAAAAAGCTGCAATATGATAGCAAACAAGGCAACAGAGAGCATAATCCAAGTAAGCATTTTGTGCATGTGTCTGTGTGTGTTTTAATTTTGGGGATTGCTTCAATAGGAAAATCTCTCTATAAATCATCAGAATCTGAGGCTGAAGGTATCTGATTGTACTCAGAAGACTTTACCTTTTGGTTCTGAAGCTTCTGGAGCGTCATCTTTTCATTACCACCCCCAGGCAATCACTCAGGGTCTTTTTCTTCATGAGCTAATTCTGTTGTGTCAAAATAAAGCTACTTTGTGTTTGTGGTTGGGTTTTCAGCAATTCGCCAGGTAAAAATGCAGGTTAACAGAAGGAAACCAGTGGGGGGGGGCAGGGGGCGGTGTGCGTGCGCATGCACGCTGTGACTCCCCAGCTAGGGGCTTTGCAGAGGAGGAGGAGGATGGAAAAAGGCTTCCCCCCCCGGGGGGAGATGCTAAAGCAATGAATAAATAGGGCATCCATAGAGGAGGGGTTTCCTCTTCCATGAGTGCTGTGGTTACACAGACAGAATCCTTGCAGTTTGGGATTTACAAGCTAAGGAATGATTTTTCCTTATAAACGGTAAGTGCTGTTTCAATAATCAGCTCTGCGTTTGGTTATAGTGCGTGTAAGAATAGAAATCACTAATTCAGTAGTATCTGTCTGGGTGGTTCAGCAGCCTGGGGGGATGGGCACTGCTATGTCAGCATGTGCGTGTATGTGCAATTTGCCTGTGACAAGTGGATGAGAAAATGGATTATGCTGTGTGGGAGATGCAGTTCATTAGACTGGATAAATAGCATTCAGGGGCCTTCTCAGTTAAAATTTGTACTGGTCTCTTTGGTGTCTCGTATCAATGTCAGTGGAGATTTGGGACTACAATATTATGGATAAATGGAAGGTTTAATATGAAATGTAGCTTGCCCCTTCTTATTCAGTGATTATGTGATATTAATTATCTTCATTCAAATAATAGAACCAGCCAATGTAAAGGTTTCTGGGTTATTTCCACGAGCCAGAAGCTGCACAGAGAAATGAACTTGCACATATTTAAAGGTTGGGCCCAAATTAAGGCATCATTTCTTAAGCTTGTGTGCTTTATATAGTCAGTTTGCACTAAAATCTACTGAACAAAGATTTCCTGTTATCAGACAGTAATGTCAATTGACAGTGCAATTTAATTTCAGCATATTTTCTTTAGCAAATCTGAATAGTATCTCTGCTGCCTGACCAGAATGATATTTACACTGATAAACAAAATTTAAAAATATACATCTGAATCTCTTCATCCCATTAAAGAAAAAAATGAGTTTTATTTAGTTTGTTCTTTCTGCTGCATTTTCTGACAGCACTGATTATAAACCAGCATAGTGTAGGTAGGCACTGTGCAATTCTTTATCACACCATGTTCTTGCCAACACACTTTAGTCCTGGCCTGCAACAAAAGAACCCTTCTACCCCAGACACCTCCTGAGCAAGGACTGCCAAACATGCCGTCCTTTCATGTGGGTTTATGACACCAATATCGAGAAGGGATTTGTTTCAGGCTCCAGTGGTGGAATGTTAGGGCCTGATCCAAAGCCCATTCACATCAATGGGAGTCTTTCAATTCACTTCAGCGTCTCAGGATCAGGTCCTTAGTTATAACCCACTTGCACGATACAGCCCCTTGCCTCTACTTGAATTTAGGCTTTAAGACGAAAACATTTAGTAATTGTCTTCCAAGCATGGCTTAAAGCAGGCACTTAAGTGCTCTGCTGAATGAATAAGGGCCATATTTAAGTCATGTTCATTGCAACGTACAGGAGACTTTTCAGCCATTTCCTTTTCATAGCCCCAGAGAAGCAAGTTGCAGCTGGGGAATGTTATGACCCAGTGCTGCTAGGAACCAATAGTCTCTTGAGTGGATCTGAGCAAATTGTTTGCAGCTGATTCTGTTATCTAATAAATTAGTGAGCTATGTCTGTTTGTGAGCTACCCACACACTTTGATTGTTACAAATGCGTTTGTCATTCAAAGTTATTTGACCAAGGCCTGTGGGCAATCAGGAATTGTTCATCACATCTATTACTTTGACCATTTGCTTGTCTTAACTCACTGTTCATGCTGTGTGATTGGTCACCTAGCTCACATGGTACAGCTTCTGCTCGCTGATTAAATGACTCTCATACCCATAAAGAGCTTTCAAGACAGCCATATGATACGAACACTCGCAGCACAAGTACTCCTGTGGTTCATATTTGAGGAGCAGTCATGGCATTTTCTGCAAACAAAAGTTAATTCACGCAAACACGTCCAGAAAGCAAATATGAGGGTATGATAGCAGAGAGACACACGTGGTTTTTATTTAGTCAAAGGGTCTTGGATTCTTTGGTCCAATATTCCTCCAGGTCCATTCCTGAAGGAATGCTTCCAATTCTCTTTGACATCAGTGGGAGTTGAGGGCACCCGGCATTTCTCAGGAGGTTTTCAGCACCTTTCAGGATTTTTTTATGGCTACCCGGCAACTTCGTTCCTCTGTCACAATGAAACTCTCTACAACCAAGTTAAAGCTTGTCTGTGTGGGAGACAGAACTTTTTCAGGGGCTGGTTCTGAGACTGTGGAATGAACTCCCCCAGGAACTAAGGACCATTACAAACCTCACCACCATCTCCTCCAAGTGCAAGGTGTGTTTCTTTGACCTGCCTGCTCCAACAAATACATAGCAATATTTACATTAACTCCCCTCCTCTACCCCTCCCAAAAAAATCTCTCCCTTCCAAAACAAAACTCTCCACTGTGCACCCTTCTTCCTCTAGGGAGACGATGAGAGAACAAACAACACGTGACAGATGTTAGTCACCTAATGCGCTACTGGAAAGCACTCACATGTTACAGTGTCGAGCATGGAATACAAACCTATAGAGAACAGATTTAGAATATACTAACCTTGAGCCACATGCACAGTGTTTGTTGACTTCACTAAGAATTTACCTGTCTGTGTGTTTATTCAAGGCAGTAGTTTGTTCACATATTATGATGTTGTACCAGCACTGATTTCTGAAAGGTGTTTATTATCACCTGTCCGTTTATCTTAGGTTTTAGTTCTCAAGATCAAGATTAATGACCCAGAACATTAAGGCTGGGACGAAAGACATATTCTAGCTGGCATATGTAACAAATTAGTTAATTAGATTGGCATGTCTCTGATGATAATTGTGTTACAAAGTAAACACATGCTAATAGTGCCACAATGGTTGTGCTATAGTTGCTGGCAATCATAACAAACATTTTCTACTACAACAAACATATTGAGAACAATATTTATATCCTGAATAAGGGAGGTTTCTAAGCCAAACACCTGTATTTGCTTTCATCATTGTAAGATCTTTTCCTTTTAAAAATCATTTCATTGTAAAATGTCTTCCTTCCTGTTTTTCCTGATCTTTGTTTATTTGTCAAAGTGCAGCCATGCAAACACTTACTGTTACTAAGGCTAAGTTTTAGTCACGGGTGTTTTTAGTAAAAGTCATGGACAGGTCACGGGCAGTAACCAAAAATTCATGGCCTGTGACTTGTCCATGTCTTTTACTATAAATACCCCTGACTAAAACTTAGCAGCTCCTGGGTGGCTCTGAGACACTGCCGCTCTGGGATGCCCCGGGCATTTGACAGCTAGTCCCGGCGCTGGCAGTGGGGGCTGACTGCCCCCAGCTGCTCTGAGGCCCTGGGGACTGCTGCTCTGACGGCCTCCGGGGCGGCCCCTGGGACTGCTGCTGTTCCAGTGACCCCGGGGCCAGCTGCTGGGGCTGCTCCTGCAGTGGCCAGTGGGGCTGGCCCTGGGACCACCCCAGCAGCTGCCTGAGTGGCTGGTCCCGGGGTCCATCCCAGCAACTGCCTGAGCAGGTGGCCTCAGGGGCAGTCGCACCAGCATCTGCGGAAGTCACAGAGGTCCCGGAAAGTCATGGAATCCGTGATGTACATGATGGACTCGCAGCCTTAATTATTACTTACTGTCACATTGTTTCCTTGTGCTCCCCAATCTGTGTCTATATATTCCCCTGTTGTCGCTGATGTTATACTTAGATTGTGAGCTTTTTGGGGCAGGGACTGAATATCTTTGTTCTGTTTACACAGCATCTAGCACCATGGGGTTGTGGTCCATGATGGGAGACCCTTGGTGCTAAAGGAACACAAATAGTAATAATAATACTAAGTGTACTACTGATATTGACGTCCATCGAAGTCATGGTAGCAAGCGCTAACCCAGATAGTGTTTGCAGGATTGCACCTTTAGCATGAATGTGGTGTGAATGAACAGTGCTAGTCTGAGGCCTGGATACCATCAACCAGCCCTCATATGTTATCCGAATGCAAAGACCTGAGCACTTTATGGTATTCTGTATGTACAATACACAGTGATTTTGTAGATATGCAACGTGATTTGAAAAGCGAAGAGTAGAAAATTGTGGTATCCCCCAGGGGTCTGTACTGAGGCCAGTGCTGTTCAACATATTCACACATGAGCTGGAAAAAGGGGTAAACTTTGAGGTGGCAAAATTTGCAGATGATACAAAATTACTCAGGGTAGTTAAGTCCAAAGCAGACTGCAAAGAATTACAAAAGGATTTCCCAAAACTGGGTGACTAGGCAAAATGGCAGACGAAACTCAATGTTGATAAATGCAAAGTAATGCATATTGGAAAACATAATCCCAACTATACATATAAAATGATGGGATTTATATTATCTGTCACTTAAGAAAGAGATCTTGGGGTCATTGTGGGTAGTTGCCTGAAAACATAGCCAGCGGGGAGCGGATGACAGGGGATGGATCACTTATATCCACTCAGTGTGCAGCGGTACTCTAAAAAGCTAACAGAATGTTAGGAAATTAGGAAAGGGTTATAATTAGGAACCATAAATCCATGGTACACCCACACCTTGAATACTGTGTGCAGATGTGATCACCCCATCTCAAAAAAGATGTATTGGAATTGGAAAAGGTTCAGAAAAGGGCAACAAAAATGATTAGGGGTATGGAACAGCTTCCATATGAGGAGAGATTAAAAAGACTGGGACATTTCAGCTTGGAAAAGAGACAACTAAGGGGATATGATAGAGGTCTATAAAATCTTGACTAGTGTGGAGAAAGTGAATAGGAAAATATTATTCACTCCTTCACGTAACACAAGAACTATGGGTCACCCAATGAAAGTATAGGCAGCAGGTTTAAAACAAACAAAAGGAGCCACATCTTTACACAACACAGAGTCAACCTGTGGAATTCTTTGCCAGAGGATGTTGTGAAGGCCAAAACTATTTTACAGGGTTCAAAAAAGAACTAGATCCAAGTTCCTGGAGAACAGGTCCATCAATGGCTATTAGCCAGCACGAGCAGGGATGCAACACCATGTTCTGAGTCTCTCTAGCCTCTGTTTGCCAGAAGCTGGGAGTGGACGACACAGGATGGGTCACTTATGATTACTTGTTCTTTTCATTCCCTCTGAAGCACCTGGCATTGGCCACTGTCAGAAGACAGGATACTGGGCTAGATGACTCAGTATGACCATTCTTATATCCAGTTGGACTAGAGCCATTTGCTGCACTAGAGTATCAAGCTCCCTTGTCGTATCTGAAAAAGCATTTCCAAAACATTGTTGAAGCAGGCAATAGCTGCCACGGCAGAGTAGCAATCTACCTTTCCCATGGAAATCATCAATCAGGAATTGTTAATTTATCCGTACAAAACAGATACACAGGAATCACCATCCTGGAGCAGATGAATGGATATCCCACCTGTGACTTTCGCCTATTTTAGATGCTAAGATGGGAGTGGGGGAAAATAAAGTTAACCCAACTGGGCAAGAGAGAGCCAGAACCAGATTCCTTCCTGATGTAACTTCATTGACTACAGAGGAAGTATACCAAGGATGGATCTGGCCCACAGTCTCTGCTGTCTTTGCAAATCAGAGCGGGATCTTTTCTGAAACCTCTCTCTCTCTCTCTCTCTCTTTTCACATGACTTATTTAAATTTCTCATTTTAGATTTATTATTCTAGCTTCACCTCTCTGTTTCATGTATGTTAGGGGGCTCTGTTGCACTCTTCTGAATAAACCAGCATGGACATAGTCCATGTGGCCAAAATATCCCATTGCTATGGAGACAAAAGTATAGATGGCCTATTTAGGAAGCCATAGAGATGTGTGCCCTAACCCTCAGATCTGCTGAAAACAGAAGAGGCAGAGGCATAGTCCACACAGAGTGCAGTGTCCAAACTCACACCTTTTCCTGGGGTTTGGCTTTATTAACACAGAAACTAACACTAAAACAACACATATATGCAGTTCAAACCTTTTCCCAAGGCATGGCTGTTCTGAGATTCCTTTCTTCAGACTGCTCAACCCATGCCCTGCATCTTCCATCTCTCTCTCTAGAGAACAACTCCCATCCCCCAGGTATAAAGCTGGTGTAGCAAACCATCTCTGTTGTGTATTTGGTTGTCATGGTTTTGTGGCTATGGCAACTGAGTTAGATTATTATGGGTTAGCTCAACCGGTTTCAACCGGCTGAGGAGCTCTCTGTATATATGTAAATAAAATGGAGGTTTTGGTTAGCTGCCTGCTCTCTGGCCTCAAGTGATTGCTTCCTACACCGGCTGCCCCAAGGATATAACAATCTCCCTCAATGGGGCTGCACAACCCACTTAACATATTCCCAGCAGGATCAAAATCTGCTGGCAGGGTGCTCGTCCTTCCAGACTGAACTGTAATTCACATGGGAGAGTCGCTTGAGAAAGACCCCATCCTAGAAAACTAGGGAAAATAATGATTTTTCCACTGCCTTGCCTCATGTATACTTGTACCAAGTAGTTGTAAAATACTACCAGTGTAAATGAGAGGAGTGATCCAAATTGACCAAGCAGTGTTTTAGACCCATTTTGCATGGATGTAAATGCCTTCACTTATGCAAGCAGTGGAGCATGCATCTCAAAGATTAAGGAGCAGCTCCTACCTGGGATGCACAGCCCTGCATTTTGGGGCAGTGTGGAGTCACACTGCACCCCGGGAAGATGGGAGTGTCTAGATTGTCTCAAATAAACAAAATGTACACTGGGGCAAGTTTTCTGTATGCATGTCCTCAGGGAAATAACCAAGGAACCCACTAGCACTCGAATGAGCCTAGGAGGGCCACTCCCTGTTCACAGCATCTCCTTAAATGACTCACTTAGGACCTTCTGCAGCTGTGGAGGCATCCGCTGGTGCCAATTTGGGTAGGTTATAATTAAAATGTGGCTTTAATCTGCAGAAGGCAGGTCAGTTTGGAGATAAGAATACTCTATAAATCATACTTCCTTCATTTCCAGAGCCTCTGCTAATACTGCTTCCATGTTAAATGTGTTTATAACAACCTGTTTTCTTTCCAATATCCCCAGGCTGAAGAAATTGGAAGGGACCTTTGCTGTCACACAGACATTAGACAAAAATATGAGTACCCTTCGCACCTGGTTGGCTCGCATTGAGGCCGAGCTTTCCAAGCCTGTTGTGTATGACATCTGTGATGATCAAGAGATCCAGAAAAGACTTGCTGAGCAGCAGGTGGGGAAATCATAGCATCTGAAATAAATGGGCTTAAAGTGATGCTGATTGTGATCAGTCCTATGTGTAAAATCACCCATTTCTTTTCCTTGACAGACTTTTCTGTTGTTCACATTTTGAGCCATTGTGTTTCCTGCCAAAGTGAGACAATGTAGGTGAGGTAATATCTTTTATTAGACCATCTTCTATTGGTGAGAGAGAGACAAGCTTTTGAGCCACGCAGAGCTCTTCTTCAGGTCTGGGAATGGTACTCCCAGTGTTACAGCAAAATGCAAGGTGGAACAAATTGTTTAGCATGAATAGCACATATTGTAAGGGACCAGTCAAGGTATGTCTTGTCTGAACAGTGTCTGTTCAGTCCATGATTTTTAGTGTCTAGCATGTAATGAATTTAAGCTCCCAGGCTTGTCTTTTGAAATTGTTGTGCAGGTGATTTTTTTGTCTTTTATCATTTTACTGAGAAAAAGTCAAAAGCACTCTATCGGGTGAACACTTTTCACAAAATGATCACTCTATATCTCACCTACCAGTCCTCATCCTCAAAAGAAAATGACAACACTTTCAAAAGATCAGCCTGGGAGTTTAAATTCATTACTCTTCTAGACACTAAAAATCACGGATTGAACAAAGACACTGGATTTATGGCTTATTACAACAATCTATAACCCACTAACCCCCTCTTTTTGTCCAATGACTGCAGAGTTATTAATGGGCCACTCTGTCTTGAATGGTCTCTTAGAGTATGTGCTAAGTATTTATGCTAAGCAATCTGTTACACCTTGCATTTTGCTGTGACACTGCGAGTACCTTTCTCTGACCTGAAGAAGAGCCCTTTGTGGCTTGAAAGTTTGTCTCTCTCATCAACAGAAGTTGGTCCTGTAAAAGACATTACCTCACCCACCTTGTCTCTCTAATATCCCGAGACCGACCTGGCTACAATACACTGCACTTAACAAAGTGTTTTTGAGACACTTTATAGGGATTTAACACTTAGAGAATGTTTTTGAAATTTAAATATTGTAGAAACAAACAAAAACTCATAAAATCCTTTCCTGCCTTCCAGTAGTACATTAAGCAATGTGACTATAAAAGCCAATAATGTGACTATAAAAACCTCTGTCTTGTTGTTTGTTCCCTTATCCTCTTCCCCTTTGGATGAGGCTTTGCTTGGTTAAAGAAAGCAGATGCTTCAGGGCAAGCCAGTGACATAGGGCTTTTCTACCCTGGCAATTTAGAGCACTGCAACTTTCTCGCTCAGGGGTGTGAAAAAACACTCCCTTGAGCACAGCAAATTTCAGCAATGTAAAGCGCCAGTGTAGACAGTGCACCAGTGCTGGGAGCTGCACCCCTCGTGGAGGTGGGTTTTTTTTAGAGCCTTGGGAGAGCTCCCTCCCAGCACGCTGCCACGACCACACAAGACACGTTAAAGCGCTGCAGTGCTTTTACCATTGCCAGTGTAGACTAGCCCTTAGACTGTGCCCATGCACAGGAGCGAGGGATAGAGTGAACCTCTCTGCACGGAGTACCCTGACCCATACCTGCTTGCTTCCCCCAGGGCAGATAGGTAGGAATTCCTCACAGGAACGGGCAGGGCCTTAACAAAGCAGCTAGTACAGCTGAGTTGATTTTGGGAGGCAGGGCAGGGCTGGCATTACTGCACTCACCCACTCTTGCATGGGAAAAGCAGGGAGGGGACTGTGGCTCAGAGGAGTATCACTGAGTCCCAACACCTCCCGAGGCTACTGCTGGAGCAGTGCAATTTATGCATCATCACCCCTTGCTTGGGGCTGTGCCTAAAGGCACAATCTAGGCTGAAGTGTCTGCACAAACAGATTAAAAATACCTGCCGCTGTGGGACAACATCTCCTACGACTTAACTCTGACCATCGCCATAATTGGGGCATTTATAGTTTACCCTAAAACTTTTAGGGCTAAACTTTCCAAAAGTGGAGGCTTACGGGTCTGCCTGCAAACAACATGCATGGCTGCTTAAGCGCTTCCTCCCCACTTCACAGTCTGTCCCTTTGTCTGAGAAAAACGACCGTGACTAATCCAGATATGAGAGCTCCGTTCCCTGTGGAATTATTTGAGCTTCCTTTCCACAGAGCTCAACACAGCACTTCAGGAGACGTTACAGTCAGGGTCAGACTCACCCTTCGCAGAGGTAGTGGGCATGGCTCCCATTGACTTCAGTGGGAGGAGCTGCACATGCAGGCAGGAGCAAGGGTGGCCTTTGGCTCCCAGTGTTTAATGGTTTAATCTGCAATGCTAACGGTTCTGTAAATAACAAGTAATTATTTTCCCCTCACTCAAACCTTTTAGCTTCCATAGGCTGTGATAAATTATGCCCGGCTGACACCCTAGATAGCTCCTCCTGGGAGTAGAAAACAGAGACTCGGGACACAAAAGAATTGTGTCCGAATTAATTTATTTTTACTATGGCCATTCAGACTTCAGCTGCAAAGATACATTATTTACTCCTCAGAGTCCTATAGAATAAGCTACTGTTTCGTTGCTTGGATTTCATTTTAAACAAAGAAGTCTGAGACCCCCTAGCCTCCTTCTGCTGTAACCTTTAAACACACTGGATATGGCAAGGTAGTGCTCACTCTAAAGAGCTCAAAGCAGAAAGCCTTTCACTAAGCTTTGCTTGTTGCATTCACGTAGGGGTTTGAAAAGATCTTCCTTGGTTTTATTTCAAAAAATGTTTTGATGGATACAGCCTAATGGTGAGGAATATGTCTTAATGGATTCTTTTATGTTGGACATCCATGATCACAAAGGTGCTATGTATGCTGTCTTGAATAACTGTTAATTCTAAAACTCTGGGTAATTGTTTGCAGGCGGGAGATGCTTTTATAACATGTTTCATTCATTTACAGGTTGAAGATTGCAACATAAGGCATTCTGTTTAAGATTTAAAATACAAATTAAAGATGTCTCAGTATTGCAGGAGGAGTCCAACATTGTAGGGCCAGTTAAATAATTAAGTCTAATAAACTTTGAGCAGTGAAGTGAGGAGTTTTTTGTTCTGTATGCTTGTTTTCTGCCTCATCATTTAGTGTGTTTTAGTTGGTTTGTTTTGCCACTGCTTAATTAAAATGATGTTAACTCTCATTAAGGTGGCAAAACAAACCCCACTGGCTGATCTAAGTGAGAGTAGCTTGTGTACCTGAAAGCAGAACTAAGCCATAAATGACCAAAGTTTAAGTATATAGAGTATTTTACATAAAAAGAAATATCCTTGGAGTTAATGAAAAGCTGCTGCTATTGATAATGATTTATGACATCATCCGTACTACTCACAGAAGTTTCTTTCTGAGGCTCCTAGAACACCAACTAATGCCAGAGTTTTGTATGTATCTTGCTAAAATTCAAATCTGTCTGTCAAATCTTTCAGATTGGCAAACGGAGGGACAGAGAAGTTAAATAACTTCCCCAGCATTAGGAAGCAGCAAGGATTCTGACTGAACTTATTATATGAACCAAAACATAACGGATAATAACAATACTTTGGTAGTATCAGCAAGACACTTTTGCATTAATAGAATAGATTTGTACTCTGTGGGCAAGATTCTGATCATGGTTACACCAATGTAAGTAAGTCCAGAGTAACATCACTCAAGTCAGTCATAGATTTACAGCAGCGTAACAGAGAGTGGAATCTGTCCCTATGTACAGGCCGCAGATTCAAAAGACAAGCCTCTTCTTGCGTAGAGAGAACAGCCTAGAATCCAGCGGGGTTCGTTGCCCGGTGTGCGTCGCGCCAATGAACACATCAGGGTGGAGAAGCAGATAGAGTTTATTCGAGATCTCCGAAAAGGCACTAGGAGACCAGCATGTCTCAAATCAAGTGCCCCGATACAAGCAGTCTTTCCCTTTTTATCTTAGTTCCCCCCCGCTTTCTTCCCTCCCTCCCCCCTTCCTTCCCCTGTAGCAATTACATTAAGCAATTTTGGCTGCTGCCATTGTAGCTTGTTAGTAATTTTCCCTTCTGCAAGTTATCTTGTCCTTCAGCTGGAGGCATGTAGGCCCCTCTTATCACTACTGCTTTAGACCGGTTTGAGCCATGTTGCAACTGATAGCTGGCTGTTACACATTTTGTTTTTCAGCTGCTGGCATTTTAGGTTGGTTAAAGTTCAACATGGAGGAGCTTTGGTTCACTTAGGCCTAGAGCAGGAGGGCTTCATCGACACTCGTGGTCTTCCACCCCCCCGAGTTACCTAGGGTTATGCCTAGTGACACCAACAGTAATAAACTGCTGGTATAGGCCAACAACAGATTACTACACCCTCAGTGGCAAGGAGGAAGCAGGGTAGAATTGTTACTCAAAGTGATGATTCAGCACAAAGCTACTACCGGGATAGCCCAGCTTGTGTATCACCCCCCTTGCCTAAAGTCACAGTCTAGCCCTCTGTGAATAGTCCCATTGAAATCAATGGTGCTTCTCAAGGAGTAACTCATGGGCAGAGTGAATAAGGGCGGCAGAGTCTGGCCCAAGAGGTTCAAGTCACATTTGACATTCTTCTCTATGTGGTTAGATAACAAACTAGACAGATTTGAATTTTAGCAAGATACATACAAAACTCTGGCATTAGTTGGTGTTCTAGCAGCCTCAGAAAGAAACCTCTGTGAGTTGCACGGATGATGTCATAACTCATCAATAGCAGCAGCTTTTCATTAACTCCAAGAATATATTTTTATGTAAAATACTCTATATACTTTAACTTTGGTCATTTATGGCCTAGTTCTGCTTTCAGGTACACAAGCTACTCTCGCTTAGATCAGCCAGTGGGGTTTTGGTCCTTTTGTGCTAACATTTTGAAGTTAAACTGCTCATCTTTTATTAATTCCTGAGAGCATCTTCCTTTAAGTCCTTGTGTTCTTCTCTCTTCCTGTGGGTTCTCCCTGGGCTGTAAAATCAAGAACAAAACCAGCCGTGGATTTCTCGTTCAGGAGTGCTGGTGGAATTGGCATTACCATTTAATGAGATTTCCCATTGACGTTGTTTGCTTGTGTGGCGATAAAGTTCCAGCAGAGGCATTGAATCTTCAGTAGTGAAGCCAGAAAGAGGTCATAAAAATGTAAACGTGGTTAATATTAAATGGTATTTCCCAAGTCCCTAGGGTTGCATGGGGTGGCTTTTTAGTAGCATTTCAGATGATGTTTTCTTCTCTGACCCTGCACTTTGGATTTCTATTGCACATTCTGCATTTATTGTATTGGTCTCAATAGGAGTTGCACATATGGGATAAGTGCCACATATACAATGGAAGTACAGACTCTGGAGAAGAAATACATAGTGCAGCTTGGACAAGAGAACTTTGCTTTGCATTTTTAAATGATACCATGGAGTAGATGATCCCAGAGGGAGAAACCGAAAAATTGCAGATGTGATTCTTTGGTGTGTGCCACTCTTCTGCAGTTTGTTATATTACCAGAGTGACATGAATTGTACTTTTGCATTCACTAAGGTTATGAATTATCCTGTGTATTCACCGCTATAGTTTATAGTGGAATAAACAAAGAAGGAGATGCTGATATTGTAAAAACAAATACATTTGTCTTTACATTTTTACAATGTAGAATGTGTGGTTTGGATTTTGAATGTGTATTATACTTGTCCAAATTATTAATGAAGATACTGGACTTTCACTGAGAAATTAAATGGGGAAGAATGCACTTTCTTATGACAACTCTCTCATCTCTTCTTTCAGTTTGTCATTTGTTCAACACATTCTGGAAGTCCTTTCATTAAAACTAAAATTGCATTTACTGAGCTGGCCATCACTCTTCTCTGTCCGTTACAACATATTACAAGGGAATATATATGTTTAGTTGCTTGTTAATTAAACTCTTTTTATTTCCTAATCACAGGATCTGCAACGAGACATTGAGCAGCACAGTGAAGGGGTAGAATCTGTGTTTAATATCTGTGAAAAGTTGCTGAGCGATTCAGATGCTTGTGCTAATGAGACGGAATGTGACTCCATCCAGCAGACTACCAGGAGTCTGGACAGACGGTGGAGAAACATTTGTTCCATGTCTATGGAGAGGCGAATGAAGTGAGTCCTTTTCTGACACTTCTAAGACGTGTATGTAACTGCAATATTTCAGGGAATTTTGTTACATTCTACATGAACCAAATTTTGAAGAGAAAAGCAAAAATTGTTGAGAAATGATTGGCAAGCTTGTGATAAAGCAGAGCCTTTCTTCCCTCTCACCCCCCAACTCAGAATTGAGGAAACCTGGCGTCTGTGGCAGAAGTTTTTGGATGACTATTCTCGCTTTGAAGACTGGTTGAAATCGGCCGAAAGGACAGCAGCTTATCCCAACTCTTCCGAAGTTTTATACACAAATGCCAAAGAGGAGCTGAAGAAGTTTGAGGTGAACACTTTTCATTTCAGCTATGGATGTTTCACAGACACCATGTGTGCTTATTGAGAAAACTAATTCTTGCACATATAAAGCACCTTTCATCTGAGCATCTCAAAGCTCTTTACAGACTTCACAGCTCCTTTCCGAGATATGGGAATACGCTTAAACCCATCTTTCAGATCGGCAAACAGAGGGACAGAGAGGTTAAATAACTTCCCCAGCATTAGGCAGTGACAGAGCTGGGAACAGAACCCAACATTCCTGATACTTATTTGCTCCAACCAGAAGTGGTACTAGGCCACTGGGGGGCCTAAGCAGGAATATTTTCGGGGGCCCCAACACATGCTAATAATTAATAGGGGCTCCCTTGAGCAGCTTGGGGCTCTAAGCAATCGCTTACTCCGCTTATGCCTAGCACAGGCTCTGGCTCTAACAAATAGACTGTGCCCTTGTATTAGTTCCTGGGGCCAGTGTCTGAACTGCTTTTAGACACGTTTTCTCCAAGCAGTTGATAATCCTCTAAGCAGTCCTTAATGGTAGATTATTAAAAGCTACATTTTATTTGATCATGTAACTCAGCTGTTTGTTTTGCTTATAAAAATCTAAGAGATTGCAAGCTATTATATACTACATGTATTTTGGATGTGATCATTTATTTCCAATTGGACAAGAAACTGTAATAGACTAAATTCTGTAAGTAGGACAAATTGCATATGTGCTCTCACGTCCTGTGACTTCAGTGGGAGCTGTAAACACACATCTGAGGGCAGGTTGTGGTGATAAAACATAATCAGGGTTTTGATTGATTTTGAGGATCTGATTTTTCTGTTCCATGATTGCAGTATTTTAACAATTCTTTCTCTGAAGTGCAAAGGAATAAGATTACTAAATTTGCATTACAGGCATTTCAACGACAAATTCATGAGCGACTCACTCAGCTGGAGCTAATCAATAAACAATATAGGCGGCTTGCCCGGGAGAATCGTACAGATTCAGCCAGCAAGCTGAAACAGATGGTACATGAAGGCAACCAGCGCTGGGACAATCTCCAGAAACGGGTTGCTTCCATTCTAAGAAGACTGAAGGTAATTGCAGGGTGTTGTGAGGGTTAGTGTAAAGCACTGTGAGGCCCATATAGAAATAACACTACCTAAGTGCAAAGTTGTTATGAGAATGCTCATCATCCACACAGTTAGATTTTGCATTTATAAATGCAAACCCCAAAGTTTATGTAAGGAACAATAAGGCTGGAACACAAACCAGCAAAATCAAAGACAGCTCAAGCTATGGTTGAACATTTGGCCCAAGTTCTCTGCTGCGTGGGATTTCCACTTAGTGCAACCAAAGATAGGAGATGCCATCAGGCAGCCTGTTATAGCTCCCTGATTTTCAGGGTGGATGTGTTCTTGCTCCAGCACAGGGTTAGGGCAGCCTGGGGGCTGTTCTAATCTACCCAAGGTGGCAGTGGTTCCCTAGGGACAGCTGTGCTCCTGGCACACCCTACCCCACCTCTGACACTCCTGCAACCAGGGCCGGGGGGGAAGGGCTTGGCACAGGAGTCAGGTACAAGAAACTGGCCTTTGTTCTTAACTAGAACTAAATATGGAGACGTGGATAAAGTTATCCCAAGAAAGTCTGTCAATCCAAACTGGGATGCTGCAGTTGTAAGAACATAACATAAGAACGGCCATACTGGGTCAGACCCAAGATCCATTTAGCCCAGTATCCTGTCTGCCGACAGTGACCAATGCCAGGTACCCTAGAGGGAATGAACAGAACAGGTAATCATCAAGTGATCCATCCCCTGTCGCCGATTCCCAGCTTCTGGCAAACAGAGACTACGGACACCATCCCTGCCCATCTTGGCTAATAGCCATTGATGGACCTAGCCTCCATGACCTTATCTAGTTCTTTTTTGAACCCTAGTCTTGGCCTTCACAACATCCTCTGGCAAAGAGTGCCACAGGTTGACTGTGCGTTGTCTGAAGGAACACTTCCTTTTGTTTGTTTCAGTAAAGTGCAACCAGCAGTGAATGCAGCAAGGTGTGTAAGTTACCAATCAGTGTGTGAGGGCACCTGATAGGGAGACCATTTGGTGGCATTTGTCCTTAACAAATAGATTGGCATTAACTAGCGCTGCTGGAAGGTGAAGAGTAGGGGAGTAATAGGCAATGTTTTGAAGAGCATGTCTTTCACCTCTCCCCCAGGTAGTACTGCTCCTGTTCTGCCTCTCTGACCCAGCACCTTCTGTGGCTGTGTTCATGGTACATGATGCACTCTGCTTAACTTCTGCCAGAGTTTGAGAGACTTTACTTTGACTTCTTCATTTGCCTTATGAACCAGTCCTCAGGTGACCTATGCTGAGTGGCAATCCTGATGCTAAACAAGGCTCTGGGGGCTGCTGCACGAAATATAGGCTTGCTGGGGGCCTGCTGTATCGTAAATAGGGCTTTTCATGGGCTAAAGCATAAGCACATTTTACAGAGAATACACCTCCCTATCTTAACCACATCCCTTTTAGCTTTGAACTCCCTCACACCTAATATTGGGATAATTTCAGCACTGGAGTAAGTAGGTGCATCTCTACTAACTTAATTGGAATTGCACCTACCCGTTCCGAGACTGAACATAACTCTGTGCCTTTCTGAATTTAGAGGGCAACGTCCTGAGGTTCAACTGAATTGCACAGAGTGGGGCTGGGAAAGTTCTCTCCCTAGATCCTGGTGTAGGGCTGTACAAGGCCGTTGTAATTTATGCTGGTCTGTGACAGGCCCAAAGGGTTGAAAATGTGCAAGGTCTGGTGAAGGGGCATACTGGCCACACCCCTTTCTTCGGCCAGACCTCCTTTTTCCTGCAACTTGAGCCACAGTGGAGGGGAGCAGCAAAAGAGTATCAGGACACCAAGAGGCTGGTTGTAATACTTAGGTAATCCCCTCTGGGCTGGTTAAACTGACTTCAGGGCTCAAATACCTGTGCTGTGGCCTGGAAAAGCTAGTCACAGCCCAATTTATGGTATAGCAAGTTCCCAGCAAGCAGTGGGAAGAAAAATAAATCCCCCCAAATCAGCAGACCTGACTGTAACCAAGCAAAGGGAGCAAACCTGCAGTTAGAAGGTGTCATTTGTACTCTTTTACCTAATCTCTTTTCAGTGTATTTATTGTTTGGGAGCTGTTTAGCAGGCTATGATGGAGAAAGCTCCTCTTCTGATATCCACCCGGGTGGGAGACAGCAGGAAGTAGAACAAATTTATACAAATGGCTTTAATGCCAAATGGCATGATAATTACACTTGAGAGTATTTCCACATTCCAGCTAATTAATCATTTTGCTAATGGGGGGAGGGATAGCTCAGTGGTTTGAGCATTGGCCTGCTAAACCCAGGGTTGTGAGTTCAATCCTTGAGGGGGCCACTTAGGGATCTGGGGCAAAAATTGGTCCTGCTAGTGAAGGCAGGGGGCTGGACTTGATGACCTTTCAAGGTCCCTTCCAGTTCTAGGAGATTGGTATATCTCCTATTATTATTAATTTTAATTAGAGATGGGACTTTTTTCCTTTGTCTAAACTAGCTGCTAAAGTTAGAGCAGCAAAAACAACTAAGGCCTGGTCTAAACACTTTTTTTGTAGTGGTAGAACTATGTGGATTAGGGGTGTGGATTTTTTTTTTCCCCGGTATACTTATACCAGGACACCCCCCCTAGTGTGGGTGTAGTTATACTGGTATAAAGGTGCTTTATACTCATACTGATATAAAGGTGTTTATGCCACACAGGAAGGGGAACAAGGTATATAACAGTTTCCGTGCTAGCGGGGGTTGTACTGCTTCAAGTATACCCAATTTAGACTATCTCTGGTGTGTAGACAAGGCCTTACACACGTCTATTTAAAATGAACAGCAATTCTGAAAGAAAATGCCAGTTTTAAAATGCTCCTATGACCATCTTTATTCTGTAACTAAACTAATAATGTACAGCTGCCCTTTTCTTATTCAGTACTTCACCAACCAGAGAGATGAGTTTGAGGGAACAAGGGAAAGCATTCTTGTGTGGCTCACAGAAATGGACCTTCAGCTGACAAATGTGGAACACTTCTCAGAGAGTAACTTTGATGACAAAATGCGGCAATTAAACGTATGTATCATTCAAAATAGCTGTTTTACAGAACAAAGATGATAATGTCAGTCTGTACTCTCTTGACAATGCCTGCCAATTATCTATGGGCTAATTTCATGACAACATACATTATATGTCCATCAGATCATAATTTGTTATAGGATCAGTAAACTTTAAAAAAATAATTGTACAATTCAACATAAAAAATACTTTCTATAAAATGTAAGTTCAGTATTCAGAGTCTTCAATTCTATCTTTTCATTCCCCCTTACAATGTAGTGTCAATGACAGTTATGTTAAACTTGAAAGATAGCTTAAATCTGGGTAAACATAAACAGCAATCGCTAAACAGCAGTATACCTAAAATCAAAATTTAGAATGTTAGCCAACTTGAAGATAGGTCCAGTTCTGTAATATTATTATTATCTCCCATGAGGATTTTTAATATAACGCAGCATATTTGGGAGGTGTATTCTTTGAAAATTTCAATCATGCACATGTATACTAGCTTTTGTGACATTCCTTCAGGAAGGTATTAATTCTTTGCTACATGAATAATTAAGTTGATATTGCTTTCAGCAGTACTCTTCTGCCCTTTCCCCCATAACACATTCTTGTTGTTCCACCGCACAGATTCAATTTTATTCTGTGCAAAGTTCAAAAGGTGACTTAGTGGCAAGGGGGACTTGATGGTTCAAGATACCTATAGGTCACTTGTTTAAGCTAATGATGACCAGAAGTTTTTGCCATCTATTTCAATAGCAAAGGTTTTAGTGGCTCAGTCCCTACATCACAAATACAGTCATTGGTACTGGGGTGCTTACTGGAAGACTTTGCGTAGGCATGAGGAATAGCCTAGCTTTTCACACGTTTGAGGTACATCAACTGGATAGTGTGGGCAAGTTTGAATCGCTATTGCCTGTGCTATTCCTGTTGTATGGATGGAGCACTTCACTTTGTGCTAATTTCAATCAGCACCTAAATTCACACATTAAATTCACTCACACAGCTTTTACTAGCAAAACAAAAACCAAATCTTTACAGATGGTGGATAGAAAGCTATCTGCCAAAAGAAGATAGCTGATTGTGCCAGTGTTCAGATTCCTTTCACTTTACAATGCTAGAACAGAAGGACAGCCTCAAGCACAGGCAAGAAAGAAACATTGCTTAAGTAACCATTTCTTATGTATGTTCAATACAGGGTTTCCAACAGGAAATAACCCTAAACACCAATAAGATTGATCAGCTAATAGTTTTTGGAGAGCAGCTGATTCAGAAGAGTGAGCCTTTGGATGCTACCCTGATTGAAGATGAGTTGGAGGAACTGCATAGATACTGTCAGGAAGTGTTTGGGCGAGTCTCTCGATTCCACCAAAGACTGACTTCCAGGCATCCTGTAAGGGATAAGTATGGTCTTGGTGCTTTGGTAGAGTGTTGGTATGAAAATGAAATACTCATTGTGTAGCAGTAGCTGAGTAGCAGCATGGTCTTAATGCAGGGGTGGGTAAACTACAGCCCGGGGCCATATTCAGCCCTCCAGATGTTTTAATCTGGCCGTCGAGCTCCTGCTGGGGAGCGGGTTCTGGGGTTTGCCCCGCTCCAGCCGGGGAGTGGGGTTGGGGACTTGCCTCGCTCTGCGCGGCTCCCAGAAGCAGCAGTATGTCCCCCTTCCAGCTCCTATGCATAGGGGCAGCCAGGGGGCTCCGCATGCTTCCCCCAAAGTGCCACCCCCGCAGCTCCCATTGGCCAGGAACTACAGCCAATGGAAGCTGCAGGGGTGGTGCCTGTGGACGGGGCAGCGTGCAGAGCCGCCTGGCTGCACCTCCGCATAGGAGCTGGAGAGGGGACATGTCACTGCTTCTGGGAGGTGCTTGAGATAAGAGCACCCCAGAGCCTGCACCCCTGACCGTCTTCCATGCTCCAACCCCTTACCCGACCCCTGATTCCCACTCCCGCCCTCCAAATCCCTCGGTCCTAGTCCAGAGCACCCTCCTGCACCCCCAACCCCTCAGCTGCACCCCGGAGCCCTGAACCCAGCCGGAGCCCTCATCCCAAACCCCAATTTCGTGAGCATTTATGGCCAACCATATAATTTCCATACCTAGATGTGGCCCTCGGGCCAAAAAGTTTGCCCACCCCATCTTAATGGATTGAGTGCAGAGGGGTCAGGAACTCCTCAGTAATAATTCCAGCTTTGCCACTCATTTTTTATTTGCCAAGAGACAAGACCACTGACAGGGATGTTGTGGGGATTAATTAATCAATAATGGTAACGGGCTTGAAAATGTTCCATGCAGATTTTTGTACCAGTTTTTATTCCCTTTATTAGCTTCCATAACATTCCATCAACATTTTCTTTTGGATAATCACAATAGATTTATTTGTGTCCCTGGTTTGTTCTTTACTTTCACTTGGGGGACTAACGCCAGTCTTTACTTGTCACTGCGAGCTATTAGCCAATGCTCAGTGTGTTTTGGCTCAAAAAGAAATACCATTTATTAAAAAGAACTTAATTAGCGGAGTAATGCTCCCCGTTGCCCACCTGATGGTGCCTCACTGCAACTGGCTACCCATTCTTGTTTGCAGAAGGGAGGCATCTCAGTGGTAATATGGGGAGGAGGGCTAAGTACTGTGCTGAGGTAGATGATGTGGCTGCCGAAGAAAAGGAAGGGGAGAGAAGTGAGGATCTTCTCTGGGCTTTCCATCAGTTTAAGAACATACGGCGGGGACAGACCATCACAGGCTGATGTCTGCCTGCCACAAAAAATAATCTTCTGAATTTCTCCACTTCTTACTTGTTAAGTGACCTAGGTCTGTGTTCATTCATCACAATATAAAACAATTATTTTTAGGGGATAGAAGATGACAAAGATACATCTGAAAATGAGACAGATGCAGAAGACTCAAGAGAAATGCAAAATGATCCCTGGCATAAGAAGGCAATAAATGAGGTGCCTTCTTCTCAGCAGTCCCTTTGCCATCTTGTGTCCCCTGCACCAGCTCATGAAAGGTCAGGCTGTGAGACCCCTGTCAGTGTTGACTCCATCCCACTTGAATGGGATCACACAGGTGATGTAGGGGGCAATTCCTCTCATGAGGATGAAGAAGAAGGAACATACTACAGTGCTCTCTCAGGTAAGAGCCAATGATCCCAGACATTTTTGTTTCAGTATAGCCACCTCCAGAACCCCTGAAGTGGCACCTGTTTGTTTGTTCTGGGGTCTTTTAATTTGTAATGGTACAAAAATGTGAGAGTTATTTAACTTTTCATCATATTGTCTGGACAAAAAGGATAGTTTTGTCTAAACTAAACAAAGTTTTGAATGCCCCCCACCCAATTCTTTGTTTTCTAAAAATGTCTGATGAAAATAGTAATGAAGTTTTTCCTTTCAGTCAGTCAATATTTCAGATGTTTCTATTTAATATTCAGTAAATATTGAATATTTGTCCAGTGAGGAAAATGACGTTATTCTCTTTCAGATGTAGAAATCACTGAAAATCCTGAGGCATATCTTAAAATGACCACAAAAACTTTGAAAGCATCTTCTGGTAGGCACCTGCTAATGCATGTGTCTGAACATGGCAATCTCCCTGTGGCGCACGCTATACTCCTAAACCTGTTTCATATGTAACGTCTGATTTCCTGCCTTGTGTTGACACCATGTGCCATTGTGTCATGGTGTTTTTACGCTGCAGTAGAAACACATGTACATTACAAAACAGTCAAGAACATGCCATTTAGAATTTTCCTGTCAGATGGTTAATGTACATTTCATTATATTGATCCAAAATCTTTCAGCTCTTTCATGGTGGTTTGGTCTGGGTATTATTTTTTTCCTTTGTTGATTGTAATCACCTATTTACTGAGACAGTAGTTTAGTTTTGCAAGTAAAAGCAGCACTTTAACTATCGCTTATCATTTTGCATTGTGTGTGACAGAGCCTTGGGCATGCCATTCGTTAAATCCCAAATGAGCATTCACTATTCTCTTCCAGTCAGGACAGGTCTATTCTTGACTCACTTGTTATGCATTGCAGCAAAATGATAGTATCATGGGAATAGGAACTTCCCAAAACTACGGTGCAAACTTTTCTTTTGTTTTAAATCATACTGCAGCCAAACATTTTCAGAAGAAAATAAAATGTCCCATAACTGCATGGCTGTCATTTCATTACCTTCTGGATTACTGTTGACATTTTGCAAATGTGCATGCTTTGCAAGGAAAGCTGCAGAACTGTCATTTTGATGCCATCACTTGACGCCATATTCTTCGGAACACTTCTTAATTTATTTTAAAAGTAAATGCTTCACTACAGAGTTGAGAGGCTCAGATTCAGGGTTTTCTAATTTATTTTTTTATGTGGCAGGAAAATCCATTTCAGAAGCTCTTACGTGGCATTCCCCGGATAGCCCAGCCTGCAGAAAACATCAGTACCACCAGGCAAAGATGGTGAGAAATGTGCAGTCTGGCAGCCCAGAGACAAGTACCCCATATAAGCCAGGCTATGTGAGTTCCAGATCTGTGGACACTAGTTCTAAGCAATTAAAGATTAATTAATTCCTGGAGATTCCAGGAGAATCCTAGAAACTCTAGGTTCAAAGTATCGTTTCCCAGCATGCAGGCTGGAAGAGGGGAAAGGGTCTAGCTAGACACAGCCTGCTAGTCCTCCCTTTTCTGGTCATTCAAAGAGCTGCCCTGATGGCAAAGAGGGAATTGCCAGGGTGACTGTGCCTAAGGCAGTGGGGAAGCCAGAAGAGAGCTCATTTTTAGTGGTTGGTTTCCAGCAGTAGTGAAACTAGCAGCAGCTCTACCTTCATCTCCCTTTGGATTGCTTATTGTCCTCGTCTGCCAGCTCACTGTCTCGGGGGATTGGGCCATAGCCATGAATACTCGAGTTCTCGTGGGAATGAGGTAGCACTGGGGCCAGGCTAAAAATGGTTATTGTTAGAGTTGCTTGTTGTTAGTCCACCTCCATATTCTTTCTTATAGTAGCTCTTGCCAAGTCTCAGTATCTAATGGAGTGAACGGAAATGCCATTGATACTAGATTTTATACAGTGGTTCAGAATCAGCTAATTTCTATCAATAAATTACTAGGGCCCAGATTTTCAAAGATATATAAACTCCTAAACTTCCACTGAAATCACTGGAAGTTACGAGCCTAAACACCTTTGAGGATCTGAAGCTCTCACCAGATTAAGTGTCATTACTGTATTTCTACCAGTAACTGTTTGCATATTTACCTGGTATACATAAAATGCTGTTGCATAGAGATGGCGTTCGCCTGCTGCACCTTCATTAAGTGTAACTTTAAAAAACTACACCCTACCACCTTTTATACGAATGTGCATGCAACTTGAAGGTTCATGGGCATTCACAGCATGTGAGTTTAATAAACCTGTGAAATAATTCTAGGTTAAACCACTAGTGTCTGTAAGCAGTGGGAGCACGGACAGTGTGAAAGAAGTATCCGCTATACTGAGTGATGAAGAGCCCCAAAATGAACAGGGGCTTGTGAGCATTGCAGCTGCAGAGGAGCAATCAGGTACAGGTAAAAATAAACAATGTAAAGAAATGAATAATGGTTATTATGAAATGGTTTATTATGTGACTCTCTAGTTAACAAAGCAAAGACATGACAGTGCACTTACATTGAGAACAGATGTACCACTGGTCTTCGAAAGGATGGATTTTGCTAACATTTGCTAAGCCTTCTTCTCACTTGACATTGTCTGACCTGTGTTTATTGCTGAATTCTCAGCCCTAATATTTTATCTATTACTCAAGCGTTTCAGACTCATCATATACTTGACTTTTGTCTCCTTACTGATAAAAGTGAAATTGTTCCCATTCATTTCAGTGAGATTCTAGCGAATTCAAGGGATTTTTAATCAGACTGTGAAAATTCTTCACTGAAGCCAAGAAGTATGTTACTTTGACTAAAACAAGATTGGTATAACTTGTTTTCTCAGTAACTTATACTCCAACCATTATGGCAATAATGGTATATTACAGCTCCCATTTACATAAGCTCTTGTTTAACCAAGGCTTGGTAATGTTTGCTACATTTTTCACTGTAGAGCAGGTCCATACTAAGAACAGAGACAGTTGAGTGGGCTCCCTTAACCTTACAAGAAGCAGCAAAGAATCCTGTGGCACCTTATAGACTAACAGACGTTAGTCTATAAGTCTTGCATCCGAAGAAGTGGGTATTCACCCACGAAAGCTCATGCTGCAAAACGTCTGTTAGTCTATAAGGTGCCACAGGATTCTTTGCTGCTTCTACAGAACCAGACTAACACGGCTACCCCTCTGATACTTAACCTTACAAGACCCTGTTTTCTGGTCTCAGGTGTTTCTGAGACCTTCATAAGATCAGGTGTGTACCATAATTATAAACCTCCAATAGAGTGACAGTGATAAATTGCAGCTATACCAACTATTTTATGCTGTGACTGCATCAGTTCTCACACTCTGACCAGCATCAAGCCAGGTCACTGTGTGGATGGTAGATCTCCAAGGCAGGCCGGCCTATGTGCTATGGGAAGTGATGTTGGTGATTGAGTGGGTTGGCACTTTTTCTTCTCAGTCAGCACAAAAGCAATACCCCAACATGGTTTTATGTAGCACTATACTGCCGGAAATGCCTCTTTCAGATGATGCATAAAACTTGGCCACTTGTATTTACTTTGGTTGTTAATCCTGTTGTTTTTGCCAAATTCAGTCTGGATAATTACATTCTACTTCTCTATATTTCTTCTGTATTTTTGTCTCGATAAAGTATTCCTCATTTACTGTAGAAAAAATTCCTGTGTAGTGTTACTATTTTCCAACTAATTGTCATGTACCCTGTCTAGGTTGTAGATCTGGTTGTCAAGCTGACCTTTCAGAGTACAAGTAGTACATTATAATCATTTTATTATTATGGTATTTCTATACAAGGTGTCGCGGGGCACATACGGCCCCGCAGCCCAAGCCAGTAAGGCAGGCCTGGGGTTCAGGACAGTAAGGCCTATTGGCTGAAGTCTAAGTAGCCGCCTTTCTTCCCAGGGCTGTATGGCCCAATCCACCTCCCTGCATGTCGGCGGTGTCCATGGTAGGTCAGATGGAGTAGGGGGACCCGGGCCTACCCTTCACCCAGTTCCCAACCCAGGACCTGAGGGAACTGATACCTCGCTGCTCAGTCTTAGTCTCCCATCACTACCGCTCCTTCCCTGGGTCGTTTCCTACCCCTTCTTCCAATGCAGGAGATCCCTCAGCAATCGTTGCCTTGGCAGTCAGCTGGGGTTTGGTAGAGGCACCAACCTGGCTGGCGTTGGCATCAGGTGACTCCAGCACTCTCCCAGCAGGAGCCTGCAGCACAATTAACAGATGGTCAGCCTAGACTGAGCTGAGCTGCTCCCTCTTATACTGTGGGGCATGCCCAGGATGGGTGAGGGGGCTTGGCTTCCTTGGACCAAAGCACGGGATTAACCTCCTCCGGCCCAGTGCAGGACTGATATGCCCCATCGCACAAGGAAAGAGAATATCTGGTCAGAAACTAATTGCAGAATGGGTTCTTTAGAAACGCTAAACTTGATCGTTTGTAAATAATATTCTGTTCTGTTTTAAATAATATTCACATTATTGGTGTGTTAAAGCATTTCTTGGTATATCATTGTAGGTGTTATTGAGAGATGGGAGCTCATACAAGCTCAGGACCTAAGAAATAAACTTAGAATGAAACAGAATTTGCAGCAATGGCAACAACTGAACTCTGATCTCAGTGATATTACTGCTTGGCTGGATAAAACTGAAGAAGAACTAGAAGAATTACAGAAAGCAAAGCCTGCAACCACTATGCATACAATGGAACAAAGAGTAAAGAAACTGAAAGTAAGTTATCACATACCGAGAAGTGAGGTTTTAAGAATGTCATTACTATTTAAAAGACTTGTTTCTCTGATAATTGCACTGGGTATTATGCATCTCTCAGCAAACTGAGGGGATCAGCTAGCCCCAGAAACTGGACACTTTGTGTAGTTCTTCTAATGGATTATTTCAAAAGGTGGAATCATACCTCAGTTATCAGATATTGACTTCTGTTGCGGTGAACATCAAGATTTATTAATCAAATATGCTGAATAAATTCATTATCTCAGTTAATATTAGGTTAGGAAAGAGAACAATATTTAATTTGAGACGCAATAAAAATTGGCATTCACCAGAACATTAAGTGCAGGTTGCTACACTATTTGTGAGGATACTCTTAAATCTAAAAGTTAAACTGGGCTGAGCGCCAGGTCTGTACTTGGATGGGTGATATGCAAGAAATTGCTAGATTCTTCCAATTTCTAGCTGCCACTCCTCTCTGTAAGGCAGTGCTGGACCCTTGATTTCAGCCTGCTGTTAGGGGGCACTATATTGCTGAAGGTGGGTTTGGGGGTTTTTTGGATATATAATTTAGACTATAAGCTTCTTGGGACAGGACGCATTGCCATCACCTTTGTTCTGTCCAGGCAGTGCCAGTCATTTAATAACTGTAAAATCAAGGTCCTGAAAACTTGTAAATACTATTGAGCTTCTAATAGAATGTAGAATTTTTAACATCCAGGTCCTTGCAGAATTCTACCTTATGCAATTACTTTATTGCTCCTGCAATTGCCAATGGGTGTTCAACTTCAAGAAATTGGGAAATTCTGCCTTAAAAGTCTTCCCTAGAAATATCTGGAAAACGCTTTTTCAGATCGAGTCACTCCCTGGAATACTTGTGATTTCTTAGTTTGTGGAGGATTATTTTAAATGGACAATAAAAGGTATTGATAATTCACTGAGGGTTCTAATCTGCGTCTTTCTTCAGGAAATGCTTAAAGCCTTCGATAACTACAAGGCTTTAGTGTTCTCCGTTAATCAGAGCAGCAAAGACTTCCAGCAAACAGATAGCACTGAATCCAAAGAGCTTCAAAACAGAGTTAGACAAGTGAATTTGCGCTGGGAGAAAGTATCTCATTCAATGGACAACTGGAGAAGGGGTTTACAACAAACCTTAATGCAGTGCCAGGTAAATAGCGCAAACATTTGTCTTGTAACACTTCGAATGAGAGTTTATTTGTAATGAGCATCAATGATAAGTAGATCAGAGGACACAGTATGGCAGTTGCAGGAATATCAGGAGTTCCTTGGAATTTTTTCTCAGATTATATATTTCTTGAATGTGTGCCCTTTTTTATGCACAGGATAGCCACACTAATAGTAATTAGCACTTACACTGTTTTTCATAGAATCTTAGAAATGTAGAGCTAAAAGGGACTTGAGAGGTCATCTAATCTCTTCCCTTTCCTCCCCCACCCTTCCACACAGTGAGGCAGAACCAAGTAAACCTAGAGTCTTAGTCAATGAGAGGGATTCCACAACCTCCTTTGGAAGCCTATCCCTGAACTGAACTGTTCTTATAGATAGACAGGTTTTTTTTTAAATGTTTAACCTAATTCTCCCTTGCAGCAGATTAATCAGGTTACTTGTCCTACCTTCAGTGGAGAACAATTGATCACCATCCTTCCTATAACAGCCCTTAACATATTTGAAGACTTATGTTTAAAGCAATTTACAAGCAATCCACACAACAGGCCTGAGAAGTAGCTCTAGCTTATTTCCCTTGTTTTATAGATGACATGGCACAATTGAAGAAGAGAAGTTAAATCACTTGCTTAAAGCCACAGAAGGAGCTGATAGAGTTGGGACCACTAGTCTGAGCTGTTAACTGTAGTTTTAGCACAGGATGACTAGTCATCTTTTTGAGTAACCCTGCAATTTACAACAAACCTAAGTAAAAATACTTGGTCAACTGTGCATAATAACAGAGCAAGAGTGGTTGGTTGATTTTATTACAATACTCCAGGCACACATTCTTGTAAACTTTACTTGTTTCTTCAGGATTTCCATGAACTGAGTCAGAAACTGCTCTTGGGACTAGCAAGTGCTGAAAGTCGAAGACATAATGCACAATTCACTGATCCAAATGCTGACCCCCATACAATACTGGAGTGCCAAAAAGAATTAATGGTATGTAATGTGTTGGTTACTGAGTCAAGGTATGAGAATAACATGCAAGTTATTTCCACAAAAATAAAAAGTAATATAGTTATTTCTAAAAAATGGTTGTTTGAAAGGAAGCAGGTACAGTTTGGGGATATTTCATTTATACATAAATGGATTTGTGGCTTTATGAATTGGTTGACTAATAAATCTAGCTGAAGCTAAATATGTTCTTGAGTACATAGTCTATTTACAAACAGTACCTCTAAAATCCAGGATTAAGTGCACCAGTTTGTGTTGAAGTATGATCAGGTTATGAATAATCTTTCCCACAAAACCCTCCAATTACACCTAAATCCTAGTCTGCAACACCCTCTGTGAATTGTTCCTTTTGGATCATCAGTCATCCTGCATTGTTCATTGGAACTGTTGTAGAAATAAAATTAATTCAGCTTGTTATGAAATTATAAACCTCCCATACGTTTAGAGAAATTAGTTATACTGATTGTTATATTTCAAACCATTTCCTTTTTAAGCAACTGGAGAAAGAGCTGTTGGAACAACAGCTTCAAGTAAACGCTCTACAGGAAA
Organism: Mauremys mutica; assembly: GCF_020497125.1. Taxonomy (NCBI): domain Eukaryota; kingdom Metazoa; phylum Chordata; order Testudines; family Geoemydidae; genus Mauremys; species Mauremys mutica. The sequence goes on from NC_059075.1 coordinate 16,059,765, forward strand.
TCTCCACCTACCTTCTGGTAGAATCAGATGGAGAAGATTATATTGAAGCTGATGAGAAAATACATGTAATTGGAAAGAAACTGAAACAGCTTCTTGAACAGGTTTCACATGACTTAAAAACTTCACAAGGAAACGTGGTGAGTCAGGGGTATGATTTTTAAACTTGATTATTAACAAGTGCTATGATAATAAAGGATACAAGAACCAGTGCTGCAAAACCAGCCCAAAATATAAAAAATCAAGAGTAGAAACCCTAAAAGAAAATCAGGTTGATTTAAAATTTGTATGTATCTAGAGCTCCTTATTGCCTCATCAAATATGAGCAATTATTGGGATAAAAAATACATCTGTGTGTGTATACGTGTACATAAACCCTACATGTTGTATGTTCATCAATCAATATTAGATATACCCTGTCTTATGCCTCAGTGGGAGCTTGAATTAGACCATGTTGACATGAATTGACATGTTTTCAAGCTAATATATCAGTACATATCTGCCTCTCATGCTTTCTGTTCCTTCCAAAGCTGTTTCTCACAACTGCACAGGGTAAAACAAGTATCCTAAGCCATGGGTGCTTAGCACTGGAACTGTTCGTTGCTCACAAGCTGGCTGCCATCCATATAGACACATGGATAATTTTTTAAAGATGTCCCTATACAACATTTTGCAGTTTTTATGTTGATGCTTTATGTATACACATTTAGGGGGTGTGTGGTTTGTTTTTTAGGACATCAGTGCATTTCTGACAGCAGCAGATGACTTGGATTCTGGAGGTTATCATCCAGTAGTAGTGAAATCCAGCCTACAGGAAACGGCAAGAACTTTTTAAATGAAATGCCTATTTTTCTAAGATTTTTGCTGTCTTTTCACCCCACCTCCCCTTGAATTGAATCTGTTCTTTAGTCTCAAACCTCTTGAAACATGCTCATTTTAGTTATGAGACAGTTTACATTTTAATGTCCTAGAGCTGGGTAATAATAAATGTTTATCTTAACAGGTTGGTGTAAGGAGAACTTCAGAAGGCAAGAGCAACAGTGTCAGGTAGCACATTATTTTTGGTAGAAATGTAAGAGTACGTTTTAAAATAGAGAGTAGGCAAGGCTGATGGCTTGGTGCCAGTGTACTGTACTACCCAATGGCAAACAAATGTGGGGAGATTCTGCTCCTAATGGGTCTGTACACATTATGGAGGCAATGTATCTGGATTCATGGCTGACTTCACTATTTGCCCCAGATAGCAACGTGAGGATACAGTGGTGGTACACAGTGTGTCTGCTTAGCCCCTACAAACCCTCTGTTTCACTGTAGTGTTGCACTTTTATGGGAACTTTTCCCCAGTGTGCCCTTTTGGAGGTTGGCCCCTTTACAATTGGCAGAGGCAAGGAGCTGCAGCCTTAATTTTTCTTCTCTTATTCCTGAGGCGATGGCATATTCTCACACCCCATGCACCTACAGGGATTACAGCTTTCGCAGGGCTGGACAAATCAGCTATCCCTGCAGCCTGGTGTGGGTGGTAGGATAAGGGTAAATGGGTTAAAGATGCATTACAGAGTGAGGAAATGTCACAATGTGAGGCCTAGCCTTCTATCAGAGAGCGAGCCCATGCAGATACATTAGGCTCTTGAAAACTAAGATATCGTTTAAAAAAACTGACTCCAATAACCCTATGCAAAATGCCGCTGTTACCTTAACCTATTAACATACAGTGCTTGTTCCTAAAGCAGGGGTGGGCAAACTTTTTGGCCTGAGGGCTACATTTACGTATAGAAATTGTATGGCAAGCCATGAATGTTCACAAAATTGGGGTTCAGGAGGGAGTGAGGGCTCTGGGGTAGGGCCAGAAATGAGGAGTTCAGAGTTCAGGAGGGGGCTCCAGCTGGGGATGAGGGGTTTGGGGTGCAGGATCAGGGCTGGGGCAGGCAGTTGAGGCTTACCTCGCGCAGCTCCTGGAAGCAGCGACATGTTGCTCCTCAGCGGAGGTGCAGCCAGAAGGCTCTGCACACTGCCCCGTCCACAGGTGTTGCCCCCGCAGCTCCCATAGGCCACAGTTCCCTGCCAACTGGAGCTGACCCTAAATGTTGAAACCGGAGGGGGGACATGCTGCTGCTTCCAGGAGCTGTGGCAGGTGTGAATGGAGCAACCTCAGACCCTGCTCCCTGCAGGAGCTTGAGGGCTGGATTAAATCAGCTGGCATGTGGGCCGCAGGCCATAGTTTGCCCACCCCTGTCCTAAAGGCGAAATAATTACATTAAAATGTTTGGGGGGCTTTTCCTTACATATTAGACTCTGTTGTTAGTTTTAATGCCTAATAGACGTTCTCCCCCTCTTTTTAAAACAAGCTTTAAGTGCGTTTCACATCTAAAGCAGTCTCTGTTTCAATAAGTGAAGGCTGCCTTACTTTACTTAAAGGGGAGAGGAGAAGGTTAATGTAATGGTGCAAAAACAGAGGGCATGCATGACAGTGTGTGTGCAACATTCTAGTTACCTTGTTTTTAACATTTCCCCCATCAAAATATCTGATATCCTTTATTTACAGAATGGAAAACCAGCCTGAAACCACTCAAGCAATTTCCAGCCCCCAATCCTTCTTTTATCGTGTATTAAGAGCAGCTTTACCCCTGCAGTTCCTCTTCCTTTTGCTTCTGCTTCTGGCCTGCATGATCCCATCCTCAGAGGAAGACTACAGCTGCACACAAGTGAACAACTTTGCCCGCTCTTTCTATCCCATGCTGAGATATACCAATGGACCTCCACCAACCTAGAAAGTGTCCCATCACTCTACAATATACCAAAACACGTTCTCATGGGTGTTTATTTTCATGCTGCTTCTATCAAACAGTGCATTCATGTACTTAAATATAGTACACTTTGACCCTCACTGCTGTGCTTTCCTGATGCACCTGTTCCCTGGGTGCCACAGCAAGAGTTTGTGTACTACCACTGAAATATAAGTGAGGCATTATTTAAATGGCCTCCCTCCAATGCATAGCAGGGAAGGGAACATATTAAACCTCACAAGATCTTCTCAGAATTTCAGGTTTTTTGTGAGTAATACAGCATTAATTGTTTGTACAGAAAATGAACTTTTTCTATAGTTTTTTTTAATTCTATAAGCAACATACTTTGATGCACTAGATACAAGCATTTTATAAATACAGTCCTCATAACTTGGAAGGTCCACAGAACACAAGCTGACAGACTAATAATGGGACATTAGTTACAGACACTATGGTAATGCAGTGTTAAACACTAATGGTCTCTGTCGTGGTTTAATATGACAATAGCAATCTTAAGTGCATGCACATATCATTGGCAACAGTTTGCATCTTTGGGTACTGTAGTAAACAGATTTAAATCTGATATTTTTGTTATACTGTACTTTATTCATACAACACTTTCAGTGAAAACAATACATATTTTATGTGCAAAGAATTAGGACCGCTGTGTTGTAGTGGGATGTGTCTTTTTTATACTATGTTTTAAATAAGAATTGATTATATTGCATGGAAGTGGTTTATATTGTGCATATTTTCTAAATGAAAATAATTATGATGTGGATTATACACTATATGTAAACTGACATTTTAATCAAAGATTTTTGGTTTAATAATCTTCTCAATAATGTACAGTATGCCAAGAGATTTTTATAAGTTAACTTTAAGATTCTTCACATTTAAAGTGAAGCTAAAACTTCAGGTGATGATATGAGAAAAAGTTTTAGTAGAATATGATGTTTGGTGGAGGTCCAGTAAACATTTTTCTCATTAAAATTCTGCTGATGGTTGCAGTGACTGAATCCTTTACCTACTGGACTTGATGCTTATAAATGAACATGTGAAGCAAAATGCTTTAGAAACTAAATGGGGTGCAGCAATTTGCAAATAAGGACACTCCATAACTGATCCACTTTTTCCTTGCAAGAAAACTCAGCAATAGGTTATTTGCAACTGCATAGCTCTGTCTTCCCCCAACCCCCACTCATCTCTACAAGAGGAGTAAATTCAACAATTTAGTGGCCCCCCCTTTCAAGACCATTGTCTTGAAATACCTTCACAACCTTAAAGCAATTTCTGTGAACTTCCCCATTATACCTCACTCTTAAAGAAAAGGGGGACGTGTACAGCGAGGGAACTCACTCCAGATGGCAAAAAGAGACCTTGCTGCAGTGCTAATAATCTTCATTCCTGGCTGCGCTGTAGGACACATGAACAAGAAACAAACCTGGGGTCTAACACCATGTACCTTTTGGAGGTGGGGAAAGAAGAGATTTTAAAACCAGTTTTACAAAAATGCACAAAATACCAGATTTTGTATCTTTCCTACCCCCACCCACATTTGCTTGCTTTGGCATACTTGTAACTCTCCTGCTACTCATGAGATCCACAGCTACACTCCCCATCCCCCTTCAGACAGGTCTGTAAAAACAACTTCTTGTATGTTTGCATCTTTGGAAAGAGGAGAGTCCTTTAAAGTCTCCCTGCAGTGAATGTAAATAGATTATGCCCCAGGCCTGTACACCCAGTGTGCACTAGAGCCCCTACTCTAGCTTGTTCTCAGGAACTGCTAGCAGGGAGTGGCGCCACCATAGTGAACGACAGACTGAGGAGGAGAGATTCCAAATATAAAGAAGCAGAATCCAAGCTGTCCTGCTTCTCACCAACCAGAAGTCCTCCCTGGCACAGGGGTCTCCTATTAGCGACCCCAAATTCTTAGTCCCCAAGATGTAGCACATTAGTGCATTAAGCAGTGCCCTAAGCATTAGTGTCTTTGAGAATAATCAATTGGCTTTTCTGACTTTTGCATATATGTTGCATTTTTGTATTTCTTTACATTTAATGTTTTTGCTAATCCGGGCTTGAGGGTAGTCGACATGATTCAAACCAATTTTTCAGCAATATTGTATCAGTGGGTAGGGAAGAGTGATTTTATCCCCTCTTTCCCCATCCCTCTCTTCCCTGCATTATACTATACTTATTTCATTTTGAAAAGGATTACTTTTATCTTGCCTAGAGCTTCTGTATTTTTAGTTCTTTACACCTTTATCAAATCCAGCCAGTCTTTCCCAGTTTGTCATAAATGCCCATGTAAAGCTTTCTGCTAAGTACTGATTTTAAATTGCTGACAGACAATATTCAATATGTATGCTATTAAGCAACTTTTGTAAGAGGAAAATTAAAGGTCAAAGGAAAATTTCATCGTCTACAATTTACCTTCATTACGTATAATTTATCAAATTTCCAAGGTGATGTGATATAGAATATACAAGGAGCTTTTACCATATCTCAAAATGTCCCAAAAAAATAAGTTGGAAAAGAACCTTACCAAGCTATCTTTCAGACTTCTTCAAAATTATTTTTACTCTCAGTTGATTACAATAACCCTTTTGTAGCTTGATACTGAAGTCTGGCCTCTGATTTTTCACTGTAGGGTTACTTCCTAGGGTTGGGCTGGGCTGTTGAAAGAAGAATTTTTTTAAGATAAAGAATTAAGTTTTGCAAATAGATGTGGTACATGAGGTAAAGCAAAACATTCCTGAAGTTGGTAGACTCTCATTTAACTATTTTACTCCTTAGGAAATTAGCTATTTCTCATGTAGATCACACGTTACAGATGGCTTATTTCTAATAATTTTCTATAGTTCACTGGGTCTACTTTTACTAGTGATTGGAAAGAGTTTTTAGATATTGGGAGGTAGGCTGCATAAGGATCAGTTTAACCCAAAAGTTCCAGTTCACCCTTCATCCTTGCTGCCAAACAATATAAGGGAAAAATCAAGTCTGTGATTTAAATACATTAACGCTTTGTATGATACTTGTTTATTCCACCACAAAAACCTACAATCCAAAGAAATACACATTACTTGAAAAATACCACAAGTTTACAGAAGTAAAAAGCAGCTGAGATAAGGTAATTTTTTCCACTTGATTTGGCATTCACAAAATATTTGAAAAGGCACCAAATTCTAAAAACATTTCAGTTTTAACTAACTTTTTCACTGAAGGTACACATGTGAAGCAGGATTTAGAATACAAAACTATGGGAACAGTACACATTCACAATCACTGTACAGTATTAACAATTCATCGAGATGCTAACTGCTTTTCATGAAAGCAAACCACAAAAAATATGAAAATCAATCCATTATTTAGCCAGTACCACTAAAAATTAGCATCTTGCTAAAGTGGCAGTCTTTAAAAGCCTTGAGAAAAACAAGAACTGATACTGGCCACAGCATACTAGGCATTCAGGTAATTCTTGGTAACAAAGATTGCAAAACTTTTTTTAAGGTGCGTAGATAGACGTAAAGGCATAGAGATGAACTACAGCATCCCTTTTGAATCACTACAATTTATTAGTAGCAAAACTTGATAAAAATGAATGCGTTTTTACATTGCCCACAAATTCACCTTTATTTACATGGCTAAAAATGTTAAATGAGTAAAAAGATTTTGTCCTTTTTTTTTTTTTTTAGATTTGTCAGTATATCTAAGCATTAAAGATAGTTTATAATATTAGCTATTTTTGTTACTCAAAGAATATACATAAAAATTATCTAAATCATAATGGTAACAATATACAACAGCGCTATAATTTATCATCATTTATCTCAGATGAATTGTGGTCTTATATAGACAGTATATGTAATGTTCAGTATACACTTCAACAATCCATCTACTTGTATATGCTTATATAATTTTCTACAATATTTTAGGCATCGAGTCAGCCTCAAGCCCATGCTTAATTGCCTTGCTGAATCAACACCTTAGTGGGATATAAATAGACACTAATGTAACATGCCTGTTTCTCAAAGAAGTAAGAAAAAGTAGATCTGTTCTCATTATTCTCAACCCCCCACCTATGCAGCAATCCAAGCATCCATTCTATTTACAATAAGGACACAATCCTCAGCTCTGCTGAGTGTAAAGGAGGATATCTTTTTGCCTCCTGCCAACCTCTTCCCGTACAAGGTAAAGCAGCCACAAGGTGTACACCAGCTAGAACAGGCTCCTACAGACCATTCTGCCAACCAAGGAATGGCAGGGTGCCCCACACTCCAGCCCCACCCCCTCCTCAAACTATAATGCCTTCTCTCTTCCCATCAGCTGGCCTCAACACTCCCCCTGTGAGAGACCATCAGGAAAGGCTGGGATAAAGTCAACTATACCCCTTTAAGGTATCTAAAATTGGCCACTCAAAAGTGGAGGCACCCAAAAATCACTAGTCACTTGAAAATCTTGGCCATCAAAGTATGAAAGAAACTTATAAACAAACATTCATTCATCATAAATATGTAGGCTCCTCAAATAAAAAATATATATATATTGGCAGTACCATTGTGCATTAAAATCCCATGCTGTAATTACAACCACATTTTTAGTACACCTGTGCCAAAGTGTATTCTAGTGTGGAACAGCTACTTCAATACATGGTATCATTTGGACAACCTCAGAGATTCAGAGCATACATTTTGGGCCATGCCTTTCAAAAATTCATAATTCAAGATTCAAAAATGTTATAATGGATAGAGCCAAACCTTTTGGCTACTGCAGTGCACAATTAGATGATAGGGTACATTTGCAGAAATAGGCCCTGGAAATAAAAGGCCTGACTGTGAAGGATGTTGGTCTTCAAATCCCAATGACATGAGTGGAAGTTGAGAGGGGCTCAGCATCTGGCAGGATCAGCCCTAGATGTGCAACTCCCTTTCTGTCAGTTTCATATTCTAAGCTGAATCACCTATAAGCTGCTCTAAATAGTGTGTATATCTTTCTATATAAATCTATCTTCCAGGAATGGCCATACCCTCAGAAGTCAAAGATCATTGGTAGGGGCTTTAGTGGAGTGAGGAGGCCAGGAATAAAGGAAAACATTGGGAGATCATGAAGGACTTCAGCCATCAAAATAAGTTCTCTTTAATATAACCACAATAAAGATATTAAAATAGCAAACAATTCTAGCAGAAAAACATAATATCTATCAATATTTAACATGCCATCACTGGGAAAGTTTTCAATTAACAAAATGTAATGTTTTCCACAGGTTTCTACCTTTCAACTTTTAAGATAACCATATGGCTGATACAAATCATGGGAACAAGTACCTGTACAGAGAAAATGATTAGTCAACAAATCATTCAAATCCACACATCTTAACCTCTTACTGCTGCAACGTGGGACCAAGACTCTTAAAACATGGGGGACACTGCGGAACCTCTATCCCTGATATGTGAGACACCATTTTACCTCCCTTTCCCCCTTCTGTTCCCTTCCTCATTTTCCATATACTGTTTTCCCCTCGCCTGGCTCTCTCCAGGATACTTCCCATTTGTGGCTCCCTTTTCTTCTCACAGTATCAGAACATTTCATGTTGTTTGTATTCTGTGAAGAAATAGTTACTAACCTTTTGTAACTATTGTTCTTTTAGATGTGTTGCTCATGTCCATTCCATGCTAGGTGTGTGTGCGCTGCATGCACTGTTGCCAGAGATTTTCCCCTCAGCGGTATCAGCTGGGCCAGCTCTAGCGCACTCTGGAGCCATGTGCGCATGAGCTGGTATAAGGAGTGCTGCCAGCCCTGCACCCTCTCAGTTCCTTCTTGCCGGAAACTCCAAGAGAGGGTAGAAGGGTGGGTCATGGAATGGACATAAACAGCACATCTCAAAGAACAGTAGTTACAAAAGGTTAGTAACTGTTTTTTCTTCTTCGAGTGCTTGCTCATATCCATTCCATGCTAGGTAATTCACAAGCAGTACCCCCAGTAGGTGGTCTCGGAGTTCATGGATGTGCTGACTGCCACACTGCTCTCCTGAAACTGGCATCGGGCCTGTTGGATGATGGCATAGTGGGACTCAAAGGTATAAACCGACAACCAGGTTGGGGCTCTGCAGATGTCCTGGTTTGGTACCGGTGCACGTAATGCTGCTGATGAAGCCTGGGCTCTTGTGGAATGAGCAGTAATGATGGCTGGAGGTGGGATGTTTGCCCATTCATAGCAAACCCAAAAAGAAGTGGTTATCCAGAATGAGATTCTTTGAGTTGACACAGGTAGCCCTCTCATCCTTTCCGCTATTGCCACAAAGAGTTGCGTGGATTTGCGGAAGGGCTTAGTCCTCTCAATATAAAAGGTGAGGGCCCGCCTAACATCCAATGTATGAAGCCGTCATTCTTGTGAGATTTTGGGAAGAAGACAGGTAGAAAAATGAGGTGGTTGTTGTGGAATTGTGATATCACCTTTGGCAGGAAGGCCAGATGAGGGCGCAGTCAGACCTTGTCCTTGACATAAGGGCCTTGATCTCAGAGACCCTTCTGGCCAAGGTGATCACCACCATGCAGGCAATCTTTCAGGAGATAAGTAGTAGGGAGCATGATGCTAATGGTTCGATATGGGAGCCAGTAAACCTCGACAGGACAAGGTTTAAGTCCCATGGGGGAAGGGACGAAAGGTCAGTTCATAAACCTGAGGATAGTGTCTTTCCAACCCTTTGAGAAACCAGACCATCATTTCGGATGGAGAACACTGATCTGCCATTCACTGGGGGATGGAAGGCTGAGAGGGCCATCAAATGAACTTTAATAGATGAGAGTGCCAGACCCTGCTGCTTTAAGTGGAGCAAATAGCCCAAAATAGACTGAAGAAAAGATTGAGATGGAGAGAGATCCCATTCAGAGGCCCAACAAGTGAAATGTTTCCACTTGACCAAACCATGGAAGGCTTTCTACTGCCTAGCAAGACTCATTGAATCTGTTCTGAGCAGGCCTGTTCTTCAGGGTTCAGCCATGTAGCATCCATGCAGTTAGGTTCAGGGAGGTGAGGTTCAGGTGAAGCAACCAGCCATTGTCTTGTGAAATCAGAATCAGGTGGAGTGAGAAGTGAGACACCTCAAGATGAATGGAGTGTCTCACACAGAAGTCCCATAGATCGACTGCCGTCTGACACAGGGCAGGGGATCGGGCCCCTCCTTGCTTGTTGATATAGAACATGGCTGCTGTATTGTCTGCCAGGACTTGAACCACCTTACCTGAGACCTGGGGAAGGAATATTTGGCAAATCAGGCACACTGTTCTGAGTTTCCTGACATTTATGTGCAAGAAGCACATAAATGTTTGCTTCCTGGGACCAGAGGCCCTGAGTCCTGAGGTTGTTGAGATGGGTTCTACACCCTAGGTCTGACACAAATGGTAGTGGGGCAACGAAGGGCACCTCCATCATTACCCACCTTGGTTCCTTCCACCAGCCCAGGGAGGGACTGTAAGTACTAAGTCCAAGTGGTGGCTGCTCAGGGACTATACTGACGCTAGCCACATCTGGAGGTGCCTGAGGCGCAGCCTTGCATATTGAACCACGTAAGTACAAGCCGCCATGTGACCCAGTAGCTTCAGTACACTCAAGCTGTTGTGATTGGGTGGGCCATGACCTTAGATACCAGGTTTGTCATGGTCTAGAAGCGAGCTGCTGGCAGGAGGGCACTGGCTTGGGTCGAGTTGAGTACTGTACCAATACATTCTATTCTCTGAACAACAAGAGTTGATTTCTGCTCATTTATCAGCAGGCCCAGCACCCTGAACATGGTTCGGACTGTGCTGATGCTGTCTTGCACTAGAGCCTGTGACTGACCTTTGATCAGCCGATCATCGAGAAATAAGTAGACCTGAATGCCTCAACACCTGAGGAAGGCTGCTACAACCCCATACACTTCGTAAAAACCTTCGGGGCTGCCGATAGGCAGAAGGGTGGTGAATTGGTAGTGGCAATGACCCACTACAAACCTGAGAAATCTTCTGTGGTCACAGAAGATAGAAATGTGAAAGTATGTGTCCTTTAAGTTAAGGGTGGCATACCAGTCTCCAGAATCCAGGGAGAGAATGATGGAGGCTAGGGAGACCATGAGAAAGCTCAGTTTCTTGAGATTTCTGTTGAGGTGACACAGGTCCAAGAAAGGCCCCTTTTGCCTTTGGGATTAGGAAATATCAGGAGTAAAACCCCTTCCCTCTCAAGTCTTAAGGAACTTCCCTCTACCGCCCCCATATGTAAAAGGGATTGCATCTCCTGGATAAAGAGTTCCTCGTGAGAAGGGTCCCTGAAGAGGGATGGGAGTGGAGGGTGGGAGGGAGGGGTGGATAAAAACTGAAGGGTATATCCAACTGTCACTATACTCAGGACCCATTGGTCCAATGTTATGGATGCCCAAGCTGGGCTGAAGAGCAAGAGATGGTCCAAAAGTGAAATGGGAGGGGGAGGGACCAGACCTGAAATGGTGACTTGTACAGCACTCTCATGCTCACCTTCGGAAGGCCTGCTTGAGACTGCCAGAGTAACTCTGAGGCTCTGACTGGTAGGCTGAGGTGGATGGGAATGGTTGGCACTGTTTATAACCTCTGCCTTTTCTTTTGTAGGGTGCCTGTCTTGCAGCTCCCAAGAACCGAGGAAGCTGCTGGGGCCTGAAGTGTTTTCTAGAGGCAGATGGAACATATAGCCCTACAGGTCGTAGGGTGGACCTTGAGTCCTTCAGTCCATAAAGTCTTGTGTCTGTCTGCTCCGAGAAAAGGGAGGAGCCTTCAAATGGGAGGTCATGGATTAACTGATGAACCTCATGGGGAAGACCAAAAGACTGGAGCCAGGAACAGCGCCTCATGGTGACCATGGAGGCCAGTGTCCAGACAGACCACCAAGTTGGCAGCATCCGGAACCACCTGGAGAGAGGTCCTGGTCACATTCTTACCCTCTTCTAGGGGGGTCTGCAAAGCGTCAACTCTTGAGGGCAGGGAGTCTGAACTTATTCAGGGAGATTAAAACTGTATCTCCCCAGCAAAGCTTGCTGATTGGCGATATGCAGTTGGAAGCTATCCATGGAATAAACTTTTCTTCCAAAAAGGTCCAGTTTCTTAGCATCTTTTTGTTTCGGGGTAGCACTCAACTAGCCCTGCCTGTCCCTATAGTTAGCTGCAGATACCACTAGGTACTCTGGGGGAGGGTGCGAGTACAGGTAATCGAACCCGCTTGCTGGCACATAGTACTTTTTCTCTGCCCTCTTTGAAGTGGGGGCCAGAGAAGAAGTTTGCCATAGGGCCTTGACTGGTCCCATCACACCTTACTGATGGGCAGGACCACTCTGGAAGGAGCTGCTTCAGCCAGGATATCAATAAGGCTGTGTGATGTCTATTTGAGCTCCTCTATCTCCAAAGCCCAGGTTTGAAGCGACCTGCTTCAGAAGGTCCTAATAGGCCCTGAAATCATCCTGGGGAAGACAAGAAGGTTTGCACCGGAGGAGGGGATCCTTCCTCTGCCTTGACTATGTCCACTAGGGACATCTCCTGGACTTCGATACCAGAGCAGGTACTGGCGTCTGGATCCGGTGCCAAGCTGGAGGGAGCGGCAGCATGTCTCTTGGAGACCACCAAGTAGGGGCAGTGGGAAGAAGGCTCCGGTACTAGGGGAAAACCCCAAGGATTCCATTAGGGACACAGGAGGGAACAGAGTGCATCAGGCATCTTCCTGGCACCAGCTCCCCTGGTATCATGCAGGGGCAAACCCCCACCTGCTCCTGGCATCCCACTCCCTGGCAAGCCACCAGTCCTTGAAATCCCAGCACCGTATGGAATCCCTGGGGTTTTCCCCTAGTACCGGGGCCCCAAGCATGTTAAGCAATTCAAGTGCGGGTCACTCACAATAGGCACAAGGGTTGAAGCCCGGTACTGAAAAGTCCTTTGAGGACAGGAACTGTATACACTACCACAACTTGCAAAAACTATATACACTAAACTATTAACACTATAAATGAAGGAAGAGTCCAGAACCACTGGGAAGAAACCTTATCAGAGCAAGAAAGGGTTATACCAGCAACTGTCACAGGTGGCAAGAAACAGAGGGTGTGGGGTTGGTGGCACCCCTTTATACCAGTGCATATGCATACCGCTGCAGTGGGTGCTAGAGTAGGCCTAACAGATACCACTATGGGAAAAATTTCCAGCAACAGTGCTCATGGCGTGCGCACACCTAGCATGGAATGGACATGAGCAAGCAGTCGAAGAAGAATACCACTATTCTTTGCTCCCTCTGTCTATAACCTGTAGGCAGAGTACCAGTCAAAAAGAACAGAGTGGAGTTGGTGGTGTCAGACCAACATAATGCAAAAACAGCAGTCTGACACCACTGGACTTAGTGGCACCATGGCAGGATTCAGTCAAGAAAAATGTCTTACTAAATGCTGGATAAATGGAAAATATCTAGTGCATGTTACTGCAAACAAAATCATATTTAAAGCACACATCTGAAATGCTGAGAGACTGCCTGCCTCATCTCTCAAATCAAGGAATTATTTCATGCTACAAACTTACAGGAATGTTAGCTGATTCCAGCGGTGTAAGTAGCGAAAGGCACAGTGGACAGATATGTTAATCTTTTACCTATAGAGACCTGAATTCAATCCATGATGAGCTCACAAGTGGAAGTTAATTTGCTCACATCATTCTAGATCACAAAACCATCACATAATTCTTTACAAAGAGGCACAGTTGACAGTTTGCTCGAAAGGCCCAGAACCGAGGAGCAAGGGATGAAGTAGGAGAGGACTGAGATGCACTGATAGTGTTGTGTGGGAAACCTGCAAAGCACCTGTATGCCTCATTGCTTGTTCATTAGTCCTTCACTTTCGTAAATTCAGTCAAGTTTTAAAAAATGGAGAGTAAGAGAAAAAGCAAAATTCTAACTCAAATACACAGCAGCAAAGATGACACAGTGACACGCTGAGACTTGAATCTGGTTTTATCCTTCTGGGGGGAAAAATGGACGGTTATAGGCCATGATAAAATCAGCTCCTCACTCATACAGAAAATAATATGTCCTTGATTATACAATAAACTTCTTGTCATGCAACTCCTTGTTGTTACAGCAGTGCCTTTGTTTTTAAACAACTGATCCCTTATTTTGTACATTATCTAACCAAAGAACATAGAATGAATATACACCTCTACCCCAATATAACGCTGTCCTCGGGAGCCAAAAAATCTTACCGCGTTATAGGTGAAAACGCGTTATATCAAACTTGCTTTGATCCACCGGAGTGTGCAGCCCCACCCCCCTGGAGCACTGCTTTACCACGTTATATCCGAATTAGTGTTATATCGGGTCGCGTTATATTGGGGTAGAGGTGTACCTACATTAACACAGTGAGACTAGCTGTCAGCTGTTGCACTGAAGAATGTATACAAGTGAAAAAAAGCGAGACTTAAAAAGAGAAAAAAAATTAAATAAGTGACCTCTCTATATTGGTTCAGCAAAAATAAGCTAAAAATGACAAAGTTGCAATTGCAACACCTCCTTAATATGATATCTGCTCAAAAATCAAATAAAAATAACTTTGAAGGGTATTTTAAAATAGTTTTTAGAGCAAATAGTTTTCTTCATTTTCTTTTGCATGTGTTTGTTGTAGGACTGCACATGAATGCAGGACTTTTTTTTTTTTTAAACACACACACACACACACACACAAAGTGATCATGTAAACATTTTTTTTTTTAAATTATAGAGAGTTACATAGAGTTTCCAAACAAAAAAGACCAATGGGACAAGTGATTCGGCCAACATGTAACTACATCTTTTAACAAGTTTTAGACAACTATATGTACTGCTCAGTACAGTTTCAATCAAAACAGGCACCAGTGAATTCAAAACTATATCTATATTTTTTCTGTCCGTTTGTTACAGTAGCTATTACACTAGTGCTGGGGGTCTCAAACTTCATTGCACCATGACCCCCTTCTGACAATAAAAATTATTTCACGACACCCAGAAGGGGGATTGAAGCCTGAGCCTCACTGCCCCAGGTGGGGGGGCCAAAGCCTGAGCGCCACTGCTTCGGGCAGGGGGCCTGCAACGTGAGTCCCACCACCAAGGGTGGAAGCCCTCGGCCTTTGGCTTTGACCCCAGGCAGTGGAGCTCGGGCTTCAGCCCTGGGCCCCAGCAAATCTAATGCCAGCCCTGGTGACCCCATTTAAATGGGGGGTCACAATCCACTTTGGGGTCCCGACCCACAGTTTGAGAACCGCTGCAATATAAGAAAATTAAAATACACCAATATCCTTGTGGGTTTTTTAAAGTTAGCAAGTATGAAGACTCTCCTCAACAATTTGTTATAGTATGAGATCAAAACAAGTCTACAGATCAGAAAACACTTGTTTACCCTTCTTGTAAAATACAATGTCCTTGGCTTCAAAATGTCAAGATCAAAAGCTTGAGTAATATTTACAATATGCCACTGAACCAATAAAATTTTCCTATTAAGGGCCTGATCCAAATCCCATAGAAATCACCAGAAAGCTTCCCCCATTGACTTATATGGACATCAAATCAATCTCTAATTTAGTTTAGTCACATACCTAAAATGACCACAATATACAACTAAACACTATGGTATCTAGTTAAGTCTATTAATCTCCAGTGTTATGATCAAAGGCTAATGAGTTTAAATCCAGCATGAAACATAATATTACATAAGCAAATGACAGAAAAAGTATTTTCTTATTTTCCAGCTGAGGCTATGGGCCATATTATATGTCCTCTCAGACTCAGTGCACCTTGGACAGCTGCAGAAATCAACAAGACAGATATTTCATATGACTACATATTTAGTGATATGCCAATAACGAATTGCCACACATGAAGCAGTGCACTTCATAAGTGATCCATCCCTTGTTATCCATTCCCAGCTTCTGGCAAACAAAGGCTAGGGACACCATCCCTGCCCATCCTGGCTAATAATCACTGATGGACCTATCCTCCATGAATTTATCCCACAGGCATTTTTCCCCTCTCTCATTTAGGGTTCTTTTAGGAGGGTTGAAAAAGCATAACTTGCTTCCCTAGCAAAGCAAGTTACATGCAGCTTCCACTTGAAAATAAGAGAGCAAAACTGAGTCATGTAAGTAAAAGCAGATCCCAGCTGAGCCTCATCTCTACTCATGCTACCACTCCCTACAGTTATGTACACTGCATTACCAGAACCCCACGAACCTGACAATACTGCTAGACACCTCTGTACTCAAGATGGAAGTGAAGGGAAGATTGTGAAATTGCCTAGGAAACCATTAAAAAAAATAGTTCAATGGACTGTATCACATTATTTTTACTAATGCACATAATAAACATTAATTTCTTGATCCTTCATACCTACACATACAGTTATCACACATTAAGTCATTATAAATACACAAAACAGCACATTAATCTCAGTGACAATACATTTTAAAATGTAGTATTAAATGAAAATGACTAAGCAGTCAAGTCAACCTTTAAGCAGTTGAGAACCATGCATAAAGAAACAGTTCAAATACAAAGAGTAGGCTCACAAAACAAAGAAACTTGTTTTTATGTTTATGGAGCTGGTCTTTAAAGTGGTCCCAGAAACAATTCCGAGTGGCTCAAATGAAGCCTGAGGAAGCGTTTCTGTGTTCCATCTGCATCCATTGCATAATCATACAAGGAATAAACTCATTTAAATTTTGCATGTGTCTTGGCACTTTAACCATGTTAACTGAAATGTAGGCATTTCCCCAGTGATCGTCATCATATACACATAATCAAATCCCTCCCACATGATGTAACAGCTGTACATTTCATATGTTGATATATTGACAGAAAACACAGTCCAGTGATTAAAGCAAGAACTGGGAGTCAGGACACTATTCCCAGCTCTCCACTGACTTGCTGTGGATTCTTAAGCCAGTCACTTAGCTTCTCTCTGCCTCAGTTTATCCATTTTTTAAAAAGGGGTAATAATTTCCAATCTCACAGGGGTATTGTGTTCATAAGTCTCAGACAGAAAGCATTAGTGTAAGTGCAAAGTATTATGTCAGAAACATGGACAAGATGTGCTTTGCACAATACAGGAGGTGATATACAGCTTTATCCAAGATAAACGTGCAAATCTGAAAGATTAGAATAGGGCCCCAAAAAGGTTGTCTAAGATTCATAAGACATATCAAGTTTTCGACAGCTCTAAATAATGTTGTTTTGCTTCACACTTTCCTACAAACCTGATCTTCCAGGTAATTATAAAGTTACTGTTCTGCCATATTCCGCATATCATCTCTAGTATCAGTTTGTTCTGATGGGCCAAATTCAGAATCTGTGACTGCAGACTTTCTTTGACCTCGAAGTGTGTGTGCATTCAGCATTTCCAGCAGCAAGTCATAGACTGGGACCACATTTTTACACTTCATGCTCAGAAGGTGCTCCATACCTTTGTTACTGTGAATAAAAACAACAACAGGTCAACATTCTGAAGTGGTTTAAATTCATTTAATCTGAGTGGGGTTTTAGGGCTGGGAGGCAGTGACACAAGTTCAGAAGTCAACACCACCCCTCTTTTCTATTCATAGTTTCAAAATTGCTAAGGGCTTAAGAGATTGTGAGGATGAAGATGGTTAACATAACAACAAGATATCATTTTAACCCCAGTTAACAGGCTGCTGTGTACTGTCTCTTTAAAGGAGCAGCCAACTTAATAAGGTTTTGTGACTGTTATAGTGAGAGTGGCTGAGCACGGCAGAGAAACGCTTTTGTGGAGAACTCGGGGCTGGAAGGGTTCTTGAGGTCCCCTTGCAAAGAGTAACTCGGTGGTGGAAGTCAAGATGAGATCTTCATGCTTATCTGCTGGCCGTTGGTGCCAGGGCTGTGAGCCACAGAAGCACAGCATTTGAAGTATCCATAGTTGCAAGGCAAGTGTTGACTGAAACCCTTTCCTGGCCTGGGTGAACCCCAAAGCATCACACCATGGCAGATGAAAGGCTGAAAACGTTACCTGATTGCTTATGCACCAGGTCCACAGGATGATATCTTCCTGGCACAGAGGAGTAGATCTGGCTCCTCCCTGTTTACCTAAAATATAGCTGTGGAATTGTTAGTCATTAATCAGATGTTCTTTGCCTGGATGTAAGGAACAAATGTGGCACATGCTATTTGGATCACTCTGATCTCCAATATGTTGATATGTAAGTGAGACTCATCTTGCAACTACGTGCCTGAGCTCCATGTGTGTCCAGATGATCCTTTCCATCCCAAAGTGGAAGCATCCATCACTAGGAACCTTGGTATGGAGCAGTGGAGAAAAAGGAACACCCTTGCAGACTTGATCTGGGTTCTTCTACCATTTAAGGAAAATAGAGTGTTTGGGGGAATCTGAACCACCATGTCTAGATGATGTTTATTGGGTGGTAAGTACCATCCTAATAAACAACAAAAGCAAATTCCAACAAATTGAGTCACAAATGTGCACAAAGCCATATGCCCTAGCAATTGTACACATGTTTTTACTGGTATCGGAGGGCTTGTCTGTAGTTGATTTATGAGGAGAAATATATTGTCAAATCTGCTTCTGGCAGATATGCCTTCATTGTGGTGGAGTCTATAACTGACTCAAAAAATGGAATTTAAAAGAGGATTTGTCTTTGCTGATATCGAGCCCCAAAATAGAGAACTGCTGTAGAATGTGATGTATGCTGTTCGTGATTTCCTGAGGAAAACTTCCCTGAATCAGCCAGTTGTCAAGGTACAGGTATTCTAAAATGCCCTGCCTTCTTAGGTGTAAATATTCTTGGGGCTGCAGACAAGCTGAAAGGCAAACACATGTACTGGCAGTTTATTTGTCTTCCCACCTATGAACCACAGGTATTTCCTGTGCACTGAATGGATGGAAATAAGCATCTTCCAGACACAGAATGGCAAACCAGCCTAGAGGATCCAATTTAGGGATTATTGAAGCCAGGGTCACCACTCTCAGTGTGAACAAGCAAACAAAGGTGTTCAGATCTCTCAAGTCCAGAATGAGATGTCAATCTTGGGAATTAGACAGCCACAGGAACAAAAACTCCTCCCATTAATTGAAGAGGAACGTTTCAGAGAAATAGAAGAGATACAAGGAACTGCACCTCTTCATGTAATAGTCTCTCTTGGGAGGAGTCTCTGAAAAGGGACAGGGAAGGCGGTTGTGGGTAGGAAGCTCCTGGAACTGCATGAAAAAATGGTTACTCACCTTTGTAAATGTTGTTCTTCGAGATGTGTTGCTCATATCCATTCCAATTAGGCGCGTGCATGCTGCGTGCATGGCCGTTGGAAAGTTTTCCCCTAGCAGCATCCGTTGGGTCAGCTGTGGAGCCCCCTGGAGTGGTGCCTTCATGGCACCTTCATAGCGCTCAATATATACCCCAGCCGACCCAGTGCCTCCCCAGTTCCTTCTTGCTGGCTACTCTGACAGAGGGGAAGGGGGCGGGTTTGGAATGGATATAAGCAACACATCTCAAAGAACAACAATTACAAAGGGGACTAACCGTTTTTTCTTCTTTGAGTGCTTGCTCATATCGATTCCAATTAGGTGACTCCCAAGCCTTACCTAGGCGGTGGGGTTGGAGTGAAGCAATGTAGACTGCAGTACCGTTCTACCAAAAGCCATGTCGTCCCTGGCGTGCCAGACAATGGCGTAGTGCGAGGCGAAGGTATGCACCGAAGACCAAGTCGCTGCCCTGCAGATTTCTCGGATCAGTACCTGGGCCAGGAATGCCGCCGCCGAGGCCTGGGCCCTAGTGGAGTGAGCCATGAGAGCCGGGGTCGGTACTCTGGCCAGCTCATAGCAAGCGCGGATTCAGGATGTAATCCATGAGGAGATCCTCTGACAGGAGACTGGGAAACCATTCATCCCGTCCGCCACTGCAACAAAAAGCTGGGTCAATTTCCTGACCAGCTTAGTGCACTCGATGCAGAAGACAAGGGCCCTGTGGACATCGAGGGAATGCAGCCACTGCTCTAGGGGACCAGCGTGAGGTTTAGGGTAAAAAATAGGCAGGAAAATATCCTGGCTAGTATGAAAGGCTGACACTACCTTGGGAAGAAAGGCCAGGTGAGGTCTGAGCTGTACCTTATCCTTATGGAAGACCGTGTAAGGCGGTTCCAAGGTAAGGGCCTTCAGCTCGGAGATGCACCTCGCCGATGTGATGGTGACAAAGAAAGCTGTCTTCCAGGAGAGATACAGGAGGGAGCATGTGGTCAGCGTTTCGAATGGGGACCCCATGAGCCTTGAAAGGACCAGGTTAAGGTCCTATGCAGGGAGAGGCTGCTGGATCTGAGGGTAGAGGCAGTCCAAGCCCTTGAGAAAACGAGCAACCATTGGGTTGGCGAAGATAGAGCAGCCAGACACGCCCGGGTGGAAAGCCGAGATGGCTGTGAGGTGAACCTTCACGGAAGACGCCGCCAGGCCTTGCTGTCTCCAGTGCAGAAGGTACTCCAAAATGAGGGGCACTGGCGCCTAGATGGGGAGGGTGTGGTGCTGGTCACACCAACACAAAAACCGCTTCCACTTCGCCAGATACATGGCTCGAGTGGAGGGCTTCCTGCTGCCCAGCAGTACTTGTCATATGGAGTCCGAACACAGAAGCTCCACAGGGTTCAGCCATGCTGTGAGGTAGAGAGACCACAGGTCGGGATGACAGAGGCGACCATGATCCTGAGTGAGCAGGTCGGGAAGAAGAGGCAACAGAACTGGAACATCCGTGGACAGTTCCAACAGCGTGGTGTACCAATACTGCGAGGGCCACACCAGAGCCACCCTCGCCCCATCTCTGTGGATCTTGAGAAGGTGTAAAAGCAGGCAACCCGTCCAGGGAAGCAGAAACGCATCTATGAGGGAGCCCGGGCAGCAACCCTGGAAGGAGCAGAATGCTAGGCACTTCCGGTTGCTGCAGGAGGCAAACAGAGCCACCTGGGGAAACCCCGACCTTTGGAAAATGGGGTGGATGACATCCAGCCGCAGAAACCACTCATGAGAGTGGAAGGACCTGCTGAGGTGATCCACCAGCGTGTTCCGGATCCCAGGAAGGAAGGATGCCACCAGGTGAATGGAGCGGGCTATACAGAACTCCCACAGTCGAAGGCTTCCTGACAGAGGGGAGAGGAGCGGGCCCCTCCCTTGCTTGTTGATATAGAACATGGCCATGGTGTTGTCCGTGAGAACCGCCATACAACCACCTCGCAGGTGCTCCCGGAAGGCCTGACAAGCAAGATGCACCACCATTAGCTCCCGGACATTAATATGCAGGGCGAGGGCGGACAGGGACCACAGACCCTGAGCCCGAAGGTTTCCAAGATGAGCGCCCCACCCCAGGGCTGACATAGCCATGACCAGGGACAAGGAAGGCTGTGGGCTGTGAAAGGTGACCCCTTCACACATCACCCGGGGATCTAGCCACCAGCGGAGGGAGGCGAGGGCCTGCTCCGGAACGGTGACCACCAAGTTCAGGCTGTCGTGCCCCGGGCAATAGACCGAAGCAAGCCAGGCCTGCAGCGGCCGGAGCCAGAGCCTGGTGTGCCAGGTCACATATGTACACAAAGCCATGTGGACGAGGAGACTCATGCAGCATCCTGCCATCGAGGTTGGGAAGCTCCAAAGGCC
Source organism: Mauremys mutica (assembly GCF_020497125.1). Classification (NCBI taxonomy): domain Eukaryota; kingdom Metazoa; phylum Chordata; order Testudines; family Geoemydidae; genus Mauremys; species Mauremys mutica. The sequence continues at coordinate 16,081,203 of NC_059075.1, forward strand.
CCAAATGATACCCGCGATAGTTTGGAAATAAGAGTCCAGCAGGAGGGCCCGCACCTGAACGGAGTCCAGAACCGCCCCGATGAACTCTATTCTCTGGGTCAGTTCTAGGGTTGACTTTGCTACGTTGAGGAGGAGACCCAGCCAACGAAACGTATCCCTGGCCAGGCGGAGGTGGGACTGCACCTGCTCTCTGGTGTGGCCCCAGATCAGCCAGTCATCGAGGTAAGGGTATACTTGCACCTGCCATCAAAGGAGGAAGGCAGCCATGACCGACATACATTTAGTGAACACACACGGGGCCGTGAAGGACCGTGAACTGGTAATGTTCGTGGTTGACCACAAAGCAGAAGAAGCATCTGTGTACCAGATGAATGTGGAAGTATGCGTCCTTCATGTCGAGGATGGCATACCAGTCTCCAGGATCCAGGGAAGGTATAAATGGTGCCCAGGGAGACCATGCGGAACTTCAACTTGACCATGAATTTGTTGAGCCCACGCAGGTCCAGGATGGGACGAAGGCTCCCTTTGGCCTTGGGGATTAGGAAATATCAGGAGTAAAATCCCCTGCCCCTTAGTTCCCTCGGAACCTCCTCGATGGCCCCCACGGCGAGGAGCACCTGAACCTCCTGAATAAGGAGTTGCTTGTGAGAAGGACCCCTGAAGAGGGACAGGGAAGGAGGGTGGGAGAGCGGGGAGGAACAAAATGAGAGAGAGTATCCCACTTCCACCGTGCGAAGGACCCAGCGATCTGTGATTATTTGCGACCAAGCACGGTGGAAATGGGATAAACGATTAAAAAAAGGGAGAGTAGCATCTGAGGTTAAGTCTGGTATGCCGTCCTCGGGCGTCCCTTCAAAAGGCCTGCTTGGAGTCTGACAATGGCTTGGTCAGGCCTTGGGCCTGTCCAGATGGGGAGTTAGAGGGTTTCCTCCTGCCATTACGTCCCCACCATCTGTAAAAATCCTGCCTTGGCCGAGGAGGGTAGGAGCGCTGCTGTGGTTGCTGAGGTTTGAAGTGTTTCTGCTGGGTTGCCGGGGTGACTTAATTGTTGCCCTCAAGTCTTTAAGGCTGTGCAGCCTAGAGTCGGTCTGTTCCACGAACAGACCCTCCCCATCAAAGGGTAGGTCCTGCAGCATCTGCTGAACAGAGGCTTGCAGCCAGGAGGTGCGCCTCATGGCAATCCCGGAGGACAACGTGCGCGCAGCCGAGTCTGCAGCATCTAGCGAGGCCTGCAAAGACGTCTGTGCCACTGTTTTTCCCTCGTCAACCAGGTCCCCAAATGCCTCTCTGGATTCAAGAAGCACAAGCTCCTTGAACTTCAGCATGGAGTTCCAGGAGTTAAAATTGTAACGGCTCAAGAGCACCTGCTGATTGGCGATCCGGAGCTGAAGCCCCCACGTAGAGTAAACTTTATGTCCAAACTAGTCGAAGCGCTTGGCGTCCTTCGACTTGGGCACAGGGGCCAGCTGACCGTGTCGCTCCTTGTTCACAGCTGCAACCACAAGAGAGCAGGGCTGCAGGTGAATGAATAAGTAATTATACCCCTTCGAGGGGACAACGTACTTGCGTTCCACTCCTTTGGCCGTAGGGGGAATGGAGGCCGGGGTCTGCCAGATGGTTTTGGCATTAGTCTGGAAGATCCTGATGAGAGGCAGGGCCACCCTTGACGGGCCTTCTGGGGCAAAAATGTCCACCACAGGACCCTCCAATTCCACCACCTCCTTGGCCTGTAGGTTCATATTGCGCACAACCCAGCGCAGGAGGGCCTGGTGGGCATGGATGTCAATCGGGTGTGGCCCAGAGATAGAGGTGCCTGCCAGTGCCTTGTTAGGAGAGAAGGAAGAGGAGGCCACGGGGGAAAGAGGGTCGTCTTGACCCCCCTGCGGTGTAGGGACCCAATGTCCTGCATCACCAACTGCAAGATCCGGCTCAGGGACCGGAGTCGGAGCGGGACCCAAAGCGGGAAGAGCACATGCCACTTCTTCCATACCCCTAGGAGCAGGCCGACTGGCAGTGGCTTCTGGCACCCGTGGCTTGGAGGCAGCTAACCAGGAAGCTCCAGATGGTGCACCCTGGGCATGATGGTATACCCACTGAGTCCAAAACGGCCACTAGGTGTGTCCCTGTCCACGTGCCTGCCATGACCCTTCCCCCACATCAGGGAGGCCACAGTCTGACTGGCGACGGTCCAAAAACCTCAAACCCGTTTCCGATCCCAAGGAGCGAGAGCCGGAGCATGAGGGCCAGGGCGGCGCTAAGCAAATCTGCATCAGTGAGCGCCAACAGGAAGGTGTGGAATAGTGCCGTGAAGCTGGGGCGCGGTGCCGAGACCGGGATCAGCACCTTGACATGAAGTGGGGCCGAGATGACGAACGGCGCTGGGTCCAGGGTCTGCTTCATGACCGTGACTGGCAGGCAGGGTGGCGCCACGACCTGGAAGAGCGATGCGATCCGGAGCGGTGCCGCAAGTATGACCAGCGCCGTGATGGAGAGCAGGGCTGGAACTCCGAGCAGCGTCAGGAACGATGCCGGGAGCGGGAATGGTACTGCGGCTCGACCTCTGGTGCCGATAGGTGGATCAACACTGGCTTGCCCTGAGACGGTGCCGACCTCAAAGGCACTGGGGTCTTGTCATGGAGCTGAGGAGACCCCGATGCCATCGTGGCAATAAGGTCCCTTGCCGCCGCAAAGGTGTCCAGGGTAGAAGGTAGCTGGACTTCCATCGCTCTGCAGGTCGGGGAGTCCAGTGGTACCGGACTCAATGGATCCCCCTCAGGGCCGGAGACAACGGTGCTGGGGCTGTGGCCTTTGCTCCTGGGTGCTCCCCTCTGGGACATGCCCCAGTGACTGGCTCCAGGGAAGCTGGTCTCAGCGTAGGAGACCCACTCTTTTCTGACTTCCATAGAATCATAGAATATCAGGGTTGGAAGGGACCTCAGGAAGTCATCTAGTCCAACCCCCTGCTCAAAGCAGGACCAATTCCCAACTAAATCATTCCAGCCAGGGCTTTGTCAAGCCTGACCTTAAAAACTTCTGAGGAAGGAGATTCCACCACCTCCGTAGGTAACCCATTCCAGTGCTTCACCACCCTCCCAGTGAAAAAGTTTTTCCTAATATCCAACCTAAACCTCCCCACTGCATTGAGACCATTCCTCCTTGTTCTGTCATCAGGTACCACTGAGAACAGTCTAGATTCATCCTCTTTGGAACCCCCTTTCAGGTAGCTGAAAGCATCTATCAAATCCCCACTCATTCTTCTCTTTTGCAGACTAAACAATCCCAGTTCCCTCAGCCTCTCCTCATAAGTCATGTGCTCCAGCCCCCTAATCATTTTTGTTGCTCTCCGCCGCATTCTTTCCAATTTTTCCACATCCTTCTTGTAGTGTGGGGCCCAAAACAGGACACACTACTCCAGATGAGGCCTCACCAATGTCTAATAGAGGGGAATGATCACGTCCCTCGATTTGCTGGCAATGCCCCTACTTATACAGCCCAAAATGCTGTTAGCCTTCTTGGCAACAAGACCATACTGTCAACTCATATTCAGTTTCTCGTCCACTGTAACCCCTAGGTCCTTTTCTGCAGGACTGCTGCCTAGCCATTTGGTCCCTAGTCTGTAGCAGTGCATGGGATTCTTCTGTCCTAAGTGCAGGACTCTGCGCTTATTCTTGTTGAACCTCACCAGATTTCTTTTGGCCCAATCCTCTAAATTGTCTAGGTTCCTTTGTATGCTATCCCTACCCTCCATGTATCTACCACTCCTCCCGGTGCCGCTTCTGACCAAGAGAGTGGGAGCCGTGACGAGCCGATGTCGCCGGTTATGGTGTCAGGGAGTGTCGGTGCCACGGGTCTCGGTCCGAGTCCAACCGCGGTGCCACCTCCACTACCACCGCCAGGGTGCTGCGCACCGAAATGCTCAGTGCTGGGTCTTGCTGCACCGAAGGAGGCTGAGGGCTAAGAACCGCCTCCATAAGGAGCAGCTTCAAGTGAAAGTCCTACTCCTTTTTAGTTCGAGAACAAAAACCTTTGCAGATCCTGCACTTTTCGGCTTGATGAGCCTCCCCCAGACACTTCAGACAAGAGTCATGGGGGTCACCCATTGGCATGGCTTAGAGCAGGACCTGCAGGGCTTGAATCCCAGGGACTTGGGCTTGGAGCCAAGAAGAAGAGTCGAGGTGGAGGGGAAACCCCCCAACCCGGCTAACACTAACTAAAAACAAAAAACAAGAACTATAAACTAAACTAACAACAACTATCTAGAAAGCTAGGGAAGCGTGGAGATCAAGCAGAGCAAGACACCACAGTTCCAACGACCATCATGGGAGGTAAGAAGGAACTGGGGAGGCGCCAGGTCGGCTGGGATATATATTGAGCACCAAGAAGGCACCACTCCAGGGGGCTCCACAGCCAACCCAATGGATGCTGTTAGGGGAAAACTTTCCAACGACCGTGCACACAGCGCGTGCACACCTAATTGGAATCGAATGAGCAAGCACTCGAAGAAGTAACCTTTTTATATCATCTGTGGAATCCATTGGTTTGTGGTAATTTTGTTTATTTTATTTTCAGGAAGTCTGCAAGAATTCCCAAATGGGGTAGGGAACAGGTATGAGTGGTTTCTGACAGCTCTCAAAGTGACTGTCAAACTATTTGGAAGACAGAAACAGCCTTATAGTGGTTGCAGTCATAATGGATAAGAACATAAGAACATAAGAAAGGCCATACCGGGTCAGACCAAAGGTCCATCTAGCCCAGTATCTGTCTACCGACAGTGGCCAATGCCAGGTGCCCCAGAGGGGGTGAACCTAACAGGCAATGATCAAGTGATCTCTCTCCTGCCATCCATCTCCATCCTCTGACGAACAGAGGCTAGGGACACCATTCTTACCCATCCTGGCTAATAGCCATTTATGGACTTAGCCACCATGAATTTATCCAGTCCCCTTTTAAACATTGTTATAGTCCTAGTCTCTTACTACCTCTTTCTGGTCTTTGATAAGGCTGGTAGTATGAAAACGCAGAAGGTTATCTGGAATGCATTTGATGTCTAGAGGTTTTCTTATTCTAAGCTAAGGAGTGTTCAACTCCCAAATACCTCAATGTAACTCGAGAATCTTTTAAAGAATGTAGTGTATAATCAGTTTAGCACTACAAAGTTCGTTCCCTTTGAAGGGGAGTTCCTCGACTGTATTCTGGACTTCTCTGAGAATTCCAGAGGAGTGCAGTTAGAATCCAAGATGCCATCAATCTAGTCCACAGGATCTGATAACCCTCTTGCTCTCTCCTGAACTGCTGTGACTCTGGGAGAACCTGGTGAAGGGTGTGAATAGATGCATCAATAGTAGTATGCAGAGAGGTCCATGTTGCAAGTTGACCTGTGATCAAAGATCTTACTGCCTCTTTTTATTCTACTGGAACTATCCAGTAAGTGATACCATGTGCCAATTAAGATAATCATATTCTGAAAGGAGAACATGATAAAAACGGTTACCTACCTTTTGTAATTGTTGTTCTTCGAGATGCGTTGCTCACATCCATTCCATTCTAGGAGAGCATTTGCCCACGTGCGCAATCATCAGAGATTTTTGCCTTATCAGTACCCCTAGGGTCGCTGTGGTGCACTCTGGAGTGCTACGCTCATGCCACAGTATATCAGGGGCCGCCAGCTCTACGCCCTCTCAGTTCTGTCTTGCCAACAAGTCTGACAGAGGGGCAGGTAATGGAATGGACATGAGCAACATCTCTACGAACAACAGTTACGAAAGGTAGGTAACCGTTTCTTATTGTTCGAGTGCTTGCTCATATCGATTCCATTCTAGGTGACTCACAAGCAGTATCCACAGAAGTGGGCTTCGAGTTCACAGTCTTGCAGCACTGCTCTGCCAAGCCAGCGTCGTCTCAAGCTTGGTCAGCATGTAGTGCGACGCGAACATGTGGACGGATGACCAGGTGGCAGTCCAACAGATTTCTTGGATTGGCACCTGCGCCAGGAAGGCTGTTGAAGATGCCTGTGCCCTAACTGAATGAGCCTTCACCAGGACTGGCTCCAGGCACCAGTACAGGAACCAGGTACTTGGGGCAGCCAATGAAAAAGGGCGGCACATCTGGGTCTTCGACGGCAAGTCCCTCTCAGAGAGAAGGACTAGCTGCCGAATAGCTGCCAAAAAATGAAGCGGCACGGTAGAGCTGCCGCCGAAGTGCCGCCAATCACGGCTTTATCTTTCTCCCCCCCTTCGCCGCTTGGGGCGGCAAAAAAGCAAGAGACGGCCCTGGCCTTCACGATCACCGACAGAGGCACCTTTGCCAGCTCATAACAGTAGCAGATGCAGGCCATGATCCAAGATGAGATTCTCTGGGCAGACACTGGACAACCTTTCATCCTGTCTGCGACTGCAACAAACAACTATGTTGACTTATGGAATGGCTTTGTTCTACCTATGTAGAAGGCCAGCATCCATCTGACATCCAGGGTATGCGCATGAGGCTTTGGACAAAGGACTGGTAAGTAAGTATATGTCTTGACCAATATGAAACTGGGAGACAACCTTAGGCAGAAAAGACAAGTGAGGATGCAGCTGGACCTTATCCTTATAGAAGATCATATACGGCGGCTTCAATATGTGTGCCCTGATCCTATGGGCTGAAGTTATAGCAACCAGGAAGGAGACCTTCCAGGAGAGAAGCAGGAGTGAGCAGGAAGCCAAGGGTTCGAAGGGGGGACCCATAAGCCTTGACAGCACAAAATTCAGGTCCCAAGGTGGGAGACCAGGTCCCGGACTTATGGGTAAAGGTGCTCCCGATCTTTCGGGAACCATGCCATCATGGGAACCGCTCTGAGCTCCCTGACACTGATATAAAGGGCTAGATCATTTTGTAGCCAGCGGCCTTGGGTGTTGAGCCCGCCCAGGTGGGCTCCATCCCAGATATGACATGTCCAAGATGGGGTCGCAAAAGGAACTCCTTCAGCACTGACTCGGGATCCAGCCACCAGTCCAGGGACAAGCGGATGTGGCTTGGCACCATGACCACGCAGTCCAAGTCGTGCCTGCTGGGACATAGACCGAGGCCAGCCACGCCAGCAGAGATCGTAGATAAAGTTGGGCATGGCTGACCACGTACATGCACACAGCCCATCAGCTGCAGGCATTGTCTTGGATGGCTCTTTATGTGGGAGATCAGGTCCAACAAGGCCTGAAAACGCGCATCTGGAAGGAAGGTCTTGGCCTGCATGGAGTCGAGAACCGCTCTGATAAACTCTATACATTGGACTGGCGTTAACATGGACTTTTCTGTGTTTATTAACAGACCCAGGTCACTGCAGGTGGACCACACCACATCAAGGCTCCTCTGCACCTGCACCAGAGACCTGCCCTTGGTGAGCCAGTCATCAAGATACGGGACAATCTGGACCCCTCAACGTTTCAGGTAAGCAGCTACCAGTGACATGCATTTTGTGAACACCCTGGGGGCTGAGGATAGGCCAAAGGGTAGCTCTGTGAACTGGGAGTGGTGCCCAGCCACTATGAAATGCAGGAATTGCCTGTGTCCTGGGAATATGGAGACATGAAAGTAAGCGTTTTTTTAAATCGAGAGTGGCGTAGCAGTTTCCTGGAACCAGGGAAGGGATAATGGAGGTCAGGGAGACCACGTGGAACTTCAACTTCTTGAGAGATTTGTTTAGGAAGGATTCAGGAATAGAATTCTCTTCCTTCCATGTCCTGAAGAACCTCCTCCACAGCCCCCAAACCCAGGAGCTTCTCCTGAAGAAGGATGGGGAAGTGTGGGGTGGGTGAGAGGAAGGGGCAGATAAGAATTGCTGAGTATAGCCCCAAGCTACCAAATCCAGGACCCAGTGGTTCGACATAATCTGCAACCAGGCCAAGCGGTAGGGAGAGAGGCAGTTGAGGAAAAGGCGGGTAAGATCCGGTAGGCTGACTGGGGCGCCACTCTCGGGCACAACCCCAAAATGATCGCTTCTGGCCCCCTAGGTGTTTGGCAGGCCCAGGCTGGGCGGATGAGTGAGAGCAAGATGGGCATTGGCGACTAAAGCTAGCATCCTGTCTCCTAGTAAAGCCTTGGCGGGGTTGCCAAGGTCTTGGTGGTAGTGGCAGTTGGAAGGGCTTTCTGGCTGATTGTGGCATGTGCATGCTCAACAAGCGAAGGGTAATTCTAGTGTCCTTCAACCCATGCAGTCTGGTGTCCGTTTGATCAGAGAAGAGACCAACTCCATCAAAGGGGAGGTCTTGAATCATGGTCTGGAGGCCCGCTGTTTGGAGCCAGGAGCTGCGTCCTATAACCACCGCCGATGTGACCACCCTGCTGCCAAGTCCACTGTGTCCCATACCATCTGCAGGGAGCATCTGGCCACCACAGTACCCTCCTCTACCAGGGTGCCAAATGTTTGGGCCAAACCCTGAGAGAGGGATTCCTGGAACTTTTTGAGACTATCCCAGAGATTGAAATTATACCAGCCAAACAGGGCCTGATGGTTTGCCCCCTGGAATTGCAGACTGGCAGTTGAATACATTTTCCTCCCAAATAAATCGAGTTTCTTGACCTCTTTGTTTTTGGGAGGTGAAGAAGTGTGAACCTGCTTGTCTTCAGCCGCAGACACAACCAGCGAGCCTGGGGTTGGGTGGGTATAAAGGTATTCAAAACCTTTGACTGGAATGAAATACTTTTTCTCGGCCTGTTTCGAGGTGGGAGGGATCTGCAACAGGGCCGTGGCTACCTTGAGAACCCTGTCATGCATAGGCAGGGCAACCCAGGTGGGTGTAGAGGCTGAGAGGACATTGAAGAGGGTGTCCTCCTGCTCTGCCATCACCTGCACCTCGAGCTCTTGGCCAGGTGCTGGAGAAGGGCTTGATGCTTCCTGAATTCATCCAGTGGGCTAGCTCTCAAAGGTCCCACAACCGCCTCGTCCAGGGATGACAAGGAAGATTGGACTGCTGGGGGAGGTGCCGGAGTCTCGACCACCGCCAGAGAAGGAGGCTTGGGGTGGGCACAGGTTCCTCCGCCCCAACCTCAGAACTGGCATCCGGTACCGGGCCTGGTGCCACCAACCAATGCTGTGACACGGCCACCGAGTGTTGCGAAGGGGGCATTGTCATGAACGGTACGCCCCACATGCTCCAATAAGGCCACTGTATTGGCCACTAGCCATGCTGCCACTGTAGTGCCACAGTGGAAGGAGCGGGATCCAGTGCCCAATCTTGCCTATGGGATCTGGGTGATGGTATGAACTGGCCCTCCATACCGGAGGAACCACCTTCCAGCAACCAGGGAGGAGCCGTTGACACCTGCATTTGCTTACTGGTCGTGGTTACTGCCATCCATTGACCAGGTGTAACAAACCACTGATGGTACGGGGAGACCGGTACCAAGACAGTGAACGTTCCCACTGTGCCGGCACTCGATACCGATGCCTGGAGGACAACCAGTGAGAGGATGAGCAGCGCCAGGATGAGCAGGAGGACTGTTGACCCTGTGACAGTGAGTAGTGCTAAGGGTATCTGGGGGATCCTCGACACAGTGGAGAAGATAGTCTGTCCGGCGACCAGCGGTGTTCCCCTGTCCCTGAGGGGTCTTAACGACAGGCTTGCCCTCTTGGGGAGCCTTAGTCGGGTCCTGCGACACCAAGGTCATCATTGGAGCAGGTGGAGACCTGTGTTCTCTCTGTGCCTGGGGAGCCTGGGATGACAACGGCACAGGCAAGGGTGTCAGTTTGATACCGCTCCCGGGAGTTGGTGGCGGACCTTTTAAGGGGGCTGAGAACCCCAACCAGGGAGGCACGATCACGTGGTGCCAGAATAGTCTGGCGGACAGGCCCGGGTTCCTTGGTAGCTGACCCTTGGGCCTTTTGCTCGGTGCTGAGGAGCGCTTCTTGGCCTTTTTCTTTGGCAACGGCAATGGAAAATGGTGCCAGGAGGAGCCAGGTGCTGGCAGTGTGCTGTGCATGGAAGCCAAGCTGCTCGGTGCGACCTGTCTGGTCAGCTCAGAAGCTGGGCGGAGGGCGGACTCCATCAGAAGAGACTGGAGGTGGATATCCTGCTCCTTTCGGATGGGGCTGAAAGTTTACAGATCTGGCACCGATTCTTAATGTGTGATTCCACCAAGCACAGCTGCTATGTGGGTCACTTACAGGCATAGGCCTGTTGCAGTCTGAGCAGGGCTTAAACCTGGGAGACCGGGGCATGCCCCACCTGGCACAAAGTTCCAGCTGGGACCCTAACTACTAACTAACAAACACTACTATATGCAAACTATGTACAAAGGCCCTAAGGCATGAAGTTCGAGGAGGAGATACCAGAGGGGTCTTGGTATCTTCTGTCTGCCTTTTCTGAGGTCATGAGTATGGATGCTGGCTTTTGACAGAGTAGTTGGGGAAGTTCTAAAAGGCTTTCACTGATAGGCATTGAGTCTTTCATGCAAAGACAAAATAGCCAATTATTCGTGAGCTTTTACTGGACTGTCTACAGGAATCTCCAGCACTTTTGCCATCCTGCAAAGAAGGCCTTGAAATACCCTACAGTCATTAGGTGGAGAGGAAATAGATTGCACAACAGCTTCTTCTGGCAATGAAGATGAAATATGAGTTGGAATTGCATCAGAGGACTTCTGCTAAGATTGTTCCTCTTCTGGAAGTTGAGCTGAGAGGGCTGTTTTTGTTGTGTCCTGACCAACTTCTGTGACAAGGGAGACTTAGGTCTCCTTGCTTAATGAACACTCCAAAGTGTCCAGTAAGACCAAGGAGAAGGACCATATGAGCAATATGTAAATGACCAGGGGGTGTGTACCAGGTATTCTCTAGAAGGTCCCCTATATTCCCTGTGCTTGCTATGACTTCCAGCCCTGAAATTTCTATCCCAGTATCAGAAGTAAAGATCATAGAGTCGCACTCTTGGAGAATAGGAAGGTGAGCTACACCCATGAATATCAGAGGAAGAAGAAGAGTAGGAATACTCTCCTTACAGGAGGAGAAGCAGACCTTGCAGGAACCTGAAGGTTGGAGTGGGAGGACATTTGTGATAAATAAAGGGGGGGTATAGCTCCCTTTGATGGATACCCAGCAGCCAGTTAGCTGTAAAATCCCTCTTGGTAGCTGTTCTTTACTTGCTTTACCTGTAAAGGGTTAAAAAGTCCCCCAGATAAAGAAAAAAAAAGTGGGCACCTGACCAAAAGAGTCAATGGGAAGGTAGAACTTTTTAAAATTGGGAAATAAACTTTGCCTTTGTCTGTTGTTCTCTGGGCTGGAAGGACAAGCAGCCATGCTATAAGCAGCTTAAGCCAGGTATGATCATAAATCATCAGATCATGCCTAGAACTACTTATCTGAACTCCGAATGTGTAAGTAGATCAGAATGTTTAGCTAGGGTAAATTAGGGTTATTTCTTTTATTTCTTATTGTCCCGTGGACTCCTCTGTGCTAACCCCAGATGCTTTTGTTTGCTTGTAACCTTTAAGCTAAACGAGTGGCTGGTGTGGCAGAGAGGCGTGGCAAGACTGGTGAACAGGCAGCCAGCAGGGCGATGGCGGAGAGGCACGACAAGCAGCCAGCAGGACAGCTGATGGAGAGGTGTGGCGAGAACGGAGAGCAGGTGGCTGACAGCAAGCAGGCGGCCGGCAGGAGCAGTAGCTGAACAGCCAGCAGGGTGGCTGGCGGAGAGGGGCAGCAAGAGACTGCCCGAGCAGCAGAGCAGGTAAGGTACCTCTTTACCCCACCCGGGGGGGAGGTGAAATCTGCAGCTGCACCTCTGAACTCTAGGTCTGCACTGACCAAGGACTGCAACTGTGAGTGGGGTGCAGAGACGGGTCAGGCACATGAAAGGGATGTTTGGGTTGTTGGATTTAAGAACCTGAGGGGAAAAGGACACTGTCCAACCTACTTGGGGGTGGGTCTTTTACTCATGGTTTATGTTTATGAGCCCGGTTTGTGGTGTTTTACCAAATTAAAGCCGAGTTACTTCCCTCCGTCTATTAAAAGTTTCTTTTCTGCACTTAGACTCTGCTTGCAAGTGGGTAAGTATTGCCTCTCAGAGGCACCCAGGGGTGGTGTGTAAATTTCCCAGGTTACTGGGTGGGGGCTCAAGCCAGTTCTGTGTTGTATCGATGGAAAGGAACCCCTAGATATTGAACCTGGCCTTGGTTTCTGCTGGCTCCACCTGGCAGAAGGGTTACATAAGATGTGCACTTTACGGTGGATGCAATGTGCTGCATGTCAAAGTGATTTGAGTATATTATTTAGTTAATCCTGTCAATTTAGAATAATCTTACAATGAATACCCTAAAATGATACCACCAGATTTTTCTACGGGGATTTCAAGAGCTTGGTCAAGCTTTGTTGCTGTAACAACAAATATTAAAACCTCAAAGAGTTACATAATTCTGTAAAATATACCTTGCATGCCTGACATGAGAAAGTAACATCAACAAGTTAGCCAAACGAGTTGTCTGTTGCTGAGATGGGATTCCACTTTTTGCAATAACCCACACCAAAGCATCAGTTACTGCATTAAGCAAGTGATGTAGCTTCCTGTTGCTTTCAGATTCTTCTGCAGCAGCTGATAATGGAAACATATCTAAACAAAGAGAAGACAGAATAGCATTACAATTCACCAGAAAAAAAACATGATCATGGATTGCCTTTGGATGTAATTTTTCAATAGAATCAAATAAAATAAATTCCAAGTCCTACTAAAATTATGTTATGATTCTTCATGTTAAATCTCGATCTCTGATAGAAACTTTTTTACTCATCAATTCTGTCGTGCCATTTGCCTACTTAAGTATCCCCCAATCTTACAACTACATTAACAATTGACTTCTAGTATCTACTAAAGATACAGGGCCAGATTCTTGGGTCTGGCTGAGCTTCACTTACCTTTGCATTCTCCAATTTTGGATGTCCCCAGGGGTTACTCCGGCCCTTTGTTTAAGTAAGAGCAGTTTCACGGCTTCTCTAACAGCTCCCTCCCCGCTCTGAAACAGCTCCTACATAGGGATGGGGCCAGGAGCAAAATGGTACATAACTTGCTTAAATACTTTATTGGATCAGGGCTTTATTGTTCTTTATCAAGTGAGTGAGGAAGGCACTGTGCATGATGTACAACCAACTCCTTGGCTCTACCTGCTCAAACCTCCTTACAAGTCAGAAATTTGTCATAACACTTAACATTTCACAGTTTATGCTAAAGAGGCATTAAAGATAGAAATAAAACAAATTAATCAGGGAAGACTGTGGGAGGAGCAGGCAAGGAAGTAGTTGAAACTAGCATTATTGATGGAGCAGAAGAGACCAATGTGACAAAACAGAGCTGGATAATTAGGGAGGGGCAGAGTTGTGAAGGGCCTTGAAGGTTATGACATGAATCTTGAATTTAATATGGTGGAAGAGCAATGGAGGGATTCACAAAGGAAAATAGTCTTAAAGGATGCTGTGATAAATGAGGGGAGGTAGCTCCCTTTTATGGACACCCAGCCAGTCAGTAGCTAGAGAATCCTCCTTAGCAGCTGTACCCCAATTGCCTTAACTGTAAAGGGTTAAGAGAAGCTTAACCTGAGTTGGCACCTGACCAGGGAACCAAGAGGGAGGCTGCACCCTTTTAAATTGGAAAAAAACTGCTGGGTGTGGTGGGTTTTTTCTTTGTCTCTTGGGCTGGAGAGAGGGGAAGGCAGCAACAAGCTGTAAACTTTAAGCCAGGTATGGGAAATCATTAGCATCATACGTAGAAACTCCTCATTTGGAACCCCAGATATGTAAGTAGCACAGGAAAAGTTAAGACAGATACGATTAGGAATCTTTTTGGTTGTTTTGGTTTGTGGATTCCTTGGTGCTAACCCCAGGTGCTTTTGTTTTGCTTGTAACCTTTAAGCTAAACCCCAAGAAAGTTATTTTTGGTGTTTAATCCCTAGAGCCTGCATTTTCAGATGTTTCTTTCTTTTTAAATAAAATTTACCTTTTTTTAAAGAATCCTTTGATTCCAAAGTCCTTAGACAAGGGGTTGGTCTGTGCTCACATTGCTAAGGCAACTGGTTGGTATTTTATTCTCAAGCCTCCCCAGGAAAGGAGGTGAAGAGGCTTGGGGAGATAGGGATTCCAAGTGACCCTTCCCTGAATATTTGTGAAAATCACTTGGCGGTGGCAGCAATATCTGTCCAAGGCAGAAGACTGTGCCTTGGAAGAGTTTTAACCTAAGCTAGTAGAAGATAAGCTTCAGGGGGTCTTTCATGTGAGTCTTCACATCTGTACCCTAGAGTTCAGATTTGGGGAGGTATACCCTGACATGGTGGCACAGCGGTGGGATCATTTTGAATCAGAAGCACAGACCACAGGATTTTAAAAGGACACATTTTTCCTTTTGGCTGCTTGAAAGCCAGGGAGGTTTTTGTTTCTTTTCTTTTTATGCCTGTGGGAGAACAGGCAGGCAAAGGGTTCAGCCTGCACAGCCAGAAAGTCCAACAAGCAGTTTATTTTTTTCCCCCTAGCTCTTGTGGCAACAAGGTAGCTATTAGGGTAAGAAACAGCCCAGTGCATGACATTGAAGTCGGTCACCGAAACCCTAGAGCAACCAGTCTTCCCAAAGCAGTACGCCTAGGAGAAGAGACCCAGATCAGGCCCAGACATCCAATCCCATGGCAGAACTGCTCGGAGAGGCTTTGGGACCAGAGATTTCCCCAGCATGGATGGTCAACCCTCCCCAACCCAAGATCCAGGTGCCAAGATGGAAGAAGGCCCTTAACCTAGACTGAGCTCTAACTGTGGAAGACAGGAAGTTCTTCCTAGAGATGAGGCGCTGAGAAATAGAGGCGGAGGAGAGAGGGGAGGAGAAGTGCTTAGCAGTGGAGGAGATGCGCTTAGAAATGGAGCTGGAAAAGGCTATGCTGGATCAGATACTAGAAGGGGCAACCTGAGACGACACCCCACCAGAGTCAGCCCAAGGCCCCACCTCGCAAGGAGGCGCCCTCCACACAGTCAGGGAAACCCCAGATGCCTTCTCGTCCTACTGCTCTACTCTCCAACCACCCTCCACACCGCAGCCGGCAGTCAGCTGGGGATGTTTTAAATGTAATGAGCTGGGGCACGTGAAGACCAACTGCCCCAAGAGCACCAGCCGACTGCAACTCATCACCCCGGGGTTGCACCGAGAGCCTTCAGGTCCAGATGCCTTGCAAGTACCCCCAGAGCGAAGGGAAATTATGAATGTGGGCCAGAGGAAGATTACTGCGTGGAGAGACACTGTCAGCTATCCACCAATCCCTAGTGGACTCCAAATTCATCGACCCAGAGGCCCAAGTGATAGTGCAACTCTTAACTTGCCTACAGCCAAGTTGCCTGTCCAGTATGAGGGCTGGTCAGGAATATGGACTTTTGAGGTCTATGATGATTACCCAATTCCCATGCTGCTGGGAGAAGTCTTAGCCTATCATGTGAAGCTAACCAAAACGGTGGGGATGGTCACCGGCAGCCAAGCTAAACAGGCCTCCACACCTAACTCCATTCCTGAGCCTCCTACAAGGGCCCAGCCTATGTCCCCAGATACCACAGGCTCAGGGACCCAGAACCAGACCCCAGACCAAAGTCTACGACAGCGATTGAAGATCCAGTTCCTGGGACCCAGCCAAAACCAGCCCAAGGATCGGAACTGGTGGAGCAGTCAGCACCAGATCCCATGCTTGCAACCCCACCAGAGTCAGGGGAGCCAGCAACTGAGGGCGCCACAGAGCCTGCACCTGCAGCAGCAGCTAAACCGGTGCAAGAGGCTCAACCAGAGCCTGAAATACAACCTAGTGCACCAGTGGAGAACAGTTCACAATCAACGGAGACACCCCCATCACCTGCATCGCTTCCAGTGGGACCAAGCCCAAGTGCACAACCCAGTGAGGAATTAACGTCTCCAGCATCAAGAGAGTAGTTCCAGGCAGAGCAGGAAGCAGGAAGCAGATGAGAGCCTTAAGGGACATTGGACGGTGGCACAGAGTGACCCACTGCCTCTCAGCTCTTCTAATGGTTCCAGGTTTGTTGTTGAAGGAGGACTGTTATACAAGGAGACCCTTTCTGGTGGGCACAAGAAGGACTGGCATCCTCAGAGACAGTTGGTAGTTCCAACTAAGTATAGGGAAAAGCTCTTGAGCTTAGCCCATGATCACCCTAGTGGCCATACCGGGGTGAACAGGACCAAAGACCTCTTGGGGAAGTCATTCCACTGGGAGGGAATTGGCAAGGACATTTTTATCTATGTCCGGTCTTGTCAGGTGTGCCAGAGGGTGGGAAAGCCCCAAGACCAGGTCAAGGCCCCTCTCCAGCCACTCCCCATCATTGAGGTTCCAGTTCAGCGTGTAGCTGTGGATATTCTGGGTCCTTTCCCTAAGATGACACCCAGAGGAAAGCTGTACATACTGACTTTCATGGATTTTGCCACCTGATGGCCAGAAACAGTAGATCTAAGCAACACCAGGGCTAACCGTGTGACCCAAGCATTGGCAGACATTTTTGCCAGGGAAGGTTGACCCTCCGACCTCTTTACAAATTCAGGAACTAACTTCATGGCAGGGGCCATGAAACATCTTTGGGAAGCTCATGGGGTGAACCAGTTGGTTGCCACCATCAAACAAACAGTCTATTGGAAAGGTTTAATGGGACTTTGGGGGCCATGAAACGTAAATTCATGAACAAGCACTCCAATGATTGGGACTTAGTGTTGCAGCAGTTGCTCTTTATTTACAGGGCTGTATCATATCCCAGTTTGGGGTTTTCACCCTTTGAACTCGTTTCTGGCCACGAAGTTAAGGGGCCATTACAGTTGGTGAAGCAGCAATCGGAGGGGGTTACATCTTCCCCAGGAACTAACATTTTGGACTTTGTAACCAACCTGCAAGACACCCTCAAAGACTCTCTAGCCCTTGCCAGAGAGGAGGCTGCAGTAATCAAGATGAGAGATGAAGAGGGCTTGGAAGAAAGTTAGCTGCATGGATGAGAAAGAAAACACTGGCTTTTAGAAATATTATGGAGAAAGTAGTAACAAGTTTGGAGACAGCCTGGATGTGAGGGACACGAGAATGGCAGATTTGGTCACATGTGGAACTTAACAAAACAAAAAACAGCTGCAGTTTTCTGTAAGCAAAAGGCAAACCTTGATGGTGCATGCTGCTTTTTTAAAAATCCAATAATTATCTCAATGAAACTTCATAAGAATAGTTTAAATCTGAAAATGTGAAGAATTTTCCTATTAGAAGGCCATTATCACAAAGTGAAGCAATCAAGAAATTCACTGAAGAGGGACAAGGAAGGGGGGTGGGAGGGGTGGTCAGCTGTAAACTGCAGGGTGTAGCCTGAAGAAACTGTATCTAGCACCAAGTAGTCTGAAGTGACACGGGACCAGGCCAACCAGAAAGAGCAGAAGCGGTTGAGGAAAGGGAGGGTTGGATCCAGTACATTGGCTGGGGTGCCGTCCTCGAGCAAACCCTCAAAATGACTGCTTCTGGCCTCCTTGACTTCTGGGATGGTCAGGTTAAGCAGCCGGACAGCAAGAGGACGGGTAGTGTCTCTTAGACCCTTTGTCCTGGTCCTCTCTCCTGTAGAAGACCAGGAGGTCTCCTGAGGTCCCTTCCAACCCTGAGATTCTATGATTCTATGATTATAGACGAACAGATGTATTGGAGAATGAGCTTTCGTGGGTGAATACCCACTTCGTCGGATGCATGTCTATCTCTTCAGCAACCTCTTCAATTTCTAAGCCTAGATTCTCTGCCACCCATTTAAGGAGGGCCTGATGCTCTTTAAAATTGTCTGGGGGACTGCTGGTGTGGGAGGGTCTGGCCACCATCTCATCTGGGGACAACAACGACTGAGTGGCCTGAGGAATGGCGTCACCCCTTTCTTTGTTGAGGGAGGGCTCACTCAGCACCGGAGTACAGGCCATGGGTTCTGCCTCCGCCCTGGTGCTGCGCTCCGATTGCGGTACTGGCAGCACCTCGGACGGCTTGTCTGATGCGGACAGGGAGGGCTGGGAGTACTGGACTGGCATTACCGGCACCCCACATGGATTCCAGTACTGCCACTGCCATGTCCCCTGCTGAGTCAGCACCGTGGCCAGTGCCACCTCAGTCTCCTGCATCAGAGAAGAATCACCCTGCCTCGGCGACAGGCTGAAGTCACGGTCTGAACCTTTGAACCTGAGGCCCAAGTCCTCCTACTGACCCTGGTAGGTGAATGGCACAGCGACGGGGAGTTGCGCCGCCTTCTGGAGGAACAGTACCGTGGTGAGCATGACCAACGTCGAGACCCCAAGCGTGGCCTCCAGGATGGGGACCAATGACAAGGAGACCTTCTGGGAGAGCGTGTTCGGTGTCTAGGCAACCTATGGCCAGACAGTAGTCGATACTGGCGGTACAGGGAGCGACACCACAAGTCCAGAGTCCCCCGCCTAGTAGGAGTGGATCTCGTCAGAGATCTTAGCCGTCTGGCCAGCGAGCTAGGATGTGGTGCTGGGTCCCAAGGTCACAGCAAGGGGACTTGCGTCTGCAATCCAGCGACCTGGAGTGTTCCGCCAGTCTATGCTGCAGCATCCCAGTGGCCTTCCCCTTTGGTGCCTCAAGCGGAGCCATATCAGTCACCTGCGGAGTCGGTCAGCCTTGCTTCTGGGCCACTGAGACTGCTTCGGGCACTGCAGGCCCCATCACAGGCTGGGAACCCTTGCCACTACCTGGGGTGGGGGTACCTTGGCAGAATTGGTGGGTCCGACCTCCACTGTAATCCCGTGACTCCTTGTAGCGGGCGCATGGCCTGAGAGAGATCCTTTGCCTGATGCTCCTCTGTCCTTTGGTGCCAAGGGGCTTCGTTTCTTCAGCTTCTTCTTCGGCACTGGCAAGACGGAGCTGTGCCAGGCCGAGTGTAGTGCCATGCTGTGCACCAAGGCCAAAGTGCTGGGTGTAGGTGCCGCAGTAGAAGGTTCTGATGCCGGATGAAGAGCAGCCTCCATCAATAATGTCCTCAAGTGTATACCCCACTCTTTGAGTCCGCGGGCAAAAGTTCATACAGCTGTAGCACCTGTCATTGCAATGACCTTCTCCCAGACACTTAAGGCAGCTATTGTGCAGATCGCTGATCGGCATCAGCCTGCTGCACTACACACATGGCTTAAAGCCAGGGGAAGGGGGCATGGCCCCCTTGGAGCAAAGTCCCAACAGGGGACTCTCTTAACTAACACAGACTATCAACTAACTATGAAACTATGTACAACCACAACTAACAAGTCAATGGATAAACCGCTACTGTTCTTGCAAAGCAAAACAAGGCGCTCCAACCAACCATCACAGGCGGTAAGAAGGAACTGAGAGGGCGCAGGGCCGTCAGTGCCTGATATACCGCCGCATGGGAGCTCCACTGCCAGCCCGTTGGTGCGTGCACAGCTAAAATGGAATCGACATGAGCAAGCACTCAAAGAAGAACCCCTTGCAGATATTGCATCGGTCTGCTGGGTGCGCTTCCCCCAGACACTTGAGGCAAGAGTCGTGGGAGTTGCCTGTTCCCATGGGCTTGTGGCAGGTTCTGCAAGGTTTAAATCCTTGGGATCGAGACATGACTCAAACCCCAAGGGAGAACAGGAAAGCGGGGGTGGGGGAAGAGCCCCCACTCCTACACAACTCAACTCACTAACTCACTTTAAAACACTATGCAAACTATTAAAACTATGTACACACAGCTAGCTAATAGAACTAGGGGAGCACTTGCAAGAACAAGCAAGCAACCGCACTTCCAACGACCATCACCGGCAGTAAGAAGGAACTGAGGTGGTGCTGGATCGGCAGGGTCCTATATTCACCGCCACTCCAGGGGGCTTCACAGCTGACCCGACAGGTGCTGCTAGGTGAAAAAAAACTTTACAAGGACTGTGCCCATGGTGCGTGCACACCTAATTGGAATCAATATGAGCAAGCACTTAAAGAAGAAAACCTACTTCTCAATGGGAGTGCTGTGAAACAACAAGCAATCCTTCATACTTAAATCCTAAAATTGCATATCAGACAGATAGTTTCCCATTTGTAATATTCCTAAAAAGTTTACTGTGGAGATAATCAAAATATTACAAGCCTTCTACTATTGGCACCTGATGCCATCTCCAAATACTAAAATGGACACGATTGAAAACACAACAGTGCTTGCAGAACAACTTAACCTGTTCAATGTTGTGTCCTGGGCTGCTGCAGTGGGAATAATATGAAGACTGTGACAACTGAAAAATGTTTAATTAATTATGCTCCTTTTAATTTAATAATGCTGAATTATCCATGAAGAAGAAGAAACCACAATGTAGCCTCTACACAACTTGATTTGCCACATATTGTACTCGATCGCAAGTTTGCTGCAGATTATAGAACAGCTGCAGGTAACTTGCCTTTGTCAGGAACTAGAGAAGACTGAGGAAAGAGCTGTCAACTACAATTCACACTGGAAAGTCAATAGATTGTTAGATTCTATATCAATAGATAGAATGGGATCTTAGTGTTCTTACTCACAGAAAGGAAAAAAAGAACAGGGATTTCAGAACCATATTAAAGGCACCATAGTAAAAATAAAACAATGTAGTAGTTGTTTAAGAGCTTATGGTGTTTTACATACCAGCAAACTGCAATAAGAAAATATATCAGATCCTTGTATAAGCCTAAGCCTAAGAACCCTTTTAGCTTTTGTCTTCAATACTTCAGAGAGCAGACAGGTGACTTGCTGTGAAAATCTGGATAACAAGTTATTTTTATTAGGTTATCCCACGTACTGTTATCACACTGCTCACTCAAAAGCATAGACTCTTCAGCATCTGAGAGAAGGAGACATAGGGCTAGTCTACACTGGCAACGTTAAAGTGCTGCAGCGGCAACGCTTTAACATGGCTTGTGTAGTCACTACGCCCCTCGTAGAGGTGGGTTTTTTAGAGCGCTGGTGCACGGTCTATACTGGCGCTTTACAGCGCTGAAACTTGCTGCGCTCATGAGGGTATTTTTTCACACCCCTGAGCAAGAAAGTTGCAGCGCTGTAAAGTGCCAGTGTAGACAAGCCCATAGACAAAGGGCTATACTCTCAAATAAGGTCCAAAGAGCGTAGATGCTCTTGTAAAAGTAGATGCTTTTGTAGCTCAGTGTCTGTGCTTGTTTTGCAAGCTTTAAATCTATAATATGGTCCTCTCTGATCATTAGGGAAGTTTAAATCTAGCATTCAGTGTTTACCAACTATATGCAGAAAAATTAAAAAAATACTTTGTCCTACAGCATAAAGGGACAAAGTAGCCTAAGTCAGATGCTTTCACTTGGATGAATAAAAATCAGAAAACAATGGCCAGTCATTTTTAAACAAAAAAGCTTTCAGAGCATAGAAAAGAAATCTAAACTTAAAATCTGTCATGTCTATCCATAGCATCCATATTCCTGCCTGCAATTTGTCATGCATTGACATGAAGTATTTTAATGCCCAAAGCTATACCAGTACACCATTTCACCCAAGAAGTTATATGGAAGCACACAGTATCAAACTATGGGCTAAATCCTGCAGTCCTCACTACTGTAATTTAAATGGGAGCATCCCCAAAAGTAAGGACTGCAGGATTTTGATTTTGGGGTTTTTTTTAACTATAATTTTCTTAATCCACTGAAACAAATTTAAAAATCCCAATTTCTAAATGGGCATTTCAACATTATGATAGCAACCACTTTCAGGCCAGTTATGCAGCCTGTATGCTGGAAAATCTTCCACAGACTTGAATGAGAGATTTGTCTAACAGACTGCCATAGAGCTGGTGCCTTCAAGGATTAACAGAGTACCCACAGCATAGTTATCAACATTTGTAAAATTAAACATACATCTAATTTCAAGGTTTACTAAACTCGTCCTTTCCCAAAATTCTCAGCACTGTATTTATGTCTTTCTTCTTGTCCTTATCTAGGCTGGCCTTGTAAAAAAGAAAAAAAAATCATACAGGTATGGGATATGATTACTGAGTTTAAACTGAGGCACTTACACAAGATACCTAAAATACCCTGGCCATGTAAGGACCCTGTAAGAAAATAATTTATGGCTGTGAGTCCCAAAGGAAAGGAAAAGAAAAAAAGAAAAATAATAGCCCCACAGCCCTGTCCCCAAAAAGTACTCTGGCTGGTATCAGAGATCCCAGTTTCCAAGGAGAAATGATCTCTCTCTAAGGGTGGGATTTTCAAAAAGGCACATAAGTGATTTAGGAGTCTAAGTACCATAGACTTGTGCTTCTAAATCAAGTAGATGCTTTTAAAAATTCTATCTTAAATGCTTCCATGTTTAAAAAAAGATCATGCCAGCCCATCACCCTATGCATGTTGACAGGAGATTATGTCCTCCTTCTGTTTTGCCCTCAGATGAAATGAAAGGAGCCTTGTACCAATAATATGAGCACTTATGAATACCTATGGTTTTTAAGACCACATAGAGATTTAGGAGGCAGTACTGAGTTCTCTTCAATGGTATCTCATTTAATTTTACCATTTAAATGGCTAGCTTTTTTCTAACATGGCTGTTTTACAACCATCACATTTTTGTTTGTCTGAATAATTTTTTAACAAGCTAGACTTTTTTGTACTTGTGAAATGGTTTTGATCACATATTTAGATGATCACATTTATTAGATGAGCAAGACTCTTAAGAAAATGTATTGACAAACTTGCTAAGTAAAAGGATAAAATTCTGTTTTCTGTTAAAATACTGGTACTTTACTTATTTATGGATAGACAACAGCTGGACATAAGTATCTCTGATTCCCCTCAGAATTATCCTTAGGCTACATACTGAAAATAGTAGATGTAAACAATTTCATATTTTGTTTATACAGATGTTGTTTTGGGTCACATCACTACACGATGGACTCTGGGCTGAAATGATTACAGCGAAGTCTACCAAGAACAAGGCCAATACATAACATGAACCACTGGTGTAAGAGAATGTAAACCAGGGATGTAGTTCCCAAAAACATTTTGCAGATCAGCTGAATGCTTTAAATTATTTCTGCTGGTGAATTAATAATAATAAAAAAACCTGTGGTATAAAGGGAGCAAAGAGGCCGCAGACAGCAGCCCAGAGGGGCTTACCCACATCACAAATGCCCCTGATCCAGAGGGATAAGAGCAGAATTTCCCACTGATCAGCAGGCTCCAGCAATTTAAAAGGACAAGCTCCTGACCCTTCTGTGGGCCATAAACTCTACTCCCTGAAGAGTGCACGCAGACTTTTGAGTCCCTTTACCAGGTTTTACCCTGGAATGCAGCCCAAAAATATCTGTCTAATAATAATAATATGACCTAGGACTTGACTGAATATACCAAACAAAAAGCCATGAAAACGTTAGCAACAAAAAGCACTTTATTTTTTCTTTCATTTTTTTTTTCAATGGTTCATGTGTCCTTTGATATTTTTGCCAATTTTAGACACAGAGTTTTCCCCTAAATAGTCAGCACAACTTGACATACCTCAACGGCAAATGTGTACTCACTGGAATTGAGAAGAATCATAGCCTTGACACACAGATACTCCTTGTGCTGTAATTTCAGCTCTCGAAATCTTGATGTTGTGGCCAGGAGCATGTCAAAGATTTCCAGAATTCCTTCTACACATTTCCCCTCATCCCTATATAAACATAGATCAAAGAGATGATCCCCCTGCACAAAAGAGCTTACAATTTAAGTATAAGAAAAGAGACAACAGATGGAAATAGAGACAGTGGAGTACAAGGAAATAATTAGACAATATTGGTCAGCATGATAGACAGTGATTTCAGCTCGCTAGCTGCCTGTGGTCAAGTTTTTTTTGTTGGCATCACGGCAAAGGAAAATGTTAAGGAAGGATTTGAAGGACAAGCTATCATTGATTTAAAAGAGAAAAGTGAACTTTACAAATAACTATTTGTTTGAGAAGGTACATTCCCTATAGTAGCTGAAGATCTCCATAAAAATCGGATCACAGACCAAATATAACTTCTTGAAAACTTTTTTTTTATTTACAGAATACCCTTAATGTCTGCTGACCCAGTCTGCCCTACCTCGCAGAGATGTGGGAATGTATACAACAGGCAATCCATATTCAGAACATACCTGCT
Source organism: Mauremys mutica (assembly GCF_020497125.1). Classification (NCBI taxonomy): domain Eukaryota; kingdom Metazoa; phylum Chordata; order Testudines; family Geoemydidae; genus Mauremys; species Mauremys mutica. The sequence continues at coordinate 16,105,310 of NC_059075.1, forward strand.
TTTATAAAAATCCAATGCATAAAACACATTTTTCTTAGTAATTTCTTTAGCATCGTCTTGAACAAAGCATATCCTTGAAATGATTTTTATGCAAGTAAATCAACATTTATGCCATATCATTTGGAAACAGAATTTGTTTCCTTTGCTACAGAACCAATATTGCCTTTTAACTATCTGCAGCTTAAGGGTACATCCACACGGGGATCGATTTATCGCATCTCATCTAGACATGATAAATTGATCCCTGAATGCTCTGCTGTCGACTCCGGAACTCCACCAGGGCGAGAGGCAGAAGCGGAGTTGATGGGGAAGCTGCAGCCGTCGATCCCGCACAGTGAGGACGGGAGGTAAGTCAATCTAAGATACGTCGACTTCAGCTACGCTATTCTCATAGCTGAAGTTGCGTATTTTAGATTGATTCCCCCCCAGTGTAGACCAGGCCTATAAGATGATGCTTTGTATCTCACTCAGGCACATTACTGTTACAGATCTGAATTTTTGCTTTTTTTCCCCATAGGTGCAAAGTGCTTAAGAAACAATATTTTAGGGCCAGGTAGAATAGTAGATTATTTAATTGACTTTTCACCTTTGGGAACCTGCTCAAATTCTGATTAGGTCTTGCAGAGAATTGTTCATATTACATCCCACCCCAGTTGGGTGGGATGTAATTCATGCGGATGCCTGAAAATGGCAATATGGTCGCTTGTAACATATGAAATTAACTCAACTAAAGAAAAGTTTTCAGTGTTTATTTTATTTATATAGCACACAGACATACAGCTATTCCCTACTTCACTAACATTGCAAAGCCTGTTATTTTTCCCATATTTAGAAAAAATAGTGTACTATAATGATACTGCAAATAGAGAAGATGCTATAGAAATATATTTAGGTGGGGATCATGAGATATGTTTTGATAAAATGTCTAGTCTTTCTTGGGGGAATATAGTAGCTACAAAAACTATTTTTAAATTGTGTTTTTTAAAAATTTAGTAAGTGTCTAGAGTGCTGGACAGACACTAGAGAAATCAACAAATACTGGTATGTTGAACATAGTTATTTATGACAGGAATTAAGGACCTCACAACTTTGATCCACCTGACAATATTATTTTTGTCAAGAGTTCTTGATCTACTGGAGAGATTAGGAACCTCATGACATTATTTTTACAGCATCATTTACTTTCACTTTCAAATGTGAAATGTTAATAGTATCCCTAATGGCCATATGCTCCCTTGTACCATATGCTGAAATTAAACATACATCAGAAGAGACTAATTTATATTTTTCCTTACCTGTCTAATACAAGATCTGGTGCAAAAATTAGCTTGCCAGGATAATCAATCGACCTCCACATCAAACCCACCATTAAAACTTCCATCCAACAACTCTCCAAGAGCCTCACTTGATCGTACAGACTGAGCTCTATGAAGCCTAAAACAATGAAATAACAACAACATCAGACATGTCCACCTATCTGTTTCAGACACTAGAAGAAAATAGTCACAAGTTATATGTTGTGGAGAAAACTTACCACAAAACAGTTTTAAAATCATGACGAATCATACCTGTGCTACTGCTTTTGCATATAGGATGAAATTCCTCTGTATGCACAGAGCCAGCTCTAGGTTTACACACCTCTCTGCGCAAGGTAAATTTCTATTAGCAGCAACAAAGGAACAGAAGAAGCAGTAGCAGAGTGTAACTCATTCCATTCCATTCTACTGCTCCTACTGGAGAACTGATCCTCTGCTGCTGCTTCTAGTAGGACACTGCTCCGGTACAGAGGATGATTAAGAGACTGAACAACAGAGATAAAGAGAGCGGGAGAGAATACACAAAGAGAATTAAAAATGAAAGAAACAAAAGGATGGTCAAATGTAATGAGGCTCAAAAATCAAGGAGGGACAAACGGAACAAGGGACCAGACCAGTGGTCTAATTTCAGTGCACCTGTGTTCACAACCAAGCTTAAGCCTTGTCAAACCTGGGTATCTATAGTTGGGCAACTAAACAAGGTGCGTGCCTTCCAAACAGACACCCATAATTCCTCTAAAACCCCATAGTGGAAAATCATGACGTAACCTGACCACAGATGCAGTTTATTCCTAACCCTTTTCAATCAGTTGAATTAGATTTTTATATTGTGAGATTTTTATAGCCACTCAGGTTCTTGTTATCCTGCCCAATATATCTGTGGATGTTCTCATTCATAAAAATGCCCAATTCTTTTTTTTTAATCCACTCAACTACTGGACTTGATGTATAGTAGTAAAGAGTTCCACATGTTCCTATACATTTTGTAAAAAGTATTCCCTTTGTGTAAGTTTTAAATGTATTTCATTCAATAGCCCCTTCTTATAGTAAGAGAAAGGGAAAAATAGGAGCTTCCAATTTACCTTCTCTAAGCCCAGGGTCCCATGTTCTCTATGATTCTTCTGCCATGGAATATGCTGGGAAATTCATGGCTTGCTGCAGGTTGTGCTCTAGAACATTTGTTTTCAATAAGTGAGATATATTTTTGAATTGAAAATGCCTGCTTTGTACAAGTTGTCAGGGTGAAGCTGGAGGTTTTGGTAAGCTATGGAATGGGCAGTTGGGACTTTTGGAATCTGTTCTGGTATGGGAGGCAGTATGGGATTGTGCATAAAGCACAGTAGCTGTCTGTTTTTGTTAAAGTGATCTGCAGAGAAATAGTTAACAGAGCTAGCATTTACATTGTCATCTGTAGACTTCAGTGTTAACATGGAGAAGCTCATGCTTTTCAGAGCTATTGTTTCAGGCAGTCTGCAGACTCAGGGAGACAATTATGTCATGAGGTCTAGAAATATAGATTTTAAATAATGAAAACTTGGGTTGTGGCAACAACAAATCAAACTTAATATCAAAATAAACAACACTGGCTACTGTATGGATTATATTATTCTTTTTCATATTTAATTTAATAAAAACATTGATTTTTAATTTTCAGCTGATATAGAATTACTAGAATTACTGCCAGTGTCACAGAATCTGGATCCAATTATCGCACAGAGTCTTATCTATATAATTTGGTATTTTGTATACTTCTATTACGTGCCCCTTGTATGTGTCTTCTCTAAATGAAGATTTAGGTCAGTCAAAGCCAGACAAGACTAAGAAAAATCAGAGACACACATCAAAGTTAAGCAAATGTGCTTTGCTGAGTTGTAAATTAACTGTAACCATGCAGGAATAGGACCTGTCGCTTTAGACGGTGAAAGGAAAACTTTTGATCAATGTACAGTGGCAGTCAAAAAAGCATACCAAAAACAAACAAACAAAAACAAAATTGGCAGTATAATAAATAAGATGCCATTATAAAAATTAAAATGTTCTAATGCCACTATATAAATGGAATGGTACACTCTCACCTGAAATATTGTTTTTGGTTCTGGTCACCCTATTTCAAAAGTCCTACTAAGCTATGGAACTCAATGGTATATAGTGGGAATGAGTTCTAGTCACCCTATTTCTCTTGCCAGTGTAATACAGGAGGTCAGATTAGATGATCACAATAAGAACAGCCATACTGGGTCAGATCAAAGGTCCATCTAGCCCAGTACCCTGTCATCCGACAGAGGCCAATGCCAGGTGCTCCAGATGGAATGAACAGAACAGGTAATCATCAAGTGATCCATCTCCTGTCACCGATTCCCAGCTTCTAGCAAACAGAGACTACAGACACAATCCCTGCCAATCCTGGCTAATTGATGGACCTATCCTCCATGAACTTATCTAGTTCTTTTTTGAGCCCTGTTATAGTCTTGGCCTTCACAACATTCTCTGGCAAGGAATTCCACAGGTTGACTGGGCGTTGCGTAAAAAAATACTCACTTTTGATTGTTTTAAATCTGCTGCTTATTACTTTCATTTGGTGGCCCCTAGTTCTTGTGTTCTGAGAAGGAGTAAATAACACTTCCTTATTTACCTTCGCCACACCAGTCATGATTTTATAGATCTCTATCATATCCTCCCTTAGTCATCTCTTTTCCAAGCTGAAAAGTCCCAGTCTTATTAATCTCTCCTCATACCACAGCAATTCTGTGCCCCTAATCATTTTTGTTGCCCTTTTCTCAACCTTTTCCAAGTCCAATATATCTTTTTTGAGATGGGGTGACCACATCTGCACATAGTATTCAAGATATGAGCAATAGTCCCTTCTGGCCTTTGAATCTATATGAAAAAGAATATAGCAAAAGTAGACAACAGTGAACAGTGCAGTTCCTGATCACTACTACGTTAAACTAGCTAACCTAAAAAGAATTTAAACTTTAAAAGCAAAAATCATTTTGAAGATTTCTATGCCGCTAAACTGAGAAAAATATTTTAGCCTGATCACACCCACTAACACCAAAAATATATTCTGCAATAGAGAAAAGCCAATGTGGCAAATTGAAGTCACAATAGAACAATATGACCAAAAATAATACCCTAAAAAATAGAAAAAACACATTCAAATTAAAGAAAATATTAATTTAAAAAAATACTTATGAAAAGCAGCAATAGCTTGCCATCTAGGAAAGTAACTAATATAATGCACCTACCCATTACTGTCACTTCTGCTTTGAGTGATAAAATAAGACAACAAGTAAAAGTTGTATTAGCTATCACAAGAGGTAGTGTTGGGCACTCAGAATTGGGAATGCATTCAATTTAATGTCACTTCTATTTTCTGCATTGTTCTCAAACTAATTGTCTATTCTTATTCTATAAGACACAAGCTAATTAGTAAAAATAACACACACAATACTCTTATAATGCTTCTAGGATCTGTATGATGATTTCTAATTGCCTTAACTTTTTTCCGGTAGTTGGAATATCACCAAGATTTGCAGTGCTCTGAAAATAAAGACACTACAAGTATGCAAAAAACAAACCAAACAAAAACTCAGCAACAAAATATAGTAATCAGAGCTGCAATTAAAGTTCTGTTTCATGAAGGACTTGAAATTTTAAAAGTTGGCTCTATTCAAACTGGATTGAAAACTGAAAATTTAATAATTCTATGAAATAAATTATTTTTTGTTTCAGATTATTTTAAATGCTTTAAATACAATAGTTACAAAGAAAATGCATTAAACAAAACATACATTTCTTTCTGAACACATTGGAACTTGTCCCCAAAATAAAATTAACCTAATTTTGCAAAATGTGTAATTTCGACAGAACCACATATTCCAATGGAATACAGTTCTGCAGTTTCTCCAATCAACCTGAACAGTAACAAAACATTCTGATGCACAATAGGAATCACTGTTTAGAGTCCTCTTCCTTAAATTTACACATATTTTACACCACTAGGAATAAGGGTGAATGGTTTAGACCAGGGATCAGCAACTTTTGGCACACGGCTCGCCAGGCCAATGGGGGATGTGGGAAGCGGCGCAGGCCGAGGGATGTTCTGGCTGCCGCCCCTATTGGCCTGGAACAGCGAACCACAGCCAGTGGGAGCTGCGATTGGCCAAACCTGCAGACATGGCAGGTAAACAAACCGGCCCGGCCTGCCAGGGTGCTTACCCTGGCGAGCTGTGTGCCAAAATTTGCCGATCCCTGGTTTAGACATTCAGCTTCAGGACATACAAGCCTCAGTTCGCAGTCTAATCTTCTTTCTTTAGCTTGCCATGAGTTCTCACCATCTAGTTCATCTCTCAAGCAAAAACTCAATCCTGCAAACACTTACCACCAGATGTTACACTCACTACCACTAGTAGTCCTATGGTAGTCTTACTGGGACTACTCTTAGTAGTAAGCACTATGCTTGAAGATAAGTGTTTGCCTGGTTGAGTCCTATGATGCTGTATCTCGGTGTTCCTTTATTGTTTAAATGTTTCTTTTATTTAGCCACTATTCTGCTGGTGAATTTGGTTCTCAGAAAACTGAGGGACTACAATCATTGGCTTAGTATATGCTAAACAATGTGGCCAAAGAGAAGGCAAGCCTCTTCTTACAACTTTGTCAATGATCTGCCACTTAGACTGGCGAGTAGATATGGCTGAAATTTTTCAACCAAAATTATTTTTCAATAGAAAGTGACACTGAAATGTTTCATAAATTTGTGTCAGTTCTACTTAACTGTTTCAGTTAAAAAAAAACAAAAAAAACCCTAAAATATATTCCCAAAAAATGAAAAATTATGTTTCAACATTTTTTAAACAAAAGGTTTCAAATTTTTTAGTTCCAAATAACTAAATGTTTTTTAAAAAATTCAAAAACATTTTTAAATAGTAAGAACCAAAACAAAATGTTTTGATTGTGTCAAAAGACAAAGCGTTTAATTCAACCTGAAATTAATTTTTTGATTTTTCAGTTTGCTAGAAGTTTTGAAATATTTTGTTTTCAGTTCAACTTGAAAAATTTTTCTTCAATTTTTCAGAAGTGAAAAATCCATTGTTTCACAGCTTTACTGGCAAAATTGTTCCTATTTTTCTCCTGGGCCCTTCTTGAACAGAGATTTGTGATCAGTTACATTCTGATTTTGTAAGAAGAAAAAAAAAAAAAAAGAGAAAAGCGGTAGGTCATAATGATAGGGTTGGCATAAAACTGTAGATTTTCTAGGCCAGAACAAATAAGGTTATGATTTAATACTTGTTCTTTGCATTACCAATAACTGGAAAAAAAAAATAATTCCCTGAATATTCCTAACTATTTTTGCCTCTAAACAGAACATGTAATCAATCTGAGCACAGTATTACATACTACTTAGCAAGCTGATGCTCTTGTATAGCAACAATAAAGTAAATGCATGTTGTTTTCAATTACTATAATGGGAGCCGTTCAACAGAATTCCAGGGATGAATTTGGTCTTAACTGTTTTAAAATTATAGCGCTATTTTAAATTAAATTAAATACTTAAGTGGAGAAAGATATATTCATCACTATTCAATCTATTAATCACTGTTGACATATTAAAATGCTAATTTATGGTTCCTAACAAAACTGCTCTTTAGTCCACTTCTCAAAAAGGACATAATTAACATTACATGTGATTGCTGATCTTGTCTAATAAACAAGGGTTCATTAATTTTAAAATGATATGGTTGCTCTCTAAATCAAAACATTTTTGGTGAATTATGGAGGTCAAAGAGTTTTTATTTTTGAGGGAATTCTGTGCTACTGTGCACGTGCATAATTAAGGATCATCACATATTTTAAGGTTTTTTCCCCACAGAAAAAGCTTCTGCTGGAAAGTTGCTGCAATTCCACCTTTTGCCCACCAGAGGGCACTATGGTGATAGAACAGAGCAGCCGCTCCCAGCCAGCTAGGGAAGAGAAAAGAGGTTACTCACCTTTGTAACTGTTGTTCTTCCAGATGTGTTGCTCATATCCATTCCAATTAGGTGTGCACGTGCCATGTGCACGATCGTCGGAAGATTTTACCCTAGCAACACTCAGTTGGTTGGGTGAGGCGCCCCCTGGAGTGGCACCTTTACGGCACCGGATATATTCTCCAGCCGGCCCAGAGCCCCTTCAGTTCCTTCTTGCCGGCTACTCCGACAGAGGGGAAGGAGGGCAGATTTGGAAAGGATATGAACAACACATCTCGAAGAACAACAGTTACATAGGTGAGTAACCATCTTTTCTTCTTCGAGTGCTTGCTCATATCGCTTCCAATTAGGTGACTCCCAGCCTTAGCTAGCAGCAAAGAGTCCTGTGGCACCTTATAGACTAACCGAAGTTTTGGAGCATGAGCTTTCGTGGGTGAATACCCACTTTGTCAGATGCATTACCTAGGCAGTGGGGTCAGAGTGAGATGTTGCAGAGTGCAGAACAGCTGAGCCAAATTCCGCTTCACCCCTTGACATAGTGGGAAGCAAAAGTATGCACCGATGACCAAGTTGCTGCCCTACATATCTCCTGTATGGGTACATGAGCCAGGAAGGCAGAGGACGAAGCTTGAGCCCGAGTGGAGTGGGCAGTAAGGTGTGTAGTTGGGACACCAGCTAAGTCATAGCATGCACGGATGCATGATGTGATCCAGGACGAGATGCGCTGAGTGGAGACTGGAAGGCCCTTCATCTGGTCTGCCACAGCTACGAACAGCTGGGTCGTCCTCCTAAAAGGTTTCTTTTGTTCGTTCGATGTAAAAGGCCAGGGCCCTGCAAACATCTAGGGAGTGCAGCTGTTGTTCTTGTCGAGAAGTATGCGGCTTTGGATAAAAGACCAGGAGGAAGATGTCTTGGTTGACATGGAAGGCAGACACCACCTTAGGAAGGAAGGCAGAGTGTGGTCGCAGCTGTACCTTGTCCTTATGGAACACCGTATACGGTGGGTCCGATCTGAGGGCTCTAAGCTCTGACACACGTCTCGCCGAGGTGATAGCTACGGGGAAGGCTGTTTTCCAGGAAAGGTACAGGAGTGAGCAGGTGGCCATCGGCTGGAACAGGGCACTCATGAGTCTGGATAGGACAAGGTTGACGTCCCATGTAGGGGCCAGATGCTGAATTTGCGGGTACAGGCATTTTAATCCCTTGAGGAATCTGCTGACCATGGGATTGGAGAAGACTGAGTGCCCATTTTCGCCCGGGTGGAAGGCCGAAATCGCTGCTAGGTGTACTCTGATGGATGAAACTGCTAGGCCCTGCTGTTTCAAGGACAAGAGATGGTCTAAGACGGTAGGTACTGGCATCTCCAGTGGGGCAATATTGCTCAGAGCACACCAGCAGGAGAAACACTCCCACTTGGCCAAATACATGGACCTGGTAGAGGGCTTTCTGCTACCCAAAAGTACCTGCTGCACCGAGTGGGAGTCGTCCGTGTTCCTGAGCTATCAGGTCTGGCCACAACGGAAGTGGAATTGGAGTGGTCACCGACAGATCGAGGAGAGTGGTATACCAATGCTGCCTGGGCCACGCCGGGGCGATCAAAATTAAGTGGGCCCTGTCTATGCACAACCTGAGAAGGACCCTGTGGACTAACGGGAATGGAGGAAAGGCGTAATACAGGTGGTCTTTCCACGGTATCAGGAAGGCATCCGACAGGGAACCCGGGAAGCGTCCCTGGAGAGAGCAGAACACCTGGCACTTCCAATTCTCACGCGAGGCGAATAGGTCTATCTGGGGAAACCCCCACTTCCGGAAAACAGAGTGGATGACGTCCAGGCGAATTGACCTCTCGTGAGCCTGGAAGGATCTGCTGAGGCGGTCCACCAAGGTGTTCTGGACTCCTGGGAGAAACGACGCCACCAGGTCGATTGAGTGGGCTATGCAGAATTCCCACAGGTGAATGCCTTCCTGACAGAGGGGGGACGATCGTGCTCCCCCTTGTTTGTTGATATAAAGCATGGCTGTTGTGTTGCAGTTTTCACAGACAACACAACAGCCCTGAAGGTGCTTGCGGAACACTTGACATGCCAGGCACACTGCTCTCAGCTCCCGTACATTGATGTGCAAGAAAATCTCGTGTGGACCAAAGGCCCTGTGTACGAAAGTCTGCACGGTGAGCACCCCAACCCAAAGATGATGCGTCCATGGTTAGAACCAGGGAGGGCTGCGGGGCATGGAATGGTACCCCTTCGCATACCGAGTTGGGGTTCAGCCACTAGACCAGGGAGGCTAAGACTTCTGGCCAGTGTACCCAGGTTGTCCCAGCATGGACGGTATACGGTTGAGAGCCAGGCCTGAAGTGGACAGAAGCGCAGTCTGGCGTGTCTGGTCACAAAGGTACAAGACACCATGTGTCCCAGGAGACCGAGGTATGTCCGTGCTGTCGAGGTCGGGAAGCTTTGGAGGCCGTGGATAATGCTCACCATCGACTGAAAGCGGGCGTGCGGTAGGCACACACAGGCAAGTCTTGAATCCAGGACTGCTCTGATGAAGTCTATTCTTTGGGTCAGCTCCAAAGTGGACTTTTTGACACTGAGCAGCAGGACCAGCTGTCTGAACAAGCTCATGATGAACAGAACAGGAGATTGCACCTGGTCCTTGGAGTGACCCTGAATAAGCCAGTCGTTGAGGCACGGAAACACTTGGATCCAATGTCGATGGAGGGAGGCAGCTATGACGGCCATACACTTTGTAAAGACTGTTGGTGCCGTGTATAGGCTGAAGGGAAGGATGGTAAATTGGAAGTGCTGTTGGTTGACCACAAAGCGAAGGAAATGCCTGTGCGGCTGGTAAATTGCTATGTCAAAGTATGAGTCCTTCATGTCGAGGGCAGCGTACCAGTCTCCAGGATCCAGGGAAGGAATAATGGTCCCCAGGGAAACCATGCAGGACTTCAACCTTACCATGAATTTGTTGAGTCCACGCAGGTCCAGGATGGGCCATAGCCTGCCCTTTGCTTGGCAACTAGGAAATAATGTGAGTAAAATCCTCTGCCCCTCAGTCCCCTTGGAACCTCCTCTATAGCTCCAATAGCTAGGAGCGTTTCCATCTCCTGTAGAAGGAGTTGCTCCTGAGAGGGGAGGGGCAGGGAGGGAGGGAGGGAAAACAAATTGAAAGCGGTATTTACTTTCCACCGTATGTAGGACCCAGCGGTCTGACGTTATATGGGACCACACAGGGAGGAAATAGGAGAGGTGGTTGTTGAAAGGCGGGGAAGGATCCTGGTGCTCCGCCCTCAGGCACACCTTCAAAAATGTTGTTTGGACCCCGCCGATGGTTCTGGCCTGTCTGAGGACCAGACTGTCTCCACCTAACATCCCTGCCACAACTTCTAGAGAAGTCCTGTCTCAGCCGGGGATTAGGGTAGGTGCGATGTGGTTGGGGTCGGAAGAGCTGACGCTGTGTCACTGGGGTGCATGCCCAGTGAACGCATGATGGCCCAGTTGTCCTTCAGACTCTGAAGTCCATCTTGTCCAAAAACAGACCATGGCCATCAAAGGGTAGGTCCTGAATAGTCTGCTGGAGTTCTGGTGGGAGACCGGAGACCTGTAGCCACGAGATGCGGCGCATAGCTACGCCTGAGGCGAGAGACCTAGTCGCCAAGTCTGCCGCATCTATTGAGGCTTGCAAAGATGTTCTGGCTACCTTCTTGCCCTCCTCTAATAGGGCCCTGAACTCCTTCCTGGACTCCTAAGGAATAAGCTCTTTGAATTTTTGCACTGAGTTCCAGGTATTATAATTGTAGCAGCTCAAGAGGGCCTGCTGGTTAGTCACTCTGAGCTGCAAGCTGCCAGTAGAATAAATGTTGCACCCAAATAAATCTAGGCGTCTAGCGTCCTTAGATTTAGGAGCGGGAGCTTGTTGGCCGCATCTTTCCCTCTCATTAACAGACTGTACAACGAGGGAGCATGGCTGGGGATGAATATACAAGTATTAGTAGTCCTTGGAGGGGACCAAATACTTCCTCTCCACCCCTTTGGCAGTAGGAGGAATAGAGGCCGGAGACTGCCAGATCATAGTGGCATTAGCCTGGATAGTCTGGATAAAGAGCAAGGCTATTCTGGTTGGGGTGTCGGCAGATAGAATGTCCACTATCGACCACCACCACCTCCTCCACCTGGAGGCTCATGTTTTGTGCCTTCCTGCGAAGCAACTCCTGGTGGGCATAGAGGTCTATAGGTGGGGGGCCAGAGGAAGATGTACCCGCCACCGCCTCGTTGGATGAAGATGAGAAGGATACTCCTGGGACTAATGGGTCCTGGGGAAGGTCTTGCTGGGGAGGGTCCAGCTGCCCTAAGTCCACCATGCTAAGGGCAAGGGCCTGAACTGAGGGCAGGGCCGTGGCCTACGAACCACCCAGGGGAGGGCAAGTGGCCTCCGGTATCAAGGGCTCCGAGTGGGCAGAGTGAGAAGCCCCTGAGGGGACCCCTTGGGCCTGATGGTATGCCCCAGGGGTCCAAAAGGACCATTGTGGACATCCCTGACCAGGATCCTGTCCCTCATCGTGCCATTGGCTAGCACCGTCCGCATCTTGGTCCTGGACATGGTAGCCACTTTCTGCCTGGGACGACCTTGAGATGGAACGGGACAGCCAAGGTGGAGCCAAGCGCGTATGCTGGGTCACCTTGTCACGTGGTACCGCACCGCGGAGATGGAGATCAGCGCCGTGGTCTCGAGCAGTACCGCGATCCTGATCGGCAGTCATATTGGTGCCGGGAGGCAGATCTGGACCTTGACGAAGATCTATGGGCGGAACAGTGCCGGGAGCGACTCTGAGTAGATCGGCACTCGGACCGGCGTCAGGATCAGTGCCAGGAGCTGGACCAGTACTAACCGTACTGGGAAGATGATCTTTGTGTGGCGGAGCAGCGCCGCGAGTGTGACCGGCGCCGGGATGGTGAGCGGTGTCGTGAACAAGACCAGCGTCTGGATCAGGACCATGACCAGGATTGGTACCAGGATCGGTGCCCTCCTGTCTCTGCAACAGAGGACGCAGCATGGAGGGCTTTCCTTTTGAGAGACCAGCCCGTACCAGCGGTACCGAAGGTTGTGACGGTCTCGGCTTAGTGAGCGCAATCAGGTTGCGTGCCGTGGAGAAAGTCTCTGGAGTGGACGGCAGACGGAGCTCGACCACGGTACGCACCATGGAGCTTACATGCACCAGACTCAACGCCCCTTGTGGTGCTGGAGTCAACGGTACTGGGGTTGGTGCCTTTGCAGGACGGTCCAACACAGAACGCAGTTCCAAGGGAGGCACAGGCGGTGCCGGCAACTGCAAGGGAACAGCAGGTTGTTTGAGCTGCTTCTTTGGTCCCGGAGACAGCGAGTGGCACCACGCTCGTAGAGATGCTGGAGATGTCCGGTGCCGGGAGTCTTTGTTGGTGTCCGGACATGGTGCTGACCCTTTCGGTGCCGCAGGGGTGCTGCGAACCAACGAAGTCGGCGCCGGGTCTCGGTGCAGAGCCGAGGACATCGGGCTAAGTGCCACTTCCATAAGGAGCTGCTTCAAGCGAAAGTCCCGCTCCTTTTTAGTCTGAGGCTTGAATGCCTTACAAATGCGGCCCTTATCAGATTGATGAGATTCCCACAGGCACTTCAAGCAAGTTGGGGGGTCTCCTGTAGGCATCGGCTTAAGGCAGGCCGAGCATGGTTTGAAACCCGGAGACCTAGGTATCAGCCCGGGTACCGGGAGAGAGGGAAGGGGAGAAGCTACTACTTCTCCCAACTACCCCCCAACTACTATTTACACTAAGAACAATAACTAACTTCTACTAAAGAACTAATACCAACTACTTTTAAAACTATTTACAACTATAAACGAGTGCTACACTAGAAGCTAAGGAAGTGGAGATCTGCTAAGCTGCACTCCACAGTTCCAATGACAGTCACGGGCATTAAAAGGAACTGAGGGGGCGCAGCGTTGGCTGGGGTATATATCCGGCACCGTAAAGGCATCACTCCAGGGGGCGCCTCAGCCGACCCACCGAGTGTTGCTAGAGTAAAATCTTCCGATGATCGTGCACGCGGCACTCGCACACCTAATTGGAATTGATATGAGCAAGCACTTGAAGAAGAAATAGCCTACCTTCTTCACAGCACCTGTGGGCCAGATCAGGAGACAGACAGCATGGGGCTGCTGGGGAGTCACAGAAAGGGGCTTATAAGGGCTAGTCAAGTAGGACAGACTGGGGCAGGAGCTGAATGGGAATGGAGGTGCAGGGCACAGAGAGGAGGGAGATGCAGGGCCACATGGGGACAGGGGACAATGTGTGGGGCCATATAGGGACAGGGGGGTAGCTGAGTGGGGGTGGAGGGACACATGGACAGGGGATGCAAGGAGACATAGGGACAGTGGCAGATGTACCTGACTGAATGCAAGAGGCTAGGGGTCAGCCAGGGTCTGCAAGGGGGAAGCTCCCTAACAATCCCTCCCTCCCCACCAAAAAAAACTGTTCGATACTTTTCCTACACATACCCAACAACCCTCCAAGTTCACACCCAGGCTCCTTCCCAGCAATTACTTTCCCCTCCTCAGCTCCTCCATTACCCCTGACTCCCGCAAGCCTTTGCACTGCTTCTGAAGGGTGCAGGAAATACAGTTCTGTACTGTAGTTTAAATGAATTATTACTCAGAGTTCTGTATTAATATGCCTAGTAAGGAATCTATTTGTCAAAAAACATTTCCTGAATCTTTTTTGTTGTCAGTATTGTTACAGACATACTCGCTGACAGGTACTTTGAAATAAATGACCAAAAATAATTGAAACTGGTGTGATTATATTGTGTGATTTTAACAAATCAAATATACAGAATTCTGCAGTATTTTAAAATATTGTGCACAGAATTTTCACTTCTTTTGTTGCAGAATTTATAAGTTTTCCACTGCCATTTTAAAAGTATAATCTTAAGGCCTTGAACCTACACATTTATTGCCATGCTGCTTCTACCTCAGAATCTAAACAATGGATTAATATTTATGGTAGAGGTATTTGTACTTAGTACAAAATTTCTATGGAAAAAAATAATTTTTGAAATTCTTACCAGGAATTTTCTTGGCCCAACCAATCATGTGAACCAATTCTTTGTCTGCAAGTTTTGTCAATGACATCATCATGGAGACTTCTGTAAATGGCTTGTTGGGGCGACTCACCAGCAGCACATTAGGAGGTTCAGCTTCAAGTAACGTTAAAACAAACTGCTCAGGACTGAGTGCACTAAGAAGGATTTCTTTCACTCGGGTTATATTTTCACTATTCTTTTTAGCTTTGCCAGTGCAATGCACTTGATCTTCTGAATTACGATGACGGCGTATGATACGATACCCACAACGTTCTCTTCTTGAACCTGAGACAAATAAAGTTACATAATTACATAGTTTTTTTCTACCACCGTTTTACCTGAATCCAAAAATGGGGAAAGACAACAAGTACATTCCACACTGAAGTTAGGATTTTCAAAAGCACTCAGCACTGGTTTAACTATGCTTCCATTGACCTTAGTGGCGGCTCTCTTTTAATCCAAAAGAATATAACAAAGTGAGCTGGATCAGATCAAAAATCTGTTTTAAATTCAGTGGAAAGCTCCCATTGACTTTAGTGAGAGACAGATTAGGTCTTTGATTGCAAACAAAACAGATATATACATATACAACAGAAATAAATAGTAAGAATGAGTTCTGAAAGCATGTCAATTGATCCAAAATAAATGTCTCACATGGAAATACAAGCTGGGCCTTATTAAAGGCCAGAAGTTGTTCGTTTATTGTTCACTATGTCACAGAGCAAGCTGATTTGCTCTGGCTGTGAATACTACTATACTTGAGAACATCATTAATTGTACTTTGAAAAAATGCTAAGAAAAAAAGTCTGTTTAAAAGAGGATACTCTCGCTTCTTCCAAAATTTAGCTATGAGATTTTTGAAAGCAGTCAGCCTTGGCCTAACTTTCATCCCACTTTGTTGCTGAATATATTATATAAGAAAAAGGTTTTGTTATTGTTGTCATTCTAGTTACTGCTAAATGGTTATTTGTAAAATCTAGGATTTTGCTATTTAAAAATCAGAGGCGTATTTAAATAATTTATCAGAAGATGTTCTTAAACTGAAATTCTGTACCATAACACTTATTTTCCTAAAATAAGTATATCTGAAGTAAATAAATAAATAAATTGTTTAGAAGTCAAATTTTTGTTTTAGAGCCATCAAAATGTTTTCTCAGTCTCAGTATCTGTCTAACTACTGATATGTAAGAATAAGACAGTGCTAGTATCAGATGTATTTTGGGCCATTAATGGTCAACTAACTGTGCAATACACTTTATCAAGATCACAACAGATGGCAGCAGTGTTTAGCTTTGTTTTTTCTAGCAGAATTTTCTTCAAATACCCTCTCTCAAAATCTGCAGGACTCTCTAACCACTACAAGATAAATTTCATACTAATGTGTTCCACACTTTTCTTCTTGTCAGGAGTAATAAGATTCCTTTAAATTAGGAGTTGGAACAGAAAGCTCTTGCACCACTTCACACTCTCCACCCATAGCTATTAGTGATCCCTCTTTCAACAGGACATTAAATGCAAACTAACTTTATCAATAGATCATTGTTTAATTTAGAGTAAAGACAAGGACCTTGACTGGACCTTCACTTCAAATACATATAAAATTAAGCATCAAAGAGTCAACTAAATAAATCTCCCAAAGTACTGGAAACATAATCACAGTAAAAATATTGCTTGACCATAGAATCAATACAAATATAATTGAGCGGTCACTGGACAAATATGAACAAATAAAATAGATCTGCTATATACATTTGTTTAAAACTGCAGGACAATACTTCAGCTGTTTCTATTACATTTTTCTCAGCTCCTTTTATATTCCAAGAGGTTGTTGCAGAACCAAGTGCAAATTTCAATTTTTCATGTAACCTTGGGCTTATAAGGATAATTTTTAGGGGGCAGTAGTGGGTTGTTGTTGTTGTTGGTTTCTTTAATAGTTAAACTTTAGCACTGTCAAAAGAGTTGGCAACAGGATTTAACAACCATATAAACCCTAGGCCACCATTTAAGGATAATAAATGCAAAAGGAAAAGATTAACTACTCTGGTGTGACTTGCAAGTCTTGGAAAGCCTGTATTTATTGAAGAGTTAGAACAATGAAATACAACTAAATATACTGCTCTGTATTCCCATGAGTTAACATTCTGATCAAGTTAAACACTTAATCATGTGCAAAAGTCAACAGGACTACTCACACACTTAAAATTACACACACCTTGCATATGCTGGGGCTTCTGTGGGCCAGTCAGATGCCCCAAAACAAGTTAGAGCAGACTGAGGGATTGCCCTAATTTGTTCCCTAGCTGCAATAATTCCTGAGAGCATTTACACCAGCCAGGAATAGCTGTATGTAACACCACACCAACTATATCTCCTGTGCCAAAGTTCCTGTAGAGTGGAGTAGGGTCAGTTATTCACTCAATAACATCTCCCCATTTGTCAGGATATAGTGATTTTGTAGTCCCTTCATTTCCGGGGCACAACACACTGATGACTCTAATCTCCTAAAACCTCTTACTCTCTACAGAATTGTATAACCTATATTAAAACATGTTCATGCTGTTTTAAAAAAACAAGGTCAATTTTTGACCCAATGTAGTCACATTGAGTGAGAACAGAATTTGGCTTCCTGAATTTAGAGTTGAGGTAAGCTTCCAAATTGCCTTTTTACTAAGTACTATTTGAGGGGCTCTGCTATGTCTGTTCTACAATTAATCACCACAGAGAATCCACCACTGAACTTTCATCCAGGTACACTACTAAGTCTTTATTCCATGTAAAGTATATAACAATGTAGTTTTGGGTTAAGCCTAATATTTCTTTTCAGTTAGTTGCTATTTGGTATGTTTTCATATATATATATATATATATATATATATATATATATATATATATATGTGTGTGTGTGTGTGTGTGTGTGTGTGTGTGTATGTGTGTTTCATTTTACACCTTACTCCTATACTGTCGCACAAATATTGATATTCACAGGCTGTATTAAGACTATACAATTGTTAGTTTTTCCTACAGAGCGGCAAGATCTTTTAAATTACTTTAGAATGAAATATTCAACTAATTCAAATTTCATCTCATCATTTCTTGTACTTTAAAAATATAATAATGTTAGCATTTGTGCTCTATTTCAAACATAACAGCAAAACTTGGTCCATCAATGGCTATTAGCCAGGATAGGCAGGAATGGTGTCCCTAGTCTCTGTTTGCCAGAAGCTGGGAATGAGTGACAGGGGATGGATCACTTGATGATTACCTGTTCAGTTCATTCCCTCTGGGGCACCTGGTACCAGCCACTGTTAGAAGACAGGATACTGGGCTAGATGGACCTTTGGTCTGACAGAAGGGCCATTCTTATGTTCTTATGTAAAACTTATGTTTAATTTCAATGAAAACTAATCTGTATCCAGTGCACAATATCAAAATTCGACAGAAAAGTTATGACATTTTTCCTTAAAAGACCTCTTTTGCTCCACAAATATACTTTGTGATAATAAAACAAAACAAAAAAAGAAATAGGATACTGAATTATAATTTGTATTTGGTTTAATTAATCTGAAATTGTCATAATAGACAAACGATGATTCACATATCAGCACATCTGGAATGCAGTTCTGCAGTAAATAACAGGATGCAGTTTAATTCAGTATTAAAATTTATTTTGTTTGGATTTGAAAAAAGAATTATAGCAAAACATGACTAACAACATAACATTTACATCTGCTAACTTAATTAACAAATCATGATTCAGCACCTTTTAAGTTGATCAAATGTTGTTTTAAATTATTGATAAAGCTTCCATGATTTCTTTTGAAACATAGTGCACTCTTAATATTTTATCCTATCTTTTCATCTATAGCTCTTTAAGTACTTGACAAAAAATGTGCAGACATATTAGCCCAACATTATATTTGGCCTAAGTGCAGCAATTTGAAGCAATCTGTATGAAAAGCTTGCAGTCTAGCAAATAACACATTGACATACAGAGATCATGGTTTGTTACTCTCCCTGCCACAAACTTCCTATGTAACCTTTGGCAAGTCACTTAAATGCCATTCCTCATTTATGTAATCTAGAAAATGCAGGTAATACCAGAGAAGGTGTTTTGGCAAAGGATGCAGAAGTCAGTCATTTTACCAGATACTTTCATTTTGCAGAATAAAGCTGTAATTAACAACATACCCTGTCATTTATATGGGATTCCACAATAAGAGCACTATTTTCACACATTGCCTGGGATAGCAGAAAAACTAGTCACCAGAGAAGAACAGATGCATCATTAAATAAGGTACTAAAATTATTCTTTTTTTGTTCATGGTCAATTAGTGAACCAAAAAAAAATTACAAAATTTTCTAATTCTTTCATTATTTAAAATGAAAAATTCCTTCAATAAATTATTTTTGCTTTACAGATCATTTGTTTGCTTTTTATTTGCAAGTTGCAAATATTCCCAATTTCTGCTGTGTTAAATAGTTACAGAAGTCGGGAGCATTGCTTTTGCTCACTAAATGATGACTTATGTAACTAACAAAATCAGCATGAACTGTGAATTTTACAAATGAATATACAATTCAAAATTCACTTTTGTTTGATATTTGAGCTTAATTTTTATATGTATTATTGACCCACAGATTCATTCAGCTATACTGATCACAAAGAAGTTGCTGTCTGCCAGACACTGCAGAACAACGGATTAAATTACTATAATTTCTACAATGGCTACAATGAAAGCCAGTGCTGTGAAAAAGTCATTTTCTTTCATTTCTAACAACATAAGTAAATTTGGAATATTTGAAAACTCCACCTAAAAAAGTGAGTTCAATTTTCTAACATAGGGGAAAGGACATCTAAATCCTGCACTTGGCAACTCGAACTGGCACATGCATTTTTAAAAAGCCTGACAAGCCTATTGACTGATGAAAGTACTGTAAGTAGAAGATTTGGACATTCCATTAATGACCCACACATTTGAAAAATCAGGCTCTGTATTTTCTGAACTCCTTTAATCCATTTATTGGCAGTACATGGAGAAACACAAAACTCATGCAAAAAAAGAAACAGTGAAAGAAAAAATAAACCCAGTCAATAGGAAACCTGAAGAGTCCTTAAGGAAGAGGTCTACTCCAGTCCCAGCAAGTAACAAAACAAACAAAAAATACCAACCTAGCCACTCCCAGAGTGGATAGGATAGCAAAAAGATGAGTACCTCCCCTCTTCTTGATTGCCCTGGATAAATGGCTCAATCCATGTCAGGGTCACCAAGGCCAATATCAGAAAGCTCCAAAAGATATTCAGCTGAGGCAGTGGAACTCCAAATCGTCTCAGCTCCTCCAACGCTGCAAAAGGAGCTCCCAGTCCACACTGAAAAAGTAAGACAAGTTGAGGGCAAAGATACCCATACTTGAAGGACAGGTTCAGGTAGAAAGGGTAATCAGCATGGTGATGCGCATACATCACCCACAAATTATCCAACTTTTCTGATACACTTTGCCTGAGCCTGCTGGACTGGGTTTATTTTTTATTTTTTTGCATGAATTCTGTTTTCCCCTTGTGCCTGGTGAGGTGTTAAACAGTTACTTTTCCACAGCTGGTCATTTTGCAATTTTTTTCTGATGTTGATGTGGCGATGTGTTTTCTCTGATGTGAAATTTACCATTATATTAGCCTTCTTAATCTGAAGAGTGAGCCACAAGGATTCCTAAGGAGAAACTTGCAGATGCAGTGTCTGAGGTTCTCATTTTTCTTTTGGCAGTGGTGGTATTTCCCATATTAATCTCCAGTATCACCTTGATACAAAGTTCTAAAAAAATAACCTTCACCACCTGTAGTCTGCTGCTTGGACTTCTTAGACATCACTGCCTTCTTAAATGATGAGAAGAAAAATCAGACCAGGAGACTGCACAGCAATGTTTTCCTAATGTCTTCCACTGTTTCAAAGGGTTTATGTAGAAACCAATCATGTTTTTAAATTATTGAAAACTTCTGTTGATGAAATCCCCAATGAGGATTCGTTGGCTTTAAAATCTGAAATTATATTCATGCCAGATTTTGCAAACTCAGTTTGGGTTTTACTTTATGGAAGCTTTCCATGCTGCGGTGCTTAAAGGACTATGTTGTCCCTCTGCTGGGAAGCAGAGCTCCATACCAGCCCCAGCTTGCCAAAAGTCCACTTTCCCAAGTATCCCCTCCCATCCTGTGTTTCAGTACCAGAAGTGGACCAAACCAAACCATTCAGTACAAGAGGGGGAAGAAACCTCAATTTAGGAGAAAGTGGAACAAACCTTCCTAGTCCCTAGAGTAAACAGTCCTATTAAAACAAATCTCTAACGAGAAAAAAAGTGAGTGGAAAATTTATCCTTTTGCTCCATGGAAAATAGTATTTTATTATCTATGAAAAAATACATCTAATTATGGCAGTTTGTTTTAAATGCATGGGCATATGGAAGTCAATGAGACCTTTACCTAATGAACTGTGGGATTGAGCCTACAATCCGTATTACTAAAGTAGGCTTCTGTTGCTCACGTCAACCCAAAATCTAAATTTGATAGACATCACCTTTTCTCACAGATGTCTTGTAAGTGACCCGATGAGATGCTCTGAGACAATTCAATTTTGATTGCAAGATATGTAATTTCTGTTTTCATCTTCCAAAAAACTGAACTAGACAGAGTGCTCATGAATTTCATTTGAGGAAATTTATCTGATTTCAATGTAACTATTTTAAAAAACACTGATGTTATTTATTTGTCTTTAAAATTCTCATATTTAAGCATTTTTAAGGAGCAGTTTTAGTCTACATTGAATGTTATTAGAACACGAGTATATTTGGGAGAAAACAGTAAAAATTCCAGTTCTATAAATTTAGGAAGATAAATGGGCAGTGTCAATCCAAGATTTAGATCAGTAGTAGTAGTAATTACTATCATGCCCAGTCATGTATCAGCACCCCATTGCGCTAGGCACTGTACAAACACAATACAAAATAGACAGTCTCTGCCCAGAAAACTTAAAGAAGCGTTTTAGAGATTTCTTTTTTCAGCACAATTAGAACAATTTTTGGTCACTTAAAAACCATTCTCCTGCAATTTTTTGAAACTCAGATATTACAGCTCATTTAGGTCCCATTCCTGCAAAGACTTACACTTGCTTAACTTTATGGATTGTGACTAGCCCCATCAAAGTCACTGACCACTCAGTGAGTAAAATCTGCAGAAGTGGCTAAGTGACTTAGGCCCCTAAATTGAATTTTCAAAATGAAATTAGGCATTTAGGCACCTAAGACTCAGTGAAAGTCAATGGGAGTTAGGCTCCTAAAGACCAGAATTTTAAAGTTATTTAAGTCACCTAATGATCTGGACCTAAGAGTGAGATTCATGAGAGAGCTTGTGTAACAGATTTATTGGGCGTAAGCTTTCGTGGGCTAAAACCTACTTCCCCACTTCATCAGATACATGGAGTGAAAAATACAGTAGGCAGTTTATATATTATAGCAAATGAAAAGATGCCTTATCAAGTGTGGGGGGGGGTCAGTGCTAACGAGGCCAATTCAATCAAGGTGGATGCCGCCCATTCTTAACAGTTGACAAGAAGGTGTGAGTATCGACAGAGGGAAAATTACTTTTTAGTCAGCCATTCTTCAACAAAAAAACTTCAAAAACAGACTTCAACGAGAAACTGCAGAACTGGAATTAATTTGCAAACCTGACAACATCAAATTAGGCCTGAATAAAGACTGAGTGTGGCTGGGTCACTACAAAAAGTAATTTTCCCTCTGTTGATATTCACCCCTTCTTGTCAACTGTTGGGAATAGGCCACTTCCACCTTGATTGAATTGAACAGACTAACACGACTAATCCTCTGAACAGGAGACACCTTGTGACTCTTTAGCCTAGCGGTTAGAGTACTTAGCCAGGATGTGGGAGACAAGGGATCAATTCCCCCCTCTACCAGATGTGGTGTAAGGATTTGAACTTGGGTCTCCCACCTCCCAAGAGAGTGTCCTGTCTACAGGGTATTGTGAGTCAGGTCTCTCTCCATCGCTACTGTTGGAGTTCTTCTACTGTATAAATAATTAAATATTCACTGGTTCCACAAGCGAGTGACTCTATATCCAATGGGATGTGCAAGGTTCTAGTCCCACATCAAGTTGGGAACTGAATCCAAGTCTCCCATATCCTGAGTGAGTGCACTTTCCATTGGGCAAAAGTTCATAAAAAGGAACACCACTCATCCTCCTCCCCCAAGGGCAAGATAGGCTGGGAAAGGTCTAGTTTATGAATCCCAGTGGGGCTTAGGTTTAAATTAGAGTATGTCTACACTTCAAACTGGGGGTTTGATTGCCAGCTCGAGGAGCCACACTAATGCTAGCTGTCATTGGGCTAGCACTCTCAATGGAGATTGCAGCCCAGCAGTGAGAGTGGCGGGAGGGCGTAGCTGCCCCAAGTACGTACTTAGCATCTTTAATGGGCTTACACTTGAGACAGTTAGCCCCTCCCGCCACTTGCACTGCTCATGCGCCTCCTCGAGTTGGGAATCACACCCCCAGTTCAAAGTGCAGACATACCCATCCATAGGTGCCAACCACCAGGCAGTGACAGGACTTTGGCGCATGTACACATGTCCAGCTGATGAAATTGAGGTGTCTGGGGACTTTAATGGTAGAAACTTAGGTGCCTAGGGATTTTAAGTGCCTACCGAGTTAGGCAGCAACTGAGCAGGGGTTTGTGAATGTCAGTGGCAGCTAAATATTGACATTTGGCAACTGGACACCTAACTCCCCTTTATGAATCCCACCCTAAGCATCTAAATCAATTCTGAAAATGGAGCAGACGCATCTGAAAATGTTACCCAGTACAAAAAGTTAAGATGCGCACACATTTGCAGGATTGGGGGTTTACTTCACAAGAACCAGATTAAAGCAACCACCCTATTATCACTATTTACTTTTTACATTTCCCTCAGCTTAAACAATCAGCATTAACTATGAAAATAATAAATAATAAATAGTAATAAAATATTCCTAGCTCTTATATAGCACTTTTCATCAGTAGAGCTCAATGCACTTTACAAAGGTCAGCATCATTATCCCCATTCCATAGAAAAGTAAATTAGATATTTACAATTCTCTCAGTTACATTTTTAATCTAACAATGACCCTTTAAATACTATATTTTTTACAACAAAGCCATATAAGAACGTAAGAGCAGCTATACTTGGCCAGAACAATGGTTGATCTAGGCCAGTATCCTGTCTCTGACAGTGGCCATTGCCAGATGCTTCAGAGGGAATTCAGAGGAAATGAACAGACCAGGGTAATTTTGAGTGATCCATCTCCTGTCACCCAGTCCCTGCTTCTGGCAGTTGGAGGGTCAGGGACACCTGGAGCATGGGGCATCATCTTGGCTAACAGCCATTGATGAACATATCCTACATAAACTTACTTAATTCTTTTCTGAGACCAGTTATATTTTTGGATTTTGCAACATCCCCTGGGCAATGAGTTCCACAGGTTGATTGTGTGCTGTGCGAAGAAGTACTTCCTTACGTTTGTTTTAAACTTATTTACTCCTTCACATAGGCAGCAACACTTCACTATTCACTTTCTCCATGCCATTCATGATTTTATAGATCTCTATCATACCCCTCCTTAGTCATCTCTTTTCTAAGATGAACAGTGTGTCTTTTAATCTCTCCTCATGTGGTTCCATACCCCTCTACTCATTTACATTGCCCTTCTCTGAACCTGTTTTATTACCTCTCCCTTCCTAAAGGTTCCTAATATTCTTAGCTTTTTTGACGGTGGCTGCACACTGAGCAGATGTTTTCAGAGAACTATCCACAATGACTCCAATATCTTTCTTAACTAGTAACAACTAATTTAGATCCCATTGTTTTGTATGTATAGTTCAGATTATTTTTTCCAAAGTGCATTACTTTGCTGACATAACTGCTTGCGCGCACAGCGCTGTGTCAGAGGGAGACGCTCTCCTGCCAACATAGATACTATCGCTCATTGAGCTGGTTTTATTATGTTGATGAGACGGCTCTCTCCCATCGGCATAACACGGCTACATGAGCACTCTTACAGCAGCACAGTTCTATTGCCACAGCTGTGTCTCTATAAGCTTTTAAGTGTAGACTGTAACATTGCACTCCATATGATTTTATGAAAATATGCTAATGTAACTGGAATATGCTTCATGCAAAAGGTCTCTTGTAAGGTATCATTACAAAGCTTATAATGTTACTGAGTGTGTTCATCCTATTTCTATAAATGTACCACTCTTATCTAAAACTAGAAATATGAAATATAGCTCTGAGGGCCTATTATAAATTATGCAAAATGTTAGCAATTAATGGTGGGTTGGAATCTTGATCGCTCCCATCATTAACGATCTGGAGGATAGTGTGGACTGCACCCTTAGCAAGTTTGCAGATGACACTAAACTGGGAGGAGTGGTTGATACGCTGGAGGGTAGGGCTAGGATACAGAGGGACCTAGACAAATTAGAGGATTGGGCCAAAAGAAATATGATGAGGTTCAACAAGGACAAGTGCAGAGTCCTGCACTTAGGACGGAAGAATCCCATGCACTGCTACAGACTAGGGACCGAATGGCTGGGCAGCAGTTCTGCAGAAAAGGACCTAGGGGTTACGGTGGACGAAAAGCTGAATATGAGTCAACAGTGTGCCCTTGTTGCCAAGAAGGCTAATGGCATTTTGGGTTGTATAAGTAGGGGCATTTCCAGCAGATCAAGGGATGTGATCATTCCCCTCTACTCAGCACTGGTGAGGCCTCATTTGGAGTACTGTGTCCAGTTTTGGGCCCCACACTACAAGAAGGATGTGGATAAATTGGAGAGAGTCCAGCGGAGGGCAACAAAAATGATTAGGGGGCTGGAGCACATTACTTATGAGGAGAGGCTGAGGGAACTGGGATTGTTTAGTCTGCAGAAGAGAAGAATGAGGGGGGATTTGATAGCTGCTTTCAACTATCTGAAAGGGGGTTCCAAAGAGGATGGATCTAGACTGTTCTCAGTGGTAGAAGATGACAGAACAAGGAGTAATAGTCTCAAGTTGCAGAGGGGGAGGTTTAGGCTGGATATTAGGAAAAACTTTTTCACTAGTAGGGTGGTGAAGAACTGGAATGGGTTACCTAGGGAGGTAGTGGAATCTCCTTCCTTAGAGGTTTTTAAGGTCAGGCTTGACAAAGTCCTGGCTGGGATGATTTAGTTGGGAATTGGTCCTGCTTTGAGCAGGGGGTTGGACTAGATGACCTCCTGAGGTCCCTTCCAACCCTGAGATTCTATGATTCTATGAACCAGGACAATTGACTGTGGGAGGCTCTGTTTGCACGCAAGCCTTCCTGTGAGTCAGGCTGGGAGGAATGAAGGCTTGGGGGGGTCTTACAGTGACATGTGATCATGTCACCTGAACTGGAATCCATCTTTAACCTGGTGCTTTTCCAGTGAGGGGGGGTGGGAACCCAGAGGGACAAAGAATTCCTGCCTTATGCAAAAGATATATAAAGGGATGGAACAGAACAAAGGGGGAGCCATCATGAAGAATCCCCTAGCTACCACCTGAGCTGGAACAAGAGCGGTATCAGGGGAAAGAATTGTGCCCAGGCCTAGAAGGTTGTCCAGTCTGAGGGAAAAAAAAGTTACTGAAGCATCTCTGAGGGTGAGATTATCTGTATTCAGTTTGATTAGACATAAATTAGCACGTTTTGTTTTATTTTACTTGGTAATTCACTTTGTTCTGTCTGTTACTACTGGGAACCACTTAAATCCTACTTTCTGTATTTAATAAAATCACTTTTTACTTATTAATTAACTCAGAGTATGTGTTAATACCTGGGTGGGCAAACAGCTGTGCATATCTCTCTATCAGTGTTATAGAGGACGTACAATTTATGAGTTTACCCTGTATAAGCGTTATATGGGGTAAAACAGATTTATTTGGGTTTAGACCCCATTGGGAGTTGGGCATCTGAGTGTTAAAACAAGAACACTTCTGTAAACTTCTTTCAGGTAAGCCTACAGCTGTTAGGGGACGTGATTCAGACCTGGGTCTGGGTTTGCAGCAGGCTAGCGAGTCTGGCTCAAACCAGGCAGGGCACTGAAGACCTAAGCTGACAGGGCAGGAAAGCAGGGGCAGAAGTAGTCTTGGCACATCAGGTGGCAGCTCCCAAAGGGGGTTCTGTGATCCAATCCTTCTAGGGTGACCAGATGTCCCGATTTTATAGGGACAGTCCTGATATTTGGGGCTTTTTCTTATATAGGCTCCTATTACCCCCCCCCACTCCCTGTCCCGATTTTTCACACTTGCTGTCTAGTCACCCTAAACCCATCACATAGACATTGCCTTAGGACCTAAGCCTGCAAGGTGTAACATCCAGGTGAACTGCAGGTTGCATCTGCAAAAGTAAAGCAGACTTCTTGCATGCTACACGTTGCACGACTGGAGCCTTAATGTTTCCTACTATTTTTCTTCTCAAAATGAATACTAACTGGAGTGACTCTTTCTCCTGAAAATCAGTGATTTCCTTCTTACATGTATATTTAAGTCTTACTTTAGTTACCTGTCATGCCTTTTTTTAGACTTAAGCATAACTTAGAAGTTGTATAGAAAAGACAAGGGGATAAAAACTCACCACATTTCATCATTCCTACTTCACAGCATTTCCGTAGTCTACACGCCTGACAGCTTTTACGCCTATTTTTATCTATTGTGCATTGATTGGTAGCTGGACAGATGTAATCATTGTGTCCTGAAACAGGATATAAAGAAAAAAAATTAAATCTCAAGCAATATGTTAAATTTCTTCTGTTAGGTAACTTGAAAAACGTTTTGTAGCTGATATAATGCTGAATACTATTATTAGAGCAAAAGGTATACAAAGAAAGGTATTCAACATCGTTACAGAATGCAATAAGTATGGCCACTGATTCTGGAAAGCACTTAAGCATCAATGAAAATTAAGCATGTGTTTCTACTTAATGTATTAAGTACTTACCTGAATCAGGACCAAAGTAATTTTTTCAAAAGTGCCTAAGTCACTTCAGCTCTTAAGTCTTAGAAAAATCAATGGGACGTAGGCTCCTAAGTGTCTAAGTCACTTTTGAAAATTGGACGCAAGTGCTTTTGGAAATTTTACCCAAAGTGCCTAATTTCCATGCTGTATGAAATCTCAAACATTCTGATTCTAGGTATTCTATGAAGCAGATTTTCATTATCAGTGCATGTTTTGCTGGCACAATGCCACTCGTTTCAGTGGAGTTTCAGCAGCAGAGAATTTTGCCTAAGAGGCTTCACTAGTGTACTGGAGTAGACTATTATTTTATTAATTAAATACAACCAAGTCACTTTCCATAAAATACTGTGCATTTCCCTTGCAGAAATTAGCCATGGATGCAAAATATTCTCTATCAGTTGCAGTTTATCAGTCTTCTCTCATATTTTGGAGGGGGGGGATTATATTTTTAATTGCTGTGAAATTAACAGATCTATCCAAAAAAATAACAGAAGGGTTTATGTTCTTGGTTCATGAACAAACAGTTCAGGAGTTCTTTTCCCAAGGGTAACTATTTTAACTGAGCTATTGTGAACATTTCCTTGTAAAATTAAAATATTTTCCAACCTTGAATTTTTCAACCTACAGTGCTTAAAAAACATCAGGTTACAGTTTGTCTAATGTCTTACTGGCAGGTGTGACTGACAAAAAAGCAGTTCAACCTGGACAAAAAGGGTATAAGGTGGCTTTAAGCCACCTTTGTTGCCTCCTGATTTTAGGTTGCACCAGGGTCCAGCGCAATGTTCCCTCTAATTTTTTCCATCAATGTGTGGAATAAATTTTGTTATGTGCACCAAGGTATGTGCAAATATGCACCATCAATAGAAACAAAAAAACTAGATATAATATATATTTTTAAAAAGTTACCATAGGGACAATTACTCCAGCCAGGACAGGTTAGGCATTTTCGAACTCACTATTCAAATAATTTAATTTAAGTGTATAAGAGAAATAAAAATTATGAAATGCATAGACCAGTCAAAAAACTAAACTAACAGCACTTTGAAAGATATACGTGCATTCCAGCAGGAAATACCAAGAAGTAACAACAAAAATCATACGTGTGTGTGTGTGTGTGTGTGTGTGTGTGTGTGTGTGTGTGTGTGTGTGTGAGAGAGAGAGAGAGAGACACACACACACACACACACACACAGAAATAGTATGCGTGCTGGCTGCTGGGGAAGTTTCTGAGAGACGCCATGCACACTCTCTTTAAGGCACTCACTGAAGGCTCTCCTGCTGTCCTGAGCCCCATCTTCCCCCTTCCCCCCCCCCAGTGATGGGGTACATGGGGCAGGGCCGGCTTTAGGAAGTGCGGGGCCCAATTCAAACAGTTTCAACGGGGCCCTGGCAGGGATGACTTTAAAAAAAAAAACCAACAAAAAAAAAAACCATGTAAAAAAATACGTGGGGCTTGTATTCACCGGGCGGTGCTCTGAGTCTTTGGCGGCATTTCGGCAGCAGGTCCTTCACTCGCTCCAGGTCTTCAATGGCACTGAAGGACCCGCTGCCAAAGTGTCGCCGAAGAGCCAGAGTAAGCGAAGGACCCGCCGCTGAAGTGCCATCGAAGACCCGGAGAGAGTGAAGGACCCACCGCTGAAGTGCCGCTGAAGACCCAAAGCGCCGCCAGGTGAGTAAAAATTAAAAAGGCGCCTCTAGCCAGGGAAGGGATTCTCACTGCGCGCGGGGCCTGATTCGGGGGAATGGTGGAATAGGCCTAAAGCTGGCCCTGGCAGGGGGGAGGGGAGAGGAGAGAGAGAGCTGGCTGCTGGGGAAGTCTCAAAGACTGTGCACTCACTCATTCACCTGGGTGGGGTGAGGGGCACGTCTACTGACACTGTGATAAATTCACTCCATCCATTCTGCAGATTTAGAGCATTTTTTCCCTTAATTCCTACTGCTTTTCTCCCCTTTGTATTGTGTAAGGAAGGACAACATAGGCCCCGTATTCTTTAATGGAACAACTTCTATCCTCAGTTGCATGCATACATAACTGCCATGGACTCCTATGCAGACAGAATTTAGCCCTAAAACTGGCCAGCTAAAGAAACATTTAGCTGAACTGTAGATATTCCTGAGCACCACTTTTCTAATTAAGGGTCATAAGTGCCAAATAATGTTGAAATTTACCTTTAAAAAATTTCCTCCACATTTTCTGTGCAAGCTAAAACCTTAAAATGATTTGCCTTTTGTGGCATCCACCCCTAATCTATTACAACTGTAAACTCCATATAGACAGAGTTCAACAGGGAAGTACCAGGGGTTTTGTTTTTGTTTACTTGCCCATAAAGAACATAACTCCCCCATCTGGCATGCTGCTGTGCCAACTAACTGTACAAAACTGTACAATTGTAAAGATCTGTGAACGCCAGAACAGAAGGCATATAATGAAGAAGAGTGAAAGGCCTCAAGCCAAAGCCACAATACTAACATATGCTCCCAAAAGAAAAACAAAATTATGTGGCAAAACTCCCACTGACTTCAGTGGAAGCAGAACTGGACCATAAGATACTACAAATATCTGATAGCAAGCAAGGGATTTCTCACATTGCTTAAGGCCAAATCAGCCTCCACTGATCTGAGGGAAGGAAAACTTAGGCTAGGTCTACACTGAACAGTTATATCAGCATATATGCATCAATCAGGGTGTGAAGAAACCACATCCCTGACTGTCATAGTTATGCCTACAAAACCTCCCAGTGTAGATGCAGCTATGTTGATGGAAGAGTGCTTCTGTTGGCAAAGCTAATAGGGGGCAATGCCAGCATAGCTATGTACATATAATCTCCAAAGTTTAGACATACCCTTAGCTAGTGATCAGGGTTTTCCCCATGATTCTTCTCTTGTGTAAGAGGGGTTCATACTTTGTACCAACTGCCATGGTAACAAGTTAAAATTTTGCCTCAAAACCTTTAAATACTAGGGGATCCATCCTGCTCAGGCATCTTCTGCCTGCCATCTCTGGCTTACTGGCAGCAGAGTTCAAATCAATCTATGTTGCCTGTGACTACCTAACTGCTGATGTCCCTAGAATCCCCTAAAGGGGAAGTTCTACAGTGCACGTTAAGCCATCCTCAGATTGAATGAACTGTAAGGAACTTGCTGTGTTCAGATCCCATTGACCCTAATAAAAAATTTTCTTCGAGTAAGCATTGGGATCCAGGTAGGTAACAAAACCTTCTTCTTTCTCTGTGTCTAGTAAAATTATGTTTTCGCTATTTGCTTTATTAAAACTTGACAATTACTCAAATCATAAAGGTTCTCATGAAGAAATCATAGTTTTAATTTAATACAGTGCTTTTACTTCAAATTTGATGTAGTTACAATAAATCAGTGTGTAACTGTACTTCAGAAAATAACTGTAATCCCACAGTATTTTATGCAGTAGGTACAGGCATTTAAATACTAAAAAAAAATAAGTACTACAGATAATTTAATTGACATTGGCTATTGCAAAGTATTATGGTGATTGTCAAAAGGGATAACTTTTTATTTAATAAGGCTCCCACAAAGCCAGCTAGGTAGCCTAAAGGAAACTTTAGGATTTTGGGGTGGGGGAGTTAAGCAACAACCTGAACTAGCTTGGACACAGAGTGTAAAATATGTTTTGTATAGTGAAGGCCATTTTTTTTATTTATAGAACTTCTGGATTAAGACCAAATGTTATCTGCCGAGGTGAATTAAAATGTTCAATGAACTAAAACATGTATCCTATTCAATGCTAAAGTATAGGTGAGCAAAGAATATAATCAGGTTAACATTTTTCCTGCACATACTACTACAAGATCAATTTACTGAATATGTACACAAAATTCTCATTTATTATTTTAGGTTTGATTTTACTGATTTCACACTACATGCAGATTTGACAGTCGTGTTGCATTCACAGTACATATGCTATCTTGAAAAGGCAAATCACTTTTGTACAAATTGCTACTCAGTGGGTGAAATTTACTCTGTTACACAGGACTCATGCAAGTACTTCGACATCAGTAAATACCATTGCAAAAGGGGAAGAGACGTATGAGCAGAGAAACTATGGGGGCCTGCCTTTTCATACCTCAGATATTACAGAATCAGGGTCTGGCCTAGATCTAATTAAAAGAGCACAGAGAAGACTGGGAGCAGGCCAAGGGAGAGGTTATTGAAGCTTACTGGTATCCAGTGGGCCAAAGCCCCAACCAAAAGGTATGCAGAAGAAGCCACTATTTCACCCCACAGATTGTAACAGTAGGCAAGGAGAGAGTACATTACGTACCCACAGCCATCAGTGGGTTTGCACTGAGTTCCAGTATTTGAGAACTAAAACTTTGCAGTAAGGCTTTCAAAGATTAGAAGGTGAAGTTTGTCTTGATCCTAGTTAAGAAGTGCTGCAATGTGACCCCATTAAAATAACTTATGGATATTACCTAGTATGAGTGAGGTTCTTTAGAGTTTATTTATTTAGATCAGTGAAACTCTTAGTTATTTTTATCCTCCCCACCCTATCTCCACTATCTCTACCTTTTATCAGCCACAATTATTACACCAACTTTGCATTTCTGAAGGCAAAGTAAAAGACGGTTACTCACTGTAGTAACTGTTGTTCTTCGAGATGTGTTGCTCCTATCCATTCCATTTAGGTGTGCGCGCCGTGCGTGCACGGCTCTCCGGAACATTTTTACCCTAGCAACTCCGGCGGGCCGGCTGGGCGCCCCCTGGGAGTGGCGCGGCTATGGCGCTGGATATATACCCCAGCCGGCCCGTCCGCTCCTCAGTTCCTTCTTGCCGGCTACTCCGACAGTGGGGAAGGAGGGCGGGTCTGGAATGGATAGGAGCAACACATCTCGAAGAACAGTTACTACGGTGAGTAACCGTCTTTTCTTCTTCGAGTGATTGCTCCTATGCATTCCATTTAGGTGATTCCCAAGCCTTACCTAGGTGGTGGGGTCGGAGTGAGACGTGGCCGAGTGTAGGACTGCTGAGCCGAAGGCTGCATCGTCTCGAGACTGTTGCACCAACGCGTAGTGGGAAGCGAAGGTGTGTACAGAAGACCAGGTGGCCGCTCTACAGATGTCCTGGATGGGGACATGGGCCAGGAAGGTGGCCGACGAGGCGTGCGCCCTCGTCGAGTGTGCGGTGAGTCGGCATGGGGGGACGCGAGCAAGCTCGTAGCACGTTCGTATACATGACGTCACCCAGGATGAAATCCGCTGCGAGGAGACCGGCTCGCCTTTCATGCGATCGGCAATCGCCACAAATAGCTGGGTCGAACGCCGGAAGGGCTTCGTCCGGTCGATGTAAAAAGCGAGGGCCCTGCGGACGTCCAGGGTGTGGAGCTGCTGCTCACGAGGTGAGGCGTGCGGCTTCGGGAAGAAGACCGGGAGGAAGATCTCTTGGTTGAGGTGGAAGGCCGACACCACCTTGGGGAGGAAGGCCGGGTGCGGTCGAAGCTGCACCTTGTCCCCATGGAAGACGGTATACAGGGGACCGGCCATCAGGGTGCGGAGTTCCGAGACTCGTCTGGCGGATGTGATTGCCACGAGGAAGGCCGTCTTCCAGGTGAGATGAAGCAGAGAGCACGTGGCCAGGGGCTCGAAGGGTGGTCTCATCATCTGAGCCAGAACCAGGTTTAAATCCCAAGTTGGAGTAGGATGACGTACTGGCGGGTACAGACGGTCTAGACCTTTAAGGAAGCGGGCAACCATCGGGTTAGAGAAGACGGACCGGCCTCCTATGGCGGGCCGAAAGGCCGACAGAGCCGCCAGGTGCACCTTCAGGGAAGAGATCGCGAGACATTGACCTTTCAGGTACCAGAGGTAGTCGAGGATGGTCGGGATGGGGACCAAGAACGGGTTAAGACCTCGTTGGTCGCACCAGATCGCGAAGCATTTCCACTTCGCGAGGTAGGTAGAGCGCGTCGAAGGCTTTCTACTTTCGAGCAGAACTTGTTGCACCGCCAACGAACAACCCCTTTCTGCGTTGGTCAACCACTCAGGAACCAAGCTGTAAGATGCAGCGACTGCAGGTTCGGGTGACAAAGCCTGCCGAGGTCCTGAGTGATGAGGTCCGGCCATAACGGAAGGGGAATGGGATCCCGAACTGACAACTCGAGCAGCAAGATGTACCAGTGCTGTCTCGGCCAGGCCGGAGCGACGAGTATTACGCGGGCCCTGTCCCTCCGAAGCTTGAGTAACACCCAGTGTACGAGCAGAAACGGGGGGAACGCGTAGAGGAGGGGATCCGTCCATGGCAGGAGGAACGCATCTGAGAGGGAGCCCGGAGCTTGACCCTGGTACGAGCAGAACCTGTGGCACTTCCTGTTGGCCCTGGAGGCAAACAGGTCTATCTGGGGAAACCCCCACCTCTGGAAGATTGTGTAAGCCACATCTGGGCGAAGGGACCACTCATGGGAGGCGAAGGACCTGCTGAGATGGTCGGCCAACGTGTTCTGCACCCCCGGCAGAAAAAACGCTTCTAGGCGAATCGAGTGGGTCACGCAAAGATCCCATAGGAGCATCGCTTCCTTGCAAAGCGGGGAGGATCGGGCTCCGCCCTGCTTGTTCACATAGAACATTGCTGTGGTGTTGTCTGTGTACACCGCTACACAGCGGTCCTGTAGGTGGGCCCGAAAGGTTTTTTAGCCATATAAATAGGAAGAAAACCAAGAAGGAAGAAGTGGGACCGCTTAAAACTTTAAACGGAGTGGAGATTAGGGATAATCTTGGAATGGCACAATATCTGAATGAATATTTTGCCACGGTCTTTAATGAGGCTAATGAAGGGCTAAGGAATAGTGATAGAGGGACCGATGGGAATGAAGATATGGGGGTAGACATTACGGTATCTGAGGTGGAGGCCAAACTTGAACAGCTTAACGGAAGTAAATCGGGGGGCCCGGATAATCTTCATCCTAGAATATTAAGGGAATTGGCGAGTGATATTGCTAGCCCGTTAGCGATGATTTTTAATAAATCTCTAAATTCGGGGATTGTACCGTTGGACTGGAGATTAGCTAATGTAGTTCCTATATTCAAGAAGGGAAAAAAAGTGACCTGGGTAACTACAGGCCTGTTAGTTTAACATCTGTAGTATGCAAAGTAATGGAAAAAATTTTGAAAGAGAGAGTGGTTAAGGAGCAGGAGGCCGATGACAACTGGGATAGATTACAGCATGGATTTACGAAAGGTAGATCGTGCCAAACCAATCTGATCTCCTTCTTTGAGAAAGTAACAGATTTTTTAGACAAGGGAAATGCGGTGGATCTAATATATCTGGATTTCAGTAAGGCGTTTGATACGGTACCGCATGAGGAATTATTGGTTAAATTGGAAAAGATGGGGATCGAAATGAAAATCCAGAGGTGGATAAGGAGTTGGTTAAAGGGGAGACTGCAGAGGGTAGTACTGAAAGGGGAACTGTCGGGTTGGAGGGGGGTTACCAGTGGAGTTCCTCAAGGTTCGGTTTTGGGTCCTATTTTATTCAATCTATTTATTGCTGACCTGGGAACCAAGAGTAGGAGTGGGCTGATAAAGTTTGCGGACGACACCAAGTTGGGAGGTATTGCCAATTCGGAGAAGGATCGGGATATCCTCCAGGGAGATTTGGATGACCTTGTAAACTGGAGTATTAGTAACAGGATGAAATTCAATAGTGAGAAGTGTAAGGTTATGCATTTAGGGATGACTAACAAGAATTTTAGTTATAAGCTAGGGACGCACCAGTTGGAAGTAACGGAGGAGGAGAAGGACCTGGGAGTCCTGGTTGATCGTAGGATGACTATGAGTAGGCAATGTGATGTGGCCGTTAAAAAAGCTAATGCGGTCTTGGGTTGCATTAGGCGGGGTATTTCTAGTAGGGATAAGGAAGTGCTAGTCCCGTTATATAAGGCGTTGGTGAGACCTCATTTGGAGTATTGTGTGCAGTTTTGGTCCCCCATGTTTAAGAAGGATGAGTTAAAACTGGAACGGGTACAAAGAAGGGCCACTAGAATGATCCGAGGAATGGAAGGCCTGTCGTATGACAGGAGACTTGAGGAGCTCGGTTTGTTTTCCTTAACCAAAAGAAGGATAAGGGGAGATATGATTGCACTCTTTAAATATATCAGAGGGATAAATACCAGGGAAGGAGAGGAATTATTTCAGCTCAGTGCTAATGTAGACACGAGGACAAACGGATATAAATTGTCAGTCAGGAAATTTAGGCTTGAAATTAGACGAAGGTTTCTAACCATCAGGGGAGTGCAATACTGGAACAGCCTACCGAGGGAAACAGTAGGGGCGAAGGACCTCCATGACTTTAAGATCAAGCTAGATAAGTTTATGGAGGAGATGGTATAATAGGATAATGGGCTTAGTCAATAGGTCAATTAAGTGCCAAACTGGTACTTAATTGGGTCAAATTGGGTCAATGATATGATATTCTTAACCTCTTTCAGAGGGTATGGCTGGAGAGTCTTGCCCGCATGCTCGGGGTTCAGCTGACCGCCATATTTGGGGTCGGGAAGGAATTTTCCTCCAGGGCAGATTGGCAGTGTCCCTGGAGGTTTTTCGCCTTCCTCCGAAGCATGGGGCAGGGGTCGCTTGCTAAAAGAGTGGGTAGATCGGCTAATGTGGCCTGCATCTTGCAGGAGGTCAGACTAGATGATCATAATGGTCCCTTCTGATCTTGAATTCTATGATTCTATGAAGGCGAGGCACGCCAAGCGGATCGCTCTCAGCTCCCGGACGTTGATGTGGAGGGAGAGCTCCCGAGCTGACCAGAGACCCTGGGTATGCAGGTCTCCTATGTGAGCACCCCATCCCAGCGCCGAGGCGTCTGTGGTCAGGGTGACAGACGGGCGAGGAGGGCGGAACGGGACCCCTGCACAGACAATCCCCGGATCCAGCCGCCAGGTGAGCATCTGGAGAGTGGGCTTTGTAACTGTCACCACCATGTCTATGGGGTCGCGATGGGGGCGGTACACCGATGGAACGGGCGAAGCCGCAGCCTTGCGTGCGCGGTCACAAATGTGCATGCTGCCATGTGACCCAGTAGGCGCAGGCAGGATCGCACCGTCGTTGTAGGGAAGGCCTGCAGTGCCCGTATGAGCGAGACCATCGTCTCGTGCCGAGGACGAGGGAGGCAGGCTCTGGCTAAATTGGAGTCGAGGACCGCTCCTATGAACTCCACCCTTTGTGCTGGAATTAAGCTGGACTTCTCGGCATTGATAAGCAGGCCTAGTGAACGGAACAGATACAGTATTTCGGTCACCTGAGCCGCTACCAGTTCTTGGGACCGACCGCGAATCAGCCAGTCGTCGAGATACGGGTACACATGTATTCGACGACGGCGGAGGGCTGCGGCCACGACCGCCATACACTTGGTGAACACTCTCGGTGCGGTGGAGAGGCCGAAGGGTAGTACCGCAAACCGGTAGTGAGCGTCGTTGACCACGAAGCGCAGGTAGCGCCTGGGGGGGGGGGGGGTAAATTGCCACATGAAAGTATGCATCCTTCACGTCGAGGGCGGCAAACCAGTCTCCCGGATCCAAGGAAGGAATAATGGTCCCCAAGGTCACCATACGAAACCTGAGCTTGCACAGGTGTCTGTTGAGCTCCCGGAGGTCTAAGATGGGACGAAGGCCTCCTTTCGCCTTGGGGATGAGAAAGTATCTGGAATAGAATCTCCTGCCCCGCCTGCTGCGAGGCACCTCCTCTATAACACCCACGCTCAACAGAGTCTCGACCTCCTGTAAGAGGACTTGCTCGTGAGAGGGGTCCCTGAAGAGGGACGGGGAAGGTGGGTGGGAGGGAGGGGACGAAACAAACTGCAGGCGGTAGCCGTGCTGGACGGTGTTGAGGACCCAGCTGTCCGATGTTATGGAGCACCACGCCTGGAGGAAGTGGGAAAGGCGATTTGAAAATAATAGGGATGGATCCTGGGGGGAGAGTGGTGGGCCGTCCTCGGGCGTCCCATCAAAAGGCCGGTTTCGGGCCTTGAGGGGCCTTGGAGGGGCCCTGGGTCTGGTTATGCCTACCCCCCGACGGCCTGCGGCGGTAGGGGGCCGTCCGGCGATTGTTAAATGGCCTAGACCTGACCTGGGTGAAGGGCCGGTAGGGCTGCTGCCGGAACGGCCGTCTCTGGGTGGCCGGCGTGTGCATGCCCAAAGTTCGAATAGCAATCCTCCCATCCTTCAGGGTCTGAATTCTCGAGTCCGTCTTCTCTGAGAAGAGACCGTGTGTATCGAAGGGGAGGTCCTGGAGGGTGTATTGCACCTCCGGCGGCAAGGTGGAGGATTGCAGCCACGCAATGCGCCGCATGGTTATGCCGGAAGCCATAGTTCTGGCTCCTGAGTCCGCGGAGTCCAAGGCTGCTCGAATTAAGGTCCGGGAGGCCGTCCTGCCCTCGTCCAGGAGCACCGAGAATTCCCGGCGGGAGTCTTGCGGGGTCAGCTCCGAAAATTTACCCAGGCACCCCAAGATGTTAAAAGTGTACCGGGAAAGGAGCACCATTTGGTTCGCTATGCGGAGCTGAAGGCCACCCGCTGAATAGATCTTTCGCCCCAACAGGTCTATGCGCCGCGACTCCTTAGATTTTGGCGCAGCGGCCGGCTGCCCGTGCCTCTCCCGGTCGTTCACCGACTGGACCACCAGAGAGTCCGGGGTTGGGTGCACGTACAAGTACTCGTACCCTTTGGGCGGGACGGACTATTTCCTCTCCGCCCCTCGCGCCGTGGGGGGGACTGAGGAAGGCGACTGCCAGATTGTAGCATTATTCCGCTGTATCGTGCGGATAAAGGGCAGTGCCACTCTCACGGGGGCCTCCGCTCCCACGACATCAGTTACTGGGTCATCGTCCTCTGGGACCTCCTCAATGGGCAGGTTAATAGCCTTTGTCACACGGCGGAGAAGGTCCTGGTGTGCCTTTAGGTCAATAGGCGGGGGTTCGGATGGTGATGCCCCCGCCACCGCCTCGTCGGGTGAGGAGGACGAGGAGCGGCCTGGCAGCACCTCGTCAGATGTTTGCTCTGCCCTTGGGCGATCAGCCGCCACGGCCTCCTGCCCCAACGCCGGGCCTTGAGGCGAGTTGGTCTTTCCCGTTGGAGACGGGGGGGGCCTGCTGACTGTGACCTCCGGCACCGAACGCTCCGTACCCGCCTGCCTCGGCGGAAGGGGAGGCCCTCGTTCGTGTTGGGCCCAGGGAACCCAATATCCCCACTGTTGGGGTCCATGGTCCCGACCTTGAGACTCTGCCCTGAAGTCCACTGCACTGCCCTCAGGGGAAGCGATGGAGGGCTCACGAGAGGGCCAGGGAGGAGCTGAGGCGATCCCCGAGCGTGCGACCGATACCGGCGTCAAGTGTCTAGCCAGTGTCGAAGGTCGGTGTCGGTCATCGCGTGACCTAATCGGGGAGCGGGACCTGCGTGTGGCATGGTACCAGGAGCTCGACCGACGGTGCCGGGAGCTCGACCTCGAGCGGCGGCGGCGGGAGTGGCTCCGGGAGTCTCGGTGCCGAAAGCGGTCTTTGGAACCGGACCTCTTGCGGTGCCGGTGACTCGGTGACCGGGACCGTTGCCGGGAGTACGACTGGTACCGCGATTGAGAGCGGTGCCGGGACTGCGACCGGTGCCGAGACGGGGAACAGCGTTGCGAGGTCGATCGTCTTCCGGATCGGGATCGGCGCGGCAGCGACCGTCTCCGAGAGTGGGACCGGGATCGAGACCGAATCCTGGAGCGCCGACCGTCTCGCTCGTCAGGGGAAGGAGGCCGCATCATCAGCGGTTTGCCCACTGACTTAAGGGCCCCCGGGCCGGAGGCTTTGAGCTTCCGCGAGCTCAATTAGCTCCCTCGCCATCGCAAACGCCTCAGGCGTGGACGGGATCCGCAGCTCATCCTCAGTGGGTACCGGGGAGCTGGGTGGTGCCGGACTCGATGGCCCTTGCGGCGCCGGAGTCGACGGCACCGTGCACTGCCCGTGAACTGCCTCAGCCTGAACCGTTTTTGTCGGAGGCGGCTGGGCTAACGGTCTCTGCGGACGCTTTGAAGAGGCCGTCTTCGGCGCCTTATGCTTCCTTCCTGGGGAGAGGGAGCGGTGCCGGGACGTCGGTGCCGGGTGTCGAGGGGCTTCGGCACCGGAGCGGCTCGGTGCTGCCGGTGCGCTGGTCGCCGAGGAAGGCTTCGGCACCGGTGGAGTTGGCGCCGGAGGCTGGAGCGAAGCCTCCATCAGCAGTTGCTTGAGGCGAGAGTCCCGCTCCTTCCTCGTTCGGGGTTTGAAGGCCACGCAGATCGGGCACTTGTCAGTCCTGTGTGACTCCCCGAGGCAGCGAAGGCAGGAGTCGTGTGGATCACTCACCGGCATGTGCCGCTGGCAAGCCGCGCAGGGCTTGAATCCCGGTGCCCCGGGCATAAGCCCGCACCGGGAGTGGAAGAAGAGGGCTAACCCCTCTAATTCCCTACTTACACTATTAACTACTAAACTTGACTAACTATACAACTATACTAACTAAGTAATGAACTATATATAAAAGAAGAGATGGAGAAACGCTAGGGCTGTGGAGGTAAGGGAGCACTCCACTGTTCCAACTGGCCGTCACGGGCGGTAAGAAGGAACTGAGGAGCGGACGGGCCGGCTGGGGTATATATCCAGCGCCATAGCGGCGCCACTCCAGGGGGCGCCCAGCCGGCCCGCCGGAGTTGCTAGGGTAAAAATGTTCCGGAGAGCCGTGCATGCGCGGCGCGCACACCTAAATGGAATGCATAGGAGCAATCACTCGAAGAAGAATCTGTAAGAGTCTGAGGTGCCATTTCTCTGATATGTCTGCTCCAGGGTTTTAAATGGCAACATATTTTGTATCCTTCCCTAAAGAGATCTAGTGTCCATTCTCTTCCCAACACCAACAAACAAAGGACCATAAGATAAAGTATTCAAATCATGTTATACTACTGTATACTAATTGCAACTTATGTATATGATCATATAAGACACCACCTTTTTAAGCAAAGGCTTCCAAAACTAATTTTTCCTACCTTGGATACTTCTTTTAAAGAATGCTTTACATCCTTCACAAGACCAAACGCCATAGTGATATCCTGAAGCATAATCACTGCAGACTGCACAGAAGTGTGCATCTCTTTTTGAACCAGGACTATTCACAGCAGGACTTGTACAATCACTGCCATTAGATTTTCTTTTTAATGTCTCTCTGAAGGAAAAGTAAACAATCAGTTATAAAAGAATAAAAAATTAGGATAGATTTCAAATTCTCATTTTTCATTGTATTCACTTTAGCCTTTTTAAAGGCTCATTATTACTGAGCATGTTGCAATCTGAAACACTCTGTGTTAAGTGTTTGTCTCACAACGTAATTAAAACAAATGCTGTAACTCTAATGTTGTTGATACAGATTGTCTGGAAAGATTTGGAGCACCCAGGAGAAGAGATTGTACTGTTGAAGTGATAATTATACAAACTCACAGAAAATTAAATACACAGGACCTAGTGAATGGTAAGTGGGCAGCAAACGATTGGATGTTGTATTTAGGAAACTTGCCATGGGAACTGGAGCTCTCAGATACCATTATGACTGATGCAGTATAAAAACTAAATAAAATAGCCAATAGACTTTAGTCTGCTACATACTGGCAGTCACTGGCAATGGACAATTCTAACTGGAGCAATTTCCTGAAGTCAGGAAACTTCCCCTCCTTCATTATTCCGAAAAATTAGTCTCATAAGCAGCATAAGAGCGTCCCGAGGTTCACCAAAAGAACCCATTTCTAAATTGTTTGAGAGTACTAATATCAAGAGACAGGGTTTTAATCAAACCGGTTTTTTGTTTGTTTGTTTTGGGTGGGGGGGGTTGGCTAGTGTTTTAATTGCTGGTCTTGGTTTCATTTTAGTGACAACAGAATGCAGGTTGTGCTACACACCTTGCTTCAGATGTATTCATTCCCTAATGAGGAGCTTCATTCATTCATTCCGGCTGGCTGAATCTCAAATGACTGATAGAACTGAATTTGAAATCTCAAGGGCCAGCTCAGTAGACTGGGGACAGTGAGACTTATCAATAAGTCCTTTACTGAGGTTACCATGTTGAAAAAGATGGTTACTCACCGTAGTAACTGTTGTTCTTCGAGATGTGTTGCTCCTATCCATTCCAGTTAGGTGTGCGCGCCGCGCGTGCACGGCTCTTCGGAAGATTTTTACCCTAGCAACTCCGGCGGGCCGGCTGGGCGCCCCCTGGAGTGGCGCCGCTATAGCGCAGGATATATACCCCAGCCGGCCCATCCGCTCCTCAGTTCCTTCTTGCCGGCTACTCCGACAGTGGGGAAGGAGGGCGGGTCTGGAATGGCTAGGAGCAACACATCTCGAAGAACAACAGTTACTACGGTGAGTAACCGTCTTTTCTTCTTCGAGTGATTGCTCCTATGCATTCCAGTTAGGTGATTCCCAAGCCTTACGTAGGCGGTGGGGTCGGAGTTAGATGTTGCAGAACGCAACCGCTAAGCCAGAGGCTGCAACAGCTCTGGACTCCCGGACCAATGAGGCAAAGGTGTGGACCGAGGACCAGGTAGGTGTACAACACATCCCCCGAAAGGGAATGCGAGCCAGGAAGGCAGCTGAGAAGCGTGAGCCCTGGCGGAATGTGCAGCAAGGTGGCTCTATGGCACATGAGCCAAAACAGAAGAGGTGCAGATGCACAACGTCATTGACGATGAAATCCTCTAGGAGGAGACAGGTATGCCCTTCGTCCGGTATGCCGGTACGATGAAGGTTTTGGGGGGGGCGTTACGAGAGGGCTCAGTCCGCTAGATATAGATTGCGGACGCCCTGCAGATGTCGAAGGAGGGCAACCGTTGCTCTCCTTGCACAGAGAGTGGCTTCGGAAAGAAGACCGGAAGGAAGATATCCTGGTGGATATAAAAGGCCGACACCTCCTTGGGGAGGCAGGTCGGACGTGGTAATAACTGCCCTTGTCCTTGAGGAACACAGTATACCTTGGGCCTATTGTGAGAGTCTGAAGCTCGGAGACTCGTGTGGCCGCAGGAAAGACTACAGGAAACTGCCTTGCAGGACAGTTATATCAATGAGCATGTTGACATTGGCTCGAATAGGGCAGTCATAAAACTGGGTAGAACCAGATTGAAGAGCCAGGTTTATGGCGGGGCCCCACTTGGGGGGGGCGTGTATAAACGCTCCAAGCCCTGAGGAACCAGATGGAATGGAGCGGGATCTCGGCGGGAGAAACCTTGCGCGTTTCGGAGCAGCATGAGAAACGCTTCCACTCGGCCAGATACTTTAACCGAACGGACGATTTTCTACCACCCCGGAGAATCCCGTAGAACCGAGGCCGAACAACGTAACTCGGATCGGTTTAGCCACGCAGGAGTCCTGCTGTGAGGTGCAGGGATTACAAGACCGGGTGGTGAAGGTTGTCATGATTCCGTGTCATGGGGTCTGTGCCAGAGGGTTGCTACCGACAGGTGTAGCAACATGGTGTGCCAGTGCTGCCCAGGTTACACTGGAGCGAACCCGATCAGGGGCGCTCTGTCCCTGCGGAGTTTGAGCAGGACCTTGTGAACCAGCGGGGACAGTGGACAGCGTACGGCAGATGGCTGATCCATGGCCTCAGGAAAATCCTCCAAGACCGAGCCTGGGGAGAGGCCTTGGAACGAGGAGAATTTCTCTCCCTCTTTCCGTTCTCGCGAAAGCGAGGAGGGCTATGCGGGGGAAGACCCACTTCTGGAAAATGGAATAGATAAAGACGGGAGGAAACCACCACTTGTGAGACCGGAAGGATCTGCTGAGACAATCCGCCAGCTGAATCGCCTGGTACACAAGGCAGACTGCTCTCAGCTCTCGGACATTGATGTGTAAGGCCAGCTCTTGCGCTGACCGAAGGCCGTGAGTGCAAAACTACACCAGGTGCGCACCCAGCCGAGAGATGGGCTGTCTGTCATGAGGGACCCCGAGGGGTGAATGAAACAGCATCCCCGGATACACCGGGGAGGACGCCGACTCCCGGTCGAGGGAGCCTAGGCTGCTCGGGGGAAACGAGACGACCACGAGTATGCCATCTCTGCCCGGGTGGCACCCCCAGGTGAGCCACGATTGAAGTGAACAGAGGCAAAGCCTGGTATGTTTAGTTGCAAACGTGTAGACAGCCATGTGACTCAGGAAACCGAGGCAAGAGCGAGCCCAAGTTGGCGGGAAGGTCCGTAGACCTTGTACAATTGTTACCCTCGCCTGAAACCAAGGCTGAGGAAAGCAGGCTCTGGCGAGTCTGGAGTCCAGGACGGCCCCAATGAATTCCCTTCCCTATATGGGAATCAGAGTGGATTTTACTATTGATCATCAGGCCTAGACACAGGAAAAGGTTCGTGTCGATGCCCACATGACTGGTACTTTGGGCCCGGGGGTTCTTCGAATGAGCCACTCGTCTAGACACGGAGAACGTGTATCAGACGGTGGCGAAGAAAGGCGGCGATTACAGCCATGCACCTTGAATACCCCTGGGCTGTATAGAGGCCAACCGGGAGGGCCGTATACTGGGAATAACGATGGTAGGCCCCAAACCGATGGTACCTTCTGTGTGGAAGAGAAATGGCAACGTGAAAAACACGCGCCCTTCATATCGAGGGCGGCGTACCAGTCTCCGGGATCCCAGGATGGGATGACGGTCGCCCTGGGTACAATGTGGAACTCATCTGCATCGTGACTTGTTGAGTTCCTGCAGGCCTAGGATAGGTCTGAGACCTCCCTTCGCTTAGGGGAATAGGTTTCGCCCTTAGGTACCTCCTGTATAGCTCCGATGAGGAGGAGCGTCCGCACCTCTTGCCAGAGGAATCGCTCGTGAGAGGGGTCCTTAGGAGGGGCGAGGATGGGTAGGCTTTTGCCCCATTGGTGGTCAGAAGGACCCTAATTCTGGCTCCTTTGGGGTGCGGATTGATGGCCACGACCGTGTAAGCCACGCCCGCTGGCCATGTCCTGACCTTGTCAAGGCGCAGGGTAAGAGCGGAGGTTGGGGACGGAAGCGTCGGCGCTGAATTACCGGCGTGTGCATGCCGAGAGAGAGAGAGAGCAAAGTGACCCTGCTGCCCTTTAGGTTCTGCAGCCTAGGGCCAGTGTTGTCAGAGAACAGGCCTGTGCCACCGAAGGGCAAGATCTGTATAGCGTGCCGCAGCTGCGAGGGAAGGCTCGATAACTGGAGTCCTGAAACACGCCGCGTGGCAACACCCGAGGCCAGAGTCATGGCAGCGGAGTCAGCTGCGTCCAACGAGGCCTGGAGGGAAGCTCTCTCCAGTTCCGTCCTTTGCTGCAGGAGGGCATCGAACTCTTGACGGGAGTTCCGAAGAACCGACTCTGTAAATTTGCCCACCGCCACCCACAGTAGCGGATAAGCAGGGCTTGCTGGTTCGCTACACGAAGTTGCAGGGCCCCCTCCGGGTATATCTTATGG
Source organism: Mauremys mutica (assembly GCF_020497125.1). NCBI lineage: Eukaryota > Metazoa > Chordata > Testudines > Geoemydidae > Mauremys > Mauremys mutica. The sequence continues at coordinate 16,150,214 of NC_059075.1, forward strand.
CCCAGTAAGACCACACGCCCAGCCTCTTTGGATTTAGGGGCTGGTCGCATTTAGATTAGAGGAGGGCCGGAGGGGTATGTTCCTGCCCCCGCCTCATCTGGGGAGGAGGAAGAAGAAAGGCCCGGGACAAGCGGGTCCTGTGTGGGCTCGAGCTCCTGGACGACCTCCTGATCCGGTGGGATCTGGGAGCCCGGTGCCGAACCGGGGGTTGCTCTGTACCGGTCGGACGGGGACGACTAATTGTCACCTCTGGCACCCAGAGCTCGGAGGGAACGGAGCGAGATGGGATCACCGGTACGCCTCTGGCGTGGTAGTACACCCACGGCATCCAGAATGACCACTGATAGGTCTCCTGGAAGACTCTGGAGGGCACATCGGAAAACAGAGTGCTACGCATATGAAGTGTTCGCATGGGACGACACTGATGCGTGGCTGGATGGCCCTGGAGGAGCTGAAAGCTCTTGGTAGAGTCTCCGTCTGTAACTGACGTCGCTCAATGCGGCACCGGGGATCGGTACCGGTAGACAGACCGGTACCGAGAACGGGACCTGCCACCGAAGCTGTGCTGGGCGGTCGACCGAGGGTGCAAGGCTCGATGATCAGGAGTGGCTACGAGCGTCCCGGTGCCTGAGGCTTGATCGGAGCTGAGTGTCCCGGACCGGCGAACGGGATGCTGACCGGTGCCGCAAGCACTACTGGTACCAACATGGAGAACGGTACCGAGACCTAGATCGGTGACGGGACCGAGAACATCTGCGGGACCGCGACCCTGAACGGTGCCGCTGTGCGGTGCCGAGGTAGGGTGGTCTGATCAAGGCAGGCTTGCCCATCGACTATGTAACCCCCACCGGCGGTGCCGGGGGTTGAGGCAGCGTAGATGCTGTCGTTGCAATCAGCCCCCTCGCCGTGGACACTGTCTCCGGCGTGGAGGGAATAGTGAGCTCGACCATAGCTGGCACCCCGGATGCAGCTTCATAGTGAGCTCAACCACGGTCCGTACCGGGGAGTGTTCCAGCACCGGACTCGACGGCTTTTGCCTGGCCGGAGTTAATGGTGCGGGCATTGTCGGTGCCGCGGTAGACATCGGTGCCGGGCAATCTGACGGAGCATAGCGCTCGGCTGCGGAGCAGGCGGCTCGGACGCAGCTTCAGGGCGAGCTCGACCACGGTCCGTACCGGGGAGCTTTCCGGCACCGGACTCGACGGCTCTTGCCTGGCCGGAGTTAATGGTGCGGACATTGACGGTGCCGTGGCAGACATCGGTGCCGGGCGGTCCCACTGAACATAGCGCTCGACTGCGGAGCAGGCGGCTCGGACGCAGCTTCCGGGCGAGCTCGACCACGGTGCGTACCGGGGAGCTTTCCGGCACCTGACTCGACGGCTCTTGCCTGGCCGGAGTTAACAGTGTGGATACTGTCAGTGCCGTGGCAGACATCGGTGCCGGGCGATCCGACGGAGCATAGCGCTCGGCTGCGGAGCAGGCGGCTCGGACGCAGCTTCATAGCGAGCTCGACCACGGTCCATACCGGGGAGCTTTCCAGCACCGGACTCGACGGCTCTTGCCTGGCCGGAGTGAAAGGTGCGGATATTGTCGGTGCCGCGGCAGACATCGGTGCCGGGCGATCCAACTGAGCATAGCGCTCGGCTGCGGAGCAGGCGGCTCGGACGCAGCTTCTGGGCGAGCTCGACCACGGTGCGTACCGGGGAGCTTTCCAGCACCGGACTCGACGGCTCTTGCCTGGCCGGAGTAGCTCTTCATCCTCCAGGAGAGAGGTCCATGCCGAGGGTACGTCGGAGTCAGCGACGGTGGTGCCAGGAGGCCTTGGCGGCACCGGCAGTCCGGTGCCGAGGGAGCGCGCTGTGAAAACTAACTAGCGCTCGGCGCCGAGAGCGGAGGAGCAAGAGCTGCCTCCCTCAGGAGCTGCTTAAAACGAAAGCCCCGCTCCCCTTTGTTCACGGATTAAGGGCGTCACAAATGCGGCACTTATCTGTGAGGTAAGATCCCTCGAGGCACTTAGGAGAAGATCTCTTGTCGGCAGCGGCTTGTGGCCGGCCGAGCATTAGAAAACCCTGTGGACCAGGCATCGGACCCGGCCCCGGGTGAGGGGAAGGGGATAAACCCCAACCCCTGTAAAATAAATACACTATACTATTCTACAAACAAACAGAGTTAACTACAACTATAAACAGAACGAGAGAAAACTACGAGTAGCTAGGGCAGTGGAGGTCAGCTGAGCTGTGCTCCACTGTTCCAACGGCCGTCACGGGCGGAAAGAAGGAACTAAGGAGCGGACGGGCCGGCTGGGGTATATATCCTGCGCTATAGCGGCGCCACTCCAGGGGGCGCCCAGCTGGCCCGCCGGAGTTGCTAGGGTAAAAATCTTCCGAAGAGCCGTGCACGCGCGGCGCACACACCTAACTGGAATGCATAGGAGCAATCACTCGAAGAAGAATGTCCTAATGGCAAGACTCTTGGACAAAAGGATGCCTGGATACAAGTAGGAAGGGGAAAGAGAGAGAGGCAAGGTCACTAAGAGCAAAACATTTCTTGTTTCTGAGGTATAACAACCAGTTCCAAATACAATACTTATTGATCTGATGAAGGATGGAGTAATGTAAATGGGAATTGTGATAAGAATAGGGAATCAGTTGATTCGTGTCACTGGATGCTATAAGGAAGCAATAAGAAATTAGAGGGATTTAGGAAGAGGTAGTGGTGCTAGGGAATTATTTCATAATGTATACCCAGAGAACAAGATGTGTTGTAAGCAAACTGAGAAAAAACACAGCATCTTGCCTTTTGGATGACTGTAGCAGATCTTAAGTCCTTGGCAAATAGAATTTGTAGCTAGAACTGGAGAGAATATAGTGTTGTGTGCATGTAGGCAACAACAGTATGCAAAAAAACCCAGAAGCTACATAATCCTTTATGTGCCTAGATATAAGCAAAGTAGCAGGGCCTTCAGACTTACTCTCAGATTCTACTCTTGCTACATTCTAGTAAGAATAGACAGGAGATAAGGTATATCAATCAGTGTAGGCAGTAGGGTTTTAAGTTCTTAGGGAGGTAGCATATATTTCTGGGGCAGGAAAAACCTATCCACCAAAGACTCTACGTGTAACTTTAGAAAAGCACTTAAATATACTCCAGTCATACTGAAAGGATGAATAAGAACTCTGATTGTAAAGGAAAATGTAGAAGCATGCTTTAACATAGTCAATGTTGTTTTAACTATCACTAAAGCAGATTTATCCCGGTTTTAAAGAAAGGACAAAGAGACAAAAATAATTAGCCTACTTTAGAGATTTCAGCTGTAATAAAGGCGCTTACAAAAACTGGAAAAGCTGGAGAGAGGAAGAAGTGGTTATCTAGCACATAAGAGATTATTCTGAATAGATTTTGACACAAAAATATGAAAAGGGAGTGTGGCAGCTGAAAATATTTACTGGCTACATTCAGTTTACTAGGATTTAAGAAAAATGAATAATTATTGGGTACGAATAGACTGCAGAGTATAAATAAGATTAAATGATTAACTAGCATGATTCTGGCTCACACATGGTTTAACCGATTGCCAAATCCAGAGTCGGAAATTTATACTCTCTCAAGGCAATTGGGAAGGACCAATCTCGGGGGGGGGGGGGGAGGAGGCATTGAGTGGAGATAATTAATTAGAATCAAGTTGGTGTATCCCACATGATCAATTTCCTGCTATTTCAGGGAGTGAAAACTGGTGGACATATTCCTTCCTGTCATCTATTTCACTGTTTCTGTAGGAAAGCAAGTCATCTGGGGTTTAGTGTTAGAAGCATAGCTGTATTTTTATGCTGTAAATGAGAACAAATGTTCATTAGCCTAATTTTAAATTTACAATGAGGATTAAGATCAATTAAGAATACCTTAATTCTACTAATTGATAAACTGTAAAAAGTTATGTTTCAGAATATTGAAATCTCTATTATTAAACTTTAGAAATGTTAAAACTGGAAGTAAAAGAAAATTACACACTATAATGCACAACTAACAAATGTTACAAAGCAGAAAGCAAGCACTATATATTGTTAAAAACTATTGGAGGGGGAAAGACTAGAACTGGTTGTGAAAGGAGACTCCTGGGCCTCTCAAACAGCTTCATAAAAATGCCCACGAGAATTAATAATTTAGTCTTTGTAACAGGGCATAAATAGTGTGCAGCAAGGCCACACATTGAACAATGAGGCAAAAAACAAGATATTGAATGGCTGCTCATTAAAATAGTATCCTCCATATTGTGCAATGAATGAAGCAGGGGTCTTGTGAAAAAAGTAGTATGTGATCATGTAATTAAAGACTATCATCATCAAAACATGCACCAGGGGGCCAATTTGAGGTTACACAGTCAACCTTAATTTTGGCATTTTCTAATTTTTCACTTTCCAACCTTAATAATGTTCTTTTAACATAATTTGTGTGTGCGCACACGTGTATAATATATCCTCATCAGGGCCGGCTCTAGGTTTTTTGCCACCCCAAGCAAAATAAAATTTGGCTGCCCCCACCCCAGCCCTGGGCTCCCCCCCGCACCCCCTGCTGCCCCAGCCCTAGGCTCTCCCCCCCCCCCCACCTGCACCCCCTGGCACCCCAGGCCTGGGCTCACACACACCCCATGCTGCACCAGCTCTGGGCACCCCCCTTACCACCCACACCAGTGCCCCCCCACCCCTGCCACCCCAGCCCTGGGCTCTGCCCCCTTCACTCGCACCCCCTGCCGCCCCAGCCCTAGGCTCTTCCCCCCACTTCCCCACCTGCATCCTCCTTCTGCCCCAGCCCTGGGTCACTGGTGACTTGCTCCCAGGGCGGGTTATTCAGCAGGAATTTTGGATGTGCACAGAATACAGACAGGATTGGAACAGAACTGCAGTAAAGTGGAACAATTTTCAGCTTGTATGATTGGAGGATATATATTATAAGACTATCCTCCATAACTGAGGAAAAGTTGAGGTGCCTTTATTATTCTTTTGTTCCACTCTTTGTTTCTATGGGGAATTTGCCAATGCAATATCACTGTCTTCCTTTTAAACAACTAAAAAAAAAACCAAAAAAAAAACAATGGCTGTTGAAAATAGCAATTCCAATCCTAAAAACCACTGGGAAGCATTTCTTGCTCAATTTTATCTACTTTTTCTACAGCAAATTACAGTGGATCAGTATATTTGATTTGGGAGAAATGAAGTAACAGCTGCCCAAATTGAGCTTGAGCACTCCTGAATTTTGAGGTGTTCAGATCTGGAAGGCAGGTGCTAGATCAGGGGTAGGCAACCTATGGCACGTGTGCCGAAGGCGGCACGTGAGCTGATTTTCATTGGCACTCACACTGCCCGGGTCCTGGCCACTGGTCCGGGGAGCTCTGCACTTTAATTTAATTTTAAATGAAGCTTCTTAAACATTTTAAAAACCTTATTTACTTTATATACAACAATAGTTTAGTTATATATTATAGACTTATAGAAAAGAGACCTTCTAAAAATATTAAAATGTATTACTGGCATGCAAAACCTTAAATTAGAGTGAATAAATGAAGACTCGGCACACCACTTCTGAAAGGTTGCCAACCCCTGTGCTAGATTCCTTTTCTGAATATTAGCTAAATCTGGAAAGGAAAAGTCAATTTCTGCTTCCATGGCTCAGAAGTGGAAATCCTCCTAAGTGCCTGGTACTGTATCTAAAGCTGCCCAGGTCCAGCAGAGCCTCCCCCTCCCTTACTTTTCATTTTAAATTCTAATGGGATCCACGTACCTCCCTTGCTAGGCTTCAGATAGAGAAGGGCACTGTCCATTTAGTCCACCCAATTCCTTCTTTGGGGACTGCAAGGTGAGGTCACGCCAGTATCCATAAGCCAGTCTGGGGATGTCTTCTGAAGGGGATACCTTGTTCCAAAGCTTTCTACTCCTTGGGCATACTTGTTCCCCATTCACAGTGCCATCCCGCTCAAGCAGTGAGCTCAAGCTGCAGCATGGTTTCAGCTACCATACTCCCTTCCCCCTTTTCCTGTTGGTAGTGGCCAAGGGAATGCTGGGAAATATAGTTCTTTCCCTGCTCCAGGCCTGGTTCTATATGCAGGGAGCTAACCAAGGAACTACAGCTCCCAGGGCCCCCTGTTGGTTCTCAGCTCCCAGGCTCCATCCCTGCTAGCTGCCGCCCCTGCAAATGGGCTGCCCCAAGCAGCTGCTTCCTTCGCTGGTGCCTAGAGCTGCCCCTGATCCTCATTCTACGCCAGTGGTCCCCAACCTTTTCGTCTGGCAGGCGCCAGACAAAGGACCACTGCGGCGGTGGAGCACCCGCCGAAATGCCGCCTCTCAGAAAAATCAAATGCGCAACTACAAAATGGGGAATAATTGGCTAGTTGGTAGTACTGCTGAAAAGAATCTGGGGGTTATAGTGGATCACAAATTGAATATGAGGCAACAATGAGATACAGTTTAAAAAAAGGCCAATATCATTCTGGGATGCATTAACAGGAGTGTCGTATGTAAAACATGAGAGGTAATTGTCCCACTCTACTTGGCACTAGTGCAACTTCAAGCTGGAATACTGTGTCCAGTTCCAGTGCCACACTTTAGGAAAGATGTGGGCAAATTGGAGAAAGAATCCAGAGAAGAGCAACAAAAATGATAAAAGGTTTAGAAAACCTGTCATATGAGGAAAGGTTAAAAAAGTATCCATGTTTAGTCTTGGGAAAAGAAGACTGGGGGCAGGGAGGAGAAACCTGAATCTTCAAATATGTTAATGGCCATTATAAAGAGGGTGGTGATCAATTGTTCTTCATGTCCAATGAAGTTAGAAGAAGAACTAATGGGCTTAATCTGCAGCAAGAGAGAGATTTAGGTTAGATATTAGGAAAAACTTTTTAACTATGAGGTTAGTTCAGATATGGAATAGGCTTCCAAAGGAGGTTGTGGAATCCCCATCATGTGAGATTTTAAAAAAAAAATACAATCTTAAAATGACTGATAAAATGTCAAGTAATAACTTGCAAAAATGCTGAAAGAATAAAATATTTACCTGTTCATAGGCAGTGCATGGTCTGCTGGTCTTGCGTCACACCATGGGCTCTTTGGTTGCTCTGCATATAAAAGTGATGACTGGCAATGTAATGTCAAAGGTGAAATATGGCCAGGAGCAGACCATAAAACATTTGGGCTTGATGTCTGCCTTACAGATGCACTTTCTGAATCACTGAAATTGCTAGGAATGTTGTAATTCATCATGGCAGGACTATAGAAAGCCATTGCAGAATATTCGTGTCTGTTTTCCACATAAGATGAAGGAATATAAATCGGACTCTGTTGCATTGTCAGAGAAGACTGACTGCAGCTATAAACAGGAGAGCTGATGCCAGAAGGTGAGCTTTTAATTTCTATTTTACTACGTCCAGTATCCTGAATTGGCAGTAACTGAGAAAACTCCTTGTGAGAAGATGCACAGATGGACATTCTGAAGCAGAGTATCTGTTGTTCAAATATTCATCCTAAGATATTTAAGCTAGAAAAATAAAAATGTTAAAAGTTGCTTAATTTTCTAAACTAAAGAGAATACAGGTAATAAAACTGCATGTGTTGAGGCTTTTTATATAGTGGTAAAGATGCAGTCAAAATTAAAAATAAAAATGACAGTGAAAAATAATTCACACATTGCATTTAAGCTTCAAATTTGCTTTCTAAAATGTCTAAACTGTGTGTGTAAATCTTAACACGTTTTTGAAGCGTGCTATTCAGAACTTTGATCTCAGAAAATCTACTTGAACATTTAAAATGCTTCAAATTAAAAATAAAATCCCATGAGTCTGCAAGCTTTTATAGTTATCTGTGAATTTTCTCCCCTCCATTTCCCCAATACACTTTTTTCTGTGACCTAGATTGGCAACAAAATGGAAACAATCCCTTTATTTACCCACAGTAGACACATTGAACCAAATTCAGCCCTAGTTCAATTTAGTCTAGTAAAAACAACTAAACTGCCCTGCTAGAGATCTTTCCCTGACCTGGAGGAATTACCTTGTATTGGCATGCAAAATATGACCCCAAAATCTGAACTTCATCCCAACTTTTACAGCAGGGGTAGGCAACCTATGGCATGTGTGCCAAAGGCAGCACGCAAGCTGATTTTCAGTGGCACTCACACTGCCCGGGTCCTGGCCACCGGTCCAGGGGGGTCTGCATTTTAATTTAATTTTAAATGAAGCGTCTTAAACATTTTAAAAACCTTATTTATTTTACATACACTGCGTGTCACAGAATACATGGCCCTCGCAGATCTCTTTGCTGATCCACAGAAATATGACTTCTGATAGGGAAGCTGCAAAAGCGGTCATGTGCAGTGCAGACCAGTCGGTCTGGACACCCAGAGCAGCCGGTAGAGACGTAAATCACCACTGGGGGGAGTGAGGGCGTGTGTGTGTGTGCGCGTGTGCATGTCCCTCTCACTCACTATTGCAGCATGCTCAGCCTGGAGGTACAGGGCTTTGGGGTATTTCTGAAGATGTAGGCGTGGGACAGGCTCCGTTCCCTCAGGCAGAGGAGAATGTAGCAGCCTGCCTGCTTAGTGATTTGTTCCCATTGTTCTTAGCGAATTCCCCCAGGAGTATAAAACAGGTGTAAAAATTTTAAGGCTCCTTTACATTGCCAGAGTGGGTTAAAGGAGCCTTATTGGAAAGGACAGTTTGGCCTTATAAAGGCTTATGGCGCTTCAGTGATTAGAAATGGTCTAAATTTTTGGACTGAAAATTTTTTCTATCAAAATGTGCTCCATGAACTGTTTGCGACTGACCTTTTTGGAGATGGTCAGTAGCCAGAATAAATTGAGAGTTTGAGTCCCCAGTGCTCACTTGCTCTTCAGCTACCTATGATGTAACACTGAGCATATGGCTGCATATATTTGTTGACTAATAATTAGAAGTAAAGGGTAAATGCTAGCTACCTTACTATTTAGACAGACGGGGTTTGGTGATTTCCTCCAATACTCCCATTTTTCACTCATTGTACTGTAGTTTAAATCAATTACCAAAATAATTGAAACTAGCTAGATTATATTGCATTATTTTGACAAAAAAAAATATGCAGAATTTTAAAATAATGTGTGCAGAATTATTTCTTTTTTGGCACAGAATTCCCCCAGGAGTAAAAGAAAGGGCTTTTGGTCTTAAAAAGGCTGACTTCAAAGAGGGGCAGGGAGATGGCAAGCCTTGTGGGAGAGTTGGAAAAACTTTGGCTTACTAGGGGAACATAAGACTGATGGACCTCTGGTAAGCTTTTGGCATGCACATAAGAACTTTTTTTTTTTTAAAAGTGTTTGATCTGTAATGCATAAATGTATTTTGCTTTGTGAAGACTGGATGGTAACTGGTCTACACTGTTGTAGCCCCTGGGAAGAAAGATTAACCACAGGTGCTGGATCTCAATCAGACCTGTTGGGGAAATCACAGTGAGGTGCAGAGGGACTGCAAGCCTAAATTCCTGGTCTGGAGGGGAAGAGACAACTCTCCACCCAAGAGAGGTGACAATGAAGAAGCCTGAAACCTTTAAGTGGGTGCCCTTGAGGAAGGCCAGGTGGAAGGAGGGTGATCAAAAGTGCAGTTAACCCTGAAACTGTGACCCACTAGATCAGTGTTTCCAAAATTGTGAGTTGTGACCCCCAGTAGGAACATTGTATTACAATCTGCATGGATGGTACCAAGGCCAGACAGGACAGGTAAGACCTGCTGCCTTGTCGCATGCCCCTAAAGACCTATGACTTCACTATTTAATGCACTGTCAAGCTCTTGATGCTAAGAAAATGTCTGAAAATCTATACCATGTATATCAGGAAGCTGTTAATGAGCTCCCTTAAAGGTTGTCCTGTATATACATTCTGTTTTTTGCATTGCTCTGTGATGACATGGATTCCCTTCACCAGCAACTTGTTTTACAATTAAATCAGGTGATTCAAGTGTTAAATTGACTCTGAATTAAGAGCAGAAGTGCATGTTTCTAGAAGGATTAGCAATATTTCCTTGCCAAAGCCTTCAACAGTTTAATTGGGTGTCACACACAGTCTACCTGAGCAATTATCCTAATGAACTAATGTCTATACTGCAATAAAACACTCACAGCTGGCCCATGTCAGCTGACTTGGGCTTGTGGGGCTCAAGCTGCAGGGTTCTAAAACTGCAGTGCAGACAGACAGGCTCAGGCTGGAGCCCAGGCTCTGGGACCCCGTGAGAGGGCAGTTGTTTCAGATTCCATTAAAGAAACTGGAAAGACAAGCAGAAACCATCAAAGATTCATAATTTATCATTTCAGGGAATTTCAGACTCAGCTGCGGGATTTTTTTTTATTTTTTTTTATGACCCACAAAGGGAAAGAGATGGATCACCAGCAACATCACCCAAGGTGTTGCTTTGCGCCACCGCAAGAGAAACAGACATATCCTATGACAAGAGCCTGCACCTGACTTTCCCTGTCCACAAATTTAGCAGATTTTTGCTGTCTTTGAAAGAGGAAAGTACCCAGCTTTAGTTGCAGAAGCAATGAAACTTCCAAACCCATTTTCACTCTCTCTCTCTCTCTCTCTCTCTAAGACACATTTCTCATCTATGGTTGTAATACTTCATTTTTCTTTCCATCACCTGGTACTCAAAAATGACTTAAGAATGAGTTTTCACCAATTCCTCCTTTGTCTTTCATCAACAAGATGGATGAGTATCACATTGAATGGGAAGAGGATTTAAAAAGTTGTACTTGCTTTAGAATTAAATTTCATTTATTAGTTATTTCTGATAAGGTTACAGTTACACAATGTTGTCTGCTTGTAGACAGGATTAGAGGTCTTGAGGGATGGGGCTGTAAAGCATCTCTTAGTCTGGAAGGGCATCACCAACTCAAATAATTTGGGAAGCCATAAACTAAAATAATACTGATTTTAAGACTCAGAGAGTGGGGATAGGTCTATATCAAATTATGACTTCTATGTTCTACAGCAGGGGTCCCCAACCCCCGGTCCACGGCCCAGTACCGGTCCGCGGCCTCTTAGAAACCGGGCCGCGAACCGACCCAGTGGAGCTTCCGCAGGCATGCCTGCGGGAGGTCCAGCTGAGCTGCGGGACGAGCGCTCCCTCCGCAGTCGTGCCTGCGGGAGGTCCGCTGCTTCTGGGGCTCAGCTGGAGCTTCCGCAGGCACGCCTGCGGAAGCTCCACTGGAGCCGGTGGACCTCCCACAGGCGTGCCTGCGGAAGCTCCAGCTGAGCCCCGGGAGCAGCGGACCTCCCGCAGGCACGACTGCGGAGGGAGCGCTCGTCCCGCGGCTCAGCTGGACCTCCCGCAGGCACGCCTGCGGAGGTTCCGGCAAACGAAACCGGTCCCTGGACCTAAAAAGGTTGGGGACCCCTGTTCTACAGTATGTGGGAAAATTAGCTCTGTGATTGCACAAGCCTAGAGATGCCCAATGGCAGGCATGTGTACTGCAGACCTACCCAGGAAAACTGTATGAAACCTCATTGAAGGACTATGCTGCACTGCAACGCGGAATAGGAGGGTGAACTGCAGAGTGCACCAACATGTTGCACTCTGCGGCCCATGTAGACGCAGATGTTCCTAGTTTGTCCTACCTATTTCACATTAATGTAGTTCTGCTTCAGACAGGACTATGTTCACATGAGCTAGGTACCTTTCGGTTCATGCCCGTAGCAGCCACACTGGGCAGTTAGAGCATAACACTTTGGTGTGCTCTGCCATCAACTTTGAGTGCCTCCCAACTACTACCCTCCCCCCTCCCCCGCCCGCAAGGGTTTTCTACACAGAGAACTACCTGGGGAGGCGTAAGCATGACTAGGGTAGTACTGGAGCATCCCAGTGGAGTACATGGCAAGGAGACACAGACTCTACTTAAGAATGGGATGCTGCTCTGTGCAGGGCAGCCAACCATCACCATATGTAAGAAGGACTTGCAGGAGAGACTCTGCCCAGCCTGGAACACTAACAGACATTGGTCCCAGAATAGGTGTAGTTGCATTTGGTATTTCCAGGTATTTTGCCGCCCCAAGCACAGCAGGCAGGCTGCCTTCGGCATCTTGCCTGTGGGAGGTCCCTGGTCCCGCGGATTCAGCAGCACGCCTGCAGGAGGTCTGCCGAAGCCACGGGACCAGCGGACCCTCCACAGGCATGTCGCCAAAGGCAACCTGCCTGACGCCCTCGCCGCAACCGGCAGAGCGCCCCCCGTGGCTTGCCGCCCCAGGCACGCACTTGGCATGCTGGTGCCTGGATCTGCCCCTGCTTTCACCGCAGATTTGACAAAATGCAAAGGTACTAATATGTGATTTCTAAAGATAGCTACAGCACTCAACCCAAGGTTTAAGAATCTGAAGTGCCATCCAAAATCTGAGAGGGACGAGGTGTGGAGCATACTTTCAGAAGTCTTAAAAGAGCAACACTCCAATGAAGAAACTACAGAACCCAAACCACCAAAAAAGAAAATCAACGCTGGTGGCATTTGACTCAGATGATGAAAATGAACATGCATCGGTCTGCACTGCTTTGGATTGTTATCGAGCAGAACCCATCATCAGCATGGACGCATGTCCTCTGGAATGGTGTTTGAAGCATCAAGGGACAAATGAAACTTTAGCGCATCTGGCAACACCGGCTACAACAGTGCCATGGCCATGCAAACACGTGCTCTCACTTTCAGGTGACATTGTGAACAAGAAGCAGGCAGCATTATCTCCTGCAAATGTAAACAAACTTGTTTGTCTGAGCAATTGGCTGAACAAGAAGTAGGACTGAGTGGACTTGTAGGCTCTAAAGTGTTTCATTGTTTTATTTTTGAATGCAGTTATTTTTTGTACATAATTCTACATTTGTAAGTTCAACTTTCATGATAAAGAGATTGCACTACAATATTTGTATTAAGCTAATTGAAAAATACCATTTATTTTGGTTTTTTACAGTCCAAATATTTGTAATCAAAAAAAGTGAGCACTGTACACTTGGTATTCTGTGTTATAACTGAAATAAAAATATTTGAAAGTGTGGAAAACATCCAAAAATATTTAAATAAATGGTATTCCATTATGGTTTAACAGTGTGATTAATCACACATTTTTTTAAATCACATGACAGCCCTAATTCAGAGTACTGGACTGTACCAGACACACAGAAAAACAAACAGGAATTGGGGTTTGGGATATGTTGCTTGGGGGACTGCTAAGGAATGCTTCTATCCACTGAGGCCAATTTGATTTAGCCAAATACCACACAACTGAAGAAACGTTTAAGAAAAGTAAACAAAAAAAATTCTGAGTCCTTGAATATCACTTACCCTTCATTAATTTAAGACACTGAGTGCAGAATTCACAATTTCATTGACTTCCAAACCAGAGGATAGCATTAGTATCCAAGACTATGCAGAAACATTGTCCAAGCTTTTAATGTTGTCCCCACAACCAAATAGGTTTCTGGTCTTTAAATAGCTCTATATTTTCAATCGTCTGTATCTTGAATATTCACTGTCCAATATACTGCAGAGCAAGCAGAGAATTGGTCAAATAGGTACATAAGTAAATAATTAAACTATCTAAAACTACATGCAACTGAAAATTGCTGCTTATTGCAAATTACCTGTCTCAAGAGTTTTTTAAAATGTTTTGTACTAGGCAGCTAATTTAAACAGTGAACTTCTGCATTTTTGGAATTATCAGAATGAAAATACATGTTTTCTTTATTACCTGGAGCCTGAAACAGAAACAATGACTATACAACTTTTCCTAGAATATGCAACAACTTTGTAACCAAACAGTGGAGTGACAGATATCCTGATATGTCAGCCATTAAGGTTAAGTCACAAGATGCTCATTATTTTCTTGAGAAGTCAGACACTTTGAATGAAGAATTTGTCAGCCACATAGGACTAAGATGACCTCCCCTCCCCCACCTCAAATTTAACTCCCTTCGAACTATAGTAAAATAGTCACTTTTTTCCCTTGCTGATTCAGTAAACGTATATTCCACTATCACACAGCTTAAGCCCTTCAAAAAATTCTCGCAATAAATCCTACATGTATTATTTTGCTGAATTAAAATGTGCTGTATCATGCAGTGATAAGAAGATAAACAATCCTCCGAAAAGGTGATCATCAGCAGAGGAACATCAGACCTATCCTTTTCGGGTAACAAATCTAAAAGTATTCTCCCACATCAATTTGTCAACAAAACAGGTTTTAGAACAAATTGATAATTATACAGTAGTAAGTCATCAGAACCAGATAGTATTTCACCCAAGAGTTCTGAAGGAACTCAAATATGAAATTGCAGAACTAACTGTGGTAAAGTAACTCATTGCTGAAACAAGCCTCTGTACCAAATGATTGGAAAATAGTAATGTAATGTCAATTTTTAAAAAGGACTTCAGAGGTGATCCTGGCAATTACAGGCTGGTGAGCCTAATCCAGTAATGGGCAAATTGGTAGAAACCAGAGTCAAGAATAGAACACGGTAGGAATAAATGTTCAGTTTCCACAATGGAGATGGGTAAATAGCAGCATCTCCCAAGGATCAGCACTTGGACTTGTACTGTTCAACATATTCACTAATGATCTAGAAAAGGGAGTGAACGGTGAAGTGACAGAAGTTTGCAGTTGATACAAAATTACTTAAGATAGTTATGTTCAAAGCTGATTGAGAAGAGGTACAAAGGGATCTCACAAAACTAAGTGACTGGGCAACAAAATGGTAGATGAAATTCAACCCTGATAAATGCAAAGTAATGCACATTGGAAAAAATAATCCCAGCTACGCATATTAAAATGACGGGTTCTAATTTAGCTATTGCTACTCACGAGAGAGATCTTGGAGTCAGTGGGTAGTTCTCTGAAAATTTCAGATCACTGTGCAGCAGTGGTCACAAAGGCTAACAGAATGATAGGAACTATCAGGAAAGGGATAGAATATAAATCAGCAAATATCATAATGCCACTATGTAAACCTATGGTGTGGCCACACCTTGAATACTGTGTCCAGTTCTGATCTCCCCATCTCAAAAAGGATACAGTGGAACTGGAAAAGGTTCAGAGAAAGGCAACAAAGACGATCAAGAGTATGGAATGTCTTCCATATGAGGAGACTTACAAAGATTAGAACTGTACATGTTATAAAAGAGAACACTAATGGGGGATTTGATAGAGGTCTATAAAATCATGACTTGGGGGGGGGGGAAATGTGATTTATCCTTTCCCACAATACAAAAACCCTGGGTCACCTGATGAAATGAATAGGAAACAGGTTTAATACAAACAAGACAAACTACTTTTTCACACAATGCACAATTAACATGTGGAACTCATTGGCATGGGATATTGTGAAGGCCAAGAGCATACCTGGGCTCAAAAAAGAACTAGATAAGTTTATGAAAGATGGGTCCATCAATGGGTATTAGCCAAGATGGTCATGGATGCAACACCATGGCCAGGGCAACCCTAAATCTTTGACTACCAGAAGCCAGGATGGGAAGACAGGGTGGATGTCTTGTTGTGTATACTTCCCACCACTCCATTGATCTGACACAGTGCGGCAGTTCTTATGAAAGTCACTCTTTATGCATAGTATGGAACCCCTACTCACTGGTTGTTTTATAACATATATCACTCATTAAGAAAGCAACATTACATGCCTCATTCTCCTGGCACACCCTAACTGCATAGGGTTTGTTACACCTAATCTTCCTTGGGTATCCAATAACAAAACTATTTGTCAAGGAATTTTTTTTTTCAGAAAGTGAAAAGCAAGAATGAAGATAACCTTTTCAGATTTCAGATCCAATCCTGTAAGAGGCTGAGCACCCTAATATCTGAAAGGGTCAGGACCATAATGAAGAAAATATTTAGCCAAATGGAAAAGCTAGTTTGCAATTTGATATAAGGGAATACAAGTATTTTGACATAAATGTCTGGCCTTGGAGTTACAGGGGGCACTGGCAACTTCAGGGAGATCTCTCTACAAGATCATAACAGTATGTAAACGTCCAGTGGATGAACAGTTGTAGCAAGACCAACTTCACTCCCTGCTGGGAGCAGCTGAAGCAAGACTGGCAGTAGATAGCCACAAACTGGCACAGGGGCTGGATTTTGTTGATAATATCATTTTCTTTGTTTAGCCATATAAAAATATAAAGTTGTATAGTATTAGTATAGTTGTAAACTATACAATATTTGTAACATGAGGAAAAAAACAGATCAGGAACGGAGAATCATTCCCCATGTACAAAGCTATCTAGTAAATCAAGTGTACAAAATTGTATTCACATAAAACCAACATTAGCAATGTTGTTAGTCAAACCAGACAGACGTTATTAAAGTGCTGAGAGGAAAAATATATTTCAAACACATGAAGAAAAAACATAAGATCCCAGGGAGGGAAAAGATATGGCACCATAGCCTCTGCTGTCCCTTCTCGCAAAGTTTAAGACCATCAGAGCCAGGGCGACCTGGCAAGACTGGACAGAGACTCCCCTGTCCTCCGCTTCTGACCAGGTGCCATCAGCAAGTAGAGTTTAAGATCTAGTTCAAAACCTATTGAAGCCAATGGAAAGATCCTCCATTGACTTCAATGGACAATGAACCAGGCCCTAAACACAGGTGAAAACCTACATACTTTGGTGACTAACAGCCTATAAACAACTTGACCGGTTAGATACCACGGGACTCATCCTCAGCTAACATAAGTTTGTGTGATTCTATTAACTTCAATAGAGATATGCCAATTTATAGCAGCTCAGGATCTGGCCCAATAGCTCCAAAATGTCCTAAGATTAAATTCTGGCCCCACTGAAGTCAATGGGAATTTTTCCATTGACTTTGATGGGCCCAGAATTGCTCCCCTGAATGACTAACTAGACGTGGGACACTCAGACATCAGGAGTATACAGCAATTTTTTATCATGGGCTTGGATCATCTTGACCTTAAACCCAGGAATCATTCTTCTCTTACCTCTGTTTCATGCTCCTCCAGGAATCCTAGTATAAAATTTCTTTTAATTTTAGGGCAGGGGGGAACCTTACCCTTTCAAATTAATATTTTTCCAATTTAAAATTGGAATAGTGTGTGTATGTTCAGATTCTATCTTTCCCCCCAGATGTACTGCCTTAAAGATCTTTGGATGTCTATCACCATTTATACTCATTAACTGTAACTGCTTGAGGCATTTTTTAAAAGTTAGTTAATTTAAAATGTACACTTATGATCCTACAGTTCTAGCAGTCTTCCCTAGTTACAGGATGAACTGGCTTCTATGCTAGATTTATATTTCCTTGTTTCAGGATGGGGAATTAAGAACAGCACTGTACCTTTTTCTCTTTCCAGACCATCAAGGAAATACCCTCCTCCTAAATAAATAAACAAATAAATAAATAAAAACCCACAACCCCCCCCCACACACACACACACTTTGAGAAGGGTTTCTATTATTGTCTGTCTTCACTGCTACAAATAAAAATAACAAACCATTTTGGATTATGCTGTGAATAATCTTAAAACATTTCTACTAATTTTATTACTGTACTTATTTTATTAAGCAATTAACACCTAGAGCCTTGGCCTCTTAAAATATATTCAACATTGTTATATTAGACTACTTCAAATCATCTGTCTGTGCAAGACAAAAATATTAAAGGCAAGAGGCCCTGATCCATCACTACCAGTCTTTCTGCGATACTGCTGCACCTTTTGGAAGCTGTGCACCAACCTCATGCCTTTTCATGTGACTGCCAAGCTTTTCAAGGTGCACCGTCATTCTGGAAGGAAGCATACCCAGTGTGTGTAAATTACATACTAGAAGTTCACAAGGCACTTTAGGTTTTATGTAAGATGTCAGCAAAATGGGGCTTTTAAATACAAAGGGTTGCTTTAGCCCTAACTGCAAAAAGCAAACAATATCAAGGTGTTATAATAAAAACATAAAACATTGACATTTCATGTCAATTGGAAAAATGTGTGTAGTTTTATTTCATATTTCAAATGTAATGTAATTTATTTCAATGTACTAGTCTACTGCAAATACTGTTACACTTTCATAGCAAAATATATACAACTCAAGCACTAAAAAATTCAAGACTTAATAAACTTTGCCAAAATTTTGTTTTAATTTCACCCAAATTACTTTTAAAGTAAAGCTATGTAATGGTATTTGCTAAACAAGACTTGTAACTTGAAATACATCCATTTTGCAATTATCTTGATTTATTTACATCACTGTTCTCAGCAAGACACCAAAAATACCATTTTAATACATATTTTTGAAACCTTGTATCATCTTTTTCAGAACCATTTAGTCACATGAAAATCTAAGTATTGCTCGCTCTTGACTACACAAAGAAATTACTAAGCAACTATGTTTTATATGTATGTAACACATAGTACCATATATAATTTTAAATTAAAAATAGTGTCTAATATCGCCCATATTTAATGGATAGAATAAAAACTTGGCAGACTTTTAAACAGTTATTGGACAGCCGTGTACTGTACCAAATCTACAGCACTAACAAACCCTACCAGGAAAACAAATCTAACAAAATAATGGGTAAAATCCTGATCAGATTGAAGTCAGTGGGAATTGTGTCATTGAGTCAGTGGGATTTCACCACATAGATTAGCCAATTTGCCAAGAAGTTAAACTACAGACTAGAACAGGGGCGGGCAAACTTTTTGGTCTGAGGGCCACATCAGGTTTCCGAAGTGGTATGGAGGGCCGGTTAGGGGAGGCTGTGCCTCCCCAAACAGCCAGGCGTGGCCCAGACCCTGCCCCCATCTGCTCCCCCCTGCTTCTCGCCCCCTGACTGTCCCCCCCAGGACTCCTGCCCCATCCAATCTCCCCCTGTTCCCTGACAGCCTCCCCACTCGGGACCCCTGCCCCATCCACATCCCCTGCTCCCTGTCCCCTGACCGCCCCCGGACCTCCCACCCTGACTGCCCCCGCCACCCCATCCAACCCTTCCTCTCATTCCTGACTGCCCCCTGGAACCCCTGCCCTATCCAACCACTCCTTCTCCCTGTACCCTGACCACCCCTGCCCTTGACTGCCCCCCCCCGCCACGTCATCTAATCCCTCACCTCCTTCCTGACTGCCCCCACGGACCCCTGCCTCCATTCAACCCACCTGTTCCCCACCCTCTGACCACCCCACACCCTATACCCATCCCCACCCCCTGTCCAGCACCTGAACTCCCCTACCCTTTATCCAACCCCCACTGCTCCCTGCCACCTTACCGTGCTGCCTGGAGCACTGGTGGCACTACAGTCGCACCTCCCAGGGTACCGGGACAGGCAGTTGCACTGCCTGGCTGGAGCCAGCCACGCCACCATGCAGCACAGAGCACTGGGTCAGGCCCTGGCTCTGCAGCTGTGCTGCCTGGCGAGAGCTAGCAGCCCTGCAGCCTAGAGCATTGCGCCAGGGCGAGCTGAGACTGCGAGGGAGGGGAGATATACACACACACACACACACACACACACCTACTACTGTATTTTCCACTCCGTGCATCTGATGAAGTGGGTTCTAGCCCACGAAAGCTTATGCTCAAATACATTTGTTAGTCTCTAAGGTGCCACAAGGACTCCTCATTGTTTTTGCTGATACAGACTAACAGGACTACCACTCTGAAATCTGTCACCATGATCGAGTTACTTTGGGATTTCTGTTTTTTGGGCCTGATGATTTCTCTCTCTGTAGGAACAGATCAGCAGACTTTTCTCTGTGGACACTTCCTGCCAGTAACAGAAGTGTGCTGCAGACACAGATGTGTAATATGGAAGAGGAACACGGGGAAACTGAGGTAATATAAAAACTCTGCATGCTCGGGGATCATCATCCCTCTCTGTGGTAAGCCCCTCTTACTTGTACATACTTGGGAAGAGAGAATAAGGGTATTCCAAAGCTAGAGTTAAAAACAAAACAGAGCTGAAATTTAAACTTACGTGGTGTAAAGGTGAACATTATTTCTTTTAATCCACCCACCGTAAAATTGCTTTTCAATAGTTTAAATGTATATTTTCAAATACCATTAACATATTATAAGAATATTATCACTTAAAAATACATACAGAAGCTCACATTTGTAGATGGGAATAATGCCACCCAGATAAGTAAAAATATTTAGGGCTGCTCTGCTTAAGACTTCAGTTATTTCCTCAGGAAAATTGAAAATCAATTTTCATCTTCAAAATTATGAAATTACTGGTAAACAAATTAATTAAGATACTCATGGCAATGGATTTAAAATCCATCTTCTCCGTAACTGCTTGGAATTTCAAGCATTAACATTGATCTTGAAATTCAAACTGGTTAAGAGAGACTGCTTGTTAACAGTAGCTGCCACCTGAATGCCTCCTTGTGGCCAGAGGTGCTTTTGCAGTGCCCTGCCTCTAGCCACTCGTCTTATGGGCCCTTTAAGCACTGCAGAGTCTTTGTTATGGCTTACAGCCAGGGCCAGTGCAAGGATGTTTCACGCCCTAGGCGAAACTTCCACCTTGCACACACACACCCCGCGGCAGCTACCCCCCTCCACCCTGAGGAGCCCCCCTTGCAGCAGCTCCCCACCCCCCACCTTCCGCCCTGAGGCAGCCCTCCCAGCCCCAGCTCACCCCTGCTCCTCGCACGAGCACCCCGAGCATGCCATCGCTGCTTCACTTCTCCCGCCTCCCAGGCTTGCGGCGCCTAAGCTGATTGGTGCCACAAGCCTGGGAGGCAGGAGAAGTGAAGCAGCTCACCCCTGCCCCGCCTCCTCCCCGAGCACGTTGTGGCCACTTCACTTCTCCCGCCTACCAGGCTTGCGGCGCCAATCAGCTTAGGAACCGCAAGCCTGGGAGGCGGGAAAAGTGAAGCACCCACGGCGTGCTTGGGAGGAGGCGGGGCAGGGGTGAGCTGGGGCGGGAAGTTTCCCTGTGTGCCGCCCCCCTGCCTTACTTGCTGCAGGCGGCCCTCCCCGCGCTCCCCTGCCCCAGCTCCCTCTGCCTAAATGCCAGCGGCGACCAGGGCAGCCGAAGATCTGGCTGCCGCGGTCGCTGCTGAAGAAAATGGCGCCCCCTAAATCCCAGCACACTAGGCGACTGCCTAGGTCGCCTAAATGGTTGCACCGGCCCTGCTTACAGCACCCCTTTCTGGGGATGGGGTAACACTAAATGCAGTCAGAGTCCTTAATCACAAAATAATCAAACAAAGGCCACAATCATAAACTCTACCTGAAGCCACCAGCCCTCCCATCCTATTTACTTACTCTTACTCGACCAAACACATCCCTGCAGCTTCCTGCTGTCTTATATTAAAGCACCTAATTCCCCTCAGGTGAGGCTCCTCTTGTAATCAGGTCTAGTTTAGCCCCCAGGCTCTCCAGCCCAGGGCAAGCCAACCTGTTTCTACAACAAAATTGTAAACAAAAGTCAAGGATTTTTAAATCCCATACTGATTACCAATTTTTTTATTTCTCCTTTGAAGATCTCTACGGACGTTTTTAAGTGTCCAAGTACATGTAATGTTACTAGAGGTTTAATGATGCTGACAATACAGTCACCAAGAACTGATCCATGCCATATTTTAAAAATTAAAGGAAAAAATATGTCGTAATCTTGCATAGACAGAGTAACTATAAATTACATTTTTTCTTCATATAGGAGAGGAGATAGAAAAGATGCAGTTACATGCACAGGTAATGTATATAAATAATATAGATGAAATGCAGTTTAGAGAAACTTTTGTGAAAGCCCCTAAAACAGAGACTAAATATTGTGGGTTTAAAATCTGTGTATTGGACATTCAGAAATGTATTTGTTGGTCCAGTAAAAAATGCCATACTTCTATAGTATCCATTTTTTCCTGAGAAACTATATGGTTACAACCTCCGTGATTTTGAGAGGGAGAAGAATGATAAGCATACTCAACAATTCCAAATCTGATTCTGTATAGTTTCATATTCAAATATAACTTACTTCTAAGTGTATTCACAACCATGCTTAACATTTTCCTTAATAATATGAACTATTTGCTCTTTAGGCTATTGTCTAGTATTTATGCAACTTTTTTTCCCAAGCCCCAATACTGTATCTACAAGACTTTTAAAAGTCCAAAGTTAAATTATTGTAAAGTTGCTTTAGCCCCCTCAGAAACTTGGGATTTTATTAAATGTCTCTAGGAATGAGAGACCAGATGATTCCATTTCCCCCCCCCCCTTTTTTTTTTTAAAGGCAGAACCATTATTTGATTTGAATGAGGCCCTGTTTAAGAATGATGGCTTGATATAGCCCTATGATAATATACTCTCCTAGCTTTAGTGTATTTCCCATTACAATACCAACACCGTATATTTTTAAAAGCATCCTTAATAAATAAAATTTCCCTCTTATCTAATTGGGAAACATTTTCAAACTACAAAATTCTTTATATTACAAAAATAAATTAAATATTTTATGGTGAAATCTTAATCATATTAAAGTATGAGGTAATCAGGTATATAAACACAGGTTTGTAGGAAAAAAGCTTGAAAAGAAGGTTCAATACATCTTCTGGAATTTGATTTCCACACAATTGAGTGTGATCCAAAGCCAACTGAAATTTGTTTCTCAAATCAGAAATGTCTGTTTTCCCATAAATTGTGTGAAAACACTCACCTTAGTTTCACTGCAGTAGTGCCATTGTAAAAAACTTTTGTTTAAAAAAAATAAATCTTAAGTAATCTGTATAGAAAACTATTGCAAATGTTCCACGAAATCCTCAAAGAATTTCTGAAGAGATAATGCGTTAAAGGATCATTTATCTGCACAAACCGATGATATTTTTAAGAGCATAATCTTGTAATGGAATTAAACCTGTTAAAACAAACCCAAAAGGAAATGATATCACAGCACAAAAATTTAAAGATATTTTACTGTTCACATACCTAGTGGTTATCACAGAGCTTTTACAACATTTAAAAAAAATACACATTTGAGCTAATTCAGCACCTACCTGATATACACTTTTAAGGAGTAGAAAACCTGTTGTGCATCAGATAGCAATAAATGTAACTACGGTTTTCATACAGCATTTCTGGATTTGTTTTCCTTCCTTATTTCAGAGAATCTTTAGCAGCAATGCCCACCACCACTTGAGGACTCAAATACCAATCCTTACAAAGCAATATGATGCCAGCTCATCAGTACAAGATTACACAGATACTCTCAATGTTTCCTTTCCCAGTGAAGGCAAGACTTCAAAATAAGTTCCTCCTCCTCCCTTCTGACATGACAAATTCAAAGGCTTGCCGTTCACTGTAATTAGAACTCCCAGATTGCATAAACCAAATATTCTCATATATACCAATGTAATTTGAATTATCAATATATCCAGCAGCATAAATCTTGACACTGATGTACAAATTAAACTTTAAAAGCTAACATTAGCTTCTTCTTTTTTTAAAATGAATGGAAACAAGCCCGACATAACTAATCTTTAGTTTGAACTTGCTCTTTTAATCACCTCACACCTTTCTGGTAATCCATATACTTGAAAAACCTCATTAGACAATATTGCAGTACATGCTTTTAACCTTTAAAGGAAAATAAAGAACCTGGACTTATTTTAGCAAAGTCCAGTTACAGGTCTTTTCAAACAGCAAGCTTTGCTGATGGAAATTAAGCCAGAAGCCCCATAGTCAATAGCTTCATAGTACTAAGAACTCATTTAGCACTTTTCATTTTTAAAGCACTTTATGAACATTAAAACAAGGGCCAGATTCTTATTTATACAATATTTATACTGTTCTGGCAGCATGAAGGGACCTGTAAGTAAAGTGATGTAAAGCAGGCTTTGGGCCAGATTTTTAAAGATATTCAGGCACCTATAAGATGCAGATAGGCACCTACTGAGATTTTCAAACACTCCTCTACAGGTTAGGTGCTAGCCACCTAACCTGATTAGGTGCTTTTGGAAATCCTATTAGGAGTCTATCTGTATCTTTAGGTGTACCTACCTTTGAAAATAAGGTTCTTACTGTAAATGAGAATCAGGCCCTCACTCTTTATAATATGTCTTTGGTTTTCAAAGGTCATCAGTAATAATACTGTTAGCATTAACACAAATTGAAAGTATTCCAGATAGGGAAGTCTTTCATGGCTCACATATTCTTTGGATAAGAGTGAAAGTGGGCTACATTCACCCAAAATGGCACAGGGAACAGCAGAATTTCCCTTCAGGTTTCTGTTTGTAATAGAGCCTAAGAGCCCAAGTCACAAACCAGGACCTCATTTTGTTAGGCACTATACAAACACAGAACAAAGAGACAATTCCTGCTTCAGAACTTACAATCTAAATATAGAACAAGAGAAAATGGATTAAGACAGAGACAAAATGGAGTACAAGGGAATGATACAAAATAGTGAGGTCTTTGGGGGCCTCACAGGAACCCTGCCAGCAGATGCAGTTGATGTGCTGAATCCCCTATCTTTCCTGGTCAGTTTTTTAGTTGTGCTAACCACTGAAAGATCCTTCAAATTATTTTAACTGAACCCAGCATGGGGGGGGGGGGAGGGAGGGGGTGAATTTGGAACAGAGGTACAATAATAAATACTAAGACATTTCTAAACTTAATGTCCATTTTTCCATCTGCAGTAAATTATGAAGATACTTCCGGGAAGGCTAAGGAGGACTATAAATCCTTCTGCCAACTATGGCACAGAAAACTGTTGTTACTGTAAGTCCTATTTTACAACTGTTCTGTTGCACATCTTTATATGCTGACTCTTGGCTGCTCAGTATTAAGACCATTCCTGCTGGGGAGACTGACATATTGACCCATACTTGGGTTCACACAAATCCTGTTACTCTGCAGTCCCACTTCATGGATCCAGCTTTAGCCTCATTTCACACTATCCTGCCTCTGGTCCAAACTAGGAAAATTCTCACATTGCAGACAGCAGGTGTTAACACGTGCAGCTGAAATGGTGCTGAAAACGGCTTGCCTGCAAGTGCAGACAAGACCAAACCAAGGCAAACAATTAGCCTTGCTCTGAGCAGTTTTTCGTGCTACTGAGATTCTCTCACAGCACTGTGATGCCTTGCTTATATACTGTTCTCTGGGGTCCCCACACCATCCTCAGCTGATGTGCAAATCCAAACACAGCCCCCACAAAAGCCAGTATAAGGTCTAAGCCCTGGACCCCTCCCTGCTTTCTGAAGAGGGTACATAACCCCCGCCCCCGTTTTCCAAGAGGCTGAGGGGGCCACTCACCGGCTTCCCTGCCCCCCCCCCCCCGCCGGGCTTTCCGAGGAACTGAGGGGGCCCGGGGCTTTCAGGAAGTCTGAAGGGGGGGGGGCACTCACCGGATTCCCTTCCGGGCTTCCCACCCTTCCCGGCTCTCCGAGGAGCTGCGGAGGGGCTCACCAGTCGTCCCCCCCCCCCATCCCGGCTCTCCGAGGAGCTGATGAAGGGGGCTCGCTGCCTTCCCCACCCCCAGACTCGCTGAGGAACTGAGATTCAACGGCTTCCCCCACTGGGCTCTCCAGGGGGAGGGGGGGCTCGCCGGCTTCCCCCACTGGGCTTTCCAAGGGGCATGGGGGGCTCGCTGGCTTCCCCCACTGGGCTCTCCGGGGGGAGGGGGGGGCTCGCCGGCTTCCCCCACTGGGCTTTCCAAGGGGCATGGGGGGCTCGCTGGCTTCCCCCACCGGGCTCTCCAGGGGGCAGCGGGGGGGGCGGGGAGAGGGGCTCGCCGGTGTCCGGCTTCCCGCCACCCAGCTCTCTGAGAGGCTGAGGGAGGGAGGGGGCCCTTACTGGTTTCCCTCCCCAGGACGGGCGCTGGTGCTGAGGAGCTTCTACTCCCCCCGCAGCGGTGTCTGAGGAGCGGGTCGGGGTCGGGCCACCCCATCTCCCGGCCCCAACGCGCAGACCCTGCACAGAACGGACGCTCGACTCAGCGCCACCCTCCCTTTCTCCTGGCCGGCTCCCCGGAGAGAAAGAGACCGAGAGAGAAGCCATCGCCACCTCCCTCCCCCGCGGCGCGCGCCTCATTTGCTCCTGGCAGGCCCTCGGTCGCTAGCCCCCTAAGGGTCCTAATCAGTTAGCCGAGACGATTCAAATCCCAACCCCGGCTGCTGGAGCCAGTGCTCTAAGCTGATTGGCCGCAGGGAGAAAGTGGCTTGGCCAATGGGAGACAGGGTCACATTTAGGGGCGGGGCTGTGGGTACCCTAGTGTAGGCCTTAGGAATATGGCGGTTTGCTCGTGAGCCCCGCACCATTAGGAAGTGTCCGAGGCCCGCTCCCTTTCCCTCAGGGCCGGTTTCGCCGCGCTTGTCTTGCCCTTAGCAGCCCTCGAGCCACTGGAGGACCCTGCCAGCAGCACAGACCCTGCTGCCAGAGCCCCCTGGCGGCATAGCAGCGCGTATCCTCCACAGCCGCCAGCCTCAGAAGCAGGGCTGAGGCACAGTTGTCCTTTCAGCCCGTTGCCAGCCTCGGGAACCGCCCCACGGACTAAGATCAGGTCTGGTGAGATGATGAGCCCCCTTCAGCACTCTCTGAAGCTGCCCAACCTCCCTCTGTGGCACACCTGGGGGAAGCCACAGGTGTGAATCTGGCCCCTCACTTACACTTGCTAAGTGCTAAGCGCTAAGTGTAGTCAAAGCGCCAGCGCTGGGAGAGATTTCTCCCAGCGCTGTCCGTACTCCACCTCCCTGTGGGGAATAACGGACAGCCCTTTGACTACACTGGCGCTTTGCAGCGCTGCAATTTGCAGTGCTGGAGAGGGTGTGTTTTCACACCCTGCTGCAGCGCTGCAAATTTGTAAGTGTAGCCAAGCCCTCAGATTGCTGCAAAAGAAAACTGCTGTAATCAATCCATGTTTGACAATGAGCACCCCCCAGCGGGAAATGGTGTGATATTTCTGTAGGAGCCTTTTACAAAAATATAAATATAAGGGGGCACCATAAATCCTAAACAACTATTAAGATCTGCATTAAAATGAATCTCTGTAATCTGCATTTGAAAAGATCAGCATTTGTAATCTCAGCTAGGACCCAAACGTATAATTCTAGGGATAAGTATCAGGGGGTAGCCATGTTAGTCTGTATCCATAAAAACAACTACGGTGACCACATGTCCCGATTTTATAGGGTCAGTCCCAATTTTTGGAACTTCTTCTTACATAGGCACCTATTACCCCCACCCCCTGTCCTGATTTTTCAAACTTGCTGTCTGGTCATCCTAAAAACAAGGAGTCCCGTGGCACCTTAAAGACTAATATTTATTTGGGCATAAGCTTTTTTTTTTACCGACGAAATAGTTTTTTACCCACGAAAGCTTATGCCCAAATAATTCTGAGGATAGTAACTAAAAACCTTGAATCCATATGACTTCAGTTTGCATTAAGGACTTACTGTACCAGATAACTGGCTGGAATAAAGGCACACCAGGTAAGTGTTGGTGTCATTAGGCATAACTCTAGGTAACTCAGGAGGGTGGAAAACCATAGTGTTAATGAAGCCTTTCTGTACTAGGCCTGAATGGACCAAAGTTATTTTATGCTTATCCAGAGTGCCTCCATATTAAACTTTAGTTGAACTCCCAGGTTAGAATTGAGAATGGAATGTGTAACTGCTCCTTATCAGTGCAACACTGAAAGCCTGTTTGTATCTGACTTAGAAGGAGGAGGGGAGGGAGAGCAAAGTAATAAATTCAAAAGTAAACCAAGGTAACAGCCTTACTAACAAGATGAATTGTTTGCTGTCAAGGATGGTTTAATTGCTAACTATACAATGTGTTTACTATATAGGAGGGGGAGGAGAATAGTGGGGGGTAATGAGGATGCCTGGCTGAAGTCATGTATAAGAAGAGACACACAGCTTATGTCTGTGTGCAGGATTTGAGATTGTAATGTCTCCCTTGCACCTTTATTTGGGCTCAAATAAACTTTTTTTCTGCATTCTCCACCTTGGTGTGTTTATTGGAAGCAAAGCACACCGGGCAACGAACCACTGTTGCTGCCTCAAGCATTCTGTGCTGGCAACATAAGCAACCAGAAACATAAGGTTACATGAGGTCAGAGGTCAGGCTTCTACTATAAAGATTTTTTTAAACTATAAATTAGAAGAATGTCTTGAAGTGAATATATTTTACATGTAGTTATTAAGAAGATTTAAAATAGATGTTATATATGCATGGAAAGGCATAATTCGAGTCTGAACTACATCATTTTCAGCTGTTGAACTCAACATTTACCAGCTCTCACTGAGAAAGAAAGAAGAAAATAAACTGAGATGAGATGTAACACAGGACTCTATGTTCCCCTTGTGCACAAAGTACATGAAGGGGAATATGTTATAATGTCAATGAAGCCACAATGCAAGCAAGTCTCAGAACCATTCAGAACAGTGTAGCTGCTGGGGGTACAGATGCACTGACCTGACATTATGTCCTCAGTTAAAAAAAGGAACCCCTATCTAATGCTTCTCAGTTCCTCACCAACTCCTCTAAACAATTACAGTAAAAGAAAGGAGGAAGAAGGGGTCAGTGTGGATCTGCAGAAGCAATATATTTTGAGAACTCTAATTAACTGTAAGTACTCTTCCATTCTCCATTATGAAATTTCTTCTGCAGTTCTCCACGCAAGGCCATCACCTATCAGTAGTCTTGCTTAGCTTTACCTTAACCAATCACTTTACTAAAATATTACTAACCAATCCTAACATATTATAACAAAATTCTCTAACCAATCATACCCCAGCGTCTTAATTTACACTTAGCAAAATTGTTTCTATCTGTTACATAATTAATCAAAGAACCAGACAGATGATACAAACAATAGAGAAATGGGGACCATGACAAAACAATAAAGAAATGAGGATTTCACAACCATAATTATTGATAAGTGATTTCTTGCCAGACAGAATGCTATCAAACTAAGTTTTCTTTAGCCATCTTAAGATCTGGTGATATTAGGACAGGATCTCCTTAACAGCCTGATATTACATTGTTTTAATGTAATTTAGATGGAATGTGAGGATGTGACTTCCTGCTTCTTAATTCATGGCTGCTGCTCTCCTAATATGGCTGCAGACAAAGGCCTTAAGCCTTACAATATGGCTACAGGAAAAGGCCTTATCCTTACATAGACTCTCTTGACCTCCACAGACTGGATACCCAAGAAGATGTTAGAGTACTCCCTGATCTAAATTGAATGTAACTGCACCTACCATGGGAATTGGTGAAGGCTGAAAGAAACATTTTCCCTTGAAAATATTCCAGAAGAAGAATTGCCAATTCAGTATTTTACTGAGTCTGGATTATACAGTGTCACACTGAAGCTGTGAAGTCCAGGGTGGGCCTGAGAATTTAAATAAATTGAAGAGGCCTCATACCTAAGTTTGTAAAGACATTATGACAGTATTCTTGAGCCAGAGCAGATAGCTGATTCCTTTCTTCATGGACCATTTTCTGCAACTCCAAAATATGGTGCTGAAGTAGAAAGGTAAGTCCCATCCAGGAATCCAGGGTAGTCCCAATAAAAGTAAATCCTGACTGGGTGGGAAAACAAATATAATTTCATTTATGTTTGTTGTTAGATGTTTGGCTGTGTGTGTGTTTTTTGTGTTCTGTCCCAGCTCTGTGCAGATAGTTGGCACAGCAGACCTCAATTGAACTACCCAATAACCACAGACTTGGTTCATAGTGAAGGTACTTGGTCAGGTTTATTGTCAAAGCAGCACAGTCCTAATGTCCTGGCTCAATGGTTATAGGTACATTAACACATGTATGCCCATTGCAATGGACTAGCTCAGTTAATGGCGGGACTTTCCATTATCCCCTAGGCCAGCCAAAGACACTCCCTCTGAGATACCTCTTTATACATCATGTGTTGCCCTATCTGACATGTCTAGGTACCACCCTCTGACCTACCTAGGTGCCACCCATTACCTTGTATATGTTGGTTTGATCAAAACATCTCTATCCATCACAGTCATCCTGACCTTATATTTAAGATGGGTCAGCATCTTCCTGTTATCTTTGGAAAATATGTTGGTATTGAGGTGTTCTGGTACCATCCTTCTGAAATGTGTTTGCCTGAATGTTCTTGTGCCTAGCACTACTTAGGAATGTGTATTTTGCAATATCAGCCCTCTTTTTGCCAGGTTCTGTGAGCAGGGCCTGCCTCTAGTTCACAGCCTGACAAAGCTTTGACCACTACTTAGCCCAGGCTTCAGGCCTCATACCAAGCCACTGATACAAGAGCTTATGTTTCAAGCCTCTTCCTACTACAATGCTTAAATCCAGAGCCACAATGAAATAACAGGTGCCCTAGAGCACTAGTTTTCAAACTTTTTTTCTGGCGAGCCAGTTGAAGAAAATTGTTGATACCCGCGACCCAACGGAGCTGGGGATGAGGGGCTTGGGGTGTGGGAGGGGCTCAGGGTTGGTGCAGAGGGTTAGGGTGTGGGGTGGGGTCAGGAATGAGGGGTTCAGGGTGTGGAAGGGGGTACTGGGCTGGGGGCTAGGGGGTGCAGGCTCTGGAGTGGGGTTGAGGATGAGGGGTTTGGGGTGAGGAAGGGGCTCTGGGTTTGAGAGGGAGCTCAGCACTGGGGCAGGTAATTGGGGATGTGGGCTTACCTTTGGTGGTTACCAGTCAGCAGTGCAGCTGGGGTGCAAAGGCAGGCTTCCTCCCTGTCCCGGCACCAAGGACCACGCTGCACCCCAGAAGCAGCCAGCAGCAGGTCTTGTTACTAGGCGGAGGCGCACAAGCAGCTCCGTGCGGCTCTCACCTGTAGGCTCTGCCCCACCAGCTCCTGTTGGCTGAGAACCAGCCAATGGGAGTGTGGAGCCAGTGCTCAGGGTGGGAGCAGCACGCAGATCCCTGTCCCCCCCACCTCCCGCCTAGGACCCAGACCTGCTGCTAGCCACTTCCAGGCCACAGCACAGTGTTGGAACAGGTAGGAACTAGCCTGCCTTAGCCGGGCAGCACCACCGACGGGACTTTTAACATCCCGGTCAGCTGTGCTGACCAGAGCCGCCACGACCCAGCGTCTTCCATTCCACAAACCAGTACTGGGTCACGAGCCACAGTGTGAAAACCACTGCCCTAGTGGTCCCGAGTAACTGCTTGATAAAAATTTCCCTCCAAGAGCCAATCATCTAGGAAATGAAAAACCTGAAACTCCTGATGTCAAAGATGTGCCTGATGCCACCACTGCTAAACATTTAGTAAAACTTGTGGCACCAAAGCACAGGACCTTCTATTGAAAATGCTTGTCAATGGTCAATACTGTTTTAAATGCAGGGCCCTCAAGTCTGAACATGTGAACATGAGTGTGGATAGAATCATAGAATATCAGGGTTATATAGAGATAGTATTATGGTTGTTGCAAAATATGTCCTTCCGTGCTCACCTCAGACAGACTTTGAATATTTTCTTTCGTTAGAGCCACGGAAGACATGTTTTATTAATTTATATTATTAAGTATTCTTTACAGAGCAACAAAAACATTCTAACTTTATTATTTTTTTCTTAAGTATCCAGACAAGGGAGTCGGGGGGGGGGGGGGGAACAGAGAGTGGAGGTATGAAGTCACTGCCTACTTGCGTTAGTAATGGATAAAGTAATTTGGTGTGGGAATGGGTGTGACCAATTAAATTTCAGTCTTCATCAGTAGCATTTCTATAAATGTCAATGATTGTATTCAATTCAAGGTTGACAAATAGGTCTATTTTTTACTGTACAACTAATGTACTTAAGTAAAATTGTCCCACTGAGCAAGAAGGTATGTTTCAATCGTATTCAGACTAGAGACAGAAAGGTCAAGATGCAGATAATACTGCTATTGTGAGAACAAGAGGAAAGAGAAGTGAGTTACAAAGCAGCCTGAAGTGGCTGAATGATTTCCAAAGTATCTATAACAATTGAAGCAACTGGATTTTGTTCTTTGATCAATACAAACACTTAGAACAAGTTGGCCTTTAAGTGGTCTGTTTTTAAAACTGTTGGATTAAAAAAAGAGAAACAATTGCCTTCACCACTGTAATTAGTAAGAAGTTGAGTTACAAAAGAGAACTCTTGCACTCTTATTAATTTTCTGCCTTCACTGTCCACATGAAATTGCATTTACCTGCAAGTATCAGAGGGGTAGCCGTGTTAGTCTGGTTCTGTAGAAGCAGCAAAGAATCCTGTGGCACCTTATAGACTAACAGACGTTTTGCAGCATGAGCTTTCGTGGGTGAATACTTGCATCCGAAGAAGTGGGTATTCACCCACGAAAGCTCATGCTGCAAAACGTCTGTTAGTCTATAAGGTGCCACAGGATTCTTTGCTGCATTTAGCTGCAAGTTTGTCCAGAACACTCATCTTAAACATGATCACAAATCAGAGCCAAGCCAGTAGGACCATCTGCCGAAGGATCTTAAACAAGACTGCTGCATTAAGGGTGGAGGCAGTGGCACCACTGGGGAGAGGCAATTGCCCCTCTCTGTGCTTCATACTACCTGTTAATTTTAGTTGCTATTGTTAGGTCTGAATGAAAATATAGCAGACAAAACAGTTATGCCAACCTGACTGAAGTCAGGCTAACAGAGGTTTCTGGGTAATCCCAGAGTGGAAAAGTACTGAGAAGCAGCATTGTTTCACAAAGCCCTGGAAAATGTGAGATAAGCCAGGGATTACATTCCTGGCATAGCATTAGCTGTGCTAAGGACAGTGTTTGAAGAACTGATAAGAAACTCTAGCATCCCACGGTTCAGATTCTAACTCTCTGGTTGAGTTATAGGTTTGTTTAAAACTCCCCTGTATTTCTAACTTTTGGGTGTTGTTAAGAAATAATTAATAATCTAAAGTTGTAGACATAAAGTCTAGGCATGTGTGTATATTAAAAGTGTCTAGTTTTAAGTTGTTAAACAAAGGGGGGTGGGTTTTGCTCAAGTGAGTGATGTATGACGTAATAAAACTGTCTATATAGGCTAATGCTAAGCTGTAAAGAGAGGCTGGTTCTGACTGGAGACGAGTTGCTCTTTACTGATGCGTGCACTTGTCAATAAAGAGCTTTTTGATCGGACCTTGCTGGTGTTGCCTGTCTCTCTGTGATCAGACAACGAACTTCGCTGTTGGGGTTAAAGTCCCTGACACTAACAATGGCAGCACTCAGTATCTTGTCAGGTGCTTCACTGAATGAGCCAAGCACCACCACATACACAAACCAGACACTGCTTCCTGCCTCCTGTTTTCTTCCTCTCTTCCCACTTCTTCTTTCCATCTCTGCTGCTTTGTGTTTCCCTGCCCCTTCACACTGCATCATGTGATAGTTTTACTCTATGGCCACCAACTGAAACCTTGAGCTTGGTGGCTCTTGTCTGTGTGGCAGGTTCTAATCACTAATCCAATTCTAATCACTTTACTCTACTGCTGCTAGCAGCACAGAGAGAGAAAGAGAGCTGAGCTGCAGGGAAACATTACCCAGAGGGTGAGACACACAAGATGAGAGGGGAGAGATCATAGAGATATAAAGAGAGTAAGAAAGATCCTGGAGGGTGAGGGAACTGAAGGAGGAAAGTTGAGAGCAGCATGAATGCCAGAGAGAACTCCAGGTTCAGCAAAGTTTAGAAATTGACGATACGTGCCTCCTCATCTTGTGAGGGTGACTGGTTGCATGGTAGTGGCTGCAGATTTAAAATGCCCTTGGGGCTTCAGCCAGACCCACAGCACAATGCTATCAGAAGGGAGTATGGGTAGGGTTACCATATGTCCGGGCTTTGCTGGACATGATCTCTTTTTTGGTCTGCCAATCTCCATCCAAATGGATTTTTTAAATATCACCAAATATGGGGGATTTCCCCTCTGCCCCCTCCCCTCCCATGCAGCTGGAGCTGCAGCCAGGCCACCCTGGGACCTTACAGCTGAAGTTGAAGCCAGGCCACTTGGGGGGCTTACAACTGGAACCACAGCCACTCAGCCTGCCAGAGCCACTCTGGCAGCCAGATCTGAAAGCAGCACCTGCCAGCAGCAGCGTAGAAGTAAAGGTGGCATGGTGTGGTATTGCTACCCTTACTTCTATGCTGCCTTCAGAGCTGGGCAGCTGGAGAGTCTGATCTCCCTGTGCCATGGAAGAAAAGATGGCACTGTGCTTTGGGTTTACTCTCTGCCCACGTCCTTCAAACCAAGGGCAGGGGGGGAGGGGTTGCTGGGGACCTGGCAACAGTGGGTGGGAATGTGCCTGGGGGTGAGCAGCTGTCTGGGGCAGGACCAGCAAATGTTTGCCATTCACTGAACTGGCTAGCCACTGGGAGGCATTTCCAAAGCATATGTGGCAATGTGTGCTGCTCTGATTGGTGTCAGCCAGCCAGGAAACACAAAGTGGAGCAAGTGCCCAGTGTGCAGCCCAGCTGCAGCGTGGGGTCTGTCCTTGTAATGGGTCCTCAGAACACACTGCTCAACCTGCCCCTCTGTCATCCCTATTGGAGGAGAGATCTCATGTCCTCCCCCGAGCATGCATCACAGAGGAGAGAGAGCACGGGGATGAGGCCTCACAGGACCTACTGCACAGCTCATGTGGTCAGCCAGGCCCAGGGGGGCAGGAACTCATTGCCTGGCTGTTTGGTTTGGAGGGGGCTGCTGGTTTTACATTGTATTTTAATTATGCTTAGAGCCATGGAATGGGGGATTTCTGGGGGTGCTACACATCTAATTCCTCTTGTGTTTGATTAATTTTGTTAAATTTGATTTGTTGTAAACACTTTTGAGTTGGAAGTGAAGTGACCTACCACTGAACATAATGCCAAAACAAAAATTTACTGGAGAACTAAAGACAAAATTTTCATGTTTTCGTAGTAGTCAAGTAGAATGGGAAGCAGAGAGCTGGATATGCAGAGCTGGTGTGTATATCTCTGTTGCAAATAAAGGTGCTCTTGATTAACAAGCTCATGTGGATTCTGAGAAACAAGAAATTAATTTGAGAAAAAAAAAGCTCATCAGCAAAGTTAAGATTATTTTGTTAAACTAGGCAGCAAATCAGAGGATCCTGTTAGTGCAGCAGAAGGCATTCTAGTGTTTCATGCTGTCATTCATCATGATAGTTTCAATGGATTGCACATCTGTCTTACTGACAAAGACATTCCCTGATTTTGAGGTAGTCCAAACATTTTCAACTGCTTGCACCAAGACAGAAGAGATTATTAATTCTGTGCTTGCACCACATTCTTTTGATGCTGCTTGGAAAGCACTTGAGGACAATGATATTCCTTACTGTGGTGTTGCTGCAGATGGAAGCAATCATGGTGCTATGAAAACACACATAATGAGACTACAATTGCACAATACATCAAGGAAACTCTGGGAAAGAAAGGTTTGAGAAGTGTATTGCATTTGCAGGTAACAACTGCAATACAATGTTTGGAAGATTGTGGCATGAAGAAGGCGGCAAGAACGTGTACAAATTTAAAGAAGCTGTTGCAGAGGGGGACTTTAATCGATGTGGGTTGCCCAGCACACATTTTGAACAATTGTGTCCATCACAGGGCAGACACATTTGATGTTGACATTGAGAGCATTATTTTAAAACTCTCTATTTTCATATCTAAACTGTCTGAGCTGAGCTTCTGAAGGAATACTCTTGAGTTTGTTGACATTGAATACAGAAAGCTGCTTTACCACAAGACGACACAATGGCTGTCATCAGTGCCATAACAAGGGTGAGGCAAGTGAGTCATTTGCCTCGGGCACCTAAAGTTGAGGGGTGCAGAAAGGCCCCAGAGCATCCCTACCAGAATGAAAGCTGCTGCTGCCTTGGCAACAGGACACCAGCAGGCAGCTGAGCAGCTGGCTGAGGCAGCTGCTGCCTGTCAGGAGGGGGAGGAGGGAGGCACACGTGCTTTGCAGCCCTTCTCTCCCCCAGCACCCACCTGGAGGAGATGCTGAGGGGGCTTCCGGTGGGAGACAGGATCATCTGCAGCCAGTGGATCTCACTCATCTGAGCAGCTTCTGGGGCTTCAGTGAGTGTTTGACCCTGTGATCCACCCCACCCCCTTCCCAGCCACCACTCCTGAAAAGTGGGCAAGGGGCAGCCCCATCACCCACTCCCAGTGAGGGTACGGTGAGGGGCAGCAGGGGGAGGAAGGAAGCCACATGTAATGGCAGTCGCCTCACCTCCCAGCCCCCACCACCCCCTCTCCAGCCCCCAAACTCTGTCCCAGAGTCTGCCCCAGCCCTCCACACTCCTTCCCAGAGCCTGCCCCGCTCCACACATCCTGCACCCCACCCCGTGCCCCAGCCTGGAGCCTGCACCCAGCACCCAAACTCCATCCCAGAGCCTGCACCCCTCCACCCATCCTGCACCCTCACCCTATGCCCCAGCCCAGAGCTTGCACCCAGCCCTCCTCACTCCATCCCAGAGCCTGCACCCCTCCATCCATACTGCACCCCCACCCTGTGCCCCATCCCAGAGCCTGCACTCAAACTCCTGCCCAGAGCCCACACCCCAGACTCCCTCCCAGAGCCTGCACTCCTCCACCCATCTTGCACCCCCACCCTGTGCCCCAGGCTGGAGCCTGCACCCAAACTCCATCCCAGAGCTTACACCCCAGAGCCCAACCTCTCAACCATCCTACACCCCAATCCCCTGCCCCAACCCAGGGCCTGCATCCCAGACCTCCTCCCCCTCCCCTAAACTCCCTCACAGAGCCTTAGGCAGATGTGGGACAGAGTTTGGGGGAGGACTTTGAGCATTCTGGGCGCCAGCAAAATTTCTACAAACCTGCCACCCCTGATACTTGAAGGGGGGGGTGAGGAGGCGAGCGGCAAGTCAGTGGATGGAGGCCCCCCCCCATTTTCTGTATTTTAATTGTTGGTACTTGTAGAAATGCAGACTCACCCCTGCAGCACCTCCTGTTGGTCTGTTCTGGGAATTAGCTTATTGCAGCTCTGGGAACACCCTCTGCAGGCTGGTGATCTGCCTGTCCTCTGGCCCACCATGTCCCTCCCTGGACCCAGTGCCCTTTTACCTGGGGTGCTGCCCCCTGGTAGTAACCCTCAGTCTTAGGGTCTCCCCTCCCCATGAACCCCCACCCACTAGTCCCTCCTCACCTCAGTATCAGGCTACTGCCAGTCATTGTCTAGCCCCCACGCCCTGGGGCAGACTGCAGTATCAGCCTATTCATCACTGGCAAGGAGGGATTGGACCTGCTGTCTCGGCCTCAGGCGCAAAAATAGCTAGTTACGGCTCTGGCTGTTATTATTTCTAGGTATTACAAGGCTGATTCAGATATTTCCGGCCTTGAAGTCATTCTTCCTGTCACGGGACAGACCACCCACTCTGATTAAGAAATTTTTAAAAGATGAGTTCAGTGGGATTTACTTCTGGCACATGCACTCACTCATGAGTGCATTCCAGTCACACATTCAAGAAATAGAAATGGAACAACACTGTCGTAGAAGTGGTGAAAAGCTTGAACTCAGTGCACACTGTCCTTCTTGAATGCAAGAC
This sequence comes from Mauremys mutica, assembly GCF_020497125.1. Classification (NCBI taxonomy): domain Eukaryota; kingdom Metazoa; phylum Chordata; order Testudines; family Geoemydidae; genus Mauremys; species Mauremys mutica. Next base: position 16,187,683 of record NC_059075.1, read on the forward strand.
CCGGAACTTGGTGTCGCTGAAAGTTAAGGGACTACTACTGGCACAAAAGCACAAGGAGGGACTTGATGAAGAGTATAGCATGTCCTGTGCTAAAATAGAATGTCTGTACAGCACACGCTTAAATATTTGGAGATGTGGAAGGCACCCCTGGAAGACTTCTCTTGTTCCATGTGGATTGCCCTGAGTGAGACACCAAATTGGAATGATATAGAATTTTATGTGAAATACCTGACAGAGAACAGGGTGCAAATTGATGACATTAAGTGCTTTGATCAGTTCAGCAATCTCAAGAAATGTATGGAAGGTTACAACAGTGATGAAGAGTTCAATAATTTGGTAGCACACCAAAGATGGACCAAATATTTTGAGAAGTCCAAAAACATTGAATGTCACTCAGAACTGTTAAAGACCGTTCTTCTTTGCTGTTCCCTTTCACAATGCAAATGTAGAGTGAGGTTTTTTTCAGTAAGGCAAAGCCAGTGAACAAAGGAAAGGAACAACTTGACTGTTGAGTTGCTGAAAGGGATCCTGCTTGTACAGTACAACTTCAGATACACATCTTGCAAACTTTCATGGCTATTTGATGAGCAATCACCCACTCTTGACAAAGATGTGCCCATGCATATTTCTCTGTAGAGCAAAACAGGAAGAAGCACAGTAGGAAAGGACTCACTGCATGCCAAAAGTTACATTTAAATTTGATTTACATTTATTTTGAGGCCATTACGCTAAATGTTAGATATTCAAAGTAGAAAGAAACTGTACAGTAGAAACTGCACCCCTCTCCCTTCCACCCTCCCTGCCCCCAGCAGTGTCCTCTTTTTGGGAACCTGAAATATCGTAACCCTAAGTGTGGGTGAACAGGTATTTTTTCTCCCTGGCTGTAAACCAAATACAGCCTTTACTTCCTTCTATGGAGAAATTTTCTCTTCCTGGCCTATTTCCAACTGATGTTCCAGGACAGAAACATAGCAATTAAGTAGGAGTTGTGACTTGCATAGTATTTCCTAATGCATTAGTTCAATTTTTAGACCATGTTTAATACAGATATTAAAAATCAATATATCAAGGGTATTAGTGAAATGCAACAGTTAGTGTTTGTCCTCAGATAGACTATTGCAGGGAAAGTGTCTAATTTAGCAAAGCTGAGTATAATGTTGGATTTTAATTATTCTCTTATAACAAAGGATAAAGTTATGCATCAAAATCAAAAGCTATTGGTATGTCCCTACAGCAGAACAGATATCTGAATAACTTCACATATCCTTGCATAGGAAAATGAACCTGAATGAATTCTTGACATCAGAACAGAAATCAGAATACATTTTGAAAAACCCAAATGCTGTTCTGGATCACAACACAGGGATTAGACTGCATTTACGTAATTTTACTATAATTTTTTTCTCATCCCCTGCCTCTCAAACCAAAGATGTGTTCACATCCCATTGTTTGCCATAGGCTGTGCAGGTTGAAGCAAGTGTATAAAGCACAAAACTAACTGAACCTAAAGTCTATACATCTGAGTCTTCAGTTGGAAGGTCTCTCATTTAACTATGCCACAAAATTACCCAGAACCTCCAGTGCCCTTATCTCCCAAGTCAACAAAGATCCCTTATCTCCCAAGTCAACAAAGATTATGGGAGGGAGGGAAGGGAGGCCTGCAAGGAAGGAGCAGGATTCTTGGGTGGAAAAGCTGCATTGAACACATGGGAAGGGTCGGGGGGCTGTGTGTGTCTGGAGCTGCTTCAGTAAAATGCAGTGTATCTAAAATTGCAAATGTTCTTGAAATAGATCTTTTGAAGAATAAAATGTAAAAATTAGTCTAAGCGCGTCCAGGGGCCAAAGTGGCCTCAGAGCCCCTGCTGCAAGTTGCTCCCCCTTCCCAGAGTTGAAATCTGAACTCATGCCACTGGGTGGAGGAGGTTACATGCTGCCTACCATTACCCTCCAGACACAGAACTGTGCAGGGGAGATCCTTCCAGGGTGGGCAGCCCATGTAGTAATCATAGACTATCAGGGTTGGAAGGGACCTCAGGAGGTCATCTAGTCCAACCCACTGCTCAAAGCAGGACCAATCCCCTGACAGATTTTTGCACCAGATCCCTAAATGGCACCCCCAAAGATTGAACTCACAATCCTGGGTTTAGCAGGCCAATGTAAAACCACTGAGCTATCCTGCTTGATGACAGCTCCCTATTTACAATTACATTTTTAGACCTATTGGTTAGCCAGCTTTTCATCCATTTAATGTGTCTCAGTAGAGCCACACTCAAAATATTTTCTTGGCAGGGGCGGCTCCAGGCACCAGCACGCCAAGCGCGTGCTTGGGGCAGCAAGCCACGGGGGGCGTTCTGCCGGTCGCTGCGAGGGCGGCAGCATGCCTGCTGTGCTTGGTGCGGCAAAATACCTAGAGCTGCCCCTGTTTCTTGGGCCTACGTCCTGGGCTGGATGTTTGTAAATAGGGTTATTTAGAGGGTACCTGTTTGGGGTAGATTTGGCCTTGCATCCTTCCTCCTGTGAACAGATCTGAGACCTCCTTTTACAGTGTGTAGTTCCCTTTGGGGCTTTTTTTCAATATCCATTCTGGCCTGAACGTGCTAATCAGCAGCCTGAGCAGCTACTTTCACTGTGTCAGGACACTTTTCTTATATGGTAACTCCGATTTCATCTGAGCAAGCATTAAAGAAATGTTCTTGGATGAATAAATCAAACAATTTCTCATAATGCCCTTCTGCCCCTTAACTTTTTACCCATTTTTCCTATAATCAGATATTTTATGCATAAATTTTTCATGACTGATATTGTCATGCTCCTTTAGATTTGTAAACTTTATGCAATATGATTCTATCATAATTTGAAACCTTAGCAATACAGCTTCTGTATATTTATCATGGTTTATAGCTTCCTCCTGGTCTAGACCAGAAAAATACTGGAAAGCTTTTCCCTAAGTTTCAGTGATCAGTACAGTCATTCATTTGTACTTAGGGATGCCATTGGCCTGGCATATTCTTTTAAAAGCAGTTAAGTACTCTTCTATACGTTCTCAGTCTTCAAAAGGTGGACACAGTCTGTCCCAGCTGGGTGAATACGGGGTGGGCGGATTGCCCACAGGCTGGGGAATACCTTTCTGCTTCTCCAGCTCTATGAGCTCTATTTCTTGTGCCTCCATCTGATATGTATATGCTCTCTCCTCTGCTTTGATCACCTCCAGTTGTCGCTGGTGGGCCCATTCCTCTGCCTCCTTGTTGGCATGGGCTGTCTGGATCACCTCTATTCATCTCTGGTAGTCCTGCTTCTTTGGTGGCTTTCTTTTGCATTCTGAGCTCAGCCATCTGCAACTAGTGCTTGTATGCCTACTTGTTTTTGCCGATCTGTAGTTTGGTCAGCTCTACTTAAGCAGCCATATCTTGCAGGGAAGTAATGCCTGGCTGGTTTCCCAACCCTGCGTTATCTCCCTCCTCAATCTCCTCCTCCTTGCTCAAAACACTTAATGGGTGAGGTTTTCAGATCCTGTGCTGATTTCCCCTTGTGGAGTAAACCATATTTCAGACACAAACTCCCAAGATGCTTTTTATCCATTGTGTCCAAGGACAGAAATATAGTGCCAATCTATAAAAGGGAAAATAAGGATGACCCAGGGAATTACAAACTAGTCAGCTTAACTTCAGTACCCAGAAAGATAATGGAGTAAATAATTAAGCAATCTATTTGTAAACTCCTAAAAGATAAGGTGATAATTAACAGTCAGCATGTCAAACCAACCTTCTTTGATAGGGTGACAAGCTTTGTGGAAGCGGGGAAATAATAGAAACTGTATATCTTGACTTTAGCAAGGCCTTTCATACTGTCTCGCATGATCTTCTCATAAACAAACTAGGGAAATACAGCCTATATGGACCTACTATAAGGTGGGTGCATACCTGGTTGGAAGACCATTCCCCCAGCGTAGTTATCAGTGATTCACAGTGAAGCTGGAAAGACATATGGAGGGGGGTCCTGCAGGGATCAGTTCTGGGTCTGTTTTTGTTCAATATCTTGATCAATGATTTAGATAATGGCATAGAGAGCACCATTATAAAGTTTGCGAACAGTACCAAGCTGGGAGGGGTTGCAAGTGCTTTAGAGGACAGGATTAAAATTCGAAATGATCTGGACAAACTGGAGAAATGGTCTAAAGTAAATAGGATGAAATTCAATAAGGACAAATTCAAAGTACTCCATTTAGGAAGGAACAATCAGTTGCACACATACAAAATGGGAAATGACTGCCTATGATGGAGTACTGGGGAAAAGGGATATGAGGGCCATAGTGGATCAAAAGCTAAATATGAGTCAAGTGTGTAACACTGTCCTGGAATTAGGTTCCAAAGAACTTCCTTTTGGACCCCAGTTTATATACCAGTAGTTAAAACTTGGGTTCTACTCAGCCATACCTTAACCAATCATTTTAAACTAAAATATTACAAAACAGTATTTTTCACCAATACTAGACCATTATGAAACAATTCTTTAACCAATCATACCCCACCACCTTAGTTGATTTAAATTTTGTGAAATTGGTTATGCAACAGCCAGAAACAATTAAAGAATCAGCCAGAGATGATACGGATAAAAATAAAGAAGTAGGGACCATAAAGGCCAAACAAGAGAGAAGTATAATTTCACCATCACAACTGTTAAGTGGTTCCTTGCCAGACAGAATGTTATCAAACATCTTAAGATCTCTTTCTTTATCTGGTTATGGTGGGTACTAGTAGGACAGGATCGCCTTAACAGCCCGATATCACATTGTTTTTATGCAATTTAGATGGAACATGAGGATGTCACTCTTGCAACTTAACTCATGGCTGCTGTTTTTACTGCAGAAGGCCTCAGACCTTATCGTTCCAAAACTTATTGAAAATCAACATGAATGGTCCTGCAAGCTTCACAGCCGACTCCTTTAAAACTCCTGAATGCAAGTTATCTGGATATGCTGATTTAAAAATGTCTAAATGTCTAACTTTAATAGTCTCTGTTTAACATCCTCCTGAGATACTAGTGGAATGGAAACAGTGTTATCATCTCCATATGATGAGACTATATCATTTTCCCCCAAATACAGGACAGAAATATTGATTGAACACTTCTGTCTTTTCTGCATTATTATTGATAATTCTACTATTTCCGTCTAGTACTAGCTATTGGCGGGATTTTTTTTGTTCCTAATATATTTAAAAAAGAAACTGGAGCCAGAGGAGCAGCTGCAGAAGCAGTTTAAGCAGGGAACCACAGACACTGATGTTGTCATCAGAGTATTTTCTAATAAAGTTTTGACTGGACAGTCTCTCTCCTCTGCTGATTGCTCCAAGACCCTCCCAAGCCCTCTCCCACAGTCTCTTCACTCAAGGTATGTCTACACAGCAATGTAAGCCTGGTCTCAAGCCTAACCCCCCTTGTATCCACACACCAATTGTGCTAACCTTGGGTTCAGACCTAAGGTCCCAGGACTGTGCAAGGCTGGAGAGTCCAAGCCCATATTAAGAGGGGACTTAGAGTCCAAGAAGCCCTATTGCTTTCCTGTGTGCATGTGGCCCTAGCTTGAGTCGGGTCCTGGAAAACCTCTGGATATATCCCAGAGTTCCCAGTGGCAAGCAGCCAGCGCAGTGGCCAGAAGAGCCATTGCTGTCTAGCTGAGTGTGTGTCTCTGCTGGTCTCATGGAGCCAGCAACTCCTGCTCTGGCTCCATCTTGCTGCTACATGCAGCTTGCCTGGAGCAGGGAGCAAAGCTGACAGGCAGGATGTGGCTTCTGGCTGCCAGGATGTTGGGGGTCATCCCTCCCCTGGCTGTGATGAGCCAGAAGCCCTGCTCTCCCTGCAGGGCAGCCACTTGGTCCCTGCTGCCCTCTCTGTCACTTGCTCCCGAGCCCCCCTCCTGCCTGGGGCTGTGTGTGCAGGGGCACTCCGACTGCATGCACTGTCAGGGCATCAAATGGGAGCCAGGCCCAAAAACTTGCCCTGGAGTGCGGCAGGGAAAGGGATAAGGGATCCCTGAAGATTGCTGGAGCACAGTGCACCCCACACCTGAGGATACACTTCACTGCGCAGCAGCCATGCTGGGGTGTGTATGTGTTCTGAAACCTACGTAATTTGTCAAACTTCAAAACAAACAGATAAAAATAAATTTAAAAAAACAACCCACCTTCATTGTGTCCGAGACAAATGCAGGTTCGAGTAAGTATTTAATTGAGAGAGGAAAATCAAAACGTGACAGATTGAAATTTCAAACCACGTGGCCGTTTATTAACAAGGGATAAGTTACAACTTGGGCCGAGGGGAGGTAATCTATCAACTAGAAATACTGTCAAGATAAACCACACACAACTTGAAAACAGTCTATTTGCATCTAACAACAAGAACTAAACGACCTATGATCAACCGCTTACTAAAATCCAAAATAGACACGCAAACTGAGTAAACTGTGCACGCATTAACCGAATGTTGTGAAATACACCAACTAACCACAACAGTAATCAATACAACAATTTGATTCTCCTATACTGTATACACAACTTTGCACCAAAAAAGGGAGAAAGAAGAAGAAAAAAAAAGGAAGAGGCTAAGCAAACAGTGTTTACAGAAATTAAAATGCACATACCATACTCCAGGCGCAGCTGACCAGCAGTACAGACACAGAGTGCATGACGAATTGAGGGGAAGTAATCCTAACATGACACAACACGAGCCGGCAAAATCCGGAGGAGACCCTGACTGAAAGGGTGATCAGGCCTTCCAGCTAACATGCGGGCACTCCTGCCGTTTTTGGCGCGAGATACAGTTTTATTCGAAGACTCTTACTCGTGCCAGCATCTAATTGGTCCCTAGCTCCTTCATCCTCCAGGTTCCGAGCTGGAGCCCTCTACGTCAACAGGAGCTGCACCCGGCATACTACTCTTTTGCACACAACACGCTGGTATTGTAGCACACGGCACCAACTTGACCCACAATTGACCAGATAGAAGGTTCGGGAATAGGCACACGGCACTATAATATTGCACGCTGCACTACGGTGTTGCACACGGTACCAATGTGACCTTTTGACCGACAATTGGCCATTCAGACGCCATGTTTGAGCATGAGTTTAGGGTTGCGACACATTGCAAAGTTTCATTTTAATAGTTTGTCAGCCCTAATTATCCTCAGAACAAGTGCACATGGGCATTTTCCTGCCAATGTGACTCAGCCTAGAGATAGAGCGCCCAATTCTCAGATTAGAAGGTAGTTCAGTATAAAGCCTTCTCAAACTGCAGTCATTCTATTGAGACAGCCATTAAAGGAGCTAAGTATGCAGTTTCTGTTCTCATGTGCTCCTTATGGGTCTGTGCACTGCAGTGTGGATGACAGAGCCCTAAATTCAAGTATGGGTCTGAAAATCCTTAACCTCAAGTCCAGAGTTCCCTGACACAGGTCAGCTGACTCAAATCCCACTAACCCTAGGCTTACAATGTTGTGTAGTAGACATACCCTCAGAGTCATTCTATATCTGTCCTTCATCTTCTCTTCCTTCCTTGCCTCCCTCTTCTCACCTGCTGTGTCCCACTCAGCCCTCCCCTGTTCCTTGTCTTTCTGGTCAGTTTAGCCCTAACTCAATCCACCATCCCTCCCCAAAAAAATTGTGGCACTCACTGGACATTTGCTACCATGTACCATCACACTGTTCAGTGTGCTTGTATGTTATAGTCACTTTCCTTATCCTGTGTCTGTCTAGTTTATTAGATTGGAAGCTCTTCAGGCCAGAGACTTACCACTACTCTGTGTTTTGTACAGTATCTAACCCAATGGGGCCTTGTTCTTAGTTGCTCCCTGGGCACTAGTGTAATACACATTATTTTATTTAATTATTATAAATCTGAAAAGTCATTAGTTTCAGAAGACACATGAGACAGACTGAAATACTACATACTTGGGGGAAAGTGAGCAGTTAAGCATGTTGATGTTTGTATATACAAACACCCATTTCATCACTGTACTGGAAAATATAGCTGAACTGAATTTTCTATGGAGTTTGAAGAAAGTTTAACAGTCCTAATTGTTTTCTGTGTTAATCAGTGTGTACTTGAAAGAATTACATGCCTTCTAAGAGAAAAGAATCAGTCCACACTTACTGAAAAAAAAATTCCTTCCAACTGGTGTTCAGAAGAGTGCTACAAGACATATACATAACCTCATGAGCAGAGGGCGGAGCGGATACCCTCCCACATTATGACCAGCAAAATAAATAAATAATAATAATAAAATCTCAAAGAGGGAGAAGTTCACAGATTTGCAAACCTGAAAACCTGTGTTATGCTTTAGCCCACTTCAGCACATAGCAGGTTTATGAACATTAAAAAATTAACGGCAAAGGAACACTGAAGCCCATTAATCTGAATGTGTGCCAGCCAGTATGCCTTCACTGACTAAAGGTGCAGTGAACAGCTAAAAATTAACCTTGCCCTTTTAGGCTAAACAGAGCCATGTCTCTGGCTCCATCTCTGTTGTTACGATAACAAAACTCCAGTGTGGCATCATGCTGGCACATAGGTACGTGGTGTGATTTTTCAGAATCTCTTTTGGGAATAGTCATGTACGTGAAATAACTGGTACTTATGATTATGCTATTTCTATGCATGTATATTCATCTTGTTAGTTATGGCAGTTATGAATATTAGCTATGTTTACTACATGTTTGCTCCTGTGGTAATGCCCACGAGGTATTTAGTCAGCACATGAAGGGACAAATCAAGTTGAATGGCCCATTAAGGAACACTTAGCTCACAATGGACCCTGGAAAACAACTGTCTACACTTAATGGACTTTTTGTGAATGTTCTAACTAGAATATGGGTGGGGGTGATGGACATGTAACTTGCCCATGTGACTCCAAACACCATCTTTCACAGGGAGAACAGATTTCCCTTTACTTGGCACTTGGCAAAAGCTAAAAGGCCCTGGCCTGGAAACATCTCCATTTTGTTTCTTTCCTGCTCCAGCCTCTTTCCTGTTCCAGCCTCTAGACTATGAACATATACTAATGGGAGCATTCTAACCAAGGGAATGAGCACTTTAAGGTAATCTGGAGCCTTAATATTTCCTTGATCCTTTGCAGATGGACTTATGAGTTGGATATGGTACAGAGACTGTTCTAGCCTCATTGATTGCTGATTTCTCCCTTGCAATGGACAAAGATCAGATGTCTGCTGACTTTTTCATGAGTCAGCAGCCTTTGATACCTGTGGTATAAGCAACATAGCTCTTGCTTGAGTGGTTTTGTTATTTCCTCTGTCAAAGCCTGTTCCCATTGAACTGAATAGCAAAACTCCTTTTGATTTCAATGGGAACAGGATTTGGCCCCAAGAGATCAGAGAATGTGATTTTGATCAATTGCTTATCTGTCCAAAGACAGTTCTCATGCATGTTCTGCCAGGCTGATTTTGATTGCCCCTCCTGTATGTCATGCTGAGGAAAATAAAACAATTTGGGCTGTAGTTCTGTCAAGATGTACATGGCACACACAGTTCTATGCCTCTTTTCCATCAATCCCAGATGGCGCAGCATCTTTGCTTTCCTAGTGCCTGGCGGAGAGCAATACTTAGATAAAGGCAAGCTGGCAGAAGCTTAGTTTGGACATAAGGGAGGCACTGATAGTGTGTTAAGGGAAAGTGGGGTGATTGTCCTTCCTATCCTTCTTTCATTTAAGAAGTTTCCAATTGGAGATGCTGCTGGATTCTCAATGACACCTTGAAGTACAGTTAGCACCAGGGGCCCAAAGCATCATTTTACAACTGCATCTGTTTAGACAGGTAAGGGGGGTGTTGGAGGGAACAGGGAGAGTGTGGGGACCCCGGGCTGGGGACAGGGCAGGGAGGAGTCAAATGGAGGGTCACATGGGAAGGTCACATTCCCCCCCCCCCGCCCTTTTGTCCCTCCCACAAGTACAGTACCGACAAGAAATGATTTCTACTTGCACCACTGTTTAGAAGTTCCCAGTGTTGCCTGAAGAGGATGATATTCTGACAATAACTCATTGGCAGGTATGTGAACAGCTGATGTAAAGAAAAGCTTGCTTCATCTCATGAGTGAAAACAAACAAACACAAACGGAGAACCTTGTTGGTTGTACTTATGTACAAATATCAAGAAAAAATAAATTCAAGCAGTAGTATAGGCAGAGTGGTAGCTGCTCCTAGTGTTAAAGTTGCCTAATACTTTCCATTATAAGGCCCTGAGTTCTGTTGCTTATCACTTTGAAAAAATTCAGCCATTTGGGCTGAAAGTTTTCTATGCTGAAATTTTCAGGCTGAATTTTTTTTTTTAACACTTCAGCAAAAAAGGGTCCAGCCATTTCTCAGAATAACATTAGAGGAAAATATGTTGTTTTTCCCATGCTAAACATGTGTACAACCATTTCACTGGGAAGCTGTCATGCCTGCATGGTCACAGAAGGAACTTGAATTTTGTCAGGGAGGTTGCCCTAGTATCAGGGATGTGCCTGTCGTTATCCCTATGAAAACCCTCCCACATTTGGCCAAGGTATAAGATTCTGAAAATTTTAGTTTCAACATGCCCAGTAGGGTCTTGATTTTGCCCCAGTGAGTCAGTGAGAATTTTGCCACTGAAGTCAGTGGGAGCAGGATCAAACCTTAGAGGTTTGTTAGTGTGGCCAAACTCTCCGAAGATTCCACCCTCATTGAGCATTCTCCATTCCCTCCCAGCTTCGGCATAGCAGCGAGACTGTGTATGTGCCATACCCACAGACTACTAAACATGCTCTTTCTCAGAGTTGCAGCCAGCTGAACATGCCTTTTGGTCCCTCCTGCTCTTTGCCTGTGGCACACAATAGTTTAGGTCTCCTGAGGACTGTTATACCATGGTCTAATTCTGGTTGTTGGCTTGGGTTGGGAGTGGCTGGTTGGTGTTTAGTTGCTTCTGATAGGCTGGAGCTCAGATTAGATGATCTGGAGGCCTTTCTGGCCCTAAACTCTGTGACTTTGACTCTGTGACCCTGTAATTGCTCTTCCTGGGTGCTGGGACCACCTTCCCATGCTGTGCACCAGAACTGGGAGAGCAGAGACACTGTCTCTTTTATGCTTGTGGCCCACCTGCTGGATCTCAAGCCCATCCTTGCATAGTAGAACCACAAGCTGCAAGTGAGGGAGTTGGATTTGCTTCTTACTAGCGAGGAGGAGTAAGACCCCTCCACATAAATACAAACTGGCCTATGGCCTTCCCTACCCCACCCGCACCACAAAATTTTGCTCCAGGTATCTGGGGAAGAGCAAGCCACTATTCTGCCCATAAGTGAGGTAGCAAGGAGTGTGCAGAGTCTTGACTGAAGCTACTGCTGGGGGAGAAGTGGAGGAGGGAATCCTCTATACACCTTGTCGGGGGGTGTAATGGATTATTTATCTTCTAGTAAAAAGAGGGAGAAAAGATCCCTGGGCTCTTCCTGGGATGTTGTGGTTATATGCCACACCTTACACTATACTTAAAGGCACAATCTAGCACATAATTAACCACCACAAAATACACGTTAGGGTCAACATTTTCAAGTCTTCACTAATTTTGAGTGCTAAACCTAAGAAGGCTAAAGCCTGATTCTCAGAAGTGTGGAGCACTCACAGGTCCAACTATAGTTAATAGGGTATGTGGGGTAAAAAATTAAAAAGCACCTAAGTGGGATTTTCAGAAGCACCTAAGTGGGTTAGGTGTCTAACTTCTATGGAGTTAGGTGCCTAACCTGCTCAGATGCTCTTGAAAATCCAACTAGGTACTTATCTGCTTCCTTTGGCACGTAAATACCTTTGAAAATCTGTCTCTACATTATTTAGATGCTTTGAAAAATTCATGCAAGGTGCTCAACACCTCTGAAAATCTAGCCCTAGGTGTCTCAGAATTAAAAATTAAAAGCAACCAAAATTAGTGGACCTTTTAAAAAATGTTGGCTTAGATGCTTTCAAGGACACATGAACAGTAAATTTTCCAGTTTTCTCTTCTAACACATCACAAAGGAGACCAATATTGCATTAACTTTTGTTTACCATTTCATTAACTATGCTCCTAAATCAGTTCTGTTTTAGAATCATATCTAGAACTTTTTAAAAATTCTGTAATTCTGCAGCAGATATGTCTTTACAAAAATGTTTTGTAGCACTAAAGTAATTTCTGCCAAAGCCTTTTTCAGGTTAAAAGAAGAAAGAAAACCACTACAATTAAACATTTTTGTATAATATGTATAGTTAGTTCTGGGTTGATATATTAAATATTTCTTGCAGCTGTACTGTACAGTATATGTATCACTGACCAGTAATTGTAATTCAGAATCTATTTTGTTAAATGGTTTCTTCTGTCAGGAAAATGTTCCATCTTGTAATAGTGGTATTTTATCCTATCAAAAAATGATTAGGCTAAAACATCTTAGTAAATGCCATAAATTACTCAATAACATCAAAAATTGAAGATGTACAAAGGCTATCCAATTACTTAGGAAACATCTCAATTTGCAGGTAAGAGACCTCATTTCCTGCTTGAATGAGTAATCAAGAAAATATAATTTTCTTTTATATTGATCGTGATACAAGGTACAGTCTTACAACAGGTGCATACAATGCCCTATTATGTTTTCTTTATTATTATTAGAAATTCATCCTCAAAACCAGTTCACTGATTTCCCTGGGAAAGGAACCTCCTTTCTGGATATTTTTATGTACAGTTTCTAAACTCTTAGCTGTGTAAACTGAGGATGGTAGACCGGCTTGGACTCTAAGTGAGACCTTGGCCTGGTTGAAGTCAATGGACGTTTTGCCATTGACTTCAGTGACCTTAGGAATCAGGATTGCACCTTCTGTATTGATCTATGAAGAAGCGGTAGGAAAGTTAGTATTCAAATCCTGAATACACTTGATTTTTCACTAAACAGGTTTCACTAGCACACGGTGCTGAAAATAATAAAACAAAAACAGAACATGCGGAATAGGATATTTTAGGATCCCAACAGTGGAATCTTTTTAGTTGTGCTCACTACAGGACCGAAGGATGGGGCACAGGAGACTTTATGCCACCTTACCAGGGGGGGAGGGATAGCTCAGTGGTTTGAGCATTGGCCTGCTAAACCCAGGATTGTAAATTCAATCTTGGAGGGGGCCATTTGGGAAACTGGGGTAAAAATCTGGGGATTGGTCCTGCTCTGAGCAGGGGGTTGGACTAGATGACCTTCTGAGGTCCCTTCCAACCCTAATCTTCTATGAACATGATTTGGAGGCAGGCTGGGGGGCGGGGGCAGTTCAGTGCTTGGCATGAATTACAGCAGTCTTAGGGTTTCTTTAAACTATATCCTAAAGGTACCATTCCTACAGTCAGGAATAATCAAATCCTCTTTCTCCTGAATACACCTCATATGCCAGGAATTTCAGGAGTGGGTTGGTGGAGATCTGTAGATTCCCCAGGTAGCCAGATCCTCTGGCTATCTGACCATTTTTGCCACTCCACCAGCACAAAAGAGCCAACTCAAACCTGAAAATCAGGCTCCAGAAGTTTAAGATCATTTTAAGCAGACCTCTAGTAATATATTCAATAAAGCTGTTAGCTTTTTATCTTGGTGCTGAGATTTAGTGTAATAAATAGTGTCACATCATCAGTGAAATACTAGTTTGGGGGTTGGTATGAACTGCTAGAAAACAGAAAAAAACAGGCCTTTTAAGTTTGCACATGAGCAAAAATTTAGCAAAGTGCCACAGATGCCACAATTCTTGTCTTTGTGGCAATACAGTGTTGTAATACCATGCCTTACCACATCTCTTGATATTGGTTTGACCTGCCTCTTGCTAAAAGCTACATTTTTAGCAAAAATTGTTACTATATTTTAAACTATGCACATTTGACCTAATTCTCTTTTCATACTAATTTTACACTGTTCTAATTCCACTGACTTCAGCTGAGTTACTTCTGATTTACCCTAGCGTGAAAGGAGAATTTAGACCCATTACATCTGTGTTACTAGGACATGATTTATGTGAGCTTAACTGGACAATTGCCTTGTAAATACTTCAGTATATCAGTGTTCGTTTAATATCTAGTTTTCCAGGTCAGCTATTTAATTTTTAAATCTTTCTAAACTATATGTTTTTGCTTATCCCTTATAACGTTGTTAAATTATTCCCTGTACCTTGTAATCCTGAGGGCTTTGTGTGGAAAACAAAATCCATAGAAATATAATAGGTGTGAGTGAATTGTCAATGGCAAGAGTATGTCCATAGCCTAATACTTCTAATTTCTCATTCTAGTATAAGATTGAGGTTGTTTGACCTTAACTGTATTAGCAATTAGAATAATTGGATTATAGATCCAAAATCTTCTGAGGAGTGTTACAAATCTGTAGGATGTCCCTCACTTGTTAAATTTTGCATCTGGATCTCTAACTTAGCTGAAGGATGGTAAAATACATTTAGCTCCTTACTGGGTACATTTGAGAAGGCTCTAAAGTTTAAGTATTCCAGCAAAGGTTGATATTCACTCCTAGAATGAACAGTTCAGACGATAGTATAGGAAAAATTAATAACATTAGCCTATTCCCTACATCTTTTTGCATATCTTCCCATCACACATGTGGAAGATTTGATCTGGAGATGACAGATGAAACATGCAGAGGCTCAGAAATACTTTATTTAGTCCATATTTCTGAGACATATAGTGCAGATCTGTAAGTAGAATTGTTAGGTTAGTTCTCATGCTGTCACTTGGACAGTGTAGAGGCCATTATATGCATTAATGCATTCCCATGATGTTCTGTGCTGAGCCAAATTTGGCATTTTATGGGGAAGGATGCCTGTCTAGTTATACCATCTAGCCAGTAAGCAGAATTGGGCCCACTGTGAAAGACTGTACTCTTATGTTCACCACTTTTACAAAACTGTGCATTGTGAGGAATCATTTGAAAACTCATAATTCACTGATCATTATTGTCCTGGTAAAACATGTGTGGTAACACTGTATGTAAAGTATAAGATTCTTCTGTATGATGTTACTAAGGCATATTCCAAATGTGAGGAAGCAGTCCAGACCAGTTCCTCAGAGACAAAAGGTAAACTGATGCCTCATCCAGGTGTCAACACAATCAAATGGACTATCATCTGGGTAAGCAGCCATTATTTGGCAGGAAAAAGGGTGTGAGTGAGAAATTTACATCTTGACAATGGAAAAGGCAGAGGGTTCCCGTGTAAACAGAATGGCTGTTGCCTGAACCCCCGCTGGAAATGATTCTCAAAGAGGAGGAAAAGATATAAAAATGAGGAACAGAGGACACAAATCACCTCTCTCCCCTCATCTCTACTCACGTCATCAACAACGTTTGAAAGATAAAAGAAGCATCAGTGAACTGGGGGAGTGGTCCTGGCTGAAGGAATCCAGCCAGACTGCTGTAAGCATTTGGTGAGAGAAACCTTCTGCTTTTAAATTCACTTAGCTTGTTAAATTAGAAATTAGTTTCCCTTTCCCTTTTATTTCTTTGTAACCAATTCTGACTTTTATGCATCATTGCTTGTAATCACTTACATCTATTTTTCTGTAGGTAATAAACCTGTTCTATTGTTTTAATTAAACCAGTGTGTATTTGGATTGAAGTGTTTGGGAACTTTTATTTGAGATAACAGGGTTTGTACATATCATTTTCTGTTAATTAAATGACAAACTTTCTATAAGCACTGTATTGTACAGGAGGTTGCTGGGCAATCCAAGATGCACATTTCTGCGGACAAGTCTGGGACTGCAAATTTGCTGGTGTCACCCTGCAATAAAATTCAGGAGTGGCTAGCAGGGCCGGCTCCAGAGCCCAGCGGGGCAAGCACCCGCCTGGGGCGGCCCTTTCCCGGGGGGGCGGTAGGCTGGGCCGGCGGACCTGCCGCAGTCATGCCTGCGGGAGGTCCACCGGAGCCCCGGGAGCAGCGGACCTGCCGCAGGCATGACTGCGGAGGGGACGCTCGGCCGGCGGCTCCAGTGGACCTCCCGCAGGCATGACTGTGGACGGTTCGCTGGTCCCGCGGCTCGGCTGGACCTCCCGCAGGCATGCCTGCGGCAGCTCAACCGGAGCCGCCGGACCAGCGAACCGCCCGCAGCTGCAGGAGGTCCAGCCGAGCCGCGCGACCAGCGGACCCTCAGCAGTCATGCCTGCGGGAGGTCCGCTGCTCCCGCGGCTCGGGGGCGCCTCCCGGGCATGACTGCTTGGGGCGGCCAAATTTGTAGAGCCGCCCCTGGTGGCTAGGGAACTCATATCATGAGAGGCTGTGTGTGAACAAGTCAGGAGTGGCTGCTCTCACAGCAAAGCAACATAAAAAGAACCCCAAGTTGGAGAATTGTAGGGACAATTGAGAATTGAGCTGTTCAAAAGTCCAGATTGTACCCTGGGGAATGTCACACCCACCTAAAATATGTATCTACGATTGCAGTGTAGTGGCACTGCAGAGCTGGGTACTCATGAGATGGTTGGTTGATGAAGAATACTATCAGAGGAGAAGAAGAGAAATCTTCTGATCAGAATTCTAGAGTCTCTAGGATTCACCATAAATTACCAATATTCGCACATTAATTTCTTTAATAAGAACACATGGGCTCAAGTTAAATATTTTAAAAGGCAAATTGAGGTGTGCCAAAAATCCAGATGTCTGTCTCCATCTTCATTGGATCCCTTCAGTTTTGAATTAACACTAGTGGATTTGGGGAAGACGATGTCACTGTAACACAGTATCTATAATAATCAGAGATATACTATAAAAATTAGGAAAGATAAAAGCTAATGATATGTAAGAGTTACACCATTTGCCTGGTTCAGACAAAATGGAAAGATAAAAGCTAATGATATGTAAGACTTACACCATTTGCCTGGTTCAGGCACAACTGTCTTCAGGGCTCCTTCCTATGCCACACCCTACACATGGAACACCCTGCTTGGGCTAGTCTACAATGCCACCAACCTCTCCTCATTTAAATCCCTCCTATATTCCCATTTTCTTAGTAATCCTTACAAGAAATTATCAGAGTAATTCATCTCGTATTTTTTATTCTTCTTTGAGAGATGTCCCTGTGTGTGCTCCACAGAGATGCACCAACGCCTGGAGTGGAACACCCACAGGGACACTCATTTCAAAGAACCTCAGTTACTGCGCAAGGTGAGTAACCTTCTCTTATTATTATTATTATTAATTATTATTTTACCTCATAAATGAACTGCTAATCTATATGTAGAGAGGAAGTTGAATGTTAGGGGAAAGGGCATGGGACACAGGAAATGAACCTGGGACTTGTGTGAGAAGATGATAAAATGGCTGAATTATATAGGGGAAATAGTTATTTAAACTAAACAAACTAAAATACTCGTTCTTATGATCACTCTGCTCACCTTACTTGTATGTCATGTCGGTTTTCCACAACTTTTGTCTGTCTTTGTCTTTTTACACTATAGACTCTTAAGGGCAAGAAATGGGACCTCAGATGTTTGGAGAACCCCGAGCACATTTGGAATACTGCCACTGTCTAAATAACAATAATAAACAATGGGGAGTAAAGGAATGTATAAAAGAGAATCTAACATAATATTTATAAAAATAAAATCAACAACTGAGAGACAAATAACAGAAATATTGTCATGAGATAAATAAAATGCAATGGAGTAAAAACAATAAAATGTATATAAAAATCCTAAGAGCGGGTTAAAAGGCAAAAGCCTAATTTTCAGAGGTAATTTTCATTTATAGCTCCCATTGATTTCATATGGAGTTCTGATTGCATAGCACTTCTAAAATTCAAGCCATGCTTTTGAAAATATACTAAATGAGAAAATGATGATATTGGTAATTCACGTTATAATTTCGCTCCTGGTCCACAACATGCATGTACCGTTGATGGATTAATATGCAGAGCTTTGCCTCTGCTTTAAAAATGTGTGGCCCATGATGTTTATTTCTAACTGCTGACAAATCCAGGCTAATCTACAAAAAATTCACGGGGCCATGAATTACGCCAGCTGAGGATATAGTGCAGAGGTCAGCAACCTATGGCATGCATGCCAAAGGCAGCACATGAGATGATTTTGAGTGGCACTCACACTGCCCAGGTCCTGGCCGCCAGCCTGGGGGCTCTGCTGCCGGCCTGGGGTCCCAGATGCCAGCCCCGTGCCACCCGGGGTCCTGGACGCCGGCCCTGCTCAGCCTGCTGCTGGCCCCAGGTCCTGGCCACTGGTCCCGGGGCTCTGCTACTAGCCTGAGGTCCCGGACGCCAGCACCCGGCCACCCGGGATCCTGTGCACTGGCCTCGCTCAGACCACTGCCAGCCCCGGGTGCTGGCCACTGGTCCCGGGGGCTCTGCTGCCATTCTAGGATCCTGGCCGCCAGCCCAGGGTTCTGCAGCCACCCCCAGCTGTTGCCCACCCCCACCTTAAAAATTGTTCCAGCACCACTGTACTGGGATATTTTTAAGTCCTGATTTGCTGCTTGCATCACTATTACATCACGTGGAACAGTGCACTGCATCTGTCGCGATTTTTTTTCCCACTGTAAGTTGAGGGGTACATTTGACAAAATGTCAGCTCCTAAGAAAGCAAAGTTAGATGTCCGTTCATTTCAGCCTTCTTGGACAGACACATTTGGACTTATTCAAAAGAAGGACCGTGCTGTTTGTGCTTTCTGTTGTGAAAGTGTTTATCGCACATCAAGTGTTCGACAACATTTTCAAACGAAGCACGAGAAAACCTTTCTTGACGAAGCAGACAAGACTGAATCAATCAAAAAGGCAGTAACAGGATATGAGAAGCAAAGCAGTGTTATTAAATGCTTAAGTGTAAGTAACAATCAAGCCACAGAAGGAAGTTACAGGATTGCACAGTGCATTGCAAAAAATGGAAAGCCATTTACAGATGGGGAATATATAAAAGAAGTTTTTCTCAGCAGTTCGGAGGTTTTGTTCAATGATTTGCCAAATAAAGATTCGATTGTATCTAGAATAAAAGAACTGTCTGTCTCTGCCAGAACAGTTGAGAGACGCGTAAGCGAAATGGCAGAAAACATTAAGGAAAAGCAGACGACTGCATTAAAGGACACAGCAGTGTTTAGCGTTGCAGTTGAGAGCGTGGATATAAACGACGTTCCATGTTTGGCAGTTGTTGCAAGATACTGTGCTTCCGATGAAATCCAAGAGGTACTTTGTTGCCTAAAACCCCAACATTGCACAACAAAGAGGGAAGATATAGTGGAAACATTTGTAAATCATTTTGAAGAAGGAGCAGTTGACATCAGAAAAATATCTTGTGTGAAACAGATGGTGCTCCTGCCATGACTGGAAAACAGAAGGGATTTGTAAAGTTACTTGAAGATCAAATTGGCTGCCCGACAGTCAAATTTCACAGTATCATCCATCAAGAAAACCTGTGTGCTAAAATTTCTAATTCAAAGCTTAATAATGTGATGAATACAGTGGTGCAAATTGTGAATGTCCTTGTTGCTCAATCTGCTTTGACTCACAAACAGTTTCAAGCACTGCTAGAAAAGATGGACAGTGCTTATAATAACATTCCACTGCACAGCAACATTTGGTGGCTAAGTCGTGGCAAGGTTTTGGTGCAATTTGTAAACTGTTTTGATGCAATCAAGGCCTTTTTGTCGGAAAAAGGACAAAACTACCCCGAACTGGATGATGACAAATGGCTGTGTAAGCTCATGTTTCTAACTGACATCACCGCTCACCTAAACAAAGTCAATCTCCATCTCCAGGGTGTACGGCAAACGGTTCTGGATCTTTATGAAACCTGGAAGGCATTTGTTGTAAAACTAGCTGTTTCTTCTCAGGATATTCAAACTTCAACTTTCCGCTACTTACAATACATAAAAGAGCTATCGACACATTGCACTGTCAGTGTTGATGAGATTGGAATGTACATGCAAGAAGTGGAATCAGAATTTTCTGACAGATTTCAAGATTTCCAGCGATTTGGCCCAATGCTTCCTTTTCTAATTAAACCTGAAAAGTTCAATGAAAGTGACTTGGATTTGTCTGTATTTCAGTGGATGGGTGTTGAAGATTTTGAAATGCGGCTCATTCAGTTAAAAAGCTCAGAATTGTGGGCATCAACATGTGGAGATCTGCAGAGTTCACTTAAAGCTATCGAGAGAGATCATGGGGCCTCTGTTCTGATCCGCTGGACGTCCCTGCCAGTGAAATTTAACTGTTTGAAGAAAATTGTGTTTGCAATGCTTTCAGCATTTGGAACCACATACCTGTGTGAACAGGTATTTTACACATGAAATCTGTCCTCTGTCCCTCTCTGAGCCGGTTAACAACTGATCACTCAGAAGGCTGTGTGCAGCTTAAAGTATCCAAATGTGCGCCAGACATTGGAAAACTCAGCAAGGAAAAGCAAGGGCAAGGATCACACTAAACTGATAAGATCTGCATTTTAATTTTAAATGAAGCTTCTTAAAC
Organism: Mauremys mutica; assembly: GCF_020497125.1. Taxonomy (NCBI): domain Eukaryota; kingdom Metazoa; phylum Chordata; order Testudines; family Geoemydidae; genus Mauremys; species Mauremys mutica. The sequence continues at coordinate 16,208,162 of NC_059075.1, forward strand.
ATTTTAAAAATCTTATTTACTTTACATACAACAATAGTTTAATTATATATTATAGAGAGAGAGACCTAAAAATGTATTACTGGCACGTAAAACCTTAAATTAGAGTGAATAAATGAAGACTTGACATACCACTTCTGAAAGGTTGCCGACCCCTGATATAGTGCATGCCTTTTTTTTATTAAGTACTATAGATCATGGTGGAAACAATACATTTAAATTATTTAGTAGGTGGTACTCTTCAAAATTGTTTGATGATTTGGCAAAGTTAATATAATGATACTTTATCCTTATATGATGTCTTTCGTCCACGGATTTCAAAGCATTAAACAAATAATTAAGGCTCAGAACACAACTTTATGGCAGATAAGTATTGTCTAGGGAACCTGAGCCAGAGAGTGCCCAAGGTATCATTGCAATTAAGTGACAGAACCAGGAATATAATCCAGACTTCCAATCCTGTGTGCTAATCACTAGATTATGATAGCTATGATATTACAGAAATCTAGAAATCCTCACTAAAATCTAGGTTGTGTTGAGAAGAAGCAAAATACACATTACTGATTCTCAAATCCAGTTGTAAAACCACATGAAAGTTTGGATTCACTGTTAGAAGTAACTTTAGAAATTTCATAGGCTTGTATAAGTTGCTTTAGTTGTCTGATGATCTCCTTGTCTGATATAGCCAATGTATTTATGGGAAATCTCATAATCTTCGTAATGGCTTCTCTAAAGTCAACAAGCTACAAAGAATCACAAGAAGAAAAGCAAAAAAATATCACTTACTTTCACACAATAATTGTAATAAGGAAGTGGATGTGATAAGAATTTTGCTAGAATCAGTTTTAGGGTAAAAAAAATCTACACCTAGACAAATTTTTAATAAAAGCCCTAGAATTGTTTTCCTTTCCCCCTCTCTTTTAAAAAATCTGGATAAGATAACTTCTAATTACCTTTTTAGGGAATAATATGGTGCTTGTGATATTCCTCTTTTCTTCTGCAACACAGTTCATATCATCTTTGGGATAAAAATCTTTTTTTCAAGTTGTTGAATAAGTCTCTTAAACTCCTTAAGCTATCACTGTGTGAACTGAGTTGCAACTAACATGGGCCAGAGGCACTAAAAACTATTTAATCAGCTTTTTAAGAGTTGCTAAAAAGACATTAATGATTTGCTTTAATAGCAATGGGAGGAAAGTACCTGTTTTTCTCTTCTTGCTACTTCTTCAAGTGCTCTTTTTGCTATGTGGAGCTCATTAGTGACTGCTTCCAACATATGATGGGCCCTCTCTTTCTCCTTCCTTGCCTCATGTTCTGTGTAGTCTAGTTCTGTTTTCAAACTGACCACCTTTCTAGCTGCTTTCTCCTTAATCTTTTCAACTTTTTCCAAAGATTTACTGAGTTCTTCTATGGTTTTGTTCTGCAAAAAAATGTTTTTTAAAAAGCTATGGCCTAAAAGACTAATTACGTTAGAAATAGAAGAGAAAAGGCTGAATTCCCAGAATTTAATTAGCAGTCATTTCTCATCTGATTTTACAGATTGCTGTACTTACTTTGAGATCATTTACACTCACAAATTTTGCCCGGAGAGTTTGATTTGACATTTTCATTTCACTAAGCTGTTCTTGAAGTTTCTCAGTTTCTGTCTGGGCTTTCAGGCTCTGTGGATCCTGACCAGCATTCAAGCAGACCTGTTGCTCTTTTCCTTTTTCAAACTGTTTGATCTTCTCTGTCAGTTGTTCTATCTGCCAATTCTTCATTTTGATTTTTTCCCTTTGAGAATTTACCTGCATTAAGAGGGGGTGGGGTTTTTTTATACAGGATATGCTATGAAAGATTTGAATTCCTGCTGTTAACGTTTGACATTTCTTCTTACCTAAAACAAAAATACCCTGGTGAGTAGCTTTGAGTGAGAGGTCAGGATGACATAGTACCTGATTTGTCTACGCCACAGTTGCTTTTAAGCATGTATATTGCTTTTCGGGAAGTCTTTCGTGCATGTATTAGGTTTATCATTTTAACAGGCTGACTTTTAATGCTTTAGCTGATGTTCGGGAAGTCTATTAAGATTCTTTAAAAGCAGCAAAGAGTCTTGTGGCACCTTATAGACTAACAGACGTTTTGGATCATGAGCTTTCATGGGTGAATACCCACCGACGAAGTGGGTATTCACCCACGAAAGCTCATGCTCCAAAACGTCTGTTAGTCTATAAGGTGCCACAAGACTTTTTGCTGCTTTTACAGATCCAGACTAACACGGCTACCCCTCTGATACTTAAGATTCTTTAAGCATTGAATATTTCCAGTATTCTAATAGTAGTTTTTTTCTAAATCACAGACCCTCCCTCTTCACTTGTGAAGCAGGGAAAAGACCCAGCTTTGTTTGATAAAACTTACCAGAAAAAAAAATCATAAAACATCTGTGTGTGATGCACTTAACATGTTCACCCACTGCACTTTATCATGACTGCCAAGGATAAACCCTATTTTAAACAGTGCCGACCAGAGTTTTTCATCCAGTATTTGCTTCAGAAGAACTCCTAAATATGTATGTGAACATTGTTGGCTGTAGCCTTTAAAAATATTATTCTTGTTTCATCCCATCTCCTACCTGAAGAAGACCGAATCCTGAAACATTACAACCACGACTTGTCCTGTGTATTGCATAACTCTGTGTGGCATGGAGTCCAACTCTGTGGAGGCACCCTTTAAAGCAGAGGACCAGAGAGGAGTGGGCTGAAGAGGAGGAAAGATTGGGAACGACCCATCACTGCACATATCTTCAGTTCCTCTCCTTTTTACACATCCCTGCAGCCAGGGTATGTTGTACCACAAAGAGCTACTTCATCTACGGAATTCCTCTTCCTTCCTTCTCTCTCCAAAAAAGTACACATTACTTGGGCTGAGTGCTTGTCCCTGAATTTAACCCAAAGTGTTTTCTGGGGTTGAAGTGTTAAACCACATGAAAAATGTTACCTTGGATTGATTATTCAGTTTGTGTGAGCAGTTTTATTTAGTAAGTATATACATTAATATCAGACATCAGGGAACAAACATTCATTAGGTGCAAAACTTGCCCAGAATTCCTATTTATAACCAAGTATTAAAATCATAAAGTGATTTGAAATATGCTATCTTTGACATTTTCAGGTGAAAATAACAAATTCTGTATCAGTTACCAAGATTTACACTTCAATTGGAAGAAGAATGTATTTTCTATTTTTGATTAAGCTTAATAGGCATTTGAATGAGAATCCACTTATCTATGTATTTTTCAGTGGACATTGTCATTCATCCAGTTCCTACAGTGGTTTATGATAGAAGTGCAGACATTACTACAAGACTAATGTAGCTTAGTAATATTGATCAGCCATTCTCAAGAAGAGAAATGGTCTTTAAAATGTGAAAATGAGAATTTACACTGACCTTCTTCTGCAAATTAAAGATGCAGTTCTTGTTCTCAAGAAGATATTCCATATCCAGTTTACTGAGCTGTTCTGCTTTGTTCAAGAGCATTTCATATTGGCAGTGCAGACTTTCTGGTGAGCTAACCTGATTAATCTGTAGCTTCTCTGTCAGCTCTTGTAGAAACTCCATGTGCTGCATAAGAAGCAAGTGAGTAAAATGTATTAAACAAACTTTATCATGATTCTAGTCAAGGTTACAAATAGGTCATTTAAGAGTAATTTTCTTTTTAGTTTCTTTTGACTTGTTTTCCCCCCCTTTTATTACTTCACATCCTTGTTATCTGAAATACATTTTCTACAAAGACGTTTATACATTTTTCTGTATAAGTATAAAAATATCCATGTGACAGAGTGCTGGGAGCTAGAAGTGAGCCAGAACTCTGATCACTCTGGCACTAATTGGTTCCCGAGAGAGGTCTGATTGAACTATCTAATCAGGCTGGCAGGCTCCTGCACTAAGGATTCATTAGCCCATCGGCTGAGTGCTGATAAAAAGGCACAGGAAGGAAGTGCAGGAAGAGAGGAGCAGGGTTGCCTGAGCTCAGACTTAGGGCTTGTCTACACATAAACTGCTACTGTGGCACCAATGCAGTGCTTCAGTGAAGATGCTACCTATGCTGACAGGAAGGGTTCTCCTGTTGGTGTAGGTAATCCACCTCCCTGAGAGGCAGTAGCTAGGTGCTGTCTTCACCAGGGGTTAGGTCAGTTTAACTGCCTAATTCAGTGGTACCCCTGAGCAATATAGATATACTGACCTAGGCCCTAGAGAGCACACAAGGAAGGGAGACTTCTCCTCTCGGGCTCTGGGTGAAAGGGCTGATGGTACAAGGGATGTTTTAAGTAGTATTGTTGCATGAACTGTAAAGATATTGATGGAGGGAACTTAAATAAACTGCACAGCGTGAATACCTAACCAGTGAAGTCTGAACAGCATCTGTAGTGCTAGACCAGGACCAGGAGCAAAGTGTGCCCTGCTATAATACATAAAGACTCTTTAAATTGTATTCCAGTGCTTTGAAACTCATAATACAAATGACATACCTACTGCTACAATTTTTAAGTTTCTCCCCATACTTATTCAGCTGGCGCATTATGGGAGTGTTTGTTAGTCACAATCAGTTAAAGCAGGTTAGAGAGTCATCTGCCTAGATGTATTATAAGCTAGATGCTGCCTAGCAGCAGGAGGAGCAAAAAGGGGGAGAAAGAATAGAAGGCCCTGAAACCAGTGAAAAGCGGGGAGGTTGTGCTGTTTGCCTCCCTTTCCCCCATGGCAGACCTCCCATACAAACACTGCCTGGTTGCAATGGCATTGGAACGATTTTTAGAGTGGGGGTGCTGAAAGCCATGGAACAAAATAGTAAACCCTGCATATAATGGAAACCACTTCAAGACAGTGGGTGCTGCCACCCACAACATTGGAAAGCTGGGGAAGGGAAGGAGCTATGCAGGGATGATGGGAAGAAAAGAGACATGATGGAGGAGGAGGAAAATGTAGAGATCCATCTGAGAAAGCATGAGAGCAAATGGTAAGGGGACAGACTGGAAGAGAAGAGAATGTAAAAAGGAGAACGATGAGGAGAGGAAGAGAGTGAAGAAGAGAATGGGATAACATGGAAGGTAAAAAGAAAAGAAATTATGTACAGTTGTAAGATAAGAAATGTAAATTGTTTGTATCTCTCACATGACCCTAATCCCTCACTGGCTACTAGCACTGGAAATCTGCCAATACATTTACACACTGGGCCTTTTCCCTGGAGTCTGTCCTTGCAGAACCTGTGAGTGCCTCCTGCAAAGTGCTGAGCACCCTCAGTGCCAATGAAAGTCAATGAAAGTTGAGGGCTGTGTCAACACCTTGAAAGACTGGGCCCTCCCTGCTTTCTACCCAGTTCCTCTGCCCAATCAGGGCTAAATGCAGTTTGACTCTGCAGTGTCAGTGTTTCTATTGCGAGAAATCGGTGTGAACTATAAAGAAGTCTCCTTACTTTCTTCCTTTCGGAGATAAATTTCTCTAAGAGCAAATCTTCTGCAGCAAGCTTTTTTTCCACGCGCTTTAGGGATCCCTTTTGTTTTTGAAGCACTTCTTCAGCTTTATAGGATTTACTCAGAGCCTCATGATATAGATCACGCTGCTTCTCTAGCTGATTGATTAGTGACAGAATTTTCTGCTGCAGCTCATCAGTTTTCTGTGGGTAAAAGATAGCAATTTAGCACTTTGACATACTCGTTACTTCCTGGCATCCTTATGTTCTGATACATCCACCTTCAAGAGAGTTTCAGAACTACTCTTCTTAGGGCCAAATCCCTGCCAGCACTGTGAGGGTAACCAGAATCATAGAATCATAGAATTCAAGATCAGAAGGGACCATTATGATCATCTAGTCTGACCTCCTGCAAGATGCAGGCCACATAAGCCGATCCACCCACTCCTTAAGCAAGCGACCCCTGCCCCATGCTTCGGAGGAAGGCGAAAAATCTCCAGGGCCACTGCCAATCTACCCTGGAGGAAAATTCCTTCCCGACCCCAAATATGGCGGTCAGCTGAACCCCGAGCATGCGGGCAAGACTCTCCAGCCATACCCTCTGGAAAAAGGCTAACAATATCCTATCATTGACCCATTGTACTAGTTACCAGTGTGGCACTTAATTGACCTATTGACTAAGCCCGTTATCCTATCATACCATCTCCTCCATAAACTTATCCAGCTTAAACTTAAAGTCATGGAGGTCCTTTGCCCCCCCACTGTTTCCCTCGTTAGGCTGTTCCAGAATTGCACTCCTCTGATGGTTAGAAACCTTCGTCTAATTTCAAGCCTAAATTTCCTGACTGACAATTTGTATCCGTTTGTCCTCGTGTCCACATTAGCACTGAGCTGAAATAATTCCTCTCCTTCCCAGTGTGTGCTCAGCCATCCTATGCAACATTCCAGAATGCAGGCTGCTCTTTTGAAAAGGACCAATGTATATCCAAGGCTACTGCATGCTTCCAATGGCAGAATGTTCACTGACTGCTGAGGCACGGTCCATAGCCCCTAGTCTGCCAATTATGCACCGTTTTGGGACATGTTTCATCATAGGAGTCCATCTCCTTCCCAAGCCCTCTATTGTGGGCTAGGTAGGAATGCCGCCCTGCTAAAGAACTTGAAGAAAGAGGTTACCTCTCCTAATGCACCCATGCAGCACAGTGCAAAATTTGGACTATATATAGTCACAAACATCATAATAAAGCCAATGCTATTTTGTCCCAGAGGATTACAATCCAAGTTAGTTTAAGAACATTGGACTGCCATATTGGAAAGGATCAATAATCTATCTAGTGTAGTATCCTGCCTCCAGCAATAGCCAATGTCTGATGTATTTGAGGAGATGAAATCCTCCATAATGCTTCAGGCCAATTGTGCAACATTTACTCCTGGGGGTAAAAAAATTAAAAATTCTGCACCAAAAAAAAAATCTGTGCACAATATTTTAAAATTCTGCATATTTTTTGTCAAAATAATGCAATAAAATCCAGCTAGTTTCAATTATTTGGTAATTTAAACTACAATACAATGGATGGAGAATGGGAGTGGGGAGCATTGGAGGAAATCACCAAACCCCTCTGTCTAACAATAATGTAGCTAGTACTGACCCTTTACTTCTAATTATTAGTCAAAAAATATATGCAGCCATATGCTCAGTATTACATCATAGACAACTGAAGAGCAAGTGGGGGCTGGGGACTCAAACTCACAGTTTATACTGGCTACTGACTATCTCCAAAAAGGTCAGTTGTAAACAGTTCATGGAGCAAATTTTGATACATTTTTTTCAGTCCAAAAATTTAGACCAGTTCTAATCACTAAAACACCATAAGCCTTTATAAGGCCACACTGTCCTTTACAATAAGTCTCCTTTACACCACTCTGCCAATGTAAAGGAGCCTTAAAATTTTTACACTGTTTTATACTCCTGGGGGAATTCACTAAGAACAATAGGAACAATTCACTAAGCAGGCAGGCTGCTACATTCTCCTCTGCCTGAGGGAACAGGACCTGACCCATGCCTACCTCTTCAGAAATACCCCAAAACTCTGCCCCACCATGACGTGTGCTGCAATAGCAAGTGAGAGAGACAGAGTGTCTCTCTCTCACACACCAATGACTACCAAGTGTCCCCCCAGGCAGTGATTTATGTCTCTACTGGCTGCTCTGGGTACGCAAACTGACCAGTCTGCACTGCCAGGGAGTGGACACATGACCGCTCCTGCGGCTTCCCTTTGCTTCCCCATCAGAAGTCATTTTTCTGCAGGTAAGCAAAGAAATCTGCGGGGGCCATGAATTCTGCAGATGCACAGTGATGCACAATTCCCCCAGGAGTAAACATTATGCCATAGAGCAATAGTACACTGAATATCTTTCTTGAAACCAGTTGCTTATGCCATGATGTATGAACAAAATCTTATAATATTTAGCTACATAGTGTGACAGCAGATGCTATTCTAATTCATATTAGAGAGTATTTTACTTTACAATTTTACAGAAGAATCTTGGCTAAGAGTTTGTTTCTAGTTTGAAATTTTTGAGGAAGAGACTAAATATTACAGACCTAATGACAAACATGTTGCTAAATATATCATTACATTTACTGACAGTTTCATTGATATTTATTTACAAAATTATTCATTTACCTTTCTTTTACAATGTATATTTAAAACTATTACTGCAAATGTTCTTCCAATAATTTCTCTTAATTTAGAAATGGATGGATCTTCTCCCTGATCAGATATAGCATTGGCAGTTCATTATTTTCTCATCTTATTCAATGCCACAATGAGTGAGACAATCCCCCGTCTCAATACTCAGTACATGTTGTAAGTGGGAGACCGAAGTGGCTGTATCAGCACACCAAAGTGTTAACAGGTAAGTGCTTCAAGCTGTTTTAAGACTGACTTTTCAAATTCAGTACATCTGTGATCTACAGATTAAACTAAAGTCAGTGAAGTTTCACTAGGAATGAAACTGGCCCATTGTCGTTATAGGATTAGTCACAAAATAAAAATATTAATTCATCTGTAATTTAAAGCAAGGTCATATGATTCTTTGTTGCTTCAGTAAGGGTGAGTTTATATTGCCAAAGGTTGTTTTCTTTTGATTCTTATTTATGCATATAATACTGTTAGTGTTGCTAAGCTATTTGTATAAAATTAATTCTTGCATTTCTGCTAACGTGCATTATTTTTAGTTAGCTCTGGCCTAAAAATAAGTTCTAGTAGTAAAGAGACACAATGGGCCAAATTTACCCTCTGCTATACTAGCGTAAATCTGGAGTAACTCTACAGAAGCTATAGGAGTTATGCTTCATTTCATAACTGTCTCCCTGATTTCCTTCTTCCACCCACAAACACTGAGCAAAGCTCCAACATAGGAAAAAAATGAGCTAACAGATTTTTAAGACCATTATGACAATCTAGTCTGACCTCCTGAAAACAAAGGCTATAGATTTTCACCCCTCACTGAGCACAAAAGAAGACAATTTCACTTTGGTGTATGTAGGAATTGTACAACTTGCTGTCTTCCTGCAGTGACCATATGGTGGAAGAGAGAATGCTTTTAAAATGAGACCTTCTCTCCTTTTCCAAAAATTTAAATGGGGTTTTCTGCATTCTACAAGTCTTCAACTCACTATTTGTGGGAATCAGAATTAGTGTACAGGTAAACATTTTGTTCTAGCTGTAAAAAATTGTTGAAACACTATGTTACCTCTCAGCCTTCAGTTTCACATAATTAAATCCATTTGTTTGCTTTCTTGAACTGTTCCTAAAATATAAGTAATATAAGTATATTTCTTTATACTATTGTTTTGTTGTAATAATACGACAAATCCATCCCTGCTGTCATCCCACTAAAGTCAGCCAAGTTTCAGTAGGGATGAATTTGTCCCATTGTTTTTATTCACAAAATAAAATAAGACCATAAGAATGGCTGTACTGGGTCAAACCAATGGTCCAGCTAACCCAGTATCCCGTCTTCCAACAATAACCGATGCCAGATGCTTCAGAGGGAATGAGCAGAACAGAGCAATTATCAAGTGATCCATCTCCTGTCATCCAGTCCCAGCTTCTGTCAATCAGAGGTTATGGGACACCCAGAGCATGGGGTTACATCCCTGATCATCTTGGCTAATAGCCATTGATGGACCTATCCTCCATGAACTTATCTAACTCTTTTTTTAACCCAGTTATACTTTAGGTTTTCACAACATCCATTGGCAATGTATTTCACAAGTCGACCGTGCATTGTGTGAAGAACTACTTCCTTGTGTTTGTTTTAAACCTGCTGCCTATTAATTTCATTGTGTGACCCTTGGTTCTTGTATTATGAGAAGGGGTAAATAACACTTCCCTATTCACTTTCTCCACACCATTCATGATTTTATAGACTTCTATCATATCCCCACTTAGTCATCTCTTTTCTAAAATGAATAGTCCCAGTCTTTTCAATCTCTCCTCATATGGAAGCTGTTCCATACCCATAATAATTTTTGTTGTCCTTCTCTGTTCGTTTTCAAATTCTAATATTTTGGGAGGGTTGGGAGGGTAGGGTGACCAAAACTGCACACAGTATTCAAGGTATCAGCGTACCATGGATTTATAGAGTGGCATTATGATATCTGTTTTATCTATCCTTTCCTTAATGGTGCCTAACATTCTGTTAGCTTTTTTGACTGCTGCTGCACATTGAGTGTATGTTTTCAGAGAATGATTCATGATGATGCCAAGATTTTTTCTTAAGTAATAACAGCTAATTTAGATCCCTTCATTTTGTACGTGTACTTCGGCTTATGTTTTCCAATGTGCATTACTTTGTACTTATCAACACTGAATTTCATCTGCCATTTTGCTGCCCAGTCACCCAGTTTTGTGAGACCCCTTTGTAACTCTTTGCAGTCAGCTTTGGAATTAAAAATCTTAAATGATTTTGTATTGCCTGCAAACTTTGCCACCTCACTGTTTACCCCCTTTTTCAGATCATTTATGACTATGTTGAACAGCACAGGTCTCAGAACAGATTTACCAAAATGGCAGTCATAAATGCTAGGTTTGATAGTACTGTACTCACAGATTTCCAAGAATGTTCACTGCCACAGATTTCTTGTATCCTTTCTTTAATAGCTTCCTCTGTCCCAGCCACAGTTATGAAGGTGTTGCTCAGAAGTGTAGCCAGTTGACTGATGAAGGTTTGATATAGGGTCTGTGTAGTTTTAGTCTCATATATGGAGGCATGCAGAGCTCTATCTAACTCAGTGAATTTTTTCTCTTTATGGAGCAGTTCTTGGCAACAGTTATCCCAAGCTATTTGCTTGTCTTTCAATCTTTCTAAGAGAATGGTGTTATTCCTTTCAAAGGTCTTCTTGGTCAATACAGCCTCATCCTTCTCCTAAAGACAGGAAAATTACAGTAACACAATATTTCTCAATCTGTCAGCATGGCCTCTTTGGAGGGGCTCCTGTTTCATTCAGACAAGGATCCAGGATAGGTTTTTCAACCTCTTTAAATAATATCTGTGCTGCTAAAGCATTCAAAGAGGGTTATTGTTTTCTTATTGTGATGGCACAATTTTGCCAGGTACAGTTGTGCAAACGAAATATTTCAATCCTGCCAATAATGCGAAAAAGTCATACCTTTTATCCTAAGTTGTTCACCCCAAAAATAGGAAAAGGAGTGTCTTTAAATCTTGATATTTCACTACCTTTTGTCAGGCCGCCACTAGAATTTTTTACTTGAGCCTCACACCTGCATGGTGCACAATCACTGCCCTGGTCATTGTGGTGTCTGCTTTGGGACCCCCTCTGAGTCATCTATTAGGCCCCATATTAAAATGGGTCAGCCTCTGTAGTAAGGCCCAACACCAAAGAGTCTGTTTACACCATGAGAGTCACAATCTGCCTTCCACCTTGCTCAACATGGAAACTACTCTGCACAAGGTCAACAACTGGTGCAAGGTACTTCCCCCAGCACACCTGCATGGCTATACTAGCTGGAACAGTGGAGGCATATAGCAGCCCTGCAGAAGCTGCTCTACTCCGCTCTCTGCACTGTTACTCACAACACAGGCAGCCAATGCAAAGGAATAAGGGAGCATCTTGCTTTCCCTTGGATGACCAGGCAATCTGGCCCTTATCCACTATACTGTATCACTGATAGTTGGTAAAAGAGATAAATGGGAAGTATTGCCCTTACCTTCTTTAGTATTGCCAGTTGTTCAGTGTGGCCAGCTGCTGTTCTTTGCTCCTTTTTCATTTCTGAAACAAGATTCACTATTGTTTCCCTACTAGCTTTAAGCTCCATTTCTTGAGTGGCCAAGGCTTTTTCAAGAAGTGTAATTCTTGTCTTTTCTAGTGAATGTTCCTTCAAGAGTGTTGGAAACTGCATAATAAAAGCAAACCATCTACAGACACAGCTTCAACATTTGAGGCCATTGTTATGCTTTTAACCGGGGACTAAAAACCAATATTGAAGAGAGACAAATTTAAAATGTGCTGTTGGAACATGAATTTCATTCAATAGAAAAGTTTAGCAGCCTCGTTTCTTTACTTACTCCATCCCTTCTGCTTATTAATGTACCTGTGGGGTCCCCAACCAGGCATGCAGTCTCATGGACAAGTAATGCACTGCAAATCCTGCAAGTAGTAGTATTGCATCTGAGAGGGCTTTGGTTGCTCTAATGTACATCAGCTGGCTGTGACTCCCAAGGGATCTCCACCAGTTGGAGATCGCTGGAGCAAAATGGTGATCCTGTCATTCCCCTCCTCCAATATGCCAAGGGCTGCAGGTGGGATGGCACATCTTTTTGGAGTCCTTTGTTTTCAGCACACTGGAGTACCTGCGGGAGACACCCCTTCCACAATACGTCTCTCAGCCAAACTCCATCTCCATGGATATGATCAGAGGGAAACAGTGGGGGCTCCAGGCCTGTGGAGGAGATGCTGTTTGTTTCACTTAGTGGAGCTGCTGATGCTGAGAGTAGTATTCCGTGGGAAGTGTGCCGTGGGTGCAGATTCCACTGTTGCCTATACCACTTCCAATAGTGTGGCTGGGGCAAGAGGGAAGATGCTGCACTTCAGATACTTGAGTAGCCATCTGATAGTGAGGTGCTAAACATGACAGAAATTCCACAAACACCCCTGTTCTCACGAGATTTACACTGTTGTGTGAGAGTTGGAAAGTTTTGGATTTGACCTGGGACAAAAAAACTTCCTTTAAAAAAAAAAGGCTCACTTGGCCAGAGACTAACCATTGAAAATGTTAGGCAGTAGCTTCATTCTTCAGAGTGCTCAGAAAAGCAGGGCAGTCAAAATTTAACTTACAATAGAAACTGTCAGAGCAGGTCACTGCAACAATCCCCATAATCTCTGTAAATAAATGAAGAGTAGAGTACTCTTACCTTTATTACTAAAAATCCCAAAGGATCTTCTTGTCCTTTGATATCTATATTCATGGAAGAGGATAACTTGTCTGTGACCTCTGCCAACTTCTTCTCCAAGCTGGCTGCTTTTTGCTCTGCTTTTTCTCTCCTCACCAGAAGCATCCTGTATAAAACATATTAACATTCCACAAACCAAAATCTCACGGTTAAAAGCAATGGCTAGGGATAAGCAAATGTCACGGAGCTTGAGGGCTCACATATCTCTGAGTATATTTTGGATTCTCTGGCTGAGCAAAGCAGGTTCAAGTTAGGAAAACATTTCCCCCCCGTGATTTCAACCCACCGTCTTTATCAAGGGAGATACATTTTAAAAAATAATTTCACTAACTAAAGAGCAGCCTGAGTATCAGTGATAGAGGAACACCCCCAAATATAGACTGTCATAGTGATGGTCCTATATGTTATATATTACTGAAGACACTAATTACTTTTCATTAAAATAATTGTAAGTGCTATAGACAGGGCTTCAGGCCGCTGCCAACATTTTAACCATTATGTTGTCTAAATCTCCTGAGAGCAGCTGTAGAGGATGTGGTGGTGATCATGCGTATTTTAGTACTCCCCCTATTATTGCCACCCGTGGAGCTGAATCAGTCGTAGCAACCGTGGTAACCGTAAGGGAAACATCTTAATGTAGACAAGGCCCTGGCTAGATCAGAACCAGATCTCCAGGGCTACAAGCATTCCAGATTCCATTGTACACCAGAGAGTACAAACAACCAATGGGATCCAAACCAGATATGGGCACAATCAGGCCCCCAATGTATTTTAAGGTTGGAAGGAGGCCAGGGATCACTGCAAGGTAAGATAGTGGACTGACAGGAGGGACTATGCGGATAAGATCTCTCCCAGCTTCCAGACCCTCCCATTTAACACTTATGACAAGGCCCTTGACCCTCCCACAATACAGCTGAAGAGTGGGATATGATTGAAGTTTAAGACTTCAAATGGGATTGTGGAAGCAGTCCTAGATAAACTCTTTAATCTAGCGAACCCCAGGTGTCAGGGACATGAATTAAAATAAAGGAAACAGCAAGCAAAGTAATAACTTAAACACAGTATTTTGAGCAAAATTCTGAACTCATATTAATGTAATTCCTGAGTAATTCCACTGATTCAATGTAGCTACTCAGGACTAATACTTATGTAACTCAAGTCAGAATCTGACCCAATAGCTCCTAAATGCCCTCTTTTCATTCAGTACATAGATACTCATTGTGGTGGGTAACAGAGGTGCATTGGATATTGAGAGACAATAATGTTTTTCTTTCTTTGAGCATATCATGCATTAGGCTATTACAGTCAAATTGTTAATACACCTGGTGTCTGGTAAAACTGACTTTTGAAAGGGACTTTAAAAAAAAAAAGTAATAATTGGAGATATACCAATCTCCTAGAACAGGAAGAGACTTTGAAAGGTCATCAAGTCCAGCCCCCTGCTTTCACTAGCAGGACCAATTTTTGCCCCAGATCCCTAAGTGGCCTCCTCAAGGCTTGAACTCACAAGCTTGGGTTTAGCAGGCCAATGCTCAAACCACTGAGCTATCCCTCCCTCCATGGACCCTTACCTCAGATGTTTTTCTAATTCTGAGACTCTTTCACTTAACTCTTGGTTCTTCCTTTTGAGAGTATAAATATAGGCACCTGACTGTGACTTTACACTGGTTACAGATGTAGCGATTTCTTCCAGCTCCTTGACCCGAGCTTTTAGGGTCTGAATTTTAGAGGACTGTCTAGCATTATTTTCTTTGTAGATTTCCAACTCTGACTTCATCTCTTGCAAAGAAGCTTCTTTTGTTACCAGTTGGCTTTGGAGCTGCTGAATCTTAAAAAGAAGAATAGAAAGATAATAGCATCTGTACTTGCAAGAAACCTGGCACATTACAAGTTATTAGTATCTTGGGAAAAGTGAAGATTTTATACTCAGAAGTGAAAGCCTTTTCTGCTGGATTTTGCTGCAACGTTTGTTGTAATGTTAACTGCATACGTCAGAAGTAAAAACAACCTATGACGGTATATGATAGCTACAAGGCTCAGCACCCTCTTCTAGGCTGGCTAAAATTCAGTGACCTGAATAAGTTAGCGAGCAAAATCGAGGGTTTTCAGGGCCCTCAAAAGCTTGTCACAGGGCCCCAAGCTGCACACCACACCATTGGCTAATATGAGATATAAAAATTAAAATACCTTGTATTCATATAGCACCTTTCGCAAAGTGTTTTATAAACATGAATAAATTAACTCTTTAATTTTGGAATCTCTGCAAAGAAAGTAAAATACTCTAGGCTGCCAGATCCATGCTAAGGAATCGCTGTCCAGCATAAAGATACCCTAGCCAGCTCCTTCCTGTCCTTCCTCTCCAGCATAATGGGCATCTTGGGGGCATTTCAAGGGCAAGGCAGGAGAACACTGCACTCTGGTGATCCTCATTTGTCAGTGTAGTGGCCCGTGGGGGGCCACACACTGGGGGGTAGTTTGGTCCACAGCCAGCTTTAGGGTGCACAGAACAACAGCAAAGTGCCTTAAAGCCACTTCCCTCTTCCCTCAGCTATGCTGAGCTCTTCTCTGTTGCAGATGAGGATTCAGCCCTCTGCATTCTGTACCATAGAGTGGGACTTTGCTAAGCTAATACTTCCAGGAAGGACAAGAGCCTGCCTGCCTATGGCTCCAACCTATGGAGTAATATACTGAATTCTTTCTGTGGCAGCATGATGTTTTGAAAGGGATCATCAGTGTCTAATGCAAGAACTACCTACCGATCAGCAGAGGAAAATGACTGTGACCCACATTTTATTTCCTGACTTTACATTTAATAAAACCACTAGATTCTTTAGTGCCATACTCAAAACCCTCTCTCTGACTGACTCACTCACTCACTCTCTGCTTCCTTGTATCCGAATAGATGTAGGAAAAGTACTGAAGAAGGAAAATTGAGGGAGCATTTTGGTGGCCATCAACATCTTAAACTATTATGTTCTAATCTAATCGACTTAGTTCAAATTTCTTATTAAGCTGGATAGAATATAACTGCATCCTTGAGAACTAGCAGGAAGTGGAAAGGAGAGATATTTGATTTTACTTGACATAGTAAAAGTACATTTGCTTTGTAACCAGCAAAAGGTCAGGAACATTTTGTTATTGCAAGAAATTGCATCAATTACAAGTCCTATGATCATTTTGCAAAAGCAACATGCACACCAGTTACCTGCAGCCTGAGTTTTTTGCTTCTGGTTTCATTGTGGATTTTTCCTTTTTTAACAAAATATATTTTCCAAAGTTGCCATGAGGTAACATTAATACAATTAGCAGAATATTTTGCATTTGGGTACAATATATTGTCAACTTGCTCTGCAAGAGGGTTAAGGATATTAATTTTACATTATACAGAACCTTTCTTGAAGCTGCAAAGGGCTTTTTAAACTTGAACCTGTATCCCTTGCTCACATGTGTAAAAGCATTGACTTCAGCAGGACTAGTCCCGTGAGTAAGGACTGCACAACTGAGTACTATATTTACAGTACAGCCACATCTAGAGAGAAACATGGTGTGATGGTTCTTGGCCAGTTATTTTACTGCATGATGACTTACATATTAAATATTAAGGATTTATAATTGAAGTTTGCCTGGAGTTTGGGGTTTATTTAACCCTGCAGCGTCAAGCAATCTTGTTAAAACAAGTATCAGAGGGGTAGCCATGTTAGTCTGTACCCACAAAAATAATGAGGAGTCCGGTGGCACCTTAAAGACTAACAGATTTATTTGGGCACCAAGAAAACTTATGCTCAAATAAATCTGTTAGTCTTTAAGGTGCCACCGGACTCCTCATTGTTCTTGTTAAAACACTGTCTAAACTTTTGTAGTAGAGCTGTGTATGATGTCTCAGGCCCCTGCTTGAGTTCAGGTGCGGTATCAGGAATGGAATGGTTTTCCTTTCTACCATGGCAGCCAGGAGACAGCTAATCTGCGGAGAGCAGATCAGCCCTGTGCTTCATAAAGACTTTGAGACAGGAATGACTAGAGGCCAGGAAGCGACCAAATGACACATAAAAGAGGAAGTTAGGGAGCAGGGACCTGTTGAGCTAACTCCTGGGTGAAAGAAGGGCCCTAGATCCTTCAGGAGAAAGGAGATTGTGTGGGGGAAAGAAGGGACATGGTCAGGGAGGGGGAGTTTCCTAGGCAGTCCAGGGCTGACCAGATATTCTAAAAGTTTTGCAAACCTGGGGTAGAGTTTGTGCGAGCCACTCAGTTCATCTTTCACAATGAAACTTTAAATCAGATGAGTTTTGTCTGGTGTGGGATTTTGATGCAAAAATTGTTCATATCTCTGGTAATTGCCACCCCTGGAATTAGGGTTAGATTGCTACTTTAGCCAAAATTGATTTTTTTTAAATCACCACACAAGTGTTCAGTCCTGGCTTTTACATCTCATCTGAAAGACAGCTTCTCCAGGAGTACAGTGTTACGTAACATTGGGGGCTTTATTCAGCATGAAGGATGTCACCCACTGAACCGCCAGCATTAATTTCTTCAGCTCCTCTGTTTCCCTAAAGGTCTCCCACTCATACATGCACATAATTCCCCATGCAGCATGTATAGTTCCCCATGCATACCCAGGTATGGCTATTTACTGTATTTTCAAACTAATGGAGCCACCTGCCGTGATGATGGTCACATTTGAACTATATAAATGGATAGTGAACGTATAATGTATCGATTAAGGACACTTATTTTTCAATATAGAAACATGAACCCTTAGCTTTCTATTGCAAAACACATTAAGTCCTGGGTAATATTTGTGCAGATTATATGGAAACCTGATGTAAAAAGACTTTCCTGTATAACTAGGGCCCTACCAAATTCGTGGTCCATTATGGTCAATTTCACAGCCATAGGGTTTGGAAATTGGTACATTTCACGTTTTCAGATGTTTAAATCTGAAATTTCATGTGTTGTAACTGTGGGGGTCCTGACCCAAAAGGGGATGGGGGGGGTCGCAAATCTGTTGTAGGGGGGTCATGGGATTGCCACCCTCACTTCTGTGCTGCCTTCAGAGCTGTGGGGATGAGAGGGTGCAGAGCTATCTGCAGCCCGGAGCGCTACCCAAGAGCAGCCCTGCAGGGAAAGAGCAAGTCCTATCCTGCCCCAGCCCTGCTCGGACTAGCAACTAGGAGTCCCCTTTCCTGGGGTGCTCCCAGCAGCACAGGAAAGATTGGATTCAACTCCACAAGCCTCTTCCAGCTGCAGGAACCTCCAGGGCTGCTGCCCAGTTCCAGAGAGTCCTGCAGCAGGGGGAGGCACCCAGAGGTGGGTCTGGTCTCCTCTCCTTCCCACCCCTGAGCAGCTGTGCAGTGAATGGACAAGTCCTGTCCCCCTCCAGCCCAGCCAGAGCTAGGGCGCGTCTAGGAACAAGGGAACATTGGATTTCACAGGGAAGGGCTTATTCCATGACGTGTTTTTCATGGACATGAACTTGGTAGGGCCCTATGTATAACTTACCCAAAATATGTAACTCATCTGCAGTCACAACAAACTTGTGCTACCGTATACTAAAACAGTTTGTGATAGAGAGTCTCACATGTGGAAGATCCTGAAGGAAAAGATATGTGAATGGAAATCAATTGTGGGAACAACTCTACAGGACTAAGATAATGAGGAGTTATCCTGAATATCCATGTGCTTGAGGTTTGGCCTCATGTCGTTAGCCACTCAAAAGATGCAGTTTTCCAGAATAAATTCACTTCTTGATGAACATTTTAAAATATGTTTAAAATAAATAACTGTTAACATTCTATTTTAAAAACACCAGCATAAACTAAAAGTTTCCTCTTCTTTCAAAAATATTAAGAGATTTTAAAATGTTATAATAAAATCTGTCTCTCCCCCCTCCCCCCCCCCCATACACACACAAGATAACCCATTGTTGACTTCTGAATGGTCCTAACATCCATATGTGCTGTATTTGCAGCCTCCTGCGTTAGCTCTGTGCAATTGACAAGAGTTCTGAGGACTTGGTTTCTGGATACTGCTCCTGTTCTCATGGAAACAGGTATCTGTGCCTTAAACTGATCACAGTTTAAAAAAAAAATCCTTTCTTAACAGTGATTATTTATACTCCTGAGACCTTTTTTTTTTGGCAATCCAGCTTCCGGCAGATGTTTTACCTACTATTATTTCTTTGCCCTTTTGTCAATACAGTAATTTGGGTAAAGGCCAAGAAGCCCCAATTTGTTTTGCATGCTTGGTACCTGCCCCAAATACCAACATGCCTGCTTTCACAATACGCATTTTATAATTGAAATTGTGTGTGCCAGTCAGAATTATTAAAATGACTCTGAACATGTAATCTGTTACATGTTACTGTATCCAATAACTAATCAGCTACATGTTACTAATTATTTTCTGTTGTTGTAGCCACGTTGGTCCCAGGATATTAGAGAGTCCAGATGGATGAGGTAATACCTTTTATTGGACCAACTTATGTTAGATATTACCTCACCTACCTGGTCTTCCCAATTATTTCCTATCTGTCTAAGGTATTTATATAGCATGAATCATTGTCATATATAGGCAGAGTATGCAACACTTTCTATTGGAAGTAATAGATTATCTTGTGCTTTTGAGTCATGTGTGGGTCAACTGAACAAGACTTTAGCCAAGCTGGGTACAATCACTGTCAAAATATCGTGCTCATTACAGGAATGACAAGTAGCTACAAGTGACCCATGCTAACTTTGGCATAAAGAGTAATCAGTGGCCTCTCAGGCTTACAGTTTTTAAAAAAAATCTGCTACTGTGATTGGTCACTTAAAATAAATTGATCAGATGATGGTGCATCTAACCACTATCCAGCAGCAACAATGAAAACCTGTGAAGCTCTGATGCCAGCACTGAAATATAAATGTATTATATGAGACCTAGAGGTTTGAAATGGGCTATTTGATTTTACCATAGCTTCTTAACTATCATGAGTATATAGACTAATAGATTCCAAGGCCAGATGGATCCATTGTGATCTTCTAGTCTGATCTCCTGTATAACACAGGCCATAAAACTTCCCCCAAAATAATTCCTAGTCAATATCAATAGTGCAATAATGCCAAAGAGTGGGGGGAGAGGGGGGAGAGGGAGGGAAGGGAAATGAATATCTAACTCCCTAAATATTCCTCCACTTTCTGTAACAGGAGCCAGAGGACCCTGATTTGACCTCCTCAGTATCGTCTCAGGACACAGGAGGTCAGTGTCTGTAAATTACTCGAAATGCAGGGAGCTAAAATGGACAAAATGCAGGGGACTGTACCCAAAGGGGAAGTTCTGATGCACTTACCATGTAAACCAACAGCCTAGATGCTACACAATACACCATGGAGGCATATTTGGAAAAAAGGTTGTATGTCCAAAGCAAGATGGTGGCAAAGATTCCTACAGTGAAAATAGTGCTAATTAAACAAGTAATTGTTTCCTGCTTTTGACCTGAGTGGCTAGTCAAAGTTTGGGGCTTGGTGGGCGTTCCATTGGGGCATAGAAATTGGTGGTAATTTGGTATTTCTTTGATGCAATTTTGCTCATTTATAAAGAATGTACAAAGTACTGTTGTCTCTAAACACAGATGGCACAAAATAGTAGGAAACAGGTTCTTCTGCTCACAGCACCAAGAGCACTGTTTTCAGCCTGCACCCCTGATGCAAAAATCTCTCCTCTAGGTTTCTTCAGGGTTAGCCTCATGCTTTTAGCTGCTCCTTCAAGCTGCCTCTCTTACTCCATCTGTTCTTGTCTGACCTAAGTTTGGCAGATCTCTCTTCACACACATCCCCACCCACCCCTTTTGTCTTGGGTGGGGCTTATGCTTACAGTTATGTTAACTGAAGGGTGAGTTCACACCTACCAGTCTCAGTGAGGTTTTAACTCAACACATAACAAAAGCTTTCACCAGCTCATAACACAAGCATGACTAATTGCTGATTTCAGGTCCTGGATGTGTTTTCCAGAGCCAGAAATCTTTGGCCCAGATGGTGATACCCTTACTCACATTGAGTAATACCTCATTCCTAGAGTGATTCCATTGATTTCAGTGGGAGAACAGAGGAGTACGGTGTTTCTGGACATTAATAAAGGTATCACAAGCTACCCTTTGAATATTAGAAATACCAGAATATAAGAAAACTCGTGGTCTGACAGAGCAAGTAATGTCAAAATTCTAACTCAGCTGAGAAGCTAGACACTAAGAAGTTTTGATTCTCAGATGCAGAGGGAAAATTGATAACAACGGCCAGAAAAAGACTTTGAAGGCAATGGATACAAATTGTGGGGGGGGGGCGGTTCTTCAAACTTGAGCGAGCTCTTCTATCAAGATGACAGCAGTTGAGAAACTTGTAAGTGAACAGCCATCTAGCTGTAAATGAGTTTCCTGCCTAACCTTGTGTTCATGTCCTACATATCACGCTTTGTCCAAACTGTACATTTCCCCAAGTCTAGAGAAAGTACCTTAATTGATAATAAAATTATTTTTGTACAAGATTGGTTTTCTATCCACGGAATCTAACAGGTTGCTTTCTTATTAATTGTGCTCTTCTTGCTAAATACAAACATGAAATATTAAGTTAATAAATTATAATTTTGGCTGCGAGCAAGCAAACAATTTCGGCCACCATTCAGCATGTATGCTTTAAAAGGCCCTTCTTTGGCAGAACAATTTAGACCAGCGGTTCTCAAGCTATGGGGTGGGCCTCCCAAGGGAAGAATGGGAATGTGTCAAGGGAAGCACAAGTTGTGTGCTTTTTTAAGGAGCTCTGGCTGTCGGCCCTGCGTGACTGGGACGCATGCTGTGTACACCCAGGAGGTGGGGATAAAGATGATAGCTGGAGCCCTGCCAGCTGGGCTCAGGTTCTCCTCCCCCCCAATCCCTCACCTGGAGATGGCGGGGCTCTGACTGTCAGCCCCGGGATGGCAGCAGCAGCACAGATGTAAGTGTGGCAGTGGGGCGCTAAGTCTGCTGTGAAAAGCGATATTGACAAATATCACTTTTCACATTGCCACCCTTACTTCTGTGCTACTGCTGGCATGGTGCTGCCTTCATTGCTGGGCGCCCAGCCAGCAGCCGCTGCTCTTCACTCTGCCTTCAGAGCTGGGTGGCGGTATATATACTTGGGGAGGGGCTGTAAATGACTACAGACATAAGGAAGGGGGACCCGATCAAATAAGTTTGAGAACCACTGATTTAGACCAAGCCAAATTAACAATTAGTGATCAGCACTTTAGCTGTCAGCAACAGAACTAAACTCCCAAAACCTCAGATTAATACTGTTTTGTTTTTCACAGTGACTGAAACAAAGCATCAGTAAGCCACAGGATACATTAATAGTTTATTTATTCTGCACCTCAGTTTGAAGGCTGCTGTTTTTCACCAGCAGAGCTGCATATTCACAATGTGTTATATCAGCTGCTTTTCTGTAGCGAATCAAATGGTATCTGGAGGCATCTGCTCCTAGCAATGGACCCAGAGAAACCTGGCAAGGCATATAATGTACTTTATCACTTGCAGTCTAAGGCCTGGTCTACACTGGGAGGGCGGGCAGGGGGAGGTGTCGATCTAAGTTACACAACTTCAGCTACGTGAATAACATATCTGAAGTAGACCTACTCACCGCGGTGTCTTCACTGAGGTGAGTCGACTGCTGCCACTCTCCCATTGACTCCACCTGCGCCTCTCGCGGTGGAGGAGTACAGGAGTCTACGGGAGAGTGCTCGGGGATCAATTTATTGTGTCTAGACTAGATGTGATAAATCGACCCCTGCTGGATCGATCGCTGCCCACCGATCCAGCGGGTAGTATAGACATACCCTTAGTGAAAATTATTCAAGAGAAAGGCTTGATTGTTGCATAGTTATATATGGAAAAAACTGAGCATATTAGGCATACCATAAAAGTGTACTAAGCACTGGATGATTCTGTGCATAAATATAATGTTCCCATTACAAAATTATTGGCAGTCCACAGGTTTATTGCAGTTGACCATACCATGCATGTCCTGTACAAAAGCTCCAAGGATTTTTTTTATAGAAACAAGCTATAAGACAAATTATGCCATTCCATGTGAAAACTTCCAGGAGAGCAAAAGCTAGGTGGAAATTTCCACAACATCAAGGCCAGGGAATTTCTTTCAAATCATGGCACTGTGGCAAAGGGTTGAGCCATAGGGATTGTAGAGGAGATGTAGTGCACCTGACTCGCAAATGGGAGAATATTCTGGCTCTGAAAGAATTCACAGAAGATTTTCCGTGCTACTTCCCCATCCGCCACTTCCTCCACAACAGCCTGGCTAAGGGGAAGCTGTGGTCTCAGTGTCTTTCCGTGTCTGGGCCAAAACCACTTTTGAGGGTTGGACAGTTGAGGGTCTGTAGAGGGAGCCCACATGAGAAGATCAGAATTATTTTACATGAGGAAATTTCTATGCGTTCAGAGGGGGATGATGATGTGAGGAATGGCTGTACCTAAGCCCGACCTTTCTCTGCCAAAACTGCACAGTCCCAATGCTACAGACAGGGGCGTGTACAAGGAGGGGCAAGCATGGGCACAGCTGGGCCTCCCCAATAATCAGCAGGGACACAGAACTTCTCTGGCCCCTGGGGCTGCGGTGGAGAGAGCAAGCTCCTCTGGCCCTGGGGCCATGGCAGGGAGAGAGAGCTCCTCTGGCCCCCGGGGCCACTGTGGGAAGAGCAAGTGCCTCCGGCCCCAGGGCTGTGGCAAGGTTTCACAGAGCTCCTCTGGCCCCAAGGCTGCGCGGGGGCACAGAATATGCCCCTCCAAAAGGGATCCAATTTAAATTCCTGCGCATGGCGCTGGTTACAGAGCACATGGAGGGTCTTGTACAGGGTGGACAAAGTGATGAATGGTCCTGTATTGAGTGACTCTCCGCATAACAAAATTTGAGCCAAAGCTGTAACTTTTCCACTCCTTTCATCCCTAGCCATAGGACAATTGGACAGAATGAGTGTCTCTATAGTGTAGTTCCCTCTTCTATATACAAGTAAAATGCAAGGTGAAAACATATGAGTGTTTTTTATTCATGTGAAGACACGATTTTTTCTCTCTTTTAACTATGTTATTCGTTGTACATGCATGAAGTCAGCTGTGCTGCATGTTGAAGTGAAAATTATTCTTACCAATCCAAACATAACTGTGGCTGTAATTTCATGCTCAGGAAAACCCACACAGATTAGCAGTTTAGCAGGCTGAAGGTCAGTAATAAATACCTGTTTCCTATTATGTTGCTGATTGCATGAACTTCAGTTGAATCTTCAGCAAGTGTTCTTTCTTCAGCCAGATTAATCAAACATATGTGAGGTTTACAGCTTAAGCGCATGAGTCTAACCTTAAACCATTCCCTGTCTCTCCTGCCCTGACTCCTTTCATAAAAACACACAAGTCTCAGCTTCCTTTTCTTTGGTACAATGCTCCCCCTGTTGTTAAAGTTGAGAGAAACACTGCTTTAGCTGTAAATCTGCACACTCTGGGCCTGGTTCTCCTCACGCTAATGCAGGGGTAGACAACCTATTGCACGCCTGCCGCCCAGAACGCGAGCTGATTTTCAGTGGCACTCACACTGCCTGGGTCCTGGCCACTGGTCCGGGGGGCTCTGCATTTTAATTTAATTTTAAACGAAGCTTCTTAAACATTTTAAAAACCTTATTTACTTTACATACAACAATAATTTAGTTATATATTATAGACTTAGAGAAAGAGACCTTCTAAAAATGTTAAAATGTATTACTGGCACATGAAACCTTAAATTAGAGTGAATAAATGAAGACCCGGCACACCACTTCTGAAAGGTTGCCAACCCCTGCGCTAATGTAAATCAGCAGTATACACATTGAAGTCAATGGTGTTACAACATTGTAAAGCTGGGATAAATCAGATCAGAAGTGAGTCCATAGTGTTTAGCATATTTTCCAATTTTACAACTATACCGTACTTTCTGAAGAGAAATATAAATGCAGATAATTTAATAATAATATGGAGACATATAGTCTATGTGTGTAGCATAAATGACCATTGAAAGATGCATTAATCATAGGAGAAAAATTCCCATTACTGCCATTTATTTCTATTTGGGTCATACCCGGAATGTTTCAGATCCCAGGGCTCCAAAGTCATGTGTTGGAACTCGAAAGGTTAGACTGTGCAATTCTTACCTATGTTGATGAACATCATAGACTTCTGTAGGACTGTACATGGAAGAAGTGCTCAGTGACATGTAATAGGGCTGCACACTTTAGCCCAATATGTAGTCCTGACTTTTTCCAGCTGTTAATGAAAACTTTTGATTGTTCATATATCCAGTGAGGTTACAAAATCTAGGATTCTTCTTCTAGAGATGCCTCTGTCTATTCCCACTTGTGGGATCTGGCACCCTTGATGTTGAGGTGCTGAAGTGCCGTGATGTAGGGATATTAAAGAAGGTTTATATTAAACATGGTTTATATGAGAAATGATTTATTGATTTATTGTTAATTAATACTTTATAACTTAAGGTTTATGTTAGAAGTAAATTTGTGATTCCCAACATTTAGCTTCTAACCTGCAAGCCACCAGCTGTGTCTGTGTAAAGCCTGCTCAAAGAGATACTTGGTATAAAACTTGTTAAGCTCAAAGAAATACTTTGTATAAAACTTGTTAAACATTAATTATCTCTAAGTAAGCCAAAACAGTAGCTGTTATAGTGTATAGATAGAGACCCCCACCCTCTGTAAGTTTTCATCTCACTTTATCTTTGCTTGTTAAAAGACAGGGAGTCTCACATAAATTGGTAACACCCCAAAAAGTAAAGAGACAGTGAAATAGATGTGATTAACATAGAGAATGTATGTGAATGAATGGTTAGGGAGTCACCAGCCTGAAGAATTCAGTGTCGGCTGAAGAAGGTGTCAAGTGGGATCAACCAGATGACCCCCGGAGGGCAAACTGGAATCCACCCACCACACCTCAAAGGAAGGAAAAACAAAGCATCTGACAACATGGAGCCAGCCACCTGCTGATTGATTTAGCAACAGCAAAATGAAGCAACTCCTATGAACTAACATAGGGAAAAATCCCTATAAAACTGGACTCTAAAGAATAAGGACTTTGAGTCTATGGTTCTGCTGCCAGCCTCCAGGAGCATCAGATGCATCTGACACAGACTCGGCTCCATCCTCATGACCAAGATACCTGGCCAGTAACTTGGCATGAGCAACATCTAGGCTGGTAACTATAACATCTATACAGAACCTGAATGAATGATTGTGTGGATGAATATATGTGTGTGTGTGTGTGTGTATAAGGAATAAGTAGTAATAGAAACAAGTAGGAAAACATTGTCTTTTGTTTTGTTATGGTATTTACAATAAATGTGGCATCTTTGCCTTATCCCTCTTAATAAGATCCTGCTGGTTTTTATTATATTGGTATAACAGTGACAGTCATGTTTCTTGAGAGGTGGGGGTGCAAGAGATCTTGTGCAACAGTGATGTCACAGCTCTACTCTGTAAAAGGGAGTGAACCCCACAATCAGGAAATGCAACGAGGCCTGTGCTGCAGCTGAAGACCTAGGAGAAATTCTGACTCACTTAAACACTGTCTTGAGGCTCACGGGAGTGCATGTGTCAGCTGAAACTCTGTTGCTCTGTAGATGGGAACAGCATGTGCTTTCACTGATGATGGAGGGGCAAGACTTCATCCCCAACCTCCACTCCACACCCTCATTTGGGGAAGCTAGCAACAGTGATGATGCCAGATCAAGTCATTCAATCAGGATTATTTAAATGTAGGATTGTTGTTGTTTTTGTGAGGTGGAGAGAATGACTCCTATTAAATGCAGTTTGTTTGTGAGAGGTCTATTCTATTCTATACAGTTTCTTATGCTGCACCCATTACCATAGTTTCTGATACTCCAGTATCTCTCCATGTAATATCTGATGCAGAGCCAATGCTTTGATTTACAAGAGCCTTTTGTAACACTGGTGTTCCTGCGCGGCTGAAGAAGAAAGGAAACATAGTCCCTCCCACACCACTTTTTGTTGCAGTTGTAAGGATACTCGCTGTGATTTACTGAGGGCTATCGCTGTGTCCAACATAGCCTTTCAATCTTTTTAAAGTATTTTCAGATTCCACTTCCAGGCCATGATACGATCATCCATAAGCACAGAAATTTAGTTTGTATTCAAAGCATTTTGAACAGTTGTAACAAGTTAGGAGCACCCTGTCATCTGCCAACTCTTTGTTTTTCTTGGCTGGCTGCTCGGGTTGCTGTTTGCTTTCATAGTGGGGGTCAAATATCCACACTTTGACATTTGTGTCTTCATGCCACGGTGTTGCATCAACTGTGACAACATTGGTCGCTGACACAAAATCACAGGGCAAAACCCTAGTCTCGTCGAAGTCAATGGCAAAACTCCCATTGGCTTCAATGGGCCAAGATTTCAGCCATACTGTACTGAGGCAAAGTCACAGCATGAAGGCATAACAGCACTGCACCAGGACACTGCATTGTGACACAGTGGCATGACATTGTGACACTGAGAACAAATTATGGATTCTATCTGTCCTCTAATTTTGGACCCAATGTTGATTTCAGAATGGGTAGTGAGCCTACAGTTGACACTCCTTATAATGGCCAGCCCCTCCATCCACTTGTTGATTTCTTGATCCTCCATTAAAGAGCTATTCAAGGCCCACTACTCCCTGGGTAGACCACACAATTTTGTGGTTGTAGCACAGTTACCGAGCAGGACTTTTACCCTGTGCCTTCAGGAAAGTTCAGCTACCTTCTTCTGACCTGCCAGTGCATAGTCCTACTTGACAGAGCACTATTCCTTGCAGGAACGGCCTTAGGTCCCACTTTGCCCTGAGTATTTGAGAGGCCTCTGCTATGCTTTTTTTGGGGAGGGGGGAGGGGGGCAAATTATTGATTAAAAATAAAATGTCTGGGGAAATAGGGTGGCTTTAGCCTCTTGGTCTTTTTCCATTTCTCACCCTCGTCGGAACACAGCACAACAAACTAAAAGCAATGCAAAGACCACTTTAGCGTGTCATGAAAATACAGTGTTACAAAGCTTATCATTCTAAAGCAGCCACTGCTATAACTATAAAACTGGAAAAGGATTCTTAGTATTCTGGTACTCACACATAAATCCCTGGAGTCTCTCACCTCTGAAATACTGTGATAAAAAGTCTGAGATCCATTTGCTAGTTGGCCATCCTCATGTAACCCTTTGCCTTTGTTGGCATTCAGGAGGGCTCCTGAATTTGAGTGGTTTAAAAACTCGAGAAAATCTGACATGACTCAGGAAGCACAAAACTAAACTTGTGATAATACAAGTTACATTCTTCTGGCAACTCAGTGTGCAAGATTTCAAGCAATGTCTAGAGGAACAACAGTTTTATATAAATTTTGCTCTCTGGTCTTCTGCCAGATTGTCACTGCCTACCAAGTTTCTTAGAGAAACTGTTAGAGGTGCATTGACTCTGTGATATTATGGACAGGGTGTGACTTGTTTCTAAAGAGACCACAGATACACTGTACTGAATTCCTAACTGTTGTAGTTACCAGTCACTTAAACATAGGCAATGATCTTCCTTCTAAATGGTGTTGCGCAACAACAGGTCAAGACTTCTTATTTACGAATGTATCAATTGCATGTTCAGGGCTAAATCCTGCCCACCTCTCTGAAGGTGCTCGAAGAGGAAAAAATGTATAAACAACCACAAATCTTTGCCTAGTTCATGTGATCATGTCTCTCTCTAGTGGCAGGTTCCAGCAACTATAACAGGATCCTGCTTAGTCACATTTCAACAAGTATCTCCTTTAGTTCAGGTAGCAAAGGCTTGTGGTTTTGGTGGGAAAGGATTTGGGTTCCATCCTTTCTGTCTGCAGCCACAGCTCATTGTGTTCAAGCAGCAGAAGTATGTGAAAACCTGAAGGTCTCCTGCCATGATTTACAAAAGTGCACTAGCAGGTTCATCTGACTTCCATAGCAAGAGGTGCGCTGTAATAAAAAACAACAGCCACAGCTCATTGTGTTCAAGCAGCAGAAGTATGTGAAAACCTGAAGGTCTCCTGCCATGATTTACAAAAGTGCACTAGCAGGTTCATCTGACTTCCATAGCAAGAGGTGCGCTGTAATAAAAAACAACAGGGTATATTCAAAATCTGAGCAGACATGCTGCCCTATGACCAATAATAACTTTGTTGTGCTTACACGGGGCAGCAGGATTTCTCTTGTGCAGGACATGCCTCATAGCCACAGTTTTATCCAGGGTGGCACTGTGGCCCTGGTATATTGCTAGGGATAGGCCCGTAGTGTCTTTCCTAACCTAAAGTGGAATCTTCCTACAGTGAAGTCACTTTTTCACAGAACAACGTCATTATAACTGGAATGGCCAGTTGCACATTACAGTGCTGAAATGGTCTGTAACTTCCATTCTCCTTCACTATAATGGCCTTTCACTGTATCCAAATTCACTGTAGGCAACTTCCAGTGTACTTTCACCTGAGAAAAAAGGCCCTCTACCTAAGGTAATTCGATAGCCTCCCCACCCCCATTACCATAGTATCTGAGCACTTCACAATCTTCAGTGTATTTCTCCTGGGGAAGTGCTGTTACCCCAATGGTACAGATAGGGAACTGAGGCACAAGGAAACTAAGTGACTTACCCAAAGTCATGCAGGAAGTCAGTGGAGGAGCAGGGACCCCCTGTTTAAGGGTGTTCCTCAATGCAGAGGAGTTTTGATAGGGCAGTGAATACAGCCTCCGGCTGTATTGGTTTTCCTGTTTTTTCCACCAGGTTCAGGAAACTGCCTCCCATCCAGCCCACCATTCCCTTAGAAAAGCTGTGAGGCCTTAGTGGGGTGAAAGAAGAGGGGGAACACAGTGCAGCAGAGACAACTGACCCCTTTCTTCATGCAGAAGGAGTGATCCATACATGGATCCTAATGTTGTGTGCTACACAGTCTAATGGTTTCGTTCCTGTAGGAGTTACAACTCAACACTCAAATAGCTACGGCACAGAAATAAAGAATTTAATGCAACTAGGATGCTCATGTTTGCATTTTCACCCTTTCACTGTGATGTACACTGACTGGGTAGAGAAGGGCATCCGGTAGATAATCTGTAGCTATATTCCCATGAAAACTTGAGGGTGCTTCCTGCTTACAAAGCAATAACTAGCTATATCTCTTGGGCTGAATAAAGTCCAAGACCAAAGGTCAAGATTACTAGAGCAAATTGTCCTCCCAAAGTTCATTAACCCTGAGTATGGTTATTACTAAGTTAACAAAAAAGTATCTTCTACTTTTTGCTGTTTTTTTTTGTGGGGGAGAGGGAGGGGAGACAGAGCACATATATGCAACATTAAGAATGAGAATCAATCTCTTTCTCTCATTTTCTTTTTAAATCTGCTTTTCTCCCTGCAGAAAATGCTTCTTCCAATCATTCCCCTCTGCCCCAGTCCCTGCCATCTTATAGTTCATGAGACTCTCCCTCCCCTCCGCCCAAAGCTATCCCCTTAACAATATGGAAAGCACGTAAGCTAGGATATAAGGAGGGATGCTCATTCTTCCATGTGCTGGGTTGCTTTCTGCTCCTTCAAGCTTCAGGAGCTCTTTAACAATAACAGTTAGGTAGCACTTTACATATATTTTATGAGAATTAGTTGATTATTATTATTTATGATTTGTCCTATTCAATGTTCCCTCTAATTTATTACATCCATGTCCATGTCCATAATTTTGTTATGTACACCAATATGGAAGTGATGTGTGGCTGGGGTGGGGCCAAGGGGTTCAGAGTGTGGGAGGGAGCTCAGGGCTGGGGGACGGTTGGGATTCGGGGCGGTGAGGGCTCTGGCTGCGGGTGTGGGCTTTGGGGTGGGGCTGGGGATGAGGGGTTTGGGACGTGGGAGGGGGCTCAGGACTAGAGCAGAGGGTTGGGGTGTGGAGGGGTGAGGCCTCTGGCTCGGGGTGGGGGCTCTGGGGTGGAGCCAGGGATGAGGAGTTCAGGGTTCAGGCTGCCCCAGGGCTGTGGAGGGATGAGAGGACTTCCCCCAGCCCTCTCTTGCCACAGCAGCTCGGGGCCAGGGGAAAGCGCCTTTCCCCACTGGGGCAGCTTTGGGGTTGGGGCCGCAGCAGCTCTGGGGCTGGAGCCAGGGAAGAGGCACCTCTCCCCTCCTGTGCAGCCCTTGATAGCCTGCTGCATGGCTGCACAGCTTAGAGGAAACTTAGGTCCTATTGTAGTGCATAGGCGCGTCAGTCATGCATCAGGATCCCATTGTCCTAGGTGCTGTTCAAACACAGAACAAAAAGACAGTCCCTGGCCCAATATTTATTTGCTGCCCAAGGTTTGAGGGGGAAAAACACATATCCAGTGCTACCACATCCAGTACCTGGCATGTCCGACCGGAAATACAGTAAAACCTGCCAAGTGCAACCACTCCTAGGAGTTAGCAAAAGTGGTCGTTCGTAAGAGGTGGTCTCTCTTCAAAGGTCTGCACATCAGAGAACGGTAATGTTCCGTGGCCTCTGCAAGTAGTCACTTGTGACTGGTGGTCTCTCTTCAGAGGTGGTCTCAATGGCAGGTTTTACTGTACTCCACACTCCAGTTAGAATGTCAACATTTCAAACCAACAAAAAAAAATCCCAACTTCATTGCAATCCACTGCAGCACAATGCAGAGACTGCAATGGAATCCAGTCACTAGGCACTTAAAATAATGCCTGGACACAACCATACATGACAATATTTGCTTACATGGGAGCATTGTCTAGTGGTTAGAACATGGGACTGAGACTCAGGAGTTCTTGATTCTAGTCGTGGCCCTGCAATGGACTTGCTGTTTCTTATTAAATAAATCCCTGTGTGTTGTAATGTCCCAATCTGTAAAGTGGAAATAATTTTTACCTAATTCACAGAGGTGTGCTGAGGCTTAATTACTATTTCTAAAGTGCTTAGCGATCCCTAGATAAAAGGCACAGTATAAATGTAAAAATGTGATTATAATTAATAATGAGCCCCATTTTTC
Source organism: Mauremys mutica (assembly GCF_020497125.1). Lineage (NCBI taxonomy): Eukaryota > Metazoa > Chordata > Testudines > Geoemydidae > Mauremys > Mauremys mutica. The sequence continues at coordinate 16,240,140 of NC_059075.1, forward strand.
ATACAGTTTTATCAGCCTACTGAGCTGCCCATAATGCATTTGTACTTTTTGAGAAATCTCATTGGAAAAAGCTCATGGCCACAGAGGTCTATGATTCTAATTATGTATTTTCAAAGTATCTCTTGTCATTACAAAATCTTTTTACAGCCCCATTAACACATTTAAAGCATCTTTTACATAATGCTATAAAGTAATCTTAGAAACTGGCTGGCTTTACTGGGAGCCCTCCAGGAACTGCAAGATTGAAAAGTCTTGTGCTTCTTGGTCAAGTGATTTCACTTTCAGATACCACATGACTCAGTTACCTTCAATCTTTTCTGAAAGGAGAATCTGTAGGGAGCTATGAACATTAAAACAAATTAAATGCTTCTCTGTAAAAATAGATGAGCAGCAGCTGTATCCCTGCATATATTTTAATCAGGAAATAAAATAAATAAGAACTTTCTTATGAAATCACGACACCAGGAGGTGAAAGGGCAGGTTTGTGGTACTGCTCTCTTACATTTTGTTATCTCACAGGGTTTGTCTACACAGCCCTGCAGTCTGGACCATGAGGGTGTGAAGTGTAGTGCACTCTAAGGCAGGGCCGACTCCAGACCCCAGCGCGCCAAGCGCGCGCATGGGGCGGCGTCCCAGCGGGAGGGCGGCAGGCGGCTCCAGTGGACCTCCTGCAGGCGTGCCTGCAGAAAGTCCGCTGGGACCGTGGCTCCGGTGGACCTCCCGCAGACGTGCCTGCGGAAGGTCTGCTGAGACCGCGGCTCCAGTGGAGCATCCGCAGGCATGCCTGCGGGACGTCCACCGGAGCCGCGGTGCCAGCGGACCCTCCACAGGCATGCCTGCGGGACGTCCACCGGAGCCGCGGTGCCAGCGGACCCTCCACAGGCACGTCTGCGAGAGGTCCACCGTAGCTGCGGGACCGGCGACTGCTAGAGCGCCCCCCGCAGCGTGCCGCTGTGCTTGGGGCGGCGGAAATCCTAGAGCCGCCCCTGTTCTAAGGGCTAGTCTACACTAGAAGCACAGCTGCACCACTGCAGCACATCTGGTGAAGACGCTCTAAGCCGATGGGAGAGAGCCTCTTCTCTCAGCATAATAAATCTACTTCCATGAGAGGCAGTAGCTCTGTCGGGGGAAAAGCTTATCCTGTCAATGGACTGCTGTCCACTCCGGTACTTAGGTCAATGTAACTTAGGGCATGGCTACACTGGAAACTTCAAAGCTCTGTCGTGGGAACACTCCTGTGGCAGCGCTTTGAAGAGCAAGTGTGGTTGCATGCGAGGTAATTCACCTCCACGAGCCTGTTTACACTAGTGCTTTAAAGCACTCAGACTTGCTGCACTCGGGGGTGATTTTTTACCCCCCTGAGCCAGCAAGTTAGAGCACTATAAAATGTAAGTGTAGCCAAGCCCTTACATTGCTTGCGGGGGGTGGGAGTGGAGGGTGAATGACTTATGCACACCCCTGAACAATGTAAATTATGCCAAAGTAAGTGGTAGTGTAGACCTGGCCTAAGTGTCCCATGTAGATACTATTGGCAAAACTTAAAAGTTATCTAGTGCACATTAACATGGTCCTGTTTGAAACAGGACTACATCAATGTGAACTTAGTGCCTTTTAGTTCACGCCTGCCGAGTCTACATGGGACACTTAGCCCTGGTCTACACTTGTGGGAGGGAGCAATCTAAGTTACGCAACTTCAGCTACATGAATAACATAGCTGAAGTTGATGTACTTAGATCAACTTACTGTGGTGTCTTCACCATGGTGAGTCTACTGCTGCCGCTCCCCCGTTGACTCTGCTTGCGCCTCTCATGGCGCTCGAGTACAGGAGTTGACGGGAGAGAGCTCGGGGGTCAATTTATCATGTCTAGACTAGATGCAATAAATCGATCCCTGCTGGATTGATTGCTGCCCGCCCATCCAGTGGGTAGTGTAGACATTCCCTTAGAGCACAGCACATTAGAGAACTCTACAGTTCACACCCCCGGAGTCCAGACAGCATGCCATGGAGTTAAATTCTAACTTTACTATATACACTAAGATTAACATTCACATGTGCTTAAATAAAACAACACGTTTTCCTTATCTGTGTTACTAACAACATCTTACATTATTAACAGAGTAGGCAATTTCATTTTGGTTTCAAGTCAGCTTCGTTTTCACTTTATGGTTCTCTAGCATAATATTGCAATATCAAATTCATCATGGAAACTTCACTTCTTTATAAAAATGTGGATGAAAAAATCAGGGGGAATCCTCACTTTTACAACCTCATGTAGTCAGGATCTTAGTTTTATATCTCCATTTAAAGGTGACATCTTTGCAATACAGTGCCTCCTGAAAGCATATGGAGAATTGCCACCTAATGAATATCCAACACTACTCCTTCAATACCCTTCGTTTTCTCTGCAGGCCTCCCATCCAAGAACTGACCTCTGAGCCTGTTTCATGTGTGAAAGCTGACAAGGGCACAGCCTGGCATTCTATGGCTGCTTGCAACCCATGCTTTCACAGAATCTGGAGCCAAGTCTTTTTTCTGCTATAACATACTCTGCCAGACTCTGCATCATTTACCTAGGGTACAGTACTTAATTTGGAATCCCAAATTAGCCATACAGAAGCTCCTAACAGAAATCAAAGTGAACATGGTCACTGCAACTGGAAATACATTGTCTTTTTGGATACATGGGCAAAGGACATGAGGCTTGGAAATCCTAAACTTGATACAAATGTATCAGCTATGATCAAGAATGTTTCTATTTAGTTCATTGCTCCTTTTTCTTTGTTAAATTTAGGAACTAGGATGAAATATGCTTCCGGTAATCTCTGTTACAGTGACACTCTGTTTATAGTGTAGAATGAGAGTTCTGAATTGTTTGAATGCAGTGGAGTCTTGTTTAATTTCTTTTAAATCCTGTCTACGACATAGGCTGAAGCTCAATCCCAAATATTTAGATTGTGAGCGCTTCAGGGAAGAGAACACCTTTTTGTTATGTGTGTGCACAGTGCCTAGCAAAATTGGCCCTGAACTATGACTGGGGCTGCTAGGTAAAAAATAATAATTAATACATGAAAGGGTTTTTTTTAACTAGGATATGATAAATTGAGCAATTAGCACCACTTAGTACCATCTATATTATCCTTTCCAGTCTCTGATCCTAGCAAGCTGTTATTCCATTTTCTAAAGTTCAGCAGTAAATTGATCATATTAAATACATAAAATATTCAGAAAGTGAAGTTGTTTTTAAACACCAGTACAGTATCTGATGACTGTTTCAGTATTTATACACAGTGGAACAGCCATTGGGCCAGAGAGAGAATGACTCTACAGTCCAGTCGTTAGGGCAACCAGCTGGGATTGAGAGATCCAGGGTCTAGTTTCCCAGCTTCAATCACTCTTTCATTATTTATCCACAGTGGAACAGCTTCAACAGGAGACATTGAGGGAACCCCACAATGTAGGAGTGGCAGAATCTCCCTAAAAGTGGGGGGCCACCAGCACCCTGCCCCCCGCACCACCCCTACCCCTTGAGGTCCTGCCCCTTCTCCCCAACCCCCTGCCTTGTGCTGCCCATTCCCCCTGAGGTCCTGCCCTCCCACCACCTCTTTTCGCCAAGACTCTGCCTCCCACTTGCTCCTCTCCACCCCCTTCCTCCTGTCACTCACCCTTATGGCCGGTAAAGAGTGATGGGCCTATGGTCCCGCCACTGCAACCACAGCTCAGTAGTGAGAGCACCTTCCTGAGAAGTGGAGAGCCCTGTTCAAAACCTTTCCTTTTCTTCTGCCTGAAGGGCGAATTGAACCTAGATCTCCCACACCCCTTATGAGTGCTTTAGCCACAAAGATGTTACAAAGCAGGGGATAGCAGAACCGCCTCTATTTTGTGGGGAGTGCCAAGCTCATTCTCACAAGAAACAACTTAGGCACCTAAGCCACCTGACTGTAGGGAGTGGGATTCCATTTGTGGGTTGCTAAGCAGAGAGAGGCACCCATCTCCGAGAAGAGGGAGGACAGCTTAGCATATTCCCCGGTTGTCTGCAGTTCCCACTGGGTATCTTAGCCAGCTCCTCACCTAGTATGCTGGCTTTTGCAGATTGTGTTCTTAGGTGCCTCTCTTTCCCCATTCATTGTATAGGAGCCTAAGTGCCTGATTCAGGCTTTGTGGATTGCAGTGGTGTTCCTGTGATTTTCTAGACCATCCCTGACAGGTGTTTGTATAACCTGTGTAGTAAGAGGAGGCCCTGAGATATAAACCTTGGTATCAGAGGCCTGGTATGAGGCCTAAGGCCTGAACTAAAGTAATGGTCAAGACTTTGCTAACATAAAGCAAAGTTAAGCTGTGAGTCAGAGGCAGGCCCTGCTCACAGAAGCTGGCCAGGAAAGGGCTGATACTGCAAAAAGAGACATACCTAAAAGGTACTGGACACCAGATATCAGAACATTCGCATAGTTGTACACTCCACACAGATAACAAGGAACAGGCTGACCCATCCCAATGACAGGACCAAAAGAGTACTATGATGGATAGAGTTGTTTTGTTTGAACCAACATGTACAAGGTGCGAGGCAGCACCTTACTACATAGAGGGGTTGTACCTTACTATGCAGAGGGGTTGCACCTCAATATGTCAGGAGTGATGTGTAACTTGTTTGTATTTCTGTATAAGAATGCATCCCTGAATGGATGTCTTTGTCCAGCCTAGGGGGCAGTGGAAAGTCCCGCCATTGACTGAGCTGAGTCCATTGCCAGGGAGCACATAAGTACTGGCTAGCTGCACCTTAGCAGCACCTTGGACTTCGTTTGCCAGGGAGCCAGAGACTGTGTTTCTCTTCGACAATAAACCTGGCCGACGTGCCTTCGTACCTTACTAGAGTCTGTGGTCATTGGGCGTTCTCTCGGGATCTGCTGTGTCAGCTATTTGCGCAGAGCTGGGGCAGCACACAGAGGGAACACAAACACGCACGCAGCCGATTGATATCAACATTGAACAGAGCAGAGCACTACACCGGTAGCATCTGACAGCAACCTGCTCTTAAAAATCTCCAATGATGGATATTCCACAACCTCCCTAGGCAATTTATTCCAGTGCTTAACCATCCTGACAGGAAGTTTTTCCTAATGTCCAACCTAAATCGTCCTTGCTGCAATTTAATTCCATTGTTTCTTGTACTATCTTCAGAGCTTTAGGAGAACAAATTTTCTCCCTCCTCCTTGTAACAACCTTTTATGTACTTGAAACCTGTTATCATGTCCTGTCTCAGTCTTTTCTTCTCCAGACTAAACAAACCCAATTTTTTCAAGCTTCCCTCATAGGTCATGGTTTCTAGACCTTTAATCATTTTTGTTGCTCTTCTCTGGACTTTCTCCAACTTGTCCACACCTTTATTGAAATGTGGTGCCTAGATCTGAACATAGTACTCGGAGCAGAAGAATTACTTCTCATGTCTTGCTTACAACACTCCTGCTAATACATCCCAGAATGATGTTTGTTTTTTTTGCAATAGTTTTACACTGTTCACTCATATTTAGCTTGTAATTGACTATGACCTCCAAATCCCTTTCTGAAATACTCCATCCTAGGCAGTAATTTCCCATTTTGTATGTGTGCAACTGATTGTTCCTTCCTAAGTGGAGTACTTTACTTTGTCCTTATTGAATTTCATCCTATTTACTTCAGACCATTTCTCCAGATCATTTTAAATTTTAATCTTATCCTCCAAAGCACTTGCAACCCGTCCCAGCTTGATATCATCCACAAATTTTATAAGTGTACTCTCTCTGTGCCATTATCTAAATCATTGATCAAGATATTGAACAGAACCTGACACAGAATCAATCCCTGCCCTTCTAGCTTCACTGTGAACCACTGATAGTTACTCTCTGGGAACAGTTTTCCACCAAGTATGTACCCGCCTTATAGTAGGTCCATCTAGGTCAGGGGTGGGCAAACTTTTTGGCCCAAGGGCCACATTGGAGTTGCAAAACTGTATGGAGAGCAGGGTAGGGAAGGCTGTGCCTCCCCAAACAGCCTGGCCCCAACCCCCTATCCGACACCTCCCACTTCCCACCCCATGACTGCCCACCTCAGAACCTCTGACCCATCCAACCCCCCCCTGCTCCTTGTCCCCTAACTGCCCCCTACTGGGACCCCCTGCTCCTAACCGCCCCCTAGGACCCCACCCCCTATACAACCCCCCCTGATCTGTCCCCTGACTGTCCTACCCCCTATCCACACCCCCACCCCTGATAGGCCAACCGCTTATCCAACCCTCCCCCATTCCTTGTCCCCTGACCACCCCCCCAACCTCCGCCCCATCCAACCACCCCCTGCTCCCCATCCTCTGGGACTCCCTGCCCTTTATCCAACCCCCCTGGCCCTGGCCCCCTTACCATGCTGCTCAGAGCAGCATGTCTGGCTGCCGCACTGCCTGGTCAGAGCCAGAAATGCTGCTGCTCTGCCTTGCAGGAGCGCGCAGCCCCATCACCCAGAGCGCTGCCCGCGCAGCAGCGGGGAAGGGGGGACAGCAGGGGAGGGGCCGGGGGCTAACAACAGAAAATGGCAGAAGTGCTAAATGACATTTTTGTTTCAGTTTTCACCAAAAAGTTTAGTAGCAATTGGATGTCTAACATAGTGAATGATAGTGAAAATGAGATAGGATCAGAGGCTAAAATGGGGGCGGGAGGGAACAAATTACTTAGATAAGTTAGATGTCTTCAAGTCACCAGGGTCTGATGGAGCTGACTGAGGAGATATCTGAGCCATTAGAGATTATCTTTGAAAAAGGAAGGCCTCTGCATGCTAAGCTCTTATTTTGATGCCTAAACGGGAGCTGAGCTCTTCAGAAAATTTGGTACTGAAGTTAAAGAAAACACTATGAAACAGACTTTTATTAAGTGTGAGGTTGGGGGGGGGTCATGAGCCCAAGCGTCTGCACTGCAATTAAATCCCGCAGCCCAAGTCCCGCAAGCCTGAGTCAGCTGGCATGGGCGTCTAATTACAATGCAGACATACCCTGAGTGACCGAGTTAGTATATTATTTCTATCTCAGAAGGAATGAGTTGGATTGAAAACCCTTGTTACCCTTGCCTTTCCTTGTCTGTTCATGACATTCACTTGTAATGTTATGTTGAAACTAGAGCACAAATGCTTTGGGGAGGGACCATGTCTTTCCTTGTTTCAGTGAGATGCCT